>NC_080599.1:33736825-35004325 GCF_027887145.1 Ammospiza caudacuta
GCAGGAAGCATGTCTTTATGTCATCCTCAGTAGGTTTCCAGGAGATGGGGTGGTGTGAACCCCTGCCTTGGAGACCACTGGATGAGTCCTCTTTCCCAGTGCTGGTTGTGCTCCTCCTCACTGGCCAGGACACTGAGGAGCACCAGTGTGTGGGTGAGCTGCACTGCCCTTCTTCCAGCAATACCTCCCATTCCCTCCCCACCACCAAAACAGTGCTGAGAGCATGGGGGATCTCCAGTGTTCATAGCTGGGGGTGTTTATAGTGCCGACGAGATGCCAGTGACATCTCTGCTTTTCTGAGGTTGTTCTTCAGCTGAATTAATTTCCACTTTGCCAAAGTGATAAGTTCTTGTGAAGCTCTGGATCGGCATGGCTGAAGGTAGTCTGACCCACTTCTGCTGAACTGGAACTGATTCAGTAAAAACAGGTCAGGTCACTATGAGCTGCCCCAAGCCCTGCATGAGTGCCAGCTCCCAGCCACGTTAGCATTCCAGCTGAATCCGTTTGAACATGAGTCCTCAGAGCAGGCTGACACACAGGCAGGCCTGAGCCAGGCATTGGGATGAAGGAGAATGGAAGAGGACATTAACATTTAGAAAAATGACCATTTTGGGAAGTGCTTGAAACTGACACTAAACAAGAAAATAAAATTAAACCAGCAGGTAGGTTTTCTACTCGCTGACCTTACGCTGTGGCTCAGGGTAGTGCTTGTAAAGACCTAAGAATGCAAGAAAAGAGGTGTGGAATCAGCCTGGTTTGTGCTTTAAACCACATTGTAGAGATATGGAGAGGTTCATGGTGTGGCTTATCATATCCAAAGAAGTCTTTTGCTAGCCCAAAGTAATGTACAGTGAAGCTGGGCAGGTGGGATTAAAATATGTACTTGCCAAATATATGCTGTGAATATTTGCTGAATAATAGGTCTGTTGAGTTGTTCATGTTGTTATAAACTTCTTAGAAAGCAAAAATTATTTAAAAGGAAATGTCAAAAAAGAGCCTGCCTCTCTTAACTGTAACACTGCAAGTGTGTCTTTGCCCTTCTCCACAGCTCCTCCAGCAATCAGTAGAACTATTAATTAACCTGAGGACAGTCCCTGGCCCACTGCAAGCATGGCAGAATCCATGCAAGGGGGCAGATACAGAGGAAGATTTGGGCTCATTCTAGCAAAGATGTCCACAGAAGGATGTTCTTTCCTCTAAGGAGCTATCAGGTCCCACTGACACTGCTGCCTTCTAGCATGGATGTTCTTCAGCCTGCATCACTCATCCATAGGACACAGCTTTTCTTACACCATCTTCCCAAACAGGCCTCAGGTTCCTGTGGAAATGCTCTCTGGCTGTCAGTGTTCCTACCTGTGCCTGTGGTGGGTGCTGAGTCTCAGGTGAACTACAGACCACTGCTTAAATGCACTTCCATACCAGTAGTGAGCAATCACAGCACACCAGTTTGGACAACCACGTGTTCTCACTGAGCCCTGTTGCACTGTGCAGTAATTAAAAAGTCATGAGTCCTATTTAAATATAGGGCATTCTGTCCTAAACCTTTGAGTGCCCGTGGGTGTGAATAAGCTCATTCTCCAAGGATGTTCTCTGGTCTGTGTACATACACCAGCTTCATCAAAAGGATGTAGGAAATGCCAGATCCAGATATACAGATTCCACTTTTTTTTTAAACACATCGTTGATCAGTCCAGGGATGGCAAAAATTAATAGTAATGAGCTAATTACTATACCAGCTGCTTACAAAGAGGGGTCCTGTAGGCAGACTCCTTCTGCCCATTTGCCTGCTGGTTAAACCACCACTCTAGAAATTATAAAACAAAACTTTTTTCTCTTCATAAACATCTATCAGCGTCACCTTAACATGGCCCATAGCACCAACACTGCCTAGCTTTCAAGTTCTCAGAATGCAGCCAGAATCTCCCCTAGCACATTATAACACATTTTACTGGTTTGGGTAGGGTAGAACACAGCCTTCTCCTCAAAAGAATGGCTGGTGAGCTCCAGCAGCCCCTGCACGAGGCCGGGCTCACCATCTGTGTTCCTCCCAACGTCCATAGCCCCTTCACAAATGCCAGCCCTTTGAAAAGCCAGCCTGTTTTTCTGATTGATTCACTTTTTAATGAACTGGGAATGCCTGTGAACTTAAACCCTGACACCTCCACCTCCCTGCCTTCCTAGCCATCCCTGCAGCTATGTACTGATTATATTTCAAGTTATTATGGGATTAATACAGCTGCCCCTGGTGCCTCTTTCCCCTGAACTCCATCAATAAAAGTTGTGTCCTAGTCTTACTCTGGTTAGTTCAGTTTCTTCCTGAATCTCTCCCTGTAACCTGTGACATGTCAGCAAGGCTGTACCGTCTCAGCCCTTCCGAGCTGCCAACACTGCTGATGTTTAAAACCTCCTTGTGTCACGGCCTTGCATAAGCTTTGTGTATTTAAGAGGACATCTTGAGCTTTGCTATGCACCACATCAGCTCTCTAAGTGGGTAGCACATACTTAGCAGTATTGAAAATAATGAAATAAGATAATCCACCAAAAAACTTGAATAGATTGTGCCAGTGTCATCTTTCTTTGAATTCACAGTAGAGCTATAAAAAAGTATTTTACGCAGGCAAGTTCAGCACAAGAAAAAAAATAAGATCGGGGAAGCAAAAGACTTGCACCCAGCAGAGTCCACTTTTTCACCAACAGCATTTCTTTATACAGTATAAGCTTTAAGTTTACTTTTCTTGTTGGTTTATAGGTTGGGAGTTCCCCCCTCCAAGAATATTATTTTCTAAAAACATCATTAAAAATGTAATTAACTGGTTTATTCTTTGGAATGTGTACAGTTGTTTACAAAAACTTGCCACACAAGCTGCCACGTTCGACTGTGTTGAAGCAGGGAGTGATGTACTTGTTTACAGCTGTGCATCAATTTCACAATATATTTAGTTTTGGTACAAGTTACATATAAAATTCTTAGTTTAATGTTGCAGCAAATAACACATATAGTAAGTGAGTAGGATTTATCACTGGCTGTAATGTCACTGTACATATTCAAAATCTTTACGGTGAATGATATATACACATGAACATGCAAACAAAATGGAAATATATTTAGTTTAAGAATTGATGAATTGTGCTTGCTTTCATTATTCTCATTTTGTACGTAGGAGAACAGAGAGCAGGCACATCTGTGAAAAGGGTGGCCAGTTGGGATCATGTCTGTGAAGCAGCACAGTCACCAAGGAGCAGGTTGGAGAAGAAACAGCACTTTTGTACCCCTGGCATGAGACAGGGGGGCCCTCAGGAGTCAGGCACCCGCTCTGGTTGGTGGGGTACAAACAAATCCCATGGAGAACCAAGATGCTCCCACAAAGCATAAAATATCTCTCCAGGTAAAAAATCTTCCCTCAAGATGCTTTATTCAAGCTTTTTTCTTAAAGAAGGAAGTGGTAATTTTTCCCTTTAAATTCTGTTTTCTTTTCCCCCCTCTGGTTTGGTCTCTCCCATAAACACAGAGGCCAGAAGGCTATGCTTAAATAATTCATCTACAAATTTGCAATATCTTTTTGAACTATAGCAATTAAACGGAAAATAGAAAAATCAGCTCAGCATCCTGTTTGGATGTAATTAAAGGTATAATCTGTTCCATTTGAATACTTCAGTGCTTACCCTTCTTAAAACAACAAATAAGAATAGTAGCTCATTTGCAATATGCTTTTTTTTCCAAGTCAGCTAAAAAGACTAACTGATGAAGCAAGAATAATAATTTTTAAATGTGGCATAAGCACAAAAATACCAACTACAGTTTTCAAATGATTGCTGCAGATCTCAAGTGTGATGAGAGTTCAGTAACAAGGGGTTTAAGCTTTATGGCAGAACACTGAAGTCTTCCACTATTCGGTATCAGCATCTCGATATGGCTGATATAATTACCTATCAAATACATCAGTGGAATATCAGATGATATCCAAAAATATGTAAGTGGGATGCAGATCAGCTTAGTCTTTTAGGGGCCGTTTGATCTAAGGTTTTTTCTAAGAATAAAAGACAAATACTGCATTCGTTGCCCCTTTGTTTTCTATAAGCAGCTGAAGATTTTACAGCACAATAAAGTTAGCCTATTAATGGCTGGCTTATGAGTTTTAGCAGGATTTTACCCTCCTACTGGACATTACTGCTCAAAGAAATTGAAGTCAGGTGTAAAGTTAATATCTGCCTTGTTCATTTATTCATACTGTAAGCAATCAAGATTTCCCCAAATCACAGGGCAATCTCTTGCCTTTCGAGAATTAATATAGGCCCTGTTCTCTCAACTTAGTTTAACAAAACAACTGGCATAGGTTCAATGGAAGCAATGATTATTCTGAGAGGTTATGGTGAACCACAGAAGTTGTTAGCGAGAACCTTGCTCATAAGATCCCCTAAGAGGAAAAGTATATGGATATTTCAAAATGTAATTAACAGCATATTCCAACAATGTGAGAAAGAAACATCATCTGGTTTAGCTGCAGAGGAATCTGACTGCCCAGGGAGAGCTTTGGCTTGCTCAGCAGCCACCACCAGGAGCAAAGGACACGATGGGCACCAGAGGGGACCCCTCACCAGAGCTGGGAGAGGTGGCAGGGCAGGCTCTGTCTGTGGGGGCTCCTTTCATGCTGCCCATCTCACTGTGCTCAGCAGCACAGCCCCCTCCTCGTGGGCAGCTTCCCTGGGGCCAGCACCCAACCAGGAAGAACAACTTTTTTCAGAATGTCCATTTTCTCTCCACTACACTGTCTCTCAAAAAAATTCTTTTGCAGCAGGCATGTCTCAGGCCTAATTTTGGTCTTAATGCTACAGTTTGTAGGACTGTTTCCACAAAATTGCTGAGGGATTTTATTTTGATTTTGGTTTTTTAAAGGTAAATACATAGCAGCAAATAAAAACAATTCCAAAAAAGCAAAACATTATATTTTTAAAATATTTTCATAATTTAAAAAAAATAAAATTTCAAGCTTTAGCATTTGTAAGCTCAGGTGAATAATGTAGAAGAGAACTGATTTAAGAAGATAAAATGATCACAAAAATGTAAGAGCCATATTACACATGGGAACAAAATAGCAAAATGGTCTACAAGGTCTCCATTATGACAATGAATATGAGAGAACTTTCAGCTTACATTTACTGAAAGTTAGCACCTATTAAAATTTCCAGCCTTCCTGGGTGCATGCTCTGCTGTTTGAAAGCTGAGGCCCTTGTCAGGACTGGTTCTTCAGGGGCCTGAGCCCCCTCAGAGCCTTCCTCAACACTGCTCTTCCTCAGGGGCCTTCAGTGGACAAGCTACAGGTGAGTGGGGTAAAAAAAGCCTCTGGAGAGCCACCCCCAAATACTCCCTTACATCCTATTGCCTCCCCCTCTGAATTGTGCAGCCTCCTGCACACCAGAAACATTTCTGTGAGCTTAGTGCTAGAACTACTGTGAAAAGAAACACAACAGAACTCATTAAAAAATACCCACAGAGGAAAGAAAAAAAAATTCCTCAACACAGTAGCGTCTGTCTCCAGTAAACAGGGCTCCTTTCAGGCCTTGGGCTCAGACACAAGACCACTCTACCAGGGTGAATGAATTACTGTCAGCTGGGCCGCTTGCACTTAGGTTTAAGCACAGGCATTTTACCTGCCATTTGCCAGGGGCCAAGAGCTGCTCAGGTGACATTTGTTATCCATGTGCCACATGAGCAGCAAACCTGCAGCAGTTTCCCCAGCAGCAATCACCCACCCCATGGGTCGCACTGCAGGTCCCCAGCCTTCACCCCCACAAGGAACATCTCTCAGAGCCAAGAACCCGTGCCTAAATGAAGCAATGCTTATCTCATGCATGCCACAGGTGTGATGTCATCCCCTCTGGCAGAGGAACCAGGATGTCTACAGCCTCCACTCCACAAAAATGCAGGAACTAAAGTTAACATGTCTCAGACTTTGTTAAAATATGATGATAATTAAAAAACAAAATTACCACTACAAAGTTAATTCCTCTCTGAGTTCTTACAAACAAGTTTTTAATTTGCACCAAAAATTTACATTTCAGATTTTAGCTCAACCAGGAATGGTACAAGCTTGGTCAGGGACTCCAGGCAGTGGCTGGTGGGTTCTGCAAGGCCTAGGGGCAGGGGCATTGTGGCTTCCCCAGAATATCACAAGCATATAGTTGCCAGCGAAGCCCAGGTACACACAGGTAAGCCCATCAGATTGCTTTAATCTCTCATTCCTTCTATGAGTGTGAAAATAATCACAGTGTCAGATAAACTTCTGCTTTTTATTAAAAAAAAAACCCAAACAAAACAAAACAAACTTATAAGGTAATTGATTGCTTTCTTCTAGTCTTTTATCAGTTATGATTAAGGAGCTATAGTAGCCCTGTTTACACAGCTATAACAAGTCAGGACCTGCAGAACGTTATTGGCTTGGGGCCCACAACTTGCTGTCCATTCTGAACAGAATCAATCTGGAGCTGCTGAAAACATCCCCGTAGGAAGTGTACACATCCCTGCTTATACAGGAACAGAAACAGCAATAACTTCAGGTCCTGTAAGCTGCAAGTTCAACTCACAGAGATGAGTCCTGACTTGTCATCGCTCTCAGCATGCTGGTGATGAGATCAGAGCACTTCAGCAAGGACTCATACTCCAGCTTGACAAGGGACAGAGGTGAGTGTACTACACCTCACTGTTACTGCCTCTGCTGCAGAAAGGAATCCAGAGCTCCTCTGTTTAACATGCAGGCACAGCACTGCCAATCTAAAATGGCTGATCACTAATACTTTAATTGCAGTTTCATAGAAACAAATTGCTATTTAATTGCAATAAGCTTGTCTGTGGCTTAGCTGGACTGACAATAGGCATACATCTGGTAGTAACAGTAACAAGCAGCAAGGAGGGTTATCTGGTACTGCATGTACAGGAGTTTCAGGCAGCGCCATCAAACCCAGAGCACAATTTCACACTGATTAAATTTAATACCTGAAAAAAATGTATATACATAAATTTCCTATTTGATTTTTTAAATTTAATTTTTTTTATTTTTTAAATTTCCAATTTGATTTTTTTTATTTTAATGGAGTTGTTCAGAATAGGTACTTGCAAAAAGCTGCACACTTCACATACAACTATCAGCAAAATACTTTGATAAAATATTTAAATTGAAACGATCTTTTGAAATCACAGAATCAGGTTGGAAAAGACCTCTGAGATCATTGAGTTAAACTGGACACCACTGTGTCAGCCAGACTGTGGCACTCAGTGCCATGTCCAGTCCTTCCTCAAACACCTCCAGGAACAGTGACTCCACTGCCTTGACAGCAAGGCACACTCTGTCACTGTGTGAGTTTGGGGGCTTTTTAGTATTTACCCTAATGTTAGGTGATGCAAATTTTATCAGTGCTAACTAACAGCAAAAAAGGAAGACAAACTCAGTGTGGTTAATATTCTGAAGATGTGACTTAATTTCATAGGCTTCATTTTGTTAAGACATTCTCATTTTATATTTCATAAGATACTGCATAACCTGTTAAAATATTTAAAGATAAATCATGTAGGACTGAAAAGACAGTATCTTGTTGCAAACAGAATTTGGTTTGGAAAGGCTTAATGTCCCACTGCCTGCCAGGATGCGTAAATCTCATAACTAGACAGCTGGATAGGTAAAAACATTAAACCCATTTAGAGGGCAATCTTTTTACAAAATTGTTTCATTAATAAGAGTGACAATTTATATGATTGAGATGTTTAGATGCAGTATAGACTGCATTTTATCCAGGTTCATGAGGATGATTTCAGATTAGTAATATTTCCTTTGATTCTTTTTTTAACAGCATCCATTTTTGAAAGGGAAGCTCTTACTGAATGATTATTTGACTTTTCAGCAGCACTAAATGCAGAGGGTGTATTTCAGCCTCAGTGCAGCAAATGCACATGACAAAAGGTGAACAAGTATGTGTTTTTCTTCACAGATCTCCTTAAAAAAAGTGATTTTTCACATAAGGACAAATCTAAGTGTTTCTACTAGCCTTCTGCCCACACCTACCATCCCCATTACAGCCTGTTTCATTGTGTGAAATGCCTCTGGTTCAAGAAAGTGTTTTACCTAAAGCAAGAATACTACTTAAATATGTTCTATTGTATATTCATAGCTCCATTAGTCCTCCTGCAATTTAGCACATCAAAGCAAAGGCTTCATCACTTGCATGTGGATTATGCTAACATGAGTGACATTTGTAATCTTATAGGTCTGCAACTTAAGAAATGCTTTTAAAGTAAGCTATTAAATAGGTAGCTGTGCTTTACAAATGAGTCATATAATAGTTTATTTAAAGCTGTTAATGAACTTCAACCTCTACATCACTAAATGCTATACTACATTTCTTACTAGAAGTTATTAGCTATCTTCTTAGCACTTCTAGGTTATATTGGACAACCAAAAATCTGTACATGTTAGATTTAAACACTGTACCTTGAGTGCTTATACTGAAAGAATATAAAAAGATGTCTACAGTCTCACTAATACTTGAATTCTATATTCATATGACTTCAAGTGTCTTTTCAAAGATACTGAAGCAGCACAATTTGCAGACTCTGAAGACTTTAATGCCAGATCAAAAAGCTTAGAAACTTATTTAAAATACCCACAAGTGCATTTAATTAAAAGTCATACATAGTGTCAGTCATTTATGTTATGCAAGAAGACTTTTGTCTTTACTGTCTAATACTGTACATTGCTACGTTTTCTTTTCTCTGAAATGGGGCTTCCTCAAGCACTGACGTGTTAAAAGAAAAAAATTCAGCAGCCCTCCAGTATACTAGATATCATGAAGTAGAATCTGAAACAAAAATATCTGCTGTTTGTTGTTTATACAGATGAATCTATAAATCAGCTTTTTGTGTTATTGGCATCACAAAAAAAAAATAAGTCAAGCTTACTCCATAACCAAGCAGCTGAGCAGTGAGCACATTCTAAAAAACAGAATTAAACTAAATAATGGTGCATTATGAATGTATTAGTTTCCCATAAAAGTAGAGTATTTCTTAATATTGATTTGCTTTAAATCGCAGCAAAGGCATCTTTGTTGCTTGCAGGTTCCTGACTGAAGGCATACAGTGGACAGCCACAGATCCATGTTAGTATTCTTGCTAAAAACATGAACAGTCAGATTTTTTTTTCTCAAAAGTATTCAGCACAGATTTACCACCAAACAGCTGATGGGAAAAACATGCAAAATAAAGTTGTTCTCTTTGTAAGCTTAGAGGTGGCTCTGCTGCTTTGTGGGGAGGTAGTTTTTGTTTGTTTGCTTTCAGAAAACAGATCATATTTTCAGATCAGCTAGCTCTCAGAAACAGCCCAGGAAACAGGTTTTTCTTTCCTTAAGATTATCAATGTTGAAAAGTTAAAGTCTCTCACCCCAGCAAACAAAGTTCTGTTGTTCAGATCAGAATAGCTATTGTATTCCTTTTCATGAATAGTGAATTCTAATGCTCAGCATGAGGTACAGACCTTTCGTTGGCTTTTATTTTTTTGACCTCTTACGGTATACTCATACCCTCTTATGCTTGCATGCTCAGAGACACAGGCACATCCTTAAAACAGAAGGAACTGGAAAGCAAGAAACCACAGTACCTCTGTGTGTGCTGTAATTCACTGCAATGGGAATTCTAATGTACTTCTTGATACCAGAATTAAGAATCTCCATGAAAAAAAATAGAATTCTGAAGTAGTACTCGTTATCCTTGCCACAAGTAACACGGTCAAGTAGTTTAGCAGAGTCTTTCTTGGCATAAGACAAAAGAAAAAATCCAAACCAAAAACCTACTTTTAAAGGTAATTGACAATTCAGGTAACAACTATGTAAGATGAAGTTGCAGAATGTTTTGAATGTAATTTTTTTTAAAAAAGCAAAGCTTCTAAAACCCATACTTGGTTTTGTTTTACTTTTTATTATTTAAATACACCATACTAGAGCAAATGTCTCTGAAAATATCACAAATAAAAGATTTTTCTTCATTCAGCAAATTAGAAGTAGGTGAAAATTTCTACACAGTAGCTGCTATGAGCCTGATTTTTTTTCTTTTTTTTTCTTTTTTTTTTTGCCATGGGAAGTAGCAACATTAGGACAAAAACACTTACATGCATACATACATTGTATTTTACAGAGATACAATAAAAGTGTTTGTGATAGAATATCACAAAAGCCACATCTTTATCTCATGTTCAGTTTGATTGAAACACATTTCCTTACAACACTTAAATATACAAAGAGCAAATAGAATGTTGTTAAGGTAAAACACAGGGTACAAACTGGCCAGTGCCCTGCTAATTGTTAATGAGGGTAGAAAGCAGATTTCAATGCTTCTTTTAATTAGCTTCATTAGTCATCTTCCCCACCCGCCCCCCCCAAGATGTCCTCCGGTGGATCTTTTTTCATTTTCTCTACAGTCTCCCATTAGCCCAGGTTCATGGAGTCCTTAATGTTCATATTCAGTCATTTTAATACACCAATAAATGTGGGAAGGGCAATCAAGAATAAAGAAGGTGCAATGGTATGGAGCTGGCATTGATGCTAGCTACAAAGGTGACTTGTCTACTTGGAGACATGGGATCCATCTGTGATGAACAAAATTTGAGATGAAGGCACGCATTCTGCATTACTCTGACCTTTTAGCAGACCTGTAAGAAATAAAAATGGGTATCTTAGCTAAATTTGAGATAGGAAACTACAACATGACTGCTTTTGTTTTTCCCTATTCACTAATCTCTTTTTTATTAGACCACTTTTTAACTGTAACTTAAGGCTTTCTACGCTGCCCATTCACACTGCTAACATTTCAACTTTAAACAGCAAAGAGCAAACATTTTTCACAGTTTCACTACTAAAGAAAGCAGAAATGAAAAAAAGACTACAACAAGAAATGTGTACTTTCTGTTAACAAATCATACAGTGAGTAAGGTGGTTTTTCTGGGCCCTGTTTGAAAGGGAAGAACCATTATGCCATGCCTTTGAAGAAGCGAGCAATATGATCTTGTAATTGGAAGAAACAGTGTGTAAAGCAAATATGAAGTACAGCCAATATTCTCCCAAGGCAACTTTGGTTAATATGCTGCATTGCACAAGAGCTAAATATAGATATTTCAGGATTCCCCCCTCCCATTTAAATTCCTCATCTGGTACGTTAGTTAATGTTACATAAACATTTTAATATATGAAGTCAAACATGTGCTTTCATACTGGTGTTAATGAATTGTGATAATTAAAAGTGTCTAACTCAATAAAAATCTAAACTTTTGTGGATAAAATAGGAATGATCATCCATAGTCTTCAAATACAATCTGTTTGCAATTACCAAAATTAAATAATATATATTAGATTTTTATGGCTTTTAAATGACATTTTGCGCTTCCCAGGAAGTTCTTTTCTCACCCTTTCTCTAAGTTACTAAAAGCCTGAGGTCTATTAGTAACTGCAACCCCCCACTTTCAAGCTAATTAAAGTAGTAGAAGCTTGGAGGTTTAATTCCCCAGAGCCGAAGCTCAGTGTGAGAAAGGTAATTTGTCTGTCCAGAACAAAGATTAGGGAGCAGCCAGCAAGCATATTTAATAAATGAGCATCAAATATCTTCTACTATGGACACAGACAACACCAATTATGTAACTACAAGGGAATTGCTGAGTGATATGTAAACTAGAAGATTTTTAAGATCTTCTCTAAGAGACGTAATGTAACTCATACTTTATTTAAAAGCATAGAAGCTGAAGACAAACATTTGTTACAAACACTGCCAACCAGTGGGAAATGTACACTTTCAGTAGGTAGTAATACTGTTGCAAACAAGAAATACTACAGGAATACTACCAGTACAAAAAAAGCAGAGAGAATTCTTGACAATACAGCCCCTTCAAATGAAATGGCACACAGGACATCACAAACTAAGTCTGCACTCAGCAGGCAACAGTACAGAGTTTAGAGAAAACAGGGTTTTTTAAACTACAGGGCAAGTGATGGGAAGTTATAATTTACATGTGTGAATTGCTTCAGGAAGGCAAAAGGCAGGAATGGCAAACATCCCTGCGTTTGTCTCCTTAAAAAAAAAACACAAACAAACAAGTTTTTAAACCAAGTTAGGCCATGCAACCTTTCCTGCCTGCACTGGTCACCTGTAAACTGCAGTGAGAAAAGAGTAAGTTCAACACTGTCACCTTCAATACATAACAAAAATGTGTTTTAATGCTGGGAGTGTCTCAATCTCTTTGGTTAAATTAAAAAAAAAAACAAACCTGTGCATATTATGCAATCTCTGTAATCTCCAGTGACAGAATAACATGGAAAAGGATTGATCTGTAATGCTTAATAAAAAGTATCTGTTACCGCCAACTGTGTTACAGTGGAAGAATATTTTTAATTAGTGTCCCTAAAACATGCAGCTTCCTGTAAAGCATCTCTGATGTTAAAATCTTTAGACTATTAAAAAAGAAAAATATAAAATTATTAAAAATTATAAAATATAAGAAAATAGATTATAAATTATAACTCTCTTAGCAACTGGCCCTGCAGCTTCCAAAGTTCCAGAAACCTGACAAATACATGAATTATCAATTTGTCTCTTTAACTGGGTTTGTTTTCTGGAGTTACGGTGCTCTGCAATTCCCTTTGAAAAACAGTAGGAGAAGTCAGAACAATTTCTAGAGATATTGTATTATAGAGGAAAAACCCTCGAGCTCGTGTCCCCTGAACCTTCTCCCCAGCAGCTGCTCGTGTGCCTCAGCCCTGGCTGCAGCAATGCCACTGCCAGGCAGTGACAGGGGCTGACAAAACCCTGCCCTCACCACTCTGCACTCAGCCCCACCAGGTACCTGCAGCCACGAGCTCTGCAAGCCCACTTTGCCATGTTCTATGTTCCTCATCATGTCTGCTGCTTTTATTGCACCTAAATCATTTTTATGTTTTGCTAAGGCAGAGAAAGAAACTGATAAAACTAAATGACAATTTAGACGCCTATTTGAAGTTACATTAAACTTTACATTCGTAGAAGACAAGTGGATAAACCACTCTCAGAATGGTAAACCTTTTACTGCAGTGTATAAAGATGAATGGTTTTACCTATATTTTGAAATGGGATACCTATAAATATTCATTTAACAGAATCACTGCTAGCTAGTCTATATTACAGATTTGTTTCATTAAAATTCACAACAGTATAAATCTATGAATCTTTAACTGTATTTGTACTTCCTTGAGAAGAGGCTGCACGTTCTCTTCCAATCTTAATTATCTTTGTTCTGCCTAACTATGTAGCATTTTTGTACTCAATTCTCTCATCACCTCGATTGACAAATTAAGTAAATAAAAAAGGCCCATGCTTTATTTTGATGTAATTACATTCACCGTATAAGACTTAAAAGAATACTTAAAATTAATCAGTAAATTTATGCACAGAAAAAAAAAAGGCAAACACAGATATTGAAATGTAGCAACACAACCAAAAAAAAAAAAAAAAATTTAAATAAAGAACGATTTCTGTTTTCTCGGACATATTTCTCCACGGACTAAAAGCACTCCAAAATACACTGCACACGACAGAATAGATCAGCCTAGCATTTGTCCCAGATTTTTTTTAATCTTTCAAATTTCTACTTGCAGATAAATGTTATTTTTTGTGATCCTTACAGACATTAATGAAGTTCCTATTGTAAATCTATAAAGAATTACCAACTGAAGTGTGCACTTTTTGTTTCATTGCAATAACTCAGTGCTGTGTGATTGCCTGGGTTAATGATGAAAAAGTCAAATATACTATCAGAGCTGATGGAAAAATCTATCACCAATCTGAAATTAAAATTCATCTGTGGTCAATAAGATTTAATATCCATGCAAGTGGCGCTGTAAAGAGTAAATGAATCAATGTCATCAATACATAATCAGTATGAAATATGATGTGAATAAAATTATGTGCAAGAGTCATACATCCACTCTTTTCTGGACCAGGGTGGAATGAACAGTCTCTTAACTCAAGGTTGACAGTAATTGTTACAAATTAGGCACAGCAGTTATCAAAATGCACTCACTTGCATAGCTTTAGGACTGATTAAGAAGATTAAAATACATCTAAAACTATCTAGTTTCAGAGTTACAAGACAACTGTTGATCAGAATTTTTTTTTCCTCCTCACTCTATGACCTGTGCAATCATCATTTACTCATTTAGCTAGAAACCAAAACTATCAACCACAGAGATACACAACCTCTAGCTGAGATATTAGTGTTACGGAACAGTAAGTAAATAGCACTTTGGTTTTAAAATCTGAGTTATGACATGCAAAGCAGGCAAGAAAATACTTCTGAAAGAGTACCCCAGCATCCCTCCTCAACTAAAATCTTAATATTAAAATAAAATACATTAGCTTAGTCCAGGAACTTTCTCTTCACAAGGCATTTATTTCCATATTAAAGGATCTAATTTTCCTCCCTCAGAAACCTGCTCTCTTGTAGCATTTAATTTCAGGATTATAAAATAAAATACTACTTCTCTTTCTTAAAAGTCTGTATTAATATATGCTCTCCATTTTGCTTTGTACATAAGGAGTTCAACACCTGTACAGATGCACGTGCCCAAACCAAAATAAACTGACTCACCCTGTATGTCACATTTAAAAGGTTAATAATTTCTCCCCCAAACCCTGTGCCTAAATAACTTAAGGTAAGTTCAGCTACTTAAAGGTCTCTTTGCAGGGGCAGGGAATGTCCACTATTAGAATGAAAGGAAATTGATCTTCATTTAGCCCTAAGAAAGCTTATTAGTAATTGTGGAGTATTCACCTTCTGGTCTGGCAGTAGTGGATTACTCTGAAGTGAATTCAAATGGCCATTGATGAGAGCTGTAGGTCTATCATGTTCACAAAATAAACTGCCATTGATGTAGTGAAACCGATCTCCGGGGACCAGGCGATTCCGGCAGGTAGAGCATGTAAAACACTGGCAAAGGAGAGAGACAGCAAGTGAAACTACAGCACAAATTAAGTATGCTGCAGGTTTGAAAATTACACTTCAGAGACTGCAAGTGCAGTTGAGATATGGAGCTGCTTGGTTTCTAGTATCTCCAAATATGGCATTAGTCTTACCTGTTGGGACTATGCAGTACATAACTCAAGCAGAGTTTTAGCGATTACGAGGGAACAAAGCTACGCACTAAGCAAAGCTTTATAACAGATACTCCTTCTTGTAGTTATTATTTTGCATTTCATTCATAAGCAGATGCAGGTTCTACACTAAAGGGGCATGGCAACGCTAATCAGCTGCTAAAAACAAAAGTACACAGAAAAAAACCCCTCACCTTAAGATGATAGACATTGCCCTGTGCCCTCATGACCAGCTCACTAGCAGGAATGGACTGTCCACAGGCACTGCAAGCACCACTATTTCCAAATAACCTGAAACAGAGGTGATGATCATGAATAATTTAATACACAGAAGGCTCTAGGCATTTTTGCACATCACTGCCACGGTTTATTACACAACTATTTTAGACTTCTGACCCCCGTCTTCCAACTTGCTTATGTTTCATAATATGAAAAAGTTTGTTTTTGTGTAACAACTGATAGCTTCACCTTACCTTGGATATGGTTACACAGGATTTAATCAGAAATATTGACTTACACCTCTAGAAACACAAACAATTCTGTACTACACACATTTTATCAGATTACTGGGTTCATCATAAAAAAAAAGATACAATTCATGACTGGAGTTTAAATGCATTGTGTCCTTGAAATTATATGAAGAACTCTTTTGTACTTTAATCATATCTTGAGATATGAGTCATCAAAAGGGTTAAGAGGATTTGATTGTATATCTAAGAAGACATCATGCTCAGTGTATTGAAACTCCAGTAAACCTCCATCAGTGCAGAGTTTCCATTAGAAACTCTCTGCTATCCAGGTTGATATATAATGTGTATGGGTTAACCTTTTCAATCATGGTGTCAACACTTTAGATTTGCCTCTGCTCATCTCTTTCATCCTAACCTTCTCTCTCTCTTGATAATGAAATGCTTGCTCCAACTTCCCTCTATCTGCTCCTGAGTCCACAATTTAGATTACTTCATCTCTGCTAGCAACAAACTGAATGAAATTTCGATTTGAGCAGAAAGTAATTTACCGGGATCTGGACCCATTTGTCATCATATCTCTCTGGGTGTTTGCTGTATCACTGCAGTTTTCCTATGCAATCAAATGAGACCACAACATCTGCCATTGGGGGGGGGCACACGCAGTGGGGGGAGGGGGGAACAGGCAGAAGAGTGGTGAAGAAAAATATATACATAATTCTTCAAATCCATTTAAAGGCACAATGCATCGATTCAAAATATAATACAGTAATGATTATTGAGTTCTACTTTTACAGGCTGCCTTAGCTAGAATTAGAAAAACCTTTATTTGCTTTTGCGTGAGCCTCTAATAGACACAAATATTTATAAAGACTACCACAATTCATTTTGCAGTAAAAAAGGAAATTGAACTAGCTGGCAGGGTCACAGACCCACTTTTCTGTACGATGTAAAACACAGCAATAGGATTTATAAATTAGCGTACTGGTGTCATAATAAATATTAATATTTGCATCTCCTTCCTGTCCAAATAAAGTCATAAAATTCTGTTTGTGTCAACCTAGGACACACATTACAACAGAATACCCGTAATCTGAATGATTGCAGTGTGCCTCTGTATAAAAATAATTGCTTTGAATTTTCAGAATCTGAGCTTGCAGAGGAGGCTTGTCATGTTCAAACTACTAATTTGCTGTCGCCACTTTATTGAAAATAGCCTGTAAGTTGTTATTAAATGTATCGACTGAACGACAGAGAGAGTAGTAAAACTGCCCCTTAAGATGGCTTTTAATAGGAAGCTGAGAAACAAATTTTGCAGCAGCATCGATTTGAAGAGTTCAATCAAAACTCCATTTCAAAACTAATTAGTCTGAGATCCACGACACATTGACACGTTCTTGCAGAATCACAGCGGTTACAAAGGGAAAGCTGAACTAATACATTGTCAGGACCTCCCCGCCAAAGGGACTAAACTGTCTGGAAACTAAAGGTCCATTATTAGGGCACCTTCCAAACCAGGACCAGTTCAGAACAGTTACATGATATACCCAGGTTAGTTCCAAAGCACTGCAATATGCATTTTCCTTCCTTCATCCTTGCTAGGAATGAAGTTGGCACTAGAGGTTGCACGGGGAAGGGCTGTGAGAGGAGGCAGAAAGGCACTGCTACACTTCCAGAGCAAAGATCCAACAATCCAGAATAAGGAGGTGGCAGCAAGGGCATTGCTGGGTAGAAGGGCAAAGATGGACAGCTGATGTCAGTTGTCCATCTGAACGTGATGAGCTGTCTCTCACAACCCCCCTCTTCCCCCTGTACAATTGCACCACCCAACAGAAAACACAGCTTTCAGAATGCTGATCTCATTGCACTACTTGTCTTCATTAAGCATTCGTTATACTATTCTCTCTGAACTAGAGTGGTCCCACACCTTGAATGTCTGTGAATTCTAATAAACGGAGTCAAACTAATCCCGAGGCTTTCCACACATTTTAAGTTTTCCCCCGGCATGTTCCCAGAACAGCTCTACTCTGAGAAGCCACTTCAGCTGAATCTTCTGCTAAGATTCCTAAAAATTACTTAAAAACTCAGAACAGCTTTCCACAGCTTATTATTATTTACCAACAAAATTAAACTTATTTTTCCATCTCTACTGTTATGAATAGCTTTGTTCTGTAATGCCATTAACAGAAAGAAGTTTTATCTTTTAAAAAAATGTTATTTCTTCTTACCAGCAAAGGAAGTCTTCCACATTAACTATTCTTTACTGAAAAAGTTGTTTTGCATGGTTTCTGGGAAGCTGGAGAGCTAATTATCTAAGCAGGGGGACTGTACAGGACAGTATTTGATTTAAAAGGCTTGAGGCTTTAGGTGCTCAATTAAGTAGCTATCGGTCTCAGACTGGACTTTAATGGGCTCTTTTCTCTTTAACTGCAGCAATGGGTAGAGATACCCCAGGTCAGGCTAATTAAAGCCAGGGGACTCTTTAATTGTGATGACAGAATTGGTTTCAGTTTCCTCTTTGGGTCCTCAGTCCAAGAAGGTCATTAATATTTCAACATTTGGGCAATGCAATCAATCACAAACATCAAGAGATTCTCTTTACAGACAAGGCAGCTCTTCTACACTTAGCAGCATTTTACTGAGCCACCTGAAATTAACTACTGTGTGGTTCAAACACAGCATTCCCCACACTTCCAAATGCTTCTGTTTTGAGGGTTTTTTTTTTGCTGGTGGGGTTTTTTTCAGAACTTTCTGTAGGAGAGTGGGAATGAAAGCAGCAAGAAATCTTCTCAACCCAGTTTCCCATCTTGCTGCTCAAAATTCAGCATCAGCAGAAACACGTCTCTAGCAACTTGTACTAACAAAGTAAGGTTCCACTGCTTTCCAAAATCATGGAGACAGATTTAAGCATTCTTGATTCTCGCACGACATGGTGCACATTTGCGTCCACATACATATATCCAAGCCCTAGCAAAGAGAAATGCACATCCAGACCTACTGATCCAGAAGGAATCAGTGTTTTTGTACATTCCCCACATTTAATCTAAAGTCTGCACCAGATATATTAAATGTAACAAAGAAAGGCAACACAGAAATTATGCCTGAAGCCAAGTCCATTAAAGGTACTTCAGAATAACTAGAGACCAAGCACCTTAAAAGCACCAGAAGCTATTGATACTTAAAAGGGGGGCTGTGCATAATGGCAAGTGCTGCATTAGAGAAGAGGAAGAAAAAAAAAAGGGAAAAAAAAAACCCAGCCAAATTACGCTTGGTTAATTCAGAGTAACAGATCTGCCCCCAAGTGAATTGGAGGCCTTGAATTAATTCTGTTATGACAAATCAAGATAAACGTTCCCCCTAAATTGCATGCGATTTAATTAATTTTTGAGATCCTGTTTTTTTTTTTTTTTTCCTAGCTAATAGTTCACATGCTCCTGTGCTGTCATTGTGCTTGAGTGGGCAGACTTCAAAGTGATATTAAATAACCAACTATTAGATTTACCTAGCACGTCCTATTGGAAAAGTGCCATTTAATTACCTAGCCTGTTCAATTAAAGGGACAGCATTCCCTGAATATAGCAGCTTGCCGCTGATTACCAGGGAAATGAACTGGCTGCCCGGCGGCCCCCTCCCCGGAGCGGCCTCGCTGCGGCGCGCCCGGCTCCGGCCGCCCCCGCCCCGGGGCTGCGCCCCCGCCGCGCTGCGCGGAGCGGCCGCCCGGGGAGGGGCGCCGGGCGCTGCCCCTTTAAAACGCGCCCGGGCAATCTTCCCCTCTCCCCCTTCCCCACCACTCCCTGCTCTCTCTTAGAGGCCAATTTTGTTAATTAAATGTTTTGTTTGCGACGCGGCTCTCATTCATTTCGGACACGTCATTCCGAGCAGATCTAAGCCAGCGACCAGATCTCATTAGATAAAACCCATCAGAACTAAGAGAAAATGGAGGAGACACTAATTAAAGCTTTTAATTGTGCGGATTCGCTGCCACGCTGCTGCTTTATCTGGCATCTCAAGGTTGGGAGGGCTGCGCTCCACTCCTCTCCCTAAGCGCGTTGCTCGCCGTGGGGAGGGAAGGGAACGGACCGAGGTTTTCACCTCCCTCTTTTCCCAGAAACCTTGGCCTTCAATGAAAGCTGCAGCTGTAGCTCTACGGCCAATTTGTTTTCGGGTTTTGGGGGGGGAGAAGGAGGGAAAGGGGAGTGTTGTGCTGTTTAAGCAACAACAAAAAACCCCACGTACAGCCTGAGACAGCTAAAAAGCTCATTAATAAATGGCCCTGTGGTCCTGGCCCGAAGGAGTCAAGTCTCTTTCACCTGGCGCCTGCCAGGCCAATCAATCCTCTCTCCCATTTTGCCAGTCATGTCCAGCGTGCCCCATCTCCGGCCGAGAGCTGCACTGTGGCTCTGCCTGGGGAGAGAACGCGCCACCACAAAAACCCGCCGGAAAACTCAGAGGGGAGAAGGATGGCAGAGGGAACCGGAGAGGCTCGCTGGCAGCAGCACTGCCTCCACAGCCAAAAGGAACCACTTCACACACCTGAAGGGCGAGGGCTTCGCTCGTGCCAGCGTGACCCACGAGCGAGCCTGCAAAGTCCATTTCCAGCAGGAAAGCTTCAAGTTAACTCAGCCCTGGCAGCGCTGGGCCATCCTACCCCACCTTGAGTGTACAGTGTCCAGTTCAAGTTTCAGCAAGCATCTGTCAGAGTTATTTTTGCAAGTCAAATTACACAGATCTAAAGAGAAGTCAGGCGACAGGACAAGGAGATCAATTGAAACCCCTCATCTGATAAAGCATCCTATTCATAATTGCCTACATTAAAATAAACGAGTATTAATTTTTGGCAACACAAAACCAGAGGACTGTGATAAGCTTGCCTGAACTTGCCTCTGGGACACAGTGGACGCATCTTCTCTTTTTAATTAGTAGCAATCAGACATGAGGGTTTGTTTGATGGTGTTGGTCGAGCGATGAATCTGTACTATTCAGTGCATCTTAACAGTAGTGTCAATTTTTCCACTTCAAACAAGACTCTTTCCCTAACACTGTTCTGCTCTATTTAATTACTATTGTGCCAGACTTGGGCTTGTTTCTTAGGACGATGACCAAAAAGCACCACTGTGCACCCACAATGTGCTGATTTTTTATCATTTCTCTCTAAAAAACCCTCTGAAACTAGCAAAGCTAAGGCTTCGATTGCTCAGACATAGCACAGGACCTGTTCCATGCACTTCCCTACACAAAGCCACGGCCACGTACCAGGTCAGAGACTGCACTATCAGAGCAACCAAATCCTAACTCCATCCTCTTAACTACGGAGGTCCCTGTGCTCAATCTGCATCTTCTCAAACCTAAGTTTTACAACATAACCAAATTTGTAACATTTGATGGCTGCTTTTGGTAGGTTTTTCTTTTCTTCAGAAAGGAAAAAAAAGTGGAGCTTTTTGGCCATCAGAAAGAAGGGAAATTCTGGGTTAACTCTTGACATTTACTATTAATGAGGAGCCAGAAGCATTTAAACAGAACACAATTTGTTTTAACTAAGCATTTCAGTGATGCTGGGAAGGTATGGGGCTTTTTTGTTGTTTTTTTTAATTACTGAATGTTGAAACAGAACACCTCCTTGAAGCATTCATGTGCATCAGTCTATCAAACCATTTACTCAAATTAAATGTGTAATCCTTCAAAATGCCTCCTTTTAAATTAATGAGTTTAAGTAGCTTGAGTTCACCTGAAAAGATCGTACGGGCACCTGACCTCATGAATTCTATTAATTATATTGGAAACTTGTTGGAAGGGATACTCTGCATAATCTTACTGTACCCCAACAGATGTGAGATTAGCGAGGCTTAGTTCCCCCTACCCAAATCTGTGGCATTTAAAGCAAACAGCTTCAAAAGAGGAAGAGATAAGAAATAAAGGGCAAGAGCATATACCTCCTCTGCTATCTCCTGCATTGTCTACACTGGAAGTTAAGAGAAATATCAGTTCAAAGCTTCTCTGTAACAATGCTGAGACAAACATCATACCACTGGTTTTTTGCTATAAGTAGAATCCATGGCCCTCCAACTGATGGTTAATCAGCTCTTTCACAAGGAGAACAGAGAATGAGTCATTCTGTTTCCACTCAAAGGAGTTTAAAGGTGCTTATGTAAATATCATAATTAATCAGATACTAAAGGCAGGCATTTCATTATTTAGCACCTCTGCCACAGCCTTATTTAAGCCCTACGATTTTAACATTTACTGTTCAGATATGCACACTTCTCCTTCAACACTACAACAAAGCAGATTAATTTAGCCTCTCTGATTGCTGTTTATTTTTAGTTAGGACTTGTTTTGTGCTGACAAACCACTTTAAAGTTACAGTCGTCGTTCATCCCCCCCAACTCTTTCCTCCACTTGGCAGTCGCAACTCGCCCTGGGCTAGGCGCTAACATCCGCACGTCTCTCCCTCCTAAGGAAGGAGCCATCCTGAGCCAGCCCAGCCCTCTGCCCTGCAGACACCCACCATGAGAAATGAGGGGGGGGGGAGAGAAAAATGGAGAAAAAGGCAGCAGGAAAGGGGAAAGCTGTCCTCACCAGCCTGGCCGTCGCCTCACCTGATGTAGTCGTTTCTGCAGAGAATCATGCCGCTCTTGGTGTAGCAGGAGGTGCCGATGTCCCCCAGCTGGGCCTGGCAGCAGGAGCACTTGAGGCAGCGGCTGTGCCAGTAGCTGTCCATGGCGTAGAGCAGGAAGCGGTCGGCGATCTTCCCCCCGCAGCCGGCGCACCTCTTCCAGGAGAGGGAGCCCGCCGTGACCGGGGGCGGCTGCGCGCTGCCGCCGGGGTTCACCATGGCCTGCGCGGAGAGAGGGGCGGGGGCGGGTCAGCGCCGGGACAGCACGGGCCGGGCCGCAGCGCGGAGCCAGCGCCGCTCCGGGCCCCGCGGGGCAGCGGCGGCCGGGCCGGGCCGGGGCGCGGGGCGGGGGCGCGGCCGCGCAGCTGGCAGGAGCGGCGGGCAGAGCGAGCGCAACCCGCCGCCCCCCCGCCCCGGGCCTGTGCAGCTGCAGCTCACAAGTCAGGAACAGTCCCGGCGTTTGTTTTGCTTATGAAAAAAAGTGTGTGAAGAGTGGAGGGGAAAAAAAAAAAAGTTGTGAAACTGGTTTTTCAGTCTAGGAGAGGCTCCGCAGGCTCGGGGCGGTAACGAGGGGCTCCGGAGCGGCCCTCGAGGCCTTGGGATTTTATTTTCTGTGGTTTTATTTTAGAGAACTAAAAACACCCCGAGAAAACACTCCAGATTGAGGACACTGGCCCGAATAATAGATCATTGAACTTTAGGACGCCTGTTAACTTCCTACACAAACATACTCAACTTTTGTCTCGCTAATCTGTCCTTGATCAGCAGTTTAAATGCTAAAGCTTTGTTACCAAAAAAAAAAAAAAAAAGGAAAAAAGAGAAAAAAGTTTACCGACCCTAAGAAAGCGGTCGAGTAATGAAGTGAATCGCTCCGGCTGCGGTTACTCTGGCCGCCCCCGAAACTGCTACTAAGGGCATTTTTCACTTTCTAATAAATGCTTTATGCAAGCAGGACAACCGAGAGATAATATAGGAATCAATTCATAAAGCTTACTCTAAACCGATTAATTTGTTGCCTTCAATCCAGGGTCCAATAAACTCCCGGTGTTCCTCCAGTCACTTATACTATAAAAAGATCAAGTTATTTACTGCCAATTAAGCAGCATGTTTTGTCTTTGTCCTTTGTAAGCCGTATGTGCTCATGCCGAGGCATCTGGCTATCTGCTAAGGACCTTCAGACTGATAGGTCCAGAGCAGCGAGGACGAACTTTTCCTGACACTGGCCCAACTCGGCTGCAGGGGAGAACTGAGGCCGATTTAAAGACACATTTCCTCAGAAAGAGTACCTGGAGGTATGTCCAGTGACCGCACAATAAACCAGGAGAACTGCACCAATTAAGCTGTAACAAAAACCCCGAGACTTTGGAAAGAAAACCACTCTAAAAGCCATTAGCATTGCATTTATCCGAACGCATCGTGTACCTTTATGTAAATTGATTTCTGATGCATTTGTTCAAGGAATTGCCTTTTGTTACAGTTTCCAGCTACAGCCTAATGAATCTGCATTTCCTGCTCCGAGTCTTTAAACCGTTTTCCTATGCTCTAAATCACTTCGGATTTCTTAAAAGAAAGAAAAAGGCTCCATGCCACCACCTTAACCTGTCTTTGTCGAAGACAAATATGTATAAATATAAAATGGGAAACGTTACACTGAGAAAACCATCCAGTAACCCCATTAAGCTAAAGCTCTTAAGGACAAGCAATACCTTAATGCTGATTAAATCTAAAAAGATGAATCAAGAGGACTGACCAGAAAGTGACTCCCTTGATAACTAAGGACGGGCCCTCATCAAGTTTCATTTAGAGTTGGGGGGGGAAAGCTTTTAACTTAAATAGGCTTACTCTAGTAATTACAGAGCCAAGCAATTTTGGTCCTGGGATAGGAGTCAGTGAAATAGAAAGCAGAGCTAGAAGCTAGAGGCAAAATACCCCCCTTTTAACAGCGTCTCTGGTGCTTTTTTAATGGAGACCAAGGGAGGGACAAGCGGAGAGCTGGAAATTTGTAGTACAAAAATGGATGCTTAATTCATGTCTTGGTTTTAATTAGGTGATTCACCGATTTTCTCCTGGATTGAAACAAAAGACTGTGTGTGGGGCAGGAAGGGAACCGGAGAGGAGAGAAATAGAGAGCTCACTTTGATCTTTTCTGCCACTGTTTCAGAACAGTGTTTACTACAGGGGAAGCGGGTGCCCCAGCCTCCCCCCACCCACCCCCCCGTCCCCTCCATTCACAGCCGAGGCAGGCAGAGCCCTTTCCCGGCGGCAGCTGGGAAGGGGGGTAAGGGAAGGCGCTCCAGCGGCGGCCGCCGCCGGGCTTTGTACGGGGGCCGCGACAATGCCCGGGGTCCGCGGCTCCGCGCCCCTCCGCCCGGCGGGCAGCGGGACGGCGGCGGCGGGCGGGCACCGCGCACACGAACGCCGCGAGACGCGGGGGAGCGACCGGCACTTCTTACCTGCTTCCCCTCTATATTGCAAAAGGCCGGGGAGCGCCGCTCGGGGTGCCTGAAGAGATCTTCTTGCAAAGAAATAAGCACAGCGCTCGCCCTCTCGCCGGCTGGAGGGAGCCCCCCGCCCGGCAAGGGGCAGCCCAGGCTGGAAAAATATAGATATTGCTATGAGAGGCGTCTGCCCGGGTCCTTCCTCCAGCTCCCGCTTCCCGGGAGGGGAGCTGCAGAGCTCGGTCCCCGCCGCTGAGCCGCACACGCAGGGCGCCGCCGCCGCTCGATGCTGCAATCGCCGGGCAAGTTTGGCAATGTGGCTTCACTTTGTGCCGCTTCCCCCCCGCTCCCCCACCTCCGCCCCCTCTCCGGGCTGCGGCGGCTCCCGAGCCTCCCGCGGCGCGGAGTCGGCCGGCCGCGGCCCGCCGGAGCGCCTCAGCGGAGCGGGCGGGAGCGGCGAGTTTGAGCGGGGCCGGGCGCGGAGCTGCTGCCGGGATCCTGCGGCGGCGGCGGCGCTGGCGGGGCGCGGGGGGCGGCCCTTGTGCCCGTCTAAGCGTGAGGCTGCAAGTGCGTGTGTGCCCGCACGGTGCGCGTGTGCCCGCTGCCCTCACACATGTGTTACTGACAGAGCAGAATCCCAACTACACTCCGGCTCGGCGCCCTCGTCAGCCCGCCGCAGCCAATCCGCCCCCGGCTTGTTCAGGCGGAATAATAAAACCTGCCAATCCCCGGGAAGACAAAGGAATGAGTGAGAGGGGAGGAAAAAAAAAATGAGGGAGGAAGGGAGGGGGCGAGGAGGAGGAGGAGGGGAATGGAGAGAGAGGAAGGAGGGAGTCAGGTGGGCAGCGCCGGCCGCCCGGGCGCTGAGGGGAGGCGCGCGGCCGTGAGGGCACCGTCCGTCTCGCCTGGCCCCGCCCGCCAGCTCCCGGCCACCAGTTGAGAAACTTGGCGGCGAGGGGTCATCCCGCTGTCCCCGAGGGCAGGCCCGCTCCGCCCGGGGAGCGATGTCCGTCGGAGCCCTCCCCGGCCGCTGGGCGCTTCCCCCGCCACCGCGGCCCTGCCGTGCTGGGGGAGGCGCCGAGGGGAGGCGCGGCCGCAGCAGCCGCTGCTTGCCGCCTTCGTGGCGCCCCCCGCTGCCGCGTCCGGCCCCGGTGCCCGCACCCCGTCCTGGGATCCCGCGCTGGGGCGGGCAGAGGCGGCGGCGGGCCGTGCCCGGCTCGCCCTGCGAGCGCAGGGGCCGTGTCCAGTCGCCGCTGCCACACGTTCCCCGCGGGAGCTGCGCTGCGGGACTCAGGCGGGTACGGCCCGCGGTGGCCGCCCCAGTGGAGGTTTCGGTGGGTTAAGCAGCCGCAGTTGGCGGCACCGCTCCTCAGCAGAGCAGGCAGCCGCATTTCTGAGAGAGAAGCCCGGGGATGACGGCAAATCGGAAGAAGTAATGTTCAGTGGGAACGCTTAAAACTATGAAAAACCCGCTGCGTATTAACTGCACGCCTGCGAGGCCTAAGTGCAGCACACAGGATAAGCACAGCCGCGAATCGCTGGAACACACCCACCCCCGGAATAACAAAGTGCTCCTGGATGCGGTGCTGTCCGCGGCGCAGTTCCGCGCCCGGCGGTGCCCGGCACAGGGGACACACGGCCCCTGTCACCCCGCGCTCGCGGCGGAGCCCCCTCAGCGGCACTGCCAGGATCTGCTAAAGGACAGAAAAACTTGGGAGCAGGAGTTTCTCGATTCCAGAGCGCTGACGTAAGCGCAGCCAATGCAGCGCCCGCCGGACGGCAGCAGCGCTCGGGCCCCGCTCGACGTGAGCCGGCAGGGCAGGGCAGGGCAGGGCAGGGCGGCCCCGCCGCCCGCGGGTGCGTTCGCTGCCCTGTCAAGTACGTGGTGGCGGCAGCGTGACCGAGCTACGAGCTCCGTGCGCCCCCCCAGCATCAGAAACAACAAAATGTTTTAAACCTGCCCCTGCCGGCGGCTCACGCAGACGCGGTGCCCCGCACAGGTACACGGAACTCTCCCGGGAGCGCTTCCTAAGGAGTGAGCGCCCCGGCGCAGGAATGCCGCCCGCCCGGGGACAGCCTGGCGCTGAGCCCGGCCCCGCAGTCGCAGCCCAGGTGTGCTTTATCCACATCGCCACCTGTGGGTCTGCCGCAGCCCTGCAGCCCCGGCCTGGGCTGGGCACGGAGCCGTGTGCCCAGCGATCATTTAGAATTGAAAGGAAAATCGTCTACCTGGGAGAAATGTAAATGGGAAAGCGTAGGAGAGCGAAGATACATTTTGCCTCTAAATATATAGAAAATAAAATATCGACAGTTGAATGGCACCATAGGTATGATTTAAACACGGGAGAAAATTCTATTTCTATGTTCCTCCATAGACTGGGATATGTTCAGAGTCTGCTTAAAGCAGACTTGGGATTCATTCAGACTTGGGAATTCATGGAAAGCTTCCACAGGGAAAGGGGAGAGGACCGGTGTTGTGGTTAATTTTTTTAGCATAGGTCTAGAAATATATCATCTGGATGTAATCTCCATGTACATATTACATTTAAACATACTCAGCAGTTTTAGATTTGTTATGTAGGATCTGGTACAATTTAAAATATATAAAGCAACAAGGCATGCTACAGATAATCAACAATCACTGATATTTTAGCTCTCTGACAGTTAAGAGCACAAGAACAGAGCAAATGCCAAGCTCAAATAAAATCTACATTGTCTAATTATCTAAGCCTGTAATGGCTGAAAGCTACCAAATTCAGACTCTGGGAGAGCCATTAGGACCTCTCCTTATTGGAAAAGATATTCTACCAAGAAACTCTGCCATAGGCACTAAAATGTTTACTAGTCTTAAAAATGAGGGTGATACAAAAAACAGGAATTACCTTCTCAAGGAGCAGAGTTTTAAATGGCTTAATGATGTTTTCCAAATTGCATTGCAATGTTCATATCTTCTTCTGAAATCTGATCATCACTAATTTTTGTGATTAATTTTAACAGAGGAAACCTTAACTGAGAGCATTTTGCAGAGCAATATTTTTCTAATTTTTCTTTTGTGCAGCATCTGCTGTTGCTGTGCTGTCATCTTCGTTATGTTTTTCATTGTCTATGTGCCATAATGTAATTAGTTAGTTCAACATCATCTGTGCTATTAGATGAGATGTTTCTATGGTAAGTTAACATAGTTCTGTGTAATTGGTAGATTTCAGCAGTAGGCATGAATGTATCCATCAACTTTAGGTCGATTTGAGTCCACAAGATTTAAATTCACTTGGCATACGTTATCCTAGAAGACTGTTAATTTTGGCTGAATGGATAAAAAACACAATGCAGAAGAAAATCTGGCTGCTTATATTGCGGCGCTCTTGGAATCAGGGAAGGGAAAGCATAAAATTGCTGGCTTAGTAGTTGCAATCTGAATGTCTGGAAAATGTTACAGCCTGGGATCCAAATAATTCTTAAAGCGAGATGTGCCCCTAAGATACCAGGCAGTCCAGAATTCATCACTTGTCTCTCCATTCAGGGGAAGAGTCTTGGTTCTCTCCCTAAATACTGCATCCCTATGGGATCTCTAGGTTCTCTCCCTGAATAGTGCATACCTCAGGGACTTCCTTTTCCTTTTCACATTAGGGAGAAGTGTTGACGCTGCTGCTTTGACATCTTCCATGTGGCACTTTCCTGATCCACGTGTCTTGCAAACTACACCTTTTGAACAAACAAACTTCTAAAACAAACCCTCTGACCCCAGTCTGTCCAGAAACAGTGATGAAAAATCAACAGCCATTCCTTACTTAAAAGTAATGCATCCTTTTACTCACACAGGATCTTCTGCTTCAGGCCTCAATCAATTTAAAAATGTGACTGGATAAAGTATTTAAGTTGGATATGCAGTGATATGGCAGAGTCACATCCTGGCAGAAGCTGGGAAGAATCCTGGATGCCTTCACTCGTAGCATTCTTTTCGAAGCAGTAGACAGTACTGTTTGCCCAAAAGAGTAAGATAAGTTACGTTTAGAAATATGTGTATAGATTTTGACTTGCTTATAAATATATGAGTAACTTTATTTACAGGAACCCAGAACCATGGGAGGTAATTAGTAAGCACAATTTGCTTAGGTAAGGGCTTGCAAGACCTTTTATCATCACTGTATCTATAACTTAGGACAGGAGCCAAATAATATAAATGTCAGTAATTACAGATATATACTTATATTAACAATAAAGTCCACTTTTGGAAGAGCTAAGGCTGTGTTTGTAATGACGTCATGTGGCTGAAATGACTTCACCAATTTGTCCTGTGCACATTTCTGTCAGGAGAAATTGATACATTGCCACAAGCCAGCAGCAGCAGCAAGTTCTGCAAGTGGGTTCTGTGACTACAGGCATGATATCAGACTTTGACATTACATATGATTTTTGTTTAAAATTAAAACTCTTGAAAGGCCTCTAGAAAATGTGTATGTAATAACAAGTTCGCTCACTACATTAAAAAAAAAATTGAAATACTATGTGAATTTTGAAAGAGGGCTTTACATTCCACAGTCTATGGGAATTTTTATAGCAAATCAATTAACACCGATTTGCTACTCTTAAACATATACTGACAATTGATTTTTGTGGTGACATATCTGCAGTGATATTTTGTCTCAAATATGAATATTTTTATGATTCATATGTCTCCATCTTTAACAGGGAAAAAAGTCCTTTGACAAATACCTAATATAAACTCATACAGAACTTACTCTTTGGGGTAAAAAATGTTTTCTTCACAGATACTTTTATAGGACTGGCATTAATATGTTGCCTCTCTTCACTAGTCACTTTAACATATGGAAGGGTGGGAAAGCACAATTTGGTCTGTTTGGAAGGCCCAAATTGTAGGTAAAGTCACCAAGCTAATTTAAATTTACAGCACAAAAAAGATCAACTGGAAAGGAATTACAAAAATAAAAATCTGACTCAATCAGCTGACCAAAATGCACTTACCTAATGCAGAGGTACATGTTTATAACATTGTCATTTATGCAATGTGTTGCAATGAAAAATGAAAACTTAACTCTAGCATGTATTATCTAATTAATTAGCCAAGTAACTTTAAATATGCAGGAAAAAATAATATATTATCCTTGAATGAATAAATAGCACATTCAATATTTTTTCATGGTGTTGTCCACACAAAATACCTTTATAATTGCATTGGAATTATTTTCAAAGATGTGTGTCCAGTAGCAAATCCTGTGTAATTAGAATATCTGTCTGAGTGTATCCAAGAAATTAATTATTTACATGTAGCTCATTGCAGTGGAGGAGTATGTCTGATATCTTTATGAAGTTCCCATGATCTCTGAACAATGCTGTAATGCACAGAAAGGTCCATGACCAATGTTTTCTGCCTATTTTGCTCCTATCCACAGAGATGTCTGTCTTGGGCTGCAGTAAACCAATGGAGGAACATTTGCTCGAGCTGTTTTCTCTGTAGGTCTTCAGGGGACATTCTCAACCTGGAACTTCACAGGCTCTTGTTGTATGATACATCATTAATGGGTAGGCACAGGTTTAGCTAATCCATCTAGATGTTTGTGGTGACAGTTTCTGGTGGAAATTTGACACTGGGGCATTGTTTCAAAAAGCTGAGAGAAAGCAAGGTACAGGCTGAGCACTGAAACACACATGACACAGAGATCCCCTGTTGAAGTTGTCTTTTTAATTTAAGGGCTACCAGCAATGGCATGAGAAAATGCAGGGTTACAAAAACGAAGAGGAAGAGCAGCCTGGTGACTTCTGTCTGGCAGAAATGCCTCTATCATATTTGATTTGAAATTTACATAGATGCCAGCAGTTATGACACAACTGTCACTTTAACTTCACTTAACTGGACATGAAACAATAATGACAAACAATCAGAATGACAGTTCTCCTTCTATTCTGCAGTGAGGTTCTTGGTATCTCAATTCTGCAACATTTCTTCTGTTCACTCCACCAGACAAATATATTTCTGTTGTTATGATTTCTCTGGCTCGGTGCAGCATTGCTAAAAGCAAGAGGAAGGGTTTCGAAGCTTTCTATTTCATTTTTCAGCCATATCCTTATCAAAGAAAGAGTTTCTTAGTAACAGTTTTTAAAATTAACTCTTTAGTAGCTACCTTCCTGATGTAATCAATTATTTTAAAATATTATATTGGGTAACAATATTACATTATTTTTAATATAAAAATATAGCTTTCTACTCTTAGGTTATTTTTCATAACTGGAGGGACTACTATACTCCATGACTATAACTCTTTTTATCATTCTAATATGATTCAGTAGCTTTTGCTGTCTTATAAACAATCTTACAATTAAGAGCTAATGTTAATGGAATAGATTGTTGTCATAGGATAATGGTTTCCTGCTGCTAGATAAATGCTGTGGCAATGCTAGGACATTTATTGAAAGTAATAGTGAAGACAAAGCTAAGAGATTTATTTTTAAAGCAGGTGCCACAGATCCAGTGACACCATTCTGTTAAAATTGTTTTATTTCTATTTCACTAAGAGACTGATGAAGATGGAAGCATTTTGCCTGATGTATGCAAGTGCAGCAAAGTGACAGTGGCTCATTTCACTGTAACTGAATAAGCTGCATTGCACTTGGCTTGGGAAGAGATTTATTGTGTGGCTCATCCAATCAGAAAACAGTTTATCTATTAACTATGGCTTTCAAATATGTTGTATTTCCATGAACAAGATGGGGCTTGATGCTTTCTTCCACAGAAAGAGTTATGCAGGGTTCACAGGAAAGGAGGAGTGGGGCCCTTTGGTGCTTGTTGCACCAGTCATTGCAGAAGCCTGCCCTTTCCCCCATGCCACAGGGATGGCAGGCTGGGGACAGTGAACCTGTCTGCAGTGTGTTCCCCTCCTCCTACATCAATGGTTCCTTCTGCATTGGAGGGTGTTGTCTCAGTGTTAGCAAATCAGAAATGGCAGGATTGTTCTTACCAGCGCTGCTGTGCAGAGGGTGGATGGGCAAGTTTTTGTGTAGTCTAGTGTTTCCTTTGTCTTTGCATTCACAGGATCTCTCGAGGTTTTGGAAAATTTGCCTGCTTCTTTCTCCATGACTTTCAAAATTACTCACCCCTGAATTCTCCAACAGAGAACTGTGAAAAGCAGCACTTGTAGAGCTTCATAGGCCCTCTATCTGCTCTTGTGGAATTGTAATAAAACACCTTGATTGCCCCAAATATACAGCTCCTACAAAACTGGAGTCAGTTGTCAGAAGTACATGGAATCCATTCAATTCAATGAGCTTTCTCTGGACAGATATGCCCTAATTGCCTGACTTAGGCTTCAACAAATCCTTTGTCTTTTCTTTTGAACTGTGGAGCAGCTATTCCAAGTGGCAGTGCTGTAGCTATGACAGCTTGAGGATATTCCACAAATAATAAAAAACATGATCCCTTTCTACAAACTCTGATCATTCTGAAGCATCTTTAAAGTTGTGTTGTAAAATAGTATAATGACTTTATATAACCATAAAGTCCCTGCTAGGGTTTCCTTAAGAAACAAACTAATTTTATGATTAAGGCCCAAGGACCTTGACATCAAACCAGCAATTCACTGCTGCAAGGACTTACTACTGTCTATAGCTGCTCAAAGCACAGTTCTGAATTAACTTCTAAGACCAGAGCTTGAAGGCAGTAAACAACTTTAACCTTTTCTTGACCCCAGACACATCTCACAAACAGGAGTTCAGTAAATACAAAAATTTCACTTTAACCCATGTGCAGATATTCTGAGAACTACTTGATTCCTAAATTTCTGAGTTTTAAGAAAATGTTTATACTAACAAGTGGGCAAGTGTTACAGTATCTGTTCCAAAGGGCCATCAGGTAAGGTTCATAGAGAAATAGGAGAGACCTGCAATCATGACAGAATTAACCCTTGCAGCTGCGAGGTCTGTTGGGTCATCATACAGTGCAGAGCTCCAGCAAATACATATCCTTCTTCTGATCTTCTGCTTGTGACTTCTGGTATCAATCTCCTATCTGAAGTTTAGGATTCACAGGAATGATCTTGGAGATGGAGAATTTTCACATCCTTAAACCACTGGAGTCATTTACCTAAGTACCTTTAAGGATGTGACTGTAAGCATTGCAAAGTCTTATGATTTTATTAAAATATTTGGTGTACCTGTTTAAAATTCCAACTTTGGAATCATGGTCTAAATAGAAATCTGCTTTCAACTTTTTTAGTAGCAATTCTGAGTCTTCCTGGTTAGGCAAAACATTAAAGATCAACCAGAGACAAATGAAAATAATTTGTTCCCATTTAGTATTTTATTTCAAAAAAATATTCTCCATTTGATCTAATAAATAGAGAGGAGTCATGACTTCTTGATTTTTGGGATTGCCAGTACAGTAATCGTATGTCCTATCACCACATACTGAATCTGCCCAAGAAATCCTCCTCAATTTAAGGAATTATTAAACCTATTTTGTTGATAGGTTTCTCCACATCACATGGGACTGCACACAATCAATCAGTATTTCATTTCCATACCCCATACTGCTCCCCCAAGAGAGCCAGAATTCCCCTTGTCAGTTATCCTATCCTTAGGCAGATCCCCAGCCTCTTGCAGCTCTTTGAACTAAGGAGGCTGTGTATATCCCACCTGGATCTGGCCCAGATGCTTTATTTCTATTGCATGAGATGATTAATTATGTGGTTTCTTTCTGTTTGTCTGATAGAAGCTGAGGTATGAGAATGATGGTTGCTTAGTGCACTGTTATTAAAAAGCTGCTTTTGATAGCCCTGAACAGGCTTGAGTTGTGTGCTACAAATAATCATAAAGCTGCTTGCTTGGAAATGTAATGCTTGTTAATACTACACTGTACTTTTATAAGTAAACGAAATTTTGATTGGCTAGAGTTTAACTATAATCAGTAATTAAGGGTCAGCCATCCAGTAAACTCATTAGTTTACACCAATTACATTTGGTATAGTAACTAATGATTTCAGGGATCAAGCCATTTATTTCTAAGCTTTCAAAGTATAATTATTGTGTAAATCAGATAGAGTGTAAATCTTTTCCATACGTTTTGGTTGGTAATTGAGAAATAAAATGGTTTCCAAATGTATTCTCTGTCCAGTTTTTGTTCTGCAGTAGATCTCTCTGGGGACTCTTTAAAGTATATGGAAAAGGTGATGTCAACAGAAGTGTACGCCGGGCAAACTGAAACAGGATTAATTAATAGAGATGAAAGAGAAAAGCCAGCCCCTTGCAAATCATGGTCCCGGTCCCAACTTGGACATCACATCTTAAAATGATAGTTTACAATCTTAAGCATGAGTCACGCAGATTGACAAGTATTCAAAATAGAAGAGAATTAAAAGTCCTTTATGTTTAATGTATAAAGGCCTTTCCAATATGCAGTCTTTAAGATGGTGTAATCTCTGGAGCATTTTGCTTTGAAGTTTAATATGTAGCTCCTCACATCCACAGAACATTTTCAACACGTTAAACAAATTAGTCTCTGGTTACAGAAGTTTTTAGATATTTACAAGTTGCCGTTTAACTAAATTTAATATGTGCCAGCGAAGTTGCTCATGCACTTGTTCATTTAGAAAAATGCACTTTTGGAATGATTAATAAATAAACCAGCCTTTCCTATGCCTTCAACTTTGGTGTTTATTTGAAAGCAATTTACTTTAAAAAGACATTAATATCCCTAGAATTATTATTAGAGTAATTGCTTTTACTCTTCTTGGAACACACATTTTTTCTCATTTCCCTTCAGCTCAGACAGCTTTTGACTCAGATATAAACTTCCTATTATTATTCCCCACTCCCCACCCCAAAAATGAAGAATAGGAATTATACACTTTTCACTAAGGAATAATTAATTTGTCTCAAGTATTAGAACAGAGAATTGTAGAATGACTTTGAATGGTAGTCTCTAAGGAATAGCATTGTTTGTTCTCTTCAGTCTTTAATGAGCTTTAGTAAATGGCCAGGAAAAATTACCTTCTTTCTGTAATATGAGAGAAGCGAGGAATGAAGGAAGCTATAGAATCTCGAGGAGAAAAGAAGCAACCACACACACACGCACACACACACAACCCCCCTGTACCACATCACTTCTAATAGTTAGTGCTCTTCTTTGGAACTGAGCACTAGAGCTCTAGTTTTCCATTACAGTTAAAACATATAATGTCCCTAATATTTTTGTAGGAGAGAAAATTCCTGGATGTCTCCCACACACTGACAGTATCTGGCTTATATTGGGGGACAACTGCCTATAGCTGAGTTCTGGAAGTCATTCTGGCTTTCTCTGCTTTGGCATTGATTTTGTATTTTAAGACTCTTTAGTCTATTTTTATTGTATTTCCACCTTTAAAAGCAATTTGCCTTGTAATGCTCCAGCGTGCTGCCCTGTCTTTTAATAGAATTCTTTTCCCTCCACCACATCTTTGCTGCCACTCCTGTCCAGAATGCTAACTGAGGCAGCACTGGCAGATGTGTGTTTCAGCCACAGCCACAAACCTGCCAGCATGAGTAACAGAGTGGAGGAGCACACTTCCCTTCCCTCCCCTCCAGTCTCCACACGTCCTCAGTCCCCAGTCCCTTGTCAACTCGGTGGTGCTGAGGCAGCTCCATGGCTGCTCTGGGGTATGAGGGAATTGACCCATGGCAGCCCAGTGAGCTCAGCACAGTTCTAAAGGGATCTTGTTGAACAGGGTCTTTCTCCGGTCCATCCTGTTGGAGCTGTTCCAGCTCGTATGGAATAATTAAATGGATTAAATTGATTGTTCTGTGTGGTTGTTGTCAAAGCACTACTGAGAGCAAGAAACCTGGGGTTTGCTACTGTCTTCCAGGGAATACCTCCATACTTGGATTTAAGCATTGACTGGGGCAGGCCCTGGCAGACGTGGTTTCCCCACCCAGGCGAGTGTCTCCAGTACAAGACTGAAAAGTCAAGCTCAAGCTTTCCCACTCAAAGAAAGGACTCAGGTCACCCTCCTCGCAGAAGAGTCGATAATCTCTTGGGTAGGGTGCAAATTCAAGGGGCAAGAGATTCAAGTTCAAATTGCCTCAGGCAGAGCCTAAATACAAGTCTCCCATATCCTGGCTAAACTGCACCAGCCAGGAGACTGAACCACAAAGCTCAGCAGAGGAAGATGGGCACAGGAGCAAGGAGGAGAGACGTGCAAAAGGCGACAGCGCTGTCATTATTATTCTGTGAGAAAAGCCTGGCACAGGTGTGCAGTTCCTAGAAAGCAGCAGAGCAAGCGTGGTAAGTAAAGCAACACACAGTGTTACAACACCTTAGTCTGATTGTGGCTTTGGATAATGGGAGCTGCTCCCATGACAGACATCAGATTGCTGACTAGAGCTCAGGGTCACGAGGGATGTGAAGAGAGATGATGAAAGTGGGGAGAGCTGCCTGGACCCATCCCAGACATTCAGGGAAAAGATAAAAGTAAAAAGTGGCTGCCAAAGTAAAAATAATTTCTATCATGGGCTCTCTTCAGTGCAATTGTTGGAAAAGAATAAATGGAGAAAGATGGTTGAAAGATAGATAGGAGACAGTGAGAATGGGACTAGTAAGTGAGGCAGAAATGTTGGAAAGAAGACAAAGAGGAAGAAACATCAGAGAGCAACAGGAGGATTGGACAAAGAAAATGGAAAAAAAACATTACTTACCAAGACACTTCACCTCTTATTGCCTCAATCTGCTGGCAATAAAATAATAACAGTAAGAGAATCACAGAGCATTTCAGTAACTTTGAAGTCCATAAATATTTAGGAGACATTTAAGTGGCCTGCTGATTGGGATTGTGTTAAAAAGAGAGCAGGAAGATTTAAGAAAATGTTTTGACAAGTCTAAATCAGGGCTATCAGGAGGAAAAAAAGGAACAGGACTTATATGCTTAATTTTGTATGTATAACCAAGTATTAAAGTCCACACCCAGAACACTTATGCTTCTTAACAGTAGAAAAAAATTGAGCCTTTTTCAGACCAGAAAAAACACATGGTTTAAGGCATGCAGCCGCCCTTTCTTCAGTAACAACCCACTGCAACTCCTATAATTTATTTCCCCCAAGATTCATTTGAACATCTGCAGTATCATTATTTGAGTTTGTTATACTATTAGCTTTAAAATTTTATAAGCCATACAGTAGGATAGGTGACAAGTTGAAAAGTTAAGGAGGGTTAATTTAAAAGTTTTAAAGCAAAGCTATTTTTGAGTTATATAAGTAAAAAAAAAGCATCTGAATCCAAACTTCCATGGTTACATTTAAGTAACTCAGAAACTGCTGAAAGGATTTTCTTCGAACTTCACTCAAGACAAATCCCTCTGGGCTAAGACCAAGCATGAGAATTTAACTCAAAAGGTGATTGTTGTCTGAAGGGAGTTTTCTTTCTCCTTTTTTGTTCCCTCCCCTCTTTTTGCTTGTTTTGTTTTCAATGTTCTGAAAAAAAAAAAGCACTAAAAAAAAAAAAAGTAAGGGTCTGGAGTGTAACTGTTTCAGATCCATTTTACCATTCTAAGAAAAATGCTGTGTGTAAACTACCTTTTCATTAAAAGCAGACCTCCTGCTTTGCCTTCAGCCCTTCTAGCAGGTACCCACCTCTGGTGAGCATTTGATAATGCTGTAACTGGTGGCTGAGCAGAGAAGCATCCAGCCGCAGTCTCAGCCCCATCTGCAGCTCCTCTGCATGCCTCAGCAGCTCTGAGCAGCTCTGATCCCGAGGATTCTCCCTAACAGGAAGCCTTCAGAGAGCAGGCAATCAGCAGCTCTGCAGCACTCTTGCCTTTGCTTCCCCATCCCCAGTTCATGGGAGGTGAAGCATGCTCAGTACCTGCACACTGACCTAAGCCATGGCTCCCTTTCTCGCTGGTCTAAGATTTGGAAGGCAAGAAAGACAGTCAGGCTTTTCTCACTCACTGTTAATTTGGGGCATCTGGCATTGTTATTAAGTCTTCCCCTTTACAGCTGCAACCAAGGCACTCACCTCCTGGTTTCCTTTTCCCTGTAAAGGAAAAATCTGAACCACAGAATTGGAAATTTCTATTTTCTTTTTCAAAGGCCTGAAGTCAGTCGTCTTCCATAGCATCATGGGTCCTGCTAACATGATTATCTGGATAAAAAAAAAAAAGGCAGTGGAATTTTTTTCTCCTGTTCATTTCAACTCCCTCCCACATTTTAGTTTCTACAAATTGTCCCAGGGCAGACAAGAGCCTTTCCCTCCCCCTTCTACCAGGCTTGTTTCTGATTTTCTGGCAGCACATCCCAGTTACTCACTCATTTGTTTGTTTGTTTTTCCATTTGCAACTTTTGTCCCCTCCAAAGAGCTGGCTTGCCCAGGGAAATTACAGTAACTTATTTCATTTCAAATGCATTCAGAAAGGCATTTTAATTGTTTCTTCTAATTTAGAGCAGCATCCACATTTGGAATTTGTGAAAAACTGAAGGGGAGGGTTTAGAATGTATTTGCTACAATAATTCACCACATTTTACCCAGGCACCTCAGATATATGCAGAATCAGCTTCCCTTGCCTCTCTTCCATATACACGACCTGGATTAAAAGCTGCTTTGGGCAAGGACTAACTCATTGTTTGTGGCCCTAACACAATGTGGCAATACTGTAACACCTAGGGATTTCTTTCAGGAGATCCTGATTTTGGAGCCAAAAATGCATGTTTCCTGATGACTGCTAACAGTGAACAGTGGGAAATATAGCTGAAATGGGCACACAGAGATGCATCAGGAATCCATAGTCTTAGATTCAGTTCTTTATTTTAATTTTGGGGAAGTCTACTGTGGCAAAACAGAGAGGCCTTTGAGTTGATATCAGGATGTGGTAGCCTGCAGAGGGATAAGCACCTCCTGGAAGCTTGCAGCTGTACCACCCTACAGGCACAGGCAAATTTTGGCAAACACTGGAAAAAACAGAGAAACTTAGGGGAAAAAAAATCACAACATTTAAGCAATCAGAAAGCTTTTCCATTCATAAATGTCCCATCTACTCTCCACCACCAAATTCTGGGTATCATTTTTCAGTCAGCAATTGGCATTCAGCACTTTTAGCTGTCTGCTGCTATCTCATTCATACAGCTTTTTCATTGCAGGTCAATATTATCTGACTAGGCTCAGATTAAATCTTAATACACCGTTCATCTGAAAAACACCAACACCAAGCACATTGAAAAATTGCAAACATAAACAGTATAGTTTTCATGGATGAGAATGTATTAAAATGTTTTCCAAATGGAAGAGTAGCAGGAAAAAGAGGAATGTGAAGTTATGATCACAGAAGAGAATACCCTTTTTTCAGCCAGGATTTTATGTAAGAGTGAGAACGAATGTGGCAAAGAGAAGAAAGGTTTGTCTCCTCACTGCTGCTTCTCTAGCAAAGATGATTTTCACATCAGCCATGGTAAAATTAGACAGAGGAATAGCAGATCTGAATATTGTATGGGAAGATGTGAAATGAGGAAGAGTTCAGTGCAGTTCAAGGATGGCAAAGTATAATGAAGGCAAATGGAAAGTAAGAGCTGAAACTGGAAGAGATGAACTGAAGGAGCCTAATACAAAGACCCCAGTTTAATTAAAAAAGACAGGCAGAGCAACCTGAACAGAGAAGACTCATTTAAAATGTCAAAATATATCTTTAGTTCTGGCAGCTAAAGTAAAAATAAAGGCAACATCCATAGAAAAAACATGGAAGTTGAGGGGTGCAATACTGGGTTCAAGGATGGGAGTGCTGTGAAAACCTGATACTATAGGAAAGCTCCTCTGGGAGGTGACAGCACTGTTTATAGCACTTATTGCTGTCTTCCAAGAACCCAACGTACTGCTCCATTAGCAAAAGGGATCACAAATCACCTAATCTGTTTAAGCTAAGGCAGCCAGAGTCATTTCACCTGGTGATGAACATGGATATGAGCTAACCAGGCTGGCTTTACTTGTAATGCATTAGGGAATGCTTGCTTGGCCTCTTCTGATGGCACAGGTATGGGGAGGGACCAGAGCAAGCAGCAAAATGTGGTGTGGTTTTCAACTAGTAAAGGGTTTCTAAAGGCACTGGTGAAGATATTTGTTTGGAGTAGGTGAACACATAACCATGAAGACTGGAACCAATATAATCTTAAGGCTGAGTAAAACTCAAGGGAAAAGTTATCATCAGCAATATAGACAGCAAGAAAATGTCATCTTTCTCCATCTCACTGATATGAGTAAGGAAGACTTGCATCAAGGGTATTGAATTGGTAGAGTTAGGAAGCACACCAAAAACTGTTTCCATACCAGTAATTTACTCCTACCAGAGTGGTTCTGTTCTTCAAGGTAGGTAGATCATGGGAAGTTTGTTTCACTTCAGCTACTCCTACAACAATTCAAAGAGAGAGAGAACAAGAATTTTGGTTCTAAAAGTGGAGAGATTTTAGAAACATTAAAATAACATATTAAACTGAAACATGGAAATATTCTCAGTAGTCACCCCTGTGTTGCTCCTTATAATTATAGCTGAGAACCACAAATACACATTTTGTTTAGAGGCCATGCCTTCTGTATTTTTAGGAGGTCTGAAGCTCTAAAACTTTTGCCATTAACTTCATCTTCCATGTTAGCATTTATATTGAGGCCCTTAGTATCTGACTCAGTGGGCCTTATGTTGTTTATTATCTCCTTATTTTGGCTGCCTGTCAGTCACATTTCTGTAAAGTTCAGCTGAAACCAGTAGTTCCTGTTACTGGTACTTTGCATTGCAAAAATTAAGCAGTAGAATTTGCAATAAAAGTCATTCACAGAACATTCCTATACAGCACATAATTTGCCAACAGCTAAATTAATCTTGCTTCACAATGTGAGGCTGTGTACATGTGGTTTCTGATACAAAAGGCTCCAGTGAAATCAACAGTATGGGCATCATATTAACTCAGAACCAGCTTCTTCAGGTCCATGAAGCTTAGCCATGTGCCTGCTAATTTAGAACTCAAAGGTAAGCAAGAATCTCAGCTCTCCTTTTTAAACAGTGTGAAGTTTCAATCCAATTTACCTTGCATAGATGAAAACATAAATCAGTAGCTGCTCTCCACTGCACATACTAATTTAATGAGCTGGGGCTTTGACCACATGTGTGTACACACTCTGAAAACCTGAAGACCTTTCCCTCTATGCTGCATTAGGTTTGGATACATGCCAAAGAGCTATCTATGAGCTCAAGGGAATGGGGAAAGGCAGTCTGGCCCACCAGTCAGCACCAGGGTCTAAAACAAGGGTGTGAGACACAAGTCAGGGGTCAAGCACCATCCATAACCTCCAACTGATGACCAGTTGAAGATATTCAAGAGCTGCTGCAAGTAGCACCAGAGCCCAGAGAGCAGCCCCAAAACATATCTCAGGACAATGTCTAGGGTCACCACAGCTCAGCCAGAAAGGGCTGGATCCAGTACAACACAGAAGATCTGGAAGAAAATTCCAAGAAGAGGATGACACAAAGGTTTCCTCAGACCTACATTTTGGCTCGTTGCCTAGGGTACTACAAAACAAAGCACATTTGGGGTTTTTTTCCTAGTAGGTCTTCAAAAAAGGTGTGTAATAACAGCTCTGTCAGAATGCAAAATGAAGTTTATCATAGAAAGACAGAGGATAGATATTCATGCACAGCCACCAAGTCTGCTTTGGCACCATTCACATTGTGTGACTTTTGTTGACCTGACAAGACTGTGACCTGAAATACAGAGTTCAAGACAGCAGTGTCTCCTCAACTTCTGTCTCCTCTCTGTCTTGTCCCACAGACCACTGACCCAGAGGGATGAAGCCTTGCATTTATCATTCTCAGACCTCCATGCATCTGAGTCCATTCACAAACAGCTCCCTTCTGCAGTACCAGTCTAAACCAATTCTCTTCACACACTTGTCCAGGCAACAGCTCATTCAGTCCCAAGCTGTTCTTTCAGATGTGCAAAATAGTGAAAATAGACTTCTCTGAGGAGATGTTCCTGAGCAGATAATCTTAAAAACATGACTACCAATGTCAGGTGTCTTTGGCTTCACAGAGCCAAGGTAAAGCCGAGAAAATGCAAAATAAAGGCAATGGATATGGGTACAGCATAAAAAATCAAAATGAACATCAATTCATCAGACAAAAGCAGAGATTGCAAGGCACATTCAGACAGTACTGGTCATCTCTGGTTATGGTTACACTCCTCTCTCTACTACAAGAAGAATGAAATCAATGTCAGATTTTTGCTTAGGTGTGAAAGGAAAAACAAAATTATATTAACCATCTCTGAGAATGTGAACAACAGAATTAGTAATTTATGCCTGAAATTAACTTAAAAGCATGCTTATCTTAGCTCATCAAATCATACTTACTAAAAATAAAAAATCAGAAGTTCTGTGATGTGAGTTACACTGGGAGCGGAAACCCCCAGCCTGTGGGACGGGATGGGAGGGCCATCTGCTATCAGCATCTAGGAAACCTGGTTTTGGTGGAAAGTTTCCTTGCTGCCTTTGTCTTTGTTAGAGTAACTGAGTTTGGCTCTTATTGCTCTGGTTCTACCCCTAACTTTAGTTCAGAGTGCCTCAAATCTAGGCCTTGCTGAGGACCCAAGCTCACTGCCCTCTAAAAGGGGGTGGTTCTCTGTGCTGGGGTCTCTTGGTGGAGTCATGCTGAAATCAAAGTAACTTTGCACAGGGCACAGGAATCTCTGCTGCCAGATCCTAGACCACAGTACAAATAACGCTTGTCTAGAAAACATACACAGGTTTTCTGCCTTGAAGAAAGGCCAGCAGAAACTATTTGATTATATTTCTCTCTTAGCTACATGAGAGTGTAATTTACTTCTGCATATCTTCATATGCAAAGTCACACTGGACCCAACAGTGCAAGTATCCCCTTGATGGTTTCTTATTAGAAATGTTACCAGAAGGTAAACACAATGCACAGGAAGGTTTGTTGCAAAGTAATGAGGTTTCAATACCGTACCACATCATGCCAGCAACACAAAAATATTTTAACAGGTTAAAAATATTTTTGGTAATTACAAAGAAACTGAAAGAAAAAGCATTCCCCTCAGCTGACAACATATATTTTATACAGAAAGAGACAAGATATGAGACCATGAAAATTGTACAGACACAAATATTTGACATGTATCTGAAAGGCAGAAAAATATATTAAAATTATCCTTGATTGAGCAACATGGAAAAAATTCTCTCAGCAGGAAAAAACAGATTTTTACAGGTCTCTGAGAAAGCAGAACAGACACTGTTTGTGTGACAATACATAACACTTTCACCTGAAATTTTACAGCCACTTCTAGATATTGATGACTGTCTGTTTTGATATAGCTATTATTGCCTTTTTTTTTTTTTTTTTTTTTTTTTTTTTTACAGATAGAGAAACCAGGTTTCCAGAATGACCAAGAGACTTTACTAAGGTCAAACAGTAAGTCAGGGACAAAGAGAGAAACAGACTAGCTCTTTCCTATCTCTTTCTCAGTCTACACCATTAACAGATTGTACAACCATGAAAAACGATCTCTTCCCTGTGAAAAGGTAGATTTTGCAAGGAAGATAACAAGTTCCACCCGTCTCTCCAGCTGATACTAGCAATAGTGAAAATTTCATTCTGCAGAAAAACTGCCGATGCAGCACTTGTAAAAAACCTCCAAATTCATGTGCAGATCAGAAACTGCCGGAGCGCTTTCAGCAGCTGCAGCTACCACACACTTGCAGAGAGTCATTTGAACTCATCAGATCTGACTCCGGGACAGACAGCAGAGCCCAGATGGCTCGGCTGTACACAAAGCCCCGCAGCCTCACGTGGGCCGAGGCACGGCGTGCCTGGGGCCCCACACAATTTCTGGGTGCCAGGTTACGATGGGAGAGCGCGGTGCACAACCCACGGGCCGCCCGCCGTGCCGCTAATGGGGGGCGCCGGCAGGGCACGCACACGTGCAAGCGTTTAAATACTTGTTATTGGGGACTACACCAAAGCCTACAATAGACATTTTGCCTTGGGATGTTTTCACTGCTCTGTTGCAAAAAAAGCAATAAAAATATGTGCTAGTCTGAGGGCTCTTTTTCTGCTTAACCAGCCCCTTTATTACTGCCCGGTTTCTCTCAGTACATACCCTTTCTCCTGACAAGCCTGCACTGCTCCAAAGGGCAAAGCTCGTATCTCAGACAAGGGTTCCCGACTCACACATTTTCACGTGCCTGACTTCACTACAGGTCAGACTAGCACGGATTTGAGGGTGCCGGTCTACAGGCCTGTGCAAAGCTGACCCCTTCAGCCGGACCAGGTAAGTGACCTCAAGCCCAGCCTGGCTGCACAGGGGACTGAGAGCTGTGCCAGCCCCACATCCAGCCCTGCATCCAGCCCTGCATTCAGCCCCGCATCCAGCCCGTGGCGCTGGGAGCGGCACAGCAAAAGGGTTTTCAGCAGCGCCGGCCGTCCACATCCCCGGCAGAAACCAGCTGGAGGAAGCTTGGAAAGCCCGGCCTTTTTATTCTCCAGAATTAAGACTTTGATTAGCTGCTGGCACAAGACCAAAACTCCATCTGAAATGCTTTAGACAACCCATCTGCACTGGGTTTGAGAGTCTGAGGAGCGCATGCTGTGGCCCGCTCCTCACCCGTGCCAGGCGAAAACAAGGGGGAAACCAGGGGGTGAGGACCTGGCTGGGGCGGAGCGCCCAGGGGCAGTGGGAGCGCTCTCGCCCCCGCACCCAGCCCGCACCCGGCCGCCTCAAGCCGCCCCTCGGGCTGTCCCCGCCGCACGGCTGCAGCCAGCGGGGCCCGGCCCGGGGCTCACGGCCACCCGGGGGCCGCAGGCAGCCCCTGTGCCTGCGCTCCGCTCCTCCTGCACCCGACCATGGCTGGGGCTCCTTCCCTTACCCTCCCAGATCCCTGTGGTTCTTCATGAGCACCTCATGATTAATTCCATAATTATTCAGCTCTTACTACCAACACCAAAATACATCGCTCAGAGTAAGTTAGCCGAGATTCATTAGAATAAGACATCTAGTAGGCACATGTGCTTTATTAGCCTCTTACACCAATAGTTTTAATTAGGTACATATTTCACAACTCTGAAGCTGCTCGAGTGAAGGGCTCCTTTTATCTCTTTTATTTACAGTAACAAGCTATCAAAGAAATACCACCATAATTAAACTCAGATAAAAAAATTAATTTTTTACTAATGGTAACCTACTCAAGCCTTAGGTTTGGTAAACTTTGGATTTCCAATTGATGAGGGGAACACCCTGCAGCCGGACAGGGAGCTGGGGCGGGTGTCCCTGGCTTCAGCCCTGCCTCCATGTCACCTTCAGGTGAGGAGGAGAGCGCTGCCTCGGGTAGAGACCGCGGGGATGAGAAAAGTGATTAAAATCCAGAACGTTGCTAAATTATTAATAAGGAATTTAAATGATGTTATAAAAGAGGGAAATACAGGCGAAAATGTTACACATTCATGGAATTTTTACTCATGCATAATAATAAGTTGAAAACACTTTGGTTGTAATGCTACCGGAATTGCAGGGCGGGCAGGGGGGTGGGCGCCCTGCGTTTCTCGGGCCCGCCCGCCCTCACGCCACTCGGCAAGCAAGGGCGCCACCTGGCGGGCACTGCGGCGAACGGCGCACGGGGCCGGGCATGGCGGGGCCGCCGCCCGCCCGGGCGCCGCGATGGGCCCTGCCCGGTCCCGGGGACTCTGACCCGGCCCCGGGCCTCGGGCCGGCGTTCCAGGGGGCAGCGGACGTGGCTGCGGCTGCCCCGCTGGCGGGCGGTACTCCCGCGGCGGCACCCTGCGTTATTTGCTGTCTCACCTGCGGCGCAGACAGGTTTTCACTTCTCAGGTGTCGGCAGAGCCCGCCTGCTTGGGGAGAGCAGCTGGTCTGCATACATTGCCAGCCTCTGGGGCTAACGCTGCCTATGCTGTAAATAAATAAACAAATGCAATAGTGCAGGGAATAGGCGTATGAAAGAGCCCCTTTCTTCCCCTACATTCCCGGAGCCCACCTGCTCCTGGGCAGCAGAGTGGGCTGCTTGAGGCCGCCAGCCCTCCCAGGGGCTGTGGACACCTATCCAAACTTCACCAAGCTGCCTCCTGGGGAGCAGCAGCAGCACTTGGGACATGGCCAACAGAAGGCTTCCCCACGGCAAAGCTGCAAGTGCCATGTACCCCGCAGAGCTGTGCTTTTGTCAAATGTCTATATAGGCTTTTCTGTAAAGACTTACCACACTGTCTCTCAAGTCTCCCCATAAAGTGCAGTTTGTCTCACTTGAAGAGTCACATGCAACTTGAGGGTCTCATCTTTAAAGACCTAGCTAGTGTTTTACACAATCAGGCAAGCATCACCTACCACAAGTCCCAGTCACCATTTACCTCTTCCATGGCAGGGGTAGAAACCTGCAAGCTCACAAAACTGGAACACAATCTTAGCCACAAAATCTCTCAGAGCTGCATGTCTCTCTCAATGGATTCCTTGGGGACATCCTGTACTTCCAGGTGCCTTTCAGTCTGATCAAGCTGGTTTTGGTAGCTCTGCAAAGCAGGGAGACACCAGCTGATTATAGTGGAAGCAAATAAGGCAAGAACAATCCCAGGCCATTCTGGGCTGCAAGGTCTATACAAATCCTGGAAGTCCTGGTGAATGCTAACTGGCAGCAAGCACCAATTACTGAGTAATGGGCTCTCCACATGCTCCTTTACTTAATAAGTAGACACAGCCTGTACTCACTTTTGGAGCTCAGTTGTCTCTGGTTGTAACACCAAGTGAATGCTTTACAGAGGGCCAGTCTCACAGTGACTAAAGCTCAGATCGTTATAGCAAAGTCTCAACCAAAAGAAATTGCCATGCTCTTCCCAATTGGAACAGATGAAATAAAGACTCTTGGACACAATTCCTACATAGGACCCTGCCAGAGCCTAAAAATTGCAACATGCTGTGACTCTAAAACAAATGTGTCATGGAGAGATACCCAGGCTAATTCTGGGTGGGTTAAATTTGCCTGGACAAAACTCTTCATTAGCACAGTGTTATTTCTACCACCGCCCCAGCCACTTGTGTTCCCTTTGCCCATGTCACTGCACAGAGTACATTTGCTATTGTGAGCTGTGGATGGCAGCCATAGGGGTCCCTCTGGGCAAAGCAATGACATTCAGTCCTGAAAAAAAATTGTGCTTTCTTTCCTCCTTTGCTTCCTATGAAATCTCAATTGACCATATTCTCATTATTCCTTTGCCTGGACAACACTATGTAAAAATTCTGCTGAATTCTGAAGGGCACTATAGTCCCTTCACATTTTCTGTCACAGGACAGCCCAGACTTTAGCTAGATGGAGATGCAAACCAGATTTCACTGAATGCTCAAGCACCACATTTTCTCCCTAGATCTTCAAAGGAATATGCTGAAGAGAAGATAACAGAGAAGATCTTTGTGAAATCATGGTGCAAAGAGAAGTTACTGCCAAATAATCCCAAAGCATCTGAGATAATTTCCACAAAGAAAGCAGCAGGGACTCCTAAAACACAGTTTGTATACATCCTTATTAGGAAGGTGACACCATTACTATCACAGCTAACACTATGAAAGGCTGCTAAAATGTTCAAAGGAGCTTTGGTAGGTTTATTTTTCTCCTTGGGAAACAAAAGTTATCACTAAAGGTCTTATAAAAGGTAGGAAACTTTGACAACCTTGAGTCTCTGCAGGCAGCAATTACATGCAAAAGGTTGCCCCCAGTTTATATCCCTTAGCTGTTTTACATTTTTGACACTGAAAGGAGGGTGTTTGTAGGCAAGTAGTTAGCATCATGTTATTGTTTAATGAAACCAGCTGCATAAGTGTAATGCCATGGCTGAGACTTTTTTACATGTAAGCAAGTCAGTGGATTCAGAAGCAGGATTTTGCAGCAGCCACCATTTTCACCCCATGTATTATGGGCTATCTGACAGTATTATGGACAAGGAGCCATCTCTGTGTGTGCCAGAAGTGAGAAACCAGTCACTGCACTGAAGCCCAGCTGAAGTTTTAGGTGTCCCAAAAGACACATTAAATTCCAACGCCATGGATTTATTACCATACATTTAATTGATGTGGCCATTTTTATCTGAAACTAGTTGCGTCCTAATTTTGTATATAATGTGCATGACAGTGAGGTAATGGTGACTGTCCCATACATATATTTTAGTTCTATGCCACAAGATCCTGTTAAATTTAGTTACCAGGATGGACTTTCCTTTGCTTTTAATTCTGAAGTGCATACAGGAGGTGGAAGTAGAACTCACTGACTGCACTAGCTCATTGTGTGAGCCAGGCAGCCAATACAGATGTGGAACTCCATATTCATGCCTCAGCATGGGGATCTCTTCTGTATCACACCTGCAGGCATTTATATGATCGCACACTGAAATAAATGCAGCATGTGTGGGTGTGTAGAGCTGCACCTGTACATATAATGAGACATTCAAACAAATACACTAAGTTTTGTTGGAATCCTACTTGACAACATTCTTTTCCATTTTGTCCTGCATGTTCTGTGTTCTGTAGCCTTATCCCTGATGCTGCTGAATCTTTTTCTGGTCTGGACTGGACTGTCCTATATACCCACCTGCCTCTCTCATCCCAGGGGGAAAAACCTCCTACTTTGTCACTTGCTCATCATTTTCATTCTAAAGACTAAATTCTGTGAACCCTCTGCCTGTCCAACTTCTGCTACACTTGAAGTAGCTGGAAATGAAACTGGGTACAGAAGGCAATTTCCACACCCTTTGGAAAGCAGCTTATTTATTTGCCTGCTTCATAAAGATCATGTGGGCTTTTCCTATAGGGCAGCCACTGACTGGCAAGTCCTGCTCTGGCACAGAAATATTACACATCCTGGGATTGGTTTTGAGAGCCCTCTTGTGTCCTTTGAAAGGACACAAACCCAAAACCTCATGGGGTTTGTGCAGTGTTGAGCCTAGTATTTAGTACAGTAAAATTTTATTACATCAAAGAGCACAAGGAAGACAGACATTGTTCTCCCCATTTTTCAGAGGAGGAAACTGAGCCAAGGTATCCAAGTAAATTGCCCAAGAAAGCATCAATTAGGCTAAATGTTGGAACATCCCTTCTTACATGGATTTTCAAGCTGTGAAGTAATTTAGAGCTCCTTAAGACTGAACATGTGCCTGCCAGAAAGGTTAGACATCACATCATTGGTGGTAACTTAGACTGTAAAAGAAAACCCAAAGAAAATGAAACCATTATTGCTATGCAGAAGTTCTGAAGCCACTGGATGCTGACTTAGAAATGTTTGGACATTATGTTTCAGTTCCACCCCATGATCAAGACCTGAAGACTGCATATCTGTATATATTTTAAGGAAACAGGAATATTAAGAAATATAAGTTGCTCCTTAACACTTCACAGGCAGATTCAGCATTTCCTAATGGCAAGTGTAGGAGAAAGTGCTACTTAGTCTTTGGGCCAAGGGACTGTGAGTACAAGAACAAATTCTCCTCTTTTTTTTTTTTTTTTTGATTCATAACTGGCTAAATCAATCAATCAATCAATCAATCATTTCATGCCTTAGTTAATACATCTATATCACAGATAACATCTCAAGGTATTTCCTTTTTCCAAAGGGGAGGGCCCCTCTTTGCCCAGTCACAGATTCTATTTTGCCTTCCCTTCTGACAGATGCTTTGGTGAAAGAGAGATTTGTTTTGTGACATTTACTGCATTTGTTGTGCTGACATCACAGAGCCAACGAGAACAAGTATTTATACTTCTATTATGCCTTCATTGAACTGAACAAGGTGTTCAACAGGACATTTTAATTATAATCCCACTTCTAACAGCATGAGTAAAGGTGTTTAAAAAACACAATCAAGCATGAAATAGAACAGTAAACATGCCATTTCAATTACAAAATTATGTATAAGCACATCCTTGCACAGCATAACATTTGAAGACTGCAAGAGATGCTAAAATCCTCACTGAAACCCTGGGAGGTATTGTACACAGGATTGAAGGAGCCAAAATATTCCTTCCTCACATTCTGTAAATTCACACTGAATATTTGATTCCAGAGAGAAGTTCATAAAGCCCCAAACCGACAATTTTTGGTAGAGATTTCCATAGAGAAAAAGTAGCCTTGAGCCTTTCTTTCCCATTGCACTGTCATGTCAGACACCTATTCTGTTTGCAGAGCACTTTTTCACTTCCCAGCCCAAGAGTGCTAGAATTGAAAAGCAAATGTCCTGTCTATCCTTGCACTGTTATCCACCCACCTACCTGTAACAGTGAAATGCTCTCCAGCATAATGTAACAGAGGAAATACTTTTTCATGTTTATAGTTACGTGTGACCCACCAGAAACTTCTGGACATCTGTGCCCCTCTGAGCACGGGAGGATGCTGGGCTGCCCTACTAGGTGCTGTAAATCCCCCAGGCTGCCACTGATGTACTGGGACTTCACCTAGTCCCTGCTCCAGGAAACTGATGATATACGTTGTTTTACAGCAGATCTTCAGGGAACTTTGTTTCCAAAGCTGCACCCTGGAAACAGCTGGGAAGCTGCCTTCTGGTTGCACAGACACTCACTCCAGGAGCTTCTAGTGAGTATATATGATGTTCAGTTTGCCAAATTCCACCCTCTCTCTCCCTTCAAGAGAATCAACACACACTGCTTAGGATAATAGAACCAGACTGTCACAGACTGACAGCTGTGACAGGCTGCTGTAACTCAGATATTTTCAGCATTCTAAACAAAAGAGAATGTTGATGCTTCCAGTGGTTAGGGCAGGGGACAGAACAGGGAGGCCAGCTCTGTCCAATGTCTTGGGTGACTGAGACACTGTGTGGAGACAATCATGCAGAAGAAGGGCTGCTGAGGTGGGGAGATAAAGGTCAGGGGCAGATTTGCCAGCTTTCTGCAGCCCAATGAGGACGTGGACACTGCTAGGTGTGACTTTCCCCTGTGCTTCAGGTAAACTGCTTTCTTCGAAGGAGCAGAACAATGCCCTCCTGTTTCTCCACACAGTCCCAGAGAAGAGAAAATTGGAACAACTTGCATTTCTGCCATGCAGATTAGACTTAAACCAATGCTGTATGCATTAAGCTCACAAAGACATCTGGAAATCATAATGTGAAATCTGGTGCTATCTCATGATCTGGAGTATTATCTTTTCCACAAACTGTACTGTTCTGTTTAATAGACTATGTGATTGTCCATGGTATAGACTTGTCTAGAAAATTTGTCCTGAAAATTACTCCATTATTGTAATTTGAAATTACTAACTTTCTCAAAAATTTTATGGTCACTTAAAGGACCCTGTAAATGCAGTCAATAATTAGGTGAGGTATGTAAGTATTAATATTTAATAAGATGCCAAATATGTACGTAAAAGCATTTAGTTTACAAGAAATTGTATGGGCATCCTTAAGTATTTCATAGCACAGACAGCATTAAAAGTTTGACTGTCATCCCTTTTTTGAAATACAATTTGTTATTCTTTCACTAGCCTTTCAGAACTGGAGGAAAAACTCAGCGTATTTTTTCCATTTCTGGAAGAACCTGTCTTTCTTAAAATGCCAGAGCACCTCATTAGTGGAAGCCTTGGTTAGCTTGTAGATAGCTGGCAGAGGTGTTTTGTTGTGCTTGTTTCCACTTCATTTTTCTCCGCTATTATGAGTAACTAGAAGTAAAAGCACAGTTTTCATTGCCTTTAATGGGAACAGAATCTGCTTTTACTTCATGGCTATTTTCCATTCCTCTCCTGGCACTACACAGAAATGCATGTGAGGTGAGATGCAGTAGAGAGGTGACTTGGCGGTGAGGGTTCCAAAAGCCAACACTAAATGCAGATAACATATTTTTTTACTAGTTTTGCACATCTACAGGTCCTATATGGAGAAGTCATTAACTAAGATTTAAATTTTGGAAATTCTGGAAATATGGAGCAACTTAAAATTAAAGGCTCACATTTAACATCTCCCTACTTAAAGCAAGTCAGCAAATGAGGCAAAGCTGTGAAGTTCATTAATACTAGAAGAAATGAACGAGTCCTACCTGATTCCTGAAGCTTCCCCTTGAATGTACCATTTTTGTTAGAGGGCAGTTATGCTGCTTCTTCTCTCTTTCAGAATGGCTGGATGCAGTTCAGGTCCTCCCCAGCTTCTGGGTAAATTGAATTCCAACATCTACAACTGAATGAATACAGAGAAGGTTTTAAATGATTTTCTCACCAGCAGATATAACTCAGGGCATAATTATAAATTGGGATCATAACTAGTTTGTCCTGAATAGTTATGAGAGGTAATGATGCATGGGAAGGAAAACATCTCATTGATGAAGAGAACCTTATTGTCAGGGTCAATTTTAGAAAGCCATATGTTTTATCTATACATTCAACACAGAAACAAGCATAAAGCTTAGCATTTGAAAGGTCAGATTTTAAATTGAAGCCATTGTTCAAACATCTTCCCTTGCAATGAGAAGCAGAAACAGCTTAGGCAAAGCAGTCTGAGTCTTCCCTTTCTGGCTCTCTTGTGCATGAGGGAACTGGATTCAAGAGCAATCTTAGGGCTGGTCTATCTGTGCCTGCTTCCAGCAGACATTTGTTTCTCTTCCCCAGCGACAGGCATGCCCAAAAGATGAAACCTATGCAGGATGAGTTCCTGACCATTGCTGCTGGGCAGTGCTGGGGCCCAGAGCCGGACCATGGTGACTGTGTACCGCTGCAGGGCTGGGTACCTGGGACACCAGCCACGGCCACTGATGGGGACAGGGCCAAGAGGGGTGACATCGGCTCATCAACAAGCCCAGGAGGTGTCAAGACCTTGCAAGCACAAAGGCAGAGTGGAAAGGAATTAGCTGAGAGATGATACAACTGCTCTGCAGAGCACAGCCACAACGGGAGCTGTAATCACAGAGGAAACAGAGTGTCTGTCTGAAACACTATTTCTGCTTTTTTTGGTGTAAATATAGGAACTATGACTTCATGTCTCGCACTTTGAGAGATGTACTCTTGGGCTTGTTTTATTCCATATCAGAGCTCTAAGAAATCCAAAACATGTCTCTCTATTTCAGTTCTGGCTGGGGGTTAATCTCTAGAAACAAGTAATGTAACATTTCCATCTATCTTTTCTACTCTTTTGGCAGTTTTAATTATACTAATATGCTATGACAATTTAAACAAGACACATCTCAGCTTCTGGCCTGCTCTGTAATGGTTCAGCTGCTACATGTGCTCCAGCATATTTTGCTCAGACAGGCTGCTGCTGGAGGCAAAGGGGAGGCAGAATAGTGCCCTTCTGTCATGAGAGGTTTCATTGCACTGATCATTGTATGTTTGACAGATTCTTTGTCAATGTCAAGTGTCTTTTGTGGTTAAGCCCAGTAAAGCTAAAATAAAAGGTCTCCTAGATATTAGATATATAGTGACATTACTGAATTCACTTGGAGGCAGTAATTTTTTGTCAGCCTATGAAAAGAAAAATGGAGCTAATGGCAAAACAAAAGGAAGATGCTGGCATGCCTTTTTAGCTATTTTTGTTTATGTCAGGCATTGTGATTGACATCTGGCCCAGAACACCCCTTCAACCATTGAGCCTGGTGTCATGAAATAGAACAAAGAGAAATTGCCAGCCAAGAAAACACCACTGGCTCAGAAAGCACTGCTTTTTGTTTATTTTCTTTTAAGTGTTTCATTTTCAGTAATCAGTATTGTTACACAAAAGTAGTTCACTCACATGCACCCCCCAATTACTATTTGGACTTTTAAGTTTCCTTCATGTTTGCTTTTTTCCTGCTTGCTTGAATGGCAACAGAATGCTGGTTTGGTTGGATGACAGTCTGTCATAACAGTGATGTTTGAGGTTAGTGAAAACTGACGTGAAAAATACAATCCACTGGCCTTTAACCGAAATAGCAGCTCTGGTTTTTGTGGAGTTGGCAGGCAGCATTTTTAAACCCCTTTCACGGTGAAGGCAGTTACAACGTGTTTTTCTCTGTATCAAGCAGTTCCATCATGAAGTACATTATCTACATCTGTTGTCATATCAGGATATTGCCTTTGAAGAGCAGTCTGCTGTTTCTTATATGGGTACTGCTCTTTTGAAGTGTCCTAAAAGGGTTAAGGTAATCTTATGGCCGTTCTCCAGGGCCAGGACAAATACAAAGCTTTAAAAATTGTTTAAGAATTATTTTAGGGAAATACCAGAGAGCAAAATAGGTCCTGCAGACACAACACCAAGGAGTCTTTGTCACCATTGCTCTGCAAGCGCTGTAGAATTTCAGAGATCCAGTCAAAATTATGTATTGGCAGGAGGAAATTATTCCTTAAATTTCTAACTTGGTCTTGAAAGTATGATGCTGAACATAATAGCAAAATAAGACTTTTCACAAGATGACACCACCGCTTCCACCAGCCACTTCCCTCCGTACACTTATATGTTGAAATCGTATCATAATATTTACCCTAATAAAAAACTGCCTCGATCACTTAAAAAAAAATCTGTGGAAGTTGGCCCTTGAATGCATCACTGTGCCAAAGTTAAATATTCTTACACCAATTTAAAAGGGTGCCCTTCAGGAACACTTCAGGGGCGTATTCTCCTGTAGAAGCAGACACTTAACTCCCCTCAGCATTAACAGCAGATATGCTTATGCTTCGAGTGGAGAATTTCTCTCTGTCTCTTTGCACAGTGCTCTCAGAAGAACTTTGAAGAAATTGAGAAAAACAGAGAGCACAGTATATTAATTTTAAAGAGATGAAAGCAGTACATGTCATTCCTAAATTTCATGGAAAATGCACCGTTAGTAACAAAGATGAGTAGAAAATTTCAAAATCATTCTGAGCAGCATTAAAATCAGTCTTCCCTGATTTTCTGTTTTCCCCTTCTTTTCAAAGCACATACATTAAACTCATTTTATGCTTATAATGTATATAATGATTCTAGACAACATAAGAAGGGCACTGGGATTCTTCCTATTTCAACGTATAAAGTGGCAAGCCAATTTATGCAGCTTAAACCATTGCTAAAGAAGATGTATCAAAAATTGCCTGTGATCATTACAAATAACAGCCTGAAATGTTCACAAGAAGCTGTTTGCTTATCATATTTTCATTAAAACATCTTTTCACCTGATTTTCTTTTCCCGTGCCTGTAACCTGCATTGTAATCAGTCTTATTAACTGAGAACATAAATATGATTTATTATGGTCTGATAATGGAAGCTACATGGACCAAGAGAAGGGATATATTGTCCTTTGATAAAATGGCTCTTTTCTCTCAAATAGAGCTCTATCATGAGAGCATGCAGAATGTACTGAGTGATTATTTCCTGAGGGTGAATGATGGCAGAACCCTACAGAAAATCTTCTTGTTGGCCATGACAGCCTCCGAGTGTCCCCAAATCTCACTGAGTTTGACAACCTGCAGACACTTTTGATGAACTGTATTCTTCTGTCAGAGACAGCCTGTCTGGGAGGAGAAAAGGGAACCCTTATCGTCTGATCTGCTATTATTGTCTTGATCTTTTATAAGCAATCTCTAATGCACATGAATATAATATCCTTTCACAGAAGTGCCAAACATAATAGAAATGTAGTTAAAGGACCCTTTTCCCGGTTATGTAAATGTCCTAATACCATAATTAGAAAAGATGGGTTGTGAATGATAGCAGCAAGGAAAGGGTAATCAAAATGTTTTAACATTGTCTTTCTGTTATAAAGACCAAAATCTGTGATAAATAGCATTTATGGTAGATATGGGGAACCAGCTTGTGCTGAAGCTTTTACCTAAAAAGAAAATAGTTTTGAGTGTAAAACTGTTATATTTTCATAAAACACATAAATGGCAGCTGGTCTTAAGCCAGGAATGATTACTGGCAGATATGACTTAAAGAAAATGAGTATTCCACTCAAAATCCCTCCATGGCTGTTACAGAAAGAACAAAGCGTTATTATTATGTAGTGTATTTGAACAAAGGGGTGTTCAAGACTAACTAAGTTCGCCAACAAATCTCTCTTTTATCTACATCCAGAAGAACAAGCATACCCAAATCTTTTTCAATTAACAGCTGTACACATTAGCAAAACACCCGTCTTTCTCAGCTCAAGAAGTCTGGCTTATTTATCAGAAAAAATGAACTGTTTTGGGGGGAAGGTTTCCAAGTTCCCCAGCAAATGCAAGATACTTGATTTTTCATTAACCTTTTGACATCTGGAGCCGGGATGTCCCAATATTAACTACTAATGGTCTTCTGCATTACCAGTTGGTGTTGAGAGAAGTCCCAATTGCCAGAGTCAAAAGGTTAATCAGCAATTTCACACCGGTGATGTGGTCAGAGTTCACATGTTACTGCCTAAACAGGAGGAAAAAGAAAATTAAGTCATTAACAGAAAACTTCATCCCAACATTATTAAATGCCTCTTGGTTTTGGTTTTTTTTTTTTTGTTTGTTTGTTTTTGGCTAGAAAATAGTTCATGATAAATATTCTGACTTTTTTGAGAATTTTGCAAACCATTGCTGGGAAGTCCAAGTCCAAATATGTGACCAACTTCTTTAGTTTATTCTACTTTTCAAAAGGGAAAAGTGAATTTTTACTTACTCACCAAATGCTCAGTCCAGATCAGTGTGAAAGAAGAATTTTGTGTCTGTAACCCATGGAGATTTTGGTAAACCTCTCCAAATGGCCTAATTCAGCCTGAGAGTTGTGTCTTCTCTGGTGGAAGTGAAGACATCTGAGTGTCCACTCATTCAAGGTGAATTTCATAGTGCAGATGCTGTATCAGAGATAAAGAACACTGCAGAGCAAAACCCAGAGTGCAGACTTTTCCCTCCTACTCCTCTTTCTGTTATGATTGTAGAAAATAAGGTAACAGCAGCATTCCCTTAACAAATATGCACAGCAATATTATTTCATGAAGAAGTACCCACATAAACAGCCAGGCCACTTTACCACAGCATACTTTAACTTGGGGCTCAAGACTTCTCCTATACATAATAAAAACAGATTTATTTTATAAAACAAAATATAAAATATCACTGTAAACATTGCAGCTTGGCATTTGCTAACAATAACAATGTTCACACAAAATTACTTATTTGCCCTACTATTATCTGAAAATATTAACCATTGCTTGTCTTGTGTTTAGCCCTGATCAAAAACCTTCTGCTATCACCATATTTATCAGGCCAGTTCTATGGTCTTGAGACATTATATCTTTTTTCCTGTGTCCAAGACAAATAAATAACGAATCTTGCCCACAACAACCACTCAGTTTAAGTGGGGACAGAATTTTATCCTAGAATGTTCTGAAAAAATACCAGTCTTTCCAAGTGCCCTATTGCTTAGTCCACCAATTAGCTGCCTATGGAGCCTGGGTATCCTTGTACTTCATCCCAGTCCCCACCTGCATACTTGGCTGCATATGTTTATGCAATTAGAAATGGTGAAAATTTAATAATATTAGAACAAACCTGAGTGAGCTGTAATTCTGTTAATCTCTCAAACTGGATTGTTGAAAACTTGCTGAATTCCCCAAGCCTCTCTCAGGTGCCAATGAGTGAGTCAATATCATACCAAAGATCTCACAGCATACCAGACATAAATTCTACTTCCAGAATCTCATACACACCCTCAAATAATGAATCTAATGTCTCTAAAGTACTGTCAGGAGAAAAAAAAAAAAGCAGTTTCCTCCAATTACAGGCCTTCTACTCAGTGGCCCAGAGTGTAAAAAAAAGAACACAGGGGAAGGAGTGGTCACTTTAAAGGCCTGTGCCTTCCTATACTGTACATATGTATAAGCACTGCAGCAATCCAAGTCTCCTGCCTGCAAGGGAGGACCACTGACATTAGCATACTTGGCTTTGCTAGGCCCTGCTGGCAAGCCCTAGGTCCTGTTGGCAAGAAACTCCACATGATGGGAGAATGAAAGTTTGTTTCATCTCAATTTGATGCCTCACTTTACTTTTAAAAGCCTGTTTTGCACTTTGTTTTATAAAGTGATGGTAACTGGTGGCTTGCATAAAAATAATCACCAGTCTAGAATAATCCCAGCTCGCTTCAGAAGTGTGACTTCGGTTGAAATAAGAAGGAATTTTCCTTGACTGGGAGAACAGAATTATTTAGAGTTGAAGCACAGTAGATCAATTAATAACTGTTCTTGGAAGAAAAACCCCAAGCTCTTTCAACTCAAGTTGTGAGGGCTTTGGGTTTGTATCTAAGCCAAACTAGGTATTTGTTGCAGAATGGGGCTGTTCAGTATGAGGAGGAAATTGCAAGTTTTGTGGCATTGAGTCCATAGGTAAGAAGAAAATGTTGTCTGCAGATCAACCAGTTCCTTTTCTTTTTTTCCCCCTGTATATTAATTTTCCTCATAGACTTCATTTCCAAATTTGTGCCTTGTTTACTCTTTGAGATCATAGAGAATTTTGGTGAGGAGGTGACCAAGTGAGAAACAGGTTTTCCATGATCACATAACTGAAGTACTGCTCCCACTCAGGCATTATGGGATGCTGAGGTCACAGAAAATAGAACTAGAAGGGTTCATCCAATAGCTGGCAGCATTCCTCAGATTTTTGACTACTCTGTCATAGAAATACTCCAGTGATAGGTACTTCATCATCAATCCAGTCAATTATCCCAACAGATAACTCTCCTTTCCTAAGTGACAAATACAGTCTAACTGTGAGAGACACCGATGGCATTTTAAGGCATTATATGTTTTGCTTGAATTCAACTTACATGTGTTTACACCTTTCACTTTGTTTCTTCATTTATTTCTGTCTCTGTTACCAGTCCTTCACCATTTTTCACTTTACATTTTTCCTTTACATTTTTTACTTTACAAGGTGGACTTTCTCCATACTACCTTACCATTTCGACATTAAGTCACTCCCTTTCTTTTTTGTCTTCTGAACTGTGCTCATTACCCTTGCATTTCTTTTCTTCTTTGTGTCTTTCCAAGCCCATGAAAAACAAATTCTCACATGCCAGTAGCCTCACTACACAGACCTATCCCTTGACATCTCCCAGAAGGCAGCTAAAATGCCACATTTTATTCATTGCATCAGAACCACTTTTGTTAAACAATGAGGAATTGAGCAGATATAGTCAAATTCAGGTCTAAAGGTGATGTTCTTGAGATATGACTGAAGAGCACAGCTAGCTTTGGGAAGAGCACAATATGCTCTGAACACACATATGAAGGAGCATTACACAGCCTCTGAAGAGGGAAATCAGGACTGCTGGCAGACATGGGAAACAGATGCTTGCTTCCTGCTGGCTGGTCAGGTGTTTCGTGTACAAAATGAGTTACAACACAGGTCTGGACCTGCAGGTTCCAGAGCACCAAAGAGACTTTGTATCAAATTTATGCCAGATAAAGTACCATCAAAAAGAGTTAAGATGGAGCATCACCATCAGCAGAAAATTGTTTTACTTTTGTGGCCTCAAGTCAGGCCCCTTGCAATATTGTAAGGTACAGGTAGTACAGAAGCCCAGTACTGTCCCTGGGGCACTGAAGGCTGCTTGGTCTGACAGATGTTTGGAGATCCCAAGATAATGTCCAAAATTCAGAGCAGCTAAAGCACCAGTGTTTCTTAAAAAGAACAAAACTATTTCAACTTAGTCTTTCAAATTTTGACAGAAAATTATTAAAGAGGTGACTATGCTGTGTTCCTGCTATGGCAGGAAGCAGTATGATAAATAAATGGGAGGACTAAGGAAACTTACTCCTGGCTTACAAGAGGAAAACAAGTTTGTTTTCCTTCATGTTTCATAGTGCATTGTTGCTACAATGTAAATCTTTTGAACTGCAGTGTTTTCCTATCTGCTTTGACCGGGATCTGTGCCTGAGAGAGCTGAATGCAGTGGTCTGAAGCCAGACTATGGAGGTCACCTGGCAGAGCAGCAGTTTGCATTAGCACTCAAGATGCACAGCAATGAGAAGCTCAGGCTGTGCCTCTCTGTGGAAGGTCCACACATAAAGCAGGGAAACTAAACTTGGACTTGGGAGGTTCTTTGTTTCCTGCATGATCTCAAACAACATATTTCTTCTCTCCAAGACTCATTTCTTCCCCAAAATAGGGACTGTCAGCTTCCTGTCCTCTCTCAGGGGTGGTGGCTCTTCTGGTTAGTGGCTGTTTCTGATTATGAGTAGGTCTGATGACTGTGAGTCTGACTTCCAGGAGGCCTCTGGACACTCCTATATTATATTTGATAATGAAGCCTCCTGTCTTATCCAATCAAAACAAAAAAAGAAAGTCAGACCAGAGAAAACTGTCTCAGCACAAAATGGCAGCCTCAGTGCAGCAAAGTCAGAGCCATTAGCTATTGACTACTATAGAAATACTGAAACTGCATCAGGGATTTCTTTCTTTAATTGCTATTTAGGGATTTAAATGAGATTTTTAAAAAGAGAGAAAGACAGAATGTTTAGTCTACAGTCACTCTTTGCTGCCAATACAGGCTATCATATAAATTACTTAGACACTTTTAAAAATACATTATTTACTCAATAACCCATAATGGGTCCAGAGCTCCTTTTACACGCTATTATAGAAGTACATAATTGCTGAATTTTCAAATGGATATTTCTTCTAGGCAATAGTCTGTAATGGCTCCTTCAAAGCTCTTAGGCTTTTATCATATGAGGGCCTAAGTAGAAAATGTTTAGTTCACTGATCATTGACCTAATAGAGAGCAACAGCTTTTCTGGAACAACTATTGTCTGTTGGGGCAGATGATGTATGAATGACATTTTTAAAAATTCTTGGAAGTATGTGCTGGGAAAAATTACTGTTCTGTACAAAGCAAATACTGCTGATGAGCTTCTCAGAATTCTTTTGTTTGGTTCTGCTTGGTTTAGTTTTTTATTTTCTGTGTGAGCCCAAGAGCAACAGAAAAGAGTTGGTTTGGTGTATGAAATGCAAACTCAGTCTAGGACCCATTCAGAGCAATGGGAGACATTTTTATGTTCTCAGAGATCATTCAGCTCAATTAAAAGTTGTCTTAAATGAAAATGCAATGTAAGAAGCTGAAATCTGAAATTAGAGAAGTAAGGGATGCTGCAATGGGGCAAATCACATTTCTTAAGGTCATGGTGAACACAGTAAAACACACAGGACTATCCTGAGCTTGATCGAGAAAGGAAATAGGCAACTTGACACGTTTTCAGCACTATTGCTGCAACTCTCACAATCACTGAGCTGCTGTTCTCTTCTTACATGTAGCTTTGAAGTCTGCTGCTTCTGTTTCAGACAGAAAGAAAGGTTCAGGTTCCTAAAAGCTTGATGTAAGAGAACACATTTTCTCTTCCTACACACTTTGGGCAGTAAAACCCTTGGTATTACAGCCCAATAAATGTCAGCTGGATCTAAGTGCAGGACCAGAGAGGATGAATGGGACCTGGGGACACTGAGGCAGAGACTCTGAGATGCTGAAGGACACCTCCAGCTGTGAGCCTGATGGGCCAGGGGAGAGGTCCTTGCTGGGTGGCACAGCTCACAGCTTCCTCAAGGGCTTGGAGCAATGGTGCAGCTCACCAAAGAAGGCTACTGAATAACCTGCTCAGGAGCTGGGTATGATCTTAACACTGTGTGCCATCAAAGCAGATCACCTATCCCCAGCACAGCACTGTTTTATATGTGATCTGACATCAGAAGCGCTCCCCTGCTTTTTATCATTGGATTTCTCCAGCCTGGTAAGGCTGCCTGGGACTCCTAGTATTCTGGCATGATTAACACTAAAAAATACAGTCGCTGGCAATTCTAATAGTTCCTTCTGTTTGATGCATCTGATCGAAGAGAAACTGAAATTACAGACCAATATGCACCCAGGCTGCACCAGTTAGCCTCATCATGCAAATGAGGCACACTTGCAGGTGAACTTATTAGAGATCAAATAGTTTTAGGCACTGCAGATAATGAAGGCAGAGCGCTCATGTTGCAACAGTCAGAGCTGGAATTTAATCATGTTGTTGATACCTACTGCAGCAGTGAATAAACACAGAAACATCCACAAAAATAAAACTCTTAGAATGAAAGGATGGTATAAACTAGACAAATAATAAGAATAAAAATCACCCAAAGCAAGGAGCACAGCGGTTTTTGAGAAGGAAAAATCTTGCTCGTTAGATCTGGGAAGACTTTGAGCCCTGCTTTTTTCAGCTAAGCTGTTGGGTAAGTGGGGGTTGCAAGGAGAAGCTGAGGGGTGTCACTGTCTGTTTCAAGAGGGAAATGGCTCCTTCCTTTGGAGATGGCCCTGCAAGGAGAAAGGGGACTGCTATGCAGCACAAGGCTTGAAATCAATGAGAGGGTGAAACATAGCCCGCACTGGGAAATGGAATCTCTTAGGAAAGAATTAAGAATGAAACAGAGAAACAGCTTCCTGGGGTGGAATTTATAACAGTTGTGTAACTGACAGGCTGGATTAGCAATTTGGTAGACATTAAGAATAAATGAATTTTGCAGAGGTATTAGCCCCTTCTGTCTCAATAACCCCTCACATGCTCTTACCATCCTTTATGCAAACATCTGGAGAGACCCTGAGAAGGCTCACTAAGGTTTGCTCATTTTAAGAAGCAAAGATGCGACCCAGCAGGTGAAACCTGCAAATGGAAAACATTTGAATTCCTTTTGGCAGACAGAAATGGATAAAAATACAGCTTGGCATTTCTTCTAATACCATTTGGTAATAGAAGAGCTCCAGAGATGTCAACAGGAAGCCCTAGAGGTTAGAGGGAATGACGTAACCATATGTGACATAATGCTTGTTGTAGAGATTTCCTGGAACTGATTAGTGCCATTCATGATAACAGCAGCCAGCGAGAGTGTGAGGACTGGGTGAGGGCCCAGGCAGCATTCAGGCATTGAATATTTTTCATTCTCTTTTAATGCAATGTCTGGTCTCTCTTGTTTCAGATGCATAATAGAATAACTATGTGGTATTCCCATGCAGCTTTGTCTGGGAAGATTTGGAAGCAGCACACTTACCAACAATGTGCAGCTACTCCCACACAAAGGGCCACAGAGAGAGGACTGTAGAGGTGGAAGGACAGTGAATACTCTGAGCTCCTCCTTCATCTAGAACGTCCTCCCTTCCATTCCTCTCTTATGCCCAGAAATATAAGGTGCAGTCAGGTCATCCTCATCAGGATATTGTTTTATGCCTAGTCTATATAGACATGCTATGAAGTGCCATCTATATTTAACAGGAGGCTTCTGATCTGTGTGAGTGGGTGGAAACCGATAGTGAGTGACATGGATGCTGACAATGGCACACAAACTCCACGACACTCTTAAAACTTTTAATTGCATTTTAAAGTAATGTAACAAGGCAATGTTTAATGAGTACTTTGTTAAAGAAATTCTGACTTTATAAGCTAATTAAAGAGAAGGGAGGGTTACTGCACTAGGGCAAGAAATCCAGGCTGCTGAATGCCTATATTGTAGCAACATGTAATTCAGATTCAATTGGCAGCTTTGCAAATCTCCAGCCAGCCAGAATGAATGATTACTTTTTTTTTGATGGGCAAATAAATTATTATTATCATAATGATTATGTTAATAGAAAAAAAGTAAAGGATAGGCAAGTACTTTTTTTGCCAGGGCTGGTAAATTTTCATGACACTTTTTGCAAAGCTGTCATATGGCTGGCTTAGATGAAACTGGAAGGCTTTATGTGGGTAACATTTAACTTTAAACATTCTTCATGGAAACTTACATGGCACATAATTTACATATTCAATACCAGTGACAATTTACTTCTCCCATCTGAGCAGGGCTTTCAACTATGCCACTTGAACTAAATTAATAAACAGTAATTAGAGAATGTTGTGCGAGCGAGCTGTTGATGTTGAGAAGATTCTAATCAACACCTTCTTTTAAGGGCCAATTAAAGCTGAATGTATGCAATATAAACATCTTCTTGTATTTAGACATGAACTGGTGAACAAGGTAAAAAATAAAAATCAGAACAATTACAGCAGGTTAGAGATGATCCAATGGAAAGATGAAGCTTCATTAATAGTGAAAACAGCAGTAATTTCTGAAAACCAATGGCCACCTTCCATGGAGGAGCACTGACAACTTGTGCAAGTTAATTCTTACCAGGATAAACCTCAATGCTTTCACTGTCAGGCTTTTCTCTGAAGGCAGCTCTGTAGCTGCCTCCAATTTCTACTGCACTATTCCCCTGTCTGTGAGACAGCCCTGCATCTGAAGTGAGTCCAGAGCTGCAGTAGAAAGATGCCTCCCTGGGGGAGATAGTAAAGGTGAATGTAGTCACCCCATTACTGCTACCTCATAGCAGAGAGGGGCTCCTTGCAAGGTGATCTGGGGAAGAATTTGCACAGCACAGCCCCCAGCAGCACTGCTTGTGGGAGTACAAACACAAGGATGAGCCTGAATGAAAGGTAAAGCTGCCCCACATTGTCTCAATTCTATTACTGGGAAACAGGAACGCTTAGGCCAGAAGAGCTAATGCACTTGTACCTGTTACCTGTGAGTAGCCCCTCACTACAAAGATAAGGTGGTTTACTCCTGAAGGTGAATTTAAGACAACCCTTGTTTCCAAAATTCCATAAGGACAGAGGGAAGGCCATCTTTGACTTAAACAGAGAGGATCCTTAGTGTACCAAAGGGAGCTGCAGTAGCAACTGAGATTTGTGTATCAGCACTATGAACTGTCAGTAAGTTAAAAATATGCATAACTTCATCCAAACCACAGCTCACTGCTTCCTAAAGCACATCTTTTAAAAAACTGTCTAAGCTGGTGCAATGAAGCACATGCAAAATTTGTCCTCCAAGTTAGAAGATCCAACAGGCTAATAAAGGTAAGAGAAACATCTGTTCCAATGCTGCACCAGTACCATTTGGAGAAAATGACTACATCGCTTACGGCTATTTGGTATCCAGAAACACTACCACAGTAATAGGATGTTGTCACCTCAGGCTCTGCTGAAATCTACAGGAATTTTACTTGTTTAAGAATATAGGATTAAGCACATGATCAGTGTTTCTTCCCTTTGAAAATAAACATTTCCACTTACCATTTTTATAGTGGTGTGAGATCATTATCTTATGACAGTGTTTCATTCCACCGGCATCATCTCCTAATTAGCTATATTAAAAAATATGTAAGGGGGTGAAGGTGGTGAGTGGACTTGTAAACCTGGCAGGTCTGATGTGTTCTTACAAGCTCTGCTAATCCCAAACATTGAAAATATATTAGTAAAACCAATTTAGCACTTTAAAGAACAACACAGCAAAAGCCTCATGTCTTGAACCCTGTAAGTTCATTCATCAGAGGGGCTCTTACACCCAGAACAAAACCCTTGGGCAGGGGAGGGGAGCAGGAGCAGGGAGAAGTGAGGAGTAGCATGCCAAATGGGAAATCAGCCCTGGGAAGAGAGCACTGCTGAAAGGCTGATAACCTCTACAGTGTGGGCAGCCCTACATTACAGTAGAATCATTCCCTAAGGTTTGGTGTAGGACCTGGGGACTTCTGAAAAGCCAAGCCCAGAGAAGTTTACCATGGATGAAAAGATACAAGGAGTACCAAGAGAAAATATCTAACAAACTGTGTTCAATATCCTCTGCACTTTCTCCATATCCTGAGAGATTATTGCATTTATAGGCACAAAAATCATAACAGCTTCCTCCAAGATGCTTCATAATATATGAGCAGGTCTGCGGGGTCTCAGTTGTGGAATGGTAAGAATTAGGAAGGTGGGTATTCTGGTAAGCTGGACTCATTTCTTCTCTCAAGAGGTAGGCTAAATTTCTAAAAAGCTCTCTTTGCAACAGAAGAAACCAGGACACATTTATACATGACAGATCATTTTAGAGGTACTCAGACACATGCAGGAAGCACCCCCTCAGCAACAGTATTCTTCCAGCCAGCAGAGCCAAAAGCTATGATTTGTTTCTGTTTCTGATTTGTTTTTAAAACTCAATTCAGTAGATGTGTTGGTGATTTTCAGGGTGTTCTGAAGGACCAAAGTAGATGTTTGAAGAATACTGATAGTATGAGACAGGCTCTAAAGAGGCATTTACTCCAATATCTGCAGATCAGTTCAATATGCAGCATGCATTATTACATTTTTTCTGATCAGATGGAACTTCTAGGCCCAAATCTGCTTCCAATAACCATGGTCCATCAGTAACTTCACAGCAAACAAGGAGGTGCAGAGGGAAAAACTCATGTAAGCCGGAAGGGAATGAGTCTACATTAATGTCCTCTGTAGATTTTTGTTTTTCATTGAAAGTTTTCTCTTGCCTAGCATCACTTCATAGAATGAATTGGGTTGGAAGGCATCTTAAATATTATCTAGTCCCAACCCCTCTGCAAGGGGCAGGGATACCTTCCACAAGAGCTGGTTGCTCAAAGACCTGCCCATCCTGTCCAACTTTGGTCCTTTTTCACACTTCTTCGAGTCCATTTGGTGAATAAATTAAATTAAATTCCTCACTTGCTCTTAATACTTTTTAAATGCAAGCCAAGCCTCTTGGCTTTTCATACCTGGACACCTACATTTTTAGAAATGCTGTCGGATAATTTCTCTCTCTTTCATAGGCTGGTGCTTTGACCTATATGCACCTTGTGCATTCCCTAAGGCTCATGCATAACTGCAATGGACGATTAGTCCAGCTAAATCTCTGGCAATTTCAATGGCTTATGCAAGAGTAGATGGGGCACAATATGTAATTTCAGCTTTTTTTGTAAGGCTTTTCAATCTTTCCATGAACTAAATAATTTTATCAGTTTCATTCTCTCTCTCTTTCTTTTTTTTTAAATTTGTCCCATTAAACTACAGAACTGGAACATATTCATGAATAGTTTCTTTCTGCTTTAACTCAAGGAGTTCCTGACATAACAAAACCTGGTAATTAACTGGCTCGAAGACTTTTACAATAGCTGCTTTAAATAAGTCCTACTATGCAGCACTTGGAGCACTGACTCCACACTTCTGATACCACTGCAATGCACTCTGTGTTAAACAAGCTTTGCTACTCCACCTCAGCAACAATTCTTGGCTGTTTGCATCACTGCTCTCCTGCTCAGAAACACCAAAGTCCTCCCACATTTCTTTGCATGGAACAGGCTACTGAGCTCCTCCATGATGATTCCCTGCTCTCTATCTACTTGGCTCTGTGACACTTCCTTAAACACTCCATTATCAGAGGGCCACTTGCCACCAGCACAAGGACCAGGTGGCAAGACTCCAGAGGCTGAGCGCAGCCTGGCCTCCCCTCCTAGCTATTGTCACAGCTGCTCTGTGCTGTTGGCACAGATGCATTTTGGCACACTTTGGCAGTCCCTATGACCTGCTCCTGCCTCACACCCTACTTACAGCAGGAAGGGCTCTTCCTGAAAGAAGAATCAGGCTTCAGTTTTTCAGGTGTCACTCAGCAGTGTGTGATTTGTAGCTGCTGTTGCATGTTGGCTCTAAGCATAGCCAGTTTTGCCTACTCATGCTTATCTCCCCTGGTTACAGTACATGCTGTCTCTGACGAAAATATTACTCTGAGGAGTATTTGGCTCCACCATACATTTATGCTCCCTGCTAACTAGCCCAAGCCTTATTGTTTCAGTTCCTAATATTTGCATCATTTGTAGAGCCAGCAATACATACTGTAAATAGCATGAAAGAAAACTTTAATATATATCATTCCCCAATGCTGCAGACAGATTGCTTCACTGTGGAACAATTACTTGTGTTAGCATATATTTCTTGTAATATCAAATCATGTAAGAACATCTCAGCCAGAACAAGCCATAAAGCTAGATGAGGAAAGGAAAAAAAAAAAATCTCCAAATATGTACAGCTTAAGTTACAAAACTATAAGAAAATAAAGCAAAATTGAAAAGGGCAAAGGAGACAAAATGTAAACATAAGTTTTTATACACTGTGTAATACAGAGTGAATGTCATTTTGACATTCTGGTACCATGGGATGCCAATATAGTTCAGAAAAGAAAGAGATATCTCCAGCGTTGTGGTAATGCTGCTCTCACATCAAAGCTGGTTACAGGATCTATGTTTGTGGTTGCTCAGTCTAACTGCCTGCTTGGAAACTAAGAAAGGAGAAATAATATCCTGAATAATTGTATTTAAAGTGTCCAGAAAGATCATGAATCTTCAGAACTACCTATGGAAATGCAACTCTTTTAGTGGGAGCCCACAACCACACCCCTGAGTGCAATGAGTGCCTCATGGCAGCTGAAAGTCCCCTGAACCTGCTGCACTCAGGCCTTCTGTAGGACATCAAGGAAGCAATTGTAACACACCACTAAGTTGATTTTATGCCTTTGAAAAATTCAGCTCCTTAACACAAATACTCTATCACTGTCAGATGAACACATTTAACTTTTGAATTAATATTATTTTTCAGAGGTCAGACATGTGACAGTAACAAAATTCTTTTGCCAAGCCATGTATTTCAGGTCTGCATCTGAATTTCCCGAGAATCTGGTACTGTTTAAATATGAGTAACTGCCTCTGGCTCATGGCTAATGCAAAACTTCTGTCCTCTGGAGTCCTCCAAGGCTCTTCTCATGGCTTCCTTCCCCACACAGGCGTGGGGAGACACATCCACCCAGTGCCCTCTCTCACAGTACAGACTGCTCAGCAGGTCAGGCAAAACATAGGAATGATGGTATTTTCCCTCCCATTTTGTCCCCAGCCTGAGGACTGCCAGGTGTTTTGGTGGAGCTTTAGATGGTAGCCACATGGTTTGTGAGGAGTCATGCCTCCAGCAAGGGCCACAGCTGCCAGGCTGCCCTGGCACCACCAGTGTGGCTGCTGGTCTGCCTAGTGCTGGTGGGATGGTGGAGTGGATTAAAAGCCTCTGGGAAGAGGGATAGCAGCTGCCCACTCACACAGGTGGGCTCTTACAGAGGAAGACAAACATGGTGTCCACTCCAGGGATGGTGTATTTTATATTACATTGCAATTGTATGAAATACCAAACCAGCACTCACTGTACAGTGAGTGGTTATACAGATCTAGGATGTTCAGAAGTATTTCAGGAAGCACAATTTCTGGAGACACATGCAGCTAAAGATGCCTATGCTCTGCTTTTTGCTAGGAACAAGTAACATTCCCGCTCCACCACGCCAGTCCCTGCGACTCCAGCAGCCATTGTCAGTTTCACTGAGCTTTGGGACAGGTCTGGTCTGTGAGTGTTTCCATAGCCCAGTTCCCCCGATAAGGAAAGTCACAGATTTCTGCAGTACAGTTTCACAAGCCTGCTGTCACCAAATTAACTATTAGCAATACCAACTAATATTGCATAAACATTGACATAAGCTTTCCCCAAGCAATAATGCTATAAATCCTCCTCTGCTGTGAACTGCTGAGAGGATTTGAGGGACACAGTCCCCCTCTCCAGACCTACCTTCAACTGTACATGGCAATTCCTGGTATTCTTTTTCTCTCTGTCTCTCAGCACAGGTTGGGTCCAGATCTTCTGTCAGTTAAATTTTATTTTCCAGTCTGTGTAGTAATTCAGAGAGTGTTTTGGTTCACTTGGCTGGCACAGAGTATTTTCACCACACCCCTGTCTCTTCTAACTGCAGCCAGAGCCAAACCTAGTAAGTAAGAAGGAACAGTAGTTAAGGCATAATAAATAAAGCCACCCTGAAGAAATACCTACACAAAGCAAGATGAATGGGCATCAACTACCTGGACAGTGTTGCTGCTAAACAAGGCAGAAATAAATCAGACATGTCAGGAGCACTAGGATACCTGACAAACAGGGAACAACGTTTCTTGAAACCGTAGTTTTATCTCTGCTTATTTGGATCAAACACTTGTAATAGTTGTGGATTAATTTCCTTCCCATAGTCAAAACAATAAAACCCAGGCACCATTTTATTAATTTCCAAACCAGCGTCAGATAAGCAGAATTGCATTTAAAAAAGTAAACACCCCGCCATAGAATTGGAGGATATGTAAGCATTTGGGGTTTTTTTTCCTGTGTCTATAAAAGGGGGAGGGTTTTAACATTATGAATAGATTTCATTTTGCAAGTTGTGCTACAAAGCACTGATAAGGCCACGGGAAAGCAGTGGAGATTGAGGCAGAGCAGGAAGAAATACCACCCATATTAGGAGACAGCCACTTACTTAGTGGCTCCCATTTGAATAAAGATGCCATTGTTCAGCCAGAAGAATGCACATATTCACAGGCCCTGCACAGAATAGCTCAGTGTATCTAGAACTCCAGAAGTGTCCAAATTACAGCCGCGGGGCCAAAACTGCCCTTGAGTCTTTCTGAAGAATGACCCTCTGCTTAATTAATCAGTGCTTTAACTGTGAGTGATCCCAGGACACACTTTTCTCAGGCCTTTTTCTTAGCCCTGCTTGTTCAGAACAAACCTTTAAATGTTCTCTGAGTGATTTTTGACCATTTTTTCCCCTTTCAAGATTATTATTTCCTGTTTTACTGTGAAAGCTCATTAGAAACGAAGACCAGAATCTAGATGATCTCAGTCCAGTTTACTTGGATAGGAAATGACTGACTCAGGATGGAGAGACACTGGCTCCCTTTCAAGGCCTCCCACAAAAGACTAAGTCCACAGACTCCCAGAATATTGCAACTGCAATTTTCTTTCCATATATTAAGTGCACAGACTCCCAAAATATTGCTACTGCAATTTTCTTGCCATATAACACATAAGAATTATAGCAGGGCTGATGAGCTTGTAAGTGCCATTCTGTCATTCATATTTGATCCCATTGCCATAACTCCAGCTGTTGTGAATGGGATCTACCAAGATCTTTTTCCCATTTATTCTACACAAGAGAAGTTTGAATTTTCAGCACTGAGTACTCCTTGCTGTCACAGGCCAGGTTGTCTGGATTCTCATAAAGCTTTTTTATTTCCTATCTGGAACAAACCAGAAATTTGATAGCAACGAGAAATGCGTAAAGGCAATGAAAATCATTGTGCAAAATTTCTCTCCAAATGGGACTCCACCTTGTCCACCTAGCTTTGATGATAAAATTCCTCCTATTCTAACTGAAGTTAAACAAGGAAAGACAAAGGTTTTACTGAAAATGAAAACAGCAGCATCTTTTTTTAAACAGTGATCTTTATGGTGAAAACCAAATTAATTTTGACCATGTTTATAAACTTGTAACAAAATATATAAACTAAAAACTGTTAAGACTTTAAAAAACTAGCATGAATGTTTTGAAAAGCTATAGTGATAATATAATCTGCAGCTGGGGAAGCTGGAGCCATACTGTTTGATAGACCCTATCTTATGATATCCAATATTAAGCTAAGTAAAATGATATGACCGGATGTCCTAACTAAATTTAGTAGTCTGGTCAATTGCCACTCTACTAAATTTAGTCATCCAATAATGGGCATTGAATATCTACAGCCCAAATGATAAAATCTGTCTTGCTTTTTTAGGCTCCTAGCGAATGCATAATGTACTATGTTGCACTGTTAAGAAATAAGCAAATGTGCAAGGGAAAGCATGAGAAGGGGGAAAGCAGGACCTTAAGGAAGACATAAGGAATGAGGGTGTGTCAGTCCACATCCTCATGCTCAGCATTACCCAGCAGCAGATGAGGGCCATGGCTGCTCCCCAGATATGTGACCCAAAGGAGAGGAGGACAAGGAGGTGGTAGAAGAGGAGGAGGGGGAAGAGTTTCTAGGCACCCTAATCCTCTCCACTATAAAACTGCCACTCCAAATGTAACTTTGCATTAGAGCCATGGGAAGTAGATTGGTTACAAGTGGTAGTAGGGCTCTCTGAGCCTTGCTGCTCTTACAGAACATATGCTGGCTCTGGTTTCATACCATTCGTTTTGCACTTTCCATTTTTGGCTCTGAAATCCTGATGGTAGACAGAAAAGTATATTTCTGCTTAGATTTCCATGTATCTGTGAGCCAGCTTTACAGCTATGAAAACTGCTAAGTCACTTTTCTCAAAACCATATTTGAGGTGTTACATATTTCCTGCTGTTTAGGGGGATTTCCTCTCAGTCCATGTGTGTTGTGACCTCTCTACTGGTGTGAAACCATGTAGGACACATTTTTTTATTAAATGTGAAATATAACAAGGCTAGAAGCTTTTACAAAATTTGCTATTCACAAGTAGAAAGTAGTAACTGGACATGAAAAGGAATCACCATAACATTATTCTTAAAAAGAGTTGCATCCTTCTGTCCTCATATAAAAATCTATTAGGATGCCCCATGCAACTCAGTGATGCTTTTTAATAACAGGCAAGAAATAGTGCCCTTGTCCTCACTTCAGTTCTCAGCGCAGAAACAGACACAGACATGATATTCAGGAGGTTCTGCAGGCCTAGCTTTATACTGAAGGTTGAATATCATAAACTGTAAGTGAGCTTTGATCCCCTCCCTAGAACAGGCAAATTTAACCTGTCTGAAGTTGTGTAAGCATCATTCTCTGCAAGAAGCAATTTTATTGATCATAGCTGGGTGTACATGTTCAACAGTCAGAGACTGGCTTTAAAGAATAATATATCTCAAAATAATCAGTATAGAAACTCCTTATTTTCTTAACCATTTACACTAAATGGGAACAAATAGCACCTTGGAAAAATGCTTTGTCCTTTTGGCAGGGGAGGATGGGAAGCTTCTAAAGTAATAGCTGAGAAGCAGGTATGAAAATAAGATCATTACAGCTATTGTCTCTATGTTCTATATCCATGTAGGCACAGTATTGTAGAAACAACAGAAAGAAGAGGGGCAGGGTCTCAAAATTCAGAGCATTTTGTTAATTTGTGACATTCCAATTTTCAGTCAGAATTTGTCCTCTTTCAAGATTTTAAAGTCTGAGTTCCCAGTAAATGGTTGTGGCAAATGAGATCCCTGTCTGCGAATTCCCTCCTCAGAACTTCTGGAAAGGTTTGCCATTTGACCCCAGGTGCATTTGGAGGTTGTGTAGGGCTCAAACACATGGGACTGCCACTGATATCATGAAGTGCACCCCTACCAATGCCCCCATTGAGGTGTCAGCCCACCCCTGCCTCAGAGGGGCTGTCACAGAGGAAACTCATCAGCCACCTAGCCACAGTACCTAAATACATCAGGAACCAGGCTGTCCTAGTTCTGCTGCTCCACAGTAACTTGTTTTTCTTTTTATAATTATGTCTTAATCATTCTTTATGCTGAAATAATCATAACATATTTACAACCAGTCTCTATTTTAATTTTTGTCTTCAGATCACTTTCTATGTGGCCTCATACTGCCATTCTCAGCCCAAATGACACCCTTCCTATCAAAGCCAATTTGGATTTATTTTCTCAAACACAAGTTTGCAAGGTATCTCTGTCAAATGATTTACTCAAGTTCAGATGTTGCAAATAGATCTGCTGGTGTAAAGAGGCAGAGCAGCAATTCTGGATCTGACCCAGCAGGTATTGGGTTTCTCATTGGTGTATTTTGAAACTCTATAACGATACCTCATTTGTGTAGCACAGCTTCATAGCCCAAAAAATTTGATGCTTGGCTTCATAACCCAACAGATATCTTGCTTGCCTGCTCACTCCAGTTGTGCTTCTTGTTTTGAGTACAGATGAATACTTACTGGCACGTAATCACTGGAATCCTTTTTCCAAACATCATTAGCTTTTTTTGAGGCTGTTGATGCTTTTTTTTTTCCTGATATGACTTTTTCCTCATCTGCCATACGTAAATATTTGAAAAAATCCATTAGCTTCTCATTGTTCTTTAGATGAGTTTCATCTAGACTTGCTCATTTACACATATTCATGTTTTACAAGTTCTTTTCCCCTCACTTTTTAATCAAACCCCTGTTTTCACAAGGCCTCCACTTCTTCCTAATTGTCAGTCCCTATTATTTTTGTTCAGGACTGATTTTTTTTCTTTTAAAAAAAGCAGCTCTGATGCTCATCCATTTTAAAATCATAATTAACTTCATCTCCTTCCTCATTTGCTAATGGGTCTATTTTCTCTCCAGTATTTCCTTTTCCCCTGGTAGACTCATAAAGTCTCTCTTGTTTCTCTTATCCCCTTTGGCTAACTTTAACTCATTCTGCCTTAAGCTGGGGAAAGGGAGACCTTCACAACACAGTGCTTCCACACCATTTTATACTTTGAAAGTCTTTTGCAGACACCAACTCATTAACTCTCATAACATGCCAGTGAGGTAGAGAAGTATTTATAGCTGTATTTTGATAAGGAAAGGGAAGGGGAGGTCTTGCATAATTGATGCTGACTCCAGAGGGGCTGCTCCGAGGGCCAAAACCTCTGTCCACGTGTCCAGGCAAGCAGACAATGAAGCCTGGTGGTATCACAGCACCATCAACAGCTGGGCTGGAAAGCTGAGCTCAGGTGAGGAAGTGAAAACCTGGCTTTCAGCTGCCTTTATTTCAGTTTAATTTTTAGGTGAAGATCCACAGAGGTTACACACCTACGTTTCAGGTCAGTTCTGCTGGTCAGATGTACCTTCACAACATTAGTACCTCTGGCCAAAAACCACCAAGGTGAAAGCAGTGCAGTATATGCCTAGAAGATATTTTTTGAAAAGTTGTCACTTTATACAAACCTCTTTACTCTTTGATAGCCATTACTTTTAGAAAAACAATTTCAAAACCATATGCTCAAGGTGCTTGGATTAAGACTTAACTAACCCATTTTACACAGGGGCATATCATGGGCTGGGTTTATTTTTGCATGCAATATGCCAGCCTGGGTTTCCTGTAATTTCCTTTAGTTTCATTATACCCACACAGCACTGAGTACAGGATTTTCACAGTGTTTCTTAGCATGTGGTCCATGGATCACTGGTGGGCTACAAGAAATCAAGAAGTAGTATATGAAACAACTGCATGATTTCCAAGGAAGACCAAGAGCCTAAGCCATGCAAGCACATTCCACAGTCAGCAAACAAAGTGAAAGGTTGGAATCAAATAAAAAAAATGAACAATCAAACCTATCTGAATTTTTCATTGGTTTGTAAATGAAAAGACTTGTGGTTAGGCACACAACAAAGCCTGAGGATATTTTTGTCATGATCTTAAACAGTGGTTAAACACTGCTTTGTATGTCTGGAAATCTAAAAAGTTAAATGATTTTCATGAGACTCTTCTTCTAAGCTGATGTCAGCAACATCTTCGTCACCCTTGCTTGAATGGGGTGCCTCACAACACTGCTCCCTGGAGCTTATTGCAATCCTGCCCCCTTCAACTGCTGCCCATGGGGATCCTTACTGAGCTCTCTGAGGAGTCCTCTCCCTTCCCATTCTGTCCACACTGCCCTCATTGCCCACCATGTCTCTCTTTCACAGGCGCAGCCCTTGCCCAGGGGCTTCCAGAGGGCAAAGCTGGTGCTAGGCTGCAATTTATGGGGCTGTCAACCAGGTGAGGTACAGACCTGTGATCTTCCTCTCTCCAGGGGACTTCCCAGGGTGGAAAGTGAGATGTGATGCTCTAGTTCCTTCACCTCCAGTACCTTTTCAAGAAAATGGTCCACTGTAGGTCCTGGATCTCTATTTGTATGTGTGTGTGTGTGTGTGTGTGTGTGTGTGTGTGTGTGTGTGTGTGTGTGTGTGTGTAGGGGAAAGCATGGGAAGCATCCAGCCCATAAAAGTGACTTGCAGGAGAGGCTCAGCACATAGCCTGTTAAAAGCTCTCCCAAACTGTGCTGGCTAACTACCCAGTTCCGATGTTTATGGAGGTTTCTTTCTGAGGGCTGAAAGTTTGCATCTGTGCTTCTAGTTCAAGTCCTCTCACAAATTTGAACAAAGAGCTTGTAAAGTTCTGCATCTTCCAAATTGCCCCATATAAGTTACTACTGAAACCACATCCAAATTGCTCCCCCCCTCCACCATACCTTCCACAGAAATGACCTAAACTTTGTCAGGTTCACATGTCCCTAGAGATGATCTCATTTCACTGCTTCAAAAGAGCTTTGGTCTGCACAGCCTGTAGCAGCAAATTTACACTTCAAAAAGCAGACAGCTTTTTCCACATCTTATTCACTTAATGGGTGAGAATGTAAAATTAGTTCCGTTGCTGATGAGGACCTTGAGCCAAATGAAAAGTGTTCATTTGTCAGCACAGACCTACAGCCTAAAACATGATTATATAGGTAATCCAATAATGGATTTTGATGCTGAGCATTTATTTATATACAGAATGTCTTGTTATCTGTTGATAATCAGGCTCTACAATTTACTCTCTTTTGTGTCATTAGCCATAGCAACATCTTCCAGACATATTACATTTGTGTGTCAACATACAAACACACATAAAAACTTCCTGACCAAAATGCTGTCTTTTTCAATTTTCTTTGAAAGAGCACTGGAATTTGAGCTTTTTGTAGCTTAAAATATTAGTAAGACATGAATCATTTTTGACTGAGAACCTCTCTGCATCTTAGAAGTCTTAATAGATTAAAATTTGAAACATAAATTTTGTTTCCTTATCTATAACATCATACAAACTGATTTATCCCTGTTTTGCCTGATGTGAATGCCAGTACCTAATTATTTCAGGTATAAATTTGTATACCTTAAATGGTCCCTGTCCTAAAGTATTCCATGTCCTAACATCAGAGGATATATTAGACTTTGCTAAGTATGCAAATGCCGTTGTTTGATGGCTGGACAGAACCACCTTTTATAGAAAAGTAAGTAAAACATGTTAAGGTTAATATCAGGCATTGATCCTACATCAGGCACATTCAAATCAATCAGAAAACCAGAAAGCTGTTTGCATATCCTTTTTCAGCTTTCTGACTAATTGCTGTTGCTACCTGATACTCCTGCTGTTGGGTGTATGACTGTAGCTATCTAACACGGTAGTACTTGGACAGTTTATTAGTAAGTTAAATACAGAATACATAAAATTCAAATATTTAAAATGGGGAGACGTTTTAATAGCTATGCTACAGTAACAGTCACCAGATATTGAAAAAAAAAGTCTGTGGGAAAGTAAAATCACTCCAGTATTAAACTGGGAGTTAATTGCAAATGTGGGGCACACCTGCAAACTCTGTGAACAATCCTACAACACCACACAAAGCAATTTCTGTGCTAAAGGATACCTCTGCCTGCAGAAACACCCAGGAACACCTCTGGAGGTTGGATGAAGTCTTTTCTAAATTTGGCAGTCAGGAACAATTTAAAAGTAAAGTCATTAAGTAAAATTTACCTCAAAGGATACTGCAAATCAAGGATGCAGGTGAGACGACGTATGAGCCAAACTCGAGCTGTGCCACTGCCTCTCCTCAAAGCAGGATCAGGCCTCCCTGTGTGCTTTTGTTTAGCTGAAATTTAGTCTACAATAAATACTTATATATTGCTGCAACATGATGTTTTATTGGGCTGCACTAGTTTACTAAAAACAGCAGGCTGGTAATGGCAGTGCTTGTGGTTCTGCCTGTAATTCATTTGTGGATGGTAATGCACAGGGAGAGATATGATACAAGATAATAAGGCAAATTAAAAAAACTACTAAACTCAGTACTGGCAATATACAGTATATTAGGACCATGTTCAGACAGGCTGATTCTTTGGATATTTTTATTTTTTGTTTTACCTCTGCAAGGTAATTCATTAGATATTCGCTTGGGCAAAGAATAAATGAATATAGCATACATTATATCCTCACTTTAGTTGCAGAAACAAATCTTTCCTCTACCTGCCAATGTAATCTTCAGATTTTTGTTATATAAAACACCTCAAGAAAAATGCACCTTGGTAAGATTTACACTTTATTACTCTAATGATTCCACAAACACTGCCACAATGTGATGAAAGGCAAAGCAGTCCTGATCTGATTGAGAGCTAATAAAAATCAGTACTGAAAACTGAAAATAGCACCCTTATCATCTTTCTTTCATTTAGACCTGATTACTAGGGGATTATAATGCAATCACAGCTATGTGTGAGAGGTAGCTATGGGAACCAGTTTTAACTGTTTATCTAGCCAAAGATCTTAATTTAAGTTTGAACACTCTGATTCATTTATATGTAAGACACCAAGGAGACAAAATGCAGAAGAAACAGATGCTCACTTGTTCTTTCCATTTAACTTCATAAGCTACCAGCCAATTTGTCTTTCAGGGACAAAATTAATTTTTGATGACAATGTGAGCAAGTAATAAACTAGGAGTTCCTGTCCTGGGAAACTTGTTAAGGCCATGTAATGTTCTGGAGTTATTTAGAAAAAACAATTTGCTCATAGACTTGCAGGGACATCTGTAACAGAGTTTTCTTTGTCCCTGTGTTGTTACTCATTTCTGGGGGCTTTATGACACCTTTTCCAGAGGCTGATTTGAAAAAGTTCAAAAGGAAATATATTGCCCATTATTTCTTTCCTTTGGGGTATTTTCTTTTTCTTAGTCTGTTCCTTTTCTTTCCCCTTCGTATTCACAAATCATGCAAACCTCAACCCACTCGCTTTGCTACTTTCACACAGGCAGAGAAACCAACCACCAGCCAGGAGAGCTACAAAATTAATCAAAAATTATCTGAGGAAAAGAGTTTGTTGGAAATTTTGAGGTAAGTGCACACCTGAAAACGTGTGACAGAGCACTATGAAAGTCTGTGGTACATTTAGGTGGGAAGGAGCTTTGCCCATTAATGCTGTAAACTCTGTTAAGCTACTGTCATGAGCAGGGGAAAAAATGTCAAAATGAGGCAGGGAGAGAGCAAAAGAGAGAGAGATATCTCTCCCTAAGAGCTTGCATTTTCAATATGGGCTCTGTGTACATGCTCCTGCATCACTTAACCAAAATGTTCTCTACCTTTCAGTACCTTTGCTGGCACTGTTCCCCATTTTGGTATTTATTTCGCAGGTACAACTCTTTACTCTGGTAATACTTTCCTATCATTTGGCTCATTTATTGGGGTTTTATCCTCACCTGGCAGGCCCTCCACATCTCAGGTTTTCTCTTAGGTAAATTCCTACAGTGTAATGTCTATCCATTAGCACATTTAAAATTGCTTCTTCTCCTGTGCTTAACACTAATTTATAGCTTATGTGATTCACATGAAATGTTCCTTTTTCAGCAGTTCTTTTGAAGAAAGTTTAAAGTAAGTTGCAAAATGTTTCTTTTTCATCTAAACAGGGAAATGAATTTAAGAAAGGTAGAGAAGAGCCTGAAGGTTTAGCTCTTTCAAAATTTAAACAGAATTCAAAACACTGTTGGAACACATCTGTCAGAGAAAGCATGAGAGCACCTGCATTTTAAGAATGAATCTCATCCCTAACTCCCTCTTTGATAATAGCTTGCATGAACAGCACCTCTAAACCACATCAATCCCAGATGCTTTCCATCTATCCAGTTATTATTTCCCTTGGCATTGAAGTGCAGCTACCTCTAGACTGAAGCTTCTCAGTGATGTGCAGCCTACTGTACAGCACCAGGGCTCACAACAAGAAGTCATTAAAACTATTCAGCTGAAATTATAAAACAAGGGGAATTTTAAACAAGAAATTCAAACCCCAGCTTGGCCAGGATAATGCATAGAGCAGTGTTAACTCTTTATTTAAAGGCCAGATGGTTTCAAACACAAATAATAAGAGCTAACTTTGAATAGGAAAATCCCCTAAGAATTCAATGAAAATGATCAACTACCATGGTTCTGTTTGTATTTACACAGCAGGATCTCACCAGCCCCCTGTTGAGCATACAGGCCATGGCCTGGCTCTGTACCTGCAGTGAAGAGAGCATCACAGCTCAGCTGTTTCCCACTGCTCTGCTTTGCCTTCAGTTTTCAGTGATCAAGACAGAGCTCCTAGACACAGCCACCCAAGTGTGGTGGCTTGGCCATTAGCACCAGTAAGGGTGTCCCTGGTAAGGACCACTGCAAACTTCTGATCAGTAGGAGCCATAGGAGATTTCATTGCATTGCTTGAACAGCTATTTCTTTTCTGTCTTTGCCACACAGCTTTGAAGGCTTTTATGCAAAGGCAGGATACATACTGAGGCCACACAGATGAAAACAGAGCATTGACTCATGTTTCAAGAACACAGAGTTAAGGCAAGTTCACACACTTTAGAAAAAAAAACCACAACACTTTGCAAATTAAATTAGTGCTTGGGAGAGATGAGATCAGTCAGTGCTCTGGCATCCTCTTTCACAGGGATCTGCAGCAGGGACATAAGAGCAGAGCAGTGTTCCTTTAGGGGGATGCTGATGAAATTTCCCACCAAGACACTCCACAGGTTTAGGACATATTGATTACCAAGGCAAATTTAATAAAAAAAGAACATAAGGATATAAAAGAAGACACTGTTGAGAAGGTTTGGGTGGGGGAAGTTTGACTGGTTATTTGTAGAGCTTTTTGACAATTCTGAAAATTCATGTTGGCCTGCTGGGAAGCCAAAGAGTCACACTGGGGAAAAAATCCAATCGGTTTTCCGGGATGCAGGTATAGGAAAGAGATGGCTGAAGTAGGCCTACAGTTTACCAAATATTAATCTTCCACAAAACAAAAAAGTTAGCATATAATTAAGGTAAAAAGTATCCTTAGGTTGAAAAAATACTAAACCAAAAATGTACATTAGTCATAAAGTATAAATACTAGAAAAATTGAACATTTCAGTCCACTTCACCAGTTACTCAGAATTCCTGGCAAAGGGACTCAGTAAGAGCAATTTAAGATGGGGAAGTGCATAAAGGAGAGGGGTGGAGCATTGGGCTGGGGCAATTTTGGGAAACCCATTCCACAGAATCACATCTGCCACTTTATTTCCTGTGAAAGTCTGAGACCTGACAACACCACAGTGCAAAATTTCTTAGCTATATCTTTTAAAACCTTGCAGATCAGGAAGACATTAGTAGAACAATGAAAAACTTGGCATCTAAATAACTCTATAAAGTATTTCCAAAACCAAACAGATATTTTCCACTCTTCCACAAAACTCAATATAATGTAACTTATTACACATTTTAATGCAGAAAGTCTTACATAACTTGTCTCCATTTCAATAAAGCTGTAAATTTGGGGGCTGTATATATGACATGCAACTTTGATGAAATAACGGGGGAATAGCACAGCTGGGCTGGAGTCACACGATTTAGAGAAAAGAGAGATTCCACAGGCCTCTTTATAATGCTCTCATCACAAAGTGAACCTATAACATTGCCTTTATGGTACTGAGCCCACAAGACCAGAAGATGACAAGCTTGTTTAGGGTGGGAGATGTTGAAGCAGGATGCCCATGCCTTGGCCTAGTTTAGTGTTTTACAGACTGTAACCACCATATTCCTGCAAAAACAGAAGCAACATGAGCTCTCTCAGCAGTACTCTAGGGTCTAAACTGACAACAGAAAAAGGAAGTGTTTCTTTTAGCTCTAAAAATTAGTGCAAAAGGCATATGTGAGCTACATGCAAGCTGTGTCACTAATACCTCAGTCTTCAGTGAAATGATCCCAGACTGGTTCACCTCTGATCTTGGAGGGCGGCAGTTTTCAGAAGACCAACAAGTCAGCAGATGCTCATCCTTTCTGCAATGCCTCATTAGAAACCAGATCTTTGTTTTGTGGTGCATAAAGGCTGTCAAACTTATGAAGCTCAGAAATCTCAAGGACTACAAAATAAACCCACTCCTGTGCAGTGCTAATACAGGAAATTCCAGTGTGAGGGAATGCAGCCTCTGTCCAACATACCACAACTAGCAGAAGAATGTGGCTTCCCAGGAAAAAACCTTTTAACTGGTTCCTAATGGGCTTATGCATAAGTTGACTTTGTGTCACAGTAACAAGTCCATTGGTCCATTCTGCCATGGATGTGTTGCAGCTGGCCTTGCTGTGAGAGCAGCAGAGCTGTGCTGGACAGCCTGCTACATGTCCCACGAGGGCCTGCACAACCAGGCCCATGGGACACATCAAAAGAGTCATTTGCTTTTCCTGATGAGCTCAGGGGAGGCAGGCAGTACTGTGAAAGTTTCTCCCTTTGTGTGAAATTAGAACTACCCTGAGGCTACCACCTTCTCTCCCTCCTTGTGAAGTCAGTAAAAACCATCAACACCTAACATATTAATTTAACTAAGTAGAAACTACAAATTGAAGCATATCCTGTATCATGAGAAATGGTGCTTAGTGTCTTCTGCAGTTGGCAAGACTAGCAGTTAGCACACATGATATTGTCTGTACCTGTGCAATAGTAACCTGACTACTGAGACCTACAACCCAAACTATAGACACCATACATGGCCTTTAGAGATAACTATTCTGGAAATGTTGGAAGGAAAAAAAGACAAAATATGAGAATTGGACTCTGAACCTGGCATAGTTCCAATAATGACAGCTTAAAGCCTGCCACTCTCATCTTTCCTCTGATAAACAGGTGGCAAAAGAATGCAAAAGATGCAAACATAGGTCTGAGTGTCCCTCTGAAGTGGTCCAAGCACAGTGGCACCATGCCCAGGGGCTCTGCAGGGTTGGTGGCAGAATGTGAACTGGGGTGCAGGTCCCAGAGTCTGCCTTTTCTTTCCCTTGCCCTCCAGTTCCATCTGCCTCTGTGGCACAGGGCAGGGACAGCATGGATGCACCTGGTGCTTTGAATTTGCTACTCACAACAGTTCCTTACAATGATGCACCAACTCAGCTGTAGTAAATCTAGTCTTTCAGGTTTAATCATATTATAAATGTTAGCCAGCTATCACAAAAGCAAAATCCCCTCCTTTTTTATACAAGGCCTCTCTCCCTCAGCCAAGTGAAAGCTAACAACCTGAGAGCAACTGTTACCAACACATGAAAGCTTGGTTTTTTCAGCTAGATGAAAGGCACCAAACCTGAGACAAATATTTTGTCAACCCTCATGGGAATCTTACAAAGCCATCTCCCATCCTGTAACCGCTCTGTGGTTAAATAGCAGCTTCAGTTCTCTGATGTTGCAATCCAGCACCTTTCACAGGCATTAAATTCCCTCTAAATTAATTCTAAGGGAAAAAAGCTTTCTGCTCAGAGTTATTTCTACTGCCCAGTTATTTTATATGAATCTGATAACTAGTTTCCTGCTACAGGGGTTACATCTTGAATACTTAATGCCAATTTGGAAATTTTTTAGACAAAACAAAAATACATCTAAAACATAACACACACAGTTTAGCTAACTGTAGAACATTAATGCAAGGCATGATTGTAAAAACAGCACATAAATTGGAGGAGGGGAGCAGATTCAATGGATATCTCTCAGGGTTAGTACATGCTGTAACTGGTCATTCAGACATATCTGGTTCTGAAAGTACATTCTTTTTAGCATAAAAATCCCAGAGTTCAACAATTAAAAAAAAAAACAAGCAAGAAGGATAGAGTGCAGCCAAAGGATAGCCTTTAACAACCATTTCAAAATGAAATCTAAATATGCTTACATAATAGATAAATGTTGGCTTCCAGAAAAGCTTTACAACACTTTAATTCCATCCTGGACTGGGATATATGGAATTGTTTTGAATTTCTATAAGTGTCCAGAGCTCTCTGCTAAGCACACAAGCTGGAATTTGATTCATATAATAGAAGCTATTTTTGCCCTAAGTAACTCACTGGGCTCTTTCTGGCAACTTTCTGTTTTTCCTTTTGAGCCGCAGTACAATTTTATTAATAGGACTATACAATAATTAGTTTTCTCATATTTTCATCAGCCACTGATAACTCAACTGCCCTATTTTTTGCTACATGGATTCCAGGATCTACATTTTTAAAAACCATCAGAAGTTTCTTCCCGCCGTGACTTAAAACTCAGCAAACACTGGGGTTTGCATATTGGTCACAAGGTTCACTTTCATGCTGCTCCTCCATAGCAAGTTCTTTGGAAGGTTTTCTTATCCTTCATAGCCAAACCAGCAGCGGCCAGTCCATGGTCTATGGCCCATCACACACACTGCATGCACACATGCAGAATACCTGTAGAATAGACAAATTAAGGCTCAACTATCCCTCACCTAAGGTATTGCATTGAGACCTGGTGAGTTGTCTGAATGGTGCAATAACCTAAGGAAAGAGCAGGCGATTGTATTGCCAGGAACAGATGAAGAAAATGCAGCCCTGAATTTGAAATGATCAGATCTAGCTGAGGTTTGCAGACTCCTGAGAAGAGTAGGCAGGTACCTGATCCCGAGACACATTAGGCATCTCCCCCATCTGTATTTTGTTCTCATTCATATACAAGTAAAATGAGTAAAAAAAAAAAATCTGTAAATGGCTGAATCAATCAATGGTTGTTAACAAGAAACAATATATCAAGAAATGCCTCTTGACTCTGTACCTTCAGCCAGGTACAGGCAGCCCATTTCTCACTGCTGGTCCCACTGTTGGCTCCAGTGCCCTGTCCTCCAGCACTGGGCCTGGAGATCTGGAAACAAAGTGGAACCAGTTCCGCCACAGGGAGGCCTCAGTCACTGCTTCCATGGGCAGCACCAGCAGCTAACACACAAATACCTCTTGAGGAAAGCACAGGTGCAGAGTCCTCAGGCTGGTAGGTGCAGCCTGCAGTGACCACGGGCACTGGTGATGACAACCTTTTTACGCACACAGACTTACAGTATTAGCTGGCAAGCAACAGACAGAAGCAGGGCTGTTGGCCAACAAGTAATATTTTCTAGAGCTGATGCCATATGTCATATATTAAAAGTCTTACATCAGCAAAACACAGGATTTAATGCTAAATCCGACGGTGTCCCAATGAAGCCAGTTGCACCTCTCATGGTCTTCGAGAGACCTATCCAAAGAGTTGCACAAATAGGGTTTCATTATTTTACTATAACTTTTCTTTTATGTTAGCATTCTTTTTCAGGCTGCATGTTTAAAGTTGAAGGAAATTACATGAAAAAGCAAAAGAAAATTAAAGTGGGATTCATAGCAAAGTAGGTAGATACTTTGATTTTAAAGGCACTTAAAATTAGAGAGGAACTTGAAGGCCAAAGAAAATGCCCCATATCATTAACAATTTTTGTAACTTGTCATTAAGTACGATGCTTTTAAGCAAAACCATCACTGAAGGCTGTCCTCTGTCACTGAACCCAAAACCTTGTACAATGTTTTTATCTAGTCTAGCTTTCCATGAGTAGTGTATTTCAGAAAGACAGGAAGGAGATCTTATCAAAACAGGAGAGATTAGAAACAGCAAGCAAACATGCTCAGCAAACAGATATGAATCTGGAGACACCCTCTCCTGACAAAAGCATGTCCTACAGATATGGGTTAAAGTTGGTTAAAATGGCTATTTTAAAAAGTTGAAAAACCATTTGGCTTCTGCAGACTGAAAGGTGATTCCACACTCTAACTGCTCGTTGGGCAGAGGCATATGCAAACCTTTTAGTGCATCTGCCCAAGCAGTAGCCCAGGAAGAGCAGCTTTCACAACTTGGCAGCTGGATGTGTAGATAATCATGTAAACATGGGCCCTGACTTCTCTGCTAGAACAGATAATAGAACATTAAAAAAAGAGGAAGATGGTAAGGAGATACTTGATTTCTTTGGGTCATAGTGACTTGCAGTTTGTTATCACACTTAAGTTGAACATCAACGAATTTTGGGGGTTTTGTGAATTTTTAGGGAAAATTGATAACATCAGCAGTCACATATCTCCCATTGCCACTCTCTTGGTTCCTAACACAACTAATAATTTAGACCTGATGGGATCCTTTTGATCACTTTGGGCCAAGGTGTGGGGTAACAGAAAATGATTGCAAAAGATGGCAACTGAGAAGAGGCTTGCCTGGCATGGCAGTAACCTTTAGTCCAGCTGCAAACCCGTGCCACAGAGAGCGTGTCACCCTCGGCATTCCCTCCGCTGCCAAGGACAGTGACTGCTTTGGCCAGATGGCTTGTTCCCTGGATGCAGGAACCTGCTCACATCAGCCCTTGCATTCTTTCCAGTGCCAGGAAGAGGTTCCTCCACCTTTGAAAGAGTGAAGTGGATACCTCATTAGGCCTTGATTATCCTCAAGCAATTGCTTAGATTTCTGCCCTATTACCAATCTGCCTTTTTTTAGCAGGGGTCATGGAATGGGCAGTGGCTGTCTTGTCTTCGTTATAATTCATGATTTGAAACTTTTCAATTAAGCTTCAGATCAGGCCACAGTACTGAGACCACTTTAACGAGGGTGAGTAATGACCTTGTGCTGCACGTGATTTCTGGCACACCATCAGTTTTAATTCTTCTTGATCTTACTGTAACCCTTTGATACTTTGGATCAAGGGTTCTCTTGAAATGCTTTAAGCACATCGTAGGACTTTCAGGGACTGTTCTGACATGGTTTCTATCCCACTTGTCTCAACATAACCAGACTGTCACCTGTAAGTTTTCCATATAAATTCAAATTGTCAAAGATTAAAAGGGAGCTGAAAATCTGGCCTGTGTGCAGAACCGGGGAAATCTGGTGTCGGTCCCTAGAGTGAGCGAATCTGAGGAGGATTCTGCTACGAGAGCAAGGTAACCCCTTTGATGTGCCATGCCCAAGTACAGCAGTGCTATGATTAGAACAGAAAGCTACATTATACTGGAGTAGTGAATTTAATAAGAACTACTGAGAGAGAGACTTCCAGAAATTTAGACTTCCCAGTTAATACCTATCTTTATGTTACCTATAGGTCAAATTAAAAATATGTGGTTTTAAACACAGCATAGACCCTCATCCAGTTACGCCAGGGACAGAAATCACATTGACATCGGTAGGATAAATGTCTCGCCTTCGAATTAGGGACTATTTAGACCCAAATCCAAATCCAAGCCTTGTAGCCGGAATCAATTTCCAAACAGTGTGTGTGTGGACAAAGCAGATCAATCTTGGTATTATCTAGGTCCTTTCCCAAGTCTTGAAGTCTCATGAACCTGGATTTCCTTCTCTTGTGAGAAGGAACAGCATCTAAATATAAAATTAAACCCGTAAAGAGTTTCTAGAAGACTCTTAACTTCTCCTAGGTTTGTAGGCTCCCCTCAGCTGACACAAGACTTCCATGAGCATGAGGCAATGAAATAGATACAGGTTGGGTCATAAAAACCCATAAAATACTTCTCATTCAAACTAATATAAAACTCATATATTTTGCTTTTAGATATGAATGTTTCACAGCATTTGGATGCACAAATCATCAAAACAGAGTCCTTTTCCACAGGAGCAATTGGTTCCTATTAACAGCACAAAACCAAACACCAGATGCCCTGAGGGGCCAGACTCAGCATCTGTGAGGGACAGAAGCACCTGCAAGCCTCCACCCCAAACCATGGGCAATACAAAGCAATTTACCTATTGAGGAGACAGTGAGAATGGGACTGCAGCCCATGCCTTGCATAGGCATGTGGGAACCTGCACTGCTTGGCCCACAGCCCTGCTCTCTCCTGTCAAGGTACCCAGCACAGGGATGATGCTTGCTGGACTTGCCAGAGGGGTGAATTTTAGGTAGATCTTATCATCTGAAGTCTTCTCTTCAGACATCCCAAAAGCTCCTTTCCTGGCTGGCAGCACATCAGGACTGTCACCTCTGAGCAGGATGATTTTATTTCCTAGGCTGTAGCAAGCAGAAAACACTCTCATCTGACACTTTCTTAGTTGCAAGGAGAGCTGATCAGCAGTACCATAAGTGTCCTACAAGAGCAGGCATTGAAGAGAGGTGAGGGAATCCAATGGATTTCACTCCAGACAAAATTATCATTGCTATGTCAGGATTGACTTCTTTGTTAGCCTAACAGGGTCACACCTATTAGCATGAAAAAGGCATTGGTCATTTAACACAACCCTCTTTACTGTGCACTGGAAATACACATTCCAGCTCCTGTGACTCTTAACAAAGCTGCAAAGAGCAAATCACAGCAGTGTGCTGTATCCCCATCTCAGATCCTCTAGGCAGCAATTATAGAAAACGTTTCTGTTATCGCCACATTTCAAAGTCAGAGTATGGCCATGCTGATGTGTGGCTCTAAACCCAGTGGAGCTTGATCTATTAAATGCATACAGGAGTCTGTGTGTCAGAGGAGTCTGGTCTAATCAGGGGACAGAAACCACAAACTTACAATTTGAAACTGAGATTTCTTCGGCTATTTGTCCAACAATTCAGAGCACATCCATACATTTTAAATTTCACACTCTAATAGGAATACATAGCAATACTCCTTTCAGAGGTGTTGCATTGATTAATAAACTTGCCACCGAGGATGGAAATTGCTACATAAGTGTTAAGCACTGTTAACTAATGAAAGACAATTCCATACATTCTGGTGGAATCTAGAGAACTTCAGCAAAAATTATTAGTTTCATTTGCATTTGTACTCTGTCTGAGAACAGTGATCAAGCTGGTGAAAGTTATTTCAAATGTTTATGCTCCATGACTGCGGAAAAATATAGAGAGAAAATTCTGGCTCATAAGGCAGAATCGTGCCTGCTGAAAAATCTTTAATTTCTGAAATATATAAAGAGCACAAACAACTATTTCTCTCATCGAATATGCACATACCTCGGTGATATTCAACTTAATAACTGAGCAAAGAAGAAGAAGCAGTATTGACGAATTTAAAGTACAGAACAACATTCAGCAGGGAAACTGCTAATGCCTTCCATTTCATTCACATGTCCTCATTAAGGGTTCAGGCTTCCTGGCAAACTAGAGAACATCTGTTTTAGCAACTTCTAGCTCTGTTCTTCTGTGATTCACCTTCAATGCCACATCACCAATGTAAAATGCTATGTACCACCTGAGACTTTACTGGCACATGGCTGTGGGCACTGCTTTTGGATTCTCAGAAATCAAACTGTGTTTTTCCTCAAATAAACCACTTAGATCAATCTCTATATCTCTAAATTATACCATCCTTTCTGTGAACATTTCCTGTGATAGAGTTTGGGATTAGAAACTTCATTTTAAACTTCCATTTCTATGTCTTTGCCATAAACCCATGGTTTCTCTTGATCAGATTTGTAAACAAAAAAACAAAAGCAGCTGAGCAAGACTGGCAGCTTCTGCTTCCAGGACTTCCAGAGAAGAAGCCTGCTGAGTTTGTGAGCTAGCAGATGGTAGGCTGCAAGAATCTCAAGAACACAGGATACTTCTCTGACACTGCCCTCGTCTGTGGTGAAGCAAATCATTTTACCTCCTGATCTTTCCCCTTTTTGTTTTCCTGGGTCAATGCTGCCTCCTAAGTGATGTTGGTATTGCATCTCCCAGGACAATGGGGCTCAAATGGCCCTATGTGCTGTTAGGGCATGGCTTTCTCTCTGTTTCCTTCATTCTAGCCAGTCATTTAGATATGGAGAGAGATTTCTCTCTCCTTTCATTATAGTTCTATGGAAAGAAAAAGGGAAAAAAAACCACTCAACAGGCATAACCTCCTGACTTATTTGTACATGCCCATTTTGTCAAGGGATGTGCTGTGCATCTACTGTGAATTGCTGAAAATGTAAGGTAGCTATGAAACATGATGTTCGTGTGCTTACCAGCCCTTTGCCTTTAAAAGATCTGTAGCCTAAACAGGCAGCTTTAAGAACTCTCCCAGCTCAGTTGTAATCAAGATACCATCTACTTAAATAAGCATTTGTACTCCCAGTGATTTTAGGAGATGAAATACTGATCTTATTACCATAGTAAATACCCTTGAGGCAATGTACAGGCCAACAGAATATTGCTTCTGCTGGTACAGTACCCATTTTCAGGAGAAGTCTAGGAGTATTTCTAGTCATGTGGTAATAATAGAAGATTTGCTTAGACTATATTTGCCAGAAAGTCCTATTTGCAGAAGTGGCTTTTAAATCTTTGACACTGTTCATGGGAAACAGCTTGTCAGCTATGAAAATATTCCTACCAGCTCCTGTATATTAGCCTTACCACTGGGAAAAAGAGATTTTTCAGGTGGCATAGCCCAATAGCAAGCAGAGAAACTTTTCAGCTGATAGGGTGAGTGGCAGAGGAGCATTACCCAGATAGGCAAAGGCGGGTTTTGCCTGCCAGCAGCAGTGCAGTCCCCTTTCCTTGCACAGCTCTGTGTCTGGGCAGGCAGTGGGAGCCAGAGGACAGGGAGTGATGGGTGTGGGAGGCCTCCAGCTCAAGCACACTCCATTTATCTATCACTGAACCGTCATCTGGTCAATAGGAAAAGTTGATAAAACTGTTACCTTCGGGGCTCTGTTTTCCTTGGGAATAATGAAAAGGTGAAGCTGGTTAAGGTCAGTGCACAGGAGGCCCTATTGAAGGTGGGAGCAGGTTGGCCATGAATTACTGAGCATCATCTGGCATCACAGATAAGCAGAATGGGTAAGAGACTAGGCAGGCTCTACAATAAGGGATGGATTTAATTAACAATTGCACAGAGGGAGCAGACCGTAGCGTTCTGGCACGAGGACATCCTACATCTGACAGTTGCTTAAAGAGACAGGGAGCACCCTATTATAAAAAATATATTACTCCTCAATGTATTTTAAAAATTACATGAGAAACAATAACATATTGTATTACCCCTTCTCTCCAGAGCTGCCTGATTACACCAGCACTGAGCACCGCAGGCTCTCTGCAGATATTCTGCACTGGGGCCTATTTAAAAACATCAGTCCAAACTTGGTTGCAAAAGTACAACAATGCTGAAGTCAGGGGGTTGTGCAGATGTAACTAAAGGCAGATGTTGATCCATATTAACTAAACTATTAAATACATCAATCTTACCCTACCATCTGACACCTTGTCCTACTTCCCAATATTTTTTTTCCCAAAAGTTTATTTAAATTCAGCCAGCTGACAATTTGCAAGCTTCTGGGCAACCCTTTTTTTATAATTTCTTGCTTTCTACCCCACCTTCCCCTCCCCTTTCTCTCTCTCTCTCCTCCCCCAAGACCCTTCTCCTTTAAAGTTATTACTTTAATGTTAACTCAATCTTCTAATTATTTTGAAAGTTCAACATGATCACTGCACAGTTCTAACTGTTCCTCTCTTCAGTCAGTAAAAAACAACAACACCCAAAGAAAGCTGAAACAAACCAGAGTTCAATTCTTATTTCTTTTCACGTAAGTGTTAGCAAAACAATTAATTAATGCACAAGCTCTCTAACTCATGGGTCCACGCTCAAAAAAAAAGCAGACAACAGACTTTGATGGTCCCACCTTCAGTCCCAGTGGGTGTTTAACCACATCCCACAGATCAGTGGATGGACTCTCCCCCCAGGGAGCCAAGCATGGGATACACCATTACCAAAATGGACATTTATGGAAAAGAGAAAAGAACATTTCTGAACATGTCTGCATGAGTAAATCACCTTTTTTCTTCATTCACCTGAATAAAGCACCACCCAGTCACTGGAAACAATAAATTCGAGGGGGGGAGGAAGGGGGAGAATTGTTTAATAACCAATTTATAGGAAAAAAGATTGAGAGATTTCAGAGCTTCCCTGCTAGTAAATAATCTGATTTCCTATGTTACACCAGCTTCAAGACCATACAATATTACTTACTCTGGACTTTTTCACCAATGACAAGAAAGATCCACCACTGTATCCTTGGCCTTTTGTAAACATATCTGTTTTCTAAAGCCCATCCTGTAGAAGTTGATAGGTTTTTTTTGAATCATACTTAAAAATCAGTGCTATAAATGATACTCTTTAAAAAAAAGCCATAGAAAAAGTGTGACTTGAATGCATAAGAATTTTTTGAATGAATAGAGCCCTTAATATTTAGTTTTGCCTAATGAAGTAAGGCATGAATGTAAAAGGATTAGTATTCCCGTAACATTCAACTCACACACACAAAGTGCAATTCATGGAACCTGGCTTTAATTTTTTTACATATAAATAATTAATGCTGCATTTAAAGTATGTTAAAATGTTTTATTTCTTAATCAGCTAATTTGACCGAGAAACAAAGATGCCTTTATTTTCATTTTCCTTGACTAGAGTTACTGTAGTAAAAGGTCCCCTCTAGCTTTTGGCTTTTGACTCTCAAGTTTGCTGCTGCCAATTAGTTTTCTAAAGTCACTATTTGGCAAAATGTTTCTCACTTTTTAAAAAATGTAATTGAATGTCTGTACATCACAGAGTTTCTTGTGTGCAGACACAGGGTGTTAAACATTCTTTGGGTTGACTTGGGTCAGCTTTAAAAAAATCTCAGACACTGAAACTTGAGAAGCAGTTGTGCGCTAGTGTTTTCTCCACATCCTGTTAAGTATTAAGTGGTTATTTAAAATTGAGTTGTTATACTCAGCAACTGACTTAAAGTGCTTGATATAGTTTACAAGACGATTAATTAAATGAGAGCATAGCATGTGATGCACATGTATTTCCATAATCATTCACATTGGCCTATAGTTGCCCTTTAATTTTCATACTAATTAAAGTAACACATTGAACTGCAAATTGTAAATGGCTGCATTTCTCAGTAGATGTTAACACTGATGTAAGCTGAATGGCAAATAAAAAACCTCAAGATTTAAGCAGAGTGTTTTTTGACTCTGATCTATTCAAGTTTCCCTACTCATTCTATTATTGGACCATGTCCACATTTTAACAAGACTGCATTTTTCCTGTGTTTTCAGCCCCATATTTTTCTGAGGTACAATGGGTGTATTTTTTTCTATTGTGGTGTCTGGTTAGTTGGTTTCCATCTGATACAATAGAAGAGTTATGCAGGGTTTGCTGTTACAGATTAGTTTTTTTAAGTGATGGTGGGGCTAAGGTTTGTAATGGGCAGAAAGAAAGAAAACTTACTTCATCAGTAGTTTTACTTCTTACTTACATCTGAGCCATTATCCTCCTTGGTTGTTGCTCAAATCTTGACACGGCTGACTTGGAACTTGAAATGCAAACTGGAGGGCAGCACTTCCAGGTTGCATCAAGGAAGGGGGAAGTTACTCCCTAGAACATTTACTGGGACTTGGAAAAGAGAAGAAACAGAGAGGAACAATTATCCTGTGGCTCACACAGCTGCTGGCACTTTGACTTGACACATGCTCTCATGGGGACCACTGCATCCACCTCAAGCAGTCTCTAGCATGTAATGGACATTTGGTAATTGCTATTGAATGAGAAGTAACCTTGGACTATAGGCATCCTTTAAAAGAAATCCTTGACAAAAAACCCCCTCTGTCAGGGCCAACATCTCAAAAATTAACAACTAATCACTGCTTTCTATGTGTCCTCCATCTAATTACTTTCATGATGAGGGAAGGGGTTTTTTTCCTTCAGAAATGGGCATTATAAAAGATTTCTTTTTAATTTAAAATGAAAAATTCCTCCACTCCCAGGTGACCTATCCAAGAGAAATAATAATAAGCACTCGATTGCTCAGAGAGCATCAGCTCTCACACATATTACAAGGCTGAGTGTTCTGCTCCCTTCCACCCCACCCTGCTCCCTTCCCACAGCGTGTCCTATCTCCAGATCCTAACTTGGCTTGGCCCAAGATGTTATTTGTTAAAATTAACTTTCAGATCAGGCTGGAGTCAGTGTACTTGGCAAGGAGGAGAGGAAGCAAGACTGCAAGGGAGGGAACTTCAGGAGGTAAAGAGGGAAGCTGTAGCCCAAGCAGGGTTTTGGGGAGCAGAACAGGCTGCAGCAGCACTGCAGCAGGACACAGAATTGAAGCCAATTTTGTCCCCAGTTTTGTCACTGCCACCTTGAGCATTTTGCTGTCCCCAAGTCCCTTGTTGAGGGCCCCACAAAGGTTTCTCCTACACATGCCCCCAGCCCCCTGGGCTGCAGCCAGGCAGCTCCTGCTCCTGCCTTGGTGGGGGCACCCAACATGACTGTTTCCATAACATGCTTTGTTTCAGCAAAATTCTTCTGAAGTTCAGCTGTGGGCAATGCTGAACAGCCACGCATTGCAAAATGAATGGAGTCACGCTGAGGGAAGACTGATAGACTATGGTAATAATGCAAGACCTTTTTTTCCCCTCATAAACCAAATTTCCCATACATTTCTGGAAGATTAATTTAGATTTAGGGGGGTTTCAACTGAGATACTGGAAAAAAGACTCTAAATGCAAGGTTGGTTTCTACCTGACCTTAACTACTACATCAGCTACCACTACTCCAGTACATTTATACATAAAATGGTCTGGCATTTCAGCTTAATTACTTGAGGACTCTACAAAGGAAAGCCTTTAAAATGTTTTAATTGCAAATTTAGTCTTTCTGAGTACACAGCAGTGGTATCATCCATTGAATAATTAACCACGTATTTAAAGAAAAAATAACTCTCAGCTACATGGACACAGTCCTACTTGTCTTAAGTAGATGATGCATGTAAATATGTGCACATACAGAATTAAATAGTAATTTGAGTTTGCTGGATTTTGTTTTTCCTTTGAGACTGGTGTAAATGTAACATTAGATTTATTTTCAAGTTTATCCTCAAACTCTATTGTAACAAGGAAGGGATTGTAGAGTGGAGGGGGGGGGAAATCCTAAAAGAAAAAGCTTGTGAAGCTTTCTTACCCCTGTGACACAAAAGGACTGCTGTTTCCAAGTGGGAGGGTCAGTTGACTCTTCCATTTGGACACAAATCTCCTATCTCCCTCTCTCATTCCTCTACTCTTCATTTGCACTCACCTACTAAATGCAGCATGGACTTTCTCCTCCTCTGTTGCAGCCTGCAGGTTGCCTCTGAAGGGACCCTGCTGTTGAGGTGGAAGTGGGTGGTGCCAGCTGCTGGCAGGGCAGTTTGCTGTGCTGGCACTGCAGCCCCAGTGGGACCACAGAGCAACACACAATAAAAGCAGAGCTGAGCAGAGCTGCTTCAGCTCAGCAGCATGCTGGCCATCCAACAAGGGTCCTTACATAAAAGCCAAGGGCTTGGGAAGTCTTTCATCTTTCCAGAAACACAGCCTTTTTTACACACACTCATGACAGCTGGTTATGATGAACAAATTAAAACTAATTTAAAAGTTACTCTCGGGCACAATTGTCAGGCTTTCATTCAGGAAACTCTCTAAACAAGCACTTAAGTTTAAGCAGGTGCCTAAATCCCACTGAACACAGTAGGATTTATACACCTGTTTCAGTGCTTTCCTGGGCAGGGAGGGCCCTCAGTGAGCAGTATGTTCATCCCACGAGTGCCAAACTCCAGGTGTCTTATTCTCATCCAGGTTTAATTGCCAGTGCCCAGGCAGCATTGGGATCACACCACTCCCAACCGGATTTTTATTTTAGTGCACATCCTGCTGTACTGCAAACCTGCAGCAGCCTCACAGGCAGCTCTCCTGCTAATGAGCTGCAGCACAGAAATCTGAGCCATCTAAGAAGGTTCATAGACACAAACTGCCACTGTGGATGGCAATGCTGTTCTTTCAAGCCACGAATAGTGCATTGAGCCATTTCTTGAACTTGCAGCTGGGGCTTTTCTTCCTTTTTTATTCTCCTGAAGACCATCATTGCAATCAGCAGGAATAGCTGCTGGGAGTGCCAGAAGTCCTCTGCTACCACAGAAGCAGAGTGTGGTGAGGGTGCACATTCATGGTAATCTCCTTTTTACAATATACAGATGAGCCTCTGGCAAAATTAGCATGCTGGGAACAGCTCTTCTCACCCTAAAGTAGCAAACTGCAGAGCTGGTGGGAGGAGAAGGGAAAGGAAAACAGGAGTCTGGCAATATGACAAATACTGTGAGATATTTTCTTGAGCATTAACACCAACCTAGTCAAGACACAAAGTTAAAAGGTAGCACGCATTTTCAATGAAAACCCCAACACATTTCCTAAACTTTGAGTCATTCTTGTTACTTAATTGAAAAACAAACCCTGAGTTTTCATTTCTCTTTCTCTCTCCATGCTGGCAAAAGGAGGATGGGAAAGGAAACAGAGAAAGAAAGGGTCACCACTAAGCTTTCTAAGGTCTTTGCTTTTGATACTGTGACTTGTTTTGGTTATTTTTTCATTACTTATTTTCACTGAAGTAGAAGGTCTCCAGGAAAGCATTTGCTTCGGTTAAAATCAAAATTAAATCTGACCTATCATTGAGGGGAAAAACCAACTGAATCTAAAGAAGACAAACTCTGTATCAGTGTGCTCACATATTAAAGGGGGCATGTGCGAGTCAAATTGCACTGACAGACCAGCATAGGTCAGATCTGTGGGGAAAAAAAAGAAAGAAAAAAAAGGATTTTTAACAATCTTTCAGCCCTCTCTTTATTAGACCTTAATTAAATCAATGGGTCAAAGCAACAGAGGGAAAAAATGGTTCAGCTAGGGGACACTAATCAACCCCTTTCAGTGGACTGAAAAATATCTTAGGCAAGAAGTAAGCTTTAAATCAACATCTGCCTCATGTAACACATAAACATCACCACTTAAGAAAAAAAGTATTTGTGGGACCTTTTCTTGAAAATAAAAAACATGTAAAAAATATTTCTCATAATCACTAGGTAGATCAGTAAGCATGCTTGAACGAGGACAACCAGGCAAATCCTTTGGGGTTTGGTTGAACAGCATCCTTACACATGTAGTGAATTTTAGGGAACACAGAGCTGAACTGAGCAGCAGCTCCTGAGTCGTTGGTTGGTGCTCCTGCAATCAGACAATGACACGGCTGTGTGGCCATCAAACCTCTGAGTAGCAACTGAACCATTTAACTTGATTAATACCAAGTGTGGACTTGCCCTTTTTTATCCCCACAAATTTTGGCTAGAAACCTGAACACTGTCTAAGACCTCACTCATATGCATGACAGAAGGGGCAAATTCAGTTACATCAATGCAACCTCAGTAGCATTAGAAAAACACAAAGGCTCCATCCCTGGTACTGAGAGTGGTGCTTGAGCCACCATGGCCAACATGACCAAAGAGTGAATGCTGGCAATGCTCAGCAACAGAGTCTGGTCCCAAACCAGCCTGTAACCCCCCTGCAAGAACTGTTCTGCAAACAGACAATGCAGAGAACATACCAAAGAAAATGGCTAAGATGAGCATTCTGCCTTGACGACATAAATGATTACTTTTGAGGGTATTCAGCACAAAAACACATTTCCTGATCTTCATAGAATATGTACAGTGTACTTGCACTGCAGGAGCCAAGCCAAGTGGTGAGACTGAGCCAGCATGCAGCATGGCTGTATCCCTCTGTCCCAGCACAAGCCCAGGGGAAGGAATGTGACTCAGAGCTGGAGGTTTTTCCCCTACTCACTCCTGGCTGGGGAAGCTGGATTCCCACATGCCTGGGTTGTGGCTGGGGGTGAGGGACACTTCCCTGGTTCTCATCCCTCTGCTAGGTTTTGTGCAGATTGGGTCATCTTGAATAAATTTCTTGTCTGGATTCAGGAAGCTTCTGTTATGGCCCCACAAAAGACAAGACAGAGTTTACCATCTTGATCTATGCTGCATTAAGACATAATCTTACATCTTAAAGGTGAAATAGTAGTTTTAACTAAAGTATAGCAAACAGTAATGAACAAAGTCTGATTTGCAATATTTACCTATTAAATAACATATAATACTTCAAATTAGCTTAAAAGTACAACATGCTGGTTCAGATTTTGTCATAGCTGAGTAGGTAACATTACTAAGGAAATCACTTTACCTGAAGAGTGTTTGGAGCCACACTCCCTGTACCATTTAGCCAAGGAGAGTGGTGATCTCTCCAAACACGACTGGCTCTGTGCAGTTTTCATGACAGGCTGCATCCAAGAACTACCACCAAGTTGCTATATAATATCTTGCTTATTATTATAATTATTTGTCTCTACTGCTTAAACCACTGTTGCATGAGAAAGTTAATATTTCCAAGACTCTGGGTGGAATACCTTTCCCAGAAACATGCTCTCAACAGGAAACCCAAACACAGTGCTAGAGAGTTATCTTAAGCAGATTTAAATAATTAAATCCAAAATTCTCAAACCACTTGCTGTTTCAAATTTATTTCTTTAATAACATGCTTGTTTCAGCAACACACTGGATTAGGGTTTCATTTATTTAAAATTTAAGGTCTGTCCCACTCTGAGTGTTATTTTAAGTATTTAGGGGAATTTTGTGCTTGTGAAAATGAAGAGATTGTTGCATTATAAATTCATTTCCTCTGTTATTGCACAGGCCATGCACAGTGCAGCTGTGAAAGCGCTGTAAGAGCCCCAGCAATGTCCTCAAGCTCAAAGTAGATGGCCGAGCCTTTGTTTTTGCACAAAGAGGAGCTGGTCCTTTCTTATGTCATCAGCTACAGGTACTTCCTAAACAGCACTGCTGACTCTGCAGCCGTGCTGAGCGAAGAGAAGGCGCTCAGTGACAGCAGTGACCATCCACATTGCCCGTGGGCCGGCTGCCAAGAGCCGTTTTTGTGCGGGACTTGCAAGAGAAGTTGAGCCCAGTGCCCACAGCCCCGCACCAATCAGTGCAAGCAGCTCCTGTAGCAGGTGTTACCTCCTAAGGAAGGGCTCGGTGGTGGTTGCTGTCCACACCAGCAATTTCACAAACAAGCAAGTTTCTTATGTGTTCTCCATCACCTCCAGGCATTCATATTCTTTTTAAGTACAGGAACATTAATTAGATTTTGACCACAGACCCCAGATTTGACTTACGCTGACAGGGTTTCCATTAGTGTAATCTGTAGGGGAATTCACTGTTTCAACATCTGTGTGCCTAAGGCCTATCTCACATTTACTGCCGCTGCCTGAAAAGCCTCCCTTGTGCGGCTGTGTGTTTCTTCATGCTCCCAATTTCACAGAAGTCATTTCAGCACCAAACGGTAATTAGCAAAGGGATGGGCCTCGGCTGACATGAATGCAATTTATTGTTTTCCACAAGGCCCTGAACAGAGCAAACAAAGAACGCAGTCTTGCTGTCTGGCATTTTATTAACTTGTATTGTGTGATGTACCTTACTGAAGGGAGATCTCCCACTAAATGCAGCAGCGAGGAACCAGTAACATGCGTGCTTTTGAAGAATATTAATTTTGGTTCAATTAGGCAAGTTTTGCAGGACCTCAGTCTCTAAAATAGGACAGCCACTTTTATAATTATCTTCTGTATTAACTTTATCACCACCCGACTTTTTACATAAATGCAACCTTTCATCTTTAAAATGCCAACACTTCTTCAATTTTGGCAACCGTACAGCATTGCTAATTATTTGCTCATTATGTGTAGTTAACTGATGAATCATTAATAAATGAATGAATGGCTAATATATTTTTATGGTAATTGGAGATATAACTGATTGCAGACTTCCTTTGCTTCTCAGAACTGCCCTGAATGAGCAGTAGCTGCCTAATTGTTTACAGATGATATTTATGCCACTGACAAGCTCTTCCTACAGCCCTGGTGTCTGAGAGGTGAGCCCTCCCTGTGCCCCACGGTGGGCACGGCGGGGTGATGCTCTCCCTGCCCACAGGCACAGCGGATGGGCAGGCACACGCAGTTGGCACAGGTTTCCCAGCAGCTCCCCACAATGGCTGGGAGCAGGGACTACTGACACCATCCCAGTTATTGCTGGCATTTCCAGTAACACCAGACCCTGACATGGAAATGACGCCTTTCTGCAAGCGTTCTCCTGCAGTCTGGGTGCCTGCAGTGAGTACCACAGATAGGAAAGGGAAACAGGCTCCAGTGACATTTTGTTTAACTCCATACTGTGCATTACAGTAAATGGCTTACACAACCTCTTGCTGCCAGTGCACAGTTAATGAATTCAGAGATAATTGCAGGGTTGATTTCTTTCTTTCTGCTTTTTTTTTTTTAATAACCTATCTTTCCATAAATCATTCTATAGGGTGCACAGTTCCAAAACACATAATTTAAATCCGCTTGACAATTCAAATCAAAAACAAAAGAAGTAAAATGTCCAAACAAGGCTCCTTTAGCTATGCACACGCATCCTGAAGATCAAGTTAAAAATGCAAAGGAGATTACCAATTCTTAATTATAATTATTTAACCAGGTGGGTAGTTTCTCTAATGAACATTTCTATGAAAACAGAATAACTAATGACGGTCTTAAAGAAGTCTTTGTCTTCCCATGTACTAATGATCACATTTATAAATATGCAGGAAGGCCCCCATGTACATTGCTAATGATAAGTAATTAAGCACCAGGCGTCAAAAGCTATAGAAAAGGGTCAGGGTAATGCAAGAGAAAATTAAAAATGCAATAAAATAAGTTGTGGAGCAAAATTAAATTTCTGGCTTTGGCAGACCAGGCTATAAAGAAATCTTTTCCCTTTCAGTGTAAACCATGGCTGCTGTGGGGTATCCAAACAAAATCTTCTAAGCACTTTCATTAGATTTTACTTGCCTCTGTGCTTGTACTCATATTAAAAGCAAGTGAACCACCAGCCATTTAAAACAGACGCTATATTCAGTAAAGCTGCAGTTTCTCTCAATGTTTATGAGAAATCACTGTGGCTGAGATTATGACTATCACCAGCCTCCTCAAAAGCATTTCAGAACTTCTGATGAAAGAAAACAGGGACATGTTAAACTTGAAACCTGGTTTTGTGATTATATTTTTAATGTGGAGGTGAACTCATGGAGGGCCTGCCATTCAATCCCTGTCAGGATCTCCACCAAGATGACTCACACCCAGGAGGCACAGAGGACTGGCTCAAGCCCATAACTTCAGTTCAGCTGTGGAACCCACACCATAGACCATCGCAAAGGCCATCGCAAAGCATTAAAGGCAGTTTCCAAATTAAATGAAACAGGTTGTCTTTGGTAGGAAAAACATGTTTTTCTCTCTAAATGAAAAGTTGTTAAATTAGTTAACACTGACACTCTTTCCTGGAGGCTCAGCACAGGGCTGTGGGAGCCTGGATGTCCCTATGCTCCTGCTGGCTGCTGCAGTGCCCCTTGCTGCCTCCCACCAGCATCCCACACCCACGGCTAATGCCCCTGCACCAAAATCCCATTTTCTGCTGCTGCAGTTCAGAGTTCAGTAAGACAACAGCCTGGGTCTGAAGGGAGTAATATACCATTATTATTACTTCTCATTGAAAGCTGGATTAAACCTGTTTGTAAAATCATGGTGAGGAAACAGCAAGAAGTAGAGAGAGGGAGTGATGGAGTAGGAGGACACAAACGAGCACTGTCCCTCTACCAAGCACCTCACAAAATGGTGTTTCAGCAGCTGATGGAGCCCTGCCATGCTGCAGGGCCATGGCCTGCCGAGGGCAGCAAATACACAAGATTTCTCGGCCTGATCTCAAGTTTTACCAACAGGTTAGAATAAAGTACACACAGTTTTTGTATTTAGAGATTGTGGACATTGTGGCACTAATTACAAATAATGCTGTGGCCTTTTTTTCAGGTGAAACCAGGGACTCTCCCGCATTTCTAGCCTTTCAGGACTTCTTTTTGAAAATGAGCTTAACATTTACTTCCAAAGTGACCTTTCATTGCCTCACACCGGGTATTTCCACCACCACCTTTAGCTCAGCCACGGCCCTGGCTCTCACACGAAGCACCAGGAGCACAAGCCCCGCCGGGCCAGGCGACGCCCGCTGACAAGGCAGCGCGGTTTGCACTTTTATGGGCCGCGCAGCCAGCCTGCCTGCTCGAGCTGTTTCATTTTGTCTGCAGCCGAAACTCAAATAACCTGGAGTGAAGCTGTGACGGTGAGACACTGCGGTGCTAGTGAGCACACTTGGCCCTGACAGCGGAGCCTGTGCTGCCGAGTGGCGGCGGGCAGCCAAGCCCCCCTGGGGCCCAAATCCACCCTGCAGGGGTAACTTCCTGCAAAACCCCTAAGGGGACATCTCTGAAAGAGACAGCCTTTGGGAGCTCATGTCTGCCACCTTGTCCCTTGGGCTGCTGAGCCCGTGCCTGGGGCCGCACTCGCTCTCTGGATGCTGTGTGGCCCCAGATGGCTCCACATGCCTGGGACGGCCTTCGAGGGACAGCCTGCACCATGGCCAGGGTCTGGGGGACAGGGAATGAGTTTCTGTGTTGCTGCTTGCAACCACTAAAATACAAGAGGGGTAGGAAAAGCGGGCATTGGGTTACAGTTATCTTCAATTAAAAAACTGTTTATCTTTGAAAATACGTATCTGTTACTGACAAGCTCTGAAAACCACCACTCCAAGTCTGTCAGTAAAACCAAATGTTAAATGGAAAATATTTGCCAGGATTTAAAATTAGACCTACACATTACTTACAGATGTTTCAATGAAAAACACTTGAAACTCAACCACATAGAGTAATAAACCCCACAATGGTCTATTTTTTTATGCTCCAAGTTAATTTTTATTATATAAGTAGCCATACGAAGAAGCCATTGCATACTGCTTAAATTAAATGTGGAGGAATGAAATCAGCAGTATCCCTTTACAGCATATGGTCCAGCAAATCAAATTATAAAGCTTTCCACATCTCATTAACTGCAATGAGTAGAGTGAGATTTCTAATAAGTCACTTCTTTTTCATGTGAGAGGTGAGCAATGACTTATTGTAACTATTCTCACAGGATGACCCTTGTGCTGAAATTAAGAACTAATCTAAAATGGGAAAGGTCATTTGGTCAAGTCTGATCATAACATTTCCTCGTTATTGTTTTAGTTGGCATTGAAGCACATGCTTTCCCAGTGCATCAGCTGAAAAATGCCTTTGATAATTTCACTGACAGCAAGTAACCCACACACTGCCATTTAATGAGTTTGGGCTGGATTAGCTGACAATAAAGAATACAGTATAAATGCTTTTATAGAATGAGTTTTTCAGCAGGAAAATTTCATGCATGCGTACTTAACTAATTTATTTGCATTTACCACTGAGATGTCAGTCCAAGTACCACTCTGGTGAAAACTTCTGGCCCCCAGTTAGACAGCAGCCTCACCAATGTCTGCCTCTCCCTGGGAGGAACCTGCTCCATGCCCCCGCTCACAGGCCACCTGTAGCCACAGCTTCAGTTGCAGCGGGCATGCCAAGGAGAGAACTGCATTCAAAGGCTCACTTCCTCCTCTGCACAGAAAATCAAATCAACATACAATTGTTCATCATGTGGCTTTGCTTTATGTGGATTCCTGATTTAGTGGCAGATCTGATTCAGGAGCTGAGGCATTCCTGGCTCCCTGTCCCGGGCTCAAATCTCTAACCTGAATCCAATCTCCCTTCCGCCATCAGCCTGAAATTGTTTGCTAGAGGATATATTGACCATAAAAATACAGTACAGTGCACAATGAGAGAAACATCTCAAGACAGTGGAAAAGAGAAAGCTCAGCCAGGCCAGCTGAAACACTTGGGAGGAAAATCAACAGGCTGTTTTTAGCAATTACAAAGTTGTTGGCTGATCTGATCTAGCTGGGCAGGAAATTCCATAGTTTTTGGAAACCATTGACAAAAATGTTCTGGCAGTTCTATTCTCCATTTTGTACTTCAAGAAGAGTTAATGCACTGTGCCCAAGAAGTTCAATCTGCAAAGGAAAATGGGAGAAAGCTTTTTAACTTAATATGGAGACACATTGTCTTCCACAGTAGCAGAAAAATCGTGTGGTTTACTTGAAATCTCCTGATGTACCATTGTAATGACTGGGCAGTAGTAAGAATGTGATCACTCCTGCCAGGACATTTCACTTGGTTATTAACCTCATGGAAAAATCTGGAGGACTGTAAACCAATTCTCAAAGGATGTATTTCTTATTTGCTCTAAAAACACTGCCTTACTTTTGTGCAGCCGCTACTGAGAAGTCTGAAACCTAGCTACTGTTTAGATTAATTTAATTTCCCCTTAATGTTCATTAAGTACTAAGTTGTTAGTTTAGGGCACCTCAAGACGACTTGTTAGAGCTAATTTTTGGAAAAAGTAGTGTTTGAGTGCAAAACTGAGCATGCTGGGGATGCTCACATCATTTCCTTTGGGCTATTTGAAGCATTTTAGCAATGAATCAGGAGACCTGATGTCCTCTGGCCCATGAGTGGGGACCAGCAGGCACCTGAAGCCATCCCAAGCCCCAGGAAGAGGGGGACAAGGTCTCTGAGCCCCTCCATCAGACGGAAGCCAGCCATGGGCTTGCCTGAGTGGCTGCTAGGCCTGGGATCAGCAGCAGCAAGGAGGAGACCAGGAGAGGCAGGATGGGCGCCATGAGGCACACGGTAATGCCTTGCACCATGCTGGAGACAGTGTCTGGTCCCACTGCCCCACAGCCACACTGTGAGGCACCACCTCCACTGTCAGCCTGGGCTTTCCATGTCCCTCTCCAACAGCCAAGCCTGCTCTCACTCTGCGTCCTAAAGCATTCTCTGGGTTGGATAGTATTTTTTTCAATTGCATATGAAAATTCAGAGGGTGGAGAAACCTTAAAAACAGAAGTTGGAACAGTGACACTCAGACTGCAGAATGCTTGAAATAACAATTTTTTTTTTTTGGCAAACATGGAGAACTCTCACATCTCACTAGAATTAACTTTTGACCTCCAGACCTCAGAGAGTAAGAGTTTCAAAAAATGCAGCTTTGCACAATGTGTACTGAATTACTACACTTCTCATGTGCATACAATCGGGTAATTATGTATGCAAAAGTTTAAATTAAGGCCAGAACAGACAATATACTTTAAAATACTCTGAGTTTAAAAAGTGTGTGTTGCTTTGTTGCAGTGAGTTAACCAGAATGCAACAAAGGCTTACCAAATATAAGCTCTGCCTCTTCCTTTGTGCAATGATTACACTGTCCAAAGTACAGTCCTTGACTCCCCCAGTAACACACCACTGCCTTTAGCATCTGATGAAGATCCACTACAGAAGGAGGACAGTGCATTTTGGGACAGTTGCAGGGCCTTTAGTGAAAAAGGATCTCATTTAAGAGGGCATTTGCAACTCTCCACTGGATTCACCGGATGCTCTTGATAGTGCCTAGTTACTACATTTATCTAACCACACATTGACATTCTGGCTATATGGGAAAAAACCTGGGAAAAGCTGAAGTGATGATACACTTAAGCACAGCACCCTGCAGCTGTTCTGGAGGGATTAATTTTCAAAATATGGGGTGAGCCCTTAGAAACTTGTAATTCCTACTTTGAGAACTTGGACAGGCTGGTCTGCATGAAGGTTCAGGGGGTGTGTGGCACAGACATGAGGTCACCCTCCCAGGCTCATTAGACCCACGACTAAGCAAAGCTATCACTTTTCAAACACCAAATGTGGGCAATTGCTATCACCATTTCCATGCATGTTTTACTTTAAATAGTTGCTACTTGCTCATCCTTCTCTTAGCTGAAAATTACCTATATACCTAAATGCATACACTTGTTATGTGCCTGTATATATTTATTTTAAAATAGCTTATGCATCTATAACACAGACACACAAAAGTTCTCTGATGCTTGCTCCTGGAGGGGTAATAACACAGAAATATTTAAGATGATTCAACAGTGGACGGCTCAGCAGATGTCTCCAGCATGGTGCAAGACATTAACATCTGCTGACTCATCATAGCAGTTAATTCGTGCCTGGCTCATGTTCCCGTCATCTCAGCAGCAATTTAGTACTTGGTGAATTTTCTCTCATCAGGAGTAAATGTTATCACAGACTTGTGATTATGTGCTATTTGAAACTGGTAGAGCTAAAGCCATGTGTGATAATAAAAGGTAATTGTTTACCTTTGAAGTTGATATCTATGGCCTTCGCGGCACTCTGCAGGAAATTGGGCCAGTCCACGACTGCCCGGGCAGTCAGGCTGCGTCTGACACCCCTCTCCAGGGCGTGAAAATGAGGTGGGTGCACATGCAGGAGTTAAAACAAGCTAGTGGCACTTTTATAGACTTGTTTTCCCCTACTGAGTGAAGCTGAACACACTGAAGAATTCAGTAAGGGAAAAGTTCCCCTTCTATTTAATGTGATGGCATTGCTGGCTAGAGTGGAGTAATAGAATTTGCTTCCAGTGGAAGGACAAGCGATGCAACACCAGCTGTGTACCCACAAGCACACCTGAGCATAGGCCCAGGTGTCACAGACACAATGGAAGGCAGGGGACTGTGTCAGCCTGGGGGTGCCCAGTGGCTCGAGGCCAGGCCACAGCCACCTGCACGGGGCTGGCCACACCCTCTGCAAGCAGCACCCGAACACCTGAGGCCGCCATGTCCTGGGGCATGGTACAGCCAGCATCAGCTCTATGTCTGGGGCTTGATGCATGTCAGCTGATGGATAACCTGCAGAAGACAGCATTTTGGGAGCTTCAGGGGCAATTTTTCCTTCAGCATCCAGAAGTTGGGTGCAATTTCATGCCATCCTTAGGAAGTAGATCCCTAAGTGCCCAAACCTGGTTCTGCAGTTACTGGCTTGGCAGACACAGACTGCATTTACCATGAATTCCCTGATCTAAGAAACAGATAAAGGTGTAAATCAGGAGTACCAGTTGAAGGGGTTTAGCATTTGTAACATATGCTATTTACATACTGTTAGCTTTCACAACTCATTTTCAGTGGATTATAACTACTCCTAACAGAAATGGCCGCAGAGATGAAGAGGTCTCAACATTTTTGCCTGCTTTTCCTTTTTCCATCTTATCCTCCCAAACAATCCACATTGGAATTCATAAATAAAGACATATGCACATTTGGAGCACGTTCAGATCAATTATCCTACATAATTTTTTTTGGAGCTGGGAAGAAGGTATATTGCCTAAACGGTAATGCCTATGGATCTTTAATATTAATGTGATGCTCAAGAGATAATTACTTCTCATGAACCGGAATGAGTCTGGCCAAAAAGGTTGAACACATCCAAAATTCAGCTGATTTGAGTGCAGCTAATTCTGGCTGAGTTTTTTTTTTCTCCCCCTTCTGGACACACTGCCAGATGCAGTAGAAATAAACCCCATTGAAACTGGCTGAGGATACATATCATATTCTGATTGGTAACAGATTTGCAGATTATGGGACAGGGTAGGAGAATATACTAAAATACAAAAGTCAGTTAAAATACCATCATGGTTCAAGTATAGCCTCTCCAAAAACTAAGAGTCTTTCCCAACAGGAATCCTCACATGGAAACATAGCTTTTGCTCTGGCAGAGGGTCCCAGAAGGAAGAGAAGAAACCATGTACTACAACCCTGCCCATGGACAAAAGCAAGAAAACTGGTGCCAATATGATGGAAATGGACTTCTGGAAAAAGAAGAAAATATTAGGTTTGGATTGAACTACAACCTAGGAGTGTCAGATCTGTGGCAGGATGCTTAGTGGGTAACCTGTAGAAAATGGCAAGATTCAAAGCCTGAGCAAATAAAAGCTGCTTCCATCACTTTACAGAGGGAAGAGCATCTCTGTCTCTTGTATGGGAAGGGTATGAGAACCCTTGCGTACCTGCCCCGCAAAGCAACACTGAGCCCAGCTGACACAAGCACAAGTTAATTCCTGCAGCCCGGAGAACTTCTCTGCATGGGACTGCCTTGCAGAAAGCTGCCCAAAACAGGGCTGGTGAGTAAGGAAAGCAGCTCCTGGGCAGCCCAACTCTGCCCTGGCTCCTCCGTCCCGCTGCAGATGAGTCATGTACGGAGCCGGAAAGGAAATAAATGCAAACACATGGCAGCCAAAATGGTTTTCACAGAAAAGAAAACACTGGGCTGGAGCTGCTGAGGGCGTGCAGCACGGAGCTGGCCCTTGTGGGACGGGCACCTCTCAGTGGGCAGCCCTGTGCAGCCATCTGCCATGGCACAGGCAGCTACCAACATTTCCTACTTGCTAAAGCTCTTTGCCAAGGTCAGGTTAAATATATAATTTCTTCATAACTGAGTTTTAAATGTTTAATTTACATGGTTCTGTTTGACATAAAAAAGACTGGAAGAGGGAGAAAGGGGCGGCAGAGCAAAGGAAAAAGCCAGCAACCCTGGATACAGCAGGAGTGGAGGGACAAAAATCTATCTGGAAAGAATACATTTGTCTCCTTCTAGTATTAAATGCAAACATACACTTTTTAAACATATAGGTTACACATTCAAATCTGGAAATACCATGTATTTATCCTGTGCCATTTTTATTTCACCTCCTCATACAAGGACTGTTTAATGGTTTTTAATTGCACTATCATGTCCTCACATCTCCACAGCACCTCCTTGCCAAGGCAGGTGACAGATGAACTGTGGTGTAGCAGATCCCTCTTGCAGGAACCCCCTTTCCTTTGCTTTGGAAGAAAGCTGTGCCTTTTTTACGGCTGGTACTTCTCCTCAAGAAGTACTCCTGCAGCTTTCTGCTCTAACAGGAGTGTAAAAGAATCTATAGAACACTCATGGTCTGACAGCATTTTCTGAATAAATTAAAGGCAAAATATAACTACATTTTTAAGAAAAGGTCCCAAAATTTACAAAAAAGCACTCTCCTGGCAAACTTTGTCTACTCTTACACCTAGAAAGACGTTTTACAAACCATGTGTCAGTACTGCAGCTTCCTAAGCACAGTCAACATAATGATTTTTGCTGGTCTCCTCTACCAACACAGTCTAGACCTTGCTATGTGTTCTTGGGCCTTATTCCTTTTACCCTCTGGGAAGACCTTTCCATAAACAAAGAAGATGCCCTATTTCAACAACACAATGTATCTCCAAAGTCAGAGAAAACACTTCTTAAAAATACTCACAGATAAGGACCATGACTTTTTAAATGCCTGAGTAACAAAATAATTCAACCCATTAATATTACTACTGCAAAATTGAGAGGATTTCAGTAGTTCTCACCAGAAATACTTTTCATGTATATCATGGATCTCAGGTTCCTGTTTTCCAATGAATACCCACAGACATGTCAGGTGTAAAGGTGTAAGAGAACAGCCAGCCATGGCATGTTTTGTTAGCATGAGGTGAGATGCTCCACTCAGCTTTTGCATAACTATCCAGCCATGATTTTAAGTATTCAATTCTACTTGTATGACTTCTTAAAATTCCCTGCAATATAGTTATACTGATGGGAATGAAGAAAGATAATTGCTTTTAGAGAAAAGTTTCTCTTTTGTTTCATATTCATCTGGCTTCCATAAATAGAACAGGAGACCTTGAACAGCAGCAATATGCATTCATGTGTCTCTAGCTATTTATTTACAAAGCTAGACCTTGACAAATCTAATTTGTTCAATAAAATTATAAAGTATGCACAATAATTCATTTAGACAAAAAGGCTTGAAAAGGAATGTCACTGGGAGCGTGTCTCATCACTGGAAGTGATCAGCTGATTCCTAAAGAATTGGCAGGTGCTCTCCTTTTGGAAAGCAGCAGTGAGGTAGTACTTAGGAGAGGAAAAAAGTGAGCTAGGAATCAGAGTAGTTCTTTATTCAGACAATAATTATACAAATTAGATCCATGAAAGCCAGAGAATAACTGTGCCTTGAACCCTGTCTGTGTGCATAGAACAATGGAGAAATTAATAATTAAATCTATTACATATGCTCAAAACTCAGCACAAAAGATACTTCACTAGCTCAAACAATTCTGCATTTTCATTTGAATAAAGCTTTCATACATTTTTCTCATTATATATATGTATTATATTTTAAATTTAACAGCTTATTTTGTTGCCTTTATGCCTTAAATTAATAAGGCTACACTTTAATGCAGTAATGTTGAATAGCATTAGCATGCTTTATAGTCATTACTTGCGGGGGCAAAAAAAATCCCAAGTTTCCCAGTGGTGAAATCAATTTGCCCATAACTTCCTGTCTCTCATAACCTCTGCTAGCATAGCTTGAAACTTTGTGCTGCTTTTCGTACCAGAAGACTTGTTTATATGTTCTGGCTGTGGCTGGGGCAGGATCTGAAGGTAACACTATTCCGTTAAGTTTGCACAAACAGTTCAGGAACAGACTGAAATCTTTTCAGCCAGTTAAAGCAATTAGCAGCCAGATACACCGACCTAATGCTATTTCCTTTGTAAGAAATAATTTAGCCTGAGAAACACAGATGGCTCAGTGAGTTTTGACCCAGAATTATTTTCCTTTGGCCGGGCGGGGGGACGCAGACACACGGGGGGGCCGGTGGGGCGCAGAGCGGGGCGGCGGCTGGAGGACCAGCCAATTTCACCCCTTCCCAGCTGGAAAGAAGGACTGGGTGCAGCATCTGAATGCCGAGGGTGGAGGGAAAAGGATAAGGGGGAGAGAAACCACTGAGAGACTTCAGATGTAAAAATTACTGAGAGTTCCTCCAAAGTCCTCTTCCTAGATGGAGGCTGACTCCAGGCCCTCACAGCCTACAGCCCACGCAGGCCCTCCGACGGCTGCCAAGTCAAATAACACTAATTGCATTACAGATTGCAAGCAGAATTCGCTGTTCTTTTCAACTGAACCCAAGACTTTCCATTTCCACTTTGTTTGGGGAATTTAAGTGGTGTGCGTATTCCTACTGCCAGCCAGGATATGGGGTTAGGAAAGGGGTGGCAATTGCTCACTCAGAGACCAAAAGCAGATCTGTAAACTTGAGAAACCAGAGAGAGTAACTGAAGGAGCAGGCTAGAGACTGGCAGCTGTGGGAGCAGGAGCCTTGGTGGAGGCTGGCTGCCCCTCACACACCCTGGGCAGTGCAGCCCAACGGGAGTGGCTGGACCCTGGTCCAGTGTGGGGAGTGCAGACACTGCTGTGCCACAGGGACCCACAAACCTCCTGCTCTCCAACAAGGGGCACCCACACCCACGCTCCCTGTGCCACTGCCATGGGGCATCCATGGGGTTGTCCTACAGGGGACAATGAGCCACATCTTAGCACTTAGCCATCCCCCAGAAACAGGAATGTGGGACAAGCAGTGCTGAGGCTGCTCCCTGAGCACCAGTGGGGAAACAACCCATCTCAGGGGGCACAGCCACAGCTAGTGGTGCTTCCTGTAGCTGTACACAGGGGAGTGACTTTAAGCAGCACAGCATAAAATAGTCCCACTTCTCCATAACATTTGGAGTAAATTTAAAAAGGTTTAAAACTTCTGTAGGAAAACCAGATGCCCATATTTAACTTAAAAACTTTACATCATCCTATTATTTCTTCAGAAATTTGTAATACAGGAATGCATGCATGTGTCCTGTCTCTTTTTGCTTAGTTGCACATCACATTCAAAATCCCTAACACTACTCAGTATTACAGTACTTTGCAATTATTAGGATAGCTCCCATTGTGTGGCAGCCTCCAAGGAGAAATGAATTCCAGTTTTTGGAGTGAACAGAAATTCTGACAAACCCTCCCATCAGTCACTGAACATAGGAAGACTCCAGTCCTCTTGAAAAACCTCCTCAGAATTGCTCACCCCACTCCATCAGCTGCAATGCAATACACATTTCACACTGCAGCATCCTTTTCAGAGGGATTTCAGCTGAACAGAGATGTTAGACTGTCATGCTTATTTAAGCAGAAGGGTTATCACTGTTCCTTCACACAATACTATATAGCTCAAAGGTGCCATAAGAAGCTCCAGATACATGCCAAAAAGGTTTGTGAAAATAAACAACGTAAATTTGCTCCTTTAAGTATCATCATGACAAATTTACCGGGAGGCCGGAGAGATAAAATGCAGCACTTTAAATACCTAAACTAATCAATAGAGAGAGCCAAGCATGCAATCCATTTTCTGAGAAGGGCAACCTTTTCAGGTTAATTCTTCATTCATATAAATACAATGCCGGGGTCATTATTTAACTTGAAGCAGAGCCCTTCATTAAACTATAATACTGGGCTCAATTTAGCACTAAGATGAACCACCCCAAGCAGCCGCCTTCCTGCAAAGGCGGGCCGAGCGCGGGAAGCCGCCTGAGGGCCGCGCTGTGGCGGGGGCGGCGCGCCATGCCCGCTCCTCGGGCGCCATCTCGCGGCGCTTAGGGTTAGGCTCAGGATTAGGGTTAGGCCCTTAGGGTTAGGCTTAGAGTTAGGGTTATGGTTAGGGGTTAGGGTTAGCGTTAGGCCCTTAGGGTCTAAACCTTTATGAACGTTTCCAGGGATGGCGGTTCTACCACTTCAGAGCCTCACCAAAATGGAATTCAGCAGCTGCTAGTTTATCTGTCCTCAGATTCACCTCAGAACATCATCTGGTTAAAGACTAGGCTTTTTCATTATAAAAGTGATAAAAAGCACAAATTATCTTTGTCATTACCAGCCATGTCACTGCAACTCTGCATCTGCCACCTCCTCACCTGGGCAGGGGGACGGCGAGCAGCCTGCCCACATACACAGCAGCCGCTTTGCACACCGCCTGTGCCCACAGCCCTGAGCTCCGCTGCTGCTCGGCACAGACACGGACACTGCTGCTGCTGCAGCTCAGCACGGACACGGACACTGCTGCTGCTGCAGCTCAGCACGGACACTGCTGCTGCTGCAGCTCGGCACAGACACAGACACTGCTCCTGCTGCTGTCTCGGACACTGCTGCTGCTGCAGCTCAGCACGGACACTGCTGCTGCTGCAGCTCGGCACAGACACTGCTGCAGCTCGGCATGGACACTGCTCCTGCTGCTGCCTCGGACACTGCTCCTGCTGCTGCAGCTCAGCACGGACACTGCTCCTGCTGCTGTGGCCTTGGGCAGCTGGCTCCAAGGCCCTGTTGGCAGAGGGGGGTTCTGAGCAGGAAGGCCAGGGCCACATCCCACTCAGACACCACCCTCCAGGGCTCTCTGGCAGCACAGGACTTCAGTCATTTGTTGGCCAGATCATTCCATATGTTAGTGCTAACAAAAATATTTCCTGTCACACCTTGAGGAAGCCATTGGATCTCATTTTCCCCCTTTACAAACTAGAGCTAAATACTTCTTTTGACTGTATAGTAGTACTGTAAAAATCCAGTGCTGTTTCCATCTCTGAATATCCCTCCTTTTTAACACATTATCTAATTTCTGTCCCCTAATTAATTCAACTGCTACTCCATTACTTTTTGAATATTGCTTTAAGAAGGAAACAAAGCCTCTGTGACTAAACAAGTACGCTTTTCTCTCACCTTTCTCTCAAACATTGTCCACTATGATCTAAGTGACACTGGGGAGCACTGGTATCATCACCATCTGCTGAGGTGCAGCACCCAAACAGGGACAGATAGAATCCCCCTATAGTCCTGGGACAGACATGGCTTTGGCAGCCACCGGCCTGCCACACAGTCAGTGTTCATGCACAGTCAACTCCACAAGAAGGAAAAGGATTAGCAGCACTTCTGGTCAAAGCAAAGGAGATAGCACGAGTTCAAAATGACTTTCCCGTGACCACACAGGAAATCTGCAGTGAGATGGAGGGTATGACCGGAGACTTGTGACCACAGCTCACGCTGGGCACGGCAAGGGGCCACCCCTTCAGCAGTGGTGGAAAGGCCCATGCACATGCTTCTGAGACATGGATACAGAGTGAGCTTAATGCCTTTCCTTGGCATAACCCATCTGCAATGCGCTGCAACTGGCCTAAGAGGTGAATTTAAAGTGAACTCTTTCTCAGCACTTGCATTGGATTTCTTTGCTTTAGACTTCATTTCTCATAAGCAGAGCATTATTTAAATCTAGTGAACTGAATTTAAAAAATAAAATAAATTCTTATGCCTATTAGAAAAAAAACCAACCCAAACATGAAACAGGTCTTCTGCCTTTTGTGAAAGTCATCTGCAACACATAGCCATGGAGGGTCTGTCCCCTGTGTGTACTGAGCACTGGTGGCAGCCAGCACCCGTTCAGGGCAGGGACTGATTTCACTGGTTTCCCAAAGCTAAGTGCATTAGCACAGATCTCTGCCTAAGACAACAGAGGGCAAACACAGGAGACACACATCTTCAACAAGAAGGCCAAAGGTGGCAACAGAGCCATAGGACTCTGCTGGGTTGGCAGGGTGAGGATTGCTCAGAAGTGTGGGTAATGGCAGCATGTTCCTGGTGAGCACCACAGATGTCACATGCCCTGGACACAAAGATTCTTCCATCCCCATAAAAATGGAAAAACTTATTTTGAAGGGCAGGGGGAGGGGAGCAGAGATGTAGAAACACATGGGTTCAAACAAAGTTTTATGAGGAGAGCTGGAGTGCACTCAGCCTGTAAAACAGCCCATGGTAGTGTCAGGCCACCACTGGGCAAAGGTACTTCATGATGGTGTATAATCAGGTTTTATGAGAGGGATACCAATGTCAACAGGTGATTGAATGGCTTTTTGCATGATGAACCTTGCCAGGGATCAGCAGGGGGAAGGACAGAGACGGCCATTTACCTTGACATGCTTCTTCCACACAAGCCAAGCTAATTGCACGTGTCAAAAGGAAAAGGCAACGCATGGCTTTCATCCGCTCCTGATAACGATCAGATAGGGCTCTTCCTGTCTTCTCCAGCAGCCCTTCCTCCAGCATAGCATGCAGAGGAGGAACAAAATACAGCTTTGAAGGTCAGGTAATGGCCTAATTAAAGCAGAATTCCAACTCCAACGCTGTGGCCCTGCCCTTTTAAAGCACAGCACTGGGTCAGGCTGTCAGTTGTGGTTTAGTGCACTGGTGCTGTTAGCACACCCCTAGTAATATGCTCTTTTGCTTAACGTGGGTCATCTGACAAGGAGGTTTCTAAATAATTGCAGCAAGTGCAAAAAGACACGTGTTAATTTTAAAGCAGTTATTGCCCTGTGAAGGGTGCCTACCCCCAGCCCTGCTGGAGATGGGGAGAGTTTTCAGAGGCCATGAGAGCAGGTCTTCCTTTCAAAAACCAAAGCACAGAGTGGGTAGTCAGGGATGGGGAGGTTGCTACAGAGGCCTTTGCAGCAATAGGCAGAGTTTAAATCTGTTACTTGCCTAGAGTTCCAAAAAAGTGTGCAGTGGACCTGCAAGTATAGAAAGCCCTGGGAGCTCTGCTCTCTAAAATAGATATGATGTTCTACCCCTCAATTTGCACAGGCATGTATTTATGGCCCACTGGTATTTCTTTGGAGTGTAGGGGGAAGTAATATTCCTTTTGACAGCCTTACTGCATGGCAAGGGCACAGGTGCTCCTGGGCTTGTTTTCAGTTAGACACAGGCCTGGATGTATAGTGAAAAGGTTTTTTTGGCATGATCTCAATCCAATATCCTCATGCTTTCATTTTGTATGACTAGTCCTTGCTAGGGCAGGGAAAGATGCTTGCTTTCTTTTTCAAAATGAAGTAAAATAACCTCTTTTTAAGCTGTTAAATATTAATGGAGCTTGGGCAAGAAGGATGTCAGTCTGGGAACAAAGTGTTCTATATAATATGCTGCCTTCTGTGTCTCCCCAATTCCTTCCACCAGCTGCATACTTCACCACAAGGCTAGCCCAAGACAGGGTTCTGAAACACCACTGTTCCCAACAGCTACAGCTGTCCAAAAGGATCAGATCACCTTCTCTGATCTTTTTCTCCTTGTTTTTTAAAGTAGTTAATATAGCAGGCAAACAAAGAAGGTATTTGTGACATTTCTTTTAAAATCTTCAGAAGCAAGAATCAGACCTGGGGTGAGAAAAGCAGGTGCAATTGCTGCTCTGTAATCCACTAACACTGCCAGCACAGACAGCTTTTGCTGTTCTGACTCTTTTCCAAATCAGTCAAAGTTGTTGCAACTTTGAGTACATAGTTGTATGTTGCTTTATTTCTCACTTCAGAGCCTAGGATTAATTCTGGCATCCCAAATCACAATATCTTGTTTCCTGATACAGCCAACAACAGCAAGTTTGATTCACAGCCCATGAGCAGTGCTGCAAATACAGCGCTCCCCTGACACCTACACCTGTTTTTTGACCCTTCATGGTGCCTGAAACATGACAGGCAAGTAGAAAAATTAAATTCCGTATTAAGACATAAATTATTACTTTATTATATTAAAATGCTAGAGGTTAGCACACATTAATTGGGAACATTAGTCATGCCAAGGTAGAAAGTTCTACAGGAAGAAGATTAACGAACAGACAGGAGCAGCCTGTGCAGAGCTCAGGAGGTCTGAATTCCTGGCTCCTCCACAATGTTCTTGCCTAGCTGGAGGCAATTCACATATATCACCACCAGTGCTATATTTGCAGATACCACACTCTTGGCTTAGGACTGCAGTGAAAAACCCAATCTTGCTGTTATCTCAGCACACATCAGTATCAAAACAGCTCAGCAGGCAGACCCACCAGGTCTTCATTCCTCCAAACTGCTCCAGGCTGCTGTAGCTGACAGCTGGCAGCAGAGAGGGGAATCCAGGGAGCCATTCCCCACCAGGCACAGGGCAGCCGTGCCCAGGCACCAGCCTGCCATGCTGTAGCTGGGTGAGGCTGCACACAGGCAGCAGCAGCCATCAGAAGATGCAGCTTCTCAGACAGGTAAGCCCACCAGAGTTTGAGTGCCTTACTTCTGACACAGGACAACAGCACCAGATTTTCTAACCAAAACATTGTAAAAGATAAGGGGACTTTATTCAATACTACCCAGTAATAAACAGATATTCTGGCAGTCACACAGCAATACCTCTGACCAACACAGGCTTCCTTTGGGTCTGCAGCTCTACTGCATTGTGTGCCAATAAAAACATTTCTGTGCAGTAATACTAACACAGCTCTTTATCTAATTGATCTACAAAGAACAAGCATCTATACTGCCCCAAAATAGGTAAAGAAAGTGCTTACCTGATGGAGGGACTTCTCTCTGCTGGACAGATGATGATAACAGGTGCCCAGAGATGAGTGGGAAGATGAGATGTGCCAGATGCAGCAATTCACCTCTGGCACCTGTGTTTGTCTACTTGCTTTGCACGTGCAGGGTGAAACATCTGTCTCTGATGAGTAACTGTGGGGAAGTTACTTAAACTTCTCAGTTATGCTCTGCGTCATCTAAAAGACTGGAAAATCATAATTCCCAAAACCTGACACCAATATCCCACAACTAGCCTTTCTCCTGCCCTTCAACAGACAAGTCTTCAGCTAGCAGTCAGTTTCTACCATCTCTTGGATATTCTTCCCAGGAATTAGAGACACCAACAAATGCTAATAAATCTCATTATTTGATGTATTTATTGAGAGTTGATGCATCAGCGGTTGAAGCCTAGAAACCAATCCGCAGAACCCTAAGAAACTAAAACCCCTCCTCATCTGAAAGGGCATTCAGAGAGTGGAATCCTATTAATTTTGAAGTGATGTGGGCAAGGATTTGTACCAGCTTTAGGCAGGGTGAAAATTTGGCTTTGTTTTTAATTTACATTGCTTAAACTTTGTTTCTCAAAAATCCTTTAAGATTCTATTAGTGGCCTGTTTTTTGTGGTAGCAACATCACATGAAAACTAGCTATTTATTCCTTGAGGGTTCCCCCTGCCCCCACATGATCTGGGAAGAACAGCTGTATGGGGTTTTTTTGATTTATATGGAAAGAGGAAACCACCCTGGGCAAAAAAGTGTGCAGTCAGCAGAAGCAGCACTTTGTCTTCAAAGACTTAGACACAAGGCTCCCAAATGATTAATGTTTCTAACTCACATTTTTCTTGCAGATGTGATTACAGAAGAGAATATGAAGAGGAAGTGATTTTTAAAAAAATTTTTAGAAATGTATGTGTATTTTCACAACAAGGCCTGAAACAACAGAAACCAATTTTCTGGCTGGTTTTAGAAGAATAAAGTCAACAATTACAAACTCAGATGCCAGAGTGTTGCAATGTTAATACCTTGTCACAAAACTAGGTATTATGCTTTCCTAGAAAGTTACAATACTTGCTTAACCTGAAAGAAAACAACATATGAACAATTTATTACTTAACAACATGTTAACATAATAGCTAAAGTCAGGCTCCACACTTGAAAAATTGACAAATACTGTCAAGTGTCACAACATTCAGCTTGCATTGCTTTTGGTTACGTAGTATCACAGACTTGAAGAAATTTTAGAACATCCAGTATAGCTGTGGTACCTAGATCCCATTTCCTAGTCTTCTGCAGTACCTTTGGAACTACACAGGAAGACTTCCAGTCTTGAATCATTATTTGAATTTGGATAAACAAAATGAGATTGGCATGGAAGAGAGTCTATTTTGGATTTTAAACACATCTTTTTCATGCCTATGATAAAGGACAAGAGAGTTTAAATTGCCACACACACAAATCAGACATGAAATGATGCAATTAATTTGAACAATCATCTGTGAACATATAGGATAAACCATGATGACATCAGGGTTTCTCCCTCCTCTCTCAGTCACAAGGTACACAATTGCCTTGGAAAACACTGTTGTCAAAGGAGAACAAGCTTTAACATTAGGATCTTTAATTGCAGAAAGCTCTTTAAAACTTGTTTCCTAGGTACCTGAACTGAGTACAGCCCCAACTGTACTCAGATGCTGAGAGACACAAAGAAGCTGGGATTTGAAAGCACATTCATGCATCTGCTGGTGCCTCTGACTACTTATAAGTTTTTCAACCTTGTCTTCAAAAGCTGCCTTTGGCCTTGTAATTCACTCTTCATTTTTCTTGAACATTCTTGGTTGGGTGAGTTGGGGAGGAGGCAGTATAGAACCAAAGATAGACATAAGCTTACTGCAAAGCTTTGCTCAATAAAACCTGTTGATTGCAGCCTAATTCTCATCTTGTCAGGCACTTTTCCTGCACAAAGTTTAAAAAAAGAAAAAATATCCCCCCCAGGTTAAGTATCCTTGCCAGATACATGGGGTAGATGTATGCAAACTGTCCTAGGTGCTGTCAGCAGCACACACATGAGAGCTAATGCAGCACACCAGTGCTGCCCCCACATACAGGACAGGGACCTCCACTGCCACCAGGCTCTCAAAGGTGACCCTGAGTAAACACCCAGTTTGATAAACTCCATACTGGGGTGTGATCTCATGTCCCACAACAATACCTGCAAGATAAGACTTGTCCTTTGGAAGGCTTGTGGAGGAACAAAAACTAGCACACTATCTCATAGAGCCAGCTGAGAAAAGGGAGAGACTGAACACAGATGTCATACACTCATACATATTTTTCCACACACTAGGGGGTAAAAAAATAAAAGGACACTGACAAAGAATGTTTGCTGGTATGGGGAGGGCACTGACATGTTCCTGTTTTGCTCTGTTTTAAGGGGAAAACTCCCTGTTTGCCTTACAAAAAAACCCTCAAAAATCTCGTTGAAAAGTTTTGTGGAAAACATTTACAGCCATTTTTGCTGACAGTAAAACTCATGTTTCTAACCATCTCTCTGAAGTAGCCTTTAGTATTAACAGATGTCTTGTTGGAATCTGCCTGAGCCAGTGAACTCATTCTGAATGGACACCAAAAAAAAAAAAAATGCAGCATTTTTGCTCCACATAATCTGAATATTAAGTTGCTTTCTCCCAGATTTTATGGATTTGACTTCTATCATGCAATTATTATTTTATCTTCAAGAAGCAAGGACCTCAGATGCAGAGCACATGAGCCTACCAGTCAATGTAATTTATTTTTCCAGATCTATAGCTTAGCTGTCAGTAGTACTGGAGCAAAGTGTGGGAAGTAGGTACATGGTCTGGGCTATAAATAGGAGACATTTCATTTGGTGGTGTACAGGCCTTGCTTATAATAGCAGCAGCCTCAATGGCTGCAGCTTTAAGTTCATTAATTCAGTCAGGAGAAGGCACTGAAGATCCAAAGAAGATAATTAGGCCAGAGACAGCCATCATAGCTGTTAATTTAAGCAATTACTGCAATATATAGTGGTTTGTATTTCTGCCTGTACTTTCCTGTGTTCTTTACAGACTGTCTTCACAGATATAAATACACCCTCCTTCCATATTGACTGTTTGCATGGTGTTTGTCCATATTTACACCCATTGTTACACACTGCTGGGAGGCAGTCCTGACAAAGCCAGCCTGTAACTGCACTAGTCTCTACCATTCCTTTTCTTCTTGCCAATTCTCTAAGTCATATAACATTTTAAAAGTTATTAAGTTCTAAATAAAGGAGATTAAGGATTCCAAATTCTATTCTATGCTAAAAACAGCAATCAATAATTGTCAAGACTGTAATAGTGCCTTTAGGCCCTCTAGGCCATTATTCTCTACACTAGCTTTTCTCTTTTTTTGGTAAAGAGACAGCTTATAATATTTTCCAGTAACTGCTGCATCAAACTCAGAGTTCTGGTAGAATTAGAGCATTCAAATCATCATACCAAATTAGGTATGTTTCTCTTTCAAAACAGAACAAGGCTTTTCATTATTAATAAATAATGGAACTATGTTTGAAATAACACATACATTTATACAGCATAGTAGTGAATTATTTCTTAAAACATCAGAGGAATGCAATACCTGTATACTTGAATGATAACCACAATTCCCATGAATCATCATTTTAATCTATTTTGTTCCCAATTTAAACTTTTTTTTTCAATAGGAAGATTATTCTCTGTGCAATTATTTTGACAGTCATATTTATTACGAAAGGTTAATGTCTGTGCATAGCAAATGTGAGAATGGATTCAGGATCAGCCTTGTAAGTGTGCAGGAAAGGGGCAGAGAATGTTTATCACAGTATTTTCCATTTTTATGAGGATGCAGTTGGTTATTATGACAAGGTTAAAGGTCTCAAAGCCTTCATTTTTAGGCCACAGGTGTTCTTTGTAGAGGTTTTTTTAATAAAGAAAATTATTAGTCCTTTAAATTAGCTCTTATTGAAAGTTACCACATCTGCGTTATGTGGTAATGAAGCTGGGGGAGGAGGTCATAGCAGGGGACCTGTGCTTGAAGAAAACATCTGGGTAGTGCCTTGACATTCACTAGCAACTTTTTTTATTTTATTAAAAAGTAAGGAAATTATACTGAAATCAATTGCAAGACGCAAACAATAAATAAAATGAAAATACAGGATCTGAAAAAAAAAATTGGTTGGAACAAAAACCACCTTTTCCTTCTATTGCTCCCCTCCCAAGAATTCCAACTGCTGAGATTAATTACATGGGCAAAGGAATGGCAGCATCAGTTCAAAAATGGTTCAACAAGTACCTACCACATACACTAGTCATCCTGTCTTTCAGAGGAGGAGCTACTGTCATTTTAAATAAAGCTTTTTGTTGTATTGCAACTTATTTTGGCTGTCATTCTATTTTACTACATCATTTCAGAAACAGGTTACAGTGACCTTAGGAAGTCCTCTAAATAGGCGTTTTTTTCCTCCACTTCCCCCAGCTGATAAAAGCAGAGAGACTTTGTTTCCTGTGCACAGTCACACCTAGCACTTCCATTCACAGGAGCAAGGAAAAGTCTATTTTCAACAAAAGGGGGATTTAAAAGCCATCAAAATCCGCAAGTGGAAGTTGCAGAATAATTCCATGATGGTTTTTAATTGTCAAGGCTGATAACTACATATTTAGGAACTCCTGCATTGACTCCTGACCCCTTGGCAGGGTCAGACGATGTTCAGCTCCATAGCGCACACAGCCAGGGATGTTTATAGGGCAGTGGTTACAGTATGCCTCAGAAATCCTAAACAGCAGCATACCCATGCTCACTGAATTTTCTTGTTCTAAGTCCTTGCTTACAAATGCAAATGACATTTCTAGTCTACTCAAGTTTTTTACACCACTCTCAGCACTGCAGTAACTGAGGCTGTGCCCATACCACAGAAATTGGTTGGTCATTTGTTTCCTCAGGCAGGGAAGCACAAAGGTATAAATCCTCTGTTTTAATGCCAGTTTTCTGTTCTAACAAATCTTGGCTTTAATCTCAAGAACTTTCCATTGACACCTTCAAGCACAGTGTATAACCCCTGCAAACTTAAAACTTTATGTGGTCACAAAGCCCATCCAAGTTCTAAGGGCCTCTAAATATATTTGGTTATAGCTGTATGAAATTATTACAGAAGAGCTACACTCCAGCTTGTCTCTCCCCTCCAAAATCACAACAGCTGCCAACAAAGTTCACAATACTGTAAAACAACATGCTCCAGAAAAAAAGCATTCAATGTGAATGTGACATGCAAATATTAAGACAGGACACCAGACTTCTTTTCTTTCCCCTTCCCAATGGGTGTTTTATTTTATAGCATTTGCATTAGGTAATCAACTGAAACACTTAAACAACAGAAAGCTGGCAGCACAGTGAGGAAAAATTGATATTATTTCTCAAACAAATAGCTGTGACAAAATTGTTTCAAGTTGGAATAGTATTGCACAAATGAATCAATTTACGGAGGGTGAGTGGGAGCAAGCATCTTCAACATGGATTGTGAGAAAAAAGGCACTATTCAGCTGTGTGTGTGTTTAAAAATAAAAAGGTCATGAAGCACAATCCATGTTTTTCAAAATTACATTCAGTACTGCTTTAGAAATGCTCACAAACCTGTCTCTTTTGCAGAAGCTATGGAAAGCTGCTGATGTAAGTATCAGACAGTACAAGTCTACGAACATTTATAATTATGCTCCAGATAAGTCTCAGGAAGAGAGGCTCTTTCTATAAATACTGCTGCAAAGGTTACACAGTTGCATAGGCTTACAGTAAAGGAAGCATCCATCCAACTAAGCAGCCTTAAACTTTCTTTAAGTTCAATCTCTAGTAGTCATAAAATATGCTCTAATTTTGAAGAGCTAGATTGGCAGTGCACTTGAATCAGGCTTTTCCAGTGATTCCTTAAGCAGCACAGCTCAGACAGTATCATCCACGCACCTTTTTGTCACATACACCTTTAAGCATACATATACACATTAAGCCAGGTAAGCTTAATGGAAAATTTTAACATAAGTGTGAAAAAAAAATAACTGAATTTTTCCCAGTATAAGATAGAATTACTCTGAGATCATCAATAAGCAAAAGTTTATTCCAGTAATGTAAAAATAGCTAGGTATCTTCAGAAAAACTAAATACCCAGAAAAGGCATTTCAAATGATCAGGGTGGGCTGGTTCTCCATATCCTACATTGTATAGCTATACATTTTAATGTGTGTTTGAAAATGAAGCCATGATCAGCATACCAATAAAAGAGAGACTGCTAGAAAATCCACCCAGAACAAGCAGGAATGTGCACAGAGGACATTCTGCATCCTAGCCTTAGGTTTGCTTATAGATGCACTAACAAAATAAAAGTGAAATTCTTGTTGTGTGGCTGCAGAATTATTAAGGGAAGGAGCTAAAAGCACTGCTGCTCTCCCACCAGCACTGCCCAGAGTATCACAAGTGCCCCAGGCATGCTGTGGGCTGGCTGTGTAGTCACCTGCACAGCAGGACCTTGTGCCTCGGGCTGACATCAGGAGTTTCAACAGGGCTATAGTTGTGCACAAAGTCTGGGTGGCACTTTTGTAGAGAAAGTACAGAACAGTGTCACAAAATCTACTCTCAAGTGTATGTAGATATATGAGCATTTCAGCACCTTTCATATGAACTTAGCCCTGCAAAAAGCCAATCTCACTCCTCTACAGAGAGTCCAGTGACTCCACTTAAAAGATCTGTGTTCAGGAGGCTGCATAATAGTTTACTGATCATACAACCTACAAAAACAAAACGTCACATATTGCTGCTTTCCTCTATGAATCATTAAGGGACAACACATGAAATAAATAATATTTATATACCGTCAATTTTTTTTAATGGCAACAACTTGGATTGTTTCTGTTTTCTAAACAGAAAACAAATAGAATAGATTATTAAAAATCTGTAAAGCTCCTTTTCCTAAACTGTCTTTTAGGAAACCCAATTTGATAGTTGTAAATTCAAATCATTCTAAGTTCACAGTTGTCCTTCATGGTTGCACTAGATATAAAGGCAGACAGTCTTGGTTCCTTCTCTGTTCTACAGATGATCAAATTTTCTGAGTATACCTGAAATGAGTACCGCTCCAATTGTTGGCACTTCTAAAAAATGTTCCTAAAATTCTTGTTTGTCTCAACCATCACAGTTCACAGCAAAGAACAGGAAATTATATCTGATTAAATAAAATGTGTTATCTTACATGAACTATGAAAAATATATTGCTCTTTTAAAAGTAAAAAACATTGCATTGTTCTATTGGTTTTGTTATTGGAGACTCGTAATTAAGAAATTCTAAATCCTGAAAGGAAAAAAAAGAAACATAACTTTCAAAACTGCTTACAGAATAGAAGTTGTTTCTGTAGACCCTACTGAAATTAGCAGAAGTTTTGTCTATTGTTTTCTTGTCAATAGAGAAGCATTTGTACATACCTACTTAGATGAATATTTTGCTTTGTCTCTTAGCAAGCTCTTCAGGTCTCTTAGAGGTGCTCTGCTGAAAATTCTGAAGGAGATTCAAGAAGATAAACTAATCTGAATTAGAACAACATAGTAAAAAATCTAACATAAAAGTATCACTAAGTGGAAATCTTTCCTGGGACTACAAATATTTATTTTACTTTAAAAAAAAGTGTCTGCTTTTAAATGAAAACTTTTAGATCTCCATTAACTACTTTTTGTGTATGACTCCTCAGTTCCTTTCATTAGCTAGGAAATATGTCTTCATGTGTGACCTAATACATCCTATAGCCAAACATGTTGGCATCATTATTATGTCAACAGACAAGAACAAGAACAGGAAGTCTTATGCATGGTTCATGCTATATAAATGGTAACTTACGAGAAGGAACTTCCCTGATTATTTGGGAAGAACAAAGAGAGATCTATTTTTAAAATCAGAAGGGAAAAATCTAAGAAAACAAAGAAACTGCAAGATGTACTTGATAGTCTCTCGTTATCCTCTCTGTAATTGGGCTGTTGCTTTTGGCTGCAGACATCCAGTTCACAGACCATTTTCCATTTCCATTTCCTTTGTTTTCATTACAAGAACAAGCTGGTTAAAGAAACTCCACTTGGTTATTTTAAACTAAACCTTCAGCATCATACCGTAAGAATTTAAATGTTTCCCACCATTCCTTTCTTTGTCTCCTCAGTGCCTTCCCAATCAAATCCTGTGAAAAGCACTTTTAAGAAAAGGCAGGTGGAAGCTGTGTAAATACTTGTATCTTTAAGAAAATTCAATAGGAAAAATTCTTGCAGTGCTCCACGGCCATTTGCTATAATGCAGTGGCCCCAAACATCTGTTCTCAAATTTCAATTTACTTCATTTGCCAGGTGTTTCACATTGTTAATAATTGCAACTCACAAATTTACAACAGTCACGTAAGGCAGTTACATAAATACAATTATGTCAATCAAGTTCACTGCACCTTTCCCAACCAGACTGCATATGACAATTTTCTTCTTGTTCTCTTACCCTGATAAAAGGATGAAGACTACTTTTCTGAAAGGACAATCCCTGGAAAACATTCAAGTCAGAGAGGTCACTGAAGTGCATTTCAGCAATGTCCAACAGTTAACTCAACCAGGAAGTAGATGTGATGTTTTTCACTTCACATAGAACCGGTGCAAAAAACCCCACTTTAAACTAATTACTTTAAACCTTTTGGTCCAAATACATAAAATAAGCAGTATTTACAGCATTTTACTCCTTTTGTAAATGCAATGCTTTAAAACACATTATAAAGCACCTCAGTAAAAATATTCTACAGATAAAAGTATTGAAGTAGTAGGAAAACCCTAGCCATACCACAGCTCACTAGTAGAGTCATAATATGGATTCACCAATACCTCAGTTTACAATTATTACAAAGAATCCATGGAGAAACGTACTGAATTTACAATTTTTATACCACTGTGTAAGGATCAACTAGAACTGCAGACAATACCAAATTTCTTTGTAGTTTTCCCAACCTCAGCCAGTGGCGGTGGTGATAAAAAAAACCAAACAAAAAAAAACAAACAAAAAAACCCCAAAACAACCCCACTGCTCTGATTCTTTAACTTTTTACAATATTAATGTGAAAATGACATTTTTAACACCAATGAGTATTTGTAATTTTTTAATAAAACCACATATATAAATATGCCAATCCAGCAGCAGCATTTCTCAGCAGAACATGATTAACCATCCCAATTAATATCATGTGACATGATTCACTAAAACAAAGCACAGATGTCAACCAGTTATTAGGGCTACTCATACTGTATACAACAAAAATTTCCATGTTGAAAGCTGGGGAAAAATTATTTCCTCTTCACAGAAGTATAAATGAAAATAAATTGCTCTGAAAATTTAAAAGAGCATCAACAGAAGTGGTTTTTTTGATTGTTTACATTTTCAAATAAAACTGCCGTGTATTAATTGCTCCAAATTACATTGTAGATTTCTTCAGGTTAAGGATATTGACTCCCACTGAAAATATTAGTTAGATAAAATAAATGAAGCCTTTGCTTCTGGATTACCAACACAACTATATCCAAAGCCCTGGAGGTGATCCACAACCCACTTTTCTCGTACAAAGAAATGTCTGGGAGGTCTACAAGCAATCTAGTTTCCATGGCTGAGGACTAAGATGATGATGTGGCCAAAGATTTAGGTCCATAAATCTAATAGTATAGCATTCTTAGTTTGATTTAGGGTAAATCTTTTCATAGAAAAAGTTTTGAGCCAGAATATACAATTCTCCATCTTTTTCCCGAACTGCGTGTGCTCTGACAAACTGAAATTGCTCCAGTGCAAATTCATAGAACTCATTCTCCATTTTCCAGATTTCAGACTGCTGTAGCTTGGCAATAGTTTCTTTTGTGGGAAGTTTTTTCTCAGTTGTTTTTCTAAGATGCGACTTCTTTCCTAAATGCAAAATGAAAGCAATAACTTCACTTTCAAGTTCACGTGCTCAAAAAATGTTTACAGTCCTTTGTTATTTACAGAGATTTTATATTCTCAGTGTGTTGATAAACTGCATTAGAAGGAGCAGGCTTTAATCCAAAATTTATTAACACAACATGCAGAGTTGGAACCTGCAGCCTCGCTCACTTAATGTTTATGAATTTTGCATCCATTCTTTCAATTCTTCCTGTTTGCTCTAATAAACCCAGGGAATGAACATTCATTTAAAGAGTAAGATTACTCCATATAATCTACCTGGAGCAAAACTGGTCTTTCAAAATTAATTATTTATATGCTAATCTAGTATCAAATGTTAAGAATTTTAGAAACTGCAGAGACTTCTTTCATAGAATCATAGAAATATTTATGTTGGAAAAGACATTTAAGGTCATCGAGTCGAACCACAAACCTAACACAGCCATGTCCCCAAGTGCCACACCTACACATCTTTTAAATACCTCCACCACTTCTACACATATTTTAAATATCTCCAGGGAAGGTTATATTCAACTCAGACTACCAAAAACCTCCCTGTTCTGGTGTAGCTCTCTGTAGCTCTCCATAAAAGAGAAAAAAATCTTGTTTTTGCATGATTTCAATTGTCTATTTCTAATCAAAATATAATCTCTACTAATAGCATTTAAACCATTACTCTCCCATCTAAATAGGATACTATAGTCTTATCATAAATTATACATAAGCCATATCCCTGTTGCAGAGTTTCTGAGACAAAGAAGACCAAAATGATGACCAGATTTTCCCCAAGGAGTGCTGTTGCTTTCTAATTAACTTGTTAATACTACGTATCTAGGCTCTGTACATCAGATCCTTTTCTCCCTCTATTTGCAGCTAGGAGCCCTGCTAAGATAGATCTTCTCTTCATCATAAATTGAATGGCCAGCTCCTAGAAAGTGAGCTACTTCTTGTAGCTAGGAGCCCAGGAAGATAAACATCTACTTGGGTCTCTGCATCCCTCAGGCTTTATTGCTCAGCCAACCAGGCTACACTGAGCACAGTTAATTCCAGCAGAGCTTCTGAGGAAATGGAAATCTGCCACATCAGCTACTTAAAAAAGCTGAAGCCACTGTAAAACTTTAAAAAAAAATTTCTGTTACAAACATATCACAATGTTACATGCAGTATACCTACACATCTACCTTTACCCCAGCCTTAAATATTTATAATTAGTGTAAGGCAGAAAGATACTTGGACTAGCATCACCCCTGAGAGAAAGAGAGAGAGAGAGAGAGAGAGAGAGAACTGAGAATCTTCGAAAAGGAGTTTGTTTCTTATACAGGAGCATCATCCAGCTGAGAGGCAAACCTGGCAGAGACTCAAACTATTCACCTAGATCTAAACAATTTACACTGAAAAAGGCAGAAAGTGGTTGATAACTCCATGAAATCAGCTATTTAATACCTGTCCGGTACAGTTCTGTAGCACCCCTGAAGAACCGGGGCAGAGCTGCCTCCAATAACATGATAAAGTCTTCAAGCTCTTCAGTAACTCCCACTAGGAAGTATTCATTAATCAGATTGTATTTGGCTTGTTCCAAAGCCCATCTGCTTCCCACATTCCTAAAATGACAGAGAACAATTATATTAAGTTCTGATGTCAGCCTTAGTCCCTAGATGGAGATTACTTCACAACAGGACATTTGTATAGGCAAGACTTATTCCAAGTTATAACCATTGCTAACTTCATTTCCCTTTGCAGTTCCTCTCATTTGTGTTCTCACCTAAAAATGTGACTCCTCTACTTATAAAATAGTCTAAACAAAAATACCCAGTGTGTGTATATGATTAATGCCTCTATTCAAGCAATTTTTTTGGGATTTACACTGTCTCAATATTAATACTCTGTCTCTACTTTCACATTAGATACCAGAAATCTGGCAAGAGCATACCTTCCCTTTTGCATCTTCTTTCTTTCTCTGCTTCTCCACATGGCCAGAGAGTAGACAGGTCTGAACAACAGGCACTGAAAGAGGAGCTCCCAAGTGGCCATTTACTTTGCTTATGTTTGAATGAACAAAACCTTTGACAAATAATTGCCATTGCTATCACTCAATCTCTCAAAAACTCAATGAGGTTTCTTCTGTGTTTTTTTTGCTTAAGAGTTTTTTTAAGTTTTTGCCATTATTATAAAATATTTTGCATTGACAGATGGACACTATTTGCTTTTGTTTCAGTTTCTGCTAAGTAGCATTGACTACTGGATATCTGGTAAACATTTAAAAAGATAAATTTATCCTGATCTCAATTATTGTGTATTCACCAGGAACTTTAGGAGCTTGAACTGAAATATATCCATTCCAAAAGAAGGATTCTGTAGTCTGACATAAGAGAAAAATGTCAAGACTAAATCTGCAAAAATGATTTTTAAAATTGAAAACATGTTTTCCGTCATAGCACTGCTGATACAGTATTGTAACATACTGCTAGTTTAAAGAACTGCAAAACTGTTTCAGTAAATCCATCTTTAACAGAAAGCACTCAAGTATCCACTGCTTCACTCTGTTCAGTCCCTCACACTTTTATCAACTGGACTACATATTGAAATTTGTTAAAGTTTAGATTTCAGCACTGATGTACTTGATGAACAAGCCACATTCATCTCCCTACCAGCATTCTGAGCTGTGGCCGCAGAAGAATGGAATTTGAAGCCAAAGTTTCTCTGGAGCACAGTCGGAACCTCCAGCTGCCACACATTCATCAAAGGTCTGGAACAAAGACAAAATTGAGCTGAGCTTTAAAATCTCATCTATGTATCTAACATCTCAAACAGAAAAACACATATATGATGTTTTAGAAAAAAAATGTCAAGCCTTGCTTTCACAGTGTTATCAGGATGATCTACTGTCTCAGCTAAACAGTACTTGGACAGTCCTTTATGGTTACAAGTAATGAACAATTGATCTTACCTGATACATTGATATACCTTTGATATAACTTTAGCAAAGGCTATTTGTCAAAACTAGCAAAAATAGTCAATAACTGTTGGTATAATTATTTTCCCCTATAAAAGAAGTCACTAAAGATACAGCATCAAATGCCATGAGGAATTGTGTGATCCTGCAACAGCTGGGTCTTTTTTAACACAGAACATTGTGCATTTTGTCTTTTAGATTAAACAAGCTTCTATTACATTTGAGTAATGAGAAATAATTGCCATTTCAGAGGCTAATTTTGTTCTGGCAATCAGAAAAACCAAAAAGAAGTTGCTCACAGCATAACAGAATATTCCATACAATATTGCTCTTGATGTGGATACACTGCTGTAGTAACAGAGTTTCAACTGCAATAACACAGTTACAATAGGGACTCCATTAGCACTGCAGGGAATTTGTAAATGCTTTACATGTCACCATAAAGGAAGTATTTGTGGTATTTCTAATCAAGATATAAGGCCTATATCTAGGATATATTAAAAAATAATAGATCCCATGGACAACTTTTTAGATTGCTTCTTCAGTCTAATTACAAGTTTCTGTTCAAAGCAACTATGTAAAAACACATTTGTGTAATTATTTGGGGTTAAGAAAAAGGACAACATGATTTGCTTTTATTTTGAGGTGAAGTTTATGAGATAATCTGAAAAAATTATTGATACTATGCCAAAGCAGGGAGTAAACTGTGGTGCCTTGGTTCACATTGAACTCTGAGTTTAAAATAGCTTGTACCTGTCACACACCATAGCTAAAAATGCAGCTTTAAGTGGGAAAACAAGACATTGGTATGCTTTCCCTAGCATAGTTCTCTAGGGAAACTCTGCACTGATCTATTGTTAAACGCACCTCCTAAATTATGAATGTTTATACTAAAAATGAACTGGCATCTGTGCAAAGAAAGATTTCTTTGCTTATACCTGCAGGTTATTTTACAGTTAATAAGCAAGAGGAAGCAAGCCATTTTCTAAGTAAGCTGAAATAGGACACACTTCCTTCCACACTTCCTCTAATGCACCTACCTTGGCTGCTCCATCCAGAGATTCATTAGAAGAAACCCTTGCCTCTACAGACCCTGCATTTGGAGCCAAGCTAACTATGACTGGAAACACAGAGATACAGAAAACAACCAAGTTTATAATTCTTCTATATAATGCCATGGTATGGACTAGGAGGGGACAGAGTATAAAAATACATTGAGATTCCTTCCCACTAATAAAGGAACAATTGAGTTTCACTAGAGGTAATTTCTGATCTTCCCTACTTTTCAACTCTAGAGCTTTTCATTAACCTACTGTAACATATACTAGAATAAAGACACTGCAATTGGCTCAATCCATTTTTGAGCTTACTGAATTTTATAACTAATGTATGCAAAATTTACATCATCTATACATGGACAGTTCCCCAGAGACACTCTGGAAAAATAGTACTACCTGATTTACATGAAAGAAGCCAGAAGCTTGATACAGCAAATGAGTTTCACTTCAAATGAACTTGAAATGCTTACAGAACATGTGAAGTCTGTACAACAACAACTAAGTCTCTCAAACCAAAAGAAAGTGGTATTGTAGTGACAAAATGTAAAAAGCCCCTTCAATAGAAAAACATCAAATTAATAATGCAATGCATTGCAAGCATTATAAACAGAAATGCATATGACCTTTTTCCCAGCAAATCAAAGCTTACAGTGCAGTCTAGCAAGCAGCAACACTAAGGATTTTTGGCATGTCTCCCAGTGACTACCTAACCACGTTGTTTGGATTATAATTCAAAATTAAAATAAACACTTACATTTTACTCTTTTTAGTAAGTTTTATGTCCTAGAAACAGCTCAGACTTAGCAGCATGCTCAGCTTTCCAAGTGACTGATCTCAAGCAGGAAAGAGGAAGACAGTCTACAAAAGATGAGATCCTATCTCTCTTTTTTAAAAATGCCTTTATGATATCATATCACATCACCTGTTCATCTGTTTAGCCAGTTCTATAAAGACAATTTTTAATCTTAATTTCAATTTATTCTTGAAGCTTTTCTCTTCCTATGCTGCTGTGCTTCAGGATACCTGGACAAACTGAAATGCAGTAACTGAAGATGGCGCTAAAGCCTAAATAACAGAGGACCACTTAGTTCCCAACTGGAAAAAAAAAGAGGAATGGTTTGCTGCAAATATTTAAGAAGCACTATTTGGATGGGGGCAGCACACAAAATGATTACTAAACTGTATATTTTGTGTGACTTTTGCTTGTTTTTTAATGTCTCTTGGTACCCACACAGCACTACACTAAATTGTCAACACTACAGAAAAACAGCATCAGCTTAAGAAAATATAATCACTGAAAATGTATAAAGTCTTTGGCTCTATAAAGTACAAAACCTCATTACATTTTATAGGATTCCACACTATTCAAGCTACAGTTTTGTAAACCATACTCATGTATTTTACACCCTGCTTTTCTTCCCAATATAAGAAAAATCTAAACCAACATGTCCAGAAAGGTCATACTGCAAACCATGACAGTGGATGTACAGATTCTTTCTGGAACAGATCCATTATGAAGTCTAAATGACGTTGCCATCCCGAAATTGTATTAGTAGTCAATGTTTGAATGTGCTGACCTGAACTTATCTACAGCCACCTAAGACACAAGGAGGAAGTACAGAAATTTATGTGTCATACTCCACAGTTTCCAAAAAGACATTGCAGTGTTTACCTTTTTAAAAAATAGAATAAATTGGGTTGCTAATTATATGAAAATAATCAACAAAGCCAAAGCATCAGCAGTTTTACAGCTTTTGCTGAAAAAATATGTCTCAGTCTTCAACAAGAAAAGATGTAGCCTTCTTACACAGGAGGATAAATCTAATCTGGTAATTATAATTCTGGATACCTAATAACAACTTAAAAAACTACTTTATTTAATTTTTTAACAAATTGCAACATACAGTGAATTTATAAGGGTACAGAGAACCTATTTATGTCATGCTCTGCTCCAGTATGGACAGGAAACGGAGAATATAACTTTCAAAGCCATCACTATCACCAAGGCTGATAAAATAACAATTTGGCTTTGATCAGGGCATTTGTAAAATTGTCTTCACATTGATTTTAGTAAGTTCAGCATATATTATTAGGTGTACTTTACCTTTTTATCCCCCTGCTTTCGCCTCCGTAGCCCTGGTCTGTAATCATCTCCAAAGCGCAGAAAGTAATAATAAGAAACTAGGCGTTCTATAGGGTCTCTTATGACATTTATGTAAATTGGTTTCTTTTTAACACCAAATCTAAAGTAAAAGAGGAAAAAACATCTTTCAAAGGACAAGTCAAAGCTTCTCATCTAACATGTAAAAGCCTGTCTTTATTGCTACAACTGAAATCCATACACAGAATACATGACACTGGGAGGAAGCTTAATGATCACTTCTTTTCATCTCATATCCAGTGCACTACATGGATGCAAAAGTAAGTTCAATTTCAGTCTGCCTAAGATGATGATTTTAAGGGTTTATTATTAAAGAAACAAACAAAACAGACATATTGTCACACAAATAGATACTAAAAATGTTTACACAACCATCCTGACTCTAGAAATACCTTAACTAGTTTAGCAGCCACATACATGTTTATAATAAGTACAAGGAAGTTTGATATTGAGTTCCTGCCCTTGTGAACTGGGCTTTGCAATGCTGTGAGTGGTTTTCCTGGCACGTCTCCAGCTGTCAGAGACATTAACTCTAATAGCAGGAAGACAGAGCTCAGAGCCCATCCATAGCCTGGGTTGAATGCATACAGCCATGCTTATTAAATATAAGTCTAAGATAGCATCTGTAACCATATTAACTTTTCTATCTAAAGATATTAAATTTTTCCATAGACATTTACCCTAAGCGAATTTTGATGCACTCCACTACAAACAGAAGCCTGATGAGATGAGGTGGTAATCTCATATGACACAGAAGAAAAATTTAAATCACCAAACTGTTTTGTGCAAATGCTACCTTTCAGTGATCTATGTTCAAGTCAGCTTTTACAATACATTTCTCAGTTTTATTTTCTTTCCCATTTGAGATATTTCAAATATTAGAGAGTTTATATCACAGTGGAAATTGCAAGTGTGTCAAGTGCCCTGAAGTAAAGCTAGAGGCTGGAAAAAAAAGTTCTCTTCTGTTCCTATGCAAACTGGGAAAGTGTTCTCCATCAAAAGAGGGCCATTCATGCCTAGCTTGGCTAAGACACAGAACTCACAGTTTTAAGATGCAGTACCGTGATTTTTAAAGGGGTAAATTTTACTACCAGATACTGGGCATATGAGGAATGTTAAGTTGAAAAACTGAAGAACAGAAATGTAGCAAAAGTCGGAGAAAGGAGGAAGTTAGAAAAAAAAAAAAAAACAATTAACAGGCATTGCTTTTGCCAAAAACCAGCACTACAGACACAGAAATTGTTAAAGGCTACAGAAAGAGCAATTGATTCTCCAGTGCTGCCAGTAGAGTACCAATGATTCAGACTGGAGCACTCTAAGGCAGAACTGCTGACATCTGTCTGCATGCCAGCTCTGGCTTCCCACAGTCTGCAGAGGATCGAGGGTGTGAATATTTCAACCATTCTGATGCACAGTCCAGGCTTTGAACTTCACCCTCTTCAAGCTCCACTGAAGTGCATGAGACATGCAGGTGTCCCCTTCCACAGACTGCTGCAAGTGCTGAGGAAGCTGAAACAAACCATTTCCACAGAGCAGCAGACTCAGCCAATGAACAGCACATATCTGAGGGTTAAATGCAGATGTCCAAGCCCTCAGAAATGCTTGTGCTGCATTGTACAGTTGCCTGCATTTGCACAGGAGCTTGAAGAACTAGTTTCAGTTACAGTAATATAAACCTAGCAGTAACATAATTATTACTGTAACCTTATTAATAATGATAATGAATTGGCAATTGCATTGTCAAAAAACTTTTTTTCCCAACTATTTACCAGAGAAAATAGAGAATAAATGGCTAAGAAATTTTAAAAACAAAAAGAAAAGGGAAAAAACTTTAACTTTTATTAGCATAATTTCTACATGGATGGATTACAATAACCTGTCCTCAGTACTGTGAGTTACCGATGGAATCCAGTACTTTAATTTTCAGCATATTTTAAGAGGTACTTCTGATATTTGACAGTGGACCTAAGTCTGAGGTCCATGGATAAGGAAGCACTGACTCTTCTGAAATATTTTATACTCCTTAACTACAAGAATGTTCATTACAAGAACATACCTCACAGCCTTAAAGGTGTGGGCCTTGCCAAGCACAACCATCGTATTCAAGATATTATTTTAATAATGAAAACCCAAAGTATGAGAAAGCAAGCTGTTGTGGGGAAAAAAAAAAATCACTCAGGTGAAAGGGTAACAAACAACAAAGACAAGGATAACACAGTCCTGGAGGGAAGATGCAGATGAAAGAAATCTGTGAAATTGCTTAGATGCTTTCTAGATGTAAAATATTTTAGTTTTAAGAGTTCCAGTATCTGAAAATGTTTTCAGCTTTATGAACTAATGTATAAAATAACATTCAGCTTTGCTGCACCAGAAAGCCGTTACTCAGTTCAAGCGTTTATTAATGTTGAAGCATTTTAATTTTAAAAAGGCAGAAAGGAAACTAATGAATTTTGATGTATTTTATTTGATTGACTGATTTGTCAGTAACTTTTTTTGCCTTTTACTTCTTGTAAACTTGGTGCCACTGGTTATTTTCAGCTACTACTGTAGCTTTTAGCATTTTCTGATAATGTACTGTTTTGGGAATCCGCACAATCACTTCCCCATCTCATTCTTTGTAATAAAAAGTCCAAATTAAAAATCAGAGTACATGACAGAATGAGTAATTAAAAGAAATTACTAAACAAAAGGAATTATTACATACAAAAAAGAATTTAAATAAATACTTTAATGCACAGAAACATATAAACACTGAGTGATCATCAGCAAGAGGTAAAAGTAGCGGTTACTATCATTTGTGCAGTCAAATGTAATGAGATCTGAAAATGCCACTTTCAATTTTAAATAATTTTCCACATGCTCCAAGTGCAAGATGAAGCACTGCCTAGTAAGCATCTTAAGCAAAACTGACTTGTCAGTTCAAGGGGAGGTTTCATAAAACTGAGGTACTAAGGATCACAGTTTTAGATCCAGGAGCAAAAATAAGACAAGAAAAGAAACATGAAAGTGGGAATAAAGATATGATCCTGAACCTTTGAAGTCAGTGGGACGATTTTTAAGATAATTTATTTAATTTAATTTTAGAAGTAGCAGCATTTAACTCCACAGGAATTATTCTGATGTTTTTTCTAGCAAATCAAACTATTATAGACCAGAAAACTACTTCAAAACATAACTTTTCATATTTTGATAAAGTGTAAAGAGATACTAAGGTAGAGAAGAATGACATAACTTAAGAGGCAGGTGGTGTTACTCTTTATATGAAGCATTTTTGAGAACAGGTATGTTAAACCTCCCCAAATGGGAAGCCAATCCTAAAACAGAACCGCCAGGGTTTCAGAAAAAAACCCATGATTTTCAGCAAAACAAACTTGGAATTTAGACAGGGAATACTAATCCCAATATATAAACGTTTTGTTTTTTAAATGAGTCTCGGCTACAGCATATCATGCAAGGAAACAAGAGCAGTAGGTGAAGATCTCCCCCAAACTCCGGCGCTCCGGGAAGGCGCGGCCGGGCATGCCCACGCTGCAGTTCCCGGCCGGAGCGCTGGAGGGCGCGGCAGCCCGGCCGAGCCCACGCGAACGTACTTGGCGAAGTCCAGGTACGAGACGTGGCCGTGGTAAAATCCCGGCTTCATCTCCTTCCACGAGGTCACGTTCTTCACAAAGCGCACCTGCGAAAGGGGCAACAAAAAGTGTTTCTGTGTGCCTCATTGCATTTACCCATACACGGCCTTTCCTGCCTTTTAATCTTATAATGCATTAGATTAAAAACTCTATTTTGAGTATTATAAAAAAAAAAAATAGTGGCCCCTAAAATAGACTTTCCTGCAGCATACAGATGACTGATTTTAGGTCATCAGAATTGAATGATCAGAAACTAACAAAACCAGAATACAGCAATCAGAAAGACAGTCCAAGGAAAACTTTCACAAAAACATCAGCAAAACAAACATTTATATTTTTGTCAGTCCATTTTATTTGTAATTGGAAAGGAATGAAGGATTCTTTCAGTAGAAATGCAAGTACGTATTTTATGGAATTGTCTGTCTGATCTGATATTCAGTCCCTCAAATAAAAGTGTACTAGATTTACAGCATGTTCTTAGACCTATTTTATTGGGATATAAGAAACAAATCCGATGGTTCATTTACTCTTCCATCCCAAAATGCAATGCACAAGTAATCCAGAAATGTTATAAATGCATGCAATGTAAATCAGATCTACAGTTTGCTATTTTGAATAGTCATCTTAAGCCTAACATTTCAGTGAAACTTTCATGCTAAAGCATGAAGTAGCCCTTGAATGAGGGCTGATAGAGCACTTATTGGCAAACTTCACAAAAATAGGAATAGCTTTACATTTCAAAGAACAAAATAAGACACATGCCCCAAACCAGAGAGTGTGATCAAATTAAGTGGGACATGCAAATCCTGATAGAGCTTGGCTTTACTAGATGAACAGAATATTCTAACATCAAAGCATGTAACTGAAAGTTATTCCAAAACTAGTGAATTGGATAATAAAGAGAGGATGATAAATTTGTACTGCCCGAGCTGTCTGACAAAGATATGCCATTTCTAAGGTTGTGAATTAAAAGATAATGTTCTCTGCACATCTGCAATATCTTTTCTGTTATACAGAGAAACAGACAACCACAAAGATTCTAAGGTGAAACAAGAGAGACAAAAAAGCAAAGAGCTCAAGACAACACATTAACTACCATTCTGTAAGGACAAGTATATTAAGAGTGTCCTGAAGCATAATATTTACTATTTGTTATAACGTACCAGTTGAAGATTTTAAGAGGTGAGACTGGCCTGCTGCTGTTTCTTCAATTGTGCAAAACTCATGGTCTATGATTTAAGAGATTGGTAACCTTATTTCTTTAAACACTGGCTCTTGGACGCTCAGATAACAGAAATTTATACTAATTTTTAATAACAGGTAACATGAATTTTTTAGTATACAAGTTTCACAGTCAGTGGCATTACAAAATTTAAAGCATATATTGCACATTAAAACGGCGGCAAATCTAGCTGAAAAGCACTGCACAGTGTTACACAACTGTGTTTTATAAACTGCATTGGCTTTCTGTCTGGTTTTGTCCATAGCACAAACTGTTAATATGGGACTTTGAACCCAGTTGAAATACCTTTACCTTCAGTAAATAAACTGAAATAAACCACAATTCCATTCACTGTATCTTTCCAAAATTAATGACAAGATATTTTCAGTGGAGAGCCTCAGCTATAAATACTTCTTTACCTGGCAAAGATATTTCCTAAATATACAATATCAATCATCGTTCCTTCCCTCACCCACAAACCCCAAATGTCATGATTGATTGATACAACTCTCCAAGTAAACCAGTTATGCTATTTAGGCTGTGCAGTGCAGCCCACATACTAAAGTGTACATTTATGTTTCCATGAATGAGCCTTTTGAAATCTTGTATCATCTGGGATGATTTCTAATTTCAGTTTCTAATAGACTTGGACTAGACATAAGGTAATGTTAAGTACAAAATCATAAGTTTGTTTTAGATCCCCATGCCAGCCATCTGGCATCAAAATGTAGATGTTTCAGGCCTCTAACACCAACCAAGCTAAGACAAGGCTAGGAAGGTTTTATAACACACCTGTGACATTTACATCTGTCTTATGATGGACCTGCAACATGCTGAGCCCCTGAGAACTATAGTTTTTAACACCTATAACTAGCCTGCAGGCAAGAGATTTTTTTTTTCCTCTCATAATTTGCAGCATTCCAAAAGCCAGAATTGTTTCAGGTCATGGACAGCCTAATGAGTCTGGATTCACACGTTTTAGGTCAGAGATGAATATTGCTCACCGCTTCATACTGTTAAATATGATCAATTTTACTTTTCTTTTCAGGGCTTAGCAGATACTGCAGCTTTCAAGAGACAGAGCAAGCTTCCCCATCAGAGCCCAATTGAATAAAATTTGAGGCGACTTTAAAAGTTCAGATGGATGTGAATGGAACTCCTGTGAAGCTGTTTCAGGGTGCTTTTATATAATCAGCTACAAAGTTGCTTCACAGCCTTCAGTAAGTGGGAAATCAGCTGAGGTTCACTGAATTAAAAAGCCCGATCAAAGGTACTCCAGGGGCATAAGATGTCCTGACAGGTAAGTTAAACACATTCAGTTTCTAGGACAGCAGGAATTTAAAACAAGTCCCAGTGAGCCAAAAGAAGGAAAAACCCAACCAGCATAGTTGGTCTGAGAAAAAGCCATGTGTGCAATGAAAGTGATGCTCTAAGTTCTGATCTCTCTCCAGTAACTGCATCCATCAGTGCCTCTTCCCTAGAGTCTGACTGCACACTCCCACATGAATTCATGCACACACAGACACACTCACAGCCACACACATGCATGTGTGCACATGTGTGCAAGAGTGTGTGTGTCTAATTGTGTGTCTGAGTGTATCTGATGTGTGTGCATTGTGACTGCGTTTGTGTCTCAGTGTGAGAGTGCCTGGGTGTGCACAAGTGTGTGTGTGTGTGCTAGTGTGCAAGAATGAGTCTGAGTGTGTGTGAGCATGTGTGATCTAGCTCTGAACCACAGGTCTGGAATGCTGGAACAGTCAAGCAGCACACCTTTGGCTGCATGCCATGAACAACCACAAGTAAGCTCAAGGAAAAGGACAGCTGAGAATCAGTTCTGTGAGATGGTGAAAAGATTGAGTTCACCAGTTCAGCCATGGTACAGCCAGGATACCTGCCTTGAAGGTACCTGCCTTGTACTTTTCTTTCTTTCTCAGAAGGAAAAGTACAATTGGCACACATGCAGCACTTGTACTCAGTAGACCATCTAACTCCAAAAGAAAAATTCTTAAATGTCCACAAGCACATATCAGTACTTCCATTTCTTGCAGAGTTGCTGCAGGCTTTTCACTTGTTCCACTTCTGACAGCCACTGAAACCTGCACTTGCAGAGGAAATAAGTACCACTAAAAGCCACTATGACTTTGCTGGCCTCTGAGAGACCAACTGTTTTAGAATGCACTTGAAAGCAAGATAATATATGGTCATGGTGCTCTTTAGAGAAAAATTGAGAGAGAAACTGAAGGAGAAAAAACCCAAGAAACAGAAGCCAGCAAGCTGAGGGACTGAAAGAGTGGATAATTGTAGCATTCATAAGAGTACAGAGAATGTTCTCACACCCACTTTTTAAATAATATATCAAGAACACATGCTGTAATGCAGAACAGTAATTTAATTTTAAGTGCTTTCAATGACAACTTCACCATGTAACAAAAGCAATAAAGTTTGTGTGACTGGTATGCCATCCTGATGTGACACAGGCATTCTTGTATGGACAAAGTGTCACTGCTGAAACATGCAAGCAGCAAGTAAAACTCAACCAAACAACTACTCTGATTTAGTTAAGAAAAGCACACAGGTCAGAATTGCAACATGAGCAACACAGCACTCAGCTTGCTGCAAAGACAAAGCCTGGCCTGGGGAAAGAGGGGCAGCTCCCAGGATCCTGCTGCCAGAGGTGCTGCGAAAGAAAGGAAGGCTCCTGGGACAAGTTCCACCTGAAACTAAAATGAGTGTTAGGAACTCTTATCAGTTTATCTCAAATCAGATAGAGACTATATTTGGAGTGGATTTTAAATATCATTTGTTTCATACTGCATTCAAGAAGTAAAGGTTTCACATATGGGCTGAGAACTTAGAATCTGTTACAGAATTACAGTAGTTTGGAAGAAGTACAGCAGAAAAACTGCACAAAAGAACACTCACGAATTTACAAATTTCTGCCAGGCCTGAAGCAATCTTCACCTTACCTAGGCAGATTTGCTTAAACAAACAATATCACTAACAGAACAATTTTGTCTCTATGATATGTTTATGTATTTTACTACTGGCACATATACGCCTAATGCACCCAAATGAGCTATACTGGTGAAGGTGGCATATGAATATGCCATGCTAATCTAAGCCCACAGAGTAAACACCATGAGCTACCACTCAGCACCCCTGCCATCTCTTGAATTATGCAGTATGACTTGAAATGGCAAGGTCTTATCTCCGTGTATTGAAGGTGAATAATTATTTCTGCATCTTTGAACAACTATGCAATATATTAAGTTCTTCATTGCCAGCATCTTCCAGTTAATGGCCACCAAAAAACAGTATCAAGTGTCTAATTAAACTACATTATTTACCACCTTGGACAAGAGCATAGTATCAAATGAAGGTAGGACTGACAGTAGTGTATATGCTCAGCACAGACAGATTTTCATTTTTCAATAGATTATTACTAAAGGGAAGATGAAGAGTTTCTATTTTATAAAACTAAGCCAGCAAAGAACAAATTTTATTTGAATTAAGTTCAAACAGATGTAGAAATTTAAGGTAGCCTGTGTTTAATTTATACCTATTCAATGACTAGCTCTCCTATCCTCCAGGACAGACTTCCATTTCAAAAGACACCTTGAAAGAAACAGAATGTGGTGGGAAGTGCAGTACTAGGTATACCTGACTTGAGCATGATTTTAAATTAATAATTAATAGGTTTATTAAATCTTTTGAAAAATCACCCAGCTCTTAGTGCACAGGTCTTTAGTACTTGTTCTTTGCAGTGGACAGGACTTTAGTGGTGACTACCAGACTTCATAATCAGAGTAATCATGTATGACAGTACCACTTTCATATGTAGGAAACAATTTTACAGGAGGAAACACTCCACAGTAACATAATTCCACTATCAGAAAACAGATTCCAGTATCACCAAAATCCATTATTTCCTCTGCACAGAGATCCCTACCTAAACCCTCCTCCAACATACAGAACTGGAGGGCCTTTAGCATCTGCTTTCCCTGGCCCAGTCCAGCTGTGCTGAGCTGCTTCAGCCTGCAGACATGCACTCAGAGGAGCTGGACAGCTCAGAGCTGACATGCTGCAATGCAGAGCAGCTCCTGCCTCTGCTGCATATCAACTTCAGTGATCAGCATACAACCAGCAGCAGAGAGCTCAGAAACATTTGTTCTACAGGCAGGGATGATGACAGTGATGTTTCAGATCTCTAACCTGGATTCTCTGCAAGTGCACTCATGATGGCCAAGGAAATATTAATGAAAATAAACCAATAAACCTACTTCCTCACCCCAGCCTAATAAAAAACATGGCACTGAACCCTCATCTTTTTAAAATGCAGTAGCCATGGTCATTTCTAGTGCGATACTACAGTGATTTTAGTGAGGATTTTAATGGATGCTAAGTGACCTGTCCTTTGCAGAGCAAGCTATTTACAAGCACTTTTCTGTATGCTTTTTATCACCTGTGAGACCTGACCAGCCCCAGTACTGAAGACACAAGTCTAGCCCTGACAGCATGGCACAGTGCCTGCACTATTCAGAGAGCAAATTGCCTAAGACTGCATTCACTGCAGATGGAGATGACAGGCAAGTTGTATTACACAGCCAAAACAGTTCTAACAACAAAGGTCATTTCTACCCCAGTCATGCCCCTTTTAGCTTTGTTTTTGTCCAATAAACAGACACTTACCACCTCCAGTAGCCAAGCAAAAGCCTCAACCTATTAAGAAATAATATTCTCTACAAAGAAAATATGAAAACATTAGATTTCATTTATATTGGAACATGTGACAAAGAAGTTAAGTACATCAGAACACCCAAGTTTACAAGAGCAAAAGTTTTTTCCTGTGTTCTTCCCTGGTTTCATAAAGACATCCCAAATTCAGCAGCTTACCTGATCTTGCAGAGACATAACAGGGTTATTTTTGGTTGTATTGATATGTAGAACATGGTATTTGTTCTTAGCACAGAGATCATAGGCAATATTTGTGAAGGATGTGCTGGCAGTCTTGGGTACTCTGTTGTAAATAATCACCACATCATCTTCCTCATCCAGTGTCACATCTTGTCGGGGACCATCGACTGTGTGACGTTGCTCTATTTCTCTGACTTCATGCCTTGCAATAGCCCTTTCTGTTAAGGAAGAAAAACATAAAACTTCAATGTAAGTCTCACCAATTCTGAAGTTCAAACCTTAGAACACAATCTGGTGAAAAGCAGCAACTCCTGAGCAATAAAGGAAACACTAGCTGTAGTATGTATTTTTGACATATCTGAACAAAACTTCATCAATAAAAATGAAGGAAAGACAGTCCAACACAGAACACAAAGCCTAGAAAACAATATGCTTAGGGAACACAGAGCATACTCTGTGACTCACACTGATGTCATTATCTTTAGAGCCACCATCTCGAAAGGAAAGTCTATAATGCGCTATGAAAATGGTGACATTCCTGAAATATCCCACATGATTTCTACAATACCCCTAGGTAAAAATTATAATGGAAGAAGATTTTATTAATTTGAAGTTTGACAAGAATAGAAACAAGAAGTGCTTACAAAACAGGTAACAGACTCAGTTTTTTTCTGTTCTAGACAAGTATGCACTTTAATACAATTTGTAATACAGATGTGAAAACACTTTTTCTCACTCATGTGTGATGATACTGCCTTTAATAATGTATTCAAAGAAATCTGCATTTATCAATAGTGTAAGCTGAAGTTGATATCACAAGAGTAACCTGTAATTCTCTGTATTATTTTCTTTTACAGGGTATAGCTTTTTACAGATGACACACTTTTAACAGCAGCAGCAGCTCTTGACCTTTACTTCCCTTGATTCTTTAGGCAGTTTCTTCTATTCTCTTTCACCAAATCTCTTTAATTAGAACATAAAATCACTTCTAAAGCAGAATCATCAAGCTGTGAATAGCCTACCCTGTAATTCCACGTAAATTGTCTTAAACCACAAAATTCCATCTGTCTGAAATGCTTCAAAGCTTAAACTCACTCACTCTCTCATATGCTCATATCTCACACCCCATAACTAAGTTACATCAGTAGGAAAATGTTTGTAGGAAATGCTTATTGAGTGTATCTCAATTTTCCACATGACATCTGTTGCTCCCCACTACATCAGTCACAGTTTTTGCTCCTTCCTTTCTCATTTGCTACCTCTCCCATCAATGCTGGCAGACGTCCTATTTTGGAAAGAGATGAGGCAACAGACTCAGGTTTCATCTCTCTGAAGATGGCTACAGAAGAATGGGGCTGGCAAGTCTCCCCTTCCTGCCAGTAACAGATTAGAGGAAGCATTCAGTAGGGAACACAGTTAACTATGTGGCTGCCCAAGGCTACACGGATAGTGAATACCACCTAGAGAGGCTGAAATGAAACACATTTGGTTGGTATTTTCTACACTAGAGTAGTAGATCTAAGCCAGATTTAATCATATCTGCACAGAACCCCAGGGCTGATAATGCTTCCATGGAAGAGAGAAACATTTGTGAGAAAGAGACATGATTTGCAAGAGGATTTATGAGAAGCATCCTCTAATGAGGTATTTTAAACCTTGATGATTCAAGAATTAGTGTGATAAGGGCACTTTAAAGACCATGCATAAGATATAAAACTGCATGATTGGATGCAATTAGCAGAAAGGCTATTGCATCCAACCACCTTCAGCTTTCCATTGCAAGAGGGAAAGCAAGAACTCAGGTAAGGAGCAGAACCTTCACAAGCCTGATGTATACAGACAGTCCTATTATGAAAAAAAAAGGAGGCTTTACATTTCAAGCTGAAACAAACTGATCTTTAAGATGAAGCACTGAAATCACCTTTTTGAAATAATTGTAATACTTAAAAAACAAAATCTGAAATGAAGTGAAGGATATAAACTGCTGAAGTGCAAGAGGAAGCACCTGGAAGTGTCTAACCTGGTCAGCCACTCTGAGGGCCTGTTTCATTCTAGTCTACAAGTAATACAGTAATGAAAATTGCAAATTTTGTAAAAGTGCACATTTTTTTCCCAATCACAAACAGTTGGCAGGTCTTCCTGTGAAGTCAGGAAACTCTTCTGCTACTTACTGAAAAGGCTGTTTAACTCTTAAAGTGATGCATGATGCATATTGATTTTTTTCTATTTATAAGATTATTCAATTTATTTGGAGAAGGGAAGAGGTCCAGTAATGGTAAGCTGCAACTGAGAATAGTCTTTGGGATACCCATGTAATCAGAAGTTAGAGAATTTGAGGAGTTAATGGGCATTTGATTAATTACTTCATTTGCTCTTCCATAAAATTTAAATAATCTTAGAAGAAGAAGCCCTCTAATGGCTGAAAAATGAACAATATGTGTTTAGAAATATGGCAGAAAATGCAATGCTTTAAAGATATTTGACATGTGGAAGATAGGGAGGTGTATTTACTAAATATATATCATGTTTACCAAAACATCTCCTTAGATGACAGCCCTGCAAATATAACTTTGATTACAAGAACCTATCTACGTAAGGTTGGACTGGTTTCACTGAAAACAATTTTTAAAAATTCTAAAAATAAGGATGGGTGATTTCTTTCCTCTCAGAGATTCAGTGGACAAAATATCCCAAAGTCTTATTGCTTTCACTGCATTCTATTTAAACCTCGTGTTGTAGGAAAAATACTTATACAAAATTATTAAGAGCCAAATGCTTAAATAGGGTTAAGATCGTACACTCTAAATTTCACATTATATAACTACACCCATTTTAAAAGATATATGGCATTTAAGTAAGTGATACCTTTGAGTACAAGACAGGTTTTCATAAAACTATAATACAGGATAATTTTAAGGCATAAAATAGTCTGTTTCACACTGTTTTATTATTGCTTGTTGAATTTCCCCAATTGTAATACACAATATAATTGCTACATCCTTGGGATAAACTCTGTTCTGTCATCTGCAGCTGTCCTGCACACAAACTTTCATCAACTGCAAGGACAGTTTGCACACAGGCAGCACCAATATGATCAGTGTAATAACAGTTGCTGAACTGATTATTTACCAGCAGATGAATTACTTGCAGAAAATCCTTAATTGGCTGAAGTAGCTGTTTTGTAAACAGGAGAACAAGTTTGTTTTCTCACCCATTTGTCTACATGTTCTTCTAAATCTGCCTTCATCCTATTTCTGTAACTCAGCCTCTTGGCATGACTTACATTTCTTGAGCCATCCTCTTGTAGCAATAAACCACAAAATATCATGGCTAGCAACAAATTGGTATGCCAGTCAGATGCTACCAGAAAATAACACATAATGGGCAAGTTATGTCTTCTCCTTCAGCAGAAGCACTAATAGCAACATTTCATCCATACGCCATCGTTTCAAGGTTACTGCCCTTTCAAGTCAAAGCAGTTTCTCAACAAGCTCAAACGTTACTAACAAGAAATACTTGGGAGAGAAATGGACAGGCCAAGGATCCCAACTAATAAAATCACCTGTGAAAATGCAGTAGACCCATACATACTTCTAAAAATATTTGAAAACCCAGCTGAACCATATTTACATAATTACAGAAACAAATCACCCAAATGAACAATATTTAAATAATTATAGAAACAAATGACTGGGATCGTAAGCAGTTATTAGTCTACATTCCTTGCACATTCAAACAGATAAATGTCTTAGGTAAAACAAGCTTATTAGCATTGACTTCAAATCCAAGAATTAACTGCATAACTGCATACAAAATCTTCCCAAAGAAAATAGTGTGTCATGGATTCTAACAACTTAAAGATTAACAAAACCAAACATTTCAAATTCCTCACATTTTTCACAGAAGCATAAGAATCTCCTGGGATTTCTGAACAAAGAAATCCATCAAAATCAGAAATTCTTCTTTACCCTCTAACTTAGCACTTACCACTCTTGATGAAAGACACATTTAGAGCCTAGCTAGCTGTCAAAATCAAGTTAAAGTAATTGAAAAAATAATTCAGAGCATGCGGCTCTACTTTCCCAAACTATGTTCTTTGTCCTCTACATCTATTTTCCTTCTGTATGTATCTACAGATATTATTTAGGCTCTCTCTTCAATCTGACTTATGTGCCTGCCATGCTTCATTTGAAAGTGCCCACCCAGACAAGGAAAGACTCAAGTCTTAAAATAAATTTTAGCTCAGCAACCTTCGAGTGGTGCCCAACAGAAGAAAAAGATGTGGATTCAAACTGCAGCCACACTGGCTTGAAGTGAAGGAACTGGACAGCTGGCCTGGACAGCACCGCCCCTGAGCAAACTGTTGCTGTATATTTACATTTCTGGACACCACATTAAACCAACAAACAGCCTTCCTGGAGCTGGCAGCACCAGGGGAGCCAGCTGACTTGGTGTGTCAGCTTGCTTTCCACCTTGCTCCCAGGCCAGTTAGGCAAGCAGCTCTCAAGCTGTCTCCCTGCCCAAAAGCTTTGTTAAATGCCTGACTGGCCTAAACACTGAACCCAAGCAGGACTGCAAACCTACTCACTATGGACTCCATTCTCCTCTGACCAAGAATGAGAACTAAACAACAGCTTAAAACAGAATCATAAATCTTAGCGAAGGTGATGTTGGGAATCATTTTCCACACCCACCACATACACACAAAGTTTAGGTATCCCAGCAAGCAGGGTTATTCTCAGAAATAATATATTTACTTATAGCAAATATTTCGATAAAACAGCATCCAATAAAAGAGAAAAAAATAAACTACTTAATTCCATCAAACATGAAAATTTCAAAAGTTTGTAAATGCTTTAAAACAGAATGTGCATACTTAAAACACATCTTCAGCTCTAACTACAGCACCACTTCCATGACTCCTGAATACTGCACATAATGCTAACTATAAAGTTAGGTAAAGATCTATGGAAGCAAAATGTTTATGCACCATGATGTGGTATATTTGAAAATAATCATATGTCAAGCAGCTCCATAAGCTTTCCAACTTCAGATTGAACTGCTTTGCTTGACCCAAGTGTTGACTTCAAGTTGATGAATTAACATGAGAACAAACACAACAGTCACCATTCATTTTTGTTTTCTCCTAGTCACTTGCAATTTCTTGTTTCCTTGGGACAAGTAAACAGCTGTAAAGAGAAGGATGTAATCACACAAGGAAAAGCTTTGTGACTTTTCAGAACACCCAAACTGTCAGTAATCTGTTACGAAGCACTGTGACTATGACAAGAGCAAAGAAAAATAAGTTGCAAACCAGGGATTTGTTCTCTAAATAATAAACACCAGCTGAGTATATAAAAGTGGAGTTTGCTTTATTTACATTGCCTTAATATCTTAATGCAGGTCTCCAGTGTCAGCAAGAGAAGTTAATGGAACTGTTTTTTACACACATGCAGTTGTCACAAGCATTCCACTATACAAATATGCATGTCACTCCTTCAAGAAAAATCCAATTCAAATAGTGAAAAAAAGCAAGATCAATATAGAGTGTCTGACTCTATTTAGTAAGGCAGCCTGGAGACTGGTGCTTACCTACATGTATTTGTTATTTATATTATTACACAAGCTTTCTGCTGCCATACAATCACTTACTTTTTATAAAGGGTATTGACTAGCAAAAAAGCAAAAAGAATCACTAAACTACCTGTTAAAATCATTCAAATGCCTATATGTAAGAACAATGCTGTATTCTAGTAAGTCCCATCAGGTTTAATAAAACTAATTGCTAGGACATACTGTTATTTGCAACATATTGCACTTATACCCCTGCTTGTCTTCACACATCTTGGCTAAACTAACCTAATCTGGAAAACAAGCTATTGCCATCTGCTCTAACAGCCAAAAAAGGAAGACAGCAAACAGCACTGCCTTCTGATCAGAACGGCAGCTGACGTGCTTAAGGTAGAAGAGCTAAACATTTTACTAGGAATCTGAGCAAGTTGGAGTACCAAGAATAACCCTACAAGAACTCTGTGTAGCACCAACAGATAGAGCGTGATATTTGCTAAATTGACACTGGCTATGTATAGATTAAGCATTTACAGTGATAAACACGATTTCTAACCTTAATGTTGTTATTGGAGCTTGTGTAAAACAGAAGTTTTGAAAGAAGTTATAAAAAACAGAAATGAGCCTGCATGCTGCATGAGCCCCACGGTTGCTAAGTCATTACAGAATTAATTTTAATTACATTTTAAAAATACTGATTAGATAAGCTCTTGATTATATTTTTTGTTTTCTTTATAGAAACTATTTATCTTGGTCTTAGCTTAAGATCTTCAGTTTAATTCTATACCCTGGGTGCTTTGTACATAAATCAGAAGTAAGTTTTATTTTTCCCTCAAAAATGTGAATTGTTAATCAAGATATTTTCTACTTCATGTAGCTAAAATATCAACATAGATTAAAAATATTGCTTTATCTTTTTTTCCAGTCTAAGGTTTGCAGCCTAAAGACCTCATCTGCAAGATCAAAAAGATAAAGCATGAATAAAGATAAGCTCTAACAACATATAGACCACTTAAAAATTACATTTCAGGAACATCAAAGCCATTTTAAGTAAATGAAAGTACAAAAGCCCCCCTATTTTTAATTAAATGCTAGAACTACAACAAACACAAAATTAAAACGTTTTAATTATCTCTGGAAAACTCTTTTTGCTGTATCCTTCCCCTCCTCACTTAAGTCCAAGCTATTCTCAGCAGAACAAGGAATAGAAATACAGGCAGTATCAACCTTGTTCCTTTATGAATAAAATAATCACCTGCTGTAAGGGAGCCCTTCCCCTTTGACTCTCAAAGGACTGAAAGGAGCAGAGGCCCTGTGCACCCAAGGAGTGCACAGAGGGACCATTACAAACTCCTCTCACCACACACCCCCCTGGTGCACCCTGAGGTTCAGCTGGACTGTCATGAGAGATGCCCACATGAAATCCTCAATACCAGTTTGAAACCACACATTATAGAACATTTGTGACACAACTAGCAGCTAATGCAAACCTTCCAGAATCATCTTCTCCATGCTAAGGAACAGCGGCAATCATATTTCAAATACCTGCATATCAACATCACAAATATAAATCTCTTTGTAGCAGATATTGATTAGTAAAATCACAATTATACAAGCAAGAGCTTGACCTCATTTCATGTCAGTGTGATATGGAGCTCCTTGTGCTTGGTAAAAACAGAAATAGTCCAGGCTAGTGATGTGTACAGTAAGGTGGCTTTGTACAAAAAACTTCCCTCTGGCAGGAGAGCCAGCTGGCTCATTGAAAGCCTCTTGGTGTTAATCCTGATTTAGATTGGATTAAGCTTTTTAATTAAAAGGAATTCTTTTCCTACACGCATGAGAAATATTCTGATCTTCTCCCAGATCTTTTTTTTTTGAACAAGGACTATTTGATGAAAATTTATCCAGAAGAAAAGGGCAAACCATTCCTTCAACTGCATCTCAGGTACCTGTTACAAAAAGCTAAAAACAATTCCAGCCCCCTGCTCGGTATTTTGGTCCCACACACTGAGGGATACAGCAGATTTGTATTCATCAATCTCTACCAATGCTTCCTAACTACAATACAGCACAATTATTCATTATCAGAAGACATACCATCACTGAACTTACTAAAAGTCAGAACTGCCAAATGTTATGCTGGGTAAGGCAATGCCACTGAAATAAAGGACAAAAAGAATTCCCCCAGTAAGTCCAGAGAAAAAGAGGAATTAAGATTCTCTTTTGATGTTTCAAATTCATTAAAATACTCATTTTATGACTGGAAAGTGTATTTAGCTTTACATACTGCTTTGTTAGCAGTCAGAATTGCACAGTATGCAGAGTTGACTGGTCCTGAGAAAAAACCAAAGCACTCCAAACCAAACACTAGGAACACCCACATATTTGGTCAGATTATCTTTTGCAGACATTAAGACTTTCAGTGGTCAGATTTTATTTTATACAAGCAAAGTAATCTGCTTCCAACAATAGTCAATAGGCTAAAATCTAGCATTAACCCATTTCTAATAAGGCTGAAGCCTGCAGAGCTCTAGAAGGCAATAATGCTTTTGCTGCCATTGAGAGCGGAAGTGTTCTGAACTGTCAATACCGAGGCACTGATGATGCTTTAATTTGGTTTTAAAGAAATATTACACAGTCAGCACAGCTATGAATAGCAATGCTAAAACTCTATTTTAAAGCAATGGTTTGTGGAAACGTCACTGCCCCAGCTCCCAAAGACACTGTGACTTTGAGAAGTCTGTGCCCTCATGAGAGGTGCAGCTACTGGTCTGAACTCAGCTCTCCCCAAAGAAGCTGTACAGTCATAACACTTCTTTCTATGCCAGTATGAAAACTACCAAATTAATCTAAAACATTTCCTCTCTGTTTTTCACACATCCATTAATGAACCCAAATTCCCCTGAGGTGCTTTTGGTTTAAGTCTCCAGTGACCATCAATGGTTTCTGTATATACTATTTAAATTTCCCTTGCTGTTGCATTAAGTCTCCACCCTCAAATTCCATAAGCCTCAATTACTACTTTTGCATATATGAATAGTAAGGTTCACAAGTTCATTTTTATGTTAACAAGCTGCAACCATGTAAAGATGTATATAAATATTGGTTGGTAATTCTAATAAAGCATGTATGAAAAAACACACAAGTCTTCCCTTCTGCTATATGAAATGAAAGTTACTACTTCAGAATTTTAAATCAGGAAGCTATTTTAATCCAAGCCATTACTAGGGGCAGGGCCTACAAAAGCACTACTATAAACTTCTGTGGGAGGATATACTGATTGATACAGTTTTTTATAAGAAATGCATTATTTATCTGAGATACTTCAAAGCAAAGAATACCACTGGTGAACTCTGATGACACATCACCTTCCAGATACATGTTACATAGTGAACTCACTCTTCAGACTGACAGAGCAGAGGGAAACTTGAAAAGAACTTCTTTGTCATGATACAGACTCTCCGGCAACATTGTTAGATAAAGAATAAAATAAATTTTAAAAATAAATAAATGGAAATAAAATAAATTGAACTTTGACTCCTGATACTCAGCAAATTTAATTGTAGTGGTTAAAAAGGGAACTATCCATGTGACATCATATTATGGTAGGAACAATTCATACACAAGCTTGGGCAGAAAAGATGGAGGGAAAGTCAAGAGGCAATAGTCCTCTATAGTATGACGTGGTGCAAAGGAAGCTCCATGATGAGTGAACACTGAAAATGTGCATACTCTCATCCTTCAACTCCTCAGTTACTGTTCTATATCTACTTCATCATTTTTATCTTCCGTTCCAATTCACAGTTTATCTTTAAAAAGGCAGAAACACTATGGCTGTATGTAAGTTGTAAACACTAACTTCCCTAGTGCATATTAAAATAATTTCTGAAATCTTATTACTTCCACATTCCTAGATTAAAGTAACTTAGTTTCCAAACAGCCACCTCAAAATATTTTCACACCTCTTCTGACACCTAGTTCATACCAACTTATCTTCTTCTCAGGAAGGCAAGGATATCTTGGGCCGACATCAATATGCAGGGTTAAAATTGACTCAGGGTAAAAATTCTCACTACGTTTCATACATCACACTATCAATGAGAAAATGGGCCACTTTTCATCAAAGGGAAATTCTGTATATAAATTGTTGTAGATCAGGACTTCACATCTCGGTACACTACTAGCCTATGACCAACTGAGAAGAGAGCTCTTAAGCAAGATCCAGGGTGAACCACAGCACAAATGTATAGTGATTTTTTCAGCAAAACTATATCAAATTTAAAAGAGTTTATTCCGTCCAAGTGGCCTCCCCTCTGTGCTCCCAAATGTGAACATATTATCCCAATGGTAATTTGGTTAAAGTAGCAGCCATTTATTCCAGAGGCTGTGGAGAAGGCCCCTCTCTGTAGTCAATGCCACAAGACTGCAACTACAACAGGTAGCAGAAATTTCACTTGACTTTACACGTGGTACTTAAAAAGTATCTGGGAACTTCAGTAATTTTGTACGCACCATGAACTATTTTAACCTGTTATTCTTTGAGGTACAATTTCTGTAATATATTGACTTCTAAAAACTGTATTTACAATTGGACAGAGTAAGTTTTATTTCAAAATATAACATTTCCCGTTGAACGAAAAAGCACAGAGCTGCCACAGCTCTGTTCTGCTCTTGCGCCTTCCAGCTGCTCAGAGGGGGAAAAAGAGTCGGTTTAGGTATTGTGAGGTTTGCTTTTAAATCCTGTCTCTCAGCACCTGGGAAGCAGAGGAGTTTCTCGCTGCTCCTCCCCAGGAGGGAAGCTGAGTGTGCCACAGAGCCAGCAGAATCTCCTGCCAGCAGCGGGGGCTGCGCTGGGCCCGCGCCGGTCACTGACACAGGCTCCGCGGCGCGGGCCGAGCCGGGACCCAGACTGGCTGTCTCTGCACATCTGCTCTGCAGACAAGCACTGAGAACAATCCCTGCTTTCAGCCCAGATACAAACTCACCCAGTATATTCATCAAAAAAGCAGCTGAAGCCATTAGCTTTCATTTTCCAAAATGATAGAGACCCACTCCCGCATGACTACGAACGTGACTGTTCCAGCTTCTGAACTTGAGATGGAATACCCCCAGCTCCCTGTGAAGGGTCACCCTGTGCAAAGCACACAGCCACACGAGGCAAACCACAGGAAATCAGCTTACCCGTTGAAAACAGCTCTGAATTGATAACAACTGAGCTGCAAAAACCCATAGAAATTCACATTCACGCCACTAAAACAACTGCAGCAAACTGTCTTGGTGAAAGGAAATTCACCATGGACATGAAACACACTTTTTTCAAGAAGTGAGAGCTCTTGATAATAATTATTTAGGCTATTACAAAGCTAAACCTCACTAGGCTGAGCACCATTCTGCCGCTCAGAAGAACTTCCAGCCCAATTTGGAAGTCACAGACAGCATCCTGGCTCATTTAACACACAATATAGCTGTCCCTAAATTAGGTCTAAACTGAAAAATATTAAAATGATTCATCATGTTAACTTTATTATTCAGATTGTCATTACATGTGAAAGCAGGAAACTCTCAGGCAGTACAGGTATTTTAAGGTTACTTGATTGCAAAGTTTAAAAGCAACAACAATTCACCATTTATCACAAAATAATTTGGGTTGGAAGGGGACTTGAAAGGTCATCTAGTCCAACTCCCCTGCAATGACTTACAGTCAGTTGTGCAAAACTCAAGACCAATGTGATGAAGAGCACGAACAACACACGTAAGGTTTTTTTACTCACTGTCTTGTTTTCTCACCATGCAGGAACACGTGGGTCCCATTACCAAGTCCTTCCTCCCAGCTGAGAAGGTGGAAATCTTCACTGTAAAACATATGCTGACATGCATCTTTCAAAAGCTAGAGTTTTAACAGTTTTATTAATTAGTCTAAACTACCTGAGTTCTCAGAATTAAAGCTGTATCTGTTACAATAAATGCTCCCTAATCTAGTTGTCACTAGCTGAGAAACACACTGCAGAGATCAAAGAGATTTGCAACTAAAAACATTTAAACAATTTTCCTCTTTCTGTTGCCTACGTGAATCTAAGGATGTATTTTATTTTCTTATTTTACCATAGTAGTACAACTATGCAAACCTTTCTTTTAAAAAATACTGTCATTAGAAATATGAGGCACTATCTTTGCTAATTAGTGGATATTTTTGCATCAAGAAAGCTGTCTTTAAAATGAGTTCTGTGTCTTCAAAATTATATGAAGTACTAATTTACAAAAATAATTAGTATGTGCAACAATCACTTGAAAGCCTATCTCCTGCTATAGGACATTTCCATTGGGCAGCAATCTGGACTGCATTATAAGACACTATTATACATGAACAGATGGAAATCATAAACTGATATTTAGCTACAGATTTCCTGTCAGAAACTTATATAAAAAGAAAAGAAGGAAATATGCTTAACATTTTCCATTAGCCAACATCAAATCACTGAAAAAAACAGACGCATCCATGTAATGTCTATGAAACAGCAACCTATTTTAATCCTTATCTTTTCATGTTCCTTACAAATCAGATAATCTTATTTATGCCTATGTTTTTATCCTTAGGCACACAGCATAGGATCAAAACCAATAAACTACCTATAAAAGAGCACACATTTCAGTCACAGTTAAAAATTAGGACTTCTCAGGTTTGAATTCTTACTAATGGCTGAAAATCAGTCGAAGCCATTGAAGCGCTTCAGAGCTTCACAGGTTTGTCAAAACTGATTATTGTATCACAGGCCAAAAATGTATTAAACTTTCCCATTATAAACTGTAATGAACTGTCTTGGCTAGATTAGCAAACACATTGTTTATATAATTCAGATATGAAAGAAACTCAAGTTGCAAAGATTTATGTATGGAACACCAAATTACTATGAAAATAAACTGCTCCCTTCATTTAAGGGCAAAGTAATGTCAGCTGTTGCAATCAATATGACTATCTAGAAATACAGTATTGTTTTGGATTACACTTAATCAGAACCTTCTGCTTCACTGCCAGGATTTAAAAAGAAAAGTAAATATTAATGCTATTAAAACACAATACAGAGATCATCTGTTGCTGAACATGCCACCCAAGATGAATGGGGACTTAGGGAGATAAGGTACAGCTGTCATTTGGGTCATGGGAGCTGTATTTCACAACTGATAAAATTGATAACTTCAGCCACCTGTAAACTAAAAAATCTCCAAAATATTATTTCACAAAACGTCAGAATACATTAAGTACCACATGAATGCTTCCTTCTGCAGGCAAATCAATAGCAGTGTAAATTTTTAGTCTGCACATAGACTGAGTTTGCTATTTTCTTCATGGATTTACCAATGAAAGCTTGTAATATTATTATTCTACACATTCAGCTTCTTTAATTTCATTTTCTTTCTGCCCAAACACAATATAAGCAAAGGAAACAGACTTCCTTCTGTTTCAACAGTCTTAGAGACAAACCAACCTTCAAGATCACTGATGATCTCCAAAAGGATTTCAATGGAGGGCCTTACTATTAATTACTCCAGGCTAACAACAGTTAGGGCTTCAGGCACAACCAAGACAACATACCTAATTCCCCATTTCATATGGTGAATTCGTGAGGTAAAACTGCATTAAACGTGGGGAGGAAGGAAACTAATTGGAAAGAAAAAATAATGTGTAAGTTGACTATCAATTAGAATATGTTGTGTTACTCCACACTCCACTAAAGAGCCAACACTGCATCCAGAATTTCTTATATGTATATAAATTCACATTCAACAGTTGCATAAAAGTTCAAAAAGTCTGTGTTATTATTTACTGAGAGCTGAGAATAGTCTACACAAAGTAAACCTGGCAGCTCACAGCTATCCCAAACTTACCCTTGGAAAGGGCACCAGAATTCTGCAATATTTGTCTGAACACAGCTAATAAGCCTAGTCATTCACAATTAACAATGTTCTCCTTTTATTTTACATTATGCAGCTGAGTAAGAACTTGTCTGTTAACCCAAACTGAAGAGAAGGAGTCTGAAGGTTTACTGAATACCACCATTAAGACATAACCACAGCTCTAGCAAGTGAATTTAAATAAAAATAGCCACAAAAAAAACCCACTTAAAAAGGTGGGAAACCATCTTAAGGAGTAGGAAAATATGCCCCTATATACTACAATGAAAGAACACCAGGCACTCTTCATAGTTAACCAGATGCACTGGAGGTAAAGAAGTAGTTCTTCTTCCAAACAAACAAACAAAAAATCCCGCAGTTTCAAAAGCTTTTAAAAGTTTTTTTTAGGTAGCTTTTAATAGACTTGACTGGGAACACTCTGAGGCCAGACAGCAGTGAGCAGCCTGAGGATCCCATCTTCCAACCATTAGGCTTATGCAATCTACTGCCTCAGCCTTTTTTCTATGGCTGCTTTATCAAAGAATAAACATAAATATTTGTTTATAAAGCCGCAGGAACTTGAGGGGAATGGACATGTGGCTTTCTCTATCAGAAGAATGAGAGTCTTCATCTATCTTTTTATATGTAAGGCAGTTGAGATAATGTTAGGTCTTGTCCTAATGGATTTTGTTTTAGTATCTTCCAGCTCAGACGTAATATAACATGACATACAAAAGGCTTGTGAACAGGCTGAGAACACTGGGGACATCACTTCAGCTCCCCCTAAATTCCCTCCAAGCACAAACTTCTGCTCTACAGAACATACCTATTATTATAAAATTACTCAAGCTATTTCTTTGTCCATTTATTAGAGACTGAATAGGAACCAAGAACACAGGACCGCTGGTCTGCTCAGAGAAGGTTTACTAGGATGCAGCAATACATCCAAGGGAGGAACCTTGGATGTATTGGGAGGATCTTCCAATACACTCGGTATTTGTGCTGGCAGCCACAAACAACAGTAAACAAGTTTTTTGATTGCAGACCTGTGAACTAAAGGGGTAGAATATATCATCCAATTCCTTTCTTCTCAAAGCTCTGCCACTGGGAAAACAGAGCACTTCTTGTAGAGGAAAAAGGACTTAGTACTCAATTCTAGTACACCCTAAAACAATTCCCAAATAAAAAAACCCCACCAAAGTAACTCCCTGCCATCAACACCAAAACCTGCTGATCAGTACATGATTATGCCAAGTACTTCATAATGAAGTTAACAGTTGTAGTTTCCAGCTATGACAGCCCCACTTGCGTTCTGTTCACAGCTATCAGTGTCTTCTCAAACACACCTTGTCGCCTCTCACTGGTGTCATTTCAAGCACCAAGCCTGCAGCTGTTCAGTTTCCAGTGTCAAATCTCCCCAGTACTTCCTAAACCCTCTGAAGCTCCCACTCCTCTGTCTTAAACACACCCAAATGTTAAGATGCCCACATACAAGCTGCTGTTGCCTAGTTTCCATTAACAGCTACAAATAAAGTAACAGGAATAAAGCCAAATACTTAGGAATAGAAACACTATTATTCTGATCTAAGAAAATCCACATTTATCAATTCATGCAGAAACAGTCTCCAGATTAAGCCAATAGCAGTTGAAAGACAGCTCCCCCAGATCAATCACACCTATAGAAATTAACAAAAAATATTTTTTTATTTCAGTTAAGAGTTTTTTTCTAATTTACATTTTACAAATTCTATCCCTTAGCCAAAATTTGCTACCTCAACTTTTTTAAAGTTTATTCTGCTTTAAAACCCAGCAGGAAAATTAAACCCCTTCAAGCCATCCCCTGTCTCCTTCTGATAGTGAAGGAAACACTGGGAGAGATTATAAGATGCAATCACAACTTACTGAAAAATCACAATAACCACAACAATATTAATAAAAGTGTAAAAAAGAGTGTTTTACCCCAAAAGGGGATTCACCACAGAACAACCAAAAAAGCTTCCTGAAGACAGCACCCAGTGTGGTTTCCCAAAGGCAAGATGGTGACTGGCCCTGTGGTATATGGGAAAAGAAAGGTTTAGCTTCCCCCAGACCAGTGGGAAAACAGGGACAAGGCAGAACCTGGTGGGACCTGACAGGGCTTTGAACAATCAGCTGAGGCCTCTCCCAGCCTGACTTTGTGGAGCAGGACTGGAACATTTGGTGTTCCAGCCTGGCTCCAGCAGCTGCAGCTCGGGCCTCTCGTGGATCCGCTGGGCTCCGTGCTGGCCTCTCTCTTCCCTTGCTGGGAGCCACATCTTGGGCTCACCAGCACTGCCTTTCAGCACCAAACCACAAACCTGCAGCTCAGAGGAGCAGGAGGAGGAGGCACCAGCTGTGGAGAGGGGCCTGGTCCACCAGGCTGACCCAGTGCTGGCACAGCCCTCCCTCGAGCCCGACCATTCCACTTCCAGCTGCCTCCTGCAGACACCACAGGGCAGTGGTAAGGAATTAAACGGCACTAGAAACTCCAGCCCTCTTCTCTAGAAGCACAACTATGTTACAAAGGTACTTACCTCTGGTAATCCATATACACTTCCTGGAAAAAACCTCACTTTCACCCTTAAAAAGCTGTCAACACTAGACAAACAGAAATCACTTGGAAGTATTTCTTCTTAAGCTCTCTTATATATGTCAAAGTCTAGATAATCACAAGGCTGTGGCAAATGAAACTATTTGGGTTTGTTTCAGCTGTGTTTGTTTTGTGCTCTATGATGTATTTTTAAAGATTTATCTCTCAATCCAAGTTAGTCATATGCATTTTTATACCTATATTTTGCTACAGAAAAAATAAAAAAGAGAATGAAAAACTGTTTTACAGAATGAAACATTGATATAGCAACATGCAGATGACTAATATACAGATTAGGCACTTGAAACAGCTTCTACTTCAATCATCATTTCCCTATTCAACTATTCTGTAAAATGAAACCAACCCTTGACTGACAAAAAATACAAAAATGTCAAATTAAAATATTTTTTTAAGTTCCAGACATGTAATAATCTGCTGCTCGTAGTGGTGGTCTATAATTATGCAACAGAGATACAGCATACTTATGCAAATGAAACTTACACTAAGGGATCAATTTCTCCATCCTTGAAGTGCAGAGACCCAGCAGAATATCTTATAGCATTGAAATCAGAACTTAGAGTGGAAAAAATTTGTCAGTAAAAAAATTTAAATATGCTCGTGTATATCTGAAAGAACATGTTCAAGACACTAGAATTCTGATTTCAAAGTGAAAATAATCACTCTTCTGTCTCTCACAAGGAGACCCCACTGTCAATATGTATTTTGGAACGACTGTTATAAATCAGCTTGCAATGCTGAATGAATGCAAAGGTTCCCAACAGTGAATTCTTGTCCTTTCAGAAAGGATCTGTACAATTAAAACATTGCTGATCCTTCTCAAAACAAAGCACATCCTCATTATATAACTTCAGCTAACATGTACACTTTGTACACCAGTAAAACTCTCTGTAAAATCAAACCCAGTAATAATCTTTATGAAGCTGGCCATTAAACTTGTGCTTTACCACCAGAGTGCTTCCTTCAAAGTATTTATGGTAGAGGTGATAACAGATATCTCCTGCTTTTGTTTAGCTTTCCTAAAATTCCAGATGCCAGCGCAGTATGTGTCAACTCCTTTGGCCTCTCAATTACTTTACAGAAGAGCTCAGGCAGGCACACAGCAGAGCCTGGGAAGTACCATCTTAACAGGAATGAGGAATGGGCCATGTGTCTGCTCCTCCTCAGCCCCAGCTCCCATCTCCATCAGTGGTTTCAGCCAGTATGGTAAACCACAAACAGGTGACAGTTTTCAATGGAGACACAAAGAACTGAATGAAACCAATGACTGATGCACATTTTCAAGGCCATATTGAAATATACCAGATTTCACCTTCTAGGGACAAAGACTGATTCTCAGTTTGATCCTCTTACTATCTTTGCTTCGTCTGGAAAGAAGTGTTAGAAATTCTAGGAGAAAGGCATTTTGTCTAAATTCTCTGATGCTGTGGAAATGTCATAGTCATTGAGAAGAAAAGGCTAGGATGGCACAAGTCAGATCACTACTTGTTTTGCATAAAGGCAGTTGAATGAAAAATTCTCAGTAAATTCATGTGCTTTAATCAAACAATTCACAGGAATAAAGTCACTATATACAGATGAATATTACAAAGTGAAAGCAAGTTATCATTATTTTGCTATTACTGGTATCAATTCCTTTTTTCCCCTGCTGTTGTCCTATAGGCTGTACACACAGACATACTATTTATCCAAAAGAAAATGAATTTTCCAAGGTTACTGCAGAATTAAGGGTGCAATCCAATGGTGTGTGTTTTAACACTAATAACAGACGGCTTATCTCAAAAAACTGGTTTCTACCTGTGTGAACCAAGTTCAGGGACAGAATTTTTTCACAGAGTCTGCATATGAATTTGATGACAATTGAACTGGGAGAGTTAACTGAGTACTGCACTAACTGAGCCCACAGGAATGGCACTGAGTTTCACAGCAGGCCCAGCAGTGCCATTATGGGCACGGTCAGTGCAAAGGGATAAAGGACACTGTCACAGAAACAGGAAAGTGATCCTTTGGGGGCTTTTTTCTGTCTTACCTCATTTTCCTATGGTCTCATCTTTCTCACTTTTCCATTCTACTTCCCTGTGCTCTGCCACATCATCCTGTGGCCAAAACATTCCATGGGAGCCAATACACATTTCTCTTACCACATGATCTCCTCCTGATTCCAGAAAGGTGAATGCAAACTTTTGGGCAGTCAATTAATAAAACCAAGAAATACACAACACTCTTGGAATACAAAGAGGAAAAACCCAATGAAAACACAAAAAAACAAACCCACCATAAAAAAAAAAAACCATGAAAAAAACCCATGAAAATTACATAGCCCATACAGGTTGTCCATGACTGGTATTTTCTTTTTAATTCAGAGTGTCAAAAATTATTTTCTTAGGCCTCCTTCCATAATTTTTAATACAAAGTACCATTACAAAGAACAGAGGCAGCAAACAAATAAGATCTGGCATCACCTTGTCTAAAAATAACTATTTCTACATCTATATGTATTTCTCTGTTTCTCTTCAGCTTTAAGTTGACTAGGTTTCTAGTCAATGTTTTAACAACAAAGAGAGGAAACAAAACAAAACAAACAAAAAGACCTGCTTCCTTTAGGATGCAAGTCAAAAACTTCAATGATCTTTATAAGCACCTGTTACTTTTTGGTTCCAAAGAAAAAGTGGTACCAAACCAGCAGAATAGAATTATGACTCCATGAACAGCTAAAAATGGAAAGTGATCCTCTGAATTAAAAAGTTGAGGAAGATTAGGGAAAGTTCAGATAAGACTTATGTCTAGAGAGCTAGCAATAGGAATGAGTTATAAAATATCAATCTATAAAACATTGTAAAAGAACATTTAATATAGAACTTGTAGTAGAGATAGTTAACATCAGTTTTCACCATGACAGCAGCTTGTATTTAAACTAGTTGTTAAATTTGTGTTAGACGTGCACACAGTAAAAATTAAATTTAAGACCTGCCCTTTTCTAAATGTTAAGAACAAGTACTTGATTAACATTATGTAGATGTATTCCTATTTTTATCATGACCAAGCAGAAAATGTTCATTAAGATGCAAACACAATATGCTGAGAAACTGTCAGTCCACCTCTTTTGCAAATTATTCACTAGGAGTCAGGCACTACATTAACACAAATTTCTATGACAATAAATACACATAGATCTGAAGCTTAATGCAGGATGAAATGATGGGAACACTCACATTTTGAGTGTTTTTAAATGTGTAACTTTAATACACTGCTATGTAAAGTTTCATGACTAGTGATGGCCTGATTTGTATTTTGTGAAACAGCATACTTGATAAGATAGAACTTTTTGGCTGTTCCCTACTACGACTATTAACTTAGTCAAAAGTTCGTAAAGCATTCTAATAAAAACTCCTGCATATTTACATTTTGACACAATAAACAGTACAACTACTACTGCTAGAGTTTAGTCCAATGTTTACTCTGCACTGGAAACAGAAATCAAAATTAGTGAATATGCTTATAAAGATTAAATAGACAATGTGCTTTTTCATAGCTTTAAATAAGCATTAAAAGAAGAGAATGCCAGTTGTAGAACAGGTATTTCAAAGAAACAGAAAAATAAGTACAGGTTCTTGTTTGAAGTGGGTTCTTGTAAAAATCTTCATAGATGTGATCAGAGGAGCCATTTACCACATCAAAGGAATCTACACAAATACTTTTTAAAGCAGCTCCATGAGGATGGCACCAAGTTTTCATGTTTGGCCAACATAAAGCAGTGGTTCCTTCCCTTCTCATTCCTCCAGCTACCTCCCAGACTCCACTACTGGGGGAATAATCAGAGGGAATGTACTTGGTTAGAACTTTACTCTCTGCAAAACAAATCTGAGTTTCTGATAACTCAAAAGGCTTGATGAGCCTTTCACCATCTTCATAGTCTTCCTCTGGCCTCTTTCTAACATCTTCCTTATGTTGTGGCACCCAACTGTGTTACTAAAAACATCTTTCCAAGTCTACAGTGATTCTTTTTTCCCCTTTTGGAATACCACAAAGGGCTGGAATGTTGCAAGAGAGCTGCTTTAAATGCCCTGAAATCTGGTCTTGTTTCTTCTCTTTCACTTCTGTGAATTACACCACACTTTACTTACCAAACTGAGAAATTAGTGCAACTATTTACTTAAATGAATATTGTTCTCAAAGCCTGAACTCCTAGCAAGAAGAGTGCTTGTACTATTGAACAGAGACTTTTTCATAGAACTAGTGAGAAAGAGTAACATTGCTGATACCAAGAAAGTGTCATTGCATTTACCTATAGCTTTTGGATTCTAAGCTGGAGCACTCCTAAAAGGAAGTATGAAAGATTTTTAAAAGTAAAGAAAAAGAAGGAAATATTTCTGAAAAGTCTCTAACTAGTATACACTGGTCCTTAATATAACAATTGTAATGTGACCATCTACATTGTTTTAGTCCATGATGGTGCTTTCTTGTATCTTGGAAATTTCTGGAGTGACCACAATGACCACACCTACCATGAGACCTGCATGCCTCCAGAATTTGTGGATTTAAACTCCTAAACTCTCTTGAGACAGGAAAACTAATTTTTCCATTTTATAAACAAGGAAGCATAGAACAAAGAAGCCACTTGCCCATGCATGCACACACACAGCCCCCAGCCAGAATTTAAAGCCAGACTGCATAAATCCTTGCTTCAGACCTCAATCATAGTATCAGTATCACAGTTCTCTGTAGCCCTCACTGACACAAAAGAGCAGCTGATATTTCAAGAAGGGTGTCCTGAAATCTTACTCAAGTTTGTTTCTCAGAAGAAAGACTTCAGCTGCACACCAGAACATACACATTTTATTTTCTACTTCTTCGCCAGAATGTTTTGTCAAATGGCTAGATAGGATTTATTTTGCTGCAGCATCACCTTATGCCCTACTCTGATACTAATGCAGTTGTCTAATATGCCTTAAATTACCTGTTTGGGCATCTGACACTGAGGTAGCTGCACTAAACCGGTGTTAAGTTTGAATCTTGCATATGGCAGAAGGTCAAGATAGCAATGAATTATCTACTCTGGGTAGATAATTCAATTACATTATTGCATTAAGTGCAATACCTATCAAAATCTGTTTAATCACCAGTGTCCTTTGAGAATGACAATAGACATACAACTATCAAGAAAATAAGAATCAGCAGTTAAAAGTTTACCTTTCCCTACTCATTTCTCTGGTGTGTATCAAATTACACAAAATTATATAGTTGGGGGTAAAAAACCAGGTGAGCAAGTATCCACTCCCTGCAGTATCAGGTCTGACAAGAAATGACACTTTCCAAACTAATTACAGTTTAAGAGAATTGTGTTTAGTTAAACTTAACTGCTGTAATTTGGCCCCTTGAGAAAAAAAAGTAATAGCTGATTTTGAGTATATCAGCATGGGACCATGCTGCCAGTACCTGTATAGAGATACACAAAGACTGCTGCATATCTGTTCATGAAGGGTACTCCACTAAGCACAAATTCATTCAACAAAATTTTAAATTGCAATTATTACACTTACCTTACCTAGACATCTTCTCTAAGAGAAACGCCCAAGATATCAGAGATGCCATCCTACACTGCAATTAGACAATATCCACTTATCTCAACCATGTGAGAATTCATCCTCATATTTTAATTCCACCAACATGGTTTCCATGTGGAAAATGGAGTAGCAGACTACCTCAAATACACAGGTGTGACTGTACACATACCAAATTCATGCACTTTGATGTATTTTTCTGAGGGCCCCATGAGATGTGCAAGCTCTGCAAGGTCTGGCACCATGTGATGTTTATTGCTCTTCATCAGTTGTGATTTAATAAAGTAGCTGAAAGACACTCTGGCAGATCCATTCAAGATATGTGCTTCTCCTCCCCTCCAATACAAGTACTAATTATATAATGACTTTTGTAGGTGTTTTAAATTAGGAAGTATAAGACTGTAAGAGATGAACATTCTCCTTAACAGTAAATTTATTTTGCTTTTTAAAAGAAGAAGCTGTATTTCCATGAAAGAAGTCCTTGTCTGGTGAAAGTCATGTCAAAATTCCAAAGGAAAATGTCAGCAGCATTAGCCTCAAAAACAGATGCAGTGCTGGCTATATTGCTCAGCCTGTTTTATGGACAGCAACTAGTTTTGAAGAGGTTTGCTGGCCTTCATAAGCATTCATTTTATTAGACTTAAGCTCATTATTGCTTGGGTTTTCCACTTTGATACTTGATGTTAAAACTGATCTTAAAAACACTGCAGTCACTTCTTTGTGCTTTTGGAGATGAAAACAATTCTTTGTATCTTGCAGTTTCTGTGACTGATAATATGACCTGTTCTTTCTATCATTTATACATTGTGATTTTTCTTCTTGGGGGCATTGAACAAAATCCTATTCTACACATTAGATACATTTTTAACAAATACACCCACATATCATTGTACATTCCCCCTTCACAGAATTAAGAACTGAATTAAGAGCTCTAACAAAATTTTTAAAATATGTTGAATACTGACCACACTTTATCATCAATCAGTAGATTTCTCCTGCTGACTAGAATAAGAAACCATCAATCTGTAATCTCATCTATCCAATGAATTATACAATACTAACTAATCAGACTCTCATAAAATGAAATCACAGGTTCTGGATCTACATGATCTCTCTCAAACTAAGTATTTCATCACTCAAGATATTCCAGGGTCTAGTGATAGGAAAATAACCCCTTCCTGTTCCCAGTTTCCACATTCACTGCAGTGCCTTAGAAGCTGTGCAACCCTTCAGCTTTCTCAAACAATTAATGCTCTAAGAACATGATAATCTCAGTCACTGTTTTGAAACTATATGGCCCAAAACTAGATTTTTATCCTAATACTTCATATTTAGAGGAATGTACCAGTTTATGACCAGTTTCCCCATCTTCTGTTTTTTCTACAATCCTGATAGGAAACGTTTACAAGTAGGAATCAACAGGCCCATTGCAGACCCAATCAATGAGATGAAGGACTATAATTTATCTGCCTAAGAATCACCTTCTGTACCTGGCATTCTGCACATAATTACTCAACTGTTGTTTAAAACAAATACAGCATTACTGGAATGAATGCCATTAATCAGCAGGCAGCCTCTGCCTATACAAATCAGCCCCACTCGACTTCTAAGTACTATAGACAAATTATTTACATTAATTTTTTATTAAGAATTTAATGGTATTATAATGCACCATACCAACAAATCAGCACAACTAATATAGTTGGAAATACCACTATAAACTCTACTGAACTTCCCTGGCAGCAAAAAGAAGCTGAGTTGGTAATGTCAATGTAAAAACCAGGCCTTAGTTCACCACTATTCTCATGAGAAAATACTGTTATGACTAGTTTACTGTACGTTTTCAAGTAACAGAAAATACTCCAAGGAAAACAGCAAGTGTTTTAGAGCAGCCCTATTGATGCACTGAAGAGCCTGTCAATGTATTCTGGAATTTCATTAAAGTTTATAGTAAAACAAAAGGTCTCTTTTCTCATCTCATCTCATTTTGTGCAAGAGCCGCTGAATTTAACTTTATAATCCAAAACTCTATTAAGAATGTAAGTGTTACTCCACAGCAAATATGATCTGAATGCTTTTATTCATATCTTCTTCCCTCACATCAATAGAAAAAACATATTTCCATTTATATTCGATAATAAATTTTTAAAACTTTTTTCCACTTTTTCTATTCAAATCAATTGTGAATGTGTAAGCAGAAAAAGCTGACATTCTAGTCACAGAAAACAAGGAGAGAAAGCTGCAATAGGAGTCAGAAGTAAGAGGCCACTCATCTATTTGCAGCAAACATCCAGAGTATCTCTTTTATAGATATGTTCAAATCTAATTACTCTGCAATGGCCAAGCAGCTCCATACCAGCGATTTCCTGTTCACCATTGCAGTAGAATATTTATAGACATAAGCTGGAGTTGCTTCTTTCTTCTTTGTTTTCTATTACATTTTAGGGGTTTTTTTCCCCTAGAAAAATTATTTCTTTCAATAGTTGCTCCCATATTGTTTCTTCCCAATAGATGCATCAGAAATGTTTCTGTGTTACAACATGGGATGGGGAACTTTTTTCAATATACTTTCTCAGGAAAGTTCATATGATTTTAAAAACAATATAATTTTAAAAAATATGATTTAAAAACAATAGTCAGTAATGTGATACCTAACAAAAACACAGTGAAATAATGATAAAAATGCAGCAAACTTCGGCCAAGGGAAGGTAAAGGTCAGGGACATTCCCATTATCCACATATTAAAGATGAAGATTAAACCAAAAGCACCATCCCACAAATGTAGACACTAATTGCATCAGGCTATTTTCAGAATTTCTGTATCTTCATTCTTGTAACCAAATGTTGAGGGCCATTCTTTGCTATCAGTAACCTAAACAGATGAAAACTGAGCAGCATTTGACTGCAAGCACAGAGGAAAACCTGAGTTAAGTAAAGTACACATTAAAACATCTTCAGGACAGCTAGGGTCAGTAATGAATAAGATTACCATTTTACCAGTAAAGTACATTTACTACCCAGATAAACACACAGCACTCAGCAGCATCCTTTCACAGGTCAATGGGTTTTCTATAGAGCCAGTGTGGAGAAATATTTCCAAAGTACCTCCTCAAATACGCTTGTCTAAATCTGTATGTCCAGCTGCACAAGTAAGCTGTCAGGCCATAAATAAAGCAGACTATTGGGCAAGCTATTTATTTATTTCCTCAGACTGTTTGTACTGTTGCATTTCCTTTTGAAGTGCTACAGCTGTAAAGGTATCTCAGGCTATGTAAGGATGCATGACTCAAAGTATCAACAGTTAAATTTTCTTCTACTGGCAGCCACAGTATTCATAGACCTTATGAAATTTTGAAGCCTAAGAAAAGACTGACACCTTGTTTTCTGGTTTGAGGGTCTTGGCAGTGGGGTGGGGAGAGTGTGTGTGGTGGTGAAAGCAAGTGCGCATAAACAATCCATGAATATAATACTAAGAAATGCAAGCAGCATCAGACACAATCCCTATGCTCTTCTGTTTTTATTGCTGCTAAACTGAAGGCTTTTTTATTAGTAAGTGCAGAACTTCAAATATTTTCAGAGGCTAAAAAAACAGTATGATTCTAATCATAAGTAATTGCAAGAGATTACCAGCTGCATGATGCAAAAAAAAAAAAAATCTAAGGAAATTCTGTTCAAGCTAGAAAAATGCTAGAAAGATGGAAGAGATCTCAGTAAGCAAGGAAGCTAAAAAAGTTATGAATCCACAGAGACAGTTCAGGTCCATGCATCAAGACTCAGAAACAGTAAGATTCAGGCTCTCATGAATTAAATAGGCTGCTAGTGTGCCTAGATATATTTCAATATATGTTCCATAAAGTCAGTCTTCGGGTATATGAAATGTCAGATAATCAAATATGAAGCAATTCCAAAAGAAAACTTGTAAATAATACAAAATACAGAGCATGTTAGTCTAGCAAGCCTGTTTGCAACCAGTTTCACTTGAAAATGCTGATTAGAGCAAAATGTCAGGCATAAAGTATATAAAGAAAAAGTGTGCTATAGTAATCAAGTCTAAAGATGACAAAGATGGATGCCTGCAGTTGTGTTCAAGTCCTTAAAGAAAAGCTGCAATCACTTGGCCAGCTGGAGACAAATATATTTTCCTGGCTACCCAGGCTATCCAAAGAACAAGCAGTAAATCTCTCACCACAGACTGCAATGCACCTTCCCAACTGAAAGCCTTAGGCCTCCAAGGAAGCAGCCCAACTAATTCCTAAAACCACTGAACCTTTTCCCCAAAACCATCACTGTCCTTAGTGAAGCTGAAGTGCATGCCAGCCAGTTTTCCAGCTCCCCATCTTCCTCAGATACCAGAAGAAAGAATGTTCACCCAACAGCTGGACAGGAAAGCTTTAGCAGAGCATCTCTACTGACACAGAACACTGACCATGGAAGATGCAGCTGTGACAATGCAGTGAAATGTATGAAACAGGGACTGTGAAATAACCCACATCTAACACTGAAGTGAAAACACTGTAGCTCAATTAAGGCTTTTTCCTGAGTCCTGAATTGTCTTACAGTTTTCATGAGGTCTTGAATCCAGTGACTAACCATGTGACAACTTCAGACAAAGGACAGTTAGACATAAACATCAATCCTTGGTGTTCTTCTATCCCCTCCACCTACCACTCCTTACTCTTCACTAGAACTCCTACACCACACACACCCTCTACCATGCTCTCCTTAGTTCAATTCTACACGGTGGTGAAGGGGAATCTGATCTTACAGAACATACATGATTAAATACTTTCAAGATATATATTGTTATCTTCTTCCAGCTGCCTCTTCTGTAAGATCAACTTTGTAATTTCCTGTTCCAATGTCCAGAAGCAATACTTCAGCAGCCAGCTTCTAGGTCCAATTATCTATTTTCAGAGAAATAAAGGAGTGAAACAGAAAAAAACCAGCCACCAATATACAGATATTTATGCAATATCCACATTCTCCACAGCTCTTTCAGTCCTTATACCTCTGAGTAGCAGTTCTGGTACATGGTAAAACAAGTCTGATTCACTTTACCTCTGTTTCCCACAAAGATTACACAGATTTGGAATGAGCACCAAGGAAAGGAGCAGTAGGGTCTGTCTAAGTCAGCATTGCTGCCAGAAATAATGAATGTCAAAGAACATCCCTAAGACATCTAGAACATTGAGGAATGAATAAGTAATAGGTCTGGATTTTAGCCTGCTTTTCAGAAAAGCAGCCTTCTTCTCAAATCCTCTTCTCCCTCACTGTAACATTAAATATAACTTACTGGATACTTGGAAATAAAATACAGTTAAGATGTCTTACCAAAACTAATTAAAAACAAGCCAAACCAAACAAAACACAACAACTGCCCCCACGCTCCAAAAAATCCAACAAAAATCCTAAGCCATGATTTAAAATAAAATTCTTGTGCATTTTAGTGTAATATGACTCAACTTTCAGGAAAAAAACCTTACCAAAATGTAAGGTTACTTCGTTACCAAAAGGTATGGTAGTACTTATGTATTTCATTACATAAGTGACAAGCATTTTAAGGGAAATGTAAGCAAATTTCATTTTGGTATTTCAAGATTTTTGTAGCATTACTTCCTAAAATTAGGAAAACTAAACCAGTAACATAGTTAAAGGAATTTTGCAAGCTACACCTATAGAAAATAAGCTTTGTTCAGTTTTCCAGAAAGGGAGGAGAGCCCAGTTAGACAATACATTCACCACTATGCCCCAGGAGTTTAATTCTTAGACCTCTGTATCTAAAAGAGATAAACATCTAATCCTGTACTAGCTGCCTACTAATGGCCCAGTTTCCAATCCAGCAAGATAATTAAGCAAGTGAGTATTTCCACTCACTTGTACAAGACTACTCACATTTTAAATTATTTATTACTGGAAATCTTTAAATTCTGGGGTTTCTTTTTCACTTTTTTCAGGGGTATGACTTTTGTTAAAACTTATATGATGAAGATGTTCACATATCCTATGCATCAAATAATGCTAGTAACACAAAAAATTGTTAAGACTTTTTTAGGAATAAACTGTAAAAAAGTGAAAGAATATGCTTGCAAAATTAATATCATTTTGTCCATCACTAACAAAGCAGACACTGATGTTTGATGTGTTTGCTCAAAACAAACAAAACCATCAATTTCTTGTCGTAAATACTGCTTATGTAAAGAGCAAAATTCACAAATATAACACTTTGAAGAGTTACACCTTTGTCTATTAAACATGTCAGTCGGCACCTGCTGACTCACTGAAGAGAAAAATAACATAACTTAACTCCTTTCTAATGAAGAAAATCATCAGATTATATCTGCCTAACCCTAATTTGCAGCCTGTTATTTCTATAGAAATTTAATTGGGTTGTTTTCCTTGGGTCCTTATATTCCTCACATTCACCTAAAAAACTCTACAGTTCTTGACTGCTGACCTCTATCAATAAGCTGTTACTTCTCCTCTGGAAAAATCATGTTTAAGGTTTACAAAGAGCCCTAAGGGAAGTCAGTGAGTTAGGTCTTATTAGTCTTTTTCAGATGATAGAACTAGGAGCCTAAAACAGATGAGGAAGCACGTACATAATCATTTTCTGTCAAAGCAAAAAGAAAGGGTAGCAACCCCCAGCTGAGCAGCAGCAGCATCTTCTTTAAGCCCAGCTAGGTCCAGAGAGGGACCCCTGTCCCAGGCCTTCTCCATTAGCTACCTAAGCACCCAAAGACTGTTTTGTTTCACAGTTCAAGAAGTCCTGGGTAGGAGTCTCAGACTGATGAAGAAGTCAAAGGGCATGAAGAGAAGCAATGTGTGTCCTTGCTTAAGGAAGACTGCATCTTTTCAGTACTTAACCAACCCTTCTGAGCATGTAATCCTATGTATTTGGTCACTACCTTTCTCAGGGCAGAGCTTCCATTCCCCACTTTCTTAATCAGAGCAGTAAAGCTACGACTTCTTGTGATTTATTCCATATTCAGCAGACTTTGTATTCTGCTTTTAATGGTAGAGCTTCTTAGTGACACCTACTGACATATACAAAGCCCTAGACTCTTACCCCGTGTGAAAACTGAAAATTTAAAATAGCAATATAGTTCAAAGTAAAGAGCATCTGGTTAATTTATAAGGCACTTGTGATACCTACATATCTATTGCTTCCTCTCCTCCACCTCCACATGATTACACTTCATTGAAATAGCAAAAACACTTTCGTGACAGGGTTCTAGCTCTTTTGGCAAGTTGCCCACACAAGAACATCTATCCCTTCTACAGTAACTGCAGCTAGAATATACACCCTATTCCTATACAAACATACTGCAAAATCCTAAATACTCTAGAGTATGTAGGAATCAATATTACAGCCAGTAATACTCCATCTTTCTTAACAGAGATATGTCATGCACAACTAAGAAAATTACACTTAGATTTAAGCTACACTTACATAATCTACCTGACAAGTACCTTTCTGTCAAACTACTATTCCCAAGATTTAAGCTATTTTCTTGTGTTTATTCTGTATTAAAATAGGAAATAGGTTTTTCACCACACACCATAAGAAACTTACAGATCTCAAACTCTTTTTGTCACCTTTTTTGCTCAAAGCTTTTGTACATCACTTGCTACTGTAAAGGAATGTTAATAATGCTGAATAATCCAACTAACAGCAACGGAAAAGAAGTTTTACACTAAGGAATTTTTCCATATTCTTCTGGTTACTCTCACGTGGAGTAACCTCCTACAGCAAGCAGTACTCCCCAGCTGGAGTGCCATGTTCAGCTCTGGGATGCCCAGCACAGGAAGAGCAAGAGCACCAATCTGTTGGAGCAAATCCAGAGGAGGCCACCAAAATGACCAGAGGGATGGAGCATCTCTGCTATGAGGAAAGGCTGAGAATGGGGATTGTTCAGCCTGGAGAAGAAAAAAGCTTCAGGGTGACCTAATTGTGGCCTTCTAGCACCTGAAGGGGGCCTACAGGAAAGATGGACAGACACTTCTTCAAGGACATGCAGTGACAGGACAAAGGGGAATGGCTCCAAACTGAGATTAAGTTTAGGTATTAGGAAGAAATTCTTTCCTGTGAGGGCAGTGAGGCATTAGAAAAGGTTGTCGAGAGAAGAGATGGATGCTCCATCCCTGGAAGTGTTCAAGGCCAGGTTGGACGGGGCTCTGAGCAACCTGGTCTAGTGGAAGGTGTCCATGGTAGGAGGTTTGGAATTGGATGATCTTTGAGGTCCCTTCCAATGCAAACCATTCTGTGACTCAATAATTCTATAATTCTATGATATCAAGGACAATAGAGAATCTAGACACTTCTCTAGACAATAGAGAATTAGACACTTAAACCATCAGAAACAGATCTAATCTCCATGAAAATACAATCTGAAATGGTCATTAGGGAAATTTGTCCTAAATTGAATTAAATATAAAAAATATTTCTTACGACTTCTGAAGTCAAAAAGCCACCCAAAACTAACTGAACACATCACAGTAAGCAAGAATTCTGTTTCATATTCACCCAAACTCCCATTTACTAAATTGCATCAAGGGAGAAAATATAATCACAGTGAATTGATTATGCAATTATGATATAATTATGCTTCATTTTCCCTCTTGGTACAATTTGGTAAATGTAAGTTTATGCAAATGTTAAGCAATACTCTACAGGTAATGCAAGTTCCACTTATATTTTAGTGGGAGTATCACCAAAAAGCAAGAGTCATGAGTGCACATTAATGCCTTAGTATAGCAGATTATTTCAAGTATACATGACTGTGAGAGTGGAGACACTGTCTAGATTATTACTACAACATCTTAAAAATTAAAATAAGCACAAACTTACACTCTATGGTACATATTTTATTAGCCAGAAATTTAATAACAAAGGAAGACCACAGAAGTGGACATGATAGGATGAGCTGGGTTGTTTTTTTGTGGTAATAATACACAAAATTTGTTTTGTTAATAAGTTGGTCTGATGTATGTGCAGACTTAAATGCCTGTTTTCCTCACCTCTTTGCTTCTAAAACCATAGATTTGTAAAGCCCTAAACCAGAAACTAAAAAGATATACGACATCAAGTCAGACACCATAGAATAGCAAGAAATCTGAAAAGCACACTTCATATTTTCAGTTTCTGCTCTGAAAGGAAGGGGAAATAATCTGGCATTTTCAGGGTAACTATTTTGCAATATCCTCCTTTCCAAAAAACTATTAATAGGAATCTCTTCTTTGCTCACAAGTACTTATTGTCCCTACTAATTAAAACCACATTCTAGACTAGTCAAGGAAGGCTTAAGCACTCCTCAGACTAACTGTGTTCATCTTCACCCCTTTCTCCTTTTTCTCCTTGGACTGTCCTTATTTAAAGCTGATACAACACAATACCAGAGCTGTGAATATTTATGTTTCTTATGAAGAGGATCCTCTGTCACAGCAAAATGTGTTCCCAAGTGACCCCAACATTACACATTTCAATGGTTTAACTGGTATCACAGAACCACAGAGAGGTTTGGTTGGAAGGCACTGTAACAATTATTCAGGTATTACCCCTGGCCATGGACAGGGACAACTTCCACTACACCACACCACTGAAAGCTCCATCCAAGGTGGTTTCAAAGCATCAGTAGTTTTGAGATTTTGCCCACAAAGTTGAAAGCTTCATTCAGTGCTCTCCACCAGGACAAACACTCACGTGGCATAAGGTTATGGTCCAGTTAGTGCACCGCCACCAGAAAAGAACTCACAAAGCAACAAGCTGATCTTGAGGGATCCAGAACATTGTTAGAAACCTCACAATTTAGTACTGCATTAAATATTTCATTATTCAAGCTTAGCTACAGGAAGGCCCACGCTAATCTTGACAAGATCAAATTGCTATTGAAAATCAGCATTAGATAATAAAAGTATTCTAAGATATTTCAAAGTATCTGTCCCGTTCAGACTTCCAAATTCCACAACAGAACTGGCAAGCTTGTATTGATTACATCAGCCAATAATGAAGCAGTTAACCTACATCTGTGTCAAGGATTCTTTGTAGCAAAAAGATGAAGATTACAACGTTTATTTTTCCAGCCAGCTTACATTAATGTGCAGCATTCGCTATATAAGTCTGTGTATTAGAAATTTATTTTTCAATGCTTCACCTAACCTTGACTTGCCTTAAAATTAATGAATAAGATTATCACCAGATTTCTGCTCAGGACTGAAGTATGAGGGACATTACTGGAAGAAGTCTTATAAAAAAGACTTCTGTCATAAAAAAATTTTCTGTTCCTAGCAGTAATGTACCAGGCACCATGACCCACTGTACAATGTGGTGGTTGGAAGAACTACATCAATACCAGCAACTTGATGTGTGAATAAGATTCAGTTCTAAATAAGATACTAAATTACAACCACTTAGATAACCAATAAATATGTTTGCATTATAAAACTACAGAAGAGAAAGCTTTTGTATTCTATTTATCTTTCAGTTTATAATGTAGAATACAGGTTTGGAATTCAGACATCCTGCATTTTTAAACCCTCTAATGAACAAAAATATAGCTTGAATTTAAACTGTTTTGTCCAGACTTCACTAATGCTGATTAGAAAGATATCGATTCTAAATTGTAAAATAATTCATTGTGCTAAGTAACACCCTGAATAAGGATGTGGATGGTTTAAGAGCTGTTCCCATTCACATCCTCCTCCAGGAAAAATTACTTTTTGGAATGTCTGAAAGCATTCGTAATTGAACACTGGAGTTGTTGAACAGTTGTATTTCCATAATTATAAACACCCAACCACCCCCTACCCCCGCAAAAAGAGGCCCCACAAAAATCCCAGAAGGGTATGGAAGCCTTAGAGGCACAAAGAGCACTGGGATTCATGTAATACATACACATCATACAGTCTGCTATGCTGCAGCAGTGGTTTGTAGAGAAACCTCAGAGAAGGGAAAATGCTGCATATACACAGCCCCAGGGACAGAAGGTGCAACCCAACACAGTAACTCAGGCCTATCTATGCCTTCAGTACTTCAATCCAATGCTAACAGTTTTGTCAATGCCAATTGCTGCTTTCTTAGCAACCCCTCTCACTTGTGAGTTAGGCTGGGTAAGAGGATTTGTCTCTTACTAATCAATGTTTTACCATTTAACAGAGATCTTTAAATTCTATGTTTAAAGATTACTTTCAATGGATGTTTATCAATTATGCATTGTTTGCTAAAACAAAAGATAAGATACTCTCAAAAGACTTTTGATCAGCAAAATAGAGCCTGGGAAACCAGTCATGAAAAGTCCATTTTGAAATCTAGCAAAACTGAAAACAAAGAACAGAAAAAATTATGCTCTTTTATACAAGAATCTGCAGAATTGTGATGGATGACGGAGCCTGCACAATCTAAAACCCTGCATAGCTCAGAAAACCTACAACTTTGCTGTGATGTGGTCTTATATACCTTACAGGAATTGAGGAATTTCACCTGGACTTGGAGGTAAAGAAAAATTGAAGTGAAAGATTATATTTTCCAGTGTACCGCTTCTGAAAATGGTATTTAAGAATTCTGCTTCAGTGACATTTATGTTCAGCCTGTGATACATTTGTAGCACTTAAGGAACCAGAAGAAAAATGTTTCATTCGGGTGGCACTTTTTCCAAGAGTGCCATCTACAAATTCCATTTCCAAACCTGATGCATGAGCCAAGACTTCAATGACAGAAGTTAACATATATTTGGTTGTTTGAAGTAATAAAAAAAAATTAACCATAAATCCATTTGTCAGGAAATACAGTTCCATTTTAATATATGTCCCCAAAAGCAATGTCACTTAAAAAGCCAACTTGGAACTTCTACGGCAATCTTCACTTACTATGTATTATATGAAGAGTGCGTGTATTATTTGTGTTAGCCATCATTCCTAACACAAAGCACTAGATTCAAGAACAGGCTTAAGTGGCACTGTCCACAAACATTTTTCAAGTTCTGGAAAGCAGAAGAAAATCTGCTGGTAGGCTTTGCTAGTATTTTAATGATTTTCCTGTTTTTTTAATAAATAGAGCTTTATTTATGAATTCGTATTGTATTTGGAAATCCCTGACTGGTGAAATCTAGTCAGACACTTTACAAGCCCATGCCCTGACTGTGAAGTCCTCCCTTCCCTCCATCCCAAATCCCCTCAAACAAGGAGTCAGTGATGGAGCTGCCTGGATGTGTCTGTGCCCAGTCCAAAGCCTGATGATGGTGTGCCCTGCTGTTCCTTCAGCTGGGACTCTGCTCCTGCTCCAGGCTGAGTTCATGTCCAGCCCTGAGGAGCAGCAGTGCAAGCGGCTCCATGAGCTGCTGCAAAGTCCCTTCACCATCTGTGCCACGCAGCTCCACCTTGGGCAGACTGGAAGGTCAGGCCCAAGAGGCAGAGAATCAGTTAAACCAGGATGGCAAAATCTGGGAATATGAATCAGAGCTCTTTCATGAAGAGAGGCACTGGATTTCTAAACACTTAGCTTCCATCCACTGTGCTAACATTGACTGCCAACCACCAGCAGCTCAGCTCTCATGTGGATTTATAACAGCACATTTGGAAAGGCTAAGTCGTATCAACAGGGGATTAAATTTTCTTGAATTAGTATTCCAGAAATATGATGATCAAACTCCATTACTGGCACTGAGATACATTAATATAGAGAAGCCAGAGCAGAAGAAAGGAACAGTTCTATTATTATACAGCCTGTCCCTGTAGAAAAGGTTTGAACTATTCAAATCAAAGTAATGACAACGAGTTACAGTAATGGGTTTATAGAAAGTTCAATTAAATTTTCAAGAGTTTTCATGAATTAAAAGTTACTTTTTAATTGGGGGGGTGGGGGCCTATGTGGTGTCCTACAGCATCATTACTGTCCTTCCTTTTTAAGCAATAGGGCTTTTATCTAGTTTCAAATTTAAAAACAGGTAATCTAAACATACTTTGATTAAATTGGAAACTAGCCAAAAATGACTGGAAATATTTGCTTCAATAGGGTAAAATAAAGCTTCTGTGCTGGGTAGCCTGGAGGAAAGAAAATGACTTGCAGACAGACTTGCTTAATCCACATTTTATTTATCTCTATGTCTGGATACTCAGAATAGGGTAAATAGCAACTAATCTCATAAAATTTCTGTTCCATTATCAATCCAAAATCCAAGCAAAATGGGAGTTAAGCACAATAAATACACCAGTGCAACCCTGTGTTTATACAGAACTCGCCATAGTTAGGATATTGGCTCACTCATTCTATTTTACTATCTGTAATCAAGATTCTCTTTCCCTATTTTGTGACATAAACAATGAGCATCAGATGGAATAAAAATTAAATTTCCACCTGACATGACCAAAGTATAGTGGCACTAGAGCTGAAAAGTTGAACAGCCAATTTTTTCCAGTAATCAATGTCAGAGAGTCTTTGCACAGAAGGAGTCTAGTTATGAGTATTCATACAAACAATCTGATCAGCAAAAGCCACAGGTCAAAGCCCTCATCATCCCTCACCCACAACAGTAAAGACAGAAATCTTCCCATTTTCCATTTAAAATTCCTCTTTGCCAAGGTTGCATTACTTCTTAGTTTGCTATTCCCATCTGCAACATGTCAGACATCTCAATTAGATATCACAAAAACACTCTACTCCCATCAGTGTGTTTTGTAGGCAGAAGCTGGGAACAAGTGACACTCTTAAGTTCCAAGTGGATACAAACATAAATAGCACCTCCCTGTAGATCTATATGTGGATCCCAAAGCATCCCAGGAGTCAGGTTCCCAGACTCTGAACTTTCACTGTGCATGACTGCTGTCTTTATGAAAAGAACTCTTTGGCTCAGCTACAGTTGTCATGGAGACAGCAACTTTGATTTTTTAGATCTTTTGTATATGTGATATTTCAGCCATATGTTGCATACATTTAAGTTCTCTACCTATTCCTACTCTTTAAAACTATGAGAAGTAAGAGAAACTGAACAATTTCAACATTAAAGTAAAATGCAAGCCACATACTTCTCATTGTGGAAAAACATTCTTGCAATCCAGAATAACCACAAATTTAACTACATACTTGGTTGATGTTTTTCCCTCCAGCCCAAACAGTTCCATTTATGACAAGATTTCACTGGAAAAATTAAGGCTCCGTTCTTCTGATAAAGCCATAAGATGGGCTTTATCTTGTTCATTACCACAGCAAACTGCTTGTTGTGCATTAGTCCTGAGAAAGGTTCCAATTCCAATCACACCAGGGGTGCTGCTGGGCAGACATCATATCTCCAATATCCCAACTGGTTTGCCTGTGTCTCTCTAAACTCAGACCAGCAAGGGCCTTCACCACACCTCAGCAGGCACAGGAAATGAAGTCTCACCTCACAGAGAGGTGGTTGCTACAGTAAATATCAGACACACAGGCTCTTGTAAAAATCCCCTCAATACCCAGTGACAAAGGATTGAGCTATGGTCTGGACTCTAGAAAAACAAAAAACCCAAAGATCACAAAATACTGCTTAACTTTAACAAACAGTTACATAAATAAAGCAGTGCAACTGCTCTCACATTTGGCATTACGACCATGATTATCTGTGTTTCCATATTTTCAATTTCACAAAAAATGAACAGAAGTATAAGCTGTTCTACTGCATAATTCAACACATCTACACAGGCAACCAGAGGGGCAAAGCATATCCACTTTTATCTCTCAGGGTCCTCAATAGAGTCACAACTTCAGTCCAAGCAAAGAGCACTCCTACAATATTTCTTCATAAAAAAGAAAGCACTTTTATAACAAGCTGGTAATTATTTTCTAAGCTGCATTCAAGCTCTTGACTTTAAAGCTAGGCACACAGATACTTCACAATAATTCTAAAAGTTTACATCTGAAGCAACAATCGACAGCAACTTGCTTTGCCATGGGAACAATTCTTAAAATTTAAGAGAGTTTACTTCTCAAATATAAATATTAGTGTAGAGCAGCTGCTACAATACATAACTTGTTTTCAATGTAGAGATACTACCACAAGGGTTTCCAATCTCTAATGTGAGACAATACCAGCTATGGAAGAGAAATACAAGCTACAAATGACTCCATCTCCAGCTTAAGCACATCACAAAAGAAATCAAAACACTGAGGCAGGAAAGTAACTTGCTCTCCTCTCAAGAAGAAATTACATTTCAAATATTTAATGTAGTCAAACATCAGAAGTATGACTGGTCAATTATAAAATCTGAAAAGTCTCAGTACTTTCTCAAGGAAAAATAAGGAAAAGAGTTTTCCTTATGGAAATATGAAGAAAAAAATCAAAACCTGAGAGATTAAAGTGTGAGCTGCCTTCTCTTCTACCGTACAACTGCAAGAAATAAAGAAACGTTACCTTAATATGTTATTTATTCCACCAGGACACTAAGAATGTAATCCATCACTCATCCTAAAATGTGTTCTATCACATTTCATACCATTGTAACACTGGGAACTATGCAGTGTTTCAAATAAATACATTCACACACATTTAAACACACTCCAAATGATACTTAGACCTTTAAAATTAAGATCTGGGGTTTTTTCCTGATTTGCCTTCTATAACAAAATCTTTCTGAATCCCTGAGTATCATGTGGACAAACCTGAAAACAGCTCAAAAATAAAAGCAGTACAGTTGAACAAGTATGGCTCCATGCCAGTTAAACTATAGCTTGGACTGGAACTAGAAACTCCACGTTAAACATATTCACTGTATTTGATAGATGGTAGATCCTAGATTTTCCTGCCAGTAAAATAAATCATTAAAAACTGCAAGTATCAACTCCTGAAAGAGTTTGGGGGTTTAGCTATACTATTATCTCCATACTATAAAAGCTTTGTACCTTGATTACGAATTAAGTTGCTACTTATCTAGCAAATAAATTTAAGGCAAATATTTGTTGGCATTTTTAGTTTGGAGATAACATGATAAATTCCCTACTTTCAATTTCATATAAAGCTGCTATCAGAGTTCTATCTGCTATTCAATTTCAGTAAAAACTGGGAAATGTCAGAACATGGCACCTTGCTAACACAACCAGCCACTTCAGCTGTATCTGCAGCTGCAGAAGCAATCACAAACAGCACCCACTGCTGGGTCAGGAGGGCAGAACTGAGGAAAAGAATGAAGTGCATGGCAGGGAGGAGCCTGCTGCTGAAACATTCCATACCATATTTGTCCATATTTTCAAGTGGTTGGTGGAAAACTATGAGGGTGCAGAAGTGCGATAAAAACGATTCAAGAATCAGAAAGGTACCTTAAAATGAGAGGCTCAGGGAATTCAATGTGTTGAGTTTTTCAGAGAGGTTGAGAAGTGAGATGATTAGAGGATGTAAGTACCTTCACAGGGGAAAAATACTGCAGGGTGGTGAGGAGGGAATATAGAAAACATTGCAAGATCCAGTAGCTTTAACACAAGACCAACCATATCCAGATTTTAAGAAACTGTGTCTTTATTTCAAAATACTGAAAGGTTCCAAATGAACAAGGAAAATGCTCCTTTTCTTGATGACATTTTCAAAGCAAGACTACATGCCTTCCCGGACGGAATGGAATGACAAAACCTTTCCTAAATCTGACTTGAAATGTAAGTGAGTAATGATAAACAAAAGTCTTTATATGCCTTCAGAAGAGGCAAAAGCTATAAATGTACACAACACTGAAGCGTTGTCAGGCATACTCTGAAAAGGATGAATGGAGGCATTAAGGGACACATGGCATTTTAGGGGAAATGTCCTGGTGCACACATTACCTAAAGGGCTTCACTGGTTCAGACCAAGGTTCTAGTACCCTGTCTCTGACAAAGGCCAACTGACATCTGGAGAAGACAAAACCAGGTTGAGCACAAGGTTACATACTCCTGATGTACTCAACATCACCCACCTGCTGGCAACTTAGTAGATTAATTCATTTTCAGATGAATACTTTTTCTACCCCTAGTTCTAAGCATTTCAATGATCATTTCATGCTGTGGCATTGGGTTCAACAGTTTATCAGTTTGTTTCAGCATTTTTGAGGCTATCAAGCAATAGTTAATTTTTGATTGTTTCCTACTACTTGTATAATAGGGATTCCTTGCTCACTTTATCCATAGTTACAGGCTCCTACCATTCCTTTCCTGACATGTTTTCCCAAGTCTGGTGACCCTTGCTCTACTTTATCATTCCCCATATAGGGAGATGCTTCATTGCTTTAATTATTCTCACCATTCACAGATCATCTTTTCCATGATGAAGGGCAAGAAAGGCCAACACAGCAGAACTGCTCCATCCAATAGAAAACAAAACATTCTCATGTGGTTCATAATTTGCTTTTAACATGCATTTTTGATCATTGTTGAGAGTAGATCAGCAGTTTCCATAGAGATAACTTCTGTAAGCCCAAAAACTTCTGCCTGAGTGAGGACAGCCAATTCAGAATTTAACATATGTAAACTTGGGATTGTTCTTCCCTTAATAGGTTTAGATATGACAAGTTTCACCTGCCATTACCCAGTCACTTGGTATTAGGAAATTGTTCCCCTGAAAAGCTCATTATCATCAAACAATACACAGTAATCTCTAAACAAACAGGAAAGTACATATCACAAGTTCAACCTATAAGTTAATGTTCAGTAAAATATACGAGTAACAATTCAAATCACAGTCTTCAAAAGATTCAGATTTTTTCCTAGCTAATTAACAGCCTAGAAACACTTAAAAACATTACAAATCTCATTCAGCTACCATTCAGCTCTCTATCTAAAGCATTAGAAGGAGCAGATGCAAATGAGGAGATACCTGCAGAGGTCACACTATGTGGTTATTCTGCAAAAGCCCACACAGCCCTAATGCTCAATGACTTAAACTCTGCTATTCAAAATACATTAAAACTGTTCCCAAACAATAGCACTTTTTGTTTGGTTGGTTTTTTAAACAGACTTCTTTAGAATTTAAGCTTAAATGTAGACTTGAATAAAATGCAAAAGCATTCCCTGAGTACCACTGTATCCAGTGTGATACTTAAGGAATCTAATTGCAGAAGGATAGTCCAGATAATCAGTTTCACTATTAGCAACTGTCTACTCCTCACAAGACACCAAAGTCCCCCAGACATAAACCAACCCTACCATGTGGTTTTATTGAAGAGTGGTCAGGCAACAGGTTTTTTTTTACAGCTGAAACTATAGCTAGAAAAACCTTTACTATGTGGGGTTACAATTTTGAGACCATTCAGTTTCAGTCAGCATGTCCTCCTCAGCGGAAGTGCTGTGAAACCATCTAATAACAATTTCTTTTGGGATGAACACAGCATCAGCACAAAGGCAATGGGAAAGGGGAGGAATATCAAAGTCACTGTCCAGTTCCTATCTCATTTCAGTAAAACTGTGCCTAACTTGCCTTCATAATTTCTAAGCAACAATACATCTGTTTAGAGTTTATGTTCTCCTGATAATACCACTTTCTGCAAGAATTTATGATTCACAAGAGCACATCATTCTGAACTCATTTTGTTCCCAACCATTTGTAAAATTATTAACCAACTGGTTTTTGTGTGCACTGGATAAGAACAACCATTTTGCACATTTAAAGTTTTCAAAACTTCAAGCAGAGTTTTTCATAATGGGTTTTCTGTTTATTTGTTTGATTAGAGGCCCATTTTCCTAGCATAAATTTCACTACAGTAGGATTTAAAAACATGGTTCATGCAGACAGGACTACAATTATATTATTTGCTGATTTCATGTTCAATTTATATTGTGTAGTTTCCAAAACAGAAAAATTTGTTCAGGGACTGTAAATTTAACAGGCTCTAAATTACTTGGACCTAGTGAATTCCTATTCTTCCCTAAAGCCAAGCTTGCACAGACTCTTGGCATCTTTCAGTTGTCTACCCTCACCCCGCAGATTGTTATGTCTAAAAATACAGTAATTGTATTACTGCATATACAGTGCTGTGTTTGAGTGCCCAGGCCAAATTAGCTTAAGATGGTATTTGTGACTGGAACTCATTTCCTCTGAGAGATTCAAACACTCTGCCATGTTCTGAAGCAACAGGTTTATGACAGTAGAGTTAAAAGGACAAGTGAGACTGGAAAGCACCAAAAATTCTACACTGTTATTCTGACCTTCTGTACTTCCTCTGTTTTCAGAAGCAGACTCTGAAAAAAATCACCCTAAGCCTTTTTGTATGTTTTCTTATGAAATTTTTCACTCCAGTTTTTTCAGGGAAAAGTTCTCTCATTAATTTTAAGTCCTGACTTTATTAAGCTTACAACCTTTTAAGAGTTGCAGTAAGGCTTTGCAGCAATCCCAACATAGTTATCATGGGGAATAATTAATACACAGCAGCTTTTAATTTCATCATCTGGCAAAGGGAGCAGGAAATGAGGAGAAATTGTCACTTGTTTTATCATTATTGAAAATTTATTATTATTGAAAAAATCTAAAGTTGCACTAACAAGAAGTGTGTTCCTTAGTTGGCCTGTGATAAGTGGAGCACCAGACCAAAAAGAAACCACAAAACTTTGTGTTCATTCACCCAGGATTATTCAGGATCTCTCCTCTCCCATCACTTTATTCTGAAGCAAGCTGGCAGTATGCTTCCATGAATCATGTCTACAAAGGTCTGCTATCCATTCACACATATGTCAGGGAAGTATTTCATTTGCAGTATCTCATAAGGGGTTTTTAGTGAAGTCCCTCCCTGACTGGTCCACAAATTCCAGTAACAGAAATACTGCAGCAAGAATTCCACTTAAACATAAGGCCATATATTGTCATTAGAAAAGGAATGCTGTTAAAATATGATCAGTTTCAGTTCTGTGGTTTCAGATCAATACAGCAAGTCTTCAATGAAGAAATAAGACTCCTTGAAAGACTACATTTCACATCTGCATGGGGGGGGGGGGATAAAAAATTATGAGGAAAAAAATCAATATATGAGAGGTTGTTTTCAAGAATGTTATTAAATGTTATCATCTTACAAGCAGTTTTACATGCCTTTTCTGTTACCACCAACATTTGCTCTATGCTGCTCTCCTAAGCTGATTTTATTTTACTTACTGCTGAGTAAGTGGCATTCAAGTTGCTCCCAGGAAGAAGCCATGGAAGTGTCAAAAGGAGGTTACATTCTTGAAATAGCCAGTGAGCTCCTAAGACTGACAGACTACTGCTGATTTGAGGAGTAGAATAATAAGCATAACATATTTGTCCATATACACATTAAACATTGGAAAGTCTTTAACAGCATGACTTTATTATGAGAAACTGTGCAGAAATTATACACTGTCTCCAAAACAGTCATCAGTCCTCTCAACATACACTCTCCTCTGAAATGTTAGTTGAACAAGCTTACTTCCAGTTAATATAAAAAGTACCTAACTCTATAAAGGTTTCATTTCAATGCATACTGAACATAATTTATTAAATAAGTAACAATCCCTATGGACGAATGACTAAAAATATGTCATTAAATCATTTAAGCCAAACTATAAAGATTCTCTCAGCACAAGGATGGCTATAGGACTTCAAGGGAAGAAATTTCTCTTTATTTAATGTGAAGTGGAACAAATGACACAGAAAGAAGACCTGTAAATCTCTATTTGTAATCACTTCAGGACAACACACATCATGAACAGACTCATGCTTAAACCAACATCATAAAAGCAGCACTTCAGAAACGTGAGGGAGCTGAGCATCAAAAGCTGGCCAGAAACAGGCTTAGAGAAGCCAAGTCCATGCACCCAGAGAGGCTGCAGGGGCCTGAGTGAGCATCCTGGCTCATTTACACCTAATTCATGTAGCTTTAACAGGGTAAGGGACACAAAGCAGGTCTCTGTCAGGTGCCACAAGGATACCAATACAGTTTATTCTCCATAGCAACATTCATCAAATTTTGTGAAGAATTACCAAGTTTAAACTCAAATATAAATACAAACAGTGGCTTTTTGTACATATACAAGTTTGTAATGTCACATACCTGCAATGCACTTGTGAAGGACACAGATCTGTATTGTTTCTGTATTAGGATGATTCTTCTGGGTATTTTAAAACTAAAAGACTTTGTCATTTGCACACACACATGTAAGCTGATCAGCTACATAGAGAGAGGAGTAGAGGCTGAAGAGCTACTGAAGGCTCCCATGCTGGATGGCCTATAGTGACCCACAGCATCAGTAGTAACCTCCTGCCATCACATCATTGCTTGTCTTGCTATCAATCATCCCAAGGCCTTGTAGCCCCAACCTTCCCCTGCTACACGTACTGGTTATTTAAAACATGGGAAAATTACTCTGTCCAACAGACTCTGTTTTATGTAATTGTTATTCCATGTTAAAGGCTGCCCTTTACAGTCTGTAAAAGTTGTCCTGTTCAGGCAGTGGTTCACAAATCAACCTGTAAAATGGCAAAAAAGCTCAATAAAATTGTTCTTCATTCTGGCATCACAGCCAAGGCTCACAAAGCATAAAAAGGAAAATTTCCACAAAACACAAACAAGAAAAGTCATGTGTACTTTGTTGATCCAGTGGTTGCATTAAGAAGTGTCTTCTTCAAGGCAAGAAATCTTAAATTTTCATTAGAAAATGTCACTTCAGCAGTTGGCATTAGCAAATGTTCTTCTTGGATGTCCATGTTAAAACATCCAGAAATAACACAAACCCCTGAAAACAACCCCAAACACAAACACCAAACCCAACAGTCATTTCTACACCAACACAAAGTTTAGCTCTTTATCAACTAATCATAAAAGACAGTGTGACTGCATAGTTTTATTCCAACTATTAGAAAATAAAACTTCTAGTCACAAAACTACCACTAGAATCTGGAATAAGTGCATCTACCACACACAGTTCTCAAGTACAAGACATTTACACTGACATTTTCTGGTCACAACAATCCCTTTATTAAAAAAACCCAAAAAACCAAAGTATCCTAAATTCACCTGAAATAAGCCTGCAGATCAAGCAAGCAAACAAGTCTGCTCAAAATCAAATTCAGAATGCTAAGAATCCCATTAGTGTTTAACTACTACCCCATACAAAATGTGAGTGATTCTAGTTTGGAAACACAACTGCTTGATGTAACAAGCACTGTGTGATGAGTACTGGAGGTTACAGTGACAGAATGCTTAGTGAGTACTGAAGTGCAATTTAGGATGATTGTTTTAGATCAGGTTATTTTTTGTTAAAAAAAAAAAAAAAATGAAAGCCTAACCAACTTTTACCTTCATAAGATCATTACTGCTGTCAAGGAGCAGTGTACAGTAAAATAATAGCACTAAGATATGTAATGAACATAGTAAGATTAGTCATAGTTTGGAAAAGAGCAAACTTACTTGTTCTCTAATTAAACTGTTAGAGAAAAACAGCTACACTTACCAAGAATGCTTTTGGCAACTAATTGACATGCTCTTTGACACTAGCTAACAATTCTTGGATGACAGGCCTCCTAAAAACTTGGCATTTGGTGATAATTTAAGTGCCACACTTTTCAAGGAATGTTGTGATACTTTTAGATAACTTTCACCATGCACTTAGCTCAAAAAGGAAGCAGTGATAAACTTAAGAAAATAATTATCCTCTGTAGGTAGTTCTTTCTACCTACAAATTTCCCCAAACCAAGATCCTTTGCTCTGAAAGCAAGACCCTCAAAACCTCTATGAGGATCTCCCTGGGACAAAGAGACACAGACAGATCATTAGCCTACACCACGTTCCCACATTCCATCTTGGACAGCATGCAGTTGCTTAAAATCAAATTGCCATCTATACTACATACCACAGGAAAATTATGAAGGATGCAACTGAAATTACACAATAGAACAAGATTAGCCAAATTTGAAATCACTGTATTTTGATTCTTAAACATCACAGGCTTTTTAGCACCTCAAATTCATTGTAAAAAGGTGTTGACCAAAGGAAAAAGAACAACCTCTTTTCATGGCTTTACATCTCTACTTTGTTAACAGTTACCCACTGGTAAAACTTTAAACTACCTGGTAGTTCTGCCTGATGTGTAAGGACTAGGCCTTTTTCTGTAGAAAAGCTAATTTAGGTTCCTATTTAATTGTGGAACCTGTTACAGCAAAGGTTGAAGGGTTTTAACAGAACTTGCAGAGTTTATAGATAAGCAATCCCATCAAGGCCAGAAAACAGATCCAACTCAATTCCTGGATATCTGAGAGGATGTTCATATACATTTCTTTTGCATAGTAATTATCTCTAGAGTGCCATATCATGTTCATATTTACATGGAAATACTTAATATATATTAAGTAAAAGAGATGTAGGAACAATCACTTTATTTCGTATTCCTGCTGCTATATGAATACTTGACAGATTTTGTTGCTTAAGTGTCATGTTGTCAGACATTCAGCAGGTTCTCATATTTAAAAAGCACATTATTGCTATTTTTATTTCCACATTGTTTTAAGATATATAATGAGAAGAAGCAAGTCTAAAAAAAGTTTACCATCTTCCTAGATTAATTCTTGAAAATTAAATTTCAATGTCACTTAACATTTAAAATCTTCTCATCATTTCTATCAAAATAACTATCTTGTATGAATACTTTATAGAACCAGTTTAAGATATTTGTTACATACCATTACTTGTTGCAAAACAATATGTGTTTTCAACTGCAACCTTTACACAAGCTTCCATCCCCAAAGTGTGCACATACTTAAAACCTCCACAAAATCACTAATAATGCTCCTTAGTCACTCAGTTTTCAAGGGCTTTTAATTATGGATTAAAACAAGGGAAAAAATCTTGTATTAATTTCAATACCTTCAGTCTTTCTTTTTTTCCTTAAACTTGATATGTGAATAATTTATAATCTATCTCTCTTTCTTAACTCTCCTATTAAGACTGCCTTGCCATCTGCACTGTGCAATCACACTTAAGTAGGCACATAAAAATCAGTGGAAACAATGCTTTGGGTTGCTCCAGCAACCACAAATGTTTAAAAAAATGCCCCCACAAGCACGTCAGTGAGACTAGATTTTTCAGAGCATGGTCTGGAAAGCACAGACAGGAAAACCAGAAGAGGATACATTTAAATGTTTTGCCATTTGATTTATCATTTCTTTGCGCTAAACCAACACCTCAGTTTTATGCTGGTTTTTCATATCAGAAAGGAGAAAAGGGTTTAATGGCATTGTAGAGGGTAAATGGGAAAGCAATAGGAATCAGAAGCAAGTATATTTTCATATTCACTAGTTTAACACCTAGTGAAGCCAGCCTTGAAAATGAGCATATTCCCCAAAACTCACTGCCTTTCTATCGGGATCAGTAAGACTGTGGGCAGCTCACAAATGCAATATTTGCACTGATCCTCACACACACATCCCTTCTTCTTCTCCTACCCTCTCCAGAAGGTAATTTTTAATATTCTCTTCTAAATCTGACCATGTGATTACAAGATGAATTTGCCCTTAGTCCAAACTCACTTATCACACCTCAGGAATAGCCAAGAAGCCTGACTAGCACCCTGTACCTTTTTTTTTTTCAGGGCTGGACAAAGGGATGGCTGTCCCTCCCAGCCCAGAAGCAAACATAAGCCATCTCTGCAGCCCAAGCAGAGACACCCAAAGCCCTAAACTCAACTGAAATCAAGAGTGCTGTAACTTCATGCTCCAAGCTGATTCCTGCTGGTGGAGGAGCTGGGGACAGCTCTGGTTACCCGGGCTGGGGTGACACTGTCCCACCAGAGTGCCAGCCACACTGCTGGGAGAGCACTTCATGCATCCTCTGCTAACTAAGAACTCTGCTGTGACATCTTCAGCCCTCCTATGCCCCTCTATGACTGAAGAAATTTTACTTCATCAACCATTCCAAAATCTTTCCTCAAAATGCACAATTTTTTAAATAAAAGCAGCTCCAACTGAACTCTGTGTAGAAGGTTTTACATAACTCTAACTGCTTTGGCAATTGAATAGTTTCAAAGATAGAATTCAAGATTTTACCAAACATTACAAGTCATAAACACTCCTGTGTTTAAGCTTAGACAGGTATTTCTGGTCATTCAGCCTGTGCTTTTGGCCTACAATGCATGTTTGTGAGGCAGTTCAAGGACTAGAATGAATATTACTAGCCCAGCTAGAAAATGAGGCATTTTGGCACTTTTAGCCAAAACTGCATACACATTCAACACAGACAATAAGCCCTTGTTTACAGGTATAAATCAAGCAGCATGCCAGAAATTTTATAAGGTGCTTTTTATAGTTTGATCAAACAAAAATATTAAAGACACTCCTGCTGAAGTTAACTTCAAACCTGAAGAGGCTCTGATAAAACACCAGAGCAGGTTTTGCCCTCACTCAAACTGACAGCAGCAGTGCAATTAGCACATTGGATAACAACATGGACAGCAAAGGGAGAGGCACCCAGAAGTATTTTTTAAAAATATTTCTTTTCATAAAAATAGAAAGACAGTAAATTCACAAAACATTCCAATTCCTATTAAATGCTTATACATGAAAAGGACACTTTTATGATGGGAAGTCTTCAAATAGCAAATACACAGCTACTCTTGAAATGCTACCTTTCAAAGCTCAAAAACAATCCCACTGTACACAGTTTGAAGTCATCAAATTGGACATCAAGATCTAATCACTTCATCATAAAACAGCAAACTATTTATTAGGTACTTATCTTCAAAAGCTTGCCTTGTTAGCAGAATCAACAAACTTAATACAAAATAGCTACTCTGACTAAAAATCTATTAAAACAGTCTAAATTACTCTCAGATAAGGATAAGGACGTAGGCTTTGTAAGGGTCTTTTGTTTGGTTTAAATTTTCTAAAAAAAGGGGGGGGGGAAGAGGGGCAAACTTGAAGCCATTCAATATTCCCATAGGCACTAAATTTGATTACAGGAAAGCATTTTAGTGCTATAGTCATCTCAGTTCATAGGATAATGTATCAAGAGTATTGTTATTTTGTAGGTATTCTAGAGGAATACCTACAATAGGAAAACATCTTTTCGCAATTTTTAAGAGTGCACACTGCTGAAGGTTTACTGACAAATGAGATGCTGAAAAACCTTGGCTCTGAATTTCTCACTGGGAGTGCAGCTGAAATAAAGATTTTACCACTGAAACACTTCACTAAACACCAGCATACAAAAAAACTGACATTATGGCTTTGTTTCAAAAAATTCAGATCCTTACACAAGGTATTTTGTGTGTCACATAAAAAACAACATGTTCAGAAAGTGATCACAGGCTTGTGTTCAAGTGTTTTGGTCAGGAGACAGGGTTTTTGTCCTTCAGCTTGGGAATAAAACCCTGGGAGATACTAGTTTTACTGTAAACAGTGGAAGGACATGGCTGGACTCAGCTTTTGCAAATATTAATCCCCTTTTCTTGAAAGAATAAAAACTTTCAAATTACAACGTCCAAAAAAAAATCCTCTCCCCAATTGTCACTCAAATGCTGAAGGAGCCAAAATCTCAGTGCTTTGCTTCATAAGGAAGGTAATTTTTTGTCTATATAATGTGTCAGAATAAGATTCTATCATTTTCACATCCTATCTTTTGGCTTTTACTCTAAATTTCTGAACCCTTTTTAGAATTAGTGAAATCCTTTGCTTAGAATGAATAATCAATATCAACTCTAATATAATCAATCGTTGATTAAGATTTAGTATATTAAAATCCATTGCAAATTCCATATTTTGCAAAATGAGACTTCTCATTCCTCCCAAGACCTCCACAGAATTAATGCAAAGAAATGGAAATATTTCAATGAAAATACAGATATGCTATTAATGCAATCATCCTGAATACCTTCAACAACAAAACATCCAGAAAAAAAGATAATAGAAATACTGAAAGAGGAAAGATACATAGGGAAAAATTCAAGGGGAAAAACTAATCAAACTGGATTTCCCCCTTCATTTTGCAGAAAGTGAGATGCATAAGCATAATCTCTGTCCAACTGCTTGTCTTTTTGCACCTTTTTCGAAGTGAAATGAAATGCTACTGTCGTTCAATCTGCTGTGCAAGAAAGATCAGTCCTATATTACATCAGAAAATACAGACAATAAGAGTGAGGAATATATACATAGATCATACTTATTTCACAGGACTATATGTATGATAAATTTATATACCTTCATACTCTCTCTCACCTAAGTATTTTTATATATATATTAGGAAAAAAGAAGAAGAAAATAAGATCGCCTGAGAGAAAAGCCACTAGAGAAGTAAACGGAGAATATATGCATTTTAATTTAAGGAACCTAAGAACCCATCCCCACACTCTTTACAGCTTTACAGCAATTATGCACAAGGTTTGCATAAACACTTCAAAATCATCAAAAGCTGTTTTATCAAAACAGCACTTAAGTTTTACATATGTTTCAACACAAATCAGTATTCAGATTTAAACAGCAAACTGATGAAAAAGAAGGATGTCAGCTGTCATTTTAAACTCTAACCAGATATAGAAAGTGGACATGAAGAAGGAAGATGAAGACTGGGCCAAAGTGATAGAAAGGTTCTTTCCAAATACTTCTTGTAATTTAATTATCTTATTAATTATTTCACTGCCATGGATTTCTAGCTACTCACGATGAATTTTATCACTACCAGAAAACTTGAATAATTATTACAGCAGTAATGTTATTGAAACCATTATGACACAAGGATATTGCAAAGTAAGGACAGCAATAATATGCTGGATACTAGAGACAATAAAAAGACACATGGACACAGCTGGGTTCTCTGCAGACACATCTGCAAACAATACCTGTATGGTAAAAGTATGCTCTTAACTTATAGCCATAAGAACTTAACTATAGCAATGAAAGAATGCCTTGGTAACAAACAGACACTGAGTATGAAGCCAGTCCCTGACACCCACAGGCACATCCTGCAGTAACACTGATGTCCTGATTGTCAGCATAGTCCTGACACAGAGCCCTACAAACCTGTGCCACAGGAATGCTTCCATCAGCATTGACACTTGGCATCCTCAGGGAAGTGCATGGGCATACCAACCATAATCAGCATTAGAAGTTCTTTTGATAAAGGCAGTTTATCGAAGAACTTCTATCATTTTATCACTTTATCATTCCTATCACTTACTGATAGGAATGCCAAATGGAGGGACTTGAGTTCTCCAGAACTCAAGAAGTCAAGTGGCAAGGAGCTGGGGGGTGAATAAAGAACCAGCTGAGCCAATTCCAGCAAGGAAAGAGGTTTGCTTTTCTCTCCTAAGAGGGTGAAGACTTCTCTGAATGCCACCCAGAAGGGCTTTGAACACAACAGCTTCACAGAGCCACAGGTTTTCAGGGACTGAACATTCCAACACAATGGATGGGCTTGAGGACCACATGAAGCTGAGGGTTTGAAAAAGATACTGCCTATCCCCCAGATGGCAACTAAGAGTCTGTACATATTTATGAAAGGCTGCAGCCAGCTGGCCAAATTTCAAGTACCTCTCTCAACACTGAAGTCCTTTCACTCACTCTTTTATCATTTATTTCCAGTTGAAAAAATAATGCAAATACACATACTAGTTCAGCTATTTTCCTACAGCATGGAACTCTCATTATGCTTGCCAGGCTAGTATTTCAGATACATAAACAGATTTCAAGCAAAGCTCTTACCACTATTTTAATACTGCTTTGACAAGGTTTAAATACACTTTAGATAAGTGACAAAAACTACAGATTGCACACAGCTACACAAAAAGACTGTCTTTTGATCCATTGAAGTGATAATACATGGAGGATTCCATATGCAAAAGCCATCTTTTTCCTACTCGAGAGAAGGCGCTCATTATTAGAAGAAAAGACCAGTCTGGCCAGAGTAAGTCTAGCAGTGAGTGACTCATGGTTGCCAGTCAGTAGATATGGAAATTACTTCTTCATTAACTGCTCAAATGTCCCTAACTTCAACACACAGGGGCAATATAAAGCTATGCAAAGAAGAAAAAAAATCCAGCTTCAAATATGTCAGTTTTCTGAAATGCAGGAAAAAAAAAATTCTACTATTTCTCTCACTTCACAGGTATATAGAACCATAGAATGGCTTAGGTTGGAAGGGACTTCAAAGATCATTTAGTTTCAACACCCCACCATGGGCAGGAATACCTTTCACTAGAGCAGGTTGCTCAGAAAGGCATCAAACCTGTCCTTAAACACTCCAAGGGATGGGGCATCCTCAACTTCCCTTGGCAGCCATGATAAACTGGAAAGCAATGGTTCCATCTGTTACATTAAACCCAAAGTCTGCATAGTTTACAAGGTCTCTTTGGACAGGCAGTATATATATAGTATATACTAGCCTCCAGTGAGAGCTAAGGAAAAGATAAAGACATAGGAACTTCCAATCATTGGATTTCAGAGGTGTACTGGAGACATGAAAATTTTACTTTTGTCATGCTCAGAAAACAGACAAGAAAAAAAAAGTGAACACTGGCATGCCATTATGCCATAATGCTGTTGTTTTAGTTGCTTTAGCACAGAGAAAATAAAGGCATCAAATGTAGTTTTCTTCTGATTTCCAGTACTTTTACCACTTTTCCTTTTAGAGTGCTAAGCACAGTAGAAAAAACCTGACAGGTATTTCATTATTAAAATAACCCAATCTATTTTCCTAAGTAAAAAAAAACAATGACATGGAAGAATAGCATGCAGAACTCCTTTGAACACTTTCTCCTGAAGTTGCCAGCCTTGAACTCAGAGCTATCCTTACCAATTTTTAATATTGCATTAATTCACAATGAAGAACACAGTACTCACATTCCTTTGACTGTTCCCCAAGCCTTTTCTGTCCTAAAGAGGTGACTGCAAACATGTCTCCTTTCCAGGATTTCCACAGAGAATGGTATTGTAGTTCTATGTGCTCTTCACTTAAATTTGTGCCTTACTAAGTAACATAGATATGTACTGGCTTTGTTCAATGGAGAACCCAGAAAGACAGAATGCCTTACCTGGTGATTACTTCACCCACTGCCCATGGCTGGAGGGACTGGAGGTGCTTCATCTGTTTTCTCAAGTCCACTTAATCTCTCAAAATATCTGTAAAATGCCCTCAAAATATCTTTAACAAAAATATACCCCTGCCATTTCACCAGTTTGTTTTCCAAGTTATTTCACTAAAAGCACAATGCCTGCAAAGTAGGTCCAACAATATTGTAGTTTCTCAAATGCAGCCTTTGAGAAGGGGAAAGATATTTTAGAAAGTTATGCCTCTTATTTCCACTGTTAGAACCAGCTGTTGGGGTACCAGCAGAAGGGGGTGAGATCAAATCCCAGACCAAATCAGCAAGCCTGAGCTGCCTTGACTTTGCTTGGGAATGTACACAGTTCTGTACTAGTCAAAGTTCACACATTACCAATTTCACAGAAAATAGAACACCAACAGCTGCAACATTTATTCCCCAAAAAGCTATAAAGAAATATAAAAACCACAAACAACAACATAAATAAAAAGCAGAACAAAATTTATATAATTGCTCAATAACACAGCTTTCAATGGAAAGTACAACTGTAGTATGGGAGTAGTTTAAAACTTATTCTTAAATTTTAAATTCTTAAACCATCTGGGACAACCAGAGGCATGGTGAAAGGTAACAGTAAGAGGGAACCAAGTGAAAAAGTGTGATAAAACCAGCAAGACAAAGAGCAAGAAAGTTCCATTGGATGGGGACAGACTAAGGAAGCAGCATTACAATTCTTATTTCAGGAAACCCAGTACACAATAAAACAGCTTCTGAAGGAATTCCTTGGGCTACTCAGCAGCAAATAAAAACTGCTGTCTAATAGGACAACATTTAGAAAAAAATCTAGGAAATGATTTGCATAGCTGTGTGTGGCCAGACCTGCCAACAATCACAAACTCCTCTTTATCTGTTCTGTGTCCCTCTTTATAAATGCTCAATTACAACAACAATATGCTAAGGAACCATGCAAGCTATACTAGAACAGACAATATGTTTTCTGAGGGATTTCCCAACAACATGCAACAGGCAGGCCTACCAACAGGAGATTTTTATTTCTAAATAAAGGAAACATGCAATGCCTATCATTTCATCATCCCAAAGTCTTTTATATCCATAAAGCATAAGACTTAATCATTGGGAAGTTAAATCCTTTAACTTCAAGGGAACATTGGTTTATTAGGCACACAGTGCTTAAAAAGATACTATTCCAGCAAGGGTCACATATGCTAGGAAACCACCTTAATTTATTTTTTTTTAATCTGGAATAAATCATCAATTAAATTTTCTTTCCTGGGCTAAAAAAAGAGCCTTAGCCTTTCAAATGATGTAAGTATTTTTAAACAAAAAAAAAAAAAAAAAAGGAAAAAGTTAAATATTAAGGATTTCTTTTAAATGACAGACTTTAATACTCTGAATTCAAGGTGCTGAATTAATAGATATGAGCCATTATTTTGTTTATCACTTAACAGAAGAAACACTCCCACATTACAGCTATGAAGTTTTTCAACATGATCTGAAGCAGGTTCAATCCTTGCTTTCCCTGTTATGGTATATTCTGTTTCTCAGACAAAGCCTTCTTCCAGTGCAATATGGAAACATCACTAAAGTGCTAGAAAGTAGCATTATTGTTTCATTTCCCCCCCACCAAAGAGCAATCTTTCTCCACCTCCTATCCTCACTTTCTCTCACCAATCCTACAGACTTCAATTCCCAAATGAGACATTGTCTTCTTCCACTTCCCTGGCCAATCCTGAAGTGCTTCTAGTGCTTGGTGCTGTAAAACACTATTATTTAAACAGGACTAGAACACATAAGAACTTCCCTCTTCCTTCTCCCCACCAATAGATTACAAAATCTTGGGGAGGGAAGAGAAGAGAGGGATGGATTACATCCAGCTGGTTAATTTTTTTCATCCAACTCACCACAAATACTAATGACAATGCAGGAGATGGCATGGTACACATTAAACATGTTAAATGCTAGGCCAATTTATAACAAAGGCAGAGCTGCACTCAGAAGGCTTCCAAAACCCAAAAGGGGCAGCCAGACATCACCTCTGTTATTCTGTTCCAGGAGTAGCAGTGAAATCTCAACATTTGCCTTTCATGAGCAATATTCTCTATTAGGGCTGTGCATTCCTAGAGCTAAAGGGCACATACCTACACCAGGCTAAAATGAAAACGTTAAAGTTCTCATTGGCAATTAGGGACAGCTTAGTCTGGAGAGCATGCTAACTGATCATGTAAACCTGAAAATAATATGAAAGATTAATAGCTGTAGGTAGAAATTTCACAAAAACCATATTTCAAATTGTTCACACTCTGCTTGTGATCTCACGACCATAAACTACTTGTACAGAGCTGCAAAGAAATTAATATTTTTATTTACCTTTTTAAACTAGTAAGTTATTTTTCATATGAAAAAGCCCATAGGTTTATAAATACCCTTTCAAAGGATCACAGCAATTTTGTCACAAAAAGCAGCAGCAGAATTTGTGATGGTCATTTGCTTATATGTCCTCTACTTCTCAAATAAGAAGTCTGCCAGGGTGACCAAGTTTATTCATATGAAGTCTTACAGAAAAAAAAGAAGTTCCTATTCTTTTTTCACCCAGAAACACACTCCAATTTCACTCTACAGACAAGATATTCTAAGTTATTAAACTGAAATTAAGGCCCCCAACTGTTCACTACAGAACTGGGAGTTGCTCATACATGAAGGATTTGGATAAAGCCCTTTCTGTCTGAAAGTACAGTTGAACATTTTTAGAACTGCTGAAAAGACTGCACAATTATTTTGCTATCAAATCTGAAGTATTTTGGTTTTCCTAGCCAATACCCAACTCTTACAAGAACTTTCCAAGATGATAGTTTATCATGTGATATATCAATGCAAACACTTGGCATAGCTCAAAACCCAATCCCCAAACACCATGTAACAAGACTTCTGACACAAAGCTGTAGCTGCACTTCTCTTCCCAGAGAAAAGCAAGGCACAACTTCCCAAGGATATTTCTGGGATTCACATTCTCTGAACCTCAGAGAAAGAAAAAATAATTCTTAGCTCATTTACTGCTCCTGTATTTTGGAACAAGTGGAATGCATTGAGGAAGATTATTTATTTACCTGAAGGAATTTGCTTGACTGGATTCTGGTGTGAGTGTTTTGATTCATTGACCAATTGAATCCAGGTGTGTTGGGACTGTGGGCTGACAGTCACCAGATTCTGTGCAGTTGAGTTGAGTTCCACTTATAGTAAAAGCAAGGTGACCTCCATGGCAGGGAGAAATGATGCATATGACTCCATTGATATCAGAAGGCTAATTAATTACTTTACCATACTATATTATTCTATACTACATTACACTACATCTAAACTGAATCTGCACCAACTCAACTCAACTGCCCAGAGCCTGGTGACTGTCAGCCCACAGTCCCAACACACCTGGATTCAATTGGTCAATCAATCAAAACACACCAGAATCCAGTCAAGCAAATTCCTTCAGGTAAATAAATAATCTTCCTCAATGTATTTCACTTGTTCCAAAACACAGGAGCAGTAAATGAGATAAGAATTGTTTTTTCTTTCTCTGAGGTTCAGAGAATGTGAATCCCAGAAATATCCTTGGGAAGTTGTGCCTTGCTTTTCTCTGGGAAGAGAAATGCAGCTCCATGAGGCACCCACTGAAACACACCTAAAAGAACAAAAGAGCTACTTTGTCCTCACCCTCAAATCATAGTGTCACTCTGCACACACCCACACCATCCTTTCAGGGGGCAGGGAGGAAAATTGGCATTCAAGTGCATTAGGCCAATTAATTACTTTGATCTGGAGAAAACCATTTTCCATAATGCACCTCAGCAGAATTCTAACCAATCATGAATTGGTTAGAATTTAAAAATTCTAACCAATTAAAAAAACAGCTGTAATGAAATCTTAATATTTGAAAGTCGTAAAAGACATACCAAACATGTGATAAGGGAGACATTCAGACAGCTAGAAGCTGTTAAACAAAGCATACTCTCACACTAAAAATTGGAATCTGAGTTCAAAGCTGCTGCAGAAAGTCCTTTTCCCCTTCCTTCCATGGGTTTTGGAGAGTCACCAGTAAGTTGCACACAAAGCAAATCTTTCCATCTTAACTTCACAAAAGTTTTCCCTTCTCCTCAAGAAATAAAATCAGCACAAGATAGTAATTAGATTCTTGTCCCAAAGCAGTTTAAGTATTTTAATCCTCTAAATATCTAAGTTAAACATGCCCTTTGCATGTATAGTAGGGAGGAAGAAGTTTTACCAGCAAAATTCTTGATTCTCACACATATTATGTTACTCCTTAAATGCCAGGAGGTAGAGTTCCCTAAAGTAACACACACTGTCAGCAACAGAAGCATTGCAGCCATGGCTATGAACCACTTTAAAGCAGATGTATACAAAGTACCGCTGAACCTTCAGCACTATGGCAACACTTGCTTGTTTATCTTCCAATTTCATTCATTTTCTTCTTCAAATGTTTGTTTACAGTTATTGAGACCCTGCAAAAAAAGAGCCTCGATTATAATGGATAAGAACTTTCAGGTGAAAAGTATGCAAAGTAAGGGCCTCCCTCAACTCAAGCAGCCACCCACTGCAATTTCCAGGTCCTAAGCACTAATGTGCAGCTCAGAGAGAATGGAGTGGAAAAGAAATGCTGTGAAGTAAAATCCCATGGCATTCATACAGCTCAACATTAAGTTATGTGGACTCTGTTAAAAACTCATTGTTAAACTTCCCATGTCACTCAAATCCACTTCTACTGTTAACTCCAGAAGGAACACGATGTGCACTTTTCTTCCAACAAACTTAAATTTACACTGTTAACTACTGTTAAAATGTAAATATTTTAGTATAGTCAAATAACAGGAGAAAGCAAATCCACAACGTTTGTGAACCAGTTCCTTATCTTGTATACACCAGAAGTCTCAGTGCCCTGTTTTCACAACTCCTAGGCACCACAAACTAGGTTGAGAATGGTTTTTTCACATCCAGGAAACCCTTAATTAAGAAATGCAAAAACTTCACAAGTTCTGCAGCCTTATATACAACAGACAAAGTAGTAAGATGCTACCCACTAGGCAGATGTTACTATAAAAATACCCTTTTAAGGCAGGAAAAGTAAAAGAAATTTTACACAAGAGATTTCTAGTCTGCTATTCACTGAAGTACAGCTCAGTGACAGTCTAGGAAATCACTAACTACACTCAGTAAATGCAGAAAATAACATCCTACATTAAATGTGAGGTAAACAAATTACCCATTTGTCATTAAGAGCATTTCTTTTCTTTACACCGCGCTTTCCATTACAGTGCCAAGCGTTGGTAAAACGTCTGAATTAGAAATCAGATGTGAAGAAGATGGTAACTCGCTGCAGCAGCAGCCGCCTCTCCCGGCTCGCAGGTGCCTGCGGAGGCAGGGGCGGCCCGGCCGCGAGGGGAGCACCGCGCCCCGGCCAGAGCCCCTCGGGCACGGCGGACACGTCTGTCCGTCTGTCCTACCCGCGCTGACCTGGCACGGCTCTCCCGATCGCGCAGAACAAACAAACGAACTCAGAGGCCAAGGCTGCAGAGCGGCCGCCCGCACCGAGCCGGTCCCGCGCAGCGGGGCACGGCAGCGCCCGGAGCCAGGGCAGCAGCGCCCGGGGGCTCCCCCGGCCCGGCCGCGCTCCCTCAGCCCCGCCGCCCCCCGCGCCTCGCCCGGCCGCGCCCGCCGCCGCTCACCCAGCTTGCCGCGGGACTCCTCCAGCTTCTGGATCTGGTTCTCCAGGAACAGCACGGCCACCCCGAACACCAGCACCGCCAGCAGCTGCAACTTGGGCGGCAGCATAATCCTGAGCAGCCCCATGAGCAGCAGCAGCGCCGCCCGCCCGGGATCACGACATAACGCGGGGCCCGGCCCGCGGGGGCCGGCGGAAGCCGCGGGGACGGCGCGGGCGAGGAGGGACGGAGGGGGCGCGGACAGGGCCCGGCGCCGCCGCTCTCACATCGCCGCGCGCACGGCCCGCAGCGCGCCCGCCCCGCCCCGCCCCGCCCCGCCCGGCCCGGCCCGGCCCGGCCCGGCCCCCGCCGCGCCCCGCCCGCCCTGCGCGCGCTGCTCGGCAACCGAACGCCCGGCCGCGCGCCCGCCCCCGCCCCTGCCGCCGCCGGGCCCCGCGGTGGGCCCCGCCCCGCGCCCCCGCCATTGGGCGTTGCTGCCGCCGCCCCGCCCCTCGCGCGCTCCGATTGGCCCGAAGCGGGAATCGCTCCGCCTCCCCCGCCGCGCTGAGCCGCCGGAGCGGGGCGATGTCCCGCCTACATGCGTCCCTTCCTGATTGGAGGGCGCCGGTTGCAGTTCCGCCCATCCGCCCGACCTCGTCGGGTGCAGGCGCGTGGGGAAAGCACAATACTATTGGTCAGACCGGCTGTCAGTCACGGGCTGGGGGCCGATGTGCCGGTTGGCAGTTCCCGAGAGAGGGGAAAGGACTTTATTTGGGGTTGTTTCCGCAATGCCGGACCAGCGTTGCAGAACGGCAGTTTCTCCAGCCCCGCTGCGAAGCACTACTCTGAACAGAATAAAATGTCTTTACTCTAGAAATCCAGCAGATACTCTGGGTTAGCAGTTTGTGCTCGCAGTGCCGGGGGCTGGGAGCTAGTCTGTGCTCTCCCGCATCAGGCGGTGTGTCGGTCACCCGCCATGGGTGAGGTCCTTCCGCGGCCCCCGGCGGCGCTGGCAGGGGCGCTCCGGCACCAAGATGGCGGCGGCGGCCGAGCTGGGGGCGCTGGGGCGGCGCTGGCTCTGCTGGCTCCTGGGGCTGCAGGCGGTGAGAGCCGAACCGGCGCCTTCGCGCTCGGGGCTGAGCGCGGCTGCAGCTCCTGAGACAGGGAGCGGCTGTGAGGGCGGGGGAGGCGGCGTAAGACGTGTCCTGGGGCGGGAGGCGCGGGCGTCTCCTCCCGATCCTGAGGCCGTGGCCGCCTCTTTGCTTTCCATGTCGGAGATTGGGCTCTACTTCTGCCCGCTTCCTAAAATAATTTGTATTGGTGCTGCCTTTTTTTTAATAGAGGAAATTATTTGGTGTGAAAACAAAGCAACAGTGTAGCGTAGATTTGGAGCCAAAGCTTTGAAAGAGCAAACGCTGATGAAATGAGGCGCATCACTTGCTAAGTGTCTGAAATTATCTTGTTCTGATGGGAATTTGCTTTCTGGAGTGTGAGGGTTTTTTTCCAGTCCTAGTCAGAGACATTTATTATGATTAGTGTTTTATTGTTTCAGGAAAATATGATAGTTATGATACTAAAAATTGAATAAAAATATTAGGGATAGAGACTTCCTTATCTTTATTTCTTCCTTTGCTTCTCTGTACTTTTATTCTAAAGGTGTTTTGAGCTTGCTGTGTAACCAAAACTGCTTGAAGGAGGAATTATCATGTAATGGAACCTTTACTTCTTTTCATACACTCTTGGTGTTTTGGTTGGTTCTTTGTCACACACACACAACCCAAAATAAAATCCTCAGGAGAGCATTTTGGCCTTGTATTCATGGATTGTTTGGGGATCTGCTGGGCAAAGGTGTCAGGAGAGAGAGAGGCTGCTGGGAGCCCAGTGACAATGCCAGTACTGCCCCTGTCATTGCTCCAAGGGGAGCAGATGCAGCAGTGACAGTGAAGTGAAAAGATGACAGTAAAGCATCAAAGGGGTGGATAGTAAGGTGCAAGAAAATGGTTTTAGTTACTACCATCATTAATTTGTTAAGTCAGCCATAATTAATATGTAGCTTCAGCAGAGTTTAGAATGCTCCTTTGGGGCTTTTTATACTACTGTGTCGTTCTTTCTAATCATTACAGCATTTAAAACCATCTTTTAAAAAAATAATTAATACTAAGTGCAACATTGTATTGACTTTCAGGTGAGTGTTTATGGAGCACAGTTGTCATCAGAAGCTTGCAGAGAGCTGGGCTTCTCCAGTAACCTGCTGTGCAGTTCTTGCAACCTCCTTGGGCAGTTCAGTCTGAATCAGCTGGATCCCTTCTGCAGGGAGTGCTGCCAGGAAGAAGCTCAGCTGGAAACCAGAAAGGTGAGTTTTGCACCAAATCCCTCGTGGAATAATTTAACATGTCACGTTTATGATACATGAGAACCTGTGTTATCATCTCAAGAGGGAAATGCAGCAGTTACCCCTGCATGTACAGGGTCTGGGTTTGCAGACTTGCCATGCTGCTGTGAAACGATGTCCCTGTCCCAACAGGGCAAGATTTGGTTCTTTGGCAGCCCTTCCCTGGTGTGACATGACCATGGTTGGGAGCTATATCCAGATTCCTTTCAAAGGAACATCCGTGGGGTTGGAAGAGGGCAGAAGAGGGGGATAAGGAGAGCGGGGCTTGGTGACAGCTCCTGCTTTGTCACTGACCTGTAGCACCATGGCCAGGATAGCTGAGATCAGTCCCAGGCTACAAAGGGCTGCTGCAGCCTCCAGTCAGTTCCTGGAGTGGCACAAACCTGATAGGAGCAGGACTGCTCAATTCCATCCTGCAGCAGAACAGCTGGAAATTTTGGGATATATACAGATATATCCAGAACAGCTGGAAAATTTGGGAATATATACAGATATATCCAGAACAGCTGGATATTTTGGGAATATATACAGATATATCCAGAACAGCTGGATATTTTGGGAATATATGCAGATATATCCAGAACAGCTGGATATTTTGGCAATATATACAGATATATCCAGAACAGCTGGAAATTTTGGGAATATATACAGATATATCCAGAACAGCTGGAAATTTTGGGAATGATCTCTCCAAGAGTTCATGCTGTGCTTCAGTCTGTTCAAAGCAAAACCTTTCCTTCTCTATAGTAAATAAATATCTGTAATCCTTAAGGTATGTTATCAATGAAGAATTTTTAGAGTTCTTGAAAAGAATACGTGTTTTCTGATATGTGGTAATGTGAGAGTGTTCTAGAATATAGTGAAGACAAATTAATCATCAAGAAAGTAGATGTTTCAAGGATGAGAGGTGCTGAAATCATTTTTAATGGCTAGGAGATAGTGAAATAACTGACATAATGAAATTAATGAGCAAATCTAGCAGGTTTTTCTTGTCAATGAAATTCAGCCTAATATTTAAAAAAGAAAGTCTGCCTTTAATTTTTAATAAAACCACTGATTAAGTGTCAGGTAGAATATATTAAGTATCAAGAAGCATATGTTTGAGATTGGCAGAGAATTCATAGTTTAATTAGTAGCCTCCTAATATTGACAGACTTTAGTAGTAAATTTTATGCATTAACAAAGTCATATTTCAATACAATCCTTCTGGGACTTGATATGTAAGGCTTTTTCTTTGCTAGATATGTGAACCTGATAAGGGAAAGTTTGTCTCTGGGGAAGCTCCAGTTCTTTTACATGTGTATACATATAGATATAGATATATAGATATATACATATATATATATATATATATATGTACACATATATATACACATATATACACGCACACATATATACATATATATATAATATACATATATATATATATATATATATATATCTAAAATATGTACATATCTATACCTATGCAAACACAAAACCTGAGGTTTCAGAATGCAGTCTAAGGAAATGTACCAACAGGGAGTGCCAGAACAGAAAGAGTCTCCAGCAGGCTCAGTGACAGCTGTGCTGGCAGCAGCAGTGAGGCTTTGTGTCCTCAAGTGAAGAGAGGATACTTTCATTTGCTCAGGTAATATTCTCAGAGTTTTGCCTCTGTGCACAACATGTAGCACAAGAACTTATGGAGCAGGACAATTTCTGTTGTCATTTGATGGCAAAATAAGCTTTGGGAACTATGTTGCATTTCTGTCAATGTAACTTCTGAGAAAAATGTCTTAACAATTTATCAATAACATACTTAAGGATGCAAGTTAGTTTGTGCTGTGAACATTGTATTAATAAAATTTGGATCAAATAACAGAAATTAAATTAATAAAGAGTCTTCTTAATTTCCTGAATCAGACCTAGATTTCATTGTGTGGATAATTACACTTTCTGTGTAGGGATAAGCAAATGCCATTTTGTGGTCAGGACTTCACATTGTAAACATTATTAGTCTGAAACTTTTTCTATTTTAGTCATGATCAATGAAGTAAAGTAAATAGCACAGAGCTGGACAGGGTCTCAAGGGTGTTTGACAAATTCTTTCATAGTGGACCAGATTTCCTTGTATATTCACAGGAAGCAAGAAATTATATCTTATAAGTTGTTTTTTTAATCTATTTGTGTTTTACCCAGTTTCATTTTCTTGGGGTTGGGCTTTGTAGTAAATGTGAACAATGTAGATTTTGATTATTACTTTATCTTTCCTTATTTCTGTGATATTTCTGAAGAAATGTAATACAAATGATATTTGAGATTTGGAGCTAATATGGCAAGCTTGAAGTATGGGAGTGATTCTGATAGTATTTTCATAGCTGAGTTTGAATGCAGGCTTCCCATATTGTGTGCATGAATGGAAATACTGGATTGTTCTAACATTATGATTTCTTATAGCATCATTTCTAATTTTATTATGAATGCTGTTTCAGAAAGTGGAAATTTTTTATACTGGTACTACTGCTTAGAAATGTATATTTCAGATCTGGCAGTTGTTAGGAGGTTTAATTTCTCTTGAAGACTAGCCAGTGGAAAATTAGTGTTTGGAGACTGTTAATATTATCTTAACAGACTGTATTCAGAATCATCACATTTTGATATGACTTGTGTTTTTACATAGTGCTGGTTGTAACAGATGTCTGTAATTGAGCTTGAGATTTTACCATTACATAAAAGTTAACAGTATAATTTTTAGTAGCTTCTTGCTAAACAAAAATTTTCATGCTAGGTATGCAGACTATGAAAACTGAATGCTGTCTTTTGCTGTAGTTTTTCTTTTCCTTGTTTTTTTTTTTCCTGTTACCACAGAAATCTTCCTTCTAATGACAATTTGATAGTAAAGAGTGAACGAATATTGAAAGTTCTTAAAGGTTTTTTTTCCTACCCTCTTGCTTGTAGAGTTTTTCATGTTACTCAGAAGCCCTGCGTGTCAGTGTGAGATGTGTGGCTGTGCTTGGCAGCCTGGCAGGCTGCTGAGCTCCAGGCAGGGGTGCTCCGGGCTTTGCTGGGGCTGTGGCTCCGTGCCCCAGGCACCTCTGCTTCCCCAGAGGTGGCACAGCACCTTGGCTGCCTGCTGCAGACGGCCTTGGCAGCTCCTGGAGTTCCAGGACATGCTTCAGGATTTTAATTTTACTGTCTTTGCAGCCATGTGGCAAATATCAGAAATAGGGAAAGCAAGAGTTAGTTTATTGCATGACTTGTGCCTGAGTTCTAAATGAGAATTTAAAGGTAATAGCACATCTGTCTGAGATTTTTTACATAATTGCTGCTTTTCACAAATGGTCTGTGAAATATCCTCAGGCCTAAAAATATTTCATGCTGCACAGTATCAGTGCAACCTCAAATGAGATGTTTACAGATTTGAACTGTTTCATAGCCTTGAAAGAAGTGTATTTATTAATCCTGCTCTTGTTATTGGTCCAGTAGTTTGTGAATTGACATTGTGGAAAATAGCTGTGAGATATTCTTGTTACACAAAATTTGACTTGCTCTGAACTTCTGCTGACACCTGTCCAGTGAAATATTTTAATTACTTCATAATTGGACTGTGGGTAAAATGAAAATTGTTTTGGTTATTTTCTCCTCCTCTAGAGATTTTGTATGCAGTCTGACACTAATTCAGAAGCCAGCTTAAACAGTATTGCTTTAGACAGCTGCAAGTTTTGTGCCTCAGTCTGTCAGATGCAGAGTGCTGCTGGTGTGTAAAACAGAGAAGGATGAAATGGAGGTGAAGCTAACTGTGCATGAAATTGTAGTAGCAGGAGAGATTGTCCATATTCTGCAGTAGCTGAAAATAGCTGCACTCCATCTGCAGCTTCACACAGGCTGTGTGATCATTTCAGACACAGCCATAAGCATATTCCATTAATTGTATATTATAACCTTAGATTTGTCTCAATTATATATGCATGTCAAAATCCACATTGATTTTAAAAATCAGCTCTGTGATAAAATTTGCAATACATTAAATTTTATAGTTGCACTGTGCAGGATTCCTGCAACCCATAAAAGTTATCAATATATCTAAATGAAGCTTTGAAAAATATATTTTGCTCACCAATATGTGTTGAACTTCAACATTTTTAAATTCTACTGTCAAGTATTTGTCATGTGATATTGTTAAAGTGTTTGGTGACTTAGAAAACATGACACCCATGTAATGACTAGATGCTTCTTCTATTAAAAAAACAACAAAACAAATTGAAAGCTTTCTTAAAACTCCACCCTATTACATGTATAGAATTCCTAAATGTGCTCTCATGAAGTATAAGGAAGAATAAGGTGACAAGTCTGAACAAGAATAATAACATTCTTGTTCGGACTTACTTTTTAAAACTCAAAAAAAAGTTTATAAAACTCAAAATAATTGCTGGAAGTAAAATAAGTTGAAGTGCTTTTAATGTTTCTCGTTACTCCTGTGTGACCCAATTTACATTCATTTTTCAGGTTGGTTTTTTTTTTTCTTTTCACTACACTAATTAGAGTGCTACACTCAAATTGCTGTTGACTGCTCTCTTGTTCTGCCAGAGGCTCTTAACATGAATAGGTCTACTCTCATTGGAACTTCTGGTTTTCAACTCAATGGTTAAAAACAGAGCTACTTAGAATTCATTGACATCTCAGAGATGTAAAGTAAGTCATATCAATACTTACAGAAATTAATTAGAATTTTAGTTTAATTCTAGCTGTTTCTCAAAACCTACATCTTTTTCTGTCTTTTGATGTGTCCTGTAAAGTCTCTTTGATATTTTATAAAAAATCAAATTGTGTTTTTACCTGACTGTAAACTGTAACTTCCTTATTTCTAACATGTTACACAAAAATGGTTGAAATTCATTAGTTTTCTAGCAAGTGTGACTTCAACAATAGTGTGATCCAATGACAGCATATTTTATTTAACATTCAAGTAAATAATCAGAACTTTGTAATTAAGACTAATATGTCATATGATCTCCTTTCAAAGTTTGCTTTTAACTAAGTGTCCCATGCAGTTCATACAGAGATGATTTTATGGGCTCTCTTGAGGGGGAGGTTAGGGAATCTGAGATGGCACTGTTCTCTCTAAGTGAGAAAGTCTCTTACCAGTACTGTTGCTTCAAAATATTACCCACAACCATTCCTTGTATTAAAAGTGTGCTGCAGTGGATGTCCTTCTCAAGAACTTCACCATGTACACTCTTTCCCTTCCCTCTGTACACGATGTTATTGGCAATGAAAATTAATGTTGATAAGAAGTAGTCCTAGATAAGGGAAGTGCAGCTAACTAGTCAATGCCTAAGACAGACATTTGCTGTCTTTTGTTTGGTTCATATTCACCAAGTGTTCATCTCTGTCAGATAAACTAAGATAAAATACATTATCTGTCTGTAATAGGGTAAGCCTTACCCATGGAACAGCTCTATCTGATCTTATCAGTGAAAAAAAAGGTTAGGGAAACTATAAATGTGAGTTTCAGTTGTTGATGTGCATCAACAACTGAATGTGCTGGTCAGTGGAATACCTTTAGCTAATTAAGATTGACCTTCATCTAGGTAAAGCACTGGCATTTGACTCTACATTTGTTGAAGAAACTTCAAAAAGTAAAAGTCTCAAAATTAATGAAATGTGCAAGGTCAAATAAATACCTCATGAGATCTGTTCTCAGTGTATTCTTTGCAACTCTAAGATGCATTATTTTTTAACAAAAGCACAGACTGGGGAATAAAAGAGATGTTCAGGGATTCTACTTGTAGAGGTAAGTAGGTGCTCAGATAGAATCAGATGGTATAGTCCAGAATTGAAACCTGACCTGTTAGCTTCCTGTCTGTACTCTTTCACTTGCACCATTCTGACTGGGTCCAAGTGAGAGCCAGTAAATAGGGGCCCTATTTCTGCCACCCTTCTCTGTTCCACTCAAACTGGGTATTCACACCACCTAATCTAAGTGACAGCTCCAGAGGCCCCAAGTTGGTGGTTGCTCAGCTTCTCCATTTTCTGTCTCACTCTCGTGCCAGATCTCTTGCTCACATGAACTTACACCAAACATTGCAGAGACCAAAGTTAATAAAAACAGGCTGCCAGGAGCAGAAGCTGGTTTGGAACTTTTTGGTGGTTGCTGGATTTAAACAGCACAAATGTTTATAGAATCCTGCAAGGAGGGTATCATTTAACACCAAAAGTAGTGGTGGATGACACATTTCCTAAATGCTGAAGAATGGAATAGTAATGCACAACTATATATTGTATGTACAGAATAAAACGTCTCTTGAGTCTTCTACTCAAAGCAGAACTCAAAGTTCTGAGGATCTCCAAGACTGCGGATTGTAGTCTTCCTTAGTAAATTCCTCAGTGAATAAACACCATCATTGTGACTTGTTTTCACCCTTTACACTCAGCAGGAATTTCCTTCCCCACAAATAAATGAGAGCTTAGATTCTGCTCAGCTTTGTTCAGAGCAATTTGCCTGCAATACATATCACTAATCCCAGGAGTAGCACTCATTCACATAACTGGTTTTTGACTGTTGGACTCTGTTTCCACACTCTTATTTAGAGTTAGGCATGTCCCTTCACAGGATAATGAGCTGTCAGTGGCAGAAGTTGCTTTGTTGCTAAATTTACTGATGACCTCAGTTCAGAATGATGTGTGTGTGTAGCAATGACTTCCTTGGCTTGCTGTATTATAGAGCAGTAATTCATAGTGTTCCTGGCAGTGAGGCTTTCTGACTGCTCCCTGTTAACCCACAGATTCTTACTCATGTTCTGCCTCCAGGAAAAGGAAAGACAAAAGGGATTTTGAAAACCTTGAGCTGTCCATATAAGTGCATTCTCTCCCACAGAAAATATTTTATAGTTTGTATCTCGGTGTATATTCTTGTGAAGGTTTCTAGCTTAGAAGACTAGTTTTCTAGTAAAAGTCACAAATGAACTGCTAGTTAAAAGAGTTTAGAAGAAAAGCAAAAGAAACTTCTAATAAAATCTATTTTTGTTGTAAATTTCTAGGAAGAACAAATACTAATTAACCTGGTTTGCTTTCTGTGTGTGTGGCTGGAACACAGTAAAAATTAGGTTGCATGCTTTCATAAAATTTACCCTATTTTTCAACAGTACCATTTTGCATAAATGAAGGAACTTTGGCCATTAATAATAATAACATCCATATTTTTCTGAAATCTTTTGAAGTCAATAGGAGATGAGGAGCTGTCTTCTGCAGACCTGCTTATATCATAATATGACATTAGAATTGCAGTGAATTTCATAAAGACTGTGTTAACATTGGAAAGAGAGTTGTTACTAAAGATTTGGTGGAAGATAGTATTTTACCTGAGGCAAGTGCAAATTCTAGAGGTTTAGCTGTAGTCATAAGTTTGTTTTTCTGCTTTTTCTCTGAACTTAACTATATTTTTGAAACTGATATTAGGAGAGGACAGTATGCACATACTGGAGAGAATCCAGGTACCATAAAGTGGCTATTGCCCCTTTGTGGCTGTGCCTTAACAGCCTGTTTCATTTCACGTTTTAAGACTGGTACTGTCAGCTGAGTCCAAACAACTGTACAAATCCAGCCTGAATGACACTTTGTAACCTGTGTCAGGCAGGGTCACCTCGAATTAATAATTACAAGAAAGCAGTGTGCAAAATGTAAATGTCATAGAAGTAAAATTAGCTATAACTTGCTGTATTTTTTTAAACTTTTCTGTCACCTTTGATCTAACAGAATTTTATTACAATCAGGGAGCAATCTCTGTTCAATACCACTTTTTGCTGTTCAGTTTGGTCTGAATTCCTATTTGGGTGTAAACATTAAAGGTTATGTAGCAGGAATGTCACTTTTCTTTTGGAGTCTTCACCATGAGTAACTGTGATAACAATACCATATCAGTGTAGAAATGAGGCACTGCTGGAATTGTGTCTTGCAGAAATTGCTTCAATTCTCTTCCTAATAGCAGGTGAAAAGTTTTCTTTCATATAAGTTAAAGAAGTTCCTTATTTTTACAATGCATATTTTTAACTAGCATAATCCTTATGCAGAAAGGTGTTATTCTGATGTAATTAGCATTCTCTTTCATAATTAAAGCAGGCATGACCAATAATGTGGTTTGTCTCTTTTCATTTGTGAAGAGCCACCTGATTGCATCAGTATGGACTGGTAAAAGAGTTTCAGATGCTTTCCAAAAACTTTTGAAATAAACTGAACTCAGGTTGATACTTTGGAAAAAAATGAGAGAAAAGTTCAAATATTGTCACAGTAGTTTTAGAAAACATGCTATTAGAATGTTATAAAAAATCTAAGTTCTTTTTATGGATGCAGACATGAATCAGCAGTTGTTTTGGATTTTAACATGGACACCAGTAATAGTTTAGAATGCCTTTATTTCATTGCTTCTAGTACTAGACTCACTTTCATGAGCACTAAAACAAGTGAAGCATTGCTTTAAAATGAACTAACTCATGAGTTAAGCATTGTGTAATGAACTGGCTCAAGATGTTTGTGCCTCCATATGATACATGTCATTCTTACTAATACTTGAACACAGTGGCTGCCTTCACAAGGAAATTTGGAGAACATCTGCTCTGGACACAATGAGATGGTAGATATTAACAACTAGGCTTTTGTGGTGGGCTAAGTGATGCGACTAAACCTGGGTTTTTTGCAAAAGACACCTTTGTTTACAGTCATAAATGAAGCCAGTTGATTTTTTTTTTTTTTGGTCTAGCCATCGAGAAAGCAGCTGTTATTCCCAGCATGAATCTAAACCTTTTTGTCTGAGAACATTTGGGTTTCAATTATGGCAGAATTACAAGCTCAAAATTTAGACATCAATGATTGAGCTGTTTTCTTTGTTAAATTTCTATAAGATATTGGCCAGGAGTTATAAACTGGGAGTAGTGAGGTGTTACAAAATGTCTTACATATTTTAGATTTCTACAGTGATTTTGTTCCATAAAAATTCATGTTTGGAAGGAAAAAGACTAAGAATAATTTGCAGTCATAAGAATTCAAAAATGTTCATTTTACTGTTGTCCTAAATTTGAGTGTACTTAGCTTGTGATAGACTTACATAAAATAATTAACTACATAGAAGGTTATTTATTCCTTTGTCTACTTCTTTATACTGACTTATTGATAGAAAATGCAGATAGCTGTCAGCATCAGAGAAATCAGAATATATATTTAGTGAGTATTTAAAGGAATATCTAAATCTAGGATTGCTGATACAACTGTTGAATTTTTTTTAAAAAAAGAAGGACAAGGTAAGTGAAGTTTATGAACCCTGTGCCATGTTTCCTCCATCTTTGTAATTACTTCGTGTTTTAATTCAGGAGAAATTTTAATAATGCCAGCTAGTATCTGAGCTGTTTATCACTGCCTTTTTTAATTAAAACCTTGAGTTGGGTGGTGAAAAAGCTTTTAAAAAGTCTAGTATTTATGATCTCTTGAGTATTGTTTCATAGTATTTCTGGGTTTCAACAGTCAAATCTTAGATTTTTATCTTAAATACAATGTTTAGTTGAAAATGTATCTGTAGCTAGGCAAATTTCTGAGATGCTGTTCTGAACAGATAATGCAGTGTAACATTCTCTTTTCAGCTTCCCATGGAAGTAATGATTATTGATTAGTTCATGCAAGAGAGAAGTTGTAATTTCCCTGCAAATCATTAGAGTATTTGTTATGTTCTAATTCATAGTATTTCAGTAAATACGGAGTTGGCTCTGAATCAGAATTTGAATATTCAGAAATGAACATGTATTTTTGGCTGTCTGTAATGCCTCCATGCAATCGGTGATGGAATGTTAATAAAATTGTCTTGGAGATGTCTGTTTATCATGTGTGGTTTGCTTTTTCAGATGGGTTCATGAAAGTTAGTTTTAATTACTTGTGTTCACAGTTCATATTTTAAGTGAAGCATGAATTTATGTAATTTCAGTAAGGTTATACTTTCTGTACTCAGACTTGCACATTTGTTATGAAAACACTGTCTAAAAGACCATGAAAGCAGAGGTTTTAATTGTCTGTGAAAGGTAATAAATTAAATTTTTTTAAATTAAACTCATTCTGTCTGCTAATCTATGACAGTGGAGTTTAAGGCTTAGAAGGATGTGATTTGGTATACAGTATTATATATCTGTAGTATATATACTATGTGTAATATTAAAATGCCTTACTTTGGAGTATGAAGTTCTATTTTAGTAGCTGGAAAATATGTTGTCAATTTATCTAAGATTCATCAAACTGTAGAACCATTTGCATGTTGCAAAAAGAATCACAAAATAGTCTAAAAATATGACAGTATGCAAGATAATAAGGTGGATAGTTTTTATAGATATTATATAAAATTTAATATATATTTTAAAGAGACTGAATCTGAATATCTTGCATAGCAGACAGGAGGGATTGACATCTAAGTGCAAGTATCAAAGTTAGCCCAGCCTGTACATATTACTTCACCTAAGGCCTGTTAATGTGATCTGTCCTCCTTCTGCAAACACAATGAACTAAAATCAACCAGTAGCCCAAATGGGAAATTTTAAATTACTGCCTTGTCTTTATTATAAGTATTTCACTGTCCAAGTTAGGTTTAAAGTGGAAAATAAAATTTCATTTAATGAGATTTTGTTAGTATCTTTGGGAAGGAAGGAATAGTTTTCCTATTACAAATCCATAATCCGTGTTGTAACATGTCCAGTTGCAATTTTTAAATGAAACTTTGCTTACACCAACAGTATATCTCAAAAGATCTTTTTTGTTGTTTTTACATTTTTAGTATAATGAATGAAAATTACCATGTATTCTGAGTGAATGGGTCAGTTGTTGCATAATCAGAGACAGGTCTGGAACTGTGATTCTGTCTAGGATCTTACTTGTAATTAGCATTGACAGAGTATCATATTGTCTCCCCAGAGAAAAACAGTTCAACAGATAACACATTATAAATAAACTAGTAATTTAGTTACTTTTGTCATAAACAGCTTCTGTTTATTATTACAGCTTTATGCAGGAGCTGTCCTAGAAGTATGTGGATGAAAATTGGGAAGGTTCCCTCAAGTCCAGGGTAAGTAAAGCCACTAGTACTCCTTCAAATATGAAATATTGTCACAGCTGAATGACAAAAGGTACTTTTAAGTACATTACAAGTAGTCATAAATTCAGTGTATTATATCAGTGAAGTTGCATTGACCTGAAACTCATAGAACCAGCCTCCAGTAATTGCCAGATGAAATTATATTGTGCACTTATGGAACAATTTTATTTTCACAGATCCTGCCATATAATTGTTTTATCAGTGGATAATGACAGTCAGATAACAGGAATAGAATACAGTAAAACAAAAGGAAATTCAGTGCCATCAGTGTCTGGCGGGAGGAAGCTGCAGGAAAAAAATCTGTGAGAAATTTCAAACTGGACTTTTCTTATAAATTAGGGAAGAGCTTAAGTGATAGCAGTACTATAGTTTATTTTGGGGTTTTTCCGTGAAATGAGGACCCTAATACCATACTCCCTAATGCTGTATTTTGGACATAGTTGGACATAAGTACCAATGTAGCTTTAGAATTTAAAATTGCACAAGCAGCAAGTCTCCATCTACTGTGGGAAGTATTAATACCTCCCTGTTTGAAGGCTGGCTGACAAAAGTGGGGAAAAAAAGTTTTTAAAGCAGGTTACAACTTACATAAGTTCTACTGCATTATATCCTTTCCTGCCACCTCTGCCCACACAGCTGAGTTGAATGACAAGGCCAGAGCAAAGCTCTTTTCTCTTTTCCACTGTATAAAATGTCCAAATGTGAATTCTTTAAATGACTTGTCATACTGAGGGACGTGAGGAGATAACTTTGTTAGCACAGGAGTCTGTATTATCTCCATGAATGTTCAAATTTAGCAAACATAAAAATATTTCCAACTGTTGTTGCCCATTCACTCAAGCTGCTTTATGGTTCTGGATTTGTGACATGAAAGTGCTCATTTGAGCCATAGGTTTGAAGGAGAAGGTTGAGCTGTTAGCCTGACTCCAGCCTGCATTGTGTGCTCAGTTATCTTCACATGTAGGTCCTTGAAGGTAATGGCCCTCAATTCCTGCTGTGTGCACACTCTGAGACATGTTCCAGAGACTTGGGATGGTGCAAAGGAAAAACTCGAAAATTGTGACTAGTTGTTTTTCCCTTTCAATTCTTGGCTATCTAAACCTCCTCAAATGTTTACATTCCATTTATCATATAGGTTACTTTCTAAAGTGGCTGGATACAGTTCATTGTTTTTTGAAAAGGATCTCTGTTTTGACCACCAGTTTTGATTTGGTACAGTAAGAATTAAGAAAGGACAGAGTAGTGCACTTAAATTTCTTTTTTTATGTTTTTATCACCAATTTCTGCAGCTACTCAATCTAAACTTATCTTAACCAAATTTACAGCTAGGGTATTAGAAGAGATTGGAAGATGGGATATGTATTAGAAGCATACTTAGAAATTTTTAAAAGCAGTAGAAAATATTCTTTCAGCTGTTGTTTGTCTTCACACTAGTATTAACCTCAGAATACCCAGATTTTCTCCTGTAATGTAACTTCTAACAGAAACAGTATTTAATGTCTCCATCTTGAGACATTTGTTATGGAAGTTAGGTTGCCTTAAGGTCATGCTGCTGCTTTGGAAGCATTGTCTTTGTAGGCTTCATTCAGCTGTGTAGCCTGTCACTGGCAGTGTCCCATCACAAATGCCTGAATCCTTTTCCATAGCTTCTCTGAGGGTTTTGTTAGAGTTTGTTTAGATGTGTTTGGTTATTCTCCCCAGAATATACACAAAATGGCATTGTTAATTGCAGGACTTTGTATATATTAGAATTACATGGATTAGTGTATGTTACTACTGTATTCTGAGATTAATAACTGTGAAGTCTTGGCCTCTAAGTACCTGTGTAAATTGTTTTGTCACTTGGATTAGTCCCACAGATTTGATGTGTCTCAGGCTAAATCTGGATTATGTTTTATTTGGCTAAGGGATGAGCAGTGTTGTTTTGTTGGGTTTTTTTTTTGTTGTGGTTTGATTTTTTATTATGAGATTCACATATTAAAATAGTTAAGGATTGAAATCAGTTGAATTAATAAAGGTTTGTAAAAGTTGCACAGTTGGAAGAAGCTGTGGGCTGCTAGGTCCTTGTCAAAGTTTCTTTCAAAATTACTGGTTATATAATCTTTAGCTATAAACAGTTCTCAGTCCACCTGTGTGCCTGAAATGTGAGAATCATTACATATGGAATATATTTGTATATAATAGGAAAGCAAAGGAGTGAGAAGTGATGACAAAAATCTAGTCCTCAGCACGAGGATGGAAAAGTCTGGTCTTCAGCAAGTTATCTCAGTCTTGAACTGGATATTACTGTTTGTAGTGTCACACCAAACACTAAATTTGGCATTTGTGAATATGGCCATGTCTCTTAGGTTTTTCAGATAGTTCCTTGTGATAAGTCTGATAGCAGACCCCATTTCTGTATGCCTCCTTTAAATTCAGTACTGAAATATTCTTACTGATAAGTTTCCCTTAAAATAAAGTGCTTTATTATAAATGCTGTACTCTAAAATTAATTCCTATATTACATATATTTTGAAATTGTTCTGTATAAAACTGTTCTTAAATATTTGTCATTTGAAAGCTCTTCATTAAAGTAGAATATTAACAATCTAAGTGACAAGATTCATAGATGAAGCAATGTCTTACTATACCAGGTAACACAATGACAGTTTTTGGTAGACATCCATAAAACTGAGGCTCTGGAACAGAATAATGAATTAGCTGGGCCAGTAATTAATCTTGCATATTTGTTTTAAGTTGACTTTTCAGTGGCAGCTGTGTTCTGTTCACCATGAGATAGGAGATCAGTGTTTAGACTCCCACATTCTCTCCAGTTTGTTTAAAAAACTGAATTAGACTGGGTTTTTTCATTGAACATTCCTTACATATTTCTCTCTATTCTTTTGCTTTTTTCAATAAAATAATTCTCACCTCTCCTTGTGAGTTAAGAAATGGACATGCTCCAGCAAATCTGTTCTAGAAACAAGGTTCTTAATCCTTGCACTCATGCTGAGTGCAGCTACATTAAATCCTCTGACTTCAGAGTCAATCAGCACTATCACCCAACTTCTCCAAGTGTTAAGGGAATTCTTTTAGCTACTAAAATGTAATTTCTTATGGGATTGTATTGTATGAAGATCACTCATTTCCTAGTTATTTAATCTGCAATTCATAAGTACAGACAAAAGAAAGTTAGAAAATTATACTAACCTTAAATCTAGCACATATAAAAGCATCACTAAAACTCTTGCTAAGAAATATGGGTACTGTAGTGGGAGACATGCATTGCTTCATTGTAATCTTTTGCAAATAGATGACACACAAATTAAAACAATACTTCCCTTCAGATTTAGAAATGTCTCTTGCCCAACTGCTTATACAAAGCACCCTGTCTTTGGGATTTTTTGAAGCTTCTTCTTCAGGTTTGATTGGAGCTCTGTCTTGGATTCATTTCTGAAAGCATGTGGTGCTTTTTATAAAATCATGGACAGCTGCATTGTAACTTAAGAGACTACCACTAGTAGTTATTGATGTGCCATATGAATTCTTAAATTTAATTTTTTATCTCAAACTGAGGTCCCCAAAAGGTACAGAGCTGTAGTCATTCAAATGTAAATGAGTGCTTGTGGTGTGCTGTAGTTCAGTCTTTTTGCTCAGTTTTCATGGTAACTTTGGAAGCAGACTCATCCCATATTCAAAACTGCAGAGCATGTATTTGTCCCCAAAACAAATGTCTGAGGGAAGACATTGATGCTTTTGTCTTGCCCACTGATTTACATCTTCATATTTGTAGCAAATATTGCCAATTGTCTTAGCAATGCTCTACTATTGGAGGCATTACTAAATATTGGAATTTCCTGTCGTCATAAAATGTCCCTCTCTTACTCTAGCTTTTGTTTTGGTTTCTTGTCTTTTTCATGGATTTAACACTTGATAATTGGGAATGGCTCAATAAAATGTTTTTTAATTCAAGTTCATTTCAGGTGTAAAATTGTCAAGTCTGTATGGTCAAGCCCTTTGTGCATTTTTAATATAAAATTTTGCAAGATTATGCACTAACTTGTGTCTCCAGTAAAATTTCTTATTTTCAAACAACTTGTGTCTAATAATTCACGGCCAAGAAATCAGACTGCCCTTTAGCTTATCTGAAGTAACATTACACTTGCTTTCTGTTTATTCAGGTTAACTCAAAACAACTGTTTGTTCTGCCTGGGGAGATGTTTCATGTCCATTTTGGGTCAGGAAGTTCTTTTATGCTGTGTCCTGCTGCACCTCAGAGAACAGTGCAGGTCTGTGCATGTACACAGGCTTGCCCTTTTGGCCTCAGTGATCCTGAGATTCCTGCAGAATCCATTTAGGGCTCTGGGATTGAACTCCAACAAACTCGTTTTCACAGACTTTCTTATTACACCTCTATGTTTTGTATTGAAACTAATGGACATTCTAACAGTAGCAGGGAGTTCTCCAATCTGTTGTGTTTGTAGGTAAAGGCTTCTTTTAGTTCTTTAAAAGCACTGTTCAGTGGGGTCCAGGCTTTAAAATGCTCATACACACCTGATCCTTCTGTGAGCCTGTAGCTGTAGGTGATTGTGGGGCTGTCCTGTCTCTCTTCAGGAGCACCTCAGCAGTGCCTTCAGCAGCAGTGCTTTGGTGCTGCTCATCATTTCCTGCAGCACAAGGTGAAGTGGCTTTGCAAAGCTCTCTGTGTCTGGAGAACAGCTCTGACTCCTGCTCCAGGATTTAATCCCTCAGAACGTGGTGTCCTGGCACTGAGCTCAGGGTTCATCTTGCAAAAGTCACGGTGGAAAATGCCTCTCCTGCTCATCCACAGATAGCTTAGAGAAAGGCTTGTTTCTCTGTGGTGGGTAATTCCTAAAGCTGCTACAGAGAGAAGCAGATGGGGAGATAGCTTGAATAGGATTTAGTATGAAACACCAAACTACTAAATAATGGTGTATAGATGATGTGCAAGTACCATTTAGAGACAGAACCATAAGAAGCAATGTTGATGTCAGGGTATAGAGGGGACACTGTTGGAGCAATGTGAAGGTGGAGCAGATGCCCCACATGCCATGATAAGCAAGCAGTCATATGTCCCTAGATGTGCACTGTAGCTGCATCTCTCTTCCTAACCTCATCATTTCAAAGGCTGCTAATTCAACTCAAGGACTGATTTTGTGGAAAGAAAAAAAAAAAAAAGCATTTGATGGGGTAATCTGTGTTTTTAACACATGTCAGTATTTGAGTTTCTCATTTTAGCTTCCAAAATTCAGAATATACAAATTTAAGTTGTTTGTACATTGAGTGTTTTTCTTTGTTGCATTACAAATTCAAGTGAATGATGCAGAAAGTCACAATGATCAGCATTAGAAATAAATATGCCATAACAGAAACTAATTTAGTTCCAGCTGTCTAAAATTTCAGGAAAAGCATTCTGTAGTGCTTCAGCTGTCAGAAGATTTAGACATTTGACATTGATACAAGTGTGTAATAGCTACTTTTAATGTGGCAGAATTTAATGCTGCCTATAGAATACTTTCTTCTTCCACCTAATGCTGTTTCTACTTTATGTGAGCTTGTTCAGTCCAACACTGCAGCCAGAGAACAGCCTCTTGTGTCCAAATAAGCTTTCATCAAATAATCTATCACTCAAGTAACAAATCCTCACACCTGTTACAAGCTTGAAGTGCTGTAACTTGAGGTTCCTCCCAAAGGCAATTTTTTATTACAATCAAGTTCCAGAGTTCAGATTTGCTTCAGAAACTCTATCCATTTTACTATGCTCTTGTACCATTTTGCAATTAGTCACCCACTGTACTGACTGCTTCTTAAAACCCTCTTTTCATATAAAGCTCTAGAGACTGATTTCAGCTTAAGATTTAGGTTGAAGAAAAACGTGGAAAAATTCCTCCAGAAACACTTCAACAGTCTGTGGACTTAACAAATAATAATAAATGTCTGTGCTGCTTTTTTGCACGTTACTTTTGATGACAACGAAGGCAACATGTCACAAGGGCATGGGGAACACTGAAGCTGAAAATACATTTTTGAGTTTAAATCAGAATCAAACTGCAGTATGTGAGCAAGTACAGGTTATTTTGTGCTATTTGAAGTTGTTATGCACAGCTTACAATGACATCAGTGCATAGTCTGTAGAAGGAATAAAGACAATTTGAGTGAGACAACTCATTTTCTTCAGGGGCCTGGTACATCTGGCAGCTCCATGGGCCATTGGTATTTTTTAAACCTCTTTATATTGTGTAGTAGTTGGTGCAGCAAGCAGTGTATATGATTTTTTTCTGTACCGGGAGCTGGTGAAAGAGGGAAGAAAGTAAGTGCCACTGTATAACCATGCTGAGAAAGTGTTAAGGGAACTGTCTGCAGTAATGTAAAGATAGGTACAAAGATGCCAGGGGATATCTGTGCAGTTACTGAGGAAAGCACTACACTTTGTCAGGCAGTATGAAACATTAGTCCTGAGGTTGCACTCATCTCCGTGCACCAGCTGGATGCACTGCAATTTCTGAGAGATTCATTGTTGTCTAACCTTGGAAAAGCAGCTTTAACATGCAGCTGGCACCCTTGCAGCAGTCAGTCTGTACTGACAGGGTTCATCCTTGGGGAGATGCTGCTGACATACTCCAGGAGCATCCTGAATCCACTTAATCTCTATATAGACACTAAATTCAGCTTTTAGCATGTGAAAAGGAAGAATGAGAACTGTTATTTTCTAAATAAATTTTAAATATTTCTGGAACTCAGACATTCATTAGGGTGAAGTGCTAGGAAGTAGGGGATTATGCTCACACTTTGTCCTGAAGTACTTCATACTGTCTTTTCAGAATTAATGCAAGGCCTGGTTGTGCTGTGAGGATGCAGGGGCTGTGCTGCAGTTAATAGCTGCTGCCAGGTGCCGCAGGTGAGGAGTGGTGCAGCAGCAGCTCCCCTCAGACCTGCCTTCCCTCACAGCCCATGGAGCCTTGACACCGGCTGCCTTCAGCAGTGCCAGGAGAAAAGGAAATACGAGCTTCTCTTCCTGTTTTCTAGCTTGCTTTTCTTGCTGGTTTTGAACACATAATCTCAGAGATCTCTGCAAGACAAGACTGACCACCTTGCTCACCAGGATAACACCTCTGCCCACGGCTTCCTGCATGCCTGGCCTGCAGAGCTGCAGAGTGGGGAGGGTGCTGCTGAGATGGTGTCACTCACTGTCAGCCTCCCTCCCAGCGCTGATCCTCAGCCAGGCTCCCATCGCTCCAACGCCTTTCCTCACATTGCCTAGCAGCAGCATATGGGCCAGGCTGCTGAAGGCTGCCAGTTGGGTGTGCAGATAACTGCCTTCCACAGTTGCACTAATGTTCAAGGAAAATCCAAACAGACAGAATTCCTCTTTGGATTACCAGCAAAAATAGGTGTTCCTTTGGCATAATAGGCTTAGTATTATTAATTTTATGAAGGTAGTAAGATTTTAACATTAAAATATCTTTTAAAGCATAACTAAAAAAAAAATTGGGGAATACTAATTTGACATAAATCTACTTTATGCAAGTAGAGAAGAATTTGATTTTCTTTCTTTTGTCCAAACTGTAGCTTTCGTCAGGAGTGATAAGCCAAAACTCTTCAGGGGGTTGCAAATCAAGGTAAGTAATAGCCTAACTTTTTTGTTTGTGATGTTAAGAAGAACTGTATTTGGTGGAGACAGTCTTGTGGATTGTTCCCTATTTGCTGATCAAGTAATCCTTCAGTAGAGAACATATATTTGCATTGCCAGTGTGAATCTTTACAAGTTCCTGTTAGTAATGTTGATTTGTTTACTGCTCAGTAACTGTTTGGTACTAATTCTTTGGTGGTGGTGAGGTTCTGGTTTACTTTATTGTTGTTTGGTTGGTTTTAATTCAAGAAAAAATTATTATTATAGCAGATGGGAAAAGAATCTGAGGAATGTTTATATTCTGTTCTTACTTTATAGATATCTTGGATTTACTCAATTCTGTCATAGTTTCTCCTGTTTTGTTCTCCCCTAGTTTTCTTACAGAGCTGCCATTTCCATAACATTCAGTGATACTTGGATTTTTCATCTCCCTTTCAGAATTCCCTTGTTGTGTTCTACTGTGCTGGTTTTTCTCTATATACTTCAGACATCCAGCTTTATAAAAATGCATATACTGAATGGTGTTTCTTATGACTTGCATATATGCAGAGTTGCATAAGCTACACTGCCTTAAGCTCCAACAATTCTTTGGTTTCAAGATCTAATCTCAGACTTCACCTTCCTCTTAAAATCCTGTGTGAACTTCAAGTGTACTTTAAAGATGCACATCTTGAGTCTCACATCTTGTGCCTGCCATCTCTGTTGCCCAAATGGCACCATCTGGAATCACTCCATAGCTATGCATGGCTGCAATAAGTGATTTGTCCTCTCAGCAGCAGATTCTATGTAAAACAGATTTCCTCTGTCTGTCTCACGCATTCATGTCTCCATGTCCTCCAGTTTCTTTCAAAAGCTTTCTCTCCTTCTGTACATCTGTTTCTTTTTTTTTTTTTTACATCATAGATTTATTGAACATCAAAGCAGTCTAGACTACAATTGGTATCCAGTACTACCAGAAAAAAAAGTGCAAATGAATCTGTTTAATTCACAGGACTTTTGGAAAACTGTATAGAGGTGCCACGAGCTAGGTTAGCTCAGCTGAGCAGTGTAATACTCCTGGGGAAATCTTTCCATAAACTTAAATGGTCAGAGCTTCCTAATACTGTTCAAAGCTTTTATTTGCATTACTTAATTTAGAACTTAGTGAGTTTGAGAAGCACTGAAGAATTATGTTACCAGCAAAGCATAGTAGGCACAGATACAACACAGCAAGAAAGAATGTGATTACATTAGAAATTGATAGAACTTCGACCTGTTAGAGTGACTCAGAATTTCTAAAATGGTAAAAAGGCTGTTGATCATATAAGAAAAATCATTCATTATCAAAAGCTAGCTTTGGTAACTTAAAACAATTGGAGTAAATAGCCTCCTTCAAAGGCAGGTCAATGGCAGTGCCCCTCTGCACAGGCATTAACTGCTGTGGTGCACCAGCGAGAACAAGGAGAGGTTTCTGACACCCAGCACCACCCCCCTTCATTTGACTTGTTCCTCCACTTTCCTCTCCGACATTAAATGCAGGTCAGAAGCGTGAACTGATTTAAATCACTTGAGAGCAGGGGCAGTGTTAGTATGGAGCCAAGCCAAGGTAACTGACTCTCCTTTCCCCCAGTATGTGCGTGGTTCTGACCCTGTACTGAAGCTGCTGGACGACAGTGGGAACATTGCAGAAGAACTGAGCATCCTCAAGTGGAATACAGACAGTGTGGAAGAATTTCTGAGTGAAAAGTTAGAACGTCTGTAAATCATTGCTTTCTGTCCTCTTTCCTTTTCATATTTTGTCATGGTAATCTCAGATGAAGTGCACTACTATTGAAGAAACATTCCAGCATCTGTATTAATTTTAAAATATCAGTTGTGCTGTACTACATCTTGTAATTAGAAGGGAAGCTTCAGCACACATATCTGACAAGTTGACAAATAGCTTGTCTTTACATTATTATGTCAGCTCTTAATGCATTTATCACTAAGAAAGCTTTGTTTCAAAGTTAATTATACAAATCTCAGTTTGTTATAATCAGGTCTGTTTTTACAAATGCTCTTCAAACTGAAGAGCTTCAAATAATAGAAATGATTACCATGCTTTTTGTCTGCTGCTCTTTCTTAAGGAAGTTAGAACCAAATGCAACCTATCTCCCAAAGAAACTTGGCTACTAATGCCCTTTTTATTTGTATTTGAACTGTCCTTTTGTAGAAGCCTTGTTTACAGTGAGTACCTAATTCACAGGTTGGAAAGCTGATGGAGGAACTCATGCTCTGATACTGTGAAACATTTATTAAGTACACTTTAGTGAAGACTACATAGAAAACCTCTGAGGTGTATGAAGTCAGATGTCAGGTGTGCTTTACATCAAGTGTTTTGCTTCAGAAAACATGAGCTATAACTCTTGAAATAGCTTTCCTTCCAACTCTCAGAAGTTTATTGGAAGTTTGTTTATGAAATTAATTTAGAAACTGTTCTTTAAAATGTGTATTTTTTTTTCTCAGTTGAAATTTATGTGAACAGGGAATATAGACAGTATGTATGGTATTGAGTCAAATCCACTAAGACTTGTTGGGTTTTTTCCACTTAGAGCCAATAAATACGGTAATCAAAAATAATGTGATGGGTTTTTTTTTTTTTTAAGTCTAATTAGCAAATAAGTGTTTGCTGTAATTACTTCATGCTCACCAGATTTGGGTTGGATGGGTGTTATGCTATGAATTGAAGTGGTACACAGTTTTTATATTCATATATAATTTTATATCTCAAAATTTTCTCAGTTATTTACAGACTTTATTCCCAGCTTTTGAGAAGAAGTCATCAGATTCATAGCAGAACAATAAACCTGGGACTGAGACCATACTGAACTACCAGAAGCAATGCCCTAAGGTTATTCTTCAGGCATAGCATTTGGAGTTTTTATTGCCAAAATATTCTTATAAACTCATGGAGATTGTGTGCAGCTGACTCCTGTTCTTGTGAATATGCTCCTATCTTCCAGGTGACTCAGTGTGAGACAGCTACAACAGTGGTCACCACTGTCTTGGAGAAACACGATCTGTACAGAAAAAGCACAAATCTGCAGCTTGTGCTGACTTACCACAGTCAAACATGGATTTGTTCTCGGGACACATGATGTGTTAGTCAGCAGATGAGCTGCAACCAAAACGTGTGGCATGACAACCCTGTAACCTGGTAGTAAAAGTATGCTGCCATCCACTGGTCTTCCAGTGTACTGACTATATCCAATACTTGCCATCCTGTGTTTGCTGATACCTATTCCACATACTAATCTGGCCTTGCATCCATATTCCCATTGCTGAAAAGCATGCACAAGGTACATTCCTGTAATTCCCTACATACAGGCACATGTTCAGAGTTCTCCCTGGTTCTGTTACTGGGCTGCTGAGCCCTGATCCTGCTCAGTCTGCAGCTTTTAGCAAAAGCCAATTACCTACACTTCCTGACCTGCTGGCTGCTCTAAAGTGTGGAATTCATACTGTCCTGCCTTTATTTTTCTCATTCTGTCCTTTAGATGATACCTCAGGTTCTTGGCTCTACAGACCTGTTAGGAGCATTTAACATTCTGGCATAAATGAGCTGGGCTTTGTGCTAAAAGAGGCAATTAGAGCGAGGAATAATTTCTTTTGGAAATTCTTAAGTTTCTATTTATTGGTGAGAGGTTTTTTCCTCCAGTCTGCAGCTGTGAAAATTCATAGAGCTCAAAAGGTTATTTTGGTTTGTGGCAATTAACCACACAGAATACAAGGTTGAAAGCTCCAGTTTAAAAAGGAAGTGATTCATTTTTGCTTATAGCCATGATAAGTACCCAGTACTTCATGAAAGGCATTCACTCAGACTTATGTAAGAATTATTTAATCTTATATAATGCTCTTGTTGTGCCAAATCTTCAGAGTTAATGAAAGGACAAATAAAAGCAGCAAGCATGCATGGCTGATTTGGAACATGAACTGTCCATCTACTACTCCTATCTTTTAAGAAGGAAAAAACACAGTCATTTTGGAGGAGAGAATATCTGTGCTTTTAAGAAAAAAGTGTGTTCTACACTCCATTTTACACATATATATGATATGTAGAGGAACTTGAAGCATAGTGTACAAACCACTTGGAAGGGTTTCCTGGCTACTTGCTTAGTCATAGATTCCTGTAATGTGAACCTGAATGACATGATTGTAGCAAGCAAAAATCTGTTTCAGAGCTAAGGGAAACCTTCCAGCAGACATTAAAGTCATGGGAAGAAAGTAAGTATTCTACTCTGTACTTGTTTTATTGTTTCAGCAGACAGGTAGAACAAGAACAGAGAGCCAACTTAATGAAAAGCACACACAAAAAATCTGTTCAGAAACCTGAGCCCCTATTGAGAATGTCTCTGGTTTTGAACTTGAGCTTTCAGATGCAGAATATCTCAGCCAGGGAGATTAGACACCACACCTCATGTAAAAAAAAAAAAAAAGAAAAAACAAAAAAATGTTTTAGGTGTCATTCTACTTCATTAGCATGGATGTTGGATTGTAAGAGCTGCAGTAGAATTTTTCCACATTCTATGCGTAAAGGCAAGCAGGCTCAAATCTAACAAGATGGTTTTCAAGAGTGCCTTGCAAGGAACACTGGCATTTGCCAGTTCTTGGATTGTGTAAGGAAGGTCAGGCAAAGCATTAAATTTTCTTTGCTAGGAATGCTTTGGTCACTTAAAGTAAATGGACCTGGAAATTTGTCAACTCTGCCTGAAAAGAGTCCATGAAATGCTAAAACACAAGAGTATTTCTGTACAAAACAGCTAAAGATAACTTCCTGAACTTCCTTAAGTTGTTTACTGTTAATGCTCAGCACAATTACTTTGAAACAAATCTGCTGTGATGTCTTAAGAGGAAGAACCCAAGGGAGAAGATAGCCAAGGAAACAGAACAGCCAGCCTGCTGATACATTGCTGAACACTGTGGTTCAGAACACCAGCTTCACTCCTATGCACTGCTATAAAAAATCTAAGCAGAAGGTAGTGGAGAATATCATCAGTAATTTTTTCCTATCACTGGTCATGCAGGATGGATAGAGGGCAGTGCATTATGAAATTACTCACTGGTGAGCTCAGACAGGAGACAGACTACAGAAGTGATCAGTCTTCTAATATTTACTGATTGAAACTGGAACCATAGCACCAAGTGAACACAGACTGTCTCAAAGAGTATCTGGTTATTTGTTGTTCTGAAATCTTCAAGAATGCCCATCAGCTTTGTTGCTGTCCAAGAAATAAGGTATCTAACAACATGTTTCAGTTGCCCCTCATAGAGTGAAAGCCTGTCTTCAGCACGTGTCCACCAGTGTGCAAATTAAACCTTGGGACATGGAAGAGTTCTCTCAGCACTTGCCACTACTAAGGCAACTGTGATCAAAAGAGTTGACCATTATTTACTCTTGCATCAAGCCAGCACTGCTTTTGAGTCATAGTCCATTTTGTCTGCTCTCTGGCTTGTTGTCCAGCTGTCATGGTTTAAACCCAGCTGGCAGCTGAAGCACAACATGGCCTCCTGCTCCCTTTCCACAGTGGGATGGGGAGGAGAATCAGGAAAGACACTCTGGGATGTTCTCTTGACAATGATCTTCTGAGGTTGAATTCAACTAGGTTAGGCACTTTCCTGTCTCTTCCCTTAAAAATTGAAGTGAGACTTGTAAGACAGACTGAAGCATTCTTCATCTTAAATATGAGCACAGTAAAATTTTCACTTTTTTCTGCTGCAGAATGTATGTAATTTCAAGGCAGGATGTCTGTCAAACCTAGCTCTTGGCTACTATTCCTGACTAGGAAATTCCATGGGCAAACACAGATGTTTGGTGCAGGAGGATAAGCAGAGAGCAGGATCATTAGATAATATTTTTGCTCTGCCTTTTCCCCCTGCATTCAATGACCTGGTTTCTCAGTGTTACTCTAGATTTTAGGCCACCTGATCCAGTTTTTGGTAAAGCACTCAGACACATCTTCAAGCAACAGGCTGAATCATGGTGAAACACCTCAGACCCTCTGTTCTCAGTGCAGGTAGGTTCCAACCTGTAGTTTCCAGTCATATTGTGATTTCTAATAATGCTGGGTTGCTTTTTCCTCTCCTGGGTCTGACAGCAGAGCTGTAATAAGATGACAATCACAGCTTCCCTCCACTCTCAGCAGTAAGGAAACACCCACATCCATGCTGCAGCAACCATGCTCAGCCAGGCGTGCCCCAGCTGAACAGCTGTGTCTCCAGAGTGGAGTCCTGCTAATGCTTTATTCAATTATCTGGATCAGTCACACTGGATCAAGTTTTATGACCTGCCATTTCTGAACTCCAGGCCCCCTGTGCCACACACCTCCCTGGGAGCCTGGCCAGGCTCTCCCCACACAGGACACTTGGCCTCCGTGTGGAGGGGCACCACACACACCAAGACCCAAGGGCACTGGCCAAGTGCCACCTTCGATCTTTCCAAAAGGTTGCTGAAGGGACTGTGACAGAAAAGATCCACACCCTAATTTTCCTGGTGGCATGGAGCAGTCAGAGGTGTGTCATGGGCCATGGGACAGTCTCCCCATGACCCCTCAGCTCAGCCTGGACCTCTGACCCCAGAGCAGCATCTCCCTCTGGAGCTGGTATTGGTTCCCCATTCCTGTCACGCCAGAGGTGACAGCCCACCAGAACAGCAAATGCAGAGAAACTAAACCAAAACAATTTACCTCCTAATCCTGGTGGCAAAGATTCATGTTTCCTGAAGAAAAGCATGGCAGCTGTCAGCAGCCCTCAAAACAGATTTGCCAGGCCAAGAAATAAGGCTTACAGATCATTTCTGCATCACTGGAACAAAAGGCAGATCCTGCCATCAGGCAATGCACTTACTGCTGTCAAACAAACTGGGGGACATGTGACAGCCACCCGAGGAGCTGTGTGTAGCTGTGAAGGGACAGCACAGCTCTTCTCCATGCCCTGCTGCCCAGAGACCTTCTGGCTGCCCCTTTCCTGCCACACACTGACCACTGCAGAGGGACCAGTCTCCACTGCAGCACAGGCTGGGCTCCAGTGTCAGGATTGCACTGAAGTGTTTTCCTGAGGGGACCTGAGAGACACAATCATGTCAGGAAGGGTGTAAGAGTGGGCTTTTCTTACTTTATGTCTTTTGAATAAGGTGAGTTTCCTTGTCCTATGTTCACACCTGTGCACAGGTCCAGCTCTGTCCAGCTGTAGCCTCCCTGGCTCACCCTCTTCCTGGTTTGCTGACACATTCTTCACCATGAAACTATTTGCCATTTATCATTGTAATAGCTAGATATTTCCATAAATTATTTTTGTGTAAGTGAAACACGTCCCTGGGCCTAGCATGAGCAATGCTGCTGTTCACTATTCATGCAGGTACAAGCACTGCAAGGTCACAGAATTTAGTAATACTAAGAGCATTTGTTACCTTATTACTCACCTTTTCTGGAACTGTGCCCCAGCCATGTCCTGCCCAGGATGGGAATGTGGTGACAAGGACCAACTCTGCTCTCAGCTGCTGCTTGTCTCATACAGGCAGTGCCAGGGCTCTGCTTTCACAGGTTCTCTGAGCCTGAGTGTGTTTGGTTTTAAGATACACATAGTCCTATCTCCCTGTAGGCACACAGCTTGTGATAATTGGGAGTGGGGCTGTGGCCAAGCCTCATCCCTAATGGGCTACAGCTGTGAGCAGCAGGTGAGCAGCATTGACAGCAATGAGCCAGGGAGTGCCCAGGGGCACTGAGCAACCACCAAAGGGAACAGAGGGCACACAGGGGCAGGGCATCAACAGGAGGGGATAAAAGGCTGGGCTAAGGAACAAGAAGGGCAGATGCTTGCAGCCTTCTGAGGTGATACAGTGTTACTCTAAATCATGGCTGTCTCAACTGGGACATCTCCCTTTTTAACATAATTAATAATTTAAAATGTAAGAAATTCAAAAAGGACTACCACTGACACACTGTAAATCTATATTCAGTGAGAAATTTTACCCGTTTTATTCTGCATCTTTGGTTACGAAATCAGAGGCACAGCATCACTTCATCAATTCATCATGTTGAGCACTAAGTTGAAACCTGGACTAGAGAAAAGAGTCATGTGAACCATGAAGATCACATGTGTGTGACAGATACCGTGTCTGCCCCACAGCAGCACCATTACAGACATCTTCCATGGGTTACTGTGATGGCAGTGCTGCTGTATAAACTGCATTGAAACAGACCCTGAAAAACTCAAGATGAACTTCGGTGGCAGAGTAGAGTTTTCATGTGATCTAGATTTCATCACCCAGGTAAGAATTGCTGTCATTAGCAGATAGATGCTACATGTAGAAAGGCCCTGCAGTGAAGTGTTGAGTGACAAGTGAATGACAAGTTCCCTATTAGCAACCTCCTTTTGTTCAGGCACTGAGCAACACCCACAAGTCCCAGCCCAATGGACAAAGCTCCATGTGGCACGGGAGCACAGTGGGAAGATGTTGGCATTTGAAGTGGGTTTCCAGTGCATTACTTGTGATAATAGTCCTTGAGGAGAAGGGAGGCTCTTGCCCTATGTGCAGAAAGCCAAGGCTTGTGAGACAAGCAGAAGTTGTGATTTTTCTTAAAGCAGCATCATTATAAGAATGACTTAAAAACTCAGATAAAAACCTTCAGCTAGGCTCAGGTTGCTGTGAGACTTTCTGAAGAGTTTTCATTGCTTTGATGTCTCTGATCTCCAGTCTACACAAGTGTGGCACAGAGGGAGAGGTGCACAGAGCAAAAGAGCTGCTGCTGAAAATCCAGCATTACAGGATAGCACATTCTAGGTGTTTTCCTAGGAAACATCTCCCACTAAAGGAATCTGGACTGCCAGCTAAGAACACAGTGACACAAACCAGTGCACACTAGGCAAGGACAAGTGTGAGGTTCACATCAAAAGCACACAACTTTTGCAAGCAAAACACGAATGCAGGCAATCCAACTCCCAACTCCACAGTCCAAGACTCCCTTCCCTGAGCCCAGACATTTGACAAAGAATCTTGCCTGATCCCTTCAGTTGCACATTTAGGGATGGATATGATTGTTCAGGACCCTACTGTGAGGACTTAAAAGTATAATTAGCATATTTGTTACTAATATTTGCTGCAGGATTGATTGGAAGACAAACAACTACAGTAATCACCATTGAGACAGACTCAGCACTTGGCAGCAGGGCCAGAGTGGCTAAAATAACACTGTTCTCCACATGTTTTTTCTCCAGATGGTTACTGCTGCAAGGCAGCTAGCATTTAATTCCACCTTACAAATACACATAATCTGGAGGTACAACTATCCCACTCACAAAGGCACATTTAAAAGGTCTGCTGGACTGGTAATGCTGTCCTTTGCAAGTGCAAAGAAGAGATATCGGTGTTCTTTTAAACTAGAGCAAATAAAGGTTAGCCTCAAAGAGAGAGCAGTTCAGTGGAGTACACACATTAATGCCACTGCTCCAGTCCTCTGCAGCCAGAGAAGCAATAGGGCTAGGAAAGTGTCTGGCAGGGTGCAGTCTAGGGAGAGCTGCTGTCTAGGCAAGTCTCATACACAGCAATCGAAGTTGCTGTGAGAATTAAATGAAGCTTCCTGCACACCTGCTCAAAAGTCATTTGGCACCAAATCTTAAATAGCTCTCCAGCCAACTGTACAATGCCTTAAAGACAGTAAGTTTCCAATTTAGCCTATCACAGTTATCTAAGAACTCACATACAAAGCCTCCCCTCATCTCTAAACAGTCTCCTTATTTATGCCAAATTTAGCTGAACACTATTTATCCTTAGGCATATCTTTAAAATATATAAATAAGAACAGGAGAGAAAAAAATGTGTGATCTACACTTTTTTACAGGATTTACATAAGCATTGAAAAGCTTTAGGTCCTTCCCTTGTTACCAGTGATTTCTCCAGACCTCTCAGCATATTAGTGAACACATGCTACCTAATGGCCCCAGCTGGGATTGCAACTGGAACCACAGGGTTTGTGCTGCACCCTGACAGCTGGGGATTTGGCTTTTCTAAACAGTAATTTCCCACCACCCATAGCCCTACAACCTCTTACCTTCTTGCTCATGAATATTGGCGGGGTTTGAGCCTGCCTGGGAAGCTGGAGGAAAGAAGAATCTGCTCCTCTAAGAGGTCTCCTGTGGCACACGTGGGGCAGGGAAACCTCAGGCTGTGCTCGTGAGCAGTGCAGCAGCTCTGGAGGCAGGACTGGCCTGAGGCCAGCCAAGGGTGACTTGCAAAAGCCTTAGGGTAGCCATGGGAACTTCACCTGGGGCACTACAGTCACTGTATGCTGCTCTGGAGTGAAATACTCTTGCCTCCCTAAGTATCTTAATATTAAAATCTAAAGATCTAAAAAAATCTTAATATTAAAATCTAAAGATCTATAAAGCTTTGAATTGACAAAGGAAAGAAAATCCTTATTAAGTTGACACCAGCAGTGATTCTATTAGCACAGGGCAAAAATATGTCTGACCTGATCCAGGTTGGACTCTGTGTGTTTCGGTACTCCCTTGAGTGGCTGCCAGACCTTCTCACAACTGGTGCTAAACAAAATAATAGAGCAAAATAAAAGTTTGGGAAAATTATAAAGTAATATTATGGTCTCTTTTCATTCCAACAAGTGAGAAAGAATTCTATCTAAAGTAATTCTTTCTTCTTGCTATTAATATAAAATGTAAGCACAGCCCTTGAGAGGTGATGTCTGAGCCAGCCTTTACAGGAGGATATGATTAAGGCACAAGCCATCAGGAAAACAGCAGCCTCAATCATCAGATCACTAAGATGATGTGGATGAATCATCTCCCTTTTCTGTGCTGCACATTCTCCCAGGTAAACAGAGACAATGATACTCACCTTTGTGAGGGAAGTTTATGATCAGCAATATGGAGGCATTAAACTGAAAATAATGAGCAGTTTCACTGCACAAGGAACAGGATTAGAGACCTAGAAATTCTCTATACTCAATACTCTCAATGGAGAGCTCAGTACTCTCAATGGAGAAAAACCAATGCTTTTCCCATTGGAAGGCGTATAAAGGTTGAGGTGGGAAGCGTGAAATTAAGCCTCAGTGACATGTGCCCTTCCCTTTACCAAAAATAGATAAAACGTAACTCCCCAATATGTCCAAAAAGGGGATTTGAACATTTTCAAGACTTCTATCATACAAAACCTCCCTGGTTTTCTAAGACTCCCAGTGTACACAAATATCACTGATGAGCATCTAAAATTAAAAGCAATTTAATTCAGAAGTAAAACTGGAAGATTCCTTGCTTCAAAAGTTTCTCTGTATGAACAATTTCCTCCTTCATTACTCAATTTCCAGTACTTTTGCTTCTGTCTATAACTGTGTAAAGACATTTTAAAGCTTTAATTAATTTTGAAATTCCAAATAGCTTTCCTTAATTGCTCATGTCAAACATCTATTTCATGTATTTAAAAATTTATAAAACAATTCTGTGCTGACAAAGTTTAGATTATTAATTGCATGCAAGCTCCCCATGCTAATGTATTTCCTGTCATTCACTTCTGGCAGGAAACTATTTTGAAAAGGCATAAATAACATTCACAGAGTAGTCCAGTATTTGCCTTCATGGTACATTTTCCTGCCATTCCCTCAGCTACGGTATAGAATTCATCAAGTTACCCAGCTTGGAGGGGTTTCTCACCCCCAGATGCCACCCTGAATGCTCCATGTCACAGCTCAATGGTAAGGGCAGCAGCACAGAAGACAACCAAGGCTGTCTGTCAGCTTGACTGATGTTCTTTGCATCCTCACCAAACACAAATTTGCATGGCCAAACTAACAAGCTTGCAGTGTACTGCCTTGTACTTCCATTAATAGCTGTGTGATTAATTGGTTACAGCCCATTATATTAGAACAAACAGAGCCAGAAATTCTGCTTTAAAAAAAATAAATCAGGATTGGGCTGCAGGCCAAGTTTAGCAAGGATTTTAATCAGTTCATAAATTCTTAAGGTGAATGAAATGGAAGAAAAAAAACTAAAACAGTTTCAAGGAGGTCTGAGATAGAGGGATTCAACACCACCCTCACAGGACTCAGTACTGTGAGGCTAAGTAAATACATACCTTGGCAGTCCATGGAAAATAAGGCAGCCTAATTCTGCAGTCCTTGTTTAGACAGGACTTGCAGCCATAGTGCCAGAGAGGCAGTGACTAATTTCCCATCACCTTTTATAGGGTACAAACTCTCACAGGAGTTCTTGTTACACAGGATTCCAGACCTTTATTTATGGCTCATGGGGCTTCACAGCCCTACTCCCTTTCCCAGAAGTATTTACTTCAGACCAGATCTCTACCTGACCCTCTCAAAGACCAGCTTTGAATTGGGATAAGGAAAGCCCAAACAAAACTACTGATAAGGCAATTGAACACTAAACCCTTTTGCTCTAAGTCTCATGTGGAGTTGCACAGTAAGGTAGAGAAACTCCACAAATTCTGGAAGAGGGATTAAAAGGTAGCATGTTGCACTGCAGAATTCCACACAGCCTCACTACCTTCCATTGACAATCTCAGTCTACATTTTTGGGGAACTGAAAATCTATGCTCAAGTATTTTACACTGAATACATATGGGAATATTTATGTCTGCTCATTCTAGATGGAAACATAAACATTACTTATGGGACTCCTGCCAGAAACTTGAGTCAGAGAAGTAATATGGTGGTTTTGAATAAAGAACATTTGCTTCATAAGCCTTTCTTAGTGGATTGCCACAAGTGTCTTTCTGTCTACAACACTGAAATAGTGAGTTATTGGCCCTTCTAAAATGCAGGCAGGAAGAATCAGCCTATTGATATTCCCCTACAACTTCACAGGACTGCAGTACCTGGCTAAAGCCCAAACATCCATTTCACAATGTCAGTTTTTAAGCCTCAACAGCTTTCAAGGTAGGATGAAGCACCGTTCAGCTATTCCATTCAATACTGATGATATTATGTGGACACCAAAATTTTTTACAGTGAATAATACCTTTGGTTCTGAAATCCCAGACAAGGTGTGTGCACAGCACAGACACAGCCAGCACAAGTCCTGACAAGTTTTACATTTGTTCTTCTGTTTTCTGAGTTGCAATACACACTTGGTATGTTGTAACAATCAGAAAGCCCATGTCAGCTTCTTGTAAAATGTGAAGCATGCTGCAAAATACAAGATGAGGCCAATCCTGCCCAATTTGCTTTTTAATCACGTACAAATCCCTGGCTATGATGTCACCTGCATGAGTAAAGAGAGCACAGTAATTCCTGCACTGTGTATGGGATCCAGGGATGCCAGAACTGTACTGACACACTGCTGTTTGTGGGCTAATCAAGCTTCCATCTCAGAAGACTAATTAGTTTGGGCAGAGCTCTATGCTAAGTTCAATATCTCTGCACAGGCACACAGTCCACAGATATTTCTTTCCACCTTCCCACACATTTGTCTCAATTAGACACTACATACTGGTGGGTTTACCTGTGGTCAAAATTTCTACATGGCAGAGAATTTTGCTCCAAGATACACTACAACTCTAGAAAGAAACAGAAGTAATAAAAATTATTAAAATCTCACAGTCTGCAAGAGGTCTAAATGAGAATTTCTGTTCAGACTCAGTAAGAGTTAATTTTCAAGCTTGCTCTGGCTAAGAAAGCATCAAAACCAGCACTTATGGCAGAAGCTATATAAAACTAGTATGTAGTTTTCTAGAAGTATTAATTTACTGGCACTAACAATGTTGTATATTATGCCATCTACCATAAAAACTGATAAGCTGTGATGAAAACTCACTCAGGTTTGTTACAGAATATAAATGCGATGACTATTCTACTTGAAATTGTTCAAAATCTTAGCATTAATTAGAATGAAGTAAAATGCCAGTGAATACAGGGAAAAAAATGCATATATGGAATTACTCATCCCCTGCCTGCACATATCCTCAGGTATCAATTCTGAATGCACTTAGTTTGCCAAACTGGTTATTAAATGTAAGGTAATGCATATTCTGTATCTTTTTCTGTGTTTGAAGTCTGATTTCATAAATATCTACAACTTCCACACAGGATTTTTCTGCCCTGGTTTACCTTTTCTCCTTTCTTTCAACCAGTAAAGCTTGTTCTAAGAAAACAGGGAATTAACTAAAGAAATAAGAGACCCAAAGCCAAAATCAGTTACTTGCGTATTTCTTGCAAAAACCATTGAGTCAGCAAACAAAACCAAAAACTTCCAGTAAATTTCTGCCTGAAAGTTGCCAACAGTGACATGCAAAGATGGAGTTGTGGGACTACCTGCAGTAAAGTTATATTCAGTAATACAAGTGCAAACAAGCACTGTTCTACCAGCTCCCCTTTTCAGGGGTACAACAGGGAATCTCACAATAGCTGAGTTTAAGTAAACATTAACAAGTTTCTTTATTTAAATTACTTTTGGGCTAAAATTAAACAAAAACAGGGATAGCTGAAAATATGGATTTTCAGTTTTTTTAGACAGAGGGTCAACTTGAATTTCTCTCACACACAGGTTAAGCTGTTGACACATAACAAAAATTTAGACTGCTGCTAAATGTTGCCTTCACATAGCTATACTACTCAGATTTCACTAAATCTTCATCATCATTTAACATGCTGCTCTGTAACATTTTCTTGCACTCACTTAAATACAAAGTAAATAGCCCAGTATAGCAGAGTAATTTTTTAAATTATCTTGAATATGGTAAAAATTAAGTCAAATGAACAATATTGATTTTAATTTAAACATATTTGATTGCAGTTCACATTAGAGAGGACTGCAGATCACTATGGGGAAATGGCTCAGTCTTTTTACTTCTAAACTGTAGGGTTTTATCTTCTTATTAATTTTATTTAATGCATCATTAATGATTCATGGTTATTTCTACTTAATCACTATTATTATTGTTGTCTCTTATATTTGCATTTAATAGACAGAAAAAGTTTAGGATTTTCTTGGCAGTTACCCCAAGAGATGAATCAATGTGATATATTTGTTCTAATGTAACTTCTGCAATCTAAAAATGAGAGAGTAATTTTGGAAGTGAAATTCAAAATAAAAATCATCACTTTTTAATTAAATAGCCATAACACCTAAATTAATATAATTTTATCCATCCCACTGAAGCAATTTCTATTGCTGAATGTTTCATCACTACATGCTTGCAGTGACAATGTTAGAAATTTCTTAAGGAAATACCATTTTAAACTAAGCTGCTGATCAGAAGCAGTTTGCTAAGCATTGGTACCAGAGTTCCCTGACAGCTAAAGTGGACTCCTGGTAACGTTGCATGATCTGCAAGGAGAAAAATTTCCTTCTCAATGGACAGTTTCCTTCTACAAGTCCAACCCACTTAACTAACTATACTGAAACTAAAGGTAGAAGAAAGAAAGGAAGATTCCCTTTAACTACACTTTTTAAATCATTTTACAGCCTTAAAAATCTGCTACTTATGAAATGCTAAAGGGTGCAGTGTTCAGGAAAATGTTATTTTATTTACAAATAATACTACCTTTCATAAAACCATTTTCAGATTCAAAACATTTTTTCCTTCCTGCACTGAAAGGAGATTCTCTTGCAAAGCAAAATGCTTAACACTAATTGAATCCAATTAGAACAGGACAATAAACTGTTGCATAAGAATTGGGGACGCAGAATTTCATTACAACCTATAATCTGAACAATTGTATGCTCATCTATACAACTACTTAAATGTAGGGAGACAGTGCATATTTGCTTAGCAAAATGCAGTGCTTAATTTAACATAAAGGCTGATTTGCAGTTGAAAGAATTTTTATAATTACTAATCAAACTGAATTAGTCTCTTTTCTGGAAAGCAATTAAATGAAAAAAATACAAGGCAAGGTTAAAAACCAGTCAGAATTGCATGTCCCTACTTTGTGTCAATCCACCTATGTGCAATTTAAAATCTCAGCATACTGGGAACTTGCCTTAACTTTTCAGAGGTGACTAAATGCACCAGACACTCAGCAGAAGCCATGTGTGCCTCAGCACATCTGAGCTCCTCAAGTGTTGGGAACAGAACCACATAGTTTATGTGTCACATCTGGTTTTGGTTATTCAAATAACGTGCATTACACCTACATCAGTTCACAATAAGTTTATTTTATGTGAAGAAAAGCTTTGCCATTAATGAAAAATTTCAGTAGAAAACAGTACCTCCTGCTTTCAATCTAGATTACTCAAAAGTAGAAGCTTGTATTAGTGAAAACTTCAGTAGAAACAAATCTGTAGGAAACGTTCTTGGCACATGAAGTAAAAGCTTTAAACACATTAAGTTTGAATAGAGTATTGACCGTGCAACCATGCTGGCAGAAAAGCCAGTTTTTAATGGCTGGTATTTGTCCCTCAAGACAGTAACATGGAAGACACATAAACCTGCTTACATAACGTTAATTGTATATAAATATGGTGTTGCCACAATGGACAGTCTCTATTCAGGCCAACCATTTAGTTTAGCAGTTCTAAATAAGTAATAGGCACTTTGCCTTTCTGATTTCCCCTTTCACCCATCAGCCAGTCTGAATCCATGCCAGGGATACTGTACACTGTTATCACCTACAAAAAGAGAAAGACATTATAATAAACTTCACTTGCAGGAAAGAGAGTTACAGTCTATCTACATGTGATTCCCAGTGTCTCAGAATTGAGATTAACCAGGTTAAACAGAGAATTTAATATGAGCATCCACGGAACATAATCTAATGCTCATAAAAATTATTCCATTGGTCCATGAAAAAGAGTATCATAGACACAGTATGATATTTTAAAGTGCCTTTTTTCTGTTGAAATTCTATTCATTACTGTTTATTTTCTATTGTGCTTTAACTTGTGTATTCACCCTCAGCCTTAACAGGCAACCTAAAAGAAACTTCTGTGGAGTGCACGATAGAAAGACAGATGGTGTTGATGTGCTACATCTTCACAGAAATTCCAAGCTCACAGCTTCTATCTAAGTCACTCTCTAGATAAGAAAAAAGTCAAATAAAAATATTGAAGCAATGCACACTAAAAAACCTAAAAGTCCTGAATATTGTTTTTTCGATTTCTTCTTCAGCATTAAGCTACATTCACATTACCAGGTGAATGCACTGTACTTCACAATCTATCTCCATCTTCTTTGTATAGACTCTGACTTACAACTGCAACTGAACCAGAACAGGAATAAACATAGCACAACCTTCACCACCAAAGCAAGAAGTAGTTGTATTTTCATATTCTTCCCAAATTGCAATAGTCAATGTCTGAAAGACTAATCATATTGAAAATAGTGCTAAAGGTGTGGTGAAAAGTAGACAGCAGAACTGCATCCTGACTGTCCAGCAAATGTTCTTGCAAGCTAAGATGGTGTCACACATGTTGGCTCTCACTACAGAATATTAGGATACATAGGTACAGGACAATGCTCCAAGGGTATTAATGAAATTTAGTTTTCTAAATATCAACTACACAGACTTTTTGATGTAGCATATCTCAACTGGCTACTCACAAACATTCCCACTTTACTTGCAAATAATTAAGGTACATAGAAAACTCTTACCTCATCTGCAAGTAGAGATAATTCACTGCTGTTTGCAGCATCATAATCATAGAGAACTCTTGCTTTTCTGCTGCCACTTGATGACTTCAGTTCACTGAGGCCTGAAGTAACCATTGAATTGCTTACTGAAGGCAATGAAGCAGAGGTTGAGGCCAACACTGAGGGAGAGGAAACACTCTGCACAGGAGTTGTGGAAGACTGATTGTTGTTAGAGAGGAAAGTAGATGGAAAGCTGTAAGAGGACAAAAAAAAAGAAAATACTTCTGAATTAATCCATTTTACACAGGGCATTATACATGCTCCCATGCCCAAATAAGCATTCTTATTTTTATCAGAAATAAACACCAGCAGATAGAAGTAAGAGAGCAGCACTAAGAGTTCTATAACATAAATAAAGATACTTGTTCCTGAAAAGTAGCATAAATCAACTCAATAGAATTTTAAAGGAATACTGTCACCTTAAAAAACCCTGGATATTTGTCTCTTAAAAAAGGCAAAACCTAGAAAGCACTGTTGGTCAAACTTAATTCAGACTGTACTTTGATAAACATTTCTTTTGACAGTTCTGCCAGGAAAAGTAGCCTCCACCTCCTCCTGCTCATTCCTCAATTATGTGGTTACACAAAAGATTGTGCTGACAAACCAAATCAGGGCAATATAATACAACTTAAAACCACAGCCTCCCTCTGAAAGCAAGAAAAACCACACAACTGATTTTGTAATCTAAATCAGTTCATTGATTCAGCTAACTTCACGCTGTAAAGCAAAAAATATTTTTTACACTAAAAAGGAACTTATATCAACTTAAGCTCCTCATTTCTGGGTCAGGCTGCTACTTGCTCAGTGCCAGCCATAGCGCTTGCTAGACCCTCCCATGAAGTCAATTAAATTCATTAACCTGACTGAAAAAGAGGAGAAAAAAAGTGTATAATCTCCTACTTAGTTAATGAGCTCAGTCACAAAAAACTCTTCTGAGTGACAGAACAGATACAAGGGAAAGCACAGAATAACATGACTGAAAAATGGAAGGAGGAAAAGGACAGCAAAGCAGCAAGAGATTTTGGGGCAGTGGGGTAGGAAGAACAGACCAGCAATGATGAGCTCTGAGAACATTTCATGTCACTCTGTCCTACATTCTGGGATGCAGTCCTGTGGCTGACTAAATTCAGTTATTTAGCAGCTGATGTAACAATTTCTTGTCTCTTTGCTGCCTTGCTTGGTTCTAACACCCATCTGGATTCTACCTTAAAGAGTAGGTCAATAGAGGTTTTAAAAAGTGACAGACCTGATGCAGTAAAAAAGGGCCAGCACTAGGAATTAGACTGAGTCATGATGACCTGGAACTGCAGTTTGATTTCCTTCCACTCTTTTGACCAGTGAATTCCCACACATAACTTCCCTCTTCAGTCCTTCTACATGGATGCCTCTTCATTAACATCTGGGATTTGGGCATATTGCCTCCCCCCTCCTTTCATGTGCCTGCTCTTTGACATAAGGAGGATCTATCCACACCATGCATATGAACCCACCAGAAAACAGCCCCATCCCTTTGCACCTCTTGCACCCCAGTCAGGTTCTTTCTGAAGGCACAGCTCAGTGGCAACTGTACCCATGTAAATCCAGATTAGTATATTCCTAACCATGTCTGCAGCATTATTGGTGCTCTATGATCATAAGAGGAGCTGCTTTAGGGAGCTGATGCAGGTAAAAACTAAACCCATCAATGCAGCAACTAATTTTTGGTTCATGTGACAATAAACAGTGGAACTAATGCAGCTCATATCTGTAATAGCTGCAGCAGTCCTGCACACAAGGTTCCAGGTTCACACTACATTTAACCCAGTAAATGCACAGTGCCACCAAACAGCGCAGACCCACTCCTGTACCCCTTTTTAGCACAGATGTTCATTCTCTACCATTTGAGTCAGATCTAGCAATCTGCTGCTTTTGATTCAACAATCTGAACTAGCCAAAAATCAGGAAGACAACTTTCCATGAGAATAGCTTTTTAAACATGTTTATCTTGCAGTCACAATTGTATCTGACTAAAAGGAAAGAGCAGCAGTGTAGTATGGAGGACAGCATTAGCCCCTTGACAGTCAGACCAAATTGCATGTAAAAACTGGGAAGACTTTCAGGAAGCTGTTCTGAATTTAGGCAGCAGCTTACTACTGTGCAAAGGAGGAAGTCTCACTTCCCCCCTGTGGCTTACCTTGACCCCACTAGACCATAAAGAGCTGGTTCAACTCACCAAGAAGGCAACTCCACCAAATGTTTTTGGTCTTTTTTTCTCATTTGCTAGATTAGTTTTTCAAACTAGTTCATCATGCTCCCTGAACAAATCCAACAAGCAAAATAAAGGGAGTCAAAACCAAACCCCACATTTCTGTAGGTATAACTCAGCTGTGCCTCACAATGTATTTATTACATGATTAGTTGGCATTCAACCAGAGGGATTTAGTTTTAAATGACAATCAGCTGTTTCTCAATATTGCTAAATGACTATTCAATATACTGCTAAACCTGTTCTCAGTTAACACAGTAATTACCTGTAAGTTATTCTGCTCAGTTCAAAGGGTCACTGGTTTGTACAGTCAGTGGAACAGAAAGCCAAAACTTCATAAACAGTCTGTCAATCAGTGGAGCATTAAGTCTCACTCCTTTTGCAAAGCCATAAGTAAGGCATTTTACTGGAAGGCTTCAGCTATACAGAGATTGTCTGGTTCAGGGTTTTTTATTTTGAATGCTTGAGTAACAGGAGTTTCACTGCTTGTAGAGTAAGATACTAGTAATAGATAATCTGAAAAAATTATGCCACAGTTAACATTTGTCTGTCAGGGAAGCTGAGAAACTTCAGAGCAAAAGCAGTTATCAGGAAGGAAAAAAGCAACCAGAGTACCAGAATATTTGAAATAGATTTGTTTAGTTCATACTGAGGAACTGAAAACAAGAAAAAAGGGAGATTTGATTTAAAGAATCAATCCAGCCTCACAGGAGGGGAAGGCAGTACAGAGATAAGCAGCTGGTGCTGCCTTGAAGAGAAACATCCATAAAAATATCTCTATTTGTATAAAGAGAACTGAGTACAAGTTTTCCCCCCACCCTCCTTACAGTTGCCTCTGGAGAGTACATCAGGAAGATCAGTGCCCAGCTTTGGAACCAGGAAGGGGTGTATGCCCTAGATGCTGACCCAGGTAAAACATCATATGCATCTCCTCTGAGAACCAGGTTTCTGTTTTAAGTAACAAACTGATCTCACTTAGGGGCTGAATGCCTTTGGTCCATAAACAACCTCGAAACAAAACTCAGATCCTTCACAGTTCTTGGCTTTTATGTGAGAATATTGCACAATACCACTCTCAGATGTGTGAAAAGCTGTGTAACTCAGCACTACGTGTTAACCACCAGAGCACAACCCACATCTAGCTGAGCTGCCTAAGTTGTTTATTTGGTCTGTATGTGCCCACATAACCTCAGGAGCACAGAACACAAACCTACTCATCTGCTAATTTACTCCAAGGGCTACACACCACATCCCTATAAATGGAAGCAAGGAGCACAACTGAGACCCTGTCCCAGTGCTCTGTGATACTTCAGTCAGATTTCCTTGCACAAGGAAGGAAAGACACACCCAAGATTTAATACCATAACTATTTTAATCCACATAGGCAGGAAAATTTCATTTCACTGTTAGAGGCATTTAGAATTTTGCAAAGCTTCCATGCTTTTGGTTTTCTACCAGTCATAGTAATTTTATTAAAAATACTGATCAGATCACAGCCACATAAAGATGCACCTTTCTGTTTTCCTAAAGGCACTATTTTCTTCAAATACACTTTTTTTATACCTGGTAGCAACTTACACAAATTTTAAACAAAAACAGCAGTTCTGGGACAAGCTGTACATCCTAAAGCAGAACTTAAAGAGGAACATGTTTTTCCTTAGAATAAGGGTATTATGTTTAAGACCTTCTGTTTGATAAATACAATAGGATAAAAATACACATTTTAAAAATATCCTCTAAAAATAGTTGTGTAATATATTTCACTCTATTTCTAATTTAATAGTTGCTTTTCCTTAATACTGTAAATGTTTGTTTTCAAGCTTTCAATTCCATTACTTGTATTTGTGTGTTACCACATTTTATAGTTGACTATCTGGAATGTATGAGACTGCGAGGTAACTTTAAAGATGTAGCAGTTTTTGGATCAAAATTTTAAACACTTTAAACTACAATTTAGGAGTTTAGTCTTTTTCAAGACTAAAAAACAATCTTTAAACTACACATTTAAACAAACTGAGGAAATCAAATGCCACAGGAAGTTGCAAGTCAGGAAAAGGGCAAGACTCAAGAACACTTTTGTTTTTACTTCCTTGTCAGGGAAAACATAAACACAGATACCTCAGAGACAGTTACCTAGAACAGACACTAGAGTTAACTTTTAAGTACAGACAAATCTTCAGTGCATACACTCATATGAACAACATGATCTGTGTAACTCTAAGAAAGGATGATTTGTGAAGAATTAGAATAGAGAAACTTTATGAAATGTAAGTATGTGGATCTCTACATTCCCACCCATCACAGAAAAAGGATTAAGAGTAAAAACTAATGTCAGCTTCTTCTCTTACTTTAAAAATGCTAAACCCATGAAACAAGACAAACTTGTTCATTTTACTGTGTGTGCTCTGGATAATAGATAGGATGAAGTAGATTTCTCCCTATACACTATCTATGCTGGCAACTCAGTTAAGAGTGGGGAACAGGGTTTCATCGGAAAATCAGATAATGACCTGTAGTGAATTAAGAGGCAACAGAAATTTATAGGAAGTATAAAAACTTTTCCCACATTGCACAGTGGTTCAATAGCACGAAGCATAAGACAACTTAAATACTGAGACTACAAATAAATCTCTAGAAATTTCTTTTTGTCACATTTAATGAGGTTACCAAGAGCTCACCTTCCTCAATTACACAATATATAAAATCTCAATAGATCAACTCTCAAAAAGCCTTAGTGCTGTGTGTAGGCTTAGGGAAGTAGTTGCACTGGGTAATTACATATTAATTGCCTGAGAGCAGATACATTTCCTTTCAGCCCAGCATGCCTGTGTGTCCACCACTGTTCTCTCAGTTACGTTTTCCTACTATTAATAAGGATTTATTAAAAACAGCTTTTTCCTGAAGTTTATACAGTATTACTACCTTCCAAGTTGTTTCTGGAGATCCAACATATATTGGTAACATTGTGCATAATAGGTCATCTGAGCTTCCACAAAGTCATTCAGACAGCGGAGATGATGTGCCTGTAACACAGCAAAGAATTCAAGAGTTCAGTCCACAAGGGCACCCAGGTGCATTAGAAGGAGTAGGCACCTGGTCAGGTGCTAATGCCAATACTGGCACTTAGGGATAAACACCAGATAGGCACAGTGCCTGGATTTACCAGGCAAACAGAATAAAATGTCATAAAATTAACATACTTGAGTAAACATTTTTATGGTTTCAACACTCAATTGATCTGATGAATGGGAAGCTGGGTATAAAGAATGAAAATGAAAACTTCTGCATTCTGAAGGTTAATGGGAAAGTAAAGTTAAATTCAGTGAATATTAAATTAGAATTTAAAAAAAAACCCCAACCCTTGTGGTTTGATGCTTTAATGCACTGAAGTGAAACCTCATAGACCAGAGTTCCCAAGTAGTTTACAGCAGCTTTCTTTAGAAGGCACCTGATATTGCCTTTCCTCCTCAACACCCTTTGGGTACTCACATGTGTGCTGCTGATTCCTTCCAGCAGCAGTCTGGTAATCTCTGCTTGACGGTCAAATTCGCTCTGAGTGATTCGCACCTCCTGTTCAGACTAAAGGCAAGAATGCACATCAGGTACTGGTACAGTGCTCTGTGCCACACCTGCCCACTGCAACAGTCCCACCTGATGCACAGCTGCTCACACAAATGCATCAATTAGGTGTTTGAAATGGGCTTTTCTTTGCAGACCTTTACTAGGCAAAACCAGTAACTGCATTCTGAGTTAAGAAACATGGAGGCCCTGTGTACACAGCAGGCAGCTTATTATCAGACACCTACTATATATGCAAAAGAAAGGCATTTCTTTGCCAGCATTATTACCCCACCTCTCACAATAACAAATCAAGTGTTCACTGCCACAACCACGTCTGCACCAGGGGTTTTGTCAGCATACCAATGGCAGCCAAGAATAATGTAATTTTTTTCTATAGATCAACTGAACGGGTCTCTGATGAAATAATTCAGGGTAAATCTGACATTATTTTTGCCATGTAACTGCACAGCAATCAGCTGTACATAAACCTTTGATATGAAGTTTCACCAGAATATCTCATAATGTAATGCCTTATACTGGCCACCAAACTACTACAATTATTTCTGGAGCATGTAATCAAGGAGTCTTTGAAATAAATAAACCTGAACTATACAAAATGTTCTAACACTTGGTGCTACAATTAGAGTAAAATCTCTATTAAAAATGATGTAATACAAGTTTCATATTTCAATAATTCAAATTTATTCCCTGTTACATATAATTCTGAATCATTTTTAAGTTTTAAATTAATTCAATCTAGCACAGCCAAAATTACTTTAGAGTACTTTTTCTGGGGAGGGAAGAAAAAAATTACACTAAATACACATATACAGAATATGTGCTCTAAGATTCATTGCTCCAAGACAGAATGTCCTCAGCCTGGAATCTGGATTACCTCGCCTCAATGCTTATATTCATTTAGTACCTTGTTTCTAAAAACAAACCCAAGGGCAAAAACCTGCATTAGGTCCAAGGTGCAGCAATTATTATTCTCAGAAAGGAGAAATATATTTTCAGGAAAATTGAGGTGATACTGGGTGAAAAAAATGAGGTGATACCAGGTAAAAGCATTTTATGCGTTTACAACCATCCTGCTCTTCCACTCAGCTAATGTTAATCAGTATGAAAAGTCACATGGAACCTCAGAAAAGAGCACAGAAGAATGACACAGTTACCTAAAAGTCATGGCAACCGGAAGAGCTTACACAGTAATTAAACACTGAAGAAGTTCCTAAAGAGAACCGTGGGCCCCCTACTCAAAACTGAGATAGCAGTGTTTGTATCAAGTTTCAAATTAATTAGGTTTTCAAAGTTGGTTGAGGAAAGAATCTTTGCTTGGAATTTTCTGATTAAATTTGAACTAGCAGCAGCGAAATCCATCTGTCAGTCTTTGAGAGAAATGTAAGAACAAACAGATGAAAAAAGCTAATCTGATGGCCAAGAGGGGAAGAAAAGCAACATCTTAATTTTCTTTTAAAAACCTATCAAAGCAATAAGTAAATAATTTATCTGGAGAGAAATAGCTTTGTCTCTTGCTTCTCTGAAGTCAGCAATTGCTAATGTGTTTCTGTCTCCCTGTCAGGTAAGTAAATACAGGAGAACAGGAACTTAGAAGGGGACATATCCATCAAAATAATCATATTTGTTTCAACAACATTCTAGTAAATCAACTACTTTCTGTAAAAGAAAGGAAAAGTAGGTAATGTGGTAACACATATTAACTTAGTACAGAGTGACTTAAAATATATTTACAAAAGCCCAATGGACTGGTTTTATAGAGATTTACATTAACTGAATTATGTCTTTAATGAGCTTTGCCCATCCCTATTTTCAGTACTGCTAAGTGAACTGTACCAGGACAGCACATCTATTCTTCACCTTGGGGTAAAGGTGAAAACCAACTGACTTTTAATCTGGGGAGTTCATGCCCTGATCACCTTTATTTCTGAACAGAGTGAAGAGCTCAAAAATACAAGCGTAAACTTCCCAGGTGCAGCTGTATTGTGGTTTTAGGATCATTAAAAGACATCACTAGGTATGTCTCATGAACATCCCTCAAAATCATACTTGCTCTGCAATTACAGAATATGATCCCAGGTTTTGAATCTGAGTACTCATATGTAAATAATCTCCCCAGATTTCACACAGGAGTACAGGACCTCTTAGAAATACTGTGTAATCCTGCAGTGAAGGGACAACACACATAAAAGCATATGAAATAAAATGACCTTGCTAATGTTGTTTTACCAGACATGCTTTGAGTAAAACACTGGTAGTGGATACACAGCTGTGCCTAGTATTCAATACTCCTTCTGAAATACAGAGTTAGAGGAAGCTAAACTGAAGAAAGTTTGTCATTTGTGCCACCACGCACATCTTTTATTCTAACTCAAAAAAACTCCCATAAGTGAGCCAGAGATGACTGGATGGTCTGAATTTTTTGCTGGGAATCTTATATTTAAATTGAAAACATTTATGAATCTCCTCCTCCAACTCTCAAACACAAAAGGACAGATTGCCTTTAGAAATGTGGATGGATTACTGCTCCACTGGCAGTGCATAATATTGTCATTTCTTCTCAATAGTCTCTGCTATTTATATGCTACATTAAAAAGGGGACCTTGAATTACATAATTTATTACAGAAGCTAAAGTTTTTTGTCTTCTTTATGCTATATAGTTAAACACTTTGTAGTATTTCTTCTTTCCAAGACATAATCTGTTAAATTTTGCTACCCTTAAAATTGCTTGTTCTTGTCTCTGAAAAGCAAATAGCTTCAAGATTAGTTTTCAACACAGCAGTATTCTTTCCCTGCCATTTGTTCCCCAATACAGGACCAGCAGGGAGGTTTCCTGCTTCCAAATGTTACTTTACTTAATTCATTAAATAATTCTCAAACTTTAGGATCAAAGTTGACCTCATCCTCCTTTTACAGTTAACCCTCCTTTTACTTTAAATGCTTCCTTCCCTCTGAACTGACACTCATCCTCACCTGTGTGCACCACAACTCACAGAAAGCTGGAAGGGCAATTCCCACAACTCCCAAGATTTCACTTGAAGCTGAAATATCCCAGCTTCTCCCTACACCTCCCACAGCTGCCTAGCTAGTTCCCCATTAAAAGCCATACTCCAAAGCCCCTGCTCTCCTTCTATTGACATAACTTTAATTACCCCTCCTCTACAGAAATCCACTAAGAAACCCCTCCTTCCCTGCTAGCACACCCCTTCACAGCCTGCTGCCAATGCTGGCTTGTCAGAGGCAGTGAGCCCATGAAAAATGAATGGCCCTTCTCAAGGCACCACAGCAGCCACTGCCCAACAGCCCATTAGCTCCTCTGAGTTTGTCCCTGGCCAAGGGGTGGCACAACAGAGCAGGCTGCAACGCCCATCCCAAGGCTAATCCTAAACTCACAAACCAGCTTTCAGGGCAGGTGCACTTCTCAGATGTCCTACCCCCTAACTTAGGCTGCTGAAAATCTAGTGACACTGGAGAGAAAGGTGAGGTGCTCCATGTTCTGGGTAAAACTTGAAGATCAGTGTTTTCAGGAGAGTTTAGATTACTAGACCCAAATATTTCTGAAAATTTTCAAATAAGCTTGTTCTGATAAGGATATCATACCAGTAAATTTTGAGAGAAGTCCTGTAGTAGTCTATTGTATCTTGTCTCATGAGAATCATTTGGTACTGGTACTGACAGCCAGAAACAGCTTAAAATAAAACAAGCCCCAGGCATTATTTTGCCACTGAAACCAGAAAGGCCCTGGAGGGGCCCAGTGTACTCTGATCTAATGCATCAGGCTGCCAGCATCAGACTGAAATCAACAACATGTAATATCCCTTATTACAGTAGACCAGCACAAGTTATGATTTCAGAATTCTGCAATTTTAAAATTGTTTACTTACTTTTGTCACTTCCTCAGCCCATATCTAGTCAGCATTAAGAGAGGGGGAGGAGAAAATAAAAACATACAAACTTAGACATTGGTGGCACTCTATTATAGTATATAATCACACTTTGGCTTTGAAGTACTTTCCTGTCCTCAGAACTTCACAGGGATTTGAGGAGTGCTACAAGTCAGCTGCCCAAAGCCCTTCATACACAATGAATCTACTATGAATATGGATAGCATTACCTCTATGAAACAAGTTAGATACTGAGGAGAGTGTGACTTGTAGAACTCATGTATTACAAGAATCTACCTAAAACAAGCTATTACAACACAAGACATAACTACTTTAAAAAATGACATGAATCAGACAAACCAAATTACCTTAAGAGGAATTTAAGTTACCTTAATGTGTTATAATAATGGAAAACTATGGAAAGCTATTCTCATTTTCACACTGAAACAGATGAATGCTTTCTCTTGCTAATTTCATTACCAGTTTTCTATTTCACAAGCACTTTGACTGAAATCTAAATTTAATTGAAACTGCTACAGAGGTATCTCACATTGAGAATTAGAGTAGTAGCAAGCAGCACAGCAAAATCATAGAACTGCAAGGGATTGAGTCTAAAAGTTAATTACTTCAGCTTGCTCTTTCAATTCCCTCTTGCAATGTGGTTCTTTAATTTTCATCTTCTGCCATTGTAAGACAATGACACAATCAGGAGTAGGAAGAAATGTGTATAAAGGTTGCAGGAGCAAACTGTAACAAACAAGTTTATTTGCTCATTTTTTAATCTGATCACAGCAGAGAAATCTGGAACACTAAATTGAGATGAGATCCAATATGCTGTGCAGATCCAAACCTCAACCAGAACAGGCTGGACAGCACAGTCTATGCTGTACTGAACTAATTAATCCCTTTCTCTTCCACTCTCACAACTATAGGGCTAAAACCAGCTTCACTAGGGAGTCTTTGCAATAAGTTTGGGATACATTGTACTTTAAGTTAAGCCATTAACTCCTGTGACATTACTCAGTTGCAGTTCTTTGTAACACATTGCTTGAAGGGAATAATTTCTACATATTCCTGTCTGTTTCACATAATTCACTTTTACTCATATTAAAAAGATAGGAAAACTCAGTAATTTCTTTCCTCTAATAGCTGAAAATAATTTCAGAAGTGAAAAATTAACTCCTTATTATAATAAGTTTACATTCATAAAATCACAGAAATTAGAATATAATACTGTGTATTTCAAATTATCAGAAATTATCTGATAAAAATAACATCCAATGCTGTACTGACATAAGTGTATTTAGTGCATTTCACCAATCCATTTTCAAATGGAAAACAACAAAATGAGCTGGATAGCAAGAGGAAACATTTGACTGGAAAATGAATGAACACAGGAGGCCAACAAACCTTTAGCCATTTTACATGCAGCAAGTTGAGCATGTAAGAGACATTTACCATAATGTTATTCTCTTCAGGCTGAGAGATGTTTAGTTGCTTAAGTGTATAGATAAAAAACAAAGGCAAGTTAAAAAACTGCAAATATAGCAGGTAAATAGATTATCAGCACAAAGCACTGCAAGTTTAAGTGAAACAAGATTGTGAAGTGAATATAGATAAATAAAACAGTTTAGATTTTGATTATAAATACTGAACTAAGCTGTTTCAGTTGTACAGTAAGCATAGGACAAGCCATTTTCAAATTATTTTTCCCAGTTCTAAAAATATGTAATCACATGTAGATAAAATTTAGCACTTTAACCTGTCACAGAAAATAGTAAAGCATAAAAATTTGTGTCATAGCTCAATACACTACACTAACCTATCAGTCCAGCCCTGTTTGTTAGGTTTCTTCCTTTATAAATAAGGGAGCCAGCAAAATCTAACCCATTTGCATCACACCTACATCCAGGTTAGTTCTCACTTATACAATGCAGAGGATAAAGAAGAGCTGCAATTTTGTTATTTCTGCTGGCATTCTACAATCTGATACTTCTTACACATGCACATTAATTTTAATTACATTTTGACAGCAAAGTATAGGCAAAATAGTGAAGAGGTTTAGGGTTTCATGCTCTTCCAGCACTAAATTATGTGCATAAAACTGCATACTTGCTGTAGGAATACATGGGATCAAATAGGAGCAGCAGCAATTGGCACCAAGCTCTGAATGACTGCACTGGTGATGAATTAAAACTTCAGTGTATTATATATATATATATATATATATATATATATATATATATATATATATATATATATATATATATAATTTTAATACCAAGCTCAAGGGGAACAACTCTCATTGCTTTAGAAAGCAAAGTCCATACTTGCTACCATACCACAAAGGAAGCTAATAATAAAATCACTTTTTTTAACTTAACTCTGAACAAAGTCAAGCAAAGGAATTGTTTACTGTCCAATGCTCCTCTATCCATTGCTTCGAAATCGCGCTGCTTGCTGACCAAAACCTCTCTGTTCTCCATAGTTAGTCTTACAAATTAAGAAAGCTTGGCAAATAGAGAAGTGACTCTTTTTGCAGAGAATTTATATAAGGGAAAATGCATGCGTAGATTTAAAAATACAGATAGTTTAAATACAGAGGGACAGTGTGCATGACATGGACTGACACAAGAGCAGAACTGTCAGGTAGAGATCATGTTGGTCTTTAGATGGATTGTCATCGCAAAGATGCACTTCAAAGCTCAAGACAATGTCTCTGAGATCCTTCAGGACAAACACCCATTTTGAAAAGCCAGCAAAATCTGTCAGTCCTTCTTCCTCTCCATCATGTACACTGTCCCTGTGTATTTAAATTAACTGGATTTCTTTATTTGCATGACCCTTACTGCATTAACCCTTACAGGAGAAATCACTATCCATCATTAACTGCTGAACTTTTAGGAAAGAAGTCAAAAGATAGCTATGAAAATACTGTAAATATATCCTGATGAAACTACATACAGTCAACAGCCCATTCCTTCACTTAGAGCATTTTAAGAGTTTAAAAAGCAGTAACCTTCTTTTTCAATTTAATCTCCTTGAATAAGCATTTTTTGAGGGAATCAGAATGGTTCAAGTCATCCAAGTTGAAGCGTCTCACCTCTGTTTGGTGGTGTAAAATAGTAAGCAATACATAAAGAGAAACTGCAAATATTTTTGACAGGGAGAAGTTAAGTACAGATAGGTTCATCAGTTGAAAGCACACACTTCACACCCACACTTCAACATTTGCAGATTCAGGTATTTGTATTTACACCCATATTGGCAGGTTGTATCAATCAATTTTTGACAATATAGGCTGATCTACTATAAAACAAGAAGAGAGTAAGTAAGTCTAACTTGATGGAATATTTAAAAGTAGAAGACTAACACCTTGATCAGTAACTCACTTCTGTTTACTTGTGTTCTACTAAGGCATTTCTTACAAAAGTACCTAGAAAAACAACCAGGGTAAGAAGCTAGGACTGGAAACATAACCAAGCAGTCAAGTTGATAAATATGTATCAATCCATCTGAAAGTTATGGACCAACTGGAAAAAAAGCCCTCTACTTACTGCAGCTCGAGCTTCTGCAACTTTTGCCTTCTTCAGTCTGGTTTTTGCAGCATCCAAATCCAGTCTTTTATTTTGTAACAGTTTACGTTCTTTCTGAAAGTGAGTTAAGTTAGTTTGTGAGAATGAGTACACATACAAGCAAAAGACTGTCTGCTTGGAAATGCTTTTAATAAAGTATCATGTAAATAAAAGTTCTTCAGTTGGAGAGGCAGAATTAGATCCTAATTATTCCCATACAGTTTATGCTCAATATGCATACTTCTTATAGAACAACAGTTACCAAACTAATGTTTTCATCATTATCATGTTTTTACGTCAGCAAAAACCAGAAAATACTCCAAAGGCACAAATTTCACTTGATTTTTTCTGTATTACCTGGAGGAAAGTAATAATGCACCGTTATCTACTACTACATTTTGAAGACTGACAGTTACAATTAGTGTGAAATTCTGAAAAATGTACAATTCAACTTACAGTAATAGTTTTGTAGTCTCCTTCAATAAAGTTTCTTAGGGGAGTGAGAAAGTTTATAGCAGAAGTTTGAATGAGTTCTCTGTCTGCTGCCCCAATTCGCTTTTGTGTTTCTCCACATTTAATGAGTGCATTTCCTGCAAAGGAAAAAATATGTTAATCATATTGTTCAGGCAGGAGGTTAACAAAACAGGTTGCCACAGTCAGGAAAGTTTAGGCCAGCAGTTTGAAAAACAATCCAATGCCATGAAAAGGGCCTTCAAAAGAAAGAATATAATGTGCAAAAAACTCAACCCCTTCCCAGAAAAACCACTCCAACCCCCCCAAAACTAAACACCAAAAAAACCCAACATAAAAACAAACAAAAACCCCACACCAAAATAAACATCCACACAAACAACAAGCCAAACCATTTTTATTATAATCAATCACAGGTCAAGGCAAGATTTCAATGAGACCACATATTATGGCAACTCCATGGTGAACATCTATTTCAGAACTGGACATCATACCTACTTATTTTAATCCATCAACTTCCTCTCCTACACAACATTCTTAAGACAGGAGTAGTTGGTAGCAAGGAAAACGCTTGAGATACTGGAAAATGATGTGCTTTTCCTCACCCCATCTACTCAAACTTCTAAATATGCATTTACACATTAACTGAGCAATACTTTAAATTTTAGTTTTGATCTCCCAATGCTCAGTGATACAGCAAGTCAACTCAAACTGATACAAATGTCATTCAACAGTTTTATGTAGAGGAAGACAAGAAATAATTTTATCTAGAGGAAGACAAGAAATACATTTTTATATTGTTAAAAAAGCCTGTATCTGTGCAGTTTTTTACTTCTTACCATAGGCTGTTCCTGGGCCAAATTCATTCCCAGCATCAATCATATACTGGCCTAGTAACTCTGGGTTATTCATGCGACTTGGTGCTTTGCGGTCCAGCTTCTCATAGACAAATTCTTCTATTCTGGCATCTAAACAGGTTTATTTGAAATAATTACTGTCATTTAAAGCACAAATTAGAAAAAGAAACAAGCAAACAAGACAAAGGAACACAAAAAAAGAATTCCAAAATCCAGCCACTAAACTCAATATTAGTGAACAATGCTAGGCTGGAGATCCTGTTCCTGAAAACCGACCATGTTCGCCATGCCATGTTCAAGTATTTCCTAGAGCCACCTGGGAAAGTGAAAATGTGTACTTTTCTTCTCCATTAGCATAGTTATACAGCTTTTCAGAATTTTGATCAGAAGTCTCCACAGTAAGAGCAATAACAGAATACTTCTCCTTAAAAAAAACAGTCTTTTGTTCCCCCTCCAGAAAAAAAAAATGTTAACTACAATTTGCAGTAAGAATTAAGTTCATCAACTACTCTAAGTTCTTATTAAGATATTCTGAAAGTTCAATAGCCCCAGAAATTATATCCTCCTTCCCATGCTCCCTTGAAATGTTCTGAAAGAAACCATTAAAAGTTATTAGAAAATGTTTCATTTCATGTTCTCATATTTTCTTAGTCTGAGCAATAAAATTATCAGAAAAACTTATTTGAGTATTACTACCCATCTATCACAATACTAAGCCACGGGGAGCTTCTTCAGTGGAAAGGCCTCACACACCTAACCAGGGACTCTGTAATTGAAAAAGCAAACTCCTCAGATGCAACACCCAATTTCTCTGACCAACTGCTTTCATTTCTCACCGAGCTGGCCTTATTTATACAGTCAGTAAGAACTAATTTCAGCAAAAATAGTATAGACAACCACAAAGAAGCTTTCCAGTGAACAAACCTGCCACTTCAATACTACTTGTTAATTAGACAACTTTCAACAGCAGTGGATTAAATAACTACTCTCTCATGGAGGTCACAAATTAATCTAAGACAGACAATTATGGGTATCAGCACATTCCCTGGCAGCAAGAGTGAACCAGAAATGATCAGAAGTTATTTGTTTTCTTTACTCAATCCATATTTATTTTTTACTAAATCACAAAAGAACTGGAAAGTAATCTAAAATTATTGGACTATTACATAGGTCTAATCTATAGGTACAATTATAAAAGGGACTGAAAGTGATTTTTCCTCCCCCAGACAGGGTCACTCCATTAACAAGCACCAAAAGCAGCTCCCTGCAGCATGTGATCCTTCTCCAAGTAGGCCAGCAAACAGCTGAAGTTACATTCACAAAGATCATTGCTCAATGGTGAGTATTTTTAGCCATAAGAAAATGGACTGGAGAGCATAACTGAGACACTACTATATATCATCCTTCCACTGAAACTTCTGCATACACTTCCACTAGCCTCCAGTCAGTGCTTCAATACTCAAAGTTGACAAGTTTCTGAAGGGGTTCAAGAGATACTAAAATATTGAATTGAATGAAACAGTCAACTATTTCCTCTGGCCTAGACAAAAGTAGAAACTTCAGTTAGAATTTTCTGCAAGTTCTGCTGCATCCTTCCCACAAGATCAGTTGGCTTATTTTTAAAATACTGCTCTTATGGAACTAAAAGATGCAACACACTTCCAAAGTAATACTTCAAACATCCCTGTAATAAAGAATTTATCCATTTGGCATTAGAGAAGTGTTAGCAGTGTATGATTTACCTTTACTAATAAATCCTAGCTCGGTATGTCATTACAAGGAGAACATTTGTTTTCAGTGCAGAAGAAATAGCACTTTTATAAAATTATCATTTGAGCAAACCCAAAGGAGGTTTAGATTTTTTCAGTGAAGTAGTTCACCCACTGACTGGACACCAGGTCTTGACTTAAAACCTAGATCTATACATTAAGCAAATTCCTATAGCTCTAAACTCTAGTACAACTGTAGGATGAAGCTGAAACTGATGTCCTCAACATTACTATTCATAGCAGCAACTTCAGAAACAAATAAAATTAACACACCATAAAACTTCATTACTTCTGCCCATGTTTTTTTTTTTTTTCTGTTGCTGTTACAGTAAGAGACTCAACAGTGATGAAATCATATTTCACACTTTTTGTATTGCTCAAGTAGGGTGCTAATTCCTCAGTAAGGGAATTGCTAAAGACAGGTATTTTAGTTCATCTTGCCTGCTTCAAGCAGATTAGTATTGTGCAGAGAGTTTAAATAATTAAATAGTAATGAAGTTTCTTGAGCCACTGTATCTACCCCATAAAGAACTTCAGAGCTCTTACAGCTATCCAAGATATCTGGAATTAGAATGGGAAATTCAATTAAACACTAAACAATTCAAAAATTCAATCAACCTGAGACTGAGCAGAGTATGGAACCAATATGACAGTTTAAAAAGCTCAGTATAAAGTGTTCCCCATTTGAAAGGGGAAAGTATCAGCAATTGGCAGTGACTCCAATTCTTCCCAGCTCTTCAAAATTTGCCTTCCATAACTGCAGCCTTCAAATTTTAAAGCTGCTGTATTTAGTCATTCCTTATGCAATAGCTATTGAAGTAAATACTTACATTGGCATATCTATTAATTCAAAAGTTGAAAACAAAAACCTGATGGCTCCTTACTTGGATTTGGCTGCAATAATACTTCTGTTTGCTTCATTATTTTTTCTGTCCATAACTTAGTGCATTCTGCTTTGCTGAGAAGGTTCTCCAGATGAGCATCCAGTTCAGTCTTCTCTGCCTGACCAAGCTTTTCTTCTGTGAACTGCAAGTTAGTCAAGTTAAAAATATTCAGTTCATAGAAATAATTTTCCAGAACAAATTTAAAACAGTCACTTATATTAATTTGAATATGATGTTTTAAAAGATATAACCATTCCCCAGTCGTGAGTAAAAATCTAAGGACAAATCTGAAAGCTGTTAAGGTCACCAGCACATCCATATTATCAGATTTAAAAAAGGGCAGAAAAATATGGGAAAGGTAATTTTTAACATTATGAAGAAATCCTCTGCTAAACTTGGTACTGAGGATTCTCACGTGAAGCAGTTTGTCCAATTTTGCACAGTGTTCTTTAAAACATTAACCATAATGGAAGCCCAGAGGTAATAAAGAAAACTAAAAGATTACTTCAATCTTGTCTGTTTTGTAATTGTTTGTCAATTATCCTCATGTAAAACCTGAAGACAAAATAGATTCTGATTTGAATCTACCTTGAATATATTGAAAAAAAGTCCTGTCCAGAGGAAACAGGACAAAAATAGGGAGTTTAAACTATAGTAAGAAGATTTAAATTATAATTAGACATTAAGGAAAGCTTCTACAGACAGGATTAAAAGCTAAACCAAACTTTCTTGGGAAGTTGTAAAATTTATCTCTTTGGAGGCAAGGAGTTGCTTTTTAGAATAGGACAAACCAGTGTTTGATAAACTCTTTAGATGTCCTGTTATTCCTTACAGAAACAGTAAGACCACCTCTGCTGTTCTCATCCAAGCTGTGATTTTAATGACCATGAAGTACAATATAACATCATTTAGCTAAATAAATCCATCAGACAACTCATTTCACTTGATACAAAATTCATGCCAAGTCTCACTAATCCACGAGCAGTTTGTTTTTCAATCCCAGGCAGGGAGAAGCTCCACATTTCACATCAGGGAAGCAAGGAAAGGCGGAAGTGAGGGCTTTCCCTCCCCCTTCAGAGCAGCAGCTCCTCCAGCAGAGATCCCATCCCTCCACAGCCCCTGCTCCAAGTCAGGCATCCTCAGGAGAATCTGGCTTATGATTAAGTCACTAACAAATTTACCAGCTGGGAATTTAACAGGACTGGAAGCATTCTGACTGTCCAATTCCATTCTTAACAAGTTCTTTGGTGGCCAGTAAGAAATAGAATACAATAGAAGTAAATTGCATTGTCCAAGTTTGTTTGCATTTCTGCCACATGTAGATTAACCAACTTTGATAGCAGGCACATCTTGATAAATGCTTCTGGCATTTGCAGTTCTACATAAAAGCAAACTGTAGGCATGAGAAAGTTCAGCTGCTGTATAGGGAAGAAGGGAATTTATTCATAGACATACTGCTGCTGCTGTTTAAAAGGCTTTTTAAACTATGCCAGGTGTTCTCAAAAACTTTGTACTGATTCTTTACAATACAGTAAAATAGGTGTGGAATTATTTTTATAATTAATTACAGATAAGAGTATTTGTATATAAAATTATTAAAATTTCTTATTAATATTTCCGTAAACCCTCTCAGCAGCGTCAAGATTGCTAAGTGAAGATCACAATGTTAGATTTCACACATAGACTTAAATGAAATCACAAGGCCCCATCACAAGATCTTACAATGAAGGGTGAAATTGCATCTCCTTTTTCCCCCTTGTCCTACAAGAAAAGAGAAAGTGGAGGCAGGAAAGGAAGAGTCGGTCTGGGAAGGGGGTAGATGTGGAAGAAGCCACGAGCAGTGGGGGAAGCGTGGAAATACCTCCACCACAAAGAGAAGCTATAATGACTGCTTTAACTTCATTTGAATTTGAACAATATTTTTTGACGAGTTTGCATTTTCAGAGCTCTGCTGTGCTGCTGATCATTGGTTCTGCTTGAATATTGACATTTAGGGCAATACATCAGACTGACAAGACTAGATAACAACGCTCACCACATTCCAAACCTGACTGTGACCCAGTGAGAACTCGCAAGAAACCAAAATGGATTACTATATACTGCTTGGATGCCCATCTCCATACAGCAAATCTGTTCAAGTTTGATTATATAAGGAAAGGGGATTACGGCTCAAGACAAGCGCTAAGGAACAAAAGACAGTTACAATGCTCTTACTGCGAAGAAAGGGGAAGACCAAATCTGAAACAATGGGCTATCAAACTAGCTGAAAATAGATACTAAAAGTAAAATAAACCAAACAGCCTAAGCAGACACATACCGGGCTTTCATGTGTCGCATGAGAACTCGATTTTTACCGGTCAGGCAGCGATATGAACACGTTTCTAGCAGCCAGTAAACCCCAGGTGCTTATTTCAGGCGAGACACACCTTTGTCCTTTGCACGCACAAAGTCCGGCCGTACCTCCCGGCAGTTGATGCCGGCGCCTTCTCCCCTCTTTGCCCGTCTGACCTCGGGCTGTGTCACCCCCGCAGCCCCCGAGGCTGCTGCAGCGCAGCCTGCCTGCCGAACCGCCGGGCCCGCCCAGCCCACGGCCGGAGGGGCCGGCTGGAGGAGACTTCTCGCAGCAGCCCATCGCCGCCCGGCCCGGCCTCGCCCCCGCCAGCACAGCCGGGCCGGGCGCTCCCTCCGAGCTGGGAGCCCGCGGCGGGCCCGGCCCCTCCGGCCCCCGGGGCGGAGCCCGGCGCCCCGGCCAGCGCCCCGCGCCAGACCCGGCGGCGGCCCAGCGGAGCACCCGCGGCCTCGACCCGGCTGGGGCGTCCTCGCGTGGGGCCGCCCCGACAGAACCTCGTCCCGGCGGGGCCCCGGCAGGGGAGGGCGGTTCGTACCTGCACAGCGCGGCTCAGGAAGGTGCCCGCGTCAGCCGCCAGCTTCTTCACATTGAAATCCATGATGTTCATGTTGGGCGGGGGCGCTGACTCAGCCCGGGCACCCGCGGCGCCGGCGGCCGCTCCGGCCCGTCCCTGTGGGAGCCGCCGGGGGCGGTGCCGGGCCCGGCCCGGCCGCAGCCGATTGGCGGAGCCGCGGCGTCAGCCCAGGGCCCGGATCGGCCGGGGGAGCGGCGCCGGCGGCCGCCCCGCCCCAGCCCCAGACTGCCCTGGCCCCGTTCCACCTCGGCCGCCTTCCTCCACAGCTCCGCCCTGGCGCTACTCCGCCCCGGCCACCTCTCCCCCAGCCCCGCTCCAGCCCCGGCCCGCCCCACGCTGGCGTAAGGGGACGGCGGGCGGGGTAGGGTGGGGTGTCAGGGCTGGCCCTGGTGTCAGGGCAGTGTTTTCGTGCCGGCGTTCTCGGCGGCCTTCGGGGTTTGCCGGCGTGCTGCTTCGGGGCCGGGTCAGCCTGCCCGCCAGCCCTGGGCGAAGGAGACTGAGAGCCGGGCGCGGCCTTTGCGTGAAGAGTCGCTAGCAGGGCGGGCGGCACGGGCAGAGCCCGGGCAGGCGGGGGTGACCCCCTGGGCACGTCTGTCCGCTCCCCTAGCGTGGAAATCCTACCGCTCACTGGGAACGCGGCCCGGCTTTTGCCTCGGGACTAGCCTTAGCCCTAGGTTTCTTTTATTGCCTAGGGTTAGCGTCCAAAAACCACAGAGCCCAGAGCTCTAGGCACACCGCAGCTGCTAAAGGCATCCCAAGGGGAGCGCGCAAGTGCCACAACATGGCTGCCTCCACGGCTTTTGCCTCGGGACCAGCCTTAGCCCTAGGCTGCTTTTACTGGAAATGTAGCTGGAGCCCACTAGATGTCAGTGCCTCCATAGAGCAGACTACTGCAGCTCTGCTTGCTAGGCAGATAGGAGTGGGTGTCCCAGTAGCGAGTTGTCCTGGATCATAGAGATTGTGTAATGTCATATTTTTGCATAACTCTGGGAAATAGTTACAGGAACAATGCTGCAACCTATTTATTCCGATTGTGTGATGTAGTTCCTATTAAAGAATTTGTATGCAGCGGAACTCCTTTATGGAATAAGAAGATTTATCAGAAGCAAACAAAAGGAGATATTTCTGACTGAAAGGGCATTCACTAACCTAAAAGCAATTTGAGGGAACTGGTACTAGCAAATAATGCTTCATTTCTGACTTTTTTCTCCAAAGGAGTCTTTCTACTGTAAAGCAACAGATATTCTATTCTGGCTTTGATATGAACTGAAGTTACAGCATTGATTATTGCTTGGGAAAGTGAAGGTTTAGATCTGAACACACAGTACTCTGTCTCTGCCTGATGTCCACTTCTGTGTGAGGCAGCGAGTGCCTAAGGGTTGCTGGAGAAATCAAATCTGGTCCGTACTGCACCAAGCAGTGCTATACAAGCGTGGGGAAGGAACAGTATATTAACAGGGTCACAGCAAATCTGCAGCTTTTGCAATAGCAGACTATTGCCAAAATTAACCAATGAGCAAACACACTGGAGTAATGAATTTCTGACATGGAAATGAAAGGTTCAATTATACCTTTAGAGCAGATGAAGTCATGAGCTGTGACAAACACTCAGCAGTGTTCCTGTGGTATCTAAAGAAGCTTCTCTCAAGCACATCTCTTTTAATAAGGCCTGTAATTATGTCATTGTGGAGCTGTGTGTCCTGTTTCCTTTAATTATTTTCCACTCTGTGGATCGTGCCGCTGTCATTAAAATGTGGTTTTGAGGACTGAAACTTTGAATTCATTCTTTGTTTAGGAGGTACAGAGTGCAATGCTAATTATCATGCTAATTAGCCCTCACTGCTGCATAGTGCTTGTGGTATTTTATAAACTATGACCAGATTTTTAGGAAATTCCAAAAACTTATTGCTTTCTTTTTAAAATAAGCCAATCTTAAAGCAAGTTCTGGGCAGCTAAAATTAAGAATTTTGTCTGAGGTGACTATGGGGTACCAAAGCCACAGCTCATAACAGTGGTGCTGAAGCAAAGGTCTGTCAGAAATGGTGAATTCTCAATACCAGGCTGTGGGCCCTATAGAGAACAGATTTAGGCCTTTTGCGCAAGCAAAGACAAAATCTCCTTTGGAAGATTTTGTCTTTGGAATTCAGGGACAATCGGGCACTCACTCCAGAATGGATAATGAAGTGATTTCATGTCTACTTGAATTTAAAATGTTGAAATTTAGCATTTAATTTTTATTACCAGGCACACATGGCTAGGTAATATTCTCCAAAGAGTATATGAAGTGAGTAGCTGCTCTCTGAAATTCCATTGCCAGTAATAGAAGAAAAAAACACACTGGCGTGTTTACAAAAGATGACAAAGCATATGTTTGATTTTTATTTTGATTATTTCTTTCAAGCTTATTTTTTAATGTAAGTTGCTGACACTGCTATTACCTAGAATCTTAAAAAGTAACATTTCTATCAGCATGATTTTTAAAACAAAATGTACAAATTATAATCATGTATGAGTATACATGTCTATGTACATATCTACCTTTGCACCTGTACAAATGATCATGTTTGGATCACATGATCACTCAGTTTTGCACAATTTATGATTTGCAAATGATCTTTCCACACATCTGTTGCACATACAGTCAGGTTATATGAATACTTACTGTTTAACCTCAAAAAAAAATTTAAAAATTAATGGAAACACCCAGAAAGTAATCATCTGGACCTAAAGCTCCCCAGAGGTCTCCAGGTTTCTGGACAATAACCTCCTGGGTGCGCAAGGCACGTCCCGCCCGAGTAGGGGGCACAGCCGCTTCTTGAGGCCCCTTCGCATCCCTTCGATGCCGCCTCCCCGGCCCCGCGGGGGCTGCGGCTTGCACGGCCCCGGCCGGGGGACTGGGTGCTAGCGGGGAGCGCCGAGCAGGGCCAGCCCGGGGCGGGCATCACAGCCTCCCCCCGCCGCGAGAGGGGCCGGCACGGCACCGGCAATGGCAACGGCAACGGCAACAGCCACGGCGCGTTGCTCCGGCAACGGCTCCTGGCGGCGAGGAGCGGCGGGCGCAGGTGGGGACCCGCGGGAGGAGTGCTGAGCGCACTGCCCCACTGGAGCGGCGCTGAGGGGACAGTGCCCCGCTGGACAGGTGCTGAGGGGACAGTGCCCCACTGGAGCGGCGCTGAGGGGACAGTGCCCCACTGGAGCGGCGCTGAGGGGACAGTGCCTCACTGGAGCTGCGCTGAGGGGACAGTACTGCACAGGGCAGGTGCTGAGCGGCACTGCCCCACTGGAGCGGCGCTGAGGGGACAGTGCTCCACAGAACAGGTGCTGAGCGGCGCTGCTCTACTGGAGCGGCGCTGAGGGGACAGTGCTCCACAGGAGCGGTGCTGAGGGGACAGTGCTCCACAGAACAGGTGCTGAGCGGCACTGCCCCACTGGAGCGGCGCTGAGGGGACAGTGCTCCATTGGAGCGGTGTTGAGGGGACAATCCCTCACTGGAGCGGCGCTGAGGGGACAGTGTCTCGCAGGAGCCGTGCTGAGGGGACACTGCCCCGTAGGACTGGTGCTGGGGAGCGGCTCGCGGGACACCCAGGCAGAGGGCGCGGGGGCCTTTGGTGAGGCGGGAGCCCAAGTGGGCCCGGGGCGAGGGCTGGCATTGAGTGACCTGTGCCCCTGAGCCTCCCCTCTGTGCTGGGGAGTGTGGAAGTGGGAAATAGCATTGCGAGCTTTACTTTGTCCTTCGAGTGTATTCAGTTTTCTGCTGTGGAAGGATTTGCTTTCTGCAAACCTTGTTTGTGAATTCAGTGCTGAGCAATTGCAAATTGTGAATTCTTGTGGGAGATTTCAGGTGCATTAACTGTGTTACATCTCTGCTGTGACTGGGGTCTGCTTGGTCCAGTCCAGCAGTCCCACTGAAGTGGGAACATCCTGGCATGCCAGTAATGTTTCAGTTATTGATTCGTGGAACTCCAATATATGTTGACATACATTGTCTTGTTATACAGCATTAAATCAAAATGTCATCATCATCACAAGCATCCTTGTCTTTACCTGTGCATGACTGTTCTGCTCCTTCCTTGGACTTTGATCTTCAGGAAAAGTTTATTCTTCACACTGTTGAGGCAAGTTCATTCTGTTCCTGTTAGGCTTGATTTTTTAAACTGCATTTGTTTTTTTTAACAAGGTTAAAATATACTTCCTAGTTATAGATGTGAAGTAGGTGATATTTCAAAAACTGGCTAAGTGACAGTACTGGACTTGGCAACAGTATACTGAAACTATGGCAAAATTCTTTGTTCTTTCCTGCTTACATCAATTGGCTATGATAAGTTAAGCATGATGTTTAATCTTCCAAGGTGCTGTTTTCACTAGAAGTAATTAAATTCAAGAACTTGGTTTTGGTTGTATATCCAGGAAAAAGCTACAGAGAACTGCACTTTGTTACATAATCTGAGGTCTGCCAGGAAATCTAATCCTGTAATAAAACAAGACACACACATACATATATATAAAATAAAAAACCTTAGATGTTTGATTGTACTTGTTTGCTGTCAGACACAATTGGAAACAGAGCAGTCTGCATTCTGATTCTGTCAGGAAGTGATTGTTTAAGATGGGAACTTCCCCAATTTGTTACTCATTTTCTCAATTATATGAAGGGCAATATGGATATAAGAGCTGAAACTCTTAGTCTGACAAATCCTTTTGATGGAGCTGCACCTGGCACAGGCTGAGCACAGGAGAAATGGGTCCTGGTGGGTGGAGAAGGCAACACAATCACTTCTGAAAAAATAATGAGCAGTCAGTGGAGTACTGAGTGGAGTAAATGATAACTTTGTTCTTGGTGAAGGCATCAATCATTCTGCAGTGATGGGTGGAGGCAGGAGAGAGGTGTTTGAAGAAGGGGTGATGACAGGTTGCTGGTACCTGATAAGGAATTGAGGGGAATGGGATTCATTTAGGTTTTAGGTCTGATATGGCTCTGGACTTGCCATGGCATGGGCAGCATCATTTTCTTGAGCAGCTGGGCCTGGTGAGAAGCTTTTCCATTTTGGGAAAAGAGGAAAGCCATTGCTGCCTCCAAACTGGAAGAAGTCTGCTGTGAAAAGCAGCAACATGGGAATCTGAGCAGCTCTTGGCCTTCACCTTTACTGGAGGTAGTCTGCCTTGGCCTTGTGAATTAGCTGTGTTCTGTGAGCAAACTGTTTGAGGGTACATCCTGTGATATGGCAGGCTTTTATCCTTGTTGAAAGTCCTAAATGATTCTTTGATCTTTAAACTTTCTCTTAAAGGATTCTCTGGAGGAGCTGACTTGTTTTATGTTGATATCCTTGAATTAGCAGTATCAGTGACCTAACTGTGAGCAAAACTAAATGTTACATAATTATGAATGCTATTTCAGGGAAAAACACGTGTGCCACCTGGAGAAACAGGAAAACTGTGTTCACTGATTCAGCCAGATAAAAAGGATTGTCACAGAACTACACAAGCCATCCAAGATGGGAAGTGTTTTACTGATTTGAGCAAAGAATCTGACAGTCTAAAACACCAAGTAAGAAAACATGTAGGGCATAAACACAGAATCAATGGAAATGTACATTTCTTACACTAGTCTGAAAGAAACATGTTGTCATATAATCCATATAATCTTCTTTATATGACACCTTGTGGGAAGATGTTTTTTGTTATGTCCTGTGCACTAAGAAAGTTCCTAAAAATTTGGAAGGAGTTTGTTGAACTATGTCTGTTAAAACAGGAGGTGGACCTGAGTGAATTTCTGTATAAGAATAGACATGTAGAACTCACATGTGGAACTAACACAGAAATCTGATGGAGTGAAGATTGTAAATTGCTATTAAAATGAAATGTAATCTGTCATTACTGACTTTCTTAACTCTCTTTGAGAAGCCAACAAAATGGGTGTTTATTCTGAAGTTTATTTTTTAATTTTAATCTTAATTTTCAGGTGTTCATAGACATTGCTAGTTGTCTTACAAGCATGAGGCTTTCTGTTGGTCATTAAACAAAAGGAAGTTCAAAAAGAACAAACTGTGGGGAAGACTGTTTCCTGAGAATGGAAAGATAGTGTGATAAATTTAGGTTTCCGGTCACTTCTCAGTTCTGGGAAGCCTTCTAAGTATTTTTGCTGATAAATCAGTGTCAGGCCACAAAACACCATTCCTGTTTATATATTATTTTTTGATGACAGCAAATCTGATTCAGTACAGTCAGGAAAGATTAGGACTTGTACTGAATACAATATTTATAAGTTTGCTGTGCAGGGAAATGTGGAAACTGGATGCAGAATTGAGGTCCATGGATTGACTTTACAGATAGGCATGGGATCAAGATGACAGAACATTATGAGGAATGTTCATACATGCAGGCCAGGATAAGATGAAGGAGTTCTAGTCAAATTTTGATACCAAAGTTTCCAGCTTGAGTTTGTGGGTTCATCTTCTCATTAGTGAAACTAAATTGTCTTGGATTTACAGTCTGAAAGCCACACAAGTCTGCTTTTTTAAAATAGAAGTTGTGCACGCACACACACAGTAGGATATTTTAAAAAAAGTTTAGTTGACAATATCATGGGCACATAAATTCTACAAAGACTTAACTCAAATTGATTTTTGTGATCTTCCACCTTATGCTTTCTAGCTCAGTCTTCAAATTCTCCCAACTGAGGCCCCTGAAAGGCTTTAGCACTTATTATTAGTCTTTGAAATATTGTGAATTCTACAAATGCTTTTACCCTTTAACCACATGCTTAAATAATACTTACCAATGGTATTGAGACCCCTTCTAGATAAAACAAAGAAATACATAGATGTATAGAATGACCCTGGTTTGTTTCTGCAGCTACAAAGTTGATTGTAACAAAATAAATTGAATCTTTAGGTTTTAATCACCAAGTAGCTTGTATGTGAGCTTTTCTAGTCATATGTACCAGGTTTAAAAATGTAGCAAACTATATGTAACCACTTAAAAACTATTGAAAAATGCAAAATCAGTTATAATCAGAATAAATTTTTTATGTTTCTTGTGTTGCAGTTAAACAGTAAAAATATTGACACTTTGATGAAGGAGCTAAGTGAAAGTGAAATTCAGAATACTGTAAGTAAATTAAAATTTGATTCTCTCTCTTCTAAGCTGAATATCTGAAATTGGCTACCTTGTAGAGTCATACAATTTCCAGTAAGAGTGGCAAAGTGGGAGTATTTGTGATTTACCATCACAAAATGGAATCTTAGTTTTATATCTGAAATGTTCATCACTGTGCACTTCTGATGCTTTGTTGTATATAGACATTAAAATAATTTCTTTGTTGGTTTTTTCCCATGAAGAATCTCAGGAAAAAAATACTTGAAAGGGAGAAACAGATTAAAGAACTTTCATCCCTGCTCCAGTGTGAAAAAGTGAGTGACCAGTTCCATTAGAATGAATATTTTCTTCCAACATACTAGATTCCCAATTAAAAAAATATAAATTTTGAGTAAAACAATTACTTCGAAGACCTATGAAAAAAGTAAAATCCTGAAAGGTGTTTCCTACAGAATTATCTTCAAACATCAAAACTGTATTCAAACCATCTAAGGTGGCTTTTGACTTCTCATTTACTGATTTGCAATATTCTGGGGGAAAAGTATTTATAAGGAATAACATGGAGTAAGCTAAACAGATACTGTTCACAGCTGCTTTCCATGGCTCTGTTAGGAAAGGAAGTACAGACAACAGAGCTAATATCATCAAAGGCTGGCAGGTCTGGTGAGAGCTCATTCATTCTTTGCACCAAAAAGAAGGGGCTCAGTGCAAAAACCAGCACTGAAAGGGGAGAACTTTCCTGTATAAGAGGGCACTGTAAAAGTTTGAAAGTTATTTTACTGACAGTTTGGCAATCTGTGTTACAGATTGAATAATTCCAGGGGACTTTGTGTGTGTGCCATGCAGCGTGGTTCAGTGTTAGTGAGGGACAGCATAGGCTCAGTTAAACCCTTCAGGGTCAGCAGTGTACTTTGATACTTTGATATTTGTAACTCCTTGCAGGTTTTTAAGAGCCATGGTTCTTCTTTCAGAGTTTGTTTTGTTTTGGTTTTTTTTTGCTTAACCAAATGAACATATCACTTGACTGCTGGATATTAACCTCTATTCACCAGCTGGTCATAATAGAGGAGCCTTTGGGGGCTCTTGTCATGTCTTTGCCTTTATCTTGAAGTGAAGGAGCACATTTTCATGGAAACATCTTTTTGCTTGAGAATAGAAATGCTGAACAGAAAAGACTATAAGAATTCTGGAGACCCCAATGCCATCGGACTTCAGTGTTGGTGGGATCTATGTGGCATACCATGCCCTGACTGGAGACTACCTAATGTTGGACAATTTAGGGTGCCCATCATCTGAAAGGATAAATAATTTTCTGTGCTGTCCCCTTGTTTCTTCTTACATTAATTTCAATAAATGGCATTTTCATCAACACTTGACTGAATCTGCCTTTCTTACTGGTGTCTATAATGAACACTTCCTCTGGTACATTCTTTTAGTCTCTTGCAGTCTATACTGATAACACAACACTTATCTACCTTATTACTTCTTACTTAGAATGAGCCAGAGGAACTAAATTGAAAGAAATTTCATAGAATCATCTGATCTGAGTGCTAGTGACATAAGTTTCCTCTTCCCTTGTGATTTACATATCCCCCAAAACTGGAGTTTGAATTAAATGTATCAATAGTTCTAATAGGAGATGAAGGTCTTTGGAATTTAATGAAGGTCAGTTCAGGTCTAGTTAGTCAGAGCACAGCTGATCAGTGTGGCTCAGTGTTAGTCATCCTGCTAGCTGGATGCCTTTCCTTAGCCTGGATGTCTGAGTTCATGCTTGCAGGCCTTATTCCTGCCGCTTAAACTCAGATTAAATATTACATATAAAATTATATGTAAATTGTTTCAAGTTGATGATTTCTGTTTGACATTAATACAGTTAGTAGCAAGTTACTGTTTGTGAATATACTTGTAGAGCATGTTTTTTCTTTTCCAGGTTTTGAGGACATTCAAATGTCAGTTAGAAACTACAGCATAGTAGAAAAAATACAGAGAGCCTCATAGAGCATTGTACAATAAATTTGTGTTTATCTTTCCTAGATCAAGATACAGAGACAGGACCACCTGTCAAAAGCAGTAAAGGAAGTACAAGCTCACCTGCAGCGTCAGATTGAAAGAAAAGAAGCAGAAAATTATGAATTAAAAGTGAAAATGCAGGTCAAAATATTTTTACTTGTGTTTCAGTTAAATAGGGAAAAAACCCCAAAACAAACAAACCTGTTTTGAAATCAAATTATTGATAGAAGAAAAATCCCAAACAGTTAAAATAATAACCATTTATGTTTTGCAAGATCTGCCTGACTACACTATTTGAATTGCAAGCTTGTTTGTTGGTGTTTTTTCTTTTCTCAACTTATGCACACTTGTACAGCTCTGGTGAGCAAAGTGAAACGTGCATAGATGTGTTTGCACTCACTTAACTGCACTGTCTAGAAGTTTCCATATGGTCAAGAGATAAACAAGTCCCTATGGTGACTTCCTGTTCTAAGAGAACAGTGACAGCCACACCCTGTTTCTTCTTATTGTCTGTGAAGAATTGATAAGTCTCTTAGTACTGACTGAAAAAACCCACTGATGACTAATGCCTAATCTCACTTTTTTAAAGTAGGTTAAATTATTTCCATTTTCTGTTCTAAAAAGCACAAGTTAAATATGAGCGTTTGAATCAGTTACTGGCTTTAGAAAAAGACAAGGAGGAGGTCATGTGTGAAAGGCTGCAGCTGTATGTGGCCTCAGAATACAGTATATGAAACTTGTCAAGAACATAGGCATGAATGAGAAAGCATTGGCTAAAAACAATGTGTTTCTAATTTCCAAATTCTTTTCCTAGCATGCATCCCCTGCTAATTGAATCACTTGAGATTGTTACCCAACATGTAGCAAGGCAATTTCAAATCACATGTCTATGTCTGCATAAATGTCTCATGTTTCTTCTAAATAAAAATTTTCTTGTTCTACCTAGTACAATTACAGAATTCCAACAACATTTTCATTGGGTAAAATAACTTGATATGCAGCTGTATTGCCATTCAATCTCTATTTAAAAGTTTTGATCACTTTCAGAAATTGCTGAAGTCGTTTGCTAGCTTAAGTCCTGGAGATGATTTTGTTAATAACTAGACAAAAGCTTGCAAAAGCTTAGCATTGCCCCTATGAAATTAGTTCTCAATTCGAATTTACCTCAGCCGCTGGCTAATGCCCAAAGCATTTATTCTTAGTGTGATTCTGACCTCCTGTGGTTATAATAGGGGATAGCAGCTGTTTACTTACACTGACAGCTGAAATCCATACATAGACTGAAATTTTGTTTGCTGTGTTTATCCACGACCTCAAGTCACATCTTTCTTTATTAGGTGCCCTATAAGTATTTATATAGGAAAACCTTTTTATATATTTGGGTATTTTTTGTAATTTCCTTTTTTTTTTTTTTTTGAGGTAGTACTTCTGCTTTTCAGTGAATCCTGGTACCTGAGGCCATCTTTCACTTGGAAAACCACATACATTTTGCTTTGATTCTGTAAAAGTTTTGGGCCATTAGCAGGAACTTTACAGAGAGGTATCCATAATATGCATATTTTATAGCAACTGTCAATGAGTACCTTGAATAAGGCTGGCACATTCACAGGTTCAGTAGTTAACTAGTAGTACATAATGTAGTGTCAGACCTAGGCTAAAAGGAAGGAAACAAATGCATTAATCATCCCTACAATTTGGACATTTATCACTGAACTAAGAAAGTTGACACTGCTGGCTTACCAAAATTGCTGGAGTTTGGTGGAAGAATAGTAAGAGATATGAACAGGACTTACACTTGTCTTTATGAAACTAATTGTCTATTGGTAGCTTGGTCATTTTTGGCAAGTGGATCTGAGATTCTCCTTGAAACAGTCTGGTATTGCTCTTAATGAATATAATCATGTAGTGTTGATACCATGCCTTGTAGGTGGAAATTCTGCATCCATTTGCAAGAGCACACAGACATGGTTAGATTGCTGTCTTTCCCCCTGCCCCTTCTCAGCCTCCTCTTTTCATCTTGGTAATGACTTTGTCCCTGTGTTTTTCTTGTCAACTTTCTACTTAGCTAGCTCCTTGTACCAACCACAAGATTTGAGATTCCAAGATTATATGGAAACAGATGTTATAAATGTAACAGCTCTTCCTAATTATTGTATAGCACAAAATTATCTGTAAGGCTTGGAATTTGAATAGTTGATTTTAATTATGCTGCAGACTCTAAAAAATAAAATAGCAGAGTGGAAACATCAAATTGGTGAATACAAGTGCCAGAAGTTAGCCTTAAAGGAAACAAGTGAGCAAAAGAAGATAGCTCTGGAAAAAGCAATAAGATCCCAGAAACAAAGAGCTCAACTCTTAGAAGAAACTGTCAAAGATGTAACCTCTAAAATAAAAGAACATGTGAGTGACTATGCTACGAGCAATGTTATGTTGTATGGTTTGAAATTAAACAAATGAAAGACTTTCACCTGTGGAAAATAGAAAAATTTGTTTCATTATGCTGTGCTTGTATGTCTTTTGTTTTGCTGCTCATTTCTTAAGGAAAAGGTTGCTCTAGGTGTCCTGAAAGCTATTACTATTAACTGCTTTTGTTTTGTTAAAATTCAGTGGTTGTCTAAGAGGTTGAACATTTTAAGCTGTAGGAAGTAAGAGGGGTGTCATCAGCTTTTGGTTAAACCTTTCCTGGTCCTCCTGTTAGTCCTCTGTGGATAAACACTGGCTGACTCAGAAATACAGTGTACTAACTGAGAATCCATGGCTGAGGTTTGAAGTGTTAGTTTTCTTTATTTATTAATATGTGATGTCTCATGTGGTTACTTAGCTTTTAGTTTCTAAGCTGCTTGCTCTGAACCTTTTCAAAATCCAAACATAAAAGTTCCTTAATCCAAGTTGTTCCTTGGAATCTTGCTTTGCCTATCAGTAGTTTTATCTATATTCATTTAAGGGATTTTACCTAATGCTTAATTTCTTACCCAGCTAGCATTTTTCATTTTTATTATATTTTAGCACAATTTTATTTATTTATTATTTATGTCATTTATATGTAGAAGAGATGTATTAAAGACAATTTTTTTTTGTAAGAAAAGATTATCATCCTAAATTTTGAAATGTTGTATTCTACAGTTGATATACAGTACCAGTGTTTAACTATGTCTCTGCCTTGAAAGTAAATCTGTACATAGATTTGATTTTTTAAAAATGTGGGGAATTTTGTTGATTTTATTTTGAGATGAGAGAAAATTTATATTGATTTGTACAAGGGAGATCCAATAAAACCATCTTATTTTAAATATCTCTATTATCTAAATTTTATAGAATTAAATGGCATTCTTCAGTGACATTCTTTTGTTACATAATTTATAATTTCTTCATTCTCTAGGAAGTCAAACTGGGTGAGATACTGTCAGCTTCTGATGTCTGGAAAAACCAGCATGATAGAATAGTTGAAGAAAAGACAATGTTAGAAGTTCAAATAGAAGGTCTTGAGAAGTAAGTTGGACTGTTAATGTTTTTTGTTTATTTATTTCTATGGCCACAGGGTGTTGATATTTAGTAGTGCAATACTCATTGTTGACAATGTAAATGAGTTTATTAATATTTTAAAATTCTGAGCAGAATTTGGAATTTGGAAATAAGAACAAATTTAAGATTTTTAGTCTCCTCTCTGTTGCATTTCACTTCTTTTGAAGGTTTATTCCCCTTTACCAGTAAGGAACATATTCCTTTTCCTGCATACTTCTGATCAGCCTGAACTTGCTGGCAGCTCCTATGCAGCCTCCACATACCCACTTATTTAATAACTGATTCAACAGCTTGAGTGTTAACCCTTGTGTTTACAGAACAGAAGAAGGTTCTTTGTCTTGTAGGTCCTACTTCAGACTGGTGATGGCCAAATTATTTCAGCTTCCCTAATGCCTCACCTCAGTAGAGGATAGAGAGGGGTTCTTCTCAGATGCCATTCGAACAGTTCACTAATGTAGGGAAAAGCAGAACAAAATTATCCAACCTTATTCAAACTACACAGTCAAATCTTAATGTACATGAAGGATATGTTATTTTTTTGAGCAGACAATGACAAACATCCTTTTACAATTTCTGTTGATAGAAATATAGACTATAATTTAAACCAGCAAAAGAAACTGTTAGATGCCTTTATTCTAGGTCTGAGATAATGTTTATTTCACAGAGAACTTGATTCATGCTCAAGTATTTAACACTAATTCACACTAAAATGGCTTGAATATTTTGGTTTTGTCCCAGAAAATCTGACATTTCTGAAATTACTTGCAGCAGATTTTAAAATTTAACCACAGGGCAGGTAGATGACATCAGTCCAGAAATCTCTCTAGCCCACTGTTGGTCCAGTGTATATAGAAAGGCATCCAAGAAAGAACAAATACTCATTCTGCTTCCAGCTGGTTTTTGCTGTTTTCATTTCAGCTAAAAATACAAGTCTTTGCTTGAAATGTGCCCTTCTAACAAGACTTGTTCTACTAAGCAGCGTGTGGCTGACTAAACAGCAAAACAAATTTTGTGAACTTTATTAATCTAAAAAAAGGAAAAACGAGGCCTAGCATAGTTTGCTGCTTTTAATAATAGAAAGTAACATTCCTGAAGTAGCTAATGAGTGTTCTTAGTAGGACATTATGTGATATACCCTATAAATTCAATATAATTATATTTTGTACAGTGTGCATATGCATAGTTCTCTTGGGAGTATCATTTGGTGTTCTGCAACTGAGCTAAGACACCTTCCTTGGAGTAGAAACTCTCCTCTTGCAGAGAGTTCATTTCAGAATAGAAGCAGATAATCCTTCCTTTGGATGGGTAAATGCATTCCCCCTTTTATATATATATACTACAAAGGGGAATGTGTTAAGGGTCAATTTAATTTCCATAGTGAGAGTTTTGGAAGCATTGTGTATTATAGACAACTTGCCTGTCTTTCAAGTCAGATCCGAGGCCTGAAGGAAGACGTGGAAAGAAGGGAGAAATGGAGAAGAAACTCAGAAGAGGAAATTCTTGGAAAGCTAAATTCTGTTAACTCTGAAAATGAAAATATTTACCTTGAAAACAAAAAATTAAAGGTGAGATTATAAATCATTGTTGAATGGCTCTACATTTCTCACACATTAATGATCAACCATGTTGACCAAATGAGATGCTAAAAATTTTCCAGTGGAAATTTTGGCAAAGCTAGGAACAAGGTTGTCTGATGATATATCTGCTTAATCAGGATGCTGTTTATTTTACTGTCAATAACTGCACAATTTCTTAAGTAGAAATTGTTCTTTTATGTTTGTTAAACTTTCTTTCAAATGAAAGAACTGAGTTTAATTATTAATTTCAATTTTGAAAGAGTTTGCAGGTTTTATCATCTGATAGAAGTGCTCTGATGAGCTGACAAATGAACTATAGGCTATCATTTTTGTTTGACAGGAAAAATACTTACAATACTCTTCCTAGTGCCAGTCACTTGCTGGTAATATCATATTGTAGAATGTCTTATTTTAGTAACACTCTTAACATTTTTATATTTTCTATTTTTGATCAAGGCTTCCCTTGCTACATTGGAGAAAAGTACAGTATCTGTTGAATATGAGTTGCTTCATCTGCAAGAAAAAGCAAAGCTGCAGGAAAACCTTTTAGAACACAGTAAAAATGAGGTGACTTAGCATGTTTGAAATCTTCAAGTATGTTTTTTTTTAATTTGTAAGCCATTTTGAGGAAATTATAAAGGTTTTGTTTGTAATAAATCTGTTTTGTTGTCATGAGGATTGTAGTATTTTTGTAATATTGAGCATGAAAGAAGAAATTGCTATTACAGACCATATGGAAGAATAGTCTCCACACACTTACAAGTACACATTGTCTGTACTTGAAGCTCATTGAAGCCAACAAGACAAGATTGCTTTGACAAGATTTGCTTGCTAAAAAGCAGGTTAGTGACCCAGTAAACTAGATGTTTAAAAAGTTTGAGTCTGATGTCTTCAGTGGATATACTGATGATATTTTACCTCTACTTGGCCATATTTTATCTTCATGTTCCTAAGAGCATATCAGTATTCAAGTAAGCTCAAGAAATCCAAGTTCATTCAAGAAATATATATTAGGGTTATGAGAGAAATATATATTAGGGTTATGAGTATAGGGTTATTTGAGTTGTTTTATTTTGGTGGGGAAATCCACAAAGAAATACCAGTGAAATAAATAAACCAAACTTATAATGGGCTTTTTATCAATTCATTTTTGTATTTGGCTTTATTCACACAGGAGTTTTAGAACATTGATTCAAATATGTGTCTATTTATGCTATAGTATAGACACAATTTCATTGACATTCTTCACTTACTGATTTGTTTTAATCACTGACAAGAGAAAAGAAAGACATGATACAAAATCTAGAGTAGAGCCAGAGAGCTTGTCTTTGGCATGCATAATCATAATTAAAGTTGCAGCCAGGTTCAAGATGGTAGATGTAGTTCCAGGTAACAGCCAGCCTTAAGCAGTGAGTGGAGTGAATTCTCTAGCTCAGGGCTGTAGTGACTCCAGCTGGGAAGTGTCAGTGACAGTTTTGTGGGGACAGACATGTGAGTCACACTGGCTGCTTCTACAGCACAGCTGTAGCTCATTCTCCATTGTTGATAACACACTGCTGATATGACAGTGCTCTTTACCTGGAATCATTTTGTACTTGCTGTGACAAGTAGGATAATGAAAATAAATAACTTCAAATAATAAATTTTGAGATACTGCTGAGAAGTCAGATATTTTCCTTTATGCTTCATACTAATGATTCTACCTTTTCTATATTTAATTGAAGGACCTTGCAAATGTATGTGAATAATGTATGTTGTCCTAGGTACAAAAAAGACTAATTGCTGTGGAAGAATTGAAATCCAGATATGAAACAGTCTTAAATGAAAACACAAAAATAACAGAAAACAAATGCTTAGAAGCAGATAAGGTAAGTTTTTCAGTAGTAAAGAATGTTTCCAAATAATTCTGTAGAACACAGATCTTTTCTACATTTTTGTGATCTTGTTAGAAGTCACAAAGTACTGTCTCTTGGTTTTAAATTTCTGAGTTTTACTGACTGCTATGTAAAGCTGGTGCTTTTTGGATACTACACAATTGCAAACAATGGAACAATGATTTCTAGTCCAATTACTAAGTAGTTTGGCTACTTTTAGAATTCCAGAATTCCTTTATCACTTTCAAAAGTGTGATTTTATTGTTGATGATTTTGAAACTATCTTTTTGATAGAACAGTTGTGAAAGTTGTACATGGAAGCAAACCTATTGTAAGTTCTTTCCTTTTAACTAACAGTTAAGATTGGGACTCCATACAGAGATGAGCTATCAATTTTTCAGCAGATGGAGCTGAACACTGGAAGACAGCACATTCTTAAGTATCAGAAAAGAGCTTGTATCTTTGTCAGTACTCTATAAAATAGGTGACATGTAACTTGTATAGAATTTTAGCTTTATTACCCACATGAAAATCCACTAAGTGTTACAATTAATTTATGGGTTTACATTTACATTTTTCTCCTGTGATGCTACTCTGCAGGTGAGGCACAAAATGGAGGCTGAGTTAAAGGAGTTAGAACATGTTTGTGACTTGCTGAAAGCAACTGAGGAAAATCAGCAAAAACTTCTGGCCTGGGAAAGGATCTGTGCACAGAAATGCAAAACCCTCAGGGAGCTGGAGCTTCAGGTGGTTAGAACATGCTGATTTCTAAAGATAAATGAGAAAATTATGTGGTAAAATGTCACTGGGGCATTTTGCTATTGGTGTGTGTGACAGTGGTGAGGTTTCCTTTGTTATTTTCTTCATAAATCAAAATTTCTGGGGAAATCAGATAATGCAAATAAAGCTGTTGCCAACAGTATTTATGTGAATTCATTATGTGGTGAGGCTTGTAACTTTTATAATTAATATATTTTTTATCTTTTTGAATACCTATGTCCTGAGATGTGTTGCAGAATTCTTCCCTGGAAATAAATGCAAGTCTAGATATTTTTTGTATCCAATAGAACAATTTAATTCTAGATTAGTTTTTTTTTAATGGCAAATTTATAAACCATACAATATTTAATCAGATAAATTATATTCTTGATGATGTATAACATTTTAAAATGTTTTAGTTGAGTAAGTACTTTTAATAGGATAATTGCAATTTTTAGCTGTATTTAACACTAATGCTTGTATTTTCTCTAAAGCCTGAAAATGAATTTTCCTGGACTTTTTTTTTTCTCTGACATCAATTTCTATGGCAGGGTGGGTTTGGGGTTTTTTGGTTATTGTTTTTTGTCTTTATTTTAATGTGCTTTCAAGTTAGAAGAGCACAAATGACAAAGATTTTTAAGTTAGTAGGATGGGAAAGGGGTCTAATCATCCTGGTATGTCAGTAGGAAAACCACAGCTAAAGTACTGTGAGTCTCTGTGGTCCTATAGACTTTATATAAAACATTGCTCTTGATTTTTGATTCTTCCAGTAAACTCTTAAATCAAGTACTTCAACAATAATTAATTTTGAGGTGCAAAACTTATACATCATATAAAACGATGAATGTCATTTTAATCTAACTACGTGTTTCCTTGGAAAAGTGCAGAAGAACCTCTTAAGTATAGCAAAATAATTGGGAATATAATCACTAGTCTGGTGGAACAGCAGTTGAATTTCAGCATTAAGTCTTGGTGATTGATGTACTTTACACTTGACTCTATGACCAGAATTTAGGAAAATTCATTTTGGAGCAATTGCTCCTCTCCTGGGTTCATCTGGACTAATTTCTGCTACTACCAGTGTGCTGCCACCTGAACAGCCTGCAGTTCTGATAAACAATCAGCAGATGAGCTCAAATTGCTGGATGGGACTGCTTGAGGCAGTCCAAAGAATGGTGGTGGTCATGCCTGCAAACGCTGGCACCCACAGGCTGTTGATGTGCCTGATTATTGCTAACAGGCTGCTGATGGGTGCAGGAAGGAGCAATAATCTCAGTGCTACTGAGATTTGAAGGAAAATGTGTAAAAGTTTAGCCCTCTGGATGCTGGGCAGGAGAAGACTCTTCTTGCTTCCTTCAGCTTCTGCTGCTGTATCTCTTTTCATGAACTTGTCTTTTTTTATATTCTCTTTTTTCTGAAATTCTTTGCCCGTGCTGCACTGTTCTCCTGTGATAACTGTATGTATATGCAGTGTTATTTTTATGCTTCCTGTGACTGTAGTGTGAGGGAGCCTTTTTAGCTGGCCCTAATACACAAGGCTGCATGGACAGCACATGGAGTTTTTTAGGACTTTGTTACATAGGGGATTTTCAGCCTAAATTTTCACACTAAATTTTAGTCTCCAACTTTAGCTGCATTTTACTAATTTAAGATATTTTTACAAGGTGCAATAATATAACATTTACTTGATTATAGTATAGCGTTTGTCTGAATAAACAGCATTTATCTGAAACTACAGTTAAATTTTTTGATGGATTTTAATAGACAGGCTTACTTTACTCCAGTAAGATCCTACATAGAGGTCTCTTCAACTAGAAACAAATTGTCATTTTCACAGGATAACCATAGTGTAACTTCTATGGGCAGTCTTTGCTTAGAAGAGATCTGTAACATTCAGAAGAAATATGGAGATCTTCAAAGGTAACTTGAAGAATCTGATCAAAATTCATTCCTACACTTTTCTGCTATAGTGAATTATAATGCACTGATCTGTTTTGTGTAAAGGCAATTAGGACAGGTGGAATATCAGAATGAAGAACTTGCTTACCAGCTCAGGAAAGAAGATGAGAATCTTCAGAGCAGTAAATTGCAGCTTGAAGAGAAAATTGCAGAATATAATGCATTGACCAGACAACTTGAATCTGCTTTGGAAGAAGGGAGAAAAATGGTATTGGTGATTTAATATATCTCTCAATCTTGTTTGCTACTTTCTGTTTAAAAACAGCATTAAAATGAGCTTGAGAAAAAAATATGGAACGAGACTATTTTGCATGTAGGAAGAAATACTAAACAGTTACTGTGAATTTCTTCATGATTTAAATATGGATGGAACAATTTAATTTCTTTGTCAAATTTGGATACTATGGAAATAAATACCAAGTTTCAATTTACCAACCTTTTATTATAATTTTTTTAAATTGATAAATCAAAATTCTTTAACCACCTAATATTAAATCCCACACATATGGCAAAAATTTCTGTACAAAAGCTTAATCTTACCTTTTATTTTCTCTGCTATAAAAGCCTATAAGAATGTTGGTGTTGAAATCCATCTCTTTTTAGAGGAAGAGTTTGCAATCTTTCTATATCAAGTAGAATTTTATCATTTGTAAAAAATTATGCAAACAGTTAATCAAATTCAACAGGAAATGTAGGAATTTAGATTGTAGTGAATTATATTAGTTTAATCAGAAAAAATGTATGAAGTTGTAATTTCAGATTAAAAATGTAGAAATAACCATCTGATTTTTTCACTACTGAGGATATTTGTTTGGTTTTGAGAAAAGTAATATTTTGGCTTAACTTGAACATAAACTAAAAAGTGTTCCCCTCCCACTGTACTACTTTTTTTTTTCCAAATTGAAACAGCTTTCAAATGTAGCCAGAATATTTGTGAGGTTTGTTAAATACCTGGGTATGTGAAATAAGTTAAGTATTCAATTAAAGGATAGGAAATAGAGCTATTAAGGTTAAGAGAAAAGAAAACAATTTTATTTGGGTTTTAAGAGTAAATATATATGTGATACACACATAATTTATAAATACATTGTGTATATATATCTATCTATATCCTTTCTCTCTCTTTACTTTTATAGGTAGCTGAAGAATGGGAAAAAACGTCATACAGAGAACGAGCCTTTCAGACAAAACTGATGCTTCTTGAAGCTGAAGTGAGAAAGAGGCAAGAAGAAAAAAAACAACTCCTCTGCTTATTTCACCATGTGAGTAAATAATGCTGTTTGTGATTCAAGAAATCACTTACCATGTCACCATTTACAAAAACAAGTTCCTTTTACTGAAAGCACACTACTAATACAGTTGTGACACACTTTTCAGAGCAGTAAATTAATTCAACTTTACAATATACTTTTTGTAAATTGACATTTCCCACCAATCTAACAGAACTCCAGTCTAACTAAATCACTTGAATAATTTTGAGTTTACAACTCTTACTCAGTCGAGTTTACACAGCAAGACAAAAAAGAAATAAAGTATGAAGTTGTATTTTCCCTCAGATCAATTGTGTTCAGTAAGGATATCTACATTTGATTAGGCGCATAACAATCCTATAATAATGTACTGGTAGCTTCTTTTTCTTTCCTGAGTTAATGACAGTAATCTGAATTTACAATTTTTATAAATTATTGTAGGCCTTTTTTTGATTTTAAGTCTATCCAAACATGTTCAATTTGATCCTGACAGAACATAAATAAAAGCTTCAATCCTTTGAAGCTTTTTTTAACACCTTTGCTTTTGTGAAACCTCTGAAAACATTTACAGGTAAATAAAGCTATAAAAATTAGGTACTTTGTGTCTTAGATTATTATTTTCATTGCTTTATATTTTGTTTCTAAGTTTCTGTGCATTTTTCTTTTTTCATTAGAATGAAAAGCATCATGAAGTACATCTGAAAGAGCTGGAGAACCGCCTACAGAAGTCAGTGATCAAGAACCAGAGCATCCAGAATTATGTGCAGTTTTTGAAAGAAGCATATGTTACAATGTTTGGCTGAATTCTTCAATCTATTTTATCGTAGAGAAACTTGTCAGGATTGGGGTCCCAGTCTTGTTGAAGGCAAAGCCATTGAGGCCTTACATTATTTTGGCAGATTAAACTTTTTGATAATTCTTCCCTAGGAAAATGTCTGTTGTGGGCAGGAGAAGCAGGTGAGCCATTGCTGTGTCCCAGGGGCTGGGCACACGTGGGGAATGGAGCTCGTGTTGCTGACAGAAACCTTTGTGTTCCCCATAGCACAGCAGGGCAAGGCTGAGTGCATGGCAGCAGCAGCAGGTGTGTATGTGTGGGGTATGCACACAATGTCTGTGAATGTCCTGGCCTGTAAAATCTTACCTGAGTCCTTTTAGTCCATGGTAAATGCAAATGACCACAGATTATCTTTCAATTCAATGATATCTAACCTATTAAAACAGACAAAAAATGAGATTATTAGGTTCCTTCCCTTTTTTCCCCCTGTAGTTTAGCCCCAGTATAGTCCTACACTACATGGAAGAGTTGCCACCACAAGGCTGTCCCATCCAGCCACTTTTCTCTACATCTCATCATTATGCTCAGGCATACACTATAGTGGCATTTTATAAATATAAGTAGAAAAAAATTTTAGATACAGGTATAGTTTAAGCTCTGGATGTGCTGATATACCCTGGTGACACAGCTCCAGTGAGATATTTAAGTATTTGTCTGAGTTCAAGAACTGCTGTTCAATAAGACTGACCTGTGCCTCAAATAAAACACATGTAAATATTCAGCTGATACAGGATTAATATAAGAAACAATTCTTGATCTAATTTCAGTTCTAAATTCTAATTAGTTTTGTAGACATATGATTTGTTTCAAAAATAGTACCTTCAGTTAAATAGATGTGATTTACAATGTGTACTTAAATAATATATATTTTTTGACCAAAACCTTAAGTTTGTTTATGCATAGGCAATACCCATTCTATTTCATTGTTAGTTGTTAGTAATGTGTTGAATACAGACCTTTTTTTTTGCAAATGCTTATCCATCTTAACAAATACTGATGTGTGCTAATGATCTGTTTCTGTGCACTTTTTAAAAATAAAATTTTCATTTATTCTATATGACATGTTAGTAGCAAATATTTATTTGAAATTTGGGGGGTTTGCATTACACACACACACACACACAAACATTTGGATTAATTTAGTTCTGATTGTGCTACTTATAAAATATCAAAAAAACTTTTTGAAAGTCATCATGTATGAAGGAAAGAGTTCAGAAATCAATTGTTCAATCCAGTGCATGAGTGGTTTTCCAGAGCTCATACTGAAAAACTGTACACCTTTCATTAGATTTTGTTTTTTTCCTTTTTAGTTTGTTTTGTTTCTTTTTATGGTTCTCCATTACCTTTTTGTTTGTGTGGGTTTTTTTTTTCCATGGTAGAAATAGGGCTGATAGTCACAAGGATCATTTGGTTTTCCTCAGCTCCATTTTGAACTGGTGTTAGCTTATCGTGTCTTTTGCATTTTAAAAATTAATTTAGGAGAAATTATTGTGAATTGTTTCTTTCTAATAAAGAAAATAATAAAATTTTGTCTAACTACTGAGGGATTGAGCATTTACTTGAGATTGCTGCTTGTATTTTTAGTAACTGTGTAATATATAGCTAAATTAGCTCTTGCCTTGTTCATTTTGCAGTGTAGAATTCTGTATGCTCTGCCACAAAATTCTTGGATACAGCTGTACTGATTTGACTGCATTTTGGGATTCTACTATTTTTCTTCAAAGCAATTTTTACCATCTGCATCACGTGGCAAAGTGACACAGGTTTACAGTAAGAAATAGACTAATTATGCTTGCTTTTGGGGGTGTTGTCATCTCTAACATTTTTAGAAGCCTTTGGTAAGGCTGTTGTTGCCACCATTTCACCTCTCAGCCTTTTTTCTAATGTGATTTTATTTTGTCATTTCTCAAAAAAAAATAAAAGCTGAACATGCTGTTGCAGTTTTCAAATACAGTCAGATTAAACCTCTTATTGCTGTAAGTATGGACAGAACTCAAAGTACAAAACTCAAAGTTCCTGGTCCATGCTGTGCTTGCTTTTGTGATTATATTTTTGGTCAGATACTGTTCTGTCACAGGCCCCTTAGCAAGCAGGAATGTTTCTCCTCTGCTGTGCAGAAAGTCCTTGGCCAGAAAAGCAGTAAAACCCAGAGATTCTGTATAAAAGTTTGACCATGCTTTTGGTGATGAGCTCTTCCAATAGAAAGAGATTTTAGCTGGTTAAGAACAGAGCAGAGAAATAAAAAAAGATTCAAACACTACATTCTATATCCCAGTTTATTTAGATTTCCTAGTAAGAAGCCATTTTTACTGTAGGCTTACTAAGGTACACAGTCAAATGTACACTGTGTGTGTTGTAGAATTTTTTTGATTTTGAAAGGATTTTGTAGTAATTGTTTGCAGAAGCTGGCTCAGTATGATCCAAGGTATGAAAGAGAACTCTTGGCTGAACTGATGCCAAGTGTTCTTGTAAATCAAATCAAAGCCACCTGCAGTGTTACAATATCCCCCCTATATCTTGCTGTATTGATTTATTTGCTGCCCATGTTGATTAATTTGGTTTTTTTGTTTGTTTGGGTTTGGGTTTTTTTTGGTTTTTTTTTGTTTTTTTTTTTTTTTTTTGCTGTGGAGTTTTCCAGGAACAACTTCAGTCTGATTGCTATGGATCTGCTTTTAAATCAGTTTATTGAGACTCTAGCAGCAGAATATGCACAGTTTAAAAGGATACTTCATTTCTTGACTGGTCTGCACACACAGAAGGTAGCCAGGAGTTAAGGAGCTGTTAGGGTGAGGATGAGTGTGCCCAAACCCCCTCATGAGCAGTGTGCTACTGCTGGCCAGGCAGGCATGGGCTGGGCAGGAAGAAACAGGCTCTGGGAAGCACATCTGACTGTTGCTAGTAGCTTTCAAAATCACATTTTAAAATGTGGTTCAGAGATGACACCACATTTGAACCTGTAGGGTGCCCCTTTGTCAGTGTGGGATACACTGCTGCACACATTTCATAATGGGACAAGATTTCAGAGTTACAATAAATGAAGTGATTTGAGGTTGTGACAGATTCACTTTGGCTAGTACATTTCCATATTCTATTGCAATCTTTTGGCTTTAATTAGTTAAAATTGTAAGCATGTAGAGTCCTGAAACTGGCAGATCTCAAAGACCTGACCTGGATTCCCTACTCCCTACTGCAATCTTATATGCTTTAGATTTGTTAATGTGTGGGAAGACACAATTTAAACCTAAGAGCATAAGTCTAGGGCTACTTGGGACCCTACCCCTTTAATCCTGTCTGCCAAGTAGTTTATTTGTGGATTCAGTTTGACAAAAGATATTTTTTGTTTCCCGTCTGTCACAAAAGCTGCTATAAATTCTCCTCTAGAATGAAGTCTTTCCAGTAAGAGCAGAAATACTCAATTTTGTACCAGACACATGACTCCCATGGGGATATCTTTATAGAAGATACCCAGCAATCACTGAGTTCTGTATGGATGAGTCCTCAGCAAAATGTGATGGGTCACTAGCCCAGTAATCCTTTTGAGAAGTTCTTTTGCCTATTTAATAGTGAATAAAATCAACATTTGGATATCTGGGAAAGTTTAGGGAGGGACTGCAGCTCAAAGTGTCTTCTGCTAGAAATGTGTCCTGTATTCTGACTCAGAAAACAACCAGATTAGACTTTTTGTGACAAAAATCACTTTGTTGATGATCTTCCTACAGGAGAAGTGACCTGGTTTCCTCCACTGATGAGCTATTTAGCAGTGCAACATCTGTAGCAGCTCTCTCTGCTCTGGGGGGCCTAGAGCTGGCCAGCACAAACAGGGATCAAAGCAGGGCCCCATAGGAAAGGGTTGTGCAGCATGTGAAGTAGACACAATGATTTCATACAAATTTTTTCTTTCTCTTCAGTTTCCTGTGGATCACTTTAAGGTTGACATAGCTCAAACTTGTATCTTAAGGCCAGAAAATTGAGACCACTATGTTGATGTCCACCAACTGGGAATTTAAGCAGTCAAAACCATGAAATTATTGCAGTCATGCAGGTTGTGCATGTGTTTGATTCAGAATATTTTCCTGTCTACTTCTGGCTGAACAGCAATCACACAGCAGCTGTCACTCAGTAGTAAAGCTTCCAAAAGTTGAAGGCAGCGTGTTTTATATTGCCATGCATATCTATCTGCGCCCTTCACTCAGGATTTCTGATATAATGCTGTTGGCTTTCAACCTTTAAATAAGGCTGTTACAGCTACTAAGAGTCCAAAGGAAATCATCCTAGTGATAAGTAAATCATCCCCCCTCAGAGAAATCTAGTGCCTTTAAAGAGCTGGTTTTATTTGGAACATTATATGCTTCCAGAAAGTAACTGACTTTTTTCTTTGAGTGTTTGACAGACCAGATCAAATAACTGATTAACATATTGTAATGCTTTCTTGGCACATTAATCTACTTAATTTGAAAGCAATAGGGAAAAAGTAGAGACTTTTATGTATAGAGACTGCTGCAATCCTGCCTCCATCTTGCAGCAGAATAAACATAGCATTTTGTTGGCTGTAAAACTGTACCTTCCAATTTATTGACAACATAAATATTTCATGTGCCACTCTGCCTTTCGGTAGTGCTACTAAAAATTGAAACCGGGTCTAACTGGTTAGGTTTTGCATGCTTTTCATCCAGTTCAATCTTTCAACCAGATCTTTGATAACATCTAATTTCTAGAGCAGCTGTTAAAGATCCAACAACCATCTCCCAATCTCCCATCAACGTTTCAGGCATGTGGAGCCCTTGTTCATTATCATTGTGACCACATTCCTATTCTTAGCAAGTTTCTCCTTTGCAGAGCAGCACCCTACTCTGCTGTGGCAACAGTCCACTTACTAATTTACAACTCCACCCACTAAATGCCACTGTGAATTATAAACTACTGAAGTAAACCATGTATTTTTAACAGCCTCAATTTTACCATCATGGCTGTTTATAAAAGTCAAAGACATTTTTGAAGTGCAAAAATGCTAAGCTGGCATTTCAGGTTGTTCTTAGGACATTTGCTGCTCCTCCACAGTAAGGTTTCCCCTTCTCTCTCCTTGAGAAAATCAGTATATTAATATGCTGCAAAGCACAAACTGGTTGATATTAACATTTCACTCTCTTTCTAGAGGAAAAAATCTGGAGAAATCCGAAGAAAGAGCCAAACTTAGGATCTTTCAAGTATTTCTGCAAATCCTTTGCAAGAGTGGAAAAAATATCCAGTTTCTTTCTGTTTCAAATAAATTTCCTTCTTTTATTAAGTCTTGTTTTATTAATATTGTGGTTCAGGAGAAATTTCTCATGGATATTTATGAACAGACAAAAATAGAGTTCAAGTTCTGTGAGTGTTCAAATATTGTTCTGATATTTACTGTTGTCATTCCAATCCTTTGTAACTCAATGCAGTTACAGTCAAGAACCAACATATTGTGAAGCATGTGTGATGCAGGAATAGACATTTATATATTTCTTTGCATTTGTATTTCATGGGAGATTTCCCCAGACAGGAGCATTCAGAGGTGGCAGCCCTGAGGATTTCTCTTTCTGTGGGCACATGTAACAATGGAGGGGAACTCTTGTCTTCTAGTGACATGTTTCTAGTAGACCCATCATTCCAAGATCTAAAGCGAAAAGAAGCTCAACATAATGAAATAAATCCCAGCAGCAGAAACAAAAATTCCATGCTGCTGTGTAGCACAAGATAATCTTTAAATCCTCCTAGGTACTGTTTGTGGATAGCATTCTTGGCAGGGTTCCACTCATGAACTTAGTGTGTTTGAGCACTACTCCCATCTGCTAGGAATACTGGGGAAAGTGGTACTGCAGTTCCTAATTTTCTTAAAATACTGCTTGCTAGGTTTTAGCTCTTCTGGCTTCAGTTAACCCAAGTTAATGTCTGGAAAAGGGGCAAATTTTATAAAATAAGCCTCCTTTCTTTCTAGCAGCCTAATAATTTCTCAGTTCTTAGCGTTATATCTGGCTTTAAATGGTGAATATAAAATCTTTAATTTCTCTTTGTCTGGTCACTGTATTTAATGAGCTACAATTTTGTGTTAAAATAGGAACCTTCTGGCAAACTCACATTACTTGGTCTAATTACTCTCCACAGTTTCTAAAGGACACGTTGGTGATGTGGTTGTGCTTTCTTTGAACAACGTGGAAATTCTTGAAGTGGCTTCCTTCCTTTTAAATTTTTGCAGGCAGAAAGAAACCAGTTTTAAATCATTTTCTAAAACCTATTTTTGAAGCCAGATCAGAATTACACTGGAGTCAGCTTTGCACACATTAGAGTCTAATGCCTGAATATTCTAGTCCACGTGAAGATGTAATGTAGCCCCAAGACTTGTTGCTCAATTCCATTTTGTCTTTGCTTTACATCTTGCTGTTTCCATCAGCTGTGGAAGTTTCAGAAACTCTGCATGATGTACTTCACAGGCATTATATGACTCTACAGTGAAGAGTTTATTTCAAACAACGATTTCATTTTTCTCAAAAATGGCACATTGCAGTGACAGCTATAATTTGGCCAATCAAGTATCAGAAACAAGCAACCATGTCCAAAATTCCTCAGGGTGAACTCATTCATTATTCTCTGGTGATAATTTTCCTCTTTGCCTCAACACAAGTAGCCCATACCTTACACGTAGACTACAACAGCAACTGCCCCTGCACAAAGTATTCTTTACCAATCTCCTTACTTATTCAGGATCATCCTAAACTTTCAGGGTTTTCCTGGGGTTTTTTTCAAAACCTTATGGTTTAAAATCTTATTAGTCTCATAGTATCAATTACTTAAATAAGGGGGAAGTGTACTATAGTGTAAGTATTACCTCCTGGAAAAATATCGGTTTATAGTAGTGAACCTCATACTTCATTGTGCATGTCAGACTTCCACAAAATATGAAAAGATGCATCTAAGAACTGTGCACTAAACATGGATAAATTATTTAGAGTTATGTCCAGGTTTGATTCCAGATTTTATTTATTTGACATCTACTTTGATTTAAAATGATATAAATTAAGTACTTCCAAACGGAGATCAAAATGAAGACTCACATACACTTGCAATGTCATGTGAAAGAACATGTGGATTACAGAGGTCCTTCTGAGGTGAATGTCCAAACAGTATGCTTTGAATGGATGGCTAGATGTGGATAGTTTTAGGTGCAATGTCTGACTGTGCTGTCAAGTTCCTTCAAGAATAAGATTATTTCTTTTATTTCTTTTATGATAAATGATGCTTCTGGCAGGGCATATGAGATGTGATCAGACTTCCTGCATTATCTTACCATTTTATGTATTTGATTACCCATGCAGAAGCTTAAGTTCTTGAATCTAAAAATCTGGAATTAATTATCCTTGCTTAACATTTATCACACTGCAACAGATTATTCATCCTTTGAACTAGATTGTTTCCATACCAGTACATTACTCAAGATTAACTTGGCCTTATCAAAATTTTATTAAATTAAAAATCATAGGCCAGTAATAGAGGTTTCTGGGTCACTACCCGTCTCAGGCATTTCCTTCAAAGCAATCAACTGCTATCAGTAAACTGCTGTGATTGTTCTGAATCTGCAATGGCTTTTCATGGTGTTGCTCTGGAAGGGGCTCCCAGCCACTGGGACTGGAGAGTGGTTCCAGTGCTTAGAGATGGAAGCACACATGGTGGTGATTCCCAGCCCCACACTTGTATAAGAAGTGTGCTGCATCAGAAATGTGCAGACATGTAATGAATCCCAGGCATGGACAGAAACTTTAAAAAAAAAAAGGGGTTGTGAGCAAAGTGAGAGTGTGGATGTTTGTGGTTGCAGCTATTGTGCCCTCATGTCCTTTTGTCTGGCATGCTCACTATTCCTGGCTAAATGAAGTAATATTCTCATACAGAATTATCTTAGAACATTTGGTTTTATTCTTCAATTTACCCTCCCTTTCTTCTTTAAAATAATGTTTTTCTACTATTTCATGAGAAAAGAAACTCAATGGGGACTCCAGTGTCTTTACTTGGAAGTTGCATGCTATTTGTGCCACACATCCTTGGACGTTATTGTTGGTTAAGCAGAAACAAAGGCAAAAGTAAGTTTTCATTCACATAATGTGTTAAATTAAATGAGGTAACTCCTAGTCCTGTGTTCAGTTGCTATCCACAACATTTTTTGATATTATAATAGTTACTTTTAGAGTCAGTGAACATGGGTTTATTAAAACTCTATAGGGGTTTTGCCAGTGACATCAACATGACCAGGCATGTATCAGATACTTTTCTACTCACTGTATGCAAATTTAAATAAATTTTTTCTGAAGCTGAGACTCTGTTTTATTCAGAACTGTAGACAATTGTAGATTTATTCAACCCAAACGTATACAGGGTGTCACACCTTTTTACTCAGTGAGGCTGTTCAGGGATCCTCAGCTTGCCCACTTCTAAATGTCTGTACTAAGTGCTCACAGAGCCCATGGGACGAAAATATCCATTAAGCCACTTAAATCTGTCCAGCATGAGAAATTTTACCCTGCTTAATTCAACATCTGAATTTGGCAATTTCAGTGACATATTGCACCACAACTCATGTTTCTTAAATATGTCCTTAATAATGGGAAATTCATAGGGTAAGGCACCTGGTAGCCATCTGACAGTGTCAAGGCATTTGATATTCATTTTAGAGCTCTTACTGTTCCACTGTGTAAAATTTAGTGTTACCATCTTCATATTTAATTTGCATATGTGCTGGCAAATATAAAATTTATATTTGGACTTCACACCTGTCTGTGGGTAACAATTGACTGTGGCTGTATTTCTAAAATTACAAACAAGAGACTGAGTGTTCATTTGAAAGCCACTCAGGAGAACATATTGCTGACAGCTGTTTTATTGTCTAGGTACTAAAACATTAAAAGAGGCTATATTTAGATTCCTTTAAACAAATAATCAGGGAGGTTGTAGTTCTTAACATAATCTGAAAAGCTGTGAAACCAAATGATAAGTTGGAGTTGACTCATCGGAGCATCTGCTCAAGAAAAAGGATGTTGAATAGTCTTTCAGTTATGCTGAACTCATTAGCTGAAACCCTTATTGAGTATATTGATCTTATAAAGGAGAGGAGGTAATGATTGGAGCTGGTAAAAGTAGATGACAATTTTACTCATGTTGAACAGTAAAATTTTATATAAGGCACACAGAAAATCCCAGATTCACAGCCAATGCCCTGGAAGAAATTACTTCCTTATTATTCCACTTTATTGTTCTTAAATACTCCCTGTACACCAGACTTTGCTCATTTGCCCCTATTTGCTTTGAGACTATCTATGTTTCATTCATCAGACAAAGAATTCTTGTAAAGCTGTGCTTGCATTGAACAGACCCTAATTTTGGTAAAAGTGCAGCTAATGCAGCTTTCAGTGTTAGCAGCTCAAGCACATCCATCTCCTGTGTCTTTCCTACCAGGGCTCCAAACTGAACAAAATGGATGCCAGTGTTGCAAAAAGACCAGAAAATTGTGTCCAGGAAAAGTGCTGGAGAGACATGAACACTTGTTTCCCAGATGAACACTGTTTCACCCTTGAGAAACTCTCCTGCCCCACCAAAGACAGGCTCTGTGCCCCAGGCACAGCCAGCCATGGTAAGCAAAACACCCAAGCCTTTCTTCCTGCCTTGAGGATCAAAAAAAGCTGGAAGCATTTGAGCAGCTCTTCCTCGGCACAGGACATTCTGTCCCTTGCATCATGAGTAGTGGTTGGGAAGTTTTTCTCAAGGAAATGCAGTTTGCTTGAATCTGAAAAGCTTCTTTGCCATCCTCACAATTTCAAATAGACTTTCAGGGCTGGAGGGCTTGTGAACCAGAGAAAACCAGACAGAGTGGGAACATCTCTGTGCTCTTTTTCAGTCACAAAGAGTTCATTGCAGTCAGTAAGGCCAAGAATCAGCCCTCAAAAATAAATACTCAGCACCTGGCTAAACTTAGAACCTTGGTTTCTTCCTTCCCATTCCCAAGCAAACACAAATTTTGAGAAATTTTTGCATTTTCCAATCATAGGCATGTGTTAGGTGTCCAGTGAACATGCAATGCAGGTACACAAGATTCAGTTTATACCTTGAAAAATGTTAGTATCACTTTTCTTAAAAATATAAATTGTCATTTAATACAAGCTTGGCAAAATTCCTATGCTCTCTTCAGCTATGTGCTTGTAGCTCTCTTCAAAATACACCTCTAGTCATCCAAAAGCAGAAACACAACAGACTAGGAATGAAACTAAGTGCCTATAGCTGCTTGTTTGTGAGTCTCATGCCTAAATGTCTTGTTAGTCATGATTTGCTCATTAAAGCTTCTACCCATTCTAAACAGTCCTACAGTCTGTCTTGTCCACAGTTGTTTCTCTTACAGAAATACTTGCACAAGCAGAATTATTTTAAGAGTGTTGATAGCCTGTATTCTCAGCAGGGATAAAGAAAGCAACCAGCTTTACCATAAAAGTACAACAGCAAAATACCTTCAAGGGGAGCTTGTTTAATTCAGTTTCAGGAAAGCATTTATTGTGTCTTTGACTTGCATGCTTCTCATTTTTCTGCACAATAAAGTTTTACATCATGATGGTATGGTGGCTTAGACAGGAATATTCTTGGATGTATTGTTTTAGTACTAGTACTGAAAATAGGGGAGGGAATGAAAAAACACACTTTTATTTCTGTCTTTTATCTGATTTTACTCTCAAAGAGGGTTGTTTCTGTTCAAATTTCTAAACAACCATTGCTCTCCTATGAGTATCACAATTTAACTCTCCAGGCTGCTGTATCACAGCATCCAATCAAATTCATTTTTGTTCCATGTTATTAATAACTTGTGATAATAGTGATTGCAAAAATGGCCATGACAAGTCTTGCCTGTGAAAAGTTTCGAAGCTGTAATATCCATGGAAAAGTCTCAACATCAATGGAAAAACCCTGGTTATTCTCCATTTTGCAATACACTATATATATATATATATACCTTTCCAGCAGTAAGTAAAAGCTCATTCAGGCTATAGCCTGTGATTTGTGTCACATTCATTTATATCAGATATTAATTTTAGAAAATTGTATGCTTAATATCAATGAGTGGTTCCTACAGATTTCCTTTAACCATCATAGGGAGTTATACTTATTTTATATATATATATGTGTGTGTATATATATTTTTTTTCAGAGCTCATTCACATTTTTCCCTACATAAAACAAAGAAGGTATTGATGTGAAAAAAAATCCTCTCAAAAAGTCCAGAGAATAAAACTATATCAAAGAATTGCTGAAGAAGTAGGTCTCCATTCAGAATTAGTATCCAAAGCAGCACTCACATATGTGTTATGTTTTTAAGAGCTTTTGCAAATTTCCTGCTACAAAACTGGTAGGCATTTTCAGCAGCGCCCAGTTTTTAAAGATGTATATGAGCAATGAAGAATATATTTTTACACCAAATGAAAATGGTCCTGACTAATTCCTTGTAATTTACGCATTTCTGTCAGGTCTCAGGGTTTGAGCAGCGTGGCAGCAGGACCCAGGCTATGGACAGTTTCTGCTCTCCAGGCAAAGGACCCCATCCCATCAGGCTCTGTGCAGGTGCTCTGCTTTGCTCCTGAGTCCCCAGCTCCTCTCTGCAGGCAGCTTTTGCAGTTGGTTTCACTGGAAACACAGTCAATAATGGGCTTTTGTTGCTACCCCCTGGTAAGTAGAGGCACATCCTTGGCCTTTTGGCAATCAGCTGGGCACAGCTGCATATTAAATGAAACTTTTCAAATGTTCTCAGCATCTTGTTTATTTTGTTTCTGGCATTGCATAGTAAAATGCTGAATTTTGTTTCCACTAGTAGTAATGGTACTCCAAGGAAAGTCTAAAATTTTAGTGACTGTGTATGATTACCATACTTGCTGTTTTTATTCACTCTTACACTCTTATGGAATTACCATAAGTTATAACTACATCTGATTGAATAGTTGATATTTAATCCAATAAGGACAACCAATTTCTGTGTCATGCTAGCTTTGAACTTCCATCAGTTTATGAAACATAATGAAGCATTTGTGATCTCATTCTGGTGGGGAAACCTCCAGATGAAAATAACTCTTTTGTGTTTCTTTCATTTTACTATTCACAGTTTTAATTCTATAGGCTGTGACCCACCAGATGAAGATGCTTAATTAACAGCAGCAGTTAGTAAGCTGCTTTGATTTCAGTGAAATTATTAAACAACTTACTTCAAAGATGCCAGATGCATTATGTTTACAGTCAAATTAACACCCTTGATCTATTTTTAGTGAAGTTTCCTCAAAAAAATATATACACTTTCAAGAGGGTGTTAAGAATAGGCTAAAATTAAAATGAACAACAGTCATCAAGTTTGCTGCTGAACTGTGCTTTGAGCCAAGCACTGCTGACTCCATTTTCCCAGAGAATAAAGGTGCTCTTTCTTGCCTACTGATTGTGGTCAGTGATATCTGAGATAAAGCAAAGCCGTTCCAAACAGTCTCCCATTTCTTTCTGGTGGAGAAGGGTGTGCATGAAGCAGGTTCTGCACAAAGACACGATGCATAAACAGCAATGGCAGGTTCAGCAAAAGTGCAAGAACTATCAAGTGGAACATTGTAAGTCTGGCCACTACAAGGGCCACTTCTTTACTCACTGGATGACAAAGAATCATCAGGTACAATAGCAAGACAATAGAAGCTGTATAGAAACTGTTGCCATTAAGTAGATCAATCCAATGATCAAAACTCCCCATGGAGGTATTCTGAAAACCACTTTAGAAAATAGCAAAATATTTCCATGTTTATTTGTTCTGAATTTTATGTCTTATTTATGCATGCTGACTTTTCAAATCTAGTTGCTGCCCTGTTATTCCCCCCAGTGAACCAAAAGCTCATATTCTGTATTCACCTATGATTTTGAAAATATCCTACAGGATTATTATTAATCTAGTGTAAAAACCCTCTAGTGTTTTTCTAGTTTCTTTTTCTGCTAGTGTAAAAACCCTCAGTTTCCCATTATTTTTCCTGCATGGATATCTCTTGACAATGCATTAACTAATAGAAAGGACCAGCAGAAATAGACTTCTGTCAGTAAAGGAAAAGCCTTTCTTCAGACACAATAAGGATTTTTAAGTACTTGCTGTGTTGTGGGAGTGAAATCTCACTCAGAAATGGAAGAAAAGCAGTTCCTTGGTCAATCTGACATTATTTAATTTCACATCTTTTTTCCCTGTGCCTTTGTGGCTTTCTCCCTGATTTTCCACTGCATGCCAAAGCATCATCACCCAGTCCCTTCAAGAAGGCTCAGAAGAATGTACAAGCCCTTCCATGGTGACTGACAGTTCCTGCCTTTCACTTCAGAGTGATCATGACAGGTTATGCTCACTCATGCACTACTGCTGCTGCAATTTCAGTAGGATTAATAACATAAGGCATGCTGCTTTTTACTGAAAGGCTTGCTCCAGTGTCCCAGGCTATCTGCTGGAAACAGTCTCCAAAGGAGGTTTTTTACCAGGATGAATACAGACTGTTATGAAAAAAAATTATATTCCATACTCCATGCATGCTCCATTCTATCAGATCAGGTTTCAGTAGTTCAGGCTCATCAGTCACAGCTTTACTGCCAGAGACCTGATAAAAATTCAAAGTACATATTACTTGGTTACAGATTGCCCTGGAAGAATGATGCTACTGTAATGAAGTGGGAAGATGTGTAAGTCCTTTGTACTGCACATCTAATAAAAATGTTTTGCAGGGAAAACTCTAAGGAAGAGAACATATGGCACAGATCGTACTATAAGCACTAAACAAATCTTCAACTATAAACATCCTCTTGGCTTAGAGCTATTTAGCAAATTTCTGCTGTCTCTAGAATAAGCCAATGGCTCCGGTATATATTGTTTTACTAAGAGTTTGTTTTGTTTAGAAGTTTTATGTCAGAAAAGTGACTCGGCTGCTGTGAGGGGCTCCTTGGCAGTGGCACTTCTTGCATGTCCTCATGTGCAGAAGGAGCAGCCTCGGTGCTGAAAGGCTTCAAGACAATGAGTGGTTGTATGACAGCTGAAGGTACCTCAGCTCCAGCTCTGCTGGGAATAGCCATCAGGAGCTCATCTTCAAGATGGAGCTGCATCTGTGAGTCAAATATGACTTTCTGTGGATGTGGATTATGTCCTCCTGTGCAGAAGAACCTTTCTCAAATCTTTTAAGCTTTTGCCAATTAACTGCAAATCTTATTTCTAACATATGTGGACTTCCCAGCTGGACTCAGTCAAATAAAGGCACTCCAAGAGTGTTGCTGGATTGCTTTTGTTTGATTAAGTGTTTCCTATGGTAAGCAGAACCATTATCTGCACTGGGCATTATTTATAAATATATTCAATTTTCAGCAAAATTATCATTAAAATTTACTATGTTTAGGGAACATTTTTCTGTGGCATCTATCCTGACCATTTGGTATTAGTAACATCTCTCTAATAAACAGCATAATTGAGCTCCTGTTGATGCTTTTACTGGTTTGAATGATTTAATTTTAAGTCTGTAGCGCTTTTTTCTTTTTTTGGCTATTATCTATTGTGAAAAAAATCTAGTGCTTGGCAATATATCTGTATATAATGTTCTGGAAATAAAATACACATGTTCTCTTGACAAAAAAAAAAAACCTTTACAGCAGAAGGAATTCCTTAAGAATTTTGTACCCTGTAAAGAGAGAGAAAAATCTATGAAGTAGAGAACAAGAGGAGTTTTTAGAACATTACCAAAATCTATTCATACTATTCATTGGTAGTTACTGAGACCAGAATGATGTATGAAATTGCCATGTGAGCCTTGTCAAGGCAAGACTGTGATGTCTTCTTCGCTTGGGTTAAAAGATTCATATGACTTCCATCTTCTGTATTTGACTTTTTAAATCTACTGGCACGTTAATTCTAGTCAGCTGAATCCCAAAGGGCACAGTCTGCAGTGAAATACACCTTTGGGGTACCATATTTAGGAAGGATGCTCTCCAGTCCTTGGTGGAATGTGAAAAGGGTGGTCAGCCCTTGACCACATCAGGACACCGAGCTGCTCCCCCAGGGCCCTGTGAGTGGAACCACCAGCTGGTACCAGCCCCTGCAAAAACATCCTTGGAAGCAGCTGCAGATGTAAAGATGGGCTCTGATGCAGCTTTTTGCTGTCTGACAGGAGTTCATCCCTCTCAAGCACATCTGGCGTGGATTTATGTACTCTAGAATATGGAGAAATAAAAGCTGAACATACAGACTCAACCCATTTCACCTAAAGAGGTGAAAAGTGGGTGTTTAGATATTATCAAGTCTGTAGCTGGAAGCCACATACACACTGTGTAAAGCTCAGAGGCATCTGGCTGGAAAGGCATCCCCCGAGGGCAGCCAGCAGACACTGCAGATGCCAGACCCCGAGGGTGGGCGGCACAGGCAGGAGGGTTTGCACAGTTATGTTTCACAACATGTCTGGTGAAGTTGGCAACATCCCAGCATGGAATAATCTCGTGTTCTTCCAGCTCACAAGTGCAAAAATATCCGGGATAAAAGCTTGGGAACAGCTTCTTACGTACAGCATGTGTTCCAGGCTTGTCTGGGCACTACCTAGTGTCAGTTCAGAAGTATTCTCAGTAAATTAGGTTTTGACTAACAGTGTCTCCTCTAGTGAGACAAACCTGGGTTATCAACCAGTTGTCCTATTTTGGCTCCAGACCTGGTTTAGCTATGCAAACCCAGGACTGGAGGATGTTGCAGGACTTTTTTTGCTGTCATTTAGCACAGTAAAGTCTACTACATTTAAGAGAAGCATTTTGATTTTTGCAGTCACAGAAACCCAACAGTGTCATATATAATTTTGGAAGATACAGTGTTGGTGCTCAGTACTGGATGTAGTTCTGAACCTGCTTTGGAAGGTGCCATTTCCAATGACCCATGTTCTCCATTGGTACAGGGTCTCTCTGTGGTGTGGACAGACACTGAGCTGCATCTACTTACACCACTGTCTTTATCAATCTCTCTAAATAGCTGGTTTACTACCACTGGTTGACTCTACTTCAAAAGGTGCTTACAAGCAAATGGTTTTACCACATAATTCACTGTAGCATAAAGGTGGATGTGCTTTACACAGAGGTAGAGCTCATGCCTTCTTTTCATGCTTACTCATATTAACAGGAATGTGTATGCAAATTTCCTGTCCCCAGCATTTACAATAAATTGCTCCTGGGCACTTGAACTCCTTCCAGCTTGATTTAGAAGTTCAAAAGAAATGTAAATACACCTATTCTCCCCCCTCCAAAAAAAAAAAAAAAAAAAAAACAGCTGGGGAAAGGGAAGCTGACTGCTTGGGTAAAAGCTTTAACTCCATATCAGCAAGTTTTGAAGGTGATGTGGTTCTGATGACATAGGGTCGTGCTCCCTCACCCTTTTTTATGTGGGTTGTTGTTCAATAAGCCAGGAAAAACATAGATAACATAGATTTTAAAAACATAAAACACAGACTGATGATTAAATACACAATGGACTTCCTTATGAGCCTCCAGCTGAGATGTATTTTCTTCAATTGAAATGATCATCCCCAAATAATCACCTGGTGTCCTTATATATTCTCCAGGCCCAAGCAGCCCTCCTTTTGATTTGGGGGGCCTAATGAGATGTTTTCTTGGAGAACTGCTGCTCTTTGGATGGGTGAATGCTGGTCCTGGGGAGCTATTTTGGGTGTGTCTCTAAGGAGGGATGTGTAAGTAAGGCTGTTATAATGAGTTGTGGCTGGAGTGTCCTGCTTAGTATGGACAATATGTTGGAACAAAGTTGATTCAATGTAAAATAATGTTGGGGTTGCTTCTGTCTTTTTAGGAAAAATGGATGTGCTTCGTCCTGCAGTTTTTAGTGGCTGGCTGAATGCAACTGCTGTTGCACATGAATGGGGCTTTGAACCTTATTTGGTTCCTCTCTACTCTTTGCTTTCTATGATACTTATATATCAATATGACAATGTTAATTTATTGTATTTATATATGGATAGCTCAAAGCCTCTTTATTCTATGTACAAGTTCTGGGCATGGGCAGCTCTCCACCCTGAGCTTCCACCACTGAAATCACTTGTGCTTCATGACGCACACTTGCAATTCTGTATTATAACTAAATCCTAGCAAACTATCCTGAAACTCATCTCAGATGGGAGGAATCAAGATGTATCTGTCTCAAGCACAGACAAGGCTGTGAAGGGATTTTACAAGTTCAGAGCCTAAATTCTCTCTCAAGTTCAAAATGTTGACTGCTTCCTACTGAAATCGGTCCTCAACTTTCACATCTAAAGTGCCTTTACCTCAACCTACATCATCAAGGGAATAAGTTTAAATGCTTTAAATATTTCTTCAAATACACATCCTCAACAACATTTTTGGGTGCTGAACAGTTCAGGTTGTTGGGAGTTGAGAGCATTCTGATATATGAAGATCTTTCTTTGCTGTGTTAAAAGTATGGAATATGTTTGAGTGAATACAGCATTAGAAAAAAAACTTACTTTTTTGTCTTTAATGGCAAAGTATATTAGGCTTGCTTCAGAAAGCTGATATGCAATTCAATTTGACTGCTGAGGCAGGCAGCAGTAATTTTATTAATGAAATTTTATTCACTATTAAAATCACAAACTCTATAATACAAATTGATAAAACATATCAATTTGTGTTTAGCTGTAAAAGAACACAGCTGTTCTCTTACAGCTTTTGACAGAAAAGTAATGGTCATGTCTAGTTTTAGGGCATAAACTTTTCCAAGAAGAGCTGGTGAGGGTAAGGTATGTTGCACAATATTCCCACTGCAGAGGGAATGCCTGCAGAGGGGCAGGCAGAACAGTCTCACCATGGCCTCCTGAGGCACATCTTTACTTTCTTTCATGCTCTTGCAGGAAACAAAAAGAACAGGAAGAATAGGGAGCCTTCAGTGGTGGGTCATGAGACTTGCCCTACTACACCTGCAGCAGATGAGAGGAAACAGTGGCGTGGAGGAGCATTTAAGGTAATCATGTTCATCTCTAGCAGTATTTGCATTCACTGAACTGGTAATAAAAATATCTCTGTGGTCTTGAAAGGGCAGGGGAAACAGTCAATGAAGAGCTGCAAAATAGCAATCCACTAAATCTGCAGTAGCAACATTGTTATTTCCAGCCCTTGCGGCTCCAGGGAGCAATACAGGGCTGGATTTACCTCACCCACCTTTAAATTCATTGCTCAGCAAGCAACACTATTATAGGAAAGTATTTCCACTGTTTTGGCATGGCGGCTAGATTACTTGTTTATTCTGGGAGAATCATTTTGGGGACATAAGAAAGGAGGACTGTGGTCTTTGGAGGAAAAAGAACTCCGAGGGAAGGGGAGTGAATTTTTCAGGAAGAGGTAAAGCACCATGGAAGAAATCAGAAGGTCTGGAGTGCAATTGAGCTGTGTGCTTCCATCTCTATTTTTTCAGCCTGCTTTTTCACATCTAACCAGTTTAGAAATGCTTTGGAAAACAAATATCCTGATGTTCCTGGTGCTTTGTGTGGGTGAGTTCTTCAAAAGTTTTGGTAATACTGATACCATGTGATGTACTGAAACTATGGTGATCTGGAGTGGCCTGGTATGTCACTTATTGTTCACTGCTGGTTTTAGATTCACTCCTGGAACAGGGGCAAACCCAGGTTTTGCAACAAATGGGTGAATTGCACGAAGTTCCTCTTTCATCCACACTATTTCAGTCAAACAGGGCAAATGTTTGAGAGCTGCATAGTACAGGCTTTCATGTAAAAGAACAAAGATTTCTCAACTCTGATGCTCTCACTGGCCTTGTCAGCCTACACCTGATAAAGGAGGAAAATTTTAAATATCCACAATATCTACTCTCTCACTGAGTCAGCCTTGCCCGGTCTGTAAGGATCGGAAGGGCTGCACACATGGTTTCTTTGTAGCTTCATATAGCAAGTGCTCTGCAATGGAATTTCTCTCAAGAGTGGTTATGTAGGGAGGGTGTTTGGAGTCTGGCAGATGTTGTGGGTGCGGACAGGACTGTGCTGTGGGTCACTGCCCCTCTGCTGCCCCCACAACTGCACACTGAGGAGCTGGACACTGCTTAGTAGCAACCCTGGGGGAATTGCTACTCCACAAATTCCTGTTCTGCCATGAAACATCAGGTAATTTGATAATAATTTTGATTGCAGTGAAAATTTTTAGGCCAATGATCCCTCTTTTCCCACTCTGACTCTGGAATGAACTCAGGGAAGCCTTGTACACTTAAATCTAGAAGCCATCTGGGATGTCCTCACTGTAAGCTGCTGGGGAGCTGTGAATATGGTATTTCAGCCATGCAGAAGCCCCTGATCACACTATCTAAATTCAGAAGGTGTTTCTTCCTGTCCCCTAACCCTTGCCAAGGGCATTTGGGTGAAGACATGCTCTAGGCAAAAAATATGGTGATGTTTGGAGGGAGAGAATGTGTCACTTATGTAATGGGGACATTGCAGGTGCAAGGCTGCTTCATGATCTCTGGGCACACATGTTCCCTCCTTCCTTCTATAAATGGTTTCCTCCTTGATTAGTGGTCTGTCTTACCACTTCTGCTTCAATGGCCTCATTTAGAGCAGGGCTACAAATTTGCATCCCTACAGCCAGCTCAATGTCCTTAATTATATGTGTCTTTTTATGTCTAAGGAAAATTTCAGGTTTGGAAATGGATGGAGAGAGAAAACGTTTCTATCTTTGTAGCACTATGCATTCTTTCCCATGTACTATTTCCTGTAAAGACATCTGGGGCTGATTCTTGTTTATGGTAAAGCTGCTGTACATGAGTGCAAAAGGGAATTGAAGCCTGAGTGATGGTGCTTTCTACTAAAGCAATGCTAGGGGACTGGCAGAAATGGAAACCCTTCAGAGTACCAGTGTCTGAGTGCAACGGCCCTGTTCTGAGGTATAGTCACTGGAGCCATCTCCAGCCTCCCAATCTGGGATGCTTTTCATGGAAGTCATGCTTATAACAGTGAAGGACACATATAGTTTATCCTGGTTTTGAGAGGGATAAAAGGGGAGAGCCTCCTTAAAAGCACAAACCAGTAGAAATGAATTACTTTAAAGGGTTTATCCATTTTCAATTACAATGTTTGCTATTACAAACTTCCTATTGTATCTCACCCTTTGAGCAGTCTTTCACCAAAGGTCATCAACCAAAAACTGTTAATTTCCACAATATTTGTAATACTTGCTCATTCTAATAAGCTTCCTACAAAAAAAGTTCAACCTTGTTCAGAGTTAAGAGGAAACATGACAAAGCTTTAAAAACAAGCTTTCCCCTTGTTTCTAATGCATCAACCACAGTCTCTTCCATTTCCTCTTGTAAAACAAATCTGGGAAAGTCATCAAGGAGTTGCATTCATTCATTTCAAAAAGGTTGTTGAATCAGGATGGAAAATGAATTAATGCTGGTTTTTACTATGCAGCATCTTGAGAGATGGCTCCTTTGCTTTGTCACCAGTTCAGTTCTGTCCCAATCCCAAGCCAGACATCAGTATTTAATATGCTTGTAGATATCAACTCTTTTTGTTGGATCTTTAATACCCTTCTCTTATGGACATAATATCCTAGAAAATTATGAAAAGTACCTGCTGTTAAATGAAAATGCCAGATGTAAAGAATTTTTCTTTCTTTACAAATGTTATGTGAAGGGCAGAAATTTTTCCTTCAATTATTCTTGTTACCATCAGTTGTTGGCTGAAGAAGTGTTACTGAGTAAGTCTGTCACATGTCTTGTTATTAAATGAGCTAAGAAAAGCCAAAACCAAAATGAAGAAAAATTTCAGGGAATTTAGCAGGTCTGGTTCTATTCTTCTCATTAGTGCAAGTCTAGGATAACATCATGAAAATTGGCACAGTTAGTGGAAAACAAATCTAAGTGAGGACAGAATTGATTGATTGTACATGAGAAATACAAGCAGCTGACCTGAGCAATGACTGCATTTTTAATTACATTTGCGTTTGACTCTGCTGTCCAAAGGGAACATTGTTCACTGAACCAGCTCTGCACACCTGTCTGCAGTGTCTGAAGTGCCTCTGCCACCAGGACTGATGCTGTTGTAGAGCCTGTGTGCCAACTCCATTGCAGTGAGATTTGACACTAAAAATAAGCTTCAGCACAGTTTCTTGGTGCTTGTGTTGGGGAAGATAAAGTGGCCTTTCAGGTGAGACTTGTGTTGCTGAATTTAAAGAACTGCAGTCCTGGTGGTGGTGTTGGACACCCTGACAGTTACACTGAGGATGGCATGACAGGATTCAACGGAGTCTGTCATTGGAAATGCCCCATCAAATCTTTCTCACCCCCATTAGCCCATGACACAGCAAGATATGCCACCTTGACACCTCAAGTTTTTCTCATTCCCACTATTATGTCAGCCTGAAACACCCCTAGATCTTTAAAGACTTGGTTATTTTTGGTTTAGTGGAGTTTTCTTTATGCTTTTTTCCATTAGCAACTTTAATGTTCAGTGAAGAGTAGGTCTTGGTTCTGTGAGATGTTCCCAAAGAAGCTTTTTAAGCAGCATCTTCTTGCTATTTTCCCCCCATGGTTTCTTAGTTGTTATATTTTTCCTGTTCCTGTCACAGGCACACAAATATCTCACTAAAATTATCTGTGACTCTTCTTGCCCTGAAATGTGTTCTACTTTAGATGGTGTGGTGTGGATGTTGATAACATATTGGCATCTATTGCTTCAGTCATGATGGCTCAAAGGAAAGCAGTTGCCTGCTTGGTTTTATTGAGGCTGAATCCAAAACACAAGTGGAAAACATGGAACCTTCACTCTCCTCATGGGCCATTGTTGCTTATTGTAAATATTTTACTTGAAGCTGGGAGAGTTGAGATGTGTCCCTGTGAGATGCATCTGTGGAAAACAAGTTCAAATCTGCCTCTTTGAGAAGAATATCATAGACTGCAACATCTTCCTTATATATTTGTATATTTTTTTAAATTTGCATTTTTGCAAGTAGAAATTCTACAGAAAAGAGGATGTACTTGCTCAGCTTGGTTAAAATTCAAGTAAAACAGCATAAAGAATTTCAGGCTTGGTGTTTACAAGGAACTGGAGCAACAGCTTGCAGCATTTTACTGTCAGTGGAGGATGCCGAAATATTGTATGCAGTATGAAACAAGGACTCATGAATATATCATTTTTAGGCAAAAAAGGAGGTTTCTTAACCAATATTCTTGAAGATAAGACATGCAAAGTGTAAGCTATACTTCTGAATATCATTCCAGAGCATGACTTCACTTGCTCTACTGAGACACTAAAACTAGTCCCCTGCGATGTACTTATTTTAAGTACTCCTTTTACTCCTTTACATATGAACCAATATCCAACTTGTCTGGTGGAAAATTTCTAACTGATTTGGTATTCCTCTCATTGTGAATTCCTACTGTAGTACATTTAAGAATCCACAAAAGACTGAAAATTTGACAAAGCATAGCAGACCAAAACAAAGCCCTGGTGTGAGATGTCATTACCTGCTGCTGGGAAAGCAATTCAAGACTTTCATACAATTGGAGATAACATTTTCTGAGGTCAATTATGCTGTCAGCAAACAATATAGAAGTAATTTAACAAATGTCAGAACATCTTGGAAAAAAGATAAAAACCAAAACACACAAGTACAAGGGCAGGATAAAGCTATTTTATCATCCGTCATGAGAATCAGCAAATGGAGAAATGGAGAAAGCTGTTTCTAACACTTTGAAAGCATTTTGTGCAACTATAATCCAGCTGGCTGGACTGCTCTAAATACGCTCAGTGGGGGAAGGGCAAGATTTTTTCCCCCCCAATATGACAGGTGAAGTTTTAAAAATTGTGATAGTTCCCTTAGAGTTACCTGTGACATGCTTTGACCTCTGAATGGCATTGTTAAGTTGCATGTCTGTTCAATAAATTTTAATGAAATTATATTACCAAAAATTCTTTTTACCTTTTATTTTAAATCCCTACATGTAGTTCTATAATACTAGTCTATGCAGCCTAGTATTTGTTGATGAAACCTTATGACAGATGGGTATGCAACAGAGGGATAGGAGAAAAATCAGCATGGAAAATAAGTCCATGCTAATATACAGCCAAGAGATAAAATAGTGATTTGGTTTGCCAAGGAAACCTTCGCTGATTGTGCAGAAATCTTCTGTGAGAGGTTATCAAAATGCTTCAATAAGGCTATTGCCTGAGGACCACAGAAGTTGCAAACAAAGCCACATACAAGACACAGCTCTATGGCTCACTGTTGGGAGTGCAGCATTGTTTGGCTCCCTAATTACCTCTGTGTGTGTTCTTCCCCACACAGGGAAGCTCAGCTGTCAGTGAAAGCTCAACCCCAAACAGGGTACCAAACACACTGACTGCAGCTTCACAGGGCACAAATGGAGAGAAAAGAGCCTGAAAAGGGATAAGGCTCATGCAGAAGTGAAATACAGAGGAATGGGGTTTCCTGGGGATCTTGGGACATGGTCAGGAGGTGCAGTGCATTAAATGGGAAAACTAAATACCTTCCATACTGTTCCTGGTTTTGTTTTGAAATTGGGCAGGAATATCATCAGTGTAGTAAGCTACTGTTTGCTAAACTTTTGGGTGTGTGAGCTCAGACGGACGATAGCAAGCCGGTGCTGTGGGCTCTAGTGTGGTGTTAGAAATGTCAATTCAAATCAATGACAACTTTAAAAAGTCACTAACACAGTTGGTATTGTTTGGGAGGATAATATCTTTCAAATTTTTTTTATCTTCAGACATAATTACAGGACAAAAACGTTGTCCAATGCTATTTGAAGTGCCATCATCCACTGAGCTTCTTGAATTTACAGTACTTGGAGTTATACAACAGACTGGAAAGGAAGCAGTCTTACGTTAAGAAACTTCATGCTATACCATGCTAGAGATTGGAAAGGCTGCCAAGGGCCAGGCTGCAATGATACATTTATCTGATATTTTTTCTAGAGAGAATGGTTTTATCTCATTCAGTGGCTTCCTCTCCTGCAGGAACAAATCTTGCATCCCATTGAGAACATGCTGTTACTGACAGTGCCTGGCTGAAGTGACAGTTCAGGGCAGAGACTGGCAGCACAGCTAGCAGCTACCTCCAGCTGCCAGAGCTGCTTCAAGCTCTGAGTGTGCCTCTGCAAAAGGGGCATTTCTGAGAGTAATAAGGGATCTCAATGGCCCAAGAAGCCATTCAGTTTGAGGTGATCACCATGCATTGTGGCAATCAACAGCACCTGTTATATTTTGCATGCATTTAATACTGTGTTTAGGAATTAACAAGTGGTGCTAGAGGATAACAGGATGATGTACTCCCCTAACCTGGGTTTGCTTCCTTCTTCATCCAGCTCCTTAGACTGTGGCTAGAAAGTGCTGCAGGTTCCTCCTAGTATCATACATTGAGACCCTTAGTAAAACAAAATTATTTAAATTATTGCATTGAGGGTTTGTTTATTATGTTATTCTGGGAGATGTGAGGTGAGAGGATTAGTTAATATTTTAGGCTATAGAAGGTAAATCAAGGAGATGTGTGTATGGAATGTGTAAGTCCAGGATTGCTGCTGTTTAATGGACTGCAGTCACATATCATGCCATGAGTACATGTAATTGTCTCCCAAACTGGAGAGTGACTCCTTAAAGGTTCCCTTGTTACACATTACTTCTTCAAACAAGCTACAGAAATGTAATGTGGTATTACCAAAGCAGATGATTCATTCTGATATGCTGCTAAAAACGTGCCAAGGACATCAGCTACAGCTCAGCCAAAAGCTCCCTGCCTGAAATAAACATTGATCTGATGGAGTCCTGCATTAATTTTTAAAACATAACAGCAGGGGGCAAGGAGGGACAAGGTTTTTCACAGAGACCTAGCTGCTTACACAGTTGAAGTGAGGTATACTTTCAGTGCTTACTGTTCTTTTTTTCTAAATAATTTCTCCAGAAGCTGTGTTTGCAATGGCAAAGTTCTGAAGAATTCTAAGGCTTTTAAAGCTCTTATTTCAGAATAATTCAGTTTTCAGTAGATAGTCTGGAAAATGCATCCTGCATTGCACATTGTGCATAAGATTGCAGAATCGTATTTTTAGGGTCATGAGCTAAATTAACATCTGGCTCGATGGATATTTCAGATGTATTACGTGCATTTGGTCTGAATGTAGCTCATTGCTTATTTTTTCCCCTCAGATTATGCAGCGGCACTTATCCTATGTGCTTATAGCATGCAACCTATCCCTAACATCTGAGTAAATGTTGGATTTTCAATTATCTGGCATACTTGTGAATTCTCCACATTTTTTTATTACTTAGCTTACAGCTAATTATTCTGGATACAGCACAGTCTATTTATATGCTTTATAAACACTCTCTCTTCCAAATGCCTTGTGGTATCATTTTCTTCAGTGTCTTTATGGAAGACTGTCAAATGAGGGAAGCAGCTGAACTGGAGAGGCATAGGGAAAGAATGGAAAATAAATCCCCTAACATCAACAAGGAAGTGACAAGGAAGTCAGTCCTAGCAATTATTTCCCTGATAACTATTCTGTTAAATTTATTTACAGACCTGGAGTAATATGTTACCTGCTGCTATGCAAATTGATGACTAGGTTGTTTTTTTTCCTGTCAGACTTCTTAGTGAAATGATGCTTCTAGAGATGGTGACCCCCACCACCTCCTTGGGCAATTTATTCCAGTGCCTAACAACTCTCAGGGAAAAACTTCATTCTAATATCCAATTTGAACTTCTCCCAGTGCAACGTAAGGTCATTTCCCCTTATTCTGTCACTTGGAACATGGTAGAAGACCATGACCACCTCATGACATTTTCCTTCCAGGCAGTTGTAGAGAGCAATGAGGTTCCCCCTGAGCCTCCTTTTCTCCAGCTTAAACACCCTCAGCTTCCTCAGACGCCTCTCACGATACCTGTGCTTCAGGCCCTTCCCCAGCTCCACTGCTCTTCTCTGAAAGACTCCAGCCCCTCAATGTCTGTCTTGAAGTGAGGGGCCCAAAATTGGACACTTTGGTGCCACTTGGATTCCTCTTGATGATGGTCTGACAGCAGGGACCAGACTTACAGTTCTCCTGCTGGCACCAGCATTTCCTCAAAAGTATTATAAGGATAATAAAATGTTCTTCTTAATGCATGTTTTCATTTCTTTGGATTAACACATCATCTCCAGTTCCATGTATAGGACAAGAGCGTGTTTGCCTGGCAGTAACTAGTACATGTCATTTCTTCCAGCAGTCCACATGAAGCCCAAAAGTAAGTCTTACTCCTGAACTTGTTAAACCAAAGGTATTCAAAATCTTTTCCATCCTCCAGAGAGAAGATGTCTTTGAGATGAGACAAAGAGCTGGTGCTGGCTGTCAGAGGCACTTGTGAAATGCCCTCCTTCCATGTCACAACATAAAACCCCTGGATGCATTTGACAGTTACTGGCATTTTGCTAAAGTAAACTGGACCTGGTATAGATGATATTTCTGAAAATTAAAGTCATGTTCATATAAAGAATTGTCACTGAAATATCCAGATGGATTTAACAGAGGTTTTTATTTATTTATTGCTATTTTTGTTAAAAAATTTAACACCTTTTGATTGTCATTCTTTGTTCAGGAGTCTGCTTTAACAAACATGGTTGTTTAGGCTCTATGAACACTCCAAATTTAACAGTAAATTACAAAAACCCTAAAGCACCAAATAAAAACAAACAAGCAAAAACACTTGTAAAAATATTATTGATTAGAAAATTATTTCCTTAAGCCTGGAGTCACTACAAGAATGGTGTAAATATTGTAAAAACATTTAGTGGTATTTGCCCAACTTCATGTGTCTTTAAACTATATAAATAATTTCTGAGATGCAAAAATATTAATTTTGTTGAGAATTTTTATTAAAACCCTTTTTTTTCTGACAGGTAAATAAGAATGCTGTAACATTTGCATACATAACATTCAATCATTGCAAATGTGCTATTAAGAGAGAATATTTATCTTTGGAAAAGTGCAGTCAGCTTCCATGTGTTGGCTGACCACTTTAAAGCTGAACATCTGATAACCATAAATGCTACTTTTCATAGGCACATTCTATTGCTATAAGTACTCAAGATAAAAAGACAATCCTCAAACAATAAATAGAAAAATAATAAACTGTAGAATTTTTATGATTTTTTTCCTCTTTTTGGTTTTAGAGACGTCTGCATTTTGACACGCGTGAATGGCTGTCTAGGCTGGATAGTTCAGAAAACTTCAAGCAGCCTCAGTAGTTTCTGAAGAGATGTAAAGACTATGCTGTGACTGTGGTTGAAAATGGAGGCTGAGATAAGCTTTGGCATCTCCTGCTTTGCTGAAAACAGCTGAAGCCTGGTGGTGCAGCAGATGGTGGTGCCAGCCTGATGTCTCTTGCCTTGCCATTACAACCCACACAGGCTGGGAGCCTTTTCAAAGAGCAGCAGCTCAGCTGCATCCAGGAGAGATGCTCCAGGTTTCCCCCTACACTTCCTGGAGGTCCTAAGGTGCAACACCCATCTGGAGGACCTGGAGCACCAGAAGCAGGTTGGTGGCCAGTGAAAAGCAATCCAGGACCCTGTAAGGACTCCAGTGTGCAAGGTGAAGTAGCAAACAAAAATTAATGCCAGTTCTTTGACAAGCTCTGAACTTCTCAGCTTTGAAGAAGTTAAATCATTAAACTGTTGCATGTGTGTTTGGGTCAACATGGTGCAGTTACTCATCTGTTGTTCAACTTTTGACTACATCTAAGCCAACACTGGATAACTAAGCAACCATGAGGTTTTTATGGCTCTCTGTAATAAGAATAATCCAGGCACATCTGGCTTAATGAACTTCTTTGATCCCAGCAGAAAAAATAAGTCTCATCTCTCAGATGTATTAATATTTTTTCTAATTTTTCATTTTAAAGTGCGTATTTATAGGAGGATTTTATTCAGTTTCTTACATGACATGAGTGAGGAGGAGCAGGGGGAAGATTTATCTGAAATCATTCTGGGCTTGGTGAAAGACTTAATCCTTTACTTTCCTGCAACAGTAGTTCTTCCTCACATATTAATTTTAAAAGACTGAGGAACACAATCAAAACTTCATCTCTAAAAATAAAGTGATGAAACAGCCTATTAAAAATACTACGCTATATTGGTGGTACAGCTGTAAGGGATTTATGAAAGTTAATTATATAACTATTGTAAAAATATCAGCATTGAGGTTAGTGCCAATGTATTTTGGTCTTGGACTCCACATTTTCATCTGTCTGGTATTTTCAAAAAAAGCAATCAATCTAAAATCTTTCTCTATAGAATTTTTTTTCCTGCCATTATACATGCAGGAAAAAAAATTCTAAAATTCATTCAGGCATGAATTTTAGATACATGTCTGATCTAAAATTCTTGATTTGAAAGTTAAATGTTCCTCATACAAAAATACTGTGTTGTTATCGACATTTTGTATTTTTGGCTTTCTTAAATCCAGAGATTCCAAGAAATCAGACAACAATAAGTCACATTTTTTCCTTTATTGGGAGTTAAGAGTACTGAAGATGTCCAATGATGACTTACTCATGTGAGAGACAATAGAATTGGGAAGTACTACAATTTCTGTTTTCATTGATAATGTTAATACCTGCCTGGAAATAGCCTGGGAACTCCTGTTTTGTTGAATGTAATCAACAAATGTTGTCAGCCTTAAATTACTCCATTGTTCCACATGATTTAGGTAGGCTGTGTGTTAAGACTCAGGATATTTAAAAACCGCTAGAGAGAATTGGTGGAAAGCTGGAGGAAGCTTTCTGACACATCATTTGCATTCAGTGCAATCATTTATTGTTAATGATTGAGCCAGCTAGGGGAAATTGGTCAAATTATTTATGTCTTGCAATTAAATTTCTTACTTCTAGAAGATGGAGTTCAAACTGTTCATGGTATAATGATATTCCTCAGTTTCAAAGTTTGAGCACAGGAAATGGACTTGTAGCTGTCTTGAACAATTACATTTTGTATCATTTTGAAGGTCATAAACAGGAATCTCATGGAATTTTCTGCTTTTATAAGTGGTGAGAAAATTCTGATAAGATTTCTAATGTAGGAACAAGCCTTCTTATTCCAAGGCAGAGATTTAACATGGTGTTAGCCACCAAGCATCAGTATCTCACCTCTCATCAGGTGAGAAGCCTTCTGCAAACACCCCTTGCAGCTGCCAGAAGGTAATTTTGCAGAAGCAAGCCAACATTCTACTTTCAATTACTGCAGAAGGAACACGTATTGTTGGCTGCAGGGCAGCAGTGTGAGAACCCATGCAGCCAGAGGTCTGGGAGCAGAGATGATCAGGAAGGACTTTTCTAGGACTGATGAGATGCAGAATGAGGCATTTCTCACAGTTGCTGACAGAAGGAAGGGAATGTCTTCAAAAAGCACTGGCCTAATGCAGGGCTCTCTGTGGCTTGGGAATGAAATAATTCTCAGATGACTGTGCTGCTTCTTCCAGATGTGTGAGCAATTTTTAGTGCTGATGAGATTTTGCTAGCCAGCTAAGAGCATATGAGTCGGGCTGGTTTCACTTCAAATAGGCTCTGTTTTTATATCACAGAGAATGGTTTTCAGGAAATACCTGTAGATCTTAGCACGCAGAAAGATGTCCTATTTGATGTTTCAAAGGGTTTTTTGCTGATCCTCCCAGTGTGAAAAGATGCTACAAAGCACTACCAAGGAACTTAAGTAAGTTCCTTGGATGCTATAAGCTTGTGGGTTTTTTACCTTGGCCAACTACAGATTTTAGTCTTTTGCAAATGTAGTCTTTTACTTCCTTTTAGGGATGGATCCAGCAAGATTTATACAATGACCAAGAAAACCAGGACCCTTTGGGGAAAGCTTCTGCTGTGGATAGGAGGCTTTGGGGAGACATGCTGAGGAAGCCCTGATGCAGGGGCCCCTGCCAAGGTTTCTGAATGTCCATGGCAGGAGGTTACAGCCCCCATACTGGTGGGGGAATGCTCCTTTACCACACCCAGTGAAGTCCATCTTGCTTTGTGTGTCTCTCAGCATAACCCAGTGATGGCAGGAATCAGACTCTTAAGTTGTGTTTATGGACTTTGCCTAGGAGTTTTTCAGCTCAATGAGTATCCCAGAAAATACCTCATGTCTCATACATCTTAGTGCCTGTAGGAGTGGGTGTCTCCACTTCCTGCCTAGATGGCAAAACACTCCATCGATGATGGGATAAAGATTAACCAAAAATGACAGTCACTGGGTTTTCTCTAACTCCTTGTTTTAGTCTCACTGGTTGTTCTTCCGCTCCAGAGACCCTCTTTAACATGGAAATTTCCTTGCTTCTCTTTTGGCAATTTGGCTTATTTGGTAATTAATGTCTTCTCATTTGGTGAGCTGTTCCCATGGTCCCCTAGTTACACTCGCTCTTGTACTTAGTGTTCCCTTATTACTTCCCTAATAACTGCTTCTGAGGCTCCTCTCTCCCTTTAATGTTTCTTGTGTGTTTGGCTAGGCTTCTCTGCATTCCTATATGGCATACTATGCGCCATCACTGGAGCAGGACGTCACAGCTTTTCAGGGGCTGTGTGTGTGGTTATTCCTCTAGCAGGCTTGGCTCCAGTTCCCTGTTTGAGCTCTCTCTGCGTGAGTTTTTATTCTGCTTCATGGTGGGTTTCTGCTAGAGCAGTGACTTTCCAAAATGGATAATACCTGGACTTGTAAACAATTGCAAGTATCTTGGCTTCAGTGAGACACCTTTCAGTTGGAGCTGCTGGAGTCTTGTGGTCTGGAGTCTCTGCCCTGTCTTGTGGTTCACTACAACTCTCTTCTGTTTCTTGCTCCTGGCTGAACATATTCTCTTGCTTGCTTTAACTAAGTATCTTAAGGAATCTCACTAGTCTATATAGATATTTGTGGCTTGGCACTTCTGTTAGTCCTGACTCTACCATGCCATTTGTTCTACTCTGTGAGCAAGGACCTCTGGTCCCCTGTATCCACAGCATCTCTCCTTTCCTCTCTCAGCTCCTTCCTGTCACAGGTTTTTGTGTGTTGGTCTTGTAAGGCAGGAAAATCCTCTCCACTCCAAATGCTTCAGAATGTAAATTGATGGTAATTTTCTCTTTAGTTTCTTGGTAGGAAATTAGAAGGGATAGGATTAATCCAAATAGTCATCAACTGTGCTCTTTAAAGGCATTTCCAGATTTTTGGCATATTCCAAACTCTCAAATGCTCATCCTAACAATTTCTTTCATTTTCTACAAAGAATAGGCAAGTCTAATGCTTTCAGACCTGGAATCCCCCTTTCTTCAACTTTAGCCAATTGTTGTCAAAGACATGCTGTAATCCTTTCCATTTCTTGTATTTCTTAATCACATTTGATAACTTAGTAACTTTCTTTAACCAGAGCAATGTGTTAAACTTTTTTTTTGGCTGCCACAGAATATTCTAAACAATTTTGCTGAACTAGGTTCCAGCAGTTTTGGTACATAGCCTAACACCATATATTGTGGTGTGCAGAGAAAATCAGTTCTCCAAAAAGAACTCAATAGCAGTATGGACCTTTTGCCAAAAATTCCTAATTTTGGGACAGTACCAGGAAACTTGTGTGGGTCCCATTTTGCTCCTACTCAATTCAAAGGCAAAGCTCCTCCCAATTGCAGAGGGATAAAGCTCAGGCTCCAACACTCAGCCCTCACATTCCCATTTCACACATTTTCCTTCAAATTCTTTTTTTCCTTTATTTTTAGGCTCTGGAAAAACCCTTGCACTCTCCCGTACATTTTCTGGAAGGCAAATCACAGATAGGAACCCTTTCCCTCATCTCTCACACTGTCTAAGAGTAGCTCCTGTTTTGTGCCCCAAAGCACAGCTGGATCTCAGCAGCTGTAATCTGGAGTGACAGATGAGCAAGTCAGATCATGAAAGGAGGAAAAAGCTGCTGGAAAAGGAGCAGAAAATCAGAAAGAAATCTTGTAATCGTATCAGAAAGGCAAGGAGTGATATCTCAGAAGAATTAATTTTGTACTTCAGTAATCCCTGAGTTTACTTGGAAACATGATAACTGGGGATAGGCTGTGGACAAGCAGGAGATAGCAGATGTGGAAAGATGGGATCTTGGGACATTTGCCATAGGAAATGAAACTTCCAGCATCACTGTGTTGCAATAAGTTCTAATAGGTTTGGAGCTTGAGCATGTCTTAGGTGTGTGTAAGTATACAGACTGCTAAATATAGCTCTGGAAATAAACACATGTAATCTGATAGCTTTAAACATAGTTGGTTTTCTTATTAGACTGCAAGAACACTTGGAAGAAGCAAGTATAATAATAGAACTAATACTGGTTTTTGCCATGAAGCTTAGAAGAGAAGCAGCTCTGCAGGGTCCTATTATGAAAGGAAAGCAACTGAGGTGCAGAATAGCATCAGCCATTTCTCAAAAAACAGGAGTGCAAGATCTTCCAGGCAGAGGGACACAGGGAAGGGGAGAAGGAACATGCACATTCGTGACCCATCTGTGGCTACATGACTCAGAGATGTGTGAGCTGTGTGCAGTGAGGCAATGGTAGGGCACAGGTAGCTCTTCTCCTGGCCTGTGCCTCCCCATGGCCAAAGAACCTCTCCAAACACCCTAGAGGCTGTGTTCAACCCCAGCAGGGGCTGTGACAGGGACACGAGGAGCAAAGGGCCAACAAGAGTCCTACGTTGTGAAATTAGTTGGGTAGGTTTGAACATAGAAAACTGAATAACCAATGCTAGTTTTTAAACTTTATGCTGTCTTATGGAACTGCATAATTAGGGTCAGCAAGCTTCATTTACACCCTGTGTGTGCAGCTGGCAAGAATCTCAAATTGTGCCTTCTTCAGTGCAAGTGCTGCTAGAAAGGGAGATCTCTGCATAAAATGTCCCCAGCCCTTCTCACCATGTGCTGCAGGATGGCTCCTGTACTTGTAGATGTGCATTGCAACAAGGGCAGGATTTATCCAGGGTCACTCTCAGGGAAGCATTCTCTCTACAAGATCCTTAATGCTGATGCTAGAAAGTTAAGAAAACAACTATTTGTCTACTTCATACAAGACATGTCATGTAAGAGATGGATACATTTCAGGGAAGGGCACCAAACCCAATCAGTAACATTCTGTGGTAGTTCATTGTAATGCTGATAAACAAAATCTAATAAAATACAATACTTCTCTTGTTGGAAGCCATTAAAGCATGATTTAAAACAGGAAAGCTGACAAATACTTTATTGCTGAAGTGTCCAATATCTGCCTGTGCAGGCACCATGTTCTCTTCAGTGGAAATATACATTTTCATATTTTGCTGTCAGTATGGCCAACGTAAGATACAAAGATAAGAAAGTAAAATGCTGTCAGTTCTACCTTTGGCTTTCAAAAAGTGAAGTAAACAGGAAATCCCATTGTAGTCTGTGAGAGTACACAAGTTCTGAATGATTTAGGATATTGAAAATTAATTTGTTTTTGAAATCAAACACTCTGGTATATTGCCTGAACAAAATTTCCCCCCCCTCTAACTTTGGGTTCCTATCCCCAGGAAAATTCAGCACCTTAGGTTTGCTGTTGGTTCCCTCAAAATTCCCTCCCCTCCTTCCCCAGTCTTTTTGCCAGTTGCCAGCTACCTGGATCACCCAGAAAAGTCCTTTTCAGCAAAGGGGGGCACCCTCAGTGACAACAATATCCAATTTTTATCTTTTACAGCCTTTCTTTTTGTTTTAGCACTTCCATTATTTTCTGCTGTTTGGGAATATCTTTGGTTTTATTTCATGACATCTTCTTCAACTTATCTGCGACTGGAAGGTATTTGCTGTATGTCATGAAGGTATTTGCATGATGTGAAATCTTCATTCTTGTAGCACCCAGAAAGAGAGAAGTAACCCTGACTCACATCTAATTGCTTCTGAAGTCCATGGAAGTTTTGCCTAAGTAAGGCTGCAGGACTCGACCACGTGTTCCGTGTAGAGTGTGTACTGCAACGTCTGGTATTGTTTAACTCTACCATGTTTGTTTTCAGCGACAGTTTGCAAGAAGATGTCTTATGGGATAAAGTTACAAATAGGCTTTGTTGTGGGGACAAGGTAAGAAAACGAAATTAAAGCTAAAAAGACCTTTGTCTTTCGAGGAAGACAGTGAAGGGTGTCATATTTCTTTGGCATTGTAATGCTACTAAATTACATCTGCTCCTCAAACATTTTTCAGAGGGAGGATTTCTAGACCCAACTCCAATTATCCTGGAGATAGAAAACGTCCGGCGCACTCAGCTTTTTGTGTTTAGATCATTTCATCAACTCTCCCCGCCCGTCCCCAGATTTTAATTTAACTTGCAGCTTCCTGCCGAGTCTCCCCAGCTGGAGCCCAGCGGCAGCCGAAGGCTCCTCTCGCCCTCCGGCTGCGCTGCGGGCATCATCACCTGTGCCGGCGCTGCGGCCGCACCTGGGCCGGGCTGGGGCTGCGCGCCGGCGGCTCCAGGCTCGGGCCGGCTGCCCCGGCTCTCCCGGCTCCGGGTGCGGGTCGGTGCCCGGGGAGCGGCGCGGGGCAGCGCGCAGCATGCGGGGCCGCGGCCCGGCCCGCCCCGGGGGCCGCGTGTGCTGATGTAATCGTCAGGCAGCAGCGCTGAAATTCAACACCGCGGCGGGCGGGAGCTCCGCCGGTGCCGGGGCAGGCGGTGCAGCGCCGCTCCGCCGCCGGACTCCGCGGGCAGCCGCGGGGCGCCCCCGCCGCCCGGCCCCCGGCGCCCCCCCCACCCGCCGCGCCCGCCCCCGCGGGCCGTACGCGGGCCGGGCCGCCCTCGGGCTTGCGCGGAGCTCGGCGGAGACCTCGGGCCGGCGGGCTTTCATGGACAGGAGCTGACCCTGCGGCGGCGCGGCGCTCGGCTTTCCCTCGGATCTCCGCTGCCCGGGCAAATGCATACAAATGCATTTGGGAGCCGAGAGGACAAGGCGAGGACGCATCTCTCCCGCGGCGCAAACGTAAGCGGGAGCCGGCGGGACGGGGCGCACCGCACCGCCACCCCGCCGCGGGGCCGAGCAGGGGATGGGGCTGCGGCTCGGCTCCCACCGCGAGCAGGGCACGACGAACCCGGCGGGCACCGTCCCCAGCTCTGCCTTCCGAGCGCCAGCCCTAACCCCGCGGGGTCCCCGGTGCCCCCGGCGGACCGGCGGGGTGCTGGCTGCTCGGACAGAGACCGCCGGTATCGCTCGCTGTCCCTGTGCCTCTCCTGCGCACCCCTGGTGTCGTTGTGGATGTGCTCTATCCCGTCCAGCACCCTCGTGTCGTCCTTCCCCAGCCCACACCGGGCAGCCTGGCTCTGGTGCCCCGGGGAGCGGGGACAGCCTGGCCCGAGAGCCCGTGCCCCCGGATCCCCGAGGGGGAGCGAGGATCCCGGGGCCCAGCGTGCCGCGGTGCCCGCAGTAACCTGGCAGCTCCTGCGCCCCTTTGGTACCTAGCTAGTGAAACGCGGCACACAAGCAAACGCAAGAGCATGTAGAATTTACGCTAGAGCTAAGGGCGCTCTCTTAATACCAGAGATTGCCAAATAAGCTGCTCTGTATTCACGTGTTTTTGCAATTGGCAGAGGTATTTCTGATGCATTCTCACCTGTGATGCAAAGGTAGAGCTCTGTTCTCTGCCGTTTATATAAAAGCAGCCTCAGTAAAATGACTGAGTTTATAGTTGTAACAATATTAAAGAGGTTACTTGTGAGTGTCTCTGTAATGGGCTGATTTTGTTCTGGCTGTGTCTTAAGTTTACTGAGCGTTCTGAGGAGGACAGAAGAATTTATTTAGTGTTGTAGCGAGGATTATGCTGCTAAAGTCTGCCTGATGTATAATCTGGGTGTACCTGTGAGCAGGTAAGGGGCTTCCTGAAGGTCGCCTTCCTAGATCTGTTTTTAATTGCTGTGTCTTTGGGGCTTCTTCAGGAATTGTCTGAGTGCAATTTCAAAGAATGGTTTTATTTTAAATCTATAAAGGGGTATTGCTGATGGAGAAACATAAACTGCATTATAGGAAAGAGGTACAGTAGCAGTTTACTCAAGTTCAAAATATGCGATAGCTTCAGAATGTATCTGTATGCTTCTATAATATTTACCTCATTTACTTCTATAGAGAGCAAGCAACCTGGTTACTTGCCTGTGTTAAGAAACCAGAATTCCTCACAAAAGGATCAGGTTTCCTTAGCATATGTCAAACCAGTAAATCCCTTGCAACTTTAACCACCTTTTCCTTGAAATACCATTGGGTCAGGCCTGTGTAGGGGTGTCTCTGCAGGTTAAATAAGTAAAACAGCTGCATGACTTCTCAGTCTCTCACCCCATTTATTGACAGAATATTTAAAGTATGAGCAGCCTTGTGTCACCGTTGTTTCTTGCAAGCACCAAATTGTAGTACATTTGAAGAATGATATACAAAATATACAGAGACAAACCCTGTGAAAGAAGAGCACGTGAGTAAGAATTCAAGTTATATGCTTTTTCCTTCATAGAGGAAAAAAAATGGTGTATGCTATCTGGAGAAGAGAACTAGTGTAAGCAATCAGAGATTTACTCGTAAAACTGTTCTAAAATCATGTCTTTTCAATTATATCTTTTTTCTTTTGGAAATACTAACAGAGTTGACTCTTCTTCTGGATGTGGTGGTTTCTCATTTGAAGCCAGATGCTGTCCAAAGAGTGAGCCACCAGGCAGGGAGTTTCCTCTCTCTGAACCCCAGTCCTGTTGTAGAACTCCTCTCAGGGCAATGCTCCTCTACCTGTCTCGTCATCTTGTATTTCTCCCATTTTCCATTCATTCAAGTTGTGAAATTTGGCAAAGGATTCCTTGATTGCTAATTGGTGCCATCTGTGACCAAAGGGCATGTGAGTGTCACACCAGAGAGGTTTTGCAGGCTGTTGTGTCCCCTCAAGCTGTGTTTCTAGTGGGTGTTATAAAACTTGGGAAGCAGCACTGGACCTACTAGCTAATTTAATTATAGCAGCAAAGAAAGTTATATTTTTTTTATATCTTGAAAGGTAAGTTTGAGAGTTGCAGGGCATCTCTGTCCACAAGGTGCTGTGACCTTTCCAAAGCCCCTCTCAAGCTTGATGGACCCAAGCTGTGCCATTCTCCTCAGCAGTCCCCAGACAGATCCAATGAAGGAACAAGTGTGGGGCAGGTGCTGGTGTTTAAACCATCAGCCCTGAGGAGTGCAGGACTGAATGAACCTGTGGCAGTCACACTGCAGACAGGTTTACTAGCAGCCAGCTGGTGGTATTTCTTCCTTTAAACTTGAGATTTAGGAAACTAGGCTGGAATGAAGAGGATGCTGCTGTGCACTGACCAAACCTGAGTTCTGTGTGCTGCTGAGTAGCCTTCAGAGGGTGGAATTTTTCATTGCGGCTTGCCACAACTTGCTTTGAAGCTTATCAGTTTTCTCATCCCTCAATCACCCCTAATGCAAGAAACCACCATGGATAGTTGCTGTCCACTCTGTAGGAAGAGGCAAATGGCCACAAAGATTATCAGAAAGATAAACTCAGTTTTTAGTGGTACAATAGCTCAGTCACATTTGGTAGTGCCTTCCTCCAAAGTGATTCAATAGTGGCCCTCTGCATATGCTTAAATGTACAATAGAGCAGACGAAAAGGTAGAAGAAGGGGAGGAAGTTTAAGAGAGACCCCTTGGCTACGCCCTAAAGCCAAGGTATTGGAACAGCTTCAGGTGTAACTAGGGAAAAAATAGCCAGAATTTGGGTCAGCTGAAGTCTTCCACACGACAAGATTCTGCATTTTTCTACTGGTGCATCCCAACATCTCCAAGAGCTGTGGACTGAGCTGAGACAAGGAGCCAAGCTCCATGCAGCTATGGCAGATGATGGGTCAAGCCACATACACGTTGTGTATGGTGTATGCCTGGAGCCTGGTGTCTTAGTGGCTGTGCTGGTGTGAGAGTGAAGACTGAGAACTGACTGCTCTGCAAATGTACAGAGTGGTGATCTCAACCAAGAGGGAGGGTTTGCATGGATTAGGTTGCACATGGTTTCATTTATAAAAAATTTTCCTCATGAAAAAAGATAGAAGGAAGTCTCACTTTTCTCACGCATTAGAGGACCCCCAGCACTATGGTTGTTTCTGGTCCCTGTTTTTTCTCTTAGTTGATAACTCATCTGTTCTTGACATTATCTGGAGAGCACTGTGTAAGCCAGGCATTTGTCTTTACTTCTCACTAAATGTTTCTGTATATTCAGTTACATCTGTGTAATTTACAGCCCTGGGAACATGTTCTAATTTCTTGCTTTCCTACAATGTTTGCTGGAAGTGGCAGAGGCAGGTACCTGACAGACACAGCTTTGTACCTGGTTGGTGTAGTAGAAGAGGCTGTTGTAATTATTAGAGGAGTCATCTTTGAATTTTGGGCTCTGGGGTTCTTTGAGCATCCTTATTTTGTAGCTAGCTAAAATGTTTTATGTGATTTTTAATGGCAAATCCATTTTGCACCTTTGAAAATAATAAGGGTCAAATAAAGCGTTGTCCTGAGTTTTAGCTGATACAGTGCAATGCATGGACTTTGTTTCTGGCACAGCTGTCTCCTGATGCTGAGTTTCTCATTTGATCAAAAGATGATACATTGTGTGATGCAGAAACTTTGAACTTGAATTCTGGGCTTTAGAACTCTGAAAAAATGAACTGAGTGTCCTGTAATGGACGAGCTGTTTGGACAACAGTTGGTGTTAGGTCTTTTCCAGGGGTGTCAGAATTGCTCCAGTAGACATTTCATGGCTGTAGCAGGAGAAAGCTTGAAGGGAGGAATATCTAGGGATTGTAGTAGTGGTTAATTAAAGAACATGCCCCTACAAGCATGTTGGGATGTGTAAGGCATAGTTTCCACCTTTCCCTCCCTCTGTGATCAGAGCTAAAGCATTGATGCATATTTTTGAATTTCCTATATGTTCTGTGCATTTTCTTCTGGAAGATATGGTGTGTCTACCATTTTACAGTGGCAATGATGACTTTCATGCCTTATTGTTCCTTAAATTATTAATTTGTTCTGTTTGCCAAAATTTAAGCTCTCACAATATACAAATCCACTTGATAAAACCAGGCTATTACTCTGTGGTTTTAATGTACTTGGATGTTTCTGAAATGCTTGAATTCCAAAGACTTTAAAGAATTAGTAAGATTTTTCACTAAATACTGCTCTGTGTGTACACACATGTACTTATATATATTTTCTTTCTGTTTAAATCATATGTTCCTGTACAAAGAGTGGTAGTGTTTTCTTCCTATCTTTTTTTTTTTTTTTTTAATGTGAAAATCTGGCTAATTAGCTGGCAAAATTATGTGACATGAAGTTATATATGTTTAGTTGCAGCTGTGTTACTTTCAAGTACACTTGAATCCAGGTACTCAAGTGCTCTTTGACCTGGTCCAGGAAACTTTTTTAGTCACTCTAGCATTCCATATTATGAAAAATTGCTGAGATTGCAAACATTAACGAGCAAGAGGCTTGAGTGTGAGTTGATTAGTGTCAGAACTGTATTTCTGATATTTTTGAAATATTTCTTCTTAGAACTGAGTAGATAGCAGTTACTGTAATTGTTACATGCATCTGTGCCTGGTTGTCCAACAGTAACAGAAAATAGATTTCTCATTTATTAAAAGATTCAGTCACTGAGAAGAGAGTGATTAGATGTTAATCTGGCTAAAATGATAATTAAGAAACAGCAGACAATCTGTTCTTAATCATGGCAAAAATGTAGTCTGTACAACATTCAACACTTCTAAAGTGAATTTTGAGCACATAATCTAGATCAATATTATGTATGTTTGTTGGAAAAACTGTAACACCAGTGTGCTATCAACATTATTTTCGTACTAAATCCAAAACACAACACTCAACCAGCTACTAAGAAGAAAATTGTCTCCCTGGCTGAAACCAGGGCAGTGAGCCTGTGATAGCTGTCAGTATGACACTCTTCTACCTGAGCGTGGACTTGTAAGTTGAAGTGTGATGGGATTTTTTTATTACTTTGTGAAGAGCATGACTTGTAGCATGATAAAATTTTACGATACAAGAACAAAAGTTTGACACAACATTTTCACTTATGGGAAGATGATGTGATCTAGTGAGAAGACTGATAGGACGTTAAAAGTATCTAAAGTATCTAATGATCTCCACAGGAATTGACTTGTCATTTATTTTATGGGTTTTTAATGGTAATGTTTTTTTCTTTCCAGGAAGAAATGTACTATGTAGCAGCATCCATATTTGAAAGCTGCTGCAAGAAAATATAAAGCAGATGCAGTAATTTTATTAATAAAAACCAGTGTAAAATATATGTGCTATGCATGAGGGCATACACAACCTGGATCTTTGTGTGAAACTCCTCCTCAGTATCAGTAAAGTTGTACAATGTGATGGCTCTGATTCAGGACTTGCTGAAGTCAGTGGTATTCTGCCATTTGGATCTTGAACTGGGTTTCTAATTCCTTGGAGTTCTGAAACTGTAGATGTTTTCTCACAGGATTTTTCCCTTTCTTTCCCTTTTAGGAAAGCTCTCCTTTTCATTGCAACATGTATAGCTGTGGGTGTTGCACAAGTACCCAAACAAGGTGAGAGTGCTTTGTTTATAATAGGACATTTGTATAATATGTTAGTAGATGAAAAGAGTAAATGGCTGTTGTTACTTGTGACCTTAGGTTCAGTTCATTAATTCATGTGACTTAAAGAAAATACCAATTACAGCATAATGAGAGCAAAAGTTTAAAGCAGCAGTTTGGAAAAGATGACCTTTTGAAAATTACTCAGATTTTCTGTCTATGAAATTGCTTACATATTTAAGCAAGCTCTTCATAAAAAAGAAGCCTTGTACAGTAAAAAGGCTTTGATTGTGTCTTCACTGCAAGTGGGTGTCCTTGGGGGTGGCAGGCTATGACTGAGTTACCTTTGCACTTAAGGCAGGCAAACCACGGCACATAATACAGGCTGGCATTGCTAAAGCAAAATGTGAAATTTGGTATTCATTTGGCTTTGCATTCAGATGCAGATGTTGTGAGGAAATAGGCTTGTCTTGTTTTTAGTTTCTTTTTTAATCTGCCAGCTGTTATAACAGCACCAGATGTGCAACTTGCTCTGGAGACTGCTGTGGGAATGATAGGTCCCAAAGTTGTGGAGGCAAACGTGCCATTTAGCCCCTTCTTATTTGCCATGAGAGTGGCAGCGTCAGTTCTCCACCAATGTCCTCTGCTGTACAGGTGAAGCATGAAGTAGGTCATCCTTGGCTGGTGAGTGTGTGACTGCAAATACTCATCTGAATGCAAACAGATGGATTGCGTGGTTAAGGCAAGACTCATTCCTGATAATGTTTTGCTAGAGCCCTTTGGGATATCTCAGCAGCCTCCCACCATTATTCTCACCAATGCGTTTTTCCTGCTTGTCATTCCCAGAGATTGGCAAAGTTTGATTTTTCCTTCAGTCGTGGAGTTTTTGTTTTGCCTCCCCCCCGTTGCCTTTGTAGTTTTGCCCTCCAGTGTTGCCCATTGCTTGCCTGGTAAGATTGGTTGTTGATTTTTCACATCCCGCTCAATGGGGGCCATATGCTTTTGTGATGATGGGATTTTCCCGGATTTTTATAATAGCTGAGCCAAGTTCTCACTGGAGGAGGGGCAGCATGTTAGATGTGTGTGGCCTGCCCTGTTCCAGGCCTGCAGGGATGGGAAGAGGCAGTTTTAGGAAGGCAGTTTACTGTTTCCCGGTGTGGTGGGAGCAGGTGACAGATGCCAGAGACAGCTCTGTGGTGACTATTTGAGTGTCTTCATCCCTCCAGCCCACTGTCCTCCTCTGCAAAGAAATAAACCATTTTCCTCACTCTCATGCCCCTCAGCCTGAGAATTGCTTCTGACAGGTGAGGACTGTGAAAGCTGCAGGGCTGGGGGTGCAGTAACACAGGGGAGTGGGTGGAGACTGAGTCCTACCTGCCTCTTGGCTGAGAATGCTCCATGCACAGAGCTTTCCAGAAATGGAGTAAAGCCTCCAGTCTCAACATGCTTATATTGAATTATTTTTTATTTTGTTATCAGAAGATGAAGGAGTTTCCTTTTTTTTCTGTTATTATTTTGTTGTTATTACTGCTATTCAACAGCATTTCTAGACGGCCATATGAGAAGCCTTATTGAATGGAAACTCCTCTCCATCCTTGATGCACAAGTGCCGCACATGACTTTATTTTCTTTAAATGCTTGCTTGGGATCAAAATGATGCATAGGATCTTGATGAAACTTTCTTCCCATGAGTGAATTTAGTGCTTCTTGCACTTTATTTGCATAGTGTGTAAACAAAGTTGGAAAAAGCAGTTCAGAGAAGGAAACCTCCTCAAAAAAAACAGAGAGCATTTCAAGTATATCCTTCAGTTTCAGTATATAAGCTGCATTTTTACATTTGTGGTGCTTAGTGTTTGTCCAGGAACAGGATTGCATGCCTATCAGGAACATGTTAATGCCTTGGATTTTAAACTTCCTTGGCAGTTGTATTTTGAAAAAAGAATATTCTGCTGAACATGCAGATGTTAGCTGATTAACATGCCTTCTCTCCTGAGCTGAGGGGACAGCCTCTGCAGGCTGTACCAGAGAGGATACACCTTGTTCAGTTTGGTATGCTGCTATAAACCATGATCAGTGAAGTACTTGTAAAGATACAGTCTCATACTTTAGGAATAATAATTTGAGTGGGGTTCAAGGACACACAGAATTAATGTGTCTTGCTGGCTTTCCTATGCCCATGATCTGATCTGGCATCCAGGAGAGCATTTGTTGCAGCCAGTTATCTTAATGTACCCAGTTGCAGATGCATCACCTAGAAAATTGGCAATCTGAAGCGAAATTATTCTTGGTTCTGGTGGAGCTGATTGATTAATGGCCCTTTTCTTTTCCCTTACCCACACTGGAAAAAGGAAAGGGAGAAATGTGTGTGCTAAGATTGCTGAAACAGGGAGAGCATCTCAGAGGTCCTGCCTTCAGAGTAGCTGTGAGTATGGAGCAATGTGGAAATGAGCAAGAGGGACTGAAGGGAATACGCATGTGAAACAATCCTGTAGTCAAATCCCTTCATCCCTCCCCAGTTCCTTTGTGGGGTTATTTTTGTGCCATGCAAGGGTCAGAAGGCTTTTTGCCAAAGCTGGTGTAAGGTTTTGGCTTACCTCATGATGCAGTAAGGTTGTGAATTTTTAAAGATCTCCTAGAAGGTGGAAGGAAAGCACTTGACACCAAAACCTCAAAACAACCTTTCCTTCAAGAAGCTGAGCTGTTACAATTTGGGGGACTAATGGGTTGAATAAGCAGTAAGTGAAGACAGATGTTTTGCAGACATGAGTAAACAAAGAAAACTGACAACTGATAGGTAAAGCAAATAATGGTTGTCATGCTGGGAGGAAGAATGAGAGGGTTGCCTGCTCCCAAAATCCAGTGTGCTGCCAAGAGCTTCTGAAAGCCTTAAAATAAAATAAATATGCATGTTGGACCAGAAGTGAAATGACTGGCCAAAAAAGTTTGGAACAGCCTTTTGGCTTGACAGTGGGTTAACACACAGCAAGTCAGCAAGGAGTAATTCCTTTATACTTACTTTTTTGATGTCATTTTTCACACAATATTTATTTGCATTTAGCTCTCTCAAGACCTGCCATTGTTTGCAGAAATCTATTTGCAGGATAGAAAAAAAAATTATTCCTCATCATGCTGATTATTTTCTCTAATAACTTTTAAACTATATGCTCTTTTCAAATCAGAACTGCCAAAAAATTGACCATTTTGCTTGCAGTTTGCCTTTTATTAGTTATAGGCTTGAAGGTAATTTTTAAGCTGACTATTTTAAACCAGGTTAAGCTTTTTATTTTACACTTGAATTTATAATACGTTGGATAGACCACATGTATTACTATTTAAAAATAAAAATATGTAATTTTTGAAAACTACAACTACTTGCCCAGTATTTCAGGTTAGGATGTGATACTCAGGCACAACCTTAGGTTAGGCTAGCAGCTCTTCTCCTTGTGCAGTCAGCTGGCCCTGCCAGTGCACAGAGGTAGTGGAGCAGTGCATTCTGCCTTGGGGACTGTTTGCATGTGTAAGACTGTGTTGCTCAGAGCTCAGGACCTGTGTTTCTTCCCGGCTTCCCTCCCCAAGGGCAGCGCAAGCACAGCTTTCTCCTGCAGAGCTCCAGGCAGAGCAGGCAGGACGGGGTCCTGGCAATGAGCAGTGGTTCATTAGCAGAGGCACTGTGCTTCAGAGCTCTACTAGAACCTGACCTCTGTTATCAGCCTGACAGATAAAAATACAGCCATGGTGAATTAATTGCTCTGAGGCAAAACATCTTGAGAACTTGGCATACACAGGACTTTCTGCAGAAACACTCTTTCTCTATACCTCCGTCTGCACTGGCTGCTCGCCAGGCTAGTCTTGGCCTGTCCGTGAATCTCAAACATGACTAGAAACACTACAAGGTGTGTAATTAATTTTCAAGATGTACAGTGTGTTCAGGTTGATGCTTTTGGTTCCAACTTATAAATCACTCTGAAGGAAATCTCAGGCACTTCTCATAATTTAGCACTGAAACTAAGCCAACATCTGTCTATTCTTAAAGTTCGCTATGAATACATTCAGTAAACAGAGAAAGCGAAAATGGGAAAGGAGACCTTTTCTCCACTTAAAGCGTAAATATCCGTTTGTTTCAGTGGCTCTTTTCTTTCAATATTGCAGCAAATCCTTAACTTTTCTTTTTTACTCTAAATTTTTGTTGTGCTTTATAATAGTTTTATTTGCTTAGTATAAGCATGCCCATAGCAAATGTAGCCTCAGCAAAATGCTATAGAAAGTGCCTGTGTCTGCCCAGCCAGGCTTATTTGATCAGTACAACTATTAGATACTACAAGTAATTTTTAATATAGGTGTTTCTGTGAAGTTGTTCCCGTGAGAGGTGGAAACAGATTATATCTTACGCTGCTGTGTAATGCTGTTTATGAAAACTAGTCTTCAGGTTCCCCTTGTGGAAAAAAAATCCTAAAATATGGGTTAAGGGGACCTTGATCTCATCTGGTCCTATCTCTTGCTGAGGTCAGCGTCACTTCAGGTTGTTGGGTTCTGTCCAATTGGTCTTTGAAAATCTCCAAGAATTGAGATTATCCCATGTCTCTGTCCACCCTGCTCCAGCACTTGACCACTTTTGTGGTGAGCCTGCTTTTTCTTTGTATGGAGCTGAAATTTCTTGTGCTGCAGCTTGTGTCTTACTCCTCAGCTCTTCTCTGTTTTTCCTATGGCCTCAATTCAGAAAATGGACAATTTTATTTAGATTCCCCAAACTTTCCTGTCTCTAGACCAAGCTAATGTTTCTTCAGCCTTCTCAGTATGTTTTAGCTCCTAATCTTCTCATTCCATATTTCTGTAACTGCATTTTGATTCAACATCTGCAATATTTCTGCACCTTTCACAAACACTCAGGCAGGCAGTTTTACCAATCAATCTATCAATGCCATAAATGCTATCTTGTTTTGAGATCCTACAGAAAGGCTCTTGAGGATCTGTGGTTTAGCTCCTGATGAGCCTTTGTAGTGTTTCAGCTGCATCATAAGGGATGTATCTTTATATTCATCCTGAAGGAAGGTGTCTATGCCCACCAGCTCCAACTTGGCCAAATGTGATTTAGGCAATAAGAAATTAATTGGGTCACCTTCAACTGTTGATTTACCCAAAGATGGCTTTGATTTCTTACCCAGAACAGATAAGAGTTCAGTTTATCAGGATGATAGATAATTGTGTTTTTACCCATTAAGTGAAGATATTTAGCCAGGTAAAAGTGGAGACACTGTGTGACCCAGACTAAGGGAAAGCTTAAAGGACGTAGCTCACATTGAATGAGAAACTAGAGAATCCAACACTGAATAAACCACTGCCTATTCTTCTATAGGAAGATCTATCCAGATTTCTGTATGTCAAAGCCAAATCTATAGAACATCAATCAGAAGGACAGCTGGCTGCTCTGTCTCCTGCTGTGGAGTGCGTTCTTAGTTCAATGTCTTGTCGTGGTGGCTGCAGCCTTGTGCACTTTAGGGGGAGAGATGAGCCAGAAGACAGGAGCACTTCCCCTTGGGTCCTGGCAATTCTCCTCTTTCCTTACTCCTCACCACTTCCACTGCTCCAGAGTTCACCTTATCCATGGCTCTAACAAGTAAACTGTATGGAGGGGAAGGAGGCCTTACTGTGCTAACTGTGCTATAAATAGATTGTCCTTTCTTATAAACTAAGCCACCCTTCCCTCAAATGCTTTGATTTGTACTTTTTAGATAAAGAGCAACAGCATGGATTTAGTGCAGAAGATTTTTTGCAGAAGGAAAAGTTTTCGAAAAAACGACTAATTCTCTGCTCAAAGAGTAGACAGGATTAGCTTAATAAATAAGGAACTAACCAAAGTGTATTTGCTGATCACTGGAAAGTTTGAAGAGAGCAAATGAGAATTTTTCATTTTCATAAGTGAACTGACCTACAATGGGCATTTTGTGGACCTTTCTGTGTGTTTGTTTAGTTTGGTTGGGTTTTTTTTTTAAGATGGAAATTTTGCTCTGGCTTTAATTACTCGTTTGATTTATGTGAAAGATCAGTGCCTTCCAGGAGGGATTTGGTGGCCTTACTGTGTGAAGTGTATATGCTCTGAGAGGTATAGATTTGTGAGAATGTTCTGTGTACATTTGTTTATATGGATCTGAATGTATGAGCTTGTAAATTAAATCAACAGTGTGCCTTTATTTCTTTTTACAGCAATAGATGTTCTTCACCAACTAGGCCTTGTGAAAGATGTCCAAGAGCCTTCAGAGACAGCAGTGCCCTCACCATCCTCTCTGTTACCTCAGGGTGTTCGTCTAACTGCATCAGGAGTGGTGCTAAGCGATGATGCACATATTGAGTCCCGTGTCCCCCAAGTCATACCATCAAATCTAGGGCATCAGTTCACCTTATTGGTTGGGCTGTACTCTTACAGAGCCAGTAATGCTTTTCTTTTCAGTGTTAGGAACAAAAGCAGGCTGCAGTTTGGTGTCCAGCTGCTACCGAGGAAGGTAGCAGTGTACACCGGAGGGAAGCAGTCCGTGTACTTTGATTATTGTGTTCATAATGAACAATGGCATTCGTTTGCCATTGGCATTGGGGACAAGACTGTCTCACTATTTGCTGAGTGTGGAAACAAGTACTACAGCAGTGAAGTACTTTCTGAAGTGGAGACATTTGATTCAGAGGGTGTATTTACCTTGGGAAGGATGAGCTCTCACTCTGTCAGCTTTGAAGGAGTTATATGTCAGCTGGATATTATTCCCTCTGCAGAAGCCTCTGCAAACTACTGTAAATATGTGAAACAGCAGTGTCGCCAGGCTGAAACCTATCGATCTCTGCGTGGGGCTCCACTTCTGCCACATGGGCTGGATGCTTTTTCTAAGATGATCACTGATGAGGAATACCAGGAAGATATATCAGCTTATAAATGGAAAGAAGTATCAAACATGCCTGTTACCAATGTTGCTCAGATTCACTTTTTACCAGACCACTTTGAGTTAAGAAATGCCTCTGTACGGGAGTTTGCGGAGACCAAACCTCTGTTGCTGGAAGCTTGGCCTCAAACAGAACTCCAGGAGAACATTGATCTGGCTCTTCAGCAGCAGGAGACAAGCAGAAAAAGAAACATCATGAAAACCCCTGCAGCATCGTATCCAAATAGTTCAGCTAACACCACAGAAGATGCAGGCAGACATAGTGAGCTTTCTCTGATCTCCCCTGTAAAACAGAGTAAAACTAAAAGCAAGGGAATGGAAAAAGCAAAACAGCATTTAGATGAACCAAACAAAAAGCAGCAAATCTTCAACACAACTCTGTACAGTTTGCCTGCTGAACTCCCTCTGGATAATCGACTTCATCCAGGGCAGGAAGGTGCATTTGATGCTGATGAGACTTATCATACAGAAAGCACTTATGAAAATGGTATTGATAATTATGCTTATGACTATGAAGATCTTGGCAAAATGTTTGAAAGGGGAAGTGTCAGAGGTCCAAAGGGGGAAACTGGACCACCTGTAAGTTATCTTTATTACTCTTTTTACTATATTGCAGCAGCATACGTTTAACAGAGGCTTTGAAAGAAACCTCTCCAAGCATGCCAAAGCTGTGACTGCAGTTTCTCCAGCTATTGTACAATTGTATTGTACAAATGTTTGTCTGCCTTAAATGTGTCTTTTTCTCACATGTAATTTTAATGTAAGTGTCATATACTTTTATTTACTGGAAGAGTATAAAGACATCCATGATACTCACATTCTGGTGAAGTGGTAGGCAACCCAGGCTTCTTTAAAATTTGGAATGCAGCTGGATGTTTGTAACTACTGATTACAGAGATGGCTCACATAATAACGTTGCAGGCTAATTTACTGCAGTTCACAAATATGGGTGCTGGTCCATAAAAAGAACAACCAGGCTGCTTGGAAGACTGACACAGTTGTCTTGGTTGAGCAATGCTGTCAAAATTTCTAGTTGTAGAAATAGACCAGCTGCAGAATCTAGTCTGCAATCATTCGTAACCCAAGGTTATGGGGTTAAGGTAACCTGCATGGAAAATGGTTTTTAGAACAGTCTTACAAGGTTTTGAGGTATTTTTTAAGTTCACAGAGTAAGTGATTTTTGATACAATGGCAAATGCACAGTAGTGGTTTTAACAGAAACTTGTTTATCCTTTCTTATTATGTGCACAAGGCTCATACAGTTTTTAATAGATAGAAATGTGCCCATATATATGAAGCTACAGAGCAGAAAGAACATCAATTCCTGCATAGCCTGGGAAATATAATAGATCATGCTTCGTGCTTGTGTGAGATTTTGGTTGAAATTTTAAACCATAATTTTTAAACCACTTGCTTTTTTTGTTTGGTTGGTTTTGGTTTTGGAAGTGTTCATCTGTTTGGTTATTACTGGAAAGCAATTTGATATGTGTTAAGTAGCTCCTAATATATATTTAAATATGGCCATAAATTTATTGTGTCTATTCTTTTAGCATTGAATTTTTTTTTTCTTGAACTAGTAAACAACTAAGAACCTATTCAAAAGTTCACTTTTTACTCTAAACAGGATCCAGGCACAAAGTAATTGTTACACAATTGGAAAATGTGTTAACAAGTAATTCACACTACTCCAGAAGTGCTCTTGCTTAATCTTTTTTGATTGCGAAGTCAGTCTTTTTTCTCTCTTTGTCCCTTATGATAGCATTCATGGTGACATGTCACTAAGCATGTAGCTGTCATCAGCCTGAGGTTAATTTCCATTTTTGGACCTTAGGATGTTTAGTAACTACTAATAGAATGTTTTAATTTTAGCCCGTAGCTTGTTTGTTGTGATTTCAGTCAGTCACAGCCAAGAAAGTTAAATCCCTTTTTATTCACGTATCACAGAAATGACTGCTGATAGTGTTGGTTGTTTGCATTACTAAGAAACTCCAAGCAAATGCTCTGAGTTGTTTTTCTAGACACTACACACAGACACTGCACATACAGTGGCAAAGATGACAGCTGACTTGAAGGGTTCAGAGGTGTCTGTTACCATCTTCAATGCTGTCTTACGGACTGGGGATAGAGAAGATTGCCTTGCTTAGGAATGCAGACTGTAGTCTGCAGGGGATAGGGTGCATTTGTACTGAGGTGTTTTGCTGGGTCAGGATTTAGAAAATGTGCCCAAAGGTCTTAAAGGTCTATGGTAGAGCTGGGAAGTTAATCTAGACCCTTGTGGGCCCCAGGTTGGCTGAAGGGACCAGCAGCACCTGCTGGAACAGAGGCAAAGCTAAAACACCACTCTGCCAGAGAGGCTGACACCAAAGGGCGAGGAGATCGCTGCATGAAAACTAAGAATTGTGCTCTATGGAGATTGTGTGGCTCAGTATCTGCTACTTGAAGAGATGATCTTGGTTTGCTTTCTCAGTTTAGTCCTCCCATGTAGAGATGATGAGAATTAATGCAGATTTTTTATGTGTGGCTCTAACACTTTAGTATATAAGTACTCATGGAATCTGCAATGTGGTGCCTAAAAAGCAACACTGAAAAACTTAAAAACTTCCCTTGCAGCAAAAAGTCCTGATGAGGCATGAAACCCCCTCTTTTCACTTCTTTTAATATGTTGTGGTTGGTTTGAATCTTCTTTCAAGATTTGAACACAGAAGTTAATGTTCGTTCTATTGGAATTGACAGGCAAGAACTAGCTTTTGTGGTTCTTAAACTACTCAGCTTCTTTTAGCTTTTAATCATCTACCAGAACTGATTCTTGCCTTATATAATTAGGCCTCTTATATTCCATGATCCCACAGCTGTGGAATTCACCCACCGCTGCAAAGCAGGACTCCAGAATTCAGGCTTTCATTTATAGATAGGGTATAAAAAGGGAACAGCTATTTTTTCAAAACTATTAAAACCCTGATTAAAATTCTAGCAGCTGTAATGACCACCACGCCCCCCTAGGAAAATATAAATTGAGTTTAAACTGGAATAGTAAGATTTCCTGAAACACTTCTTTCAAGGGAATGCTGCTCTGTCCATCTGATGAAGCACTCCTTTTTGTGATGCAGAGGGTGTTGGCAATCTGTAAAGATTACAAAAATAAATGTGGTGTGCATTTTTAACTGTTTAACTTTCAAGCTGATATTTTTCATTGCACAATCCTAAAGTAGTTTGCAATAACGTGGGGCATAGTCTTACACTGGTAGAAGGGAGAGGCTGATGTGAGCTAAAGTGCTGATTTGTTACTTGCTGGTAGGTAATGGCAACTTCAGGCTATCTGCACAGGATGTGGCCTTCTAAGAGTAAGAGAAATGAACTAGGAATAAATTTCCTCTATTGGAAAAGTTTTTCTAGATTTTCAAGATACTCTGCCAGAAGGAGGAATGGTAGAAGACCAAATGGTGGTGTTCTTTCTAGTTGGTAAAGAGAAGCAGTCTGGAATTGTTGTCAGGAGGAAGGGGAAATGGCAAGCCCTGCAATGAGCAGAATTGTGTCCTGGAGGAGCTGTCCTATTGCAATCCAGAGGTGTGACAGTAAGAACATTGAGAGAGCAGTTCAGAGATCCCAAATGTAGCAGCTTCTCTTTCACACTTAGCTTATTTCATTTATTTTACTCTCAGCTAACCTTTCATACTTCTGCTGATTGCACTCTTTGCTTATTTCTCAGTTGAACAAAATTGCCTGTTGAGGTTCTCCCTGACCACAGGGGATATATTGATCACTTAATCCCTTTCATGCATTTCCCTGCCCAGGCTGAGAAATCTCAGTACCTAATGATTCAGCTAAAGATTTGCTATATGTAAATGAAATGTTTCCTTTTACCTCTGGATAATAGGTCAAATTTAAAACACATGTAACCCAAGTAAGACAGGGTTCAGTACCTAGGAAAATAATGTAAGTTATTTCATGTCTAGGAAAGTTCCTTATATTTATTCCAGTGACCATTGGAAAGGCTGTGAAAATTTCTGGAAGAGTAGCATCTACTTTTATGTCAGGATTAAGCAATGATTATTTGGAACTTGAGCTTTTTTTGCTCAATAGCTAAATGAAGTTTTTACAATTCCTAAAAACAGTAACTTGTTGTATCTTTTTAAAGTTACAAATGATCTGTTTGGAGAAAACTGATTTTGTTAAACAATTTTAAGTTAGCATCTGTGATATTTATGCAAAGTAACTTTTTGTTTTGTTTGATAGCGGTGGTCAGTGTCAAATGCTAAAATCCAGATTGACATTTCTAATTGCTTCAGATTTGTTTAATTACTGTTTCCAGTAGTTGGAAGAAAAGCTATTCAAACAAGTGACTTATTCCTTGGTTTAAGAGAGATTGGCTCACTCTCAGATGTTGATTTCTGTGGTTTACATGGATGCCTGAGAGGCTTAAGTAGCTTGCTAGCCAGTATAAAAATAGTCATACTGATTTGAAGTTGTAATTGCTTTCCTAGATTGCAGAAATACATAGGACAGAATAAGGTGGAACTGCTCATCGGGAAAGCATGTCCAGGAAGACTTAGATGTGCTCTGCTGAAGTTGCTCTCAGCGGAGGTGTTGCCTGAGTTGCAGGGAGGAGTCTGTGCTGGAGGCTAAAGAGTAACATCCTCTGGTTAAAAAGAGCCTTTTAATATATTAATCAAATGCCTGGATGGCTGAGGCTGCCTATTATTGTGAACCAGAGACTTCATCTACAACAGTTGACTTTGTTTTAAAATGCTCTGGGAAAATGTTTTAAATCTCAGGCTGCCCAGTTCAAAATTTTGCTGCTTCTCTTAGGGGTTTCTGAGGGCTTAGTTGTGATTAGATTTTCCTTTTTTTGTTGGATGTTTGAGTTAGAGTAATCACAGTAAGGGTGGGATGGATTTGGGTGTTTGTTTGTTTTCTGTTGCAAAGGAAGCAGATAGTGTTTAAAAAAATTTAGAAGCCACATAGGGAAAAATGTTCTCACTGCCCTTATTCAATAAATCAGCAACAAAGATCAGGGATCTTAATAGTCAGTAAGATTCTATTAGGAAAGTGGTGGGGTTTAGCTATTCATGTATTTTTAAGGAAATGTCTGAAACAGGGTTAGAGAAGAACACAAGTCAAAACAAAATGCACACTGGTTGCATCTATTTCACTTAACAAAAAATATGTTTTCTTTTGTAGTTCCAGGATAATTATCTAATCAAAAGACACCTCTTAACTTACATTTTGAGAGGAGATATTAAAACATGCTGCTTCAGCAGGGCAGGGTGGGAGATCTTTGTGACCTTTTAAGTGGATTTTTGAACCTGGACAAGAATGCCAGGTCAAGAGTTTTCCATTATCTCCCTGATACATTTCTTGTGCTATTAAGCATGGGGTCTTTCTACTTCAGAAAAAAAGAGGATATTAGTGAGCATTTGTGCAGTCATAATGAATAGAGAATGTCCTATGCTAAAAGCATGACATGTCATGGTATGATCTAAAGACCAATTCCTATGTTTATTATGATTAATTGGAGAGGAAATAATTGATATTTTTAGTTCCTTAGAACAATGGTGACTGTGCATAAGTGACCTGTATTTTGGCCAAATTAATGGTCTCCCTCAAGAGGTCTGACTTCCCTGATGCTCATATTGCCCTTGCAGAAAGTACATGTTTCCTGCTACAGCTGGGGCTTGCTGTGCAGACATGTGGATGGGGGTGATTCACCCTTAAGAACACCCCATTCCTCTGTAGGAATTTGATATATTTCCCCTAATTTGATAGGCTTCTATGTTCAAAACATTCAGATATGCAGGGGCTGTTACACTGTCTAATATGGGGACTAATAATCTAATTCATTTGCAAAAGACACATTTGGTCATATACTAGCATCTTAAAAAATCTGCATTATCTTTAAAGAGAATGATATTCATTATATAGAAGGGCAAATGGGCTACCAGTTATCATTACTAGAAGCTTTTAATAGGAAACTGAACAGTAATTTGTTCACATTCATTTTCTTTATTTCATATTTGTAATTTCTGTGAGGTGGTATCTTTTTTTCTCACAGTTACCACAACTTTTCTGAAATGTTTGGCATGCCAGCAAGCTTATTGAAAAGGCTTAATTATTCTCTGTCCTTTATTTAGATATACATTGCACTTGCTTTCTTCATCTAATCTTTTCTTCCTTTAGTACAAATACACCTGAGTAGAAGTTACTATCCAGGTTGTTAGCTCCAATTTCTCTGACACAGGATACTTTCCAAAGAGAAATCTGATTTGCAGTCAGATTAAAAACACACTTTCTTGTCGTTTGGAATTGGTTTTGAAATTGAGGAGGTCAGTATGAGCGCAGGGTTGTCAGCAAAACTGGTCTCATCTAGAGTTGTGATACTGTCCTTGTGTCAGGTTTTAGCCTCAACTGCTTTGATTTTCTATCACCAGGGTCCTCCAGGTCCTCCAGGTTTACCTGGTCCTTCAGGGAAGAGAGGTCCTCGGGTGAGTAAAACAACTGTGTTCTTCTGCACCTCTAGGCAGGTCACCAATAATCACACTGGAGTTTGCATAATTTTGTTTTTCTCAACTTTATTCATATGCTTAGTGATTGTGTGAGGTATGCTTGTGATGAAAGTGCATGATTCTGAACATTTGGCAGATAGGTTAAAGCAAGACAAACTGTTTCTCCTGCTGTGAGCTTCCAGCACAGTTAATTCCATGTATGGGTGCATACACTGGGAATTGTTATATTTGTACCTGGCTTTTGCTGCTCCCAATATTAACTTTTCCATGCTGCTCCCATCTGCTGCAATCTAAAACCACATTCATTTGTTTTGGAGTGAGGGGGAGTGAGCAATGCAGCCTCAGAGGAGCAGGCACAGATACAAAATTAACCACTGCAAGACAGAGTGGGGGTAAAAAGTAATCCCAAAAATCTCTTTTAGTCTCTTGAGCTTCAGCAGCTTGATCCTAGGTTGCTGTCAGGGTGCTTTGCTAAAGAAATGAGGAGATGGTTTGTTTTGTGTGAGTGGGTGCAGCCCTGCAGGAGCAGGGGCAGCAGCCTTGCCCTGTGCCTGGGGACAGGGGAGGGCCTTTGCCACAGTGACCCTGGGGACAGGGCAGGGCCTTTGCCACCGTGACCCTGGGGACAGGGCAGGGGCTTTGCCACCGTGACCCTGGGGACAGGGCAGGGCCTTTGCCACCGTGACCCTGGGGACAGGGCAGGGGCTTTGCCACAGTGACCCTGGGGACAGGGCAGGGGCTTTGCCACCGTCACCTGTGTCCCCACTGCCATGCACAGGGGAGAGGCCTGTGCTGTGCCACTGTGCTGATTAATGAATGGGGCAAAAGAATCTGTATTTGTGCAATCTGTACTAAACCATGTGCTGAGCAGTCCCTGAGGCCATGGCTGATCAGGGGGGTTTAGGGGAGGGAAGGGCAGCTGGAGGGAGCAGGTGAAGGTTTGGTGTGGGGATTATTTCAGGCCATGGTAGCTCGAGATGGGAATGGCTGTGGCTGCAGTCAGCAAGGCAGATGGAAAGTGGGAGAAAAGGGCTCACATCTGTGGGCTCAGCAGATGTGTGGGAGTAGTTTTGGTTCAGCCTTTGAGGAAGGTTTAAATGAGATGCTGCTCAACAGCCTGTTGAAACCCAGCACAGCACAGGACGTTCTAAACTTGGCCTGAAGGGTGGGAAGTCATGGCCCTGGCACTGGTCAAAGAAACCAAAAACCAAACTGGTGTTCCAGAGCATTTTGGAGGCAAGGGAGGAGAAGAGACACATTTAAAAGCATAAAATGAAAATCATTCCTTCAAATTCATTTCTTCATGACTTCTTGGATCCTTCTGTGCAAGAGCTAACAATTCTTACCACTCAGCTTTTTTATGTTGCACACTGCCTATGGCAAGGATATGTCTGGCATCAGAGGCAGGATCTCACATATCCAGGTAGATCCTCACAACTGGGAAGTTTTCTTTGTTTCAGAGGAGGCTCTTCATATGTTTAAAGCCATGCCTGTTGGTGAGATTGCTCTTGCCCTGCTTCAATTTGTTTGGGATTTTTTTTCTGGAGGTCTTTTTAGTGATATAGAGTACTTAAAAGCATAGTGCTCTATTGTGTGAGTTCTCTGGATAAATTATTGTGTAGGGAATGCTTTCCAATGTGGGGAGCTTACCCTAAGGGACAGCTTACTGTAAGGTGCCTGAAGAAGCATGAAAATGGCTGAAATGAGTACTTACCAGTAGTTCTGAGTTTAAAATATATTTATAAAGGCCAAACAAGTCAATAAAACTATTAGATTAAAAAAAAATGATTTGAAATGCCAGTGTTCTTCAGTTTGTATGACTCTGATAAATTCAGGCAGGTGCAGCTAGTGATGATGTATGTTATGACAGGAGTTTTTTGAGCCAAAATGCCTGTGAAAACTTTTTTTACTCAAAATTCAGTTCCTCATCTAGCAGCCTGCCCTGTGACTTCTGTTTTCCTTCACATGAGTTGCCATTTGTGATTCTGAAATGTGACTCAAGGTGTCAAAGAGAAAGAGCAGAGTGCAGAGCTGCATTGCCTGGGTGTTCATCAGAGTGTGTGTCCAAAGCTGATCCTGACAGAGATCCACATGGTTGGGACACTTGGGGCATGTGTGGTTCATGGTTAGAGACTTCCATTGGAAACTGATTTTTATCCCTGCAATTGTATGGTAAAGTTCACATGTGACAGTGTTTTCTAAGTGTCTTGGCTTGTTCCAAGTTTCTTGATAATGAAATTTCAGTGGTTTCAGAATTAGTGACGATGTGAAACTCCTCTGATGCCTCATTCCATGAGAATCCTTTTGCACTTCTGTGTTCCAGTACTGTGCCCCAAGACAGGAATGCTGCAGGCAGTGAAAGCTGGAACCACTGCAGCACTGCTGGCACTTTCTATTTGTTTCCTTTCTCCTAAATCCCTGAGAGTGCCTCCAGAGTTGCCAGTGTGCAAATTAATCTCTCAAACAGCACGTGGGATTAGCATTTCTGTGGGGTTGTGTCAACATTGTCATTAGTGAGAGGGAGCACTTAAGAGATGCAGCTCTCAGTGTTACTGCAAGGTGTAATTGGTGAATGAGGCCTCGTGTGGTGCAAAGACAAACACTGAGTTTATCTGTTGTTACACCACTGAATATACAAGAAAGTTCAAAGTATTCTTATTATATTTGGTGTTTGGATTTTTGGAAGCGTTTTGGCTTTAGTGAATTCAACAGAAGCTTTGTTGCCAGTTTTTCAGGGACAGATTTTCACCAGTTTGGTCCTTCAGCACTTAGAAGATGAATAGCTGCTGACAACCATTGCAACAAATATTTTCCCTAATGTGCCATTTTCCAAGGAGTGAAGATTGCTGAATGTGTTGCAGGAACAGACATTTATACTGGAGGGCCTAGATAGTCTTGATAGCTTATTCTGTTCCTGGAACAGTTGAAGTTGAATTATTTTAGTAACAAGTCCATTTTCTGCACTAGCTGTGGGAGAATCAGGAGAATCTGTGATTTACTTTTTTTAAGAATGTGGGATACATTGCTTTGAGACATCTTTTAAGTCACCAGGAACTCATTCACTCACTTTTCATTGTGTAGCTGGGTACCTCAGAATGTGATTTTACTGATTTTATTCCATGCCTTCAAGTGTTGTAGCTGGAGAGCAACATTGCAGTGACTATGCCAAACCTGTTAAGAACTTCCTGGGAAGACAATAGAAACTGAGATTTGTAATGAAAAAGGGGATATTTACCTTCACTTTTAATTTTTAGGAAGATGTGTATGTTTTATTTCTTGTAAATCCTTTGAAAATCCTAACCAGTGATTCTAAAAGCAGGAAAGATGCAGTAAAATTCTTCTCTGCAATCCATTCACATTTGTTCAGTGGTGAACAGAGTAATCCCAGTTGTTGTTCTTTTCATTTGTTTGGGTTGTTTTAATAGGGTATTCCAGGACCACATGGGAACCCAGGTCTGCCAGGATGGCCAGGTCCCAAGGTGAGTTTATTTATCCATGGTGACATGGAAATACATGAACTTTTTAATACTTTTTGGAAGCCTCAGAACTGTTTCCTATAATAGAAATAATTGGCCTTCTTTTGTTTACAGGTAGAGACTGCTACTATAAACATATTTTAAAGAAATATAATCAATCAAATTGAACTTCGGATCAAAACAAAATAGCAGATTATTCAGTGGAAAGAAAATCACCTATGTGTGCAAAATGATCATTTGAAAATGGCTATCTTTGCAAGTAATCTGTACTTCCCAAAAGAGTTCCTATAAATCAGCTCAGCCTCTGATAAACTGAGGTTTAAATGCTTAATTGCTTAAACTTTTGCTTTGTTTAAAACAAAAAAAGGAAAAATGTAGACTGTCAGTCCCTGTCAATTGCTATTTTATTGTCCATGTCCGAGCTTTGCTATTTAAATATTCTAATATCTGGGACACTATTATTTATATGCTAGAATAATTTTCTGAAGATTTATGGAAGTGATATTTAAAGTCAAAGACAAAATACTGGACTTAAAGCTCAAATAACATCTTCAATCTTGTGTAATATAGGACCTTTAAATAGATTTGACAGATTTGTGCAGTTGCAGAATGCCTTCAGCTCATATTTAGTTTGAACAATTTGATAGATCTGTTAGGAAAAAGGCAGCACCATGATTTGTTTAGTATGATTCCTAATTGCAGGAATCTGACATGTCATGACAGGTGCTAAAATCTGCTTGAGGACATAAAAAGAAATTTATTAAAGCTTTCAGTGCCAAGTGCTGTAAAACCTAGTGATTCTGGTTTTTGTGCATGTTTTTGTTTGTATCTAGTTCTATAGGGACAGTTAAAGATTCAGAGTTGTTTTTTACTGTATTTATGCTGGCTATGTAAAAAAATGCATTTCTAGGGAAATAATTGTAGCCACTTACTCCTAGGCTTTGTTTTATAATTTATTTTCTCCCTCCACTGGATGATAATTTTGATCAGTTCTGTAGCTCTGTCCATTAGTTTAAGAATAGAAGGAATTGTACATATGTGTATGTACCTATATATATTTTATTTAAATATCAAAATATACATATTACTAGGTGCTTAGTGATCTCTTGAATTTCTGTTAGATTATAAATCATTCTTTCAATACAAGCATATTCTGAAGTGGTTTTCTCTAAATAAAAATTAACCAGATGCTCCTGAAGTTTTGTCTATGAAGATCCAGCTGACCACACTGAAACAAACACTCTTGTTTGATATTAAAACAATGCAGATTAGCTGCAAGAATTTTCTAGCAGTAAATGAAGGCAGAATTTTATTCTGTCTTTACGATGCATGAATGTTTCCCTCCTGTGCCAAAGGATCCTTTATGCATTTGCTTCTGAAACATGGCACAATATCAATATCCTTGCAGCAAAGTGTCCAGCCCTGAGTGAGGACCACCAGTTCCAAGCAATGGCCAATCTCTCAACATTTAATTCCTGAGAAACAATTGGGGGTGTTTCTAAAGTAATGTATAGGTATCCATGAGGTTTGGCTTTATTCCTGGCTCTTTGGAAAATAGATTAGTTAAGACAATCTATTTTGTGGATTCTGGCACTGTGGGAAGGCTGAGCCTGAGGAAACCTGTACAAGATAATGGCTCATGCAGTAATACAGCCTGATAATCCTGCACATGGCCCTGAGGTGATGGACACAGGGGCAGAGCCATTTGGCTGGAGCATCTGCTCTAATCCTGCTTGGATTGATCAAAAAATCTGCCTTTCAAAGTTTTGTGACTTTACAAACTTCGAAAAATGTAAATCTCATTTCAGTGTGAACCTGCACTATTTTATTTTTTTCCTAGTTCTTTACTGAAAAAGTTATGAGAAAAATATCTATAGTAGAAAGCACATGTACATTTTTTCTGCTCTTGCTGTAACAGTTGAGAATACTTGTTTTAGCATATATTTTTAGAATCCTCTTCTGATAGTATTATTGAGCTTAATTTCTCTGTGACAGGGCCCTAAAGGAGACCCAGGATTCTCTCCAGGACGGGCAAAACGTGGAGAAAAGGTATTATTTTCTTAATTATAGAAAAATGTTTTGTCTATCCCATTCTTCTGTGAAGTCTCATTTATTATTCAGATAAATTATAACAGAAAAATGTTTTGTATTTATTTTAACACTGGTGTATTTTAGCAGTTAATTATGTTAGACTGACCACTGTAGACACAGGTGGCATAATGAATTCAAGGGAAATTTAAAAAAAATATATTAAAAGTTGAAACTTAAATTATGTATTTGATTTAATTTATAAAAATAAAATGTAAGGACTTCAGACCAATGACATTGGATTAGATTCACACTGATATAACAAAGTACAGATTCCAGTTTACTTAGTACCTTGCATTATTCTAGAAAGTTGTGTAAAACAGAATTTGGTGATGACAAGTGCAACCATTCCTGCTACTGCCTCCTAAGCAACTTTAGCTAAACTAGTTGTTACTTTCTCTGCCCAAATATTTGAGTATAAATATTCAGATATTCCATTCTTCATAGAAATTGTAGGCTTGAAAGCTTGTGATTGTTTCATTTTGAGATTTACACTAAATATCATACACAGTAGTGTGATAGCATTTAAAATATAATTGGATATTTTTAATATGCTAGTTTAAGAATATCTTGCAATTATGCTAAGTTCTTTTATAAGCATTTACTAGTAGATCTATTTTGGAATATTTGTGCTAAGTAGGAAGCACTGTAAGATTTGAGGACTACTCTCTATTATGAAAAAACATCGGGAAATAACTATGGTTTACTAGCTGCTGATAACTTATTTTTTAGTGCATCCGTGCTGTCAAACCCTAAAATTCACAAATATATGTTGTCAACGTTCAAGGGCTGCTGAGAAAAAATGCAGAAATATAAGATGATGCACTGATGACAAATTGAAGTGCAGCTTCAATAGAAATATTTTCATCTGGCCAGGTTTTTCGCAATCAGATCATAGTGGTGAGCTGTACATGGCTGCCTGAAACTCAAGCTATGTTCTTTGGCATGAACCCAAGCCAGCCACAGAACAGTCTAAAGCCCACATTTGTATGACTATCCCTAAATACATGTAGATTGCATCTATAATCCAAAATTATGGGATTGAGGATTGATATGCATTTTTATAGTTCTCATTATTTTGTGTTCTCAATTTGCTTGCTCTAATTGACTTACATTTACTTGGACAGTAATTCACTTCCAGGATTCATTCCTTGACTTACTGGGTTTGAATTCAGGCACTAATAATGAAAGAGTCAATCTCTTTGCTTTCAGTTCTGAGCAAGAATAAGAGCTGAAAAAACCTTCCTCTCTTCCCCTGAAAATTTGTGTCTTTTTTCCATCTCCCCAGCATTTGAGATGCTCTGATTCTTATTGCCATATACCATCATGTGGCTGTGAAGTTTAAAGAACCTGAAGAGAGCAGCAGTGTTCCCCACAGTCTGTCCATATGCATCTCTCAAGTTGTCTTTCACAGAGATCAGATTTATGCAGGTTTTGCACAGCACACCCCATAGTGGTGTTCTGGCTCTTGGCTGCTGATTGTTGGCATAACATTAAAACAAACAATACACACTAGTGGTTATATATATTTATTAATTTGAGGTGAAACCACTTGTTTCTGAGCAAAGTGTTGCCTCAAGAGCGGTATGGCTTCTTCACTCCTGTTGCTGGCTAAAAGTAAACGTTGTGAGGTTGTGAACCAGGTCTGTTCCAGCCATGTTGCAGGAGCAGACATGCTGCACCCAATGGTTGCAATTGAGGAACTGCTGCCTTTTCCATTTTCTTCCTCTAAAAAAGTAATAAAATCAGACAACATCAGCTAGTTCTCCATACCAAATGTCCAAGAGTGCAGAGAAGATATTAAGTGCTGTATGTTTATAACCCTGGGTCATGTTCCAGTGAAACATATTGATTCTGGATGTTTTTGTTCTGCAGGGTGATCCAGGCCCCATGGGCTTTCCAGGCCCACCTGGGATCAAAGGCCAGAAGGTAAGGTGGTCCTGTTTCCATTTCCATGTTACTCATCCTGGCTCAAATCAGTGCCAAGTGTGTGTCTGATGGTCCAGAGCTGGTAGAAGACCTTTAGGCTTGCTTTTGGCACTCTGTCTACTGTGCAAAACCTCCCCTTACAGCAATTCAGTGGGATCACCATAGCAGGATGTAAATCACAGCCACATGAAAGAAACTGCAGAAGAATCAAATACATCCTTTTTGCTTTGTACTCCAGCACTGCTGAGAAGTTTTCTTTTGATATATATTAAATTAAAATATCGTTAAAGAAATTCTACAATTACATAAAATAAAAATATATTATTAGTTACTATAAAGTTATCACATTTAATTGTTGTATATAACATGATATTATTATAGAATGATATTTTTTATATACAAGATATTTTTTTAATAAATAGCATATTTCCAACATTCTTTCTCATCCAGGTAAGAAAAAAGATTTAAAAAGTCTTACGTATGACTTAATGGTGTCCCATATTTTTTAAAATTCTTTTTTCATTTTTAAATCAGCACTCAAAACTTTGCTTGTATCAGTCCAGAGGCCTCATAGGGCAGAAGGCTCCCCTTTCCCTCTCCCCTAAATTGACTTGGCTGTACAGAGAGGCCACTCCCTGCCCCTGCATGCCAGGGCACAAGGACAGCACTCCTGGGCAGGGGCTTGCCTGAGTCCATGGCAGTACCTGAGAGCCTCTGCAGTGCTCTGGGGGTACAGGTGCTTTGCAATGGCTCTGGGAAAGAGCTGTACCAAGATTGGCTACAATTTTTGCTCTAGTTTATTCCCTGTGTGTGACAGTAAATCATGAGAATCTGGGTCTATAAAATCCTGATAAAATTTGCATACTGAAGTAGAGCATGGTGAGAAATATGGAAGGAAAAAGCTTGGTTTCAACCTGAGAAGGGCTCCATGTTTCATTTTATCTTTACTTTGGCATCATGTAAGGGTAAGGCGGATCAGCAAATTTCAAAAGCAGTATACCTGTGGTAAGATTAGCATTATTCTATTAAGTGTCAGCTTTATGCTACTGAGTGTCTCCCAGTGCTTCTTCTACAGACTCCTATTTTCCTTGAGCAGAAGGAAACTCCAGTCCTGTAAGAAAAAAGTAGAATTTCCATTCCTTGGGATATTTGGGCTGAGTTGCTAGGTGAAGTCTTAGTTGTGGAATAAAGATCAGCAAACAAGATAGAATAGAGCTACTAAAGAAAAATAAAACAAAGCTGTTTTCTGATGAAACATTTTTTCAAAAGTCAGCATTGTGACGGCTCCTCCTTTATTTGCTGCACTTACTTTCTCTCTGTAGCTGATGGTTGTAGCATTAGTCATAACACTTTACCTACTGATTTTTACAGGTTACAGGAACTTGCTGGCACTCTTCTGTAGTTGCCAATGTTGTGCTAGGTTTTAATTACAAATACTTAGAAATTCTAGTAAAGCACAAAGGGCAGCAGTAAAATGGAAAGACTCATTTGTTTAAAAGAGCACAAGTCTGAAACTGCCTTTAAGCATACGGATGTCTTGAAATTGTCTAAACTGCCAAGTTTTCTTACTTCTTTTCTCTAGCTCAGTTTTCATATGAGCTGCTAAATGTAAACCATACTAAGTCTGCAGGCAGAAAAATCTGGTTTTTTTTCTTTGATGAAAAGAGAATAGGGTAGAAAAAGGTCTATTTTGTTTGTTTAATTGTGTTTACCACAGATTTCTTTCTCTACCTGCAGGGTCTTAAGGGTTACCCAGGACTGCAAGGGCCACGGGGTGAGCAGGTAAGGGATGCAAGCACAGAGCTCTGTGCTCTGCAGATGAAACATTAGGATAGGACAATGTATAATCCATTAGAAGTGTTCAGTATAAGCAAGCTGTGTAAACTGCTTAAGGAAATACTGGACAAGTTTTGAGCAAGAATTCAGACTGTGTTGAGATCAGTGTGGTAAAAAAGTAGTTTAAACGAAATGGAAAAGCTTATCCAGCTTGTTTTTTCAGTACCACACCAACTGGAAAGATGTCGATGTGAATTCTTATAAGAAGCACATTTCAAACCTCTACTTATGCCTTTTACATCTCCTAGCATGTAGGAAATGAAGTAGTTATTCAGCACTTTTTTAAACTGCCATGTCTTATCAGGAAGAAATCTGAATGTGATTTCAAAGACATCCAATTGCTAATGTCTCTTGTTAGCATTTATGATGCTCCTAACAGCAGAGTAGATGGAAGGAATCTCCTTTTGGATCATACTGAAAAGGAAATGGTGGTGATAACTGATGGTAAACACCTGAAAGGAGATGAAAACTCAAGGACATCATTCATGGCTTTCCTGGGTTTTATGCCCAAACCCTCACTGAATGAGTGATGTTCTAATTACAGTCTCACAGGATGTTTTCTGTGATGACTGTAATCTATCAGTGAGATAGAGATAACTAGTGAGGGAAAAACAAGTTGATTCTTTACATCAGAAGAAGAAGGTGGAGAGAATTGTATGCATTCATGATTTATCCAGTACTATATTGACCTGATTCTGGAAGAAAGAACACACAAATTGGCTTTGTAAGGACACGAGGATTCTTTAATGGAAAGTTTCATGTATTTGTTTCAAATACATCTAGGATCAGTGCAATTACCTCATTGCCTCCTATAGCCCTCCTGAATTAATTTTGAATTATGAAAATAATGTATCCACTGTTTTATTTCACAAAATCTCAGATAGTTTTTAAAGGATATGTGACTGAAATTGGCAGAGTTAGTTATGTATGATGAGTCAATTTTTGGGTGTTCTATTGCTTAAAGAGTAATTTTTCCATGTGCTTAAGCTGTGTCATGCGACTAGATGTTGAAAGAGAAATGATAGAACAGACTCCAAACCATGACATTAAACACGTTTCTTGTTTATTTTCCTTTTCTTTCTTCCTTTTCCACTTAGGGAATTCCAGGAATGGCTGGCAGTATTGGGGCAGTTGGTTACCCTGGCAGGCAGGTGCAGTAACTATTCAAATGCCTTTGCATTTTAATTTTTGTTTTTCTCATTTATTCTTTTCAAAAGTACCATGTCTAACTCTTTTGAAACTACTAATTATAAAACTGTATTTGTTTACATCCTGTCTTTTTTCTTTGAAACAAACCTCTTTATCTGGTAGTGCCTTGGAGGGAATGTTGAGTGTCATGGCTTTTAAACTTGGATGTGTTAGATGCAGTAATGCTGCTCCTTTCTGAAGTATATAAATGGCATTACCAAAGAACTGAATGTCTGAATACTTTGCACTCCCTTTATAAAGCTCATGTGGTTCTGTGTGGTTTATCTTCTTTGTATTTCAAGTCTAGAGGCAGTAGGACTACCTGTTCATCCTGATTTTTCACCAATGTGTTTATTTCACTGCTGAAACTATTTCTTCAGTCCATTAGGGAAGGGGAACATTAAAAGTTTGGGGTTTTGCCCTTTCAGGTATTTTAGGACAAGGAATAAAGCCAGAAAGCAGCTTTCTTTAAACAGAAGTACTTATACAAATATTGATTTATGTTTAAAGTAACAGATACCTCAGTACAGTAATACAAATAAGATAAAAAGTAGAAATGCTCAGCATCTTCCTTGTGTAAAGGTATGTGAGCCAATTGACAACAACTGATTTTGTGGTTTTGTATCTGCTTAAAGGGTGAATTTCACCAATACTTCAGTGTTTTGTTGAATTAAGTTTTTAGTGGCTATATATTTCCAAGTTCCATTACAATATTTTATAGAGTAATGGATGATAACATTTTTTGTGTTCAATCACATAAAATGTTCAGAGCATTTGGACCACATATGCAATTCTGACACTAGCTTGAATGTAATTGAAATGCGTCCAAATACAAAAGCTCATAAAAAATCTTGTGACATTATGTCACTCTAATGCCTGATCACTGTGTCTGGAAAAAAAAATTTCTCTTAGAAGAAATAATTTTAATGTAATGGAAGCTTCAGTCATGATCTGTGTTTCAGCCATGCACTAATGGGAGACCTTTGTGAACATGGTCCCAGGGGACTACTTGATGGCACCTTCTTCAATCTTAAAAATGTCAAGAATGTGTTGCCCATTCACAGTTAACAAGTGCTGTTACAGTTCTTTTACATGGAGCATATCTGGTTGTTTAAAATGAATTACAACTCTCTCTTTTTGTCACAGGGCCTCGCTGGACCAGAAGGTAACCCAGGTCCTAAAGGAGTCAGAGTAAGTAAGCATCTTAAGCATTTTGATATCCATGTCTAGTTTTACCCACACAGTAGGTAAGAAAGGGGGTGAGGAATTTAATTCAGCTGTTCCAGGGTATGCCTGCAGAACCACACTGCCTTTATAGAACCTACAAATGAGAAAACTCAAGAGTTTCTTTCAAAATATGTGCAAGAGTTCATTTTTTTCCATGGTGAGCAGCACAGAGCAGTTTTCCATTGTTGCCCTTCCTCTCACTTGTTTGCAGGAGAGAAAAGAAAGCCATGCTGGGTGTGAGGGCTGAGTGGATGTTGCTCAGGCCTGAAGCATTATTTCCATAATGGAGGCTGTCAAGAAGGGAGACAGATCTGACATTTGCAGTCTGTAACAACTGCAGAAGTAGATAAAGGGAAACAGTCTTGTCACATAAAAACTGTGAAAGGGATCTTGAGGTTTTAGAATGATTCAGGCATAGTTATATGTATCCCAGGCACTGAAGGTTCTTAATGCTGCATACATTCAAGGTTTGGTTTTGGTTAATTATTCTTGGAAGCAAAACAGATTGGTTTTTATTCCTGGCTGATTTGGAGTTTTCTCTCTGTGCCTTTATCATGCTCTTTCTTGGTGGTTTGGGTTTTTTTGAGGGTTGTGGGTTTGTTGGTTTTTGTTTTGGTTTGGTTTTTTTGGATGGGTGCTATGTAATTTAGTTTTCTTTGGATATGCACATGAGCATGCCTACACATGCTTGTGCATGGATAAGTGTTTCTTCAGACTGACTCCCACCATCAAGCAGAAGGCACAGGTTTCCAGAAACCTTTATGTTGCTGGTTGCATCTGGGATTGGAAGGAGGCTTTTGGTGGGTGTTTTCAGGCCTTCAGCTCATGTACAGGTTGCTCAGCAGTGTATTGTATTCTCAAGTATCAATTAATATCATCTTACTGTGTTGCAAGAGTTGCCTTTGTTTTTTTAGTGTAGTTACTAGAAGCCTTTACCTTCAGCAGCTTCTCAAACACGTCTGGGGGTTTTGGAATGTTTTTTGTTTTTTTTATTTTATGCCACTTTTGATTACAATGATGGGAAAATTAGTTTGGCAGGATCAAGTGCCAACAGATATTGCACCCTCAGGGATTGCTTCCTTTATATTTCTTCAGTTTATTTTTGTTCAGATTCTCATCTGCATTTTGACCTGTTCTCCCTTCAATGAACAAGACATAAGTGATCCCAGTCACTTCCCTAAAAGTTCCTGCTTCTCTGTTTACACAAAGCTAAAAGTGGGCAATGCGTGAGTAATTTAGGGGAAAACACCTCAAGGCTAAATCTTGTGTATGAATTCTAAAAGTAACTTCCAGTAAAAATGATGACACAGCCCTCCTGACACATACTGCTGTGCCATGGAGGTGTACAGCAATGGGATGTGAAGTATCTTTAGAGCTTTAGGTTTCAAATATTCCTGTAATCAAACTGTGCTCTGCTTCTCAGCTGTTTTAAGTAACTGTAGAAAGTAGAGGTGCCTTTGTTTTCCTTACTCCCTTAGGTCTGGATGACAAGGTAGGTTCCATCTTCAGTAATTAAGAAAAAAGATCAACCTCCAAGAAATTAAATCCTACTCACATTTAAATTTCTAGAGCTTCACTGGTAGTTTCAAATGAGCCTGAATTTAATCCCTGTGTCATGAGCCTTAGCTAGCCAGTACTGAGGGACAAGCAGCCTTGAAATCAAGCACTTTTCTTACATTTTAGGGTTTCATTGGACCTCCAGGTGTGGCAGGACAACCAGGACCTGAAGGAGAAAGGGTAGGCCTAATGGAACATTAATGAAATGTTGATGTTTGTGTGGTAATGTAATACATGTTAGAATGGGGAGAAATGTGCAAGGTTTAACCATTCATTTGTTCTTTGGGTTTTTTTGGTTAAAAGCAAAACTGATTTGGAGAAAATAAGATGAATAGGACATACCCAATTTGTCTAGTCAACGAAATGCCTTGATGCTAAAGTAAAATGGGGAGCAGCTGCAATATATTGTTTTACTTTAATCTACAGCTGCAAGGATTAGGGTTATTTTTTTTTTTCTTCAGCAAAGTGTGAATGAATACTTTTCATTTAAGCAATTTCTTTTGGACAATAACTAATATTTGTCTCTTGTTGGATGATCTTTGCAGTAGAACCAGCCATGGAAGCGTTAATCTCTATCACTCTGCTTGAGCCTTTTCCTATTGCACTTGAGCCAGCAGGCTGTCTGGGCATGTAGTGTGATGGAAGCAGGACAAGGCTCTTTTTCACAATTGTTCTGCTGTTGCCACAGGAAAGACAGACAAAGTTTGTCTTTCTGCTTCAGGACATTGGCTCTGTGATACTTTGCTCAAATACTTTTTTTTTAATGGTGTTCCTCATACTCTGTTGTTTCCAATCAAATGCAGGTTTAATTACTTGAATTTAAGTATGAAGAAAAGAAAATCTATTTATGGTGGGTTATTTCTTTCTTAGGGTATCCCAGGCCTCCGTGGAAAAAGAGGTCCTAAAGGGAGACAGGTAAAGATTCTAAAACTTGTTACAGTTCCTGCTGCCAGTGTAAATCCACCTGGAGTTAACTCTGTAGCTTTAATCAGCTGAAAAAAAAGTTAGTTTTATTTTTGTCCATAAATAACTTTCTATCACTTTCAGTTAGTACTTTTCAGAACTGCAGATTGTGTGCAGGTTATAAGCACTAAAGTGTGGAAGGCAGCACTGTGACCCTTGTGGCAGGTTACTGATATCAGCTAGGAGGAGGATTAGAAGGTAACAAACACACAAATATATTGTGTGAAATTGGTGTTAGCATGAGGTGCAGCTATGATGCAAGCTTCCTAAGTCTGGTGTTGGCTTGGATGAAAATCAGCTTCTTCTAATGTCTGATATTTCTGGACTGTAGTAAATTAAAGCTGTCCTCTTCTTAACATGTATTTCTACAGCTGAGAATAAACCCAAATCTGCCAAGTACCCATTATCAGGTTTACATATTTCCTGTGGTGTGTCTTCCATGTCAAATGTTTTGTTTTCTGTTGCAACCATATTATTTTAGGTCTTTGAAGCTATCCAGGAGTTTCCAGTTTTAACTTTCTTGTGGTTTGAGATTGGAAAACACCATAGGGCTCTCCAGCTGTGCAGTCAGTTGTGCTCAGCAGTTCAGATGATTTTCATCTACCACGTTGAACAAATTTGTCCAGCAGTAGTATGGTGATCATCATTTGGCCCTTGATCTATGCTATGGAAGTTGTGGATGATTCTTTAATTGTGTTTTGTTTTCTGTGTGATCAGCCAAAAAAGTCACTAGTCTACAAGAATTGCTTTGATATAAAGAAAGGCAAGCAAAATTAAATTAGGTCTACAGACTGCTCTTTCTGGAGCTGCCATGAGACCATATTGTAGTTTGCACGTAATCTGGGTGAAATGCTGCTCTCCGCATCTGAGTGTTGGGTGAGCAGGGCCCTGTGCCATCAGTCCCTTGGCAGTGTCTTGTGCCCCTGAGGCACAGGCAGCATTTAAAGGGGAGAAGAACCTGGATGGGAACCAAAGGCTGGTGTTCAGTGTGAATTGGAAGTTGAGGTGACAGCAGTGTACACTGGAGCACATTTTGCCATCTGCCATCAGTCTCTGTGGCAGGTTTCAGTGACACTTCTGCCTGCCAATGCAGCGGTCCATGTAGGATTTGTCCCAGTCCATAGCAGTCTGTTGGTGCTGTGGTCAGCAGTTATTTTCCATTTACAGTAAGAGCAGAGCTTCTGTCAGTACAAGACTATGTTCTGTAAGGACTTTTGCTTGCATAAATCTGCTCAGAGAGGATTCACATAGGTGGCACAGCACCTCTGCAGGATGTCTATGATTACTTTCATTTAGTACTGATTTCTTTGTAATGTCATTAATTCCCTCAATCCCAAGATTCATTCCAATTCCTATCTATGATCTATAAAGTACTTATTTGACTAAAGGCTACTAATGTGAGACCAGCCAGGAGAGAAATCACATGGGAACCTGGCTTGAAGCACTTTGCTGGATCACAAGCCTAGAGAAGACATGTTATTTTAACCCCCAAAACAAAGATAGCTGTAATGACAAAGTTTTTTGGCACAGCGCCCTAGAGTTAACAATGCTTTGGGGTAGGGCACTGTCACTAAAAGAAATTTGGCATGGGAATTCTACAGTGCCTGAAGCCAGGATCCTCACCTTTTGTTCTAGGGTACAACTTATTTTTTTGGACAAAACTGTCCCTAATAATACTTGAGAAAATAAAAACCCTGTCTGGCAGGTTTTTTTGAAAGACATGAGATCAGAAGTATAATCTCATTTTTGGAAAGCATTTTTTAAGTATAGAAGTGGATCATACAAGGGATTGTAAACACTTTTAATTGACAAAATGCTGCTACTTAGTAGGTTTGATGAACAGTTGTTCATATTTGTAATATTTATGGCATATTTGAAGTGGAACAAAATATTCAATTGCCTGAATCTATAGAGTGAGGATTTGTTTTAATTTTATATTTGTTTTGCATACAATATCATTTAAAGAAAATATTTCATGGTAGAATTATATGTGTTCAATTTCTTTCTGTTGGCTAGCTCTGCAGTATTTCTAATTCATTTTCTGTCAGCATGATGCATTTTGCTTTTATTTGGGGGAAGATTTTTACATAGTTTTCTTCTATCTGTGATTAGTTAAAACCAGTTGTCAATGAGTCAGAACACACCTTGTAAATTTTACCAAGAATTCAGTAATCAAGTCCACTGTAACTGTAAAAACAGTTCAGGTTCTGTTTTATATTAAAGTTATGAATAGTCGTCCGTTGTATGCTTAGCAATAATGTTAAACGATAATATTGATTAAATAAAACAGTTGTTGCACAGTAGTTTTATTATATTGCTTCCAGTTTTATACTTTTGTGACTGTTCATTTTGCTTTCATTTTTCTACTTACCAAGATAGATTTTTCAGTATTAGTTCAAAAACACAGGCTGTTGAGAATGTGATAATAATGACTGTGGGTGATCTGTCACTTCTGTAACCCTTGCTGTGCTGGGATTGTGCTGTATCATTTGTGATTCAGTGTGGTTGGTAAAACTGTCCCACAGCATCCTTCATGTCCCCTTTGAGGCCTCATTTGTAGTTTCAAAAAATCTACATGTGTTATGACAATTCTGCCTCTTCCAACATCTACCAATGGTAGGCAGTACAACCCAAATACGCTGTTTAGGAAAGGGTCATAGATTAATCTTTGGCTTCATCCTCTTAGTTCACTTAGGTCACTTTTAACAACAGTCACTCTCAAATATCCATTTTACATATGTAAAATTTTACCCACATTTTCACAGCTGGGAAGCAAAAAGTCCAATGATGTACAACCTCTTCAGAATCAATTAAATCTGCTTTATTGACCATTTCCTAAGAACCTCTACTTTTTAAATTATAAGGTGGCAAAAATTTGAGGACCTGTATGATCAGGTCTTACAGTTACAGCTATAGGTTTATTTGTGAGTTCTGTGATCAGATACTGAACAAAAAATTCATAGTAGTGAGAGGAATTCCTGTGTTTAGCTTTTCTGAATTAATAGGAGAAAGTAGAAACAATCTCCACCTAAAATCAGCCCAAAAGATGCTACAAAAGGCTGTCTCAGATTACTTCACATTATCATTCATGATAATGAGAATTAATAGCTATTTAGTTGTTTCAACATATTTTGGCCGTGTGCATGCATGTATATATATATGCATAAAATGTTGCCTTGCTTTTTATAAAATTTTGGCTTGTTAGTAAAGCTAAATATGGCTTAACTACTATCAACTACTTTGATTTATTATGTGGTTTTTCCATCTCCTTGACACAGTTTTACATTGTCTTTCTGACTACTGTTGGAATACAGTTTTATGGTGATGTACATCCCCCAATCCATTGAGGAAAGACACTGCTGCAGCAAGTGCTGGGCTGGGCAGCTGTGTGGATGCCCTCTGAACAAAGCAGCTTTAAAAGGCCAAATGAGCTGTGCCTTGGAGCTGCAGCAGGTTTGAACATGGTCTCACTGAGGGGAAAGGTTAATGCCTCCAAGTGCTGTTCCTGACACACATGGAGGGGGAAAAAGATACTGAAACACTGAAAGCACAAAGAGCATTTCACATATTTTTGTGTTATTTTATTTTATTGTTAAGGGTGAGATTCTACCCTTACCCCCCCGCTAAAAACCCAAACAAAAATGAAATAACTTTTCCCCCAGCAACTTAAATGCTTCTGCAGTGGGCAAGATCTGAAAGAGGTAAAGCGATTTTCAAAACTCTGACAGGAAGGACAGAAGATTAGAGCCAGTAAAGTGGTGGAATGCCATTCCATTTTCTTTCTGAAGCAAGAGATGGAAATTCTGTTTTAAGCTTCAATGCTTGACTTGGCAAATCAGATTTCTTTCCTGTTCTGATGATCTAGTCTCTGAAGTCAAAACTCTCATAAAATAAATGAGGCTTTACTATGTCTTGAGTTACTGTTTCGGTGTCTAGATGCAGACTCAGGGAAGTGTTCGCATCAGTTAGATTAGAATTCTGATTTCTAATGAATAGGAGATCTCATACTGAGATGCTAACCATTAGTATTTGGGGATGAGTTAAGGAAAGGACAAATGTTTTAGTGAATGTTGAAGCAAACAGGAAAAAAAAAGAGTTAAGAAATAGGAAAACAGGCTCCAAGAAAACAATTCAAGTAATACTTGTTTAATATTGCTCTGAAAGTAATTCAATTGTTTGCTTTTTCCATGTGTTTGCATTGTGTATAGTTTTATCATTTTGGCTTTATGACTTTAAGAGGCAAACAAATATCACTGTTCTGTTCATTTGAACTGTGTAGCTGAAACTTAGTGCTTTTCCCATTCCTCCATCACACTCCCTCAATCTATTTATGATGACTTAATTCTCCAAATCTGTAGGGACTCAGTGTTCAGACCACCTTTCATGTCTTGAATAATGAAGAACAGGTATTTTCTATTCTGCTTTAGGGTTTTCCAGGTGACTTTGGAAATAGAGGCCCCCCTGGTCCAGATGGAAGTCCTGTAAGTATTGAATTGTGTGTTGATTAACATGGTAAAATTTGTAAAACTCAATGTTAACTCCCCTCCAAATTTAAAGGAGACCTTGCTTCTAAAGAAATGTCTTGAAAGCCACAGGAAAATTTTGAACTTTCAAATTTCCCATGGCAATTACTAGGAAACTACTATAAGTATAAAAAAGAGGAAGAAAATATTCAGCAAGCTGCAAAGAGACCACATTTTTCACTGCAGCATGTGCTGACTACCTTGAGAACCAGATCTCCTGCTGTGCTCATTGCATGAGTGATGAATGTTCTGTCTTCCAAAGTTCTTGCATTAGATGACTTAGTGTTGTTTTTTTAAACTATTATTCTAAGATCACCTTAACAAAATAGGATTTGGCCTGCATGTAGAACCCCAGCTTTTGTGTGCTTGTGGATTTGATAGTTGACTTCATCCTTTGAGCTGGTACTGAGGACAGTTACGCTAGCCTGTCATTTAGTGCATTGTAATCAGTGTGATAACAGCTTCGTCCCTGGCAGTGTGTGCCCTTGCCGTGTGCTGCCCAGCCTGTGCCACGGTCACGGCACTCCACAGGCTGCCCTCAGAGGAGCTTTGCTCTCTTGCTCCATTTGTAGGAAACTCTGGCTGCAGACTCCAAACTCAGGTTTCCTTTGGTGTCAGAAACCAGTGAAAGGCTTTGGGCAAGAGAACAGCAATAAGTGCTGGGGAAAAGAGCAGCTGATTTAAATCATTTGGTATTGTTGGGTGCTCCTTTGGAAGCTGCTATCAGTTTGCTTCTGAAGATGTTTCTGCTGTGGAACAGTGTCATCAACCAGGCAGAGTTTATTTATTTTTTGAAGGTCTGCCTTAACACAAATCTTAGAAACTTATTATAGAAAGCTTACATGAATTTTGCTGGTGGATTATCAATGTTTGGTGTCAACATTTTGGAACACAGGAAAAATTTCTTCTGCATTCCTGGTCCCTAAGGCAAAGCTTCCCTTGTTGGAATGTCAGGTGATATCAGTATGGTTTTCATCTTGAAAACCCACTGAGGGCTTGAGTGACACCAACTGCTTTGCAAATGATACTTAAAGGTGAGTTCTTCCTTCCCCTCCTTGTACTCCCAAGTCTCCCTCCATTCCTGATAAAGCAGATATTGTCTTTCCACCAGATCTGCAGAACAGTGCTTTAATAGAAACAAGCTCAGAAAGCCTGGATCTGAAATTACAGCCCTGCCTATTACAAAGCAGCCCATTTCACTGCAAGCATTTGCAAACAAGTTCCATCTAATCTGCCAAGACAGCTGCTGATCTTTCTGCCTTCTTTGACAGGCGGCAGCCCCTCTCCCCTCCTCCCCAGGCTCACCCTGCAGGGCTTGTTCAGGCAAGGGGCCAGTGCTGCATCTGCAGGGTCTGCAGTGCTAAGGGCGTATTTACAGAGCCTCTCTGGGAGCTGGCACTGGAGACCAGGGCCTGCCTGGGAGGCCTGTGGCAGCAGGAGCTTGAAGGGAAGACATTTCTTCCCATCTGCTGACTTAACACTAATGGCATTGTCTCCATGCCTGATTTCTTCTCCTTAACTGGCTAATGCCAGCCTTCATTTCCACAGCACCCTTTCCATTCTCTGAGGATGTCAGTCTGCCTTGGAGGATGTTGCTGGAACATTCAGCTTCCCCTGGGGATAGTTTAGAGCAGGTTGGGGAAAGTGTGAAGGCACCTGAGGAGGGAGGGGAGCACCAAGGTGTCCTCTGGGTCATGTCCAGCAGCTGGGACCAGTTGGACAAATTCAGAATGGGCTTAGCTTTGCTTGCATAAAACTTCCCCTTCCCCATGGGAGCCAGCAGGCTGCAGTGGGCCTTGTGAATGTTATCCACTGAGGAGCAGGTCCCAGGTGCTGGCACAGCTTGCATGGGACATGGTGACCTGGAGGACTGCAATGTCTGTTTCACACAGGGCAAAGAGACTTAGCAACTCTTTTCAGCAGTGTTTTAGCCTCTTCTCAGTTTAACTGAGATGGTGTTCTTATTTATTTTTCTGGGGAATCTTAATAAATTTTTCACCCTTAAAAAGTTGACTTTTCTTCCTTCCGCTTTAACTATCATAGTAAAAAAAATTCATATTCCTGTATTAACAGCAGAGATGTTCCCATAATGCAAATATCTGGTGATCTAATTCTACAATTCAGGGATTTTACTAAGCATATTTCTCTATACAGTGATAAGTTGTCACTCTTTGGAAACTGTAAAAATCAAAACTGATTTGCTTTGTAGGTCACCTTTATCTTAATTTTAGGATTTCTTTTTAAATGGTAAAAATTAGATAATCTAAGATTAACTTTCTTTAAAGGGAATTGTTGGTGGTGTTGGTCCTCCTGGATTTCCAGGACTAAGAGTGAGTATACTTTTATTATTTACTTTGACATGGCTGCATTATAGCACTTGTCTCGTGTGTTTGTGACATAATAAAAACAATTATGAAAATTCAAGGATTTAAACAGCTTTTGTTTTAGATAGCCATGATTTTAAATAGCATCACTCTGCAAAACTGCTATCATGTTGGCAGCCTGGAGCACTTCTGTACTTGATGTGGATTTGTATGCTTGTTTCTGACCCAGTGTGTTCAGGTCTTTTATTTGAAATTTATTTGAAACCAACTTTGCTAGTTTATAATTTATTTTACAAAAGCCAGTGTGAAGGGTGCAATAATCTCAAATATTTTAATGACAGCAGTCCTCATTGGTTCCTGAATATGGCTACCACATTCAAAGCAGAATTAATTTCCAAGAAAAATTACTTTATCATGTTTATAATATCATATTAATTTTTAAAAAATATATGTAGAATAAGGTTGTGATGCTCACTTTGGAGTTGCACACTCTAGTTGTATCTGTCAGTTGTGCCAGAAAATGTGGGAAAGACTTTCCTTCTGAGTCCCACAGAAGGTGGGAAAGACTTTGCTTCTGAGTAGTCTCACTCCCTTATGTTGTTTAATTCATGTATTTGCTCATAGAGGACCTCTGATTCTTGATGTTGTCTCAGTCATGTCTGGCTACAGGGCCACATTCTTAACAAGGGAGAAATAGCAAGTGTTTACACTTGAGTTAAGAAAGGCATGATTGTCTGTAGTGATTCCTTTGTGGGTTTTTTGCTATCTGCAGATCTGAAACATTCTTGATAAGTTTATATTTTACAGTGATGGTCATCTTACTTTTCCTTTGAAGTATGACAGTTCAATTGTTACTCTTCCTGATTATATGTTCATAATAACAAAAAAATCCTGTAAGTCATCCCTTGCTGTCTGATTAGGATTGTTATGGCATTGCTATAGTGAAAACAAAAGCTTGGTCAAGAACCCTCTGTAGCTTCCATCCTTCATCATGCAAACATGATTTTCTGTGTGCTTCAGACCAAGTGACACATTCATGAGACTGGAGCTTGCACTCTTGAGAATTTGTTTAGAATTGTGCTTGGTTTTCTCTCTTATATTACTGTCTTTGGAATTTAATCTCAAAGACTTTGATAATTGTACAAACGTACTTGAGGTTTTTAAAAAATATGTCACTTCCAAAAAGATTGTTACTGATTATTTTGACTAAAACTTAGCAGTTTAGCCCTACCTAGAGTTTATGAGCATAAATGTTTGCAGGATCAAAGCTACATGTGCCTTCTTGCTGAGTTGCAGTCACTTACAGAGAGATTGTGTCAATTTGTGAAATAGAAAAATGATTATCTATAATCAGTCCAAAGCTTTTGCCACTTGTACATCGATGGAATATAACCATAATGAGAGCTATTTCTTGAGGGGAAAAATGTTTAGATTTGGCATGTTTAGATTTTTGAACAGCACAAAATTTACAATTGTTCAGAGTGTGAGCTCCATTTGAGTGCCCTTCTCTTGTTTATGTGTGGGACTCTTTCTCATGGTTCCAGTTTATGAGTTAGTCTGGTTTCCTCTTTCCCAGTCAGATAATTGGAAGAGCTGTGCTCTGCTCCAGAGTTTGTTTACAAGGGACCATTGCACTCTTTAATCTGCAGCAGAATTTCACCAAGACCCTGGGGCAGTTTCAGGTGACTCCAGCATCCCTGTTCCTCAGCCACCCCTGCTCTCCAAAGGGGTCTGTGCTCCCTGGCCTCAGTTTTCCCTTGTCCAGGCAGATGCTAATGGCCATCCAAAAACGAGCAAAGAGCTACAGCCCTCAATGTTTGCTTTAGAATACTTAGTCAGTAATAACACACTATACCACTACAAGATGCAATATTGTACATGGGATTAAATCTATTTTTCTGGCAGAAACCAAGAGCATTAATTCAAGTAGCTTGTCCAGCCCAGCTGGTCAATGTCAAGAGTTAGTTGTGTTTTTGTCTTTGTTCATGAGAACAATGGCAAAATGAGCAGCATCAGCAAGCTGAGTCCAGTAATTCCTTCCATCCATGATTATTTTCAATATACAAAGCTGTTGCCAAGTTCAGAGTTTTGGCTGACCGAATAGTCAGTCTTTCAAAACTTAGCAAGGCCATGAGTTTTAATAAGATGAAGAGTTGTAGAAAATTTACTGCTAGATACCCAAATTAGTTTTTAATTTTTATTTCTCTTTTTAAAAACCCACTTAATACTAGGAAAAGAGTAGTCTTCTTTTTCTGATATCTTCCTTTTCTTTATCTTTTTGCCTGGAAAAAGCAAGTTGGTTTTAGTTTCACTTGTCACCTAGAAATGTTGGAAAAGGTACGCCTTATGTAGCTGCAGGTTTTATTGATTAGCAAGTTTTGTCCAAAGTGATAAGCATATCTTAGGTGGAGAATGATTAAAAAACCTGACAGACTAACTAATTCAACACTTGTTCAGTTTTATTTTTGTGTAGTTCCCATTCTTTGCTGTTGATTAAGTCACTCAGTGTATCTGGAGACTGTGATAGGTGTTTAATGAACCTGAATGTTGCAAAGCTGTTTTGGCATTCCTTCCTCTTGCTGTTGTAAGCTAAATTTCCCAGCTCAGCATCCCTCTGTCATTTTCCAATCAATGCTGTTGTTACCATAAGTGTGCATTTCAACATTCAGTGTCATGAATGGATAAATGCCTTTCTGAACTAGAATGTGTAGCACAGCTCAGAGACAGCAATGTAAACAATTTCCTTGATCAGATAGCATGGCAGAATTCATCATTTAAGCAGTCATGGAAAGCTAAAGCAATGTAGAGTGAATGCTCTTGGGAGCTCTACCAAGCACCATTAAGACAGTAACTGATTGGTCTTGCTTTTGCTTCACTGAGCCATAATCTGATGGTGGCTGCAGAGAATGTGGTTGCTAACATTGCTAAAGAGTCTCCAGAGAACAATGAGTGTGTGCTCAACTGGAAGTGCATAGATGTCCATCTCATCTTTTCCATATCATTCTCAGCAAGTGGCAAAAGATTTCTTTATTCATATGTGTTGTTAAATTTCTGCATAGCCATAGAGCTATTACATTGTCTTTTTGGGGTTTTTTTCCCCCCCCAAGTTTGAATAGGCAGAAAGCAGATAGACTTCTCCCTTTATAGTGTAGTCTTAACTATTCTGAGTGAGGTCTTATGTTTAGCTCATGCTTTTTCATTAGTATTATTGCTGTGCTGATCTTTAAACATTCTTAATTTTTGTGACTCACTTTTTTTTTCCTGTCATAAAACTGCCTAAATAAATCCCAGAAAGAAGAGCTGTAGTAAGGACTTTAAAAGTACATTAGAACAGAGAAGGTTAGCATGCCCATTGGAACATGGGTTTGATTCTGCACATGTGGTATTTAGAGTCACATCACTTTTTTTTCTTTTAACTCATGGAAGTCACTGATGGATAAAAAATTGAGTAAAAGGACCATTAAAAAGCCTGCTTTTTATGGCCCTACTCATCATAGAATAATTTCTTTAAGCCAAATTTGATGCCTACAGAGAGCTGCTGTTATGTAACCCCTAGGACAGCAGTGATGGCCACTGAATGTGCAGTACAAAAGAAAGCTTCCTTAACTGCATTGCCTAATACACTGAGATCTTCTCTTGAGTTTATAATCTACAGGAGAAGAGGCAGGTTTCGTTTCTTGTGTTTCTGCTGATGATGTTGGGAACTGTAAACATGGAGGGCTTATGATACCAATACCTTTGTTTTTACCTGAGAAATTAACCTGAAAAATATTTTGGTTTCTGTGGTACAGAAATTTTGGTTTTCTGTGATACAGAAAAATGCCACATTCTGTTAAGAGTCTTTAGGTTACTCCATTTCACCAAATGCAGTCACCTTTCTTGCTGTTTGATAGGGAGACGTTGGGCCAGCAGGACTGAGTGGACCATCAGGAATTCCAGGGCCCACGGTATGGTATTCAATCATCCCACATATGCTGCTTTCCAAAATTATAGTCAAGCATTGGATTTATGTTTTCTTTACTTTAACAGGGTTTCCCAGGGAGTGTGGGACAGCCTGGAATGAAAGGTGATAAGGTGATTTAAATATTTTCATTATCTTGGAGATACACAGTTCTTTCAGACTCTCTTTATTAAAACTTGAGCATAATGTGCTTGGCAAAGCCTTGCCTTTTTTCTTTTGATTTCTTTTTTCTTCTGTGACTTTTATTTTTTAAATTTATGTCAGACTCGTGGTCTGGTAGTTTAGACAAAGTTTTTTCTGAACAGAACACTAACTACTGAACATAATAATATGCCGGTCTGTGTCTTTCCTGGAAGAAGTATTTCAGTGCAGCACCTTGCATTGTCAAAAATCTGTGTTAATTTAAAGTAGTGAATATTGAATTAATCTTTCTCTGTTTCTGAAAACTACCCCATTTTAAGCCACACACATATGTCTGTATAAAATTATATATTGTTTAGGGTGAACATGGCCTTGCAGGAGAGCCAGGAGATCAGGGGTACCCAGGAGACAAGGTAAGTTATAACTGCATTGTTTTACAAAATTATCCCATTTCAGCAACTTCATCAGGCTTATGAGTCTCTTAAAATGCAGCAGGTTGGTTCCATAAAAGTAGAATGCAGTAGTAATACTATCTGGATATCACTGTATTAACATATTTTTAAGAAATTCTGTGCTAATTAAAACTCATTTATGGGAGTGTGCACAAAGCCAAGTCAAGAGCACAAGCAGAACTCTGGCAGCTGTGTGTATAGAGATGCATCAAGCAAGGATTATGGTGTGGTCTCAGTCTTTCTAAGGAATGATTGTAAAAGGCATTTTTCCCTTGCCCCTTGAGGTTCATCTGCAGCTCACCTGGACCTACTGTGGTTAGCAGCAGCACAGTCTGGCATGCTCCTTCACATCATCAGACTGAGATAAATAAGGATCTTCTTTCCTGTTTGGCTAGTACATCAGAAGTCCCTAAAATAGCACATCTTGTGAGAACTCTTTTGATGAAAGTTGAATGTTAGAAGACAGTTTTCGACCTGAAGAATTCTTTTGAAGCCTGTTTCAGGTGTCAAAATATAGCAATTTATTGCTTCCAACAAAACCCAACAATATTTAATAACTTTCTTTTTTCAGGGTGCTCTTGGTTTACCAGGACCTCCAGGGATCAGAGGAAAACCAGGACCTCCAGTAAGTTTACACATCAAATTTTGTTCTCAGTATATCACTGTGTGTTGTTGATGTTTTTACCACTGTTGATATTTGACACTTTTTGTGTGATTGTTATGTTCACATTGGATGTAATCCCCAGAAGTGGCCTAATTAAAAATGCATAAGAATAAGGTCTAAGCTGCTTTTATTTCTAGTGGCTGGTGTTAATGAGCAAGTCAGATCCTAAAATGTGAAGCTTTATTACCAAGATTAGTATATGTGTCAAATTTTACTAGAGTGCTTAGGATATTAGATATTCTGGGACAATTGCTGTGGGGGGGAATGGACATGTGGATAATGTTTGAAACAAATCCACTGAGAGCTTTGGGAACTTGCAGATGACCATTTGGACTAGCTGGATTTGCAGGGAATATGTGAGATCACATTAATAACAGCCAGTAATTTCTCACAAGGATGGGAGTAGTCACAAATTCCTGTATTTACTGATTTTCAGCAGCTTTAAAGGCTTCTGTGCACTGCTGCCACTTCTGCTGGGTTTTTAGATGTTGAGGCAGAAAAGGCAATACTGCACAGGGTTACCTGGCTCTTGCTCACCTGTTTTAATGCTAATATCTGTCTCTTTTCAGTATTTCACTAAAAGCTGCCAACACTCACTGCACTGTCAATTTTCTAATGTACAATCAAGCCGATAACTGGTGAACATACTTAGATCTCATAAATGTCATGGGCCCTTAAATTCATTAACACTTTCCTTGTCCTGTAGAATTTACAGTATAAACATGAATTCTACAATAAAATTATGCATATTTGCTTAAGCTTAGATGGGAAAAATCATATTTTTTTTTTTTCAAAAGTGCAAGAATTTCCTCTTTCAGGATGAGGCTGATTCACATGCTTATCTTAAAAGTTATCTGTTCCTGAAAGAGCTGTGGATTTTAAGCACAAACTGAATGTGACCAGCCTTGTGACTTATGTTAAATTAATCTATGAGACCTCAGTCCTGCAAGTAATAGAAATTTACCTTTGTAGAATGAATTTACAATGAAGTCATTAATGTTAAAAATTAGAGAAATGTTTCCCAGGTCAGACCTTAATTTTGCTCAAGTGACATCTACTTATGGTGGCAGAAAGAGTCTGAAAATTTGGAAGAACAGATATAACTTAGAGAAATTTGGCCCATTTTTAGATGTGTTGAAATTTGTATATAATGAAGATACCATTACATGTGGATAGGACCTAATTTTATTGTTATTAATCACAAAACTGCCATTTCTTTGGCTGTGATTAGATACTTAAAATATATGTGTATAAACCAATATCTGTAGCAGTTACTTTCTGGATGTTTAAATAATAGGTAGTTTTTATTGTGAAATGTAGTTTTATTGTGAAAACAACTATATATTTAATGAGATTTTTATGTGATTCTCCCAGTTTTCTCTGTCCTAAACTAATTTGAATTTTTTTTGTTGTGACTTCAAAGAGATATGAAGAACTAGTTTTATAGTATCCAAAGAGAGGCAGATATAAAATTTCCTATTTAGTGAAAAAGTAATCTCAACTTTCTGTTGGCCTTTTTGTTAATAAATGTTTTTAAAATCCTCATAACCATCTGTTATTAAAAGATGAATTATCATCAGAAATCTTAACTGTCTGGATTCTTTTCAAGGGTAAAATTGGAGAACCTGGACCCCGTGGACCATTGGGTCCTCAGGGACCTGAGGTAAGAAATTGCTTGGTAGTGGTAAATTGAATGTTGGTTCTAAATGATGATAATAAGAGGTAAATGAGTTTGCTTCATAAAAGACTGTTTTCTTAGTTGAATTAGGGAAATCTTCTTATTCAGTCATATTTGATTAATTCATTCTCCTCCATAAAGTACAAAAAGATTCCAGCTCATAATTTTTTTCTGCAAAATGTTAATGTACAGGATCTGTGCATACAAAGTAGTTCTTCATTTGCTCATGTGATTAGGATTTGCTGTCTCTTGAATCCTGTTGTTATGGGGTACACCTGGAGTGAGACTCGTGTGATTTCTGAGGCACACTTCCATTTGTAAATATTAAAACATGTTTACAAATGGGATTTTCCATTTTCCAGGCCTGATTGCATATTTATCACTTAAAAGAAACACAGAGGATAAGTCACCTGGGAAGGGTTGCCAAGCAATTGTATCTGGAAGTGAAGTTTCCTAAGAAGTCCTGAGTGCTATGGAAGTCTGTGCAGAAACTCAGTCTCCAAATTGTCCCATTTTGGTGCTTTTTAGCATTCATTACCACAGGCTTTAAGGAAAAATGCTGTGGTCTGTACCAAAAAGACATGTTTATACACAGACATATGTATCTGCTGGAGAGATGAAAGCAGAAATTGTGGATTGTTCTTTCTAATCAGCCTCCTGCAATGAATGTATTTTGGGTTTTGTTTGGTTTGTGGTGGGGTTTCTTTGTTTGTTTGTGGGTTATCCTTTTTTAAAAAAAATATGAATGGAAGACATATACTAGTAATGATCCTTTTTCTGCCTTTACATGAGCACATCTCCTCAAACCAAGGCTCTATGCTCCTACCTTTCTTATTAGGCAAAAGCCCTCACTGAGGGAAAACCCACTGGAAAGTGCATTGTAGCAACACAAGGTGGTCTGCTGAGAATAAGTCCCTCTCATTTGGTCAAAGGGTGTGCAGAAGACACAAAGCCTGTGCATGTTGTCCACAGCTGCCACCCTCTGTGGCTCAGGATTTTATATTTTTCAAGACTCTTCATTGCATGATTTCTTTGCATAGCTTCCAGCAAGGGAGGTCAGTAAGGTAACTTGAGGCAGGTTAATCCCAAATTGTTGGTCTTGAGGCCTGTGTCCTGCTGCCTCTGCTGGTAGCCCTTCCTAGTTGCTTGTTCCAACACACACATGCTGCTCCTTTGTGTCTGGGGAAAAGATCATCCTGGGCTGCTTACCCTTAGGGCAGATAGAGATGGGAATCTTTCTGTCTGAAAAGCTCAGTATTTCCCCTTGCTCAGGAGTGCAGAACTACTTCATCATTAGAAGGCAAATAAGGTGCATGATGCTAGATAATTAAAACTTGGGTGTCCAGGCACTTTTTTTGAGTAATTGTCTGCAAAATGGTCAGTTTAAAACTGCAAAACAATGTTTCTCTTGATTTCAGTCATGCAAGACAGTTCCAAATAAACTAAGAGGTTTTTCCACCTTTTACTTCATAAAAATATGGTCACCATATGGCAAAACAGAAACAGAAGGGATGTAGGATAGCAGCATACTGGGATTTTGGACAAATTGAAGATATTAGAAGTTCTATAATGAAAGGAATTTAAAATAAGCAACTTAAAACTGAAGTCTGTATGTGTCCCTCCAGTTACATTGTCTTATAAAAATAAACTAGTTGTTGTTGCCAGAAGTTATTTAGACACAACCAAATATATGAAGTATGAGCAAATAATGTAGATTTTTCCACAAGAAAAGCCTCATCCAGTCTCTTCTTCCAAAGCCAGCCAGCTAGCAGGTCAGACAGGGCTGCTTTCCTTGTTCCTGTTTCATTATCTGAATGGTCAGACTTCCTGTGACCCCATGTAGAAAACATGCATTATATAGTATACTCAATGATCCCTTGATGTTTCTGGAAATAGAAGAATGTGATGAATTAGTGTCTTTCAAGTATTGAGAGTACTTTGGATTTAGTATAGATGTGACAATCCATACCATATGCCTTCTGTGAAAGATTTCATTTTTAAATCCCCCAAAACTTATATTGGGATTTGTTGGACTTTGCTGTGAGCAGGAGGAACAAGGCTGTGACTGCCCAGTGCAGAACCTCTCAAACTCTGCTTCCAGCTATTCCTCTCTCCTTTTGTCCAACATTAAGACAGTGGTATTTATAAATTCGTTTTGGGATTTATAAATTTGTTAAGAACCTGAGGAAAGAGCCTTTGATCTTTCCAGTGACACATTTGAGTGTTTCATTCCCAGTACAAAGAATAAGTAGTGCTGTCCCTGATTTTCTTCCCCTGTAAACTGCAGTAACTCTGGCACTCCAGCAGCTGAGCTCTGTAACTCTCTCTGCACACAGCTGTGGGAGCAGGGCAGGCAGACACTGATCATCCTCACGGGGTTTTGTGGGTTGAAATGCAGATCACCAGTGAGTTGCTTCCTAAATCTTTCCTCTGCAGCTGTGCAGCCAAGGTACACCAGGTCAGAGTTGAAATAAGCCACCCACCTCTAGCCAGGGTCCATTTGGGACTGCAGTGCTGCTGGCAGGAGGGCAGAGGGAGGGACAGAGGTCTGGCTCTTGCTCTCTGGGTGGCCAGACAAGTTCTGGCTGCAAAGTGACTCTTTCAGGGCAGGAGTCCTGCAGTGTCAGGCCAAATTCTCTTCTGGATGTGCTTCTGCAGAGCCAGGGTCTGTCGTGTGCCTGAATGCCTGCTGCTCACCAACCACTGGATATACTCAGTGAACACCTCATGGAGTGGAGTCTTCATCATTGCGCTGCTTTGTCATGCATCTGAAAATGAACCACCGAAATATAAAATTTCTGTAGAGCTTTGTTTTATTGGCATGACAACTGGAAAGTGCAGATCTGACTGTTCTAACCCACAATGTCTCAGTTTACTGTGTGCAATGAAGTATGCAGTGCTTATTGTTTATGTGAATGAAATTAGACAAGCCTTTGACAGGCTTCCACTTGTATTCAGAATATTTTATAGTTAAATTTTGCTCTAGGAATTGCATTTAATTATCCCCCCAAAAAGAGGGTGAGTTATAGTTCCCTTTGGATGTGCCTTGAGAGTGTTATAACTAGGTTTCATGTGAAGCAGAGAGAATTTTTCATTGTCTTCAATAGAACCTTTTCCATCTGTGCAGTATTGTCTTGATCTGAAGTCATTAGCTCACTCCTTCAGGAAGGTACCTGTATGGGACTCAGCTGGTGTGTTCCATGCTCAAGGCAGCAGCCTTACAAAAGAAAAGGATACATTCAAAAAACAGCAAAGAGTCAAAAAGGCAAACATTTTGTAAGTGAATCAGTGGCTGCTTTGAGGTCTTAATTTAAAAAAAACCTTTATTTTTAGTGCATGTTTCACATGCATTATCACATGATTTTTTGAGTTTTTGCAAACAATGCCAGGTGTGCAGTGATAACATAGTTTTCTGTTTCAATATTGCATCAAGTCAGTTGCATGCAAATGATTTGTAGGAAATATAGAAATAAAGATAATTTAAAGGCTGAACTAATTGTGTGCTCTGGCACATATCTGAGGAAATGCTCTTGTGAAATTGCTTATACTCTCTACTTGCCTTTGCACAGAATCTTCATCTGGTCCTTTCCCAAAGTTCTATGTCTGCATAACTCATGCTTTCAGAAGAATTGTAGGTTTTTGCAGAAACCTTCTTGAGATGATTTGATTATAATTAGTAATGAATCTCTAATAAGGTATCTTGTTGAAGTTCAGTAGCTACATCCAGTCAGTCTTGCTTCTCAAAATTTATTGTAAATTCTTATTGAAATTAATTTCAACCTGTGATTGAATGAACTCTTTTTGGAGCAAGGGAACCTGGTGACTGAAGGGGCTGTTGCACTCCCTGGAGACACTTTCCCTCCACCATGCCTCTCCACCCCTGTTTGTCCTGATCCCCTTGAGGGCAGCCAGGGGCATGAAGATGGGTGGCCAGTGATGCTGGCAAATGTCATGTGAAAATGGTTTGAGGTGACATTGTGCAAATGAGAGAGAATTCCCCATGGAAATGGAGTGTAATGTCTCAATACTTCTGATTTTCTGCTTCCATATTAGCAGCCACATAGGAAAACAAAAGAAAAGCAAAAGCTTGGCAGAGTGCTCATCTCTGGAGCACTGAGATATGCCCTAACATAGTAACAACTTGGTCATCTCTGCATTTTTTCAAACTAAACATTATATCAATAAATGAGAGCAATAAATATGTTAATTTTATATTTAAGTGTTCAGTACAAAAAGCAAAACTCCCACAGGAAGGATAAAGCATGCTTGTGTTGAGATAGTTGGCACTTCAGATTTCTTTGATGCCACATTTCTTTTGATTAAATGAAGTGGATTCTAAAGTGCTTTCCTGGCAAAAGACCACATCTGTAGCAAGATTTTGAAAATAATTTGTATCCTACCAGCTGCTGGGCTTCTGGCTGATGGAAATGAATAATCTGCATTTCCTTAGAGGTCAATACCAAGGGCTGGTTGGTTCTGAATAGTCTGGAAACTACATTGCAGCTGGAAACTATACGTTAATCTCCTGGCCTTTCACCTATGGAAGAATAATGAATTTTTAATCTGGAGTAATTTCCCATGGAACTGACTGCGGAATAATTCATTTCAAATTTAAGCATTGCCAGAGACACATCCCACTTCACTATGAGGAATCTGATTGGCAAATCATTATATGAAATACCATTGCAGAGGTATTTCAAGAGCTCCTTCCTGGTTCATTCTTTTTCTGGAATTGTCTAAAGTGGTTGTTTGTGTCCTGGATTATTACATTTATTCATGGATTATTAATGTGAGAACATCTTAGAAACAATGTTCTAATACTACCATAGCATCTGCCTTTTTTCATGGTTGTGCTCAAGAGGAAAAGTCTTAATCCATCTTCACAGAAAAGATAAAATTATGAGGATTTTAAATTTTTAAATGCATTGTTTAATGTTGATGTTCTCAGACAAGTAACCCTCTTGTATCCCAATACATGAAAAGATTTCAAAATACCATGTTTGTTCTACCTGCAATAGTACTTGTCCATGCCTACATCTCATGGTCCTTACTGAATTCCCTCTAGAAAAATTTAAACAAGTAAATAAATAAAGTAGATCTATTCATTCATAAAAGCATTAGAATCTTTCTTAATTAACATTTTTCTAGGCAGATTGTTTTCTGGAATGTTTATTGCCAAGAGGAAGTTGTCTGTGTCAGCATTTAGCATTTGTTCACACATTAGAAATGAGCAGATTTACAGATATGTGAAACAAGTCACCCCTTGGTAACTATTTAAGGTCTGTAAACAAGTAAATTTAAAATAAAAAAAGGACAAGCAAAAAAAATTTCTAAGGAATTGACTTAACTCTTCGATGTATTTCAGCAGACAGCAGAGGCCAGGATTTTAAAAACACCTCCTCTTTTGAACTGTCTAGAAATGGTGATGCAAGTGAGTGTTCTAGGTGTGAGCCTCAGGGCCTTGGTGACATGTAAATAATATGCTCTGTGCCACCTAGAGGCATGTTGGAATTGTTGCACAGCTCTGCTTGTAATTGCTTATTTATGGCAAAAGAAAAGGAAACCACTGTATTTCACAATATTTTCACAATACTGATGTATTGTGTAATATTGAGTGTTAGAGTTGCTGCCCATCTTCTGAAAACTCAGACCATTCTTACTCTTTTGTGGTTTTCTTTCAGACTCATTAGCATCCAACTGATTTTTAAAAATGGTTCTGTGTATGTGCTTTTTGTTTCCATTATTGGAAAAATATGCATATATTTTTATCTATAATGATTTTCTCTTAATGAAGAAGGAGACTTGTTCTTCCGAGTGTTAGACCATGGGTTTGGTTAGATGTAGTAATAAATATTTTGCTCAGAGGAAGTGGCAGTCTTGCTGTTTTCAGATGGTCAAAATTTAATGAAATGTGGAAGTTTATTAAAAAAGCAAAATCTTGTCCTGGGACTGAATGAGCAGTGTGCTAACTACAGGGTCAATTACCAATGCTTTATTTTATCCTACAAATGTAAGATCGTGGATTCTCTCTGGATGTTTATGGAATTTAACTCACTACTGCTTAACTACTACTGTATTGCATAAAGGCTAGTGGCACCATTTTTCTTTTCCTTAAAATACACTCATTTCTTCTAAAGCAATCTAGCTGGAGCTGAATTCCTCTGACCCAGAGGCCTCCTCATGGTGTCCCAAGCCAATACCTACTGGCCAGGTGGTTTGCAGTGATAATTTTGGTTGATTCCTTTCCTGTACATAATTACCTTTTCTTACAGCTTGACCTACACTAGAGTGTATTTCACAAAGGCCAGTTCTGAATAATGCTACATGCTGATGACCTTCAGTTAATGCCAGCCAGACCTTGATTATCACCTGCTGGTCTGGAGGCAAAAGCCTCTTCCCTTTTCTTAATCTTGCAGTGATCTTGTCCTTAACGTGGATTCAAGGGCTTCAGCTGCTCTCTCAACTTTATGAAAAGAGTAGTTGAATTCATAAGTACGGGACTTGATGCAGGCTGTTCTCTGGTGATTTTTTTGTGCCTCCAAACCAGTCCAATGGTTTAATTTCAAACATTGCTTAGCGGATAAAAAGTCTTATTGTGAGAGAAATTAAATCCATGCTGACATCTGCTAAATTGAGTTTAACAAAAACTGCCTAAAATCTGTCACTTATCCAAGTCCTTTCAAGGAAACATAATGGATTTTGACATTTTTTGGAATGGTAGAAGAAATTTATTTCTTGTTTCTGTGACTCAGGTTTATTAAATGAATGAACAGAATCAAAACAAGTACATTGAAAACATTCCTACTCTGCAAATCATTTGTCTGTATGATTTCTTTAGGGTTTTCCAGGAGATATTGGTGTACCTGGATTAAATGGCCCTGAAGGTCCTAAGGTAAGACTATATGAAAACATTTTAAAGATAACAGTAAATAGTGTTAATCTCTGAGGGAAAGGCTCTGAGAGATGGACACTGGCATTATGAGAAGATAATCCTACTGTCAGAATGCAGATACTTTGCCTCAGGTGTTTATATGAGGAAGTTATTTCAATGTTTAATGCTGTCCACACAGTTCTGAGAGTAATTACAGCATTAGGTGGAAGCTTGTAATGGCAAAATTAGTTTGAGAAAATGCTATGTAGCTAGAAAGTATCATATGTTTCACCTGTACTTAAATAGAATGCATGCCAAATGTATGCAGATCTTTGTATTACTCAGGTTCCACCTGCCCTAAGAATTATTTTTAACAATTTTTAAAAGAAATCATATTTGAAGGTATGGAAAATGTGTAAAATTTATGCACCAGATTAAATTATAGACAAAATAATAGATATAACAATTAAGGATAAAATTTATCTACAAAACTGTGCCAGAATAATTTAGCTTCTGCTCTTTGGTATATTAAATTTTTAGACCAAACTTAGGCAATAATTACACAGATAGAGTTTTCAATGAAGCTTGGAATAAAAGCAGATATAGGAAATTTTTTGTTGAATTGGAAATGGTAGAGACTAATAGAAAAAGTGCAGGTAGCTCAGAAATAACCCAAAGGAAAATGATTGGATGATATCTAAAGATTAACTGCTTGTTGAAAGGCAAATACCAACGAAGTTCCTCACTCATCAGCCTTGGGACTATTCTTACACTGTATTTTCTGTGGTGAATAGGCACAAGTATGGCAGAATGAAATCTGTAAATGAAACCAAGTTGAACATCTTTAGATTATCTAAAAAAATGCACTTTTTGCTAATTCATTCCACCTCAGTTATTTCAGTTTGATTCATGCAAGAACTAAAACAATAAATCCCATTATAAACTTAGACCAAAGACATTGCCAGATCTCTTTGAAATGAAAGCACAATAATGCAGTTAGAAAGCAAGTGAAATTGTAGAACATATGAGTCAAGATGTCTCATTAATGCCTCTGCTCAAAGCATGAGAATGCTTTATCTCTGTAGTACATTACTGGGCATTTTTATTCTAGAAGGACTCGGTCAAGTGAGACTAGATGCAGAAATAGTACTTGAATGGCTTTATTCTGAGGGACAGTTTGTTTATTAGACTAAAATGAAGGCCTTTTTTGACCTTCAAGTAAACCAGAGGGCAGAAACTGGTGAGGCAAAAGAACAGTGCAAGACCAACAATATAATTTGTCCAAGAACAAATCATACAGGTTGTCTTTGAGTAAACAGACATTTTCAAATAATCAAATTGCTGAAGCCATAGCCTATGTTTTCTGTATCTCTTCTCTTTCAGCCATGGCAAGAGCCTTTTACCAAAATAGACATTAATTGGCTAGGCAGGCTGAGAGCTAGTTATCTGATGGGGCAAATTGAGGAGAAGTTAAAATGTGTTTCTGAGGGTGTCCACCTTCAATTCTGATTTATTGCTTTGCTAACTTCTTTATATGTGTTTATGCATAATGTTAGCAGCCTTATGTGAATGAGTTTGTCCCACCATTGCAGTGGCTGTTGCTCTTGCGTTTGAGTTACCAGAGTGTTCACAAAAAAAACCCCTGTGGTGGTGAAAGACTCTGTCTAGGGAAAATACTAGAAGAGAAATACAGCAATTCTTGATCTGCAGTTCAGATTTAATTGCCCAAGATTATACGTGAACGATGTAACAGATCTAATCCCTGCTGCTCGGTTTGTTCAGTGAGATCGAATTGTTGCACATTATATCTGAGGAATTTGCTAGAATTCTGTTTCTGTTTAATACATATGTTACAGATTTGTTGCGTTTTCACACATTCCAGAGGAAAAAAGTTACTAAGAGGTGGACTATAAAGTTTGAGACTCCATGTTCCTTTGATACAGAATTACACAGCTGAACCAGATTTGTTGCTCTCCAGCACATTTGGTATTAGAGAGAAAAAGCTTAGACAGCCTGCCCTAGTCAGGGAGAACTGATGGCTTACATTTGAAAAGAAGGATTACCAAACTGGAAAAACTGTTATACTGCTCCCAGTACTGAGAGAGAAGCTCTGCATGACTTTGGAAATGTTTGGCTTTTGGGATTCCATCTGCCTTGAGTTGACTGCAGTTCTAAAATTTTCCTCCATCTTTTATTTTTAGAAAACTGTTCTCATTATGCTGCTATTTTCCTCATGTTTTTGTTTATGCTTCCTCAGAAGCAAAACCCATTTTAAAAGCCAAGAAAGCAGGGTAAGCTTTATTTTTTAGGAGTTGGTGTGGGATAAATTCAACTTCTTGGACATTTAAGCTCTATTGAGTGTAATCAGCTGTCTCTAAATGCCAGTAGAAGTTCTGGATTGTAAATGTTCCCCAAATTAGTGAAATAATCAACAAATCTGATCTTTCTAAATCGATGTTCAAAGGATTTATTATGTAATTTGGTCTACAGAACATTACTCAGCTTGGAAACAATATTTTAGGAGGTGTTTGATCTTGATCCACCGCTTATTAAAAAAATGGCAAAACACACTTTTTTTTTTTTTAAAAAGGGAATAAGAATGTTTTTAAGAAGTTCTGAAATAACTTTGCTTGTTCCCTATGTTATTCTTTGCAAGTATTTCTTTGCAAGAAAAGTGAGAGGAAAAGATGGTCAAAAAATGCTGACTTCTACTGTAGTTTTTCCAGCAGTGTGTGTTGTACCATGGAAGAAGCTAAGAGCTTCCTTCCCCTGTTAACTTATGTTTGTTTGTATAACACATTTTAATAAAGTGATTATTAGGAGCTTCACCTCTTCTGGAAGGAATGGTCAGCTGGGAAGTTATGTATGGGAAATACAGGATACCCCATTTGCTGACTCCTGTTTTTTTCCAGACACTTTGGCATATGTGCATTGCCTCCCTTCATTTTCTGTTTTTGCCTGAAACCTCAAGGAGGAGATGGAAATGTCATTTAGTATTAATCTTCAGTTTACAGCCTGGAATTTTTTTTCTGTATTCAGTTCAGTGCAGTGGAAGGGTGTGTACAGTAGCAGTGCTGCTGCCATTTGCACTGTGCAGTTACACTGCACTGAAATCCTTATGTCCTAATGGGCTTTGCTGTTAGACTAAACAGCTGTGCCAATGAGAAAATGTCATTACTAACCATAGGACAATATTACTTATTTAGTAATATTTTAATTACTGCTGAAAGCCCTGCTGTCACTTTTGTGGTGGTATGTCCAGCAGCCCTCCACCCCAGTCCTTCCCAGACTGATGGGCTCTTCCCTGACACTCCCTGCCTTGAGATGGGCTGTTCCATTTTTCTCTTCCATTTTGCTTTGCCTGCTGAGTAAATTGTTACTGGACCAGTGCCTGGACCAAAGTCTAGACTTCAGCTTCATTAGTACACAGTTAATAAGGCTTACACTTTCCACCATGGCTTTCCTCAGAGGATAATCATATCTCTCCTAAAGGGCAGCTTCTTTGTTCTTGTTGCTTTATCTGATATTGTTAAGCTTAGGTTTCCCAGAGCATTAATATGTTTACACTTTTTTTGTTGTGCTATGCCAGGTCAAGTGCTTTTCCCAATTATCCCGTTGTAATTGGGGTGCCCAAGGTTTTTGATACTCTGCTAGCTGCAAAGTCTTTTTAACAAAGTTTTGAAAATGTTAGTGTGAGCAGTCATGAAAACTCTGAGCTGGCAGAGGTTAAGGTGCTTTATCTCTGGGTAGCTGATTATTACCCTAATAGAAAAGTAGGGGCTGAAAATCACAAGTAGTTTTGGACAAGTTAGTGGTCTAAATTCACTTTGTAGTTTCTTCCCATTGCAATGTGTCAACATGTGTTGTTCTAAAGACTTCCTTAATACAAGGTCTGCACATTGATGATGGTTTAATCTTACAATGGTAGTGTGCTTTGCCTCTTCCAAAAGGAAGAAGCTGTTATATCGTGTTCAAATATTTTTTTTTCCTTCTCACAACACAAAAAGAATAATGCTTCAGCAAAATCTATGTAGAAGTTTTTATGATGCTTGGTTTTCTGCATCTTTGCCTGGCTTTATATGGGAAACACTATGAACCAATGTAAGACATTAGGTGTGCTGCCTCACTTTTGGGTTTGTAGGAGGAGAGAGACTAGACCAACATGATGAAAGTTGATGTAAATTCTCACTGTGTTTGTTTGCATGTTTAGGGAGCTCTGGGTGACCGAGGGCCTCCAGGGCCACAAGGCCCCAAAGGAGTTGAGGTAAGATGAAAAAATTATCTAATTAAGAGATTGTGTTTCCAAGTTGTGAGGGGTTAAGAGGGTTAGACAACAATGGTTAGATGTGCATGGTGTTGTCAAGCAAAATTTGAAGCCTCTTTTGCATTTTGGCAAGTGTTTTAAAAAAATTTTTAGCAGCCTTATGGGGATATGCATCCATTATGTGGTTTATTTTAATTTCAGTGGAATCTCATATTATATATGTCCAGAGCAGTATGTGGTTTTTCTAGTTGAACTGGGGAGATGGGAGGGAAGGGAATGGGAGCTGTATGGAAATAGAAAACATATACCAATTTAATTACAGTGTCATAGGTACTCCTAAGTAAACACTTAGACCCCTATTAACTGAAAGGGGAGAAAGGCAGTTCCTCATCTTATAGATTCATCAAGTATTCTTAATTCATCATCATAAAAATAAAAGCTTATATCTTGAATGCTAAAAGTAACTAACATTAAAAATAATTTAGTTGGTGATTCTGAAGGTAGAACTCTAGACTTCTAAGGGGCTAAATGATGGGTTTCTGTGCCAGATACTGAGTGAGTGAAAGCACAGTGGTCTGTTTCCAGGTGTTTCTATCAGACTTGGACTCAGGCAAACCCACATGAAGCTTAGGATGATATAATAAATACAAACAGTTATCTGCAGACTTTCTTTTTTAAAACTGGACTTGTCACCAAGGTCATTGAAGTCCTGATTTCTTTTAGGGAGAAGTGGGACCAGCTGGACCTGTTGGAGGAGTCGGCCCAAGAGTAAGTATGAGGAATTTTGGTAGGGCAGGCTGTTTTTCAGTAGGAATATTGCTTTGAAATGTAAGTTTACTGTGAGAAGTGATAAAATGGCATCTCCTGATTGAATGTGTGTTTTTCCTCAGAACATGCTCAAAGCAGAGCTGGGAGGGGAAATGATTTTCCATACAAAGGGTTTGAAAGGAAATCACTGCTGTAGTGCACGAAATATAATGCTCCTCTGAGACAGATGAAACTGCCATGCACCTCCTAGGGACTGAACCAGCTGATATATCAAAATATTTCAACTGGGGAAGAACCTACTCAGCTCACAGGGAGCAATGTAAAGGATGTATGCTTTAAGAAATCTACCAGAAACTTGGCAGATAGTTACTGAAAAGAATAAAACTGCAAAGTCACAATAAACATGCTGTTTATGCTGACATGTTTTAAAAGTTAGCAGTTTAAAACTATCATCCAATTTTTTTGTTAGTTATAAAACTATACTCTTGTCTAAGAGTATTTCAATGGTCTTGAAGCTTATTTTTAGAAAATTTCTCTGCTAAAATGGATACTAACCTGCTCTAGGAACTACAGGAGTGTCTGTAAGTTTATTGAGTGTAATTTGATCTTCTGCCTTTACGTGATTTGATTATGTGTGGTAATCACTGACTTGCCTTTCATTCTGGATGACTTCCCATTTCTTGCATGAGTTTGAGAGTCTTTTCCACTGTTTTCTGCTTTTGGAGTGGATATATGCATATGTCATTTTTCCTGTTCAGTAGCTAGTCAAAGCTGGGAATTTGCTTTCTGTTAAAAATTATATTAAAATATTTATTTGCCACATAGATTAGGTGTTAAGACAAACAAACTCATAGCAAAACAAAAAAAGGCAAAAGACCAAACACAGCTTTCCCACAAAAGTCTCTCTGTTTTTCAGCTGAGGAAAACATGCAAAAAATTAAACAGAATTTCAAAACATTCTGTAACTTAGTTCAATATTGATTTTAATCTGTCTGAGCTTCTGCTGAGAGCCTCATGGAAATTTTTATTTTGGCTGCATCATTGTTTGAGTCTCCTCCTTGGGCAGGGCTTCATGGCTGGACAGCAGCTCCCATGTCGTGCTGTGGCCATTGGAAAGGAAGATGCTGCAGTGGGTGACTCATGGGCAGTGAAACACCACCTTCCATCCCCCACATCACCGGCACGCACAGGCCACCATCAGCCGCTGTCAGAGTGACCCAGGAGGAAACATTTTTGTGTAACCTAGCAAAGTGAAATATGTTTTATCTATTTTGGGTCAATTTGACCTAATTATTAAAGTTTTTCTTTCTCTCAGTGGGAAATGTGCACACCATCGGCATGCCTTATGGCTCTCTGGTTTCTCTCTCACAGCAAGCAGCTGAGAGCAGAGTATGTGCATCTGAAGGGAGCCCCAGGGTTGCTGGCTCTAGACATTTTTTAGTAGCTTGCTGGCTGACATACTCCTGAAACGAGAGATAGGGGAAAAGGGAATTTTTCTTGATGGGCAGCTCTGCCTGTTTTTCTTCCTTGTCCAGGGGCCCAGAGGCTCTTGCCTGGATTCTCTGGCTTCTCTGGACTCCAGCTGTTTCACAGCTCCAGGCCAGCTTGTTTGTGCTGCTGCTCTGCACTCTGCTTCCACCTCTGCTTGTCCTTGGTGCTGCCCTCCCACATGTGACACACGCCGAGTGTGTGGGTGAGAGTCACAACCAGGGCTGAGATCTCACACAGTGTAGCAGGACTGAGCCAATAAGCTGCTGAACACATCTGTCTTTTTAAATTATGCTTGCTTGACTGCAGTTTGATGTTCATTTGGTTTACATAGCTTTTGCTTCCATCTTCAGTGAAAGGAGTTTTAAGAAGTGGATGTTGCACCTGAAAGTAAACACTGTCCCTACTGTGTTGTCACTGAACTCATTAAATGGCCATGGGGGCAGAGGAGGGACCTGAAGAAGGGGTCTGGCTGTGCATGGCCCCAAGGCACCATCAGCTGTCAGCTCTGTCTTTAGCTGACAGATATGTTTAAACTTGTGTTTTGCAGCCTCCAGGAGTGGGAATTCTTCATTTTCCTCATCAATCTGCTTCAGTTGTTTGCCTGGTTTACAGTCCTTTTTTCTAATGTCTGACTGTTTTATCTGGAAGTCTTGCCTGTGTTTTTCTCACTACAGCCTTGCTTCTTGCCCCACAAGCTTTATTTGTGGGCAAGGTTAAATAGGTTTGTTCTCTTCTCAGCCACTGTTACCTTAATTTGCTGGGCTTGTCTGAGGTAGGTAAAGTATCCTTGTAGGTGATGTACTGTAAACCCTTCATTATTCTTGCGAAACAATAGCAGAGCAGGTTTCTAGTGCTTCTGGAATCCTCATCTCTTTTACAATTTCTGGTCAAAATATCCAATCCCTAGTTCAGGTTTGTGCTTGTGGCTAGCTGGCAGCCATAAAATGTCACCTCATTTTTCTCCCTCCTTCCTGCCCTGCCCTTTTTTCTACCATTTGCTTTTAAAAACATGAAAGAGACCAAAGACCCCTGGGACTCACCTGAGCAGTGCTGCCATCAAAACAGATTGTCTTCTGCTGGAACAGAAGTGAATTTGAACCTGCACAGGGGTTCTCAGTCCCCGCTCAAAAAAGAACTTCCAGGTGTCTAAAGCAACTAGAGACAAAACTGAGGATGTTCCCCTGCTTACTCAGGATGTATCTCAGTTCCAAAGACCTCAGTCTGTCTCAACTTTGGAAGAGGTGTTTGAGCTGAATCTGATCACATCAGTGGATGTTTCATTAATTCCTTTCCAAACCTTCCTACCCATTCTATTCCAAAATCAAATACTTACATTCTCTTAAATTAATCCTTCTACAATGAAAAAAAAAAAAAACCACCTGATTTTTTTGGTGCTTGCTTATTTGTCCCATAAAACTACAGGAATTGCCCTACTAAAGATGTGTTTATTCAGTGTCCACCCACTTAACCCTCTCTCTCAAAGGCTATCCAAATATTAACACTGTAACTGTCAGTGTAGCTCAGCTCACTCAATGCAAGCATTGGTGCTTTTTTTGTTGTTTTTTTTTTTTTTTAGTATCTTCATTGCTTGAGAAGTAAATGCCTTTAAAAGAGTGAAGATTGTTTTAAACCAGAAAGTAAAAAGGAACTGTTGCAAGTTGATTCCTTTCTGAGCTATATGTGTTAAACAGAAGCTGGAATTTATGTAGTCACAAGATGAGCAGTTTCTCCTGATGATAGTGGAAAATGTTCTCAACTCTGCCCCACACCCCCAGTGCAGTATTTTTTGGAAGTGCCTGCCTGTGGGCTGAAGGCATGTGGGAAGCCTATGGAGGGATTGAAATAGAATGATAGTGAGAGATATTTATATCCACACCTGTACGTACCAGTTGTGAGGTGAAAGGAAGCACACTTGGTTGCTGTTTCATGAAAAAGAAGGGTAGAACTTGCAGTTAATATTTTAGGAAACAAACATTTCCTTTGGGATTGCCCTGCCCTGGAAGAGTAATTTTCTCAGAGGTTTGCCAGTAGAAAAGCAGCCATCCCTACTTTAACCTTCTGTCAGTGGCTTTTCCTCCATGTGTAAATGTATTGTATTTCTGTTTAAAGCCAAATCCATGTGTTTCAGATTGCTTTACCAGTTAAATCCACTTGTTCCATTTTCTGATCAACTTCCATCTGTTCTATGTCCTTTGCAGCTAGTATATAGCTGAGGAGTGACAGCCAAGAAACCTTTACAAGCTGTAACTCCAGTTCAGCTCTCATAAGGCTTAAAATTATCAAGGCAGTTTATAGGGGCCACTGCTTTTCTTTTGATGAATTTCACTTTAAGCATTTTTATGTTACAGTCTTGCTGTATAGAAAGACCTTAATTTTTTTACAGCAAAGTAGTCCAACAGTATGTAGTGACCTGCAGAAGCCCATCACTTGTTCTTTGTTAAGCCTTGTGGAAAGACATGACTTGCTTTATCTGGTTCTCTCAGAACTTCTCTTCATGGTCATTTCTCCCTACATTCTTGGCTATTCCATATATTAGTCCATTGGCAACAACAGAAATATGTTCCTAAAGTGATTTTATTTATTGAAATTTGTTGGGCAGAATGAAATCACTCAGGTGGACAAAGAGAATGAGAGTAATAGAAAGGGATTAACACAAGTCATGGAACATGCTGAGATAATTTAATGCCATTTTATCCATATAGAGAATTTCTCAGATGCTCAGAAATTAACACACACGTACTCTGAAAGACAGGAACACAGCAGCTGAAGCAAAAGAGCCAAATGAAAAAATGCCATCTCTTTTTAAGAAAAGTTTTATTATCTGTTGCCTTACTTGCTCTTTTCTCAGCTTATGTGGAATGGAAAACTTTTACTACAGACTCTGGTGATTCCAATTATTCAGTTTGCTGGAGCAGGCACTGGTCATTTCTTTTTAGGACCCATCTGCATGGTTTTGATTCTGAATCATTAAAATGTTGAATTAATTTTCTCTCTCCAGTTGTCAGCCTCCAGCAATCTCATCAGCAACTTGCTCAAGAGCCAGGTCCAGTCCCCTGGACCTTTGTTTGCTGGACCAGGGCCTTTTCCTCAGAGCAGATGGGGAAAGTCTGTCTAGGCAGGTCTGTGCTCTCCAGATAGACAAATGGTCAGGCCAGGTTTTATGTGGTAGAGGAAGTAAAGTGTACTGGGAGAGAAAACAATTTCTTAAAAGGGAGACATAATTACATTATAAACATCTAATTGAAAATTAAGGGGGAAAGCTTTCTGGTTTGTGTGCCTTTGTGAGTCTGTGTGAGTGATGACAGAGGGAGGGATGCATGTTGTGAAGTGCTTCAAAGATCCTGTCCCTTTGTGATCCTGCTCTGATTGATGTTGCTGCATTTCTTCTGGCTAGCAGTGCTATTACCACAGTATCATGGCAACCAGATCTGTCAGCAGCAAAATGCTCGTGGAGAGAAATGAGGCTCAAAATCACCATAAGGAGATGGTGTTTGAGCTGATTTTGTCTGGTTCAGGAAGGACAGTTATGACAGCAGTCCCTCAATTCTAAGTATCAAATTTTATTAGTGTTGAGTCCCTGTTATGCTGGAATTAACCAGGAGAGAACATTGCCTTGCCCATTTTTTGTTTCCCTAATATGTTTTTTCAATGTGAAATTAAAATGTGTTTCAATCTTGGATTGTGACAGTTTTTCCTCAGTGTTAACTGCTGTTAGACCTAATACAAATTTTGCTTACTGCTCCAGTATTTGATGAAATATTAAACAATGTATTTTCAGATACAGATTTCTAAATACACTTGCTTAAAATTTTTATATTAATTATTACTAAACTGTACATTTTTAATGCCTGTATTTTGATAAATGGATAAACTGGGATGAAATTATCTTTTTGAAATAAAATATTTACAATATTTTATTCTAATCCTTACTTTAGGGAAAGCCAGGACAGAACGGTTATGTAGGTGACCCTGGACCAGAAGGTTTGAAGGTAAGTGATGGTTTTATTATGAAATAAATAGAATGCATTTGGAATAGAGTTATACACAGCTATTTACAGTGACATACCAGTGAAAGCACACACGCTTCCAAAGAATATAGTTGTGTATCATACTGATGATTCTGTTTCTTGCAAGATCCCATTTTGAAAAAGGAGAAAATCATGCAGGAGGCAGGATTTCTAGGAGACAGGGATGTGTGAGCAAAGACTGCACCTGCTAAAATGAAATTGAGCAGCCTGGAAATGTGAGGGTACCTGGACCAGGGGGCAACAAGGGGCTCAGGGCAGTTCCTACACTGGCAGGGTTTTGGAAGTGTGAATGGGGATGAGATGAAGTGCTGCAGCTCAAAGGAGGAGCTCCTGGCAGCAGAATTTCCCAGTGGTGACCTGCAATCTGTGTAAACAGTGCACAAATAACTGTTTATCATTATTAGATAACTGGATTATAGTCCCAGCCAGATAAGCAATAGTGCTTACACACCCAGCTTCCACCTGTGAAACACACAGCAGAATGTTCCAGTTATGTAAAAGTGTTATTTTGGAGAACAGAATTAATCAGTACTTAATGACAGTTTCAAGATTTTGGGGGAAGGGGGAGAAGTTTGTTAAAATGTCATTCAAATGTCGATTTTCCTAATATTTCATAACAAAATTACAGTAATCAATAAAGTGCACAGGCAATATCTGCTTTTAAGGCAGTAGTGAAATAGTGAAGGTATTTTGCTGAAAGCCTTAAATAAAAATAGAATAATTAATTTATAGTGTTTGCTGACCTAATGTGTTTTGTGAGCACTTAATTGATAGTTTTTATTTGTGCAGGCAAATCCTGAATATATTAGGACATCATTTTACCAGATCAAAATTAGCCACTGACAAAATAGGTTTTGGTTAGTTAATTTTAGCTTTTAAAGTTGTAATTGGCAGATGTAATTTAGAAAATAAGGAGGCTCCTAGGAAAACAGAGGACTTTAATATACACATATGAAAGAAATTACTTTTCTAGTGAACTCAGTTATCTGTTTTCTGCATTTAACAGGGAGAAAAAGGAGACCAAGGAAACCTTGGAAAAACTGGTGAAGCAGTAAGCTTGAATTCTCTTTCTGGTTTAATTTTTAATTCTGTTTTATTTGTAAGCGAATGAATAATTGGTTGCAGACATTTCTGATGAAGTTTGCTGTATTCAAAGCTGTAGTATGTCAGTTATACCTTTGTAATCTTTAAGATTCATACTCTTTAAAGAAATTTCCCCTTTTAAACATTTTCCAAAATTAACTCTACTTTTCTCCCAGCATGTTGTGTGAATATTGCAGTTGGTTGTAGGGATTTTCCAAGGCATGTTCATGTAAGTGAGCAAGTGATCCTTTTCCACTGCATCATTTGAGAGGCTGCATTTAGCCTGAGATGTACTTTGCAGGCTTGTTCTCTCTCTGCTCCATAAAATCACAGAGCTCAAGGTGACCTTGTGGTGACATATAATCCATCCTCTTCTGCCTAGGCAGGATCTGTTATCTTTGCATAATTTCTGACAAATATTTGTCTAACCAGTTATTAAAAAGTTCCAGGACCAGGGCTTCTCTATTTTTTAAAAAGTTATTTCACTTGTGTAACCTGATTCCTTTCTGCTGGAAACAGCATTTTACGTATGGTGGTTGTTATTCTGTGCCTCTTTCATTCTTTCTTTTCAGGCTTAACAGTCCCAATTCAATTAGCCTGTTATGTTTTTGAGATAATTTAAGTCACATTCTAACTCCCCTGTAGTCTGTTTCCAATTCATCCAAACATCTATGACTCCAGCTTACTGCCCAAGCTGCTAAGAGTGCTGAGAAAGGAAACATTGCTTCCTACAAGCCTATTTCTTGTATAGACATGCTCCCTTTTACAGTAGTGTGTTGTTATTCAGTTTGAGATCCACAACCTCCTATCCTGCTTTTTTTAAAGGCATGATCTCTCTCAGTTCTTCCACTGCAGGTGCTTTTTTAGTTGATAGTTGTCACTGAAACATACCACGTTGGAATTCTCTCTGCTTAACTTCATCCCCTGCCCTTCTGTATTTTAACTTTTGTCTGGGATTTATGAGCAGATGTGAGCTTGTTGGCCTATGCTTGAGTTACCCAAATATTGTGTAGAACATGATTAAATTGATTTTATTTCTGGAATTCACCTATGCTGAAGAGAGATACCACACTTTGGTTTGGGCTTAGTGCTGTACTTCTCACATGAACTCTGTTCAGCTTAGTGGGTAGCCAGAGTCAGCTCCCCATTGTCTGCACAGCACTGAGCAGATGTACCTGAGCCACCTCATCTAATGGTTGGTGACTGCAGGAATGGGACAAACTGCTGCTGGTCAGGTCAGCTCCACTGGGCGCTCTGGAGGTTGTGCTCTGGGGAAGGGCACTGAGAAGCCGGACTCTCAGTCTGTTAAAAGCATCTGCTGACACAGGAAGCAGCAGTGTCATGACATTACATAGGGTCCCCTTGAAAGTCATGCAGCATATCTCTAAGGGTGGCTTTTATTACATGTGAATTCTGTCTTTCAGCCTGTAACATGTTAGGCAAAACTGATAGCATTTACTATGTTTTACAGTGACATGCACCAAAACCCTCAACAAAAGACAAAGCTGTGCTCAATCTCGAATCCTTACATCAATACTAGTACATGAAACAGCCACAGAACCTAGTTACTTAACTTTCTGGATTTGACATAGAATTTTTTTTTTTTTTTGCTCCAAAGTGGGCTTGAATTCAGTGGACAAATTTTGCACAATTCAGATATTTTGTATGGGCATAATGTCTTTCACCACTAGAAGAGCTCCATTCTATGTAGTAATTACTAGCTCAAACACATAATCAATGATGATATGTTGCAGTGATGTTAAATAAAATCATGACACCAGCTACCTGACTATAGTCAGGGGCAAGCTGCAAGAATGAAATAATATTTTCTATGCCAAACAAACCCTGTTACAGTCTTGTAAAGAAAGACAATTATGGCCAATCATTAATTGCCATTTCCCACTTGTGATATTTGGAGAACTTATGTGATACAGAATGGCACACGATACCTGAAAACCAAAATAGTTTCTAAGTTATTGATAAATATTTCTTATTTTTACCTGTGGATTGTAGAATATCTTTTGCTTTATGGACATTTATCTAATCAAATGAGCTTCATAGGCCCTTGATGTGTCGTGACCTTTGCATTATCTGGCAGCAGAGGACCTGTGCCCACTACATGATCTTTAGGGGGATAATATATATTTTGTTGTCATTGAGGCCAGTGGTGAAACACCAAGAGGAGACACAAGCACACTCAACTCATAGACCTTTCAAAACCCCTTTCCTTCACCTTATTCACCACTGCAATCTGTTACAGTTAAGCTTTTCCAAAAAGAATTGAGAAGTACTAACAGGAAGAATATGGTTTTTCTCATACGCATAAAATGCTTTTCCAGACCTGAGTCCTGATGCAAAATATTCACTTCTGTATGCTTTGGACACAGACCTTGCTTCCAGCTTCTCAACAGCTTCTGTTTGTAACAAGTAATTTCTCTTTCCCTTGGCATGCACACGGAGTATGGACTTGTTAATTCACAGATAAATGCACTCACTGCTATTCAGCATTGGCTCTGGCGGCATGAGCACATCTCTGGAATCAAACACGCCACACACAAACAAAAAAAAAAAAATTTGAAAACCAAAGTGCAAAAGCAAAGTACAAGTGCTACCAACCACTGGGACAGATTTTGAGATGGAGTCAAAGAAAGGGGCATATCTGTCCTTACTGATGCCTTGTGCAATTTGTGTGCTACCTGGTGCTTGGTGGCACTAAATACAGAGAGGAACTGTACAAATAGCAGTAAAAAATGTGCAACTACTGTAAAGTTTATTCAATATTAAAGGCAAAGGGGAAAAGAAATTGGTAAAATGTTGATAATAAGCCCAATGTCTAAAGAATTTTGTGTATTTGGTTTTTCCCTTCTGCACCGCGACCTCACCAGCTTCTCCTTTTGGCTTGTCTATGGTTTTTCTGTTTATTCATTACATCTATGGACAGACTTCTTCAAATTTCAGGATGTAACACATATTTTCAATTCCATGGTTAAAATATATTGTACTGGTTCTTAGCAGTGGGGAATCCATCATAGCATTTCAGTTTTCCAAATGACAACTAGTGCATTTCCTGAATAAGCTGTCCAAAGAAGCAATTTTGCAATCATAAATCCTGTAAATGCTGAATTCATTGAAAATTATGCCATGACCACATGTACCTGTCTGCAATTGATACCAAAGTGTTGTACCAATATTTTTCTTCTGTTTCTTTCAATTTGCTTACTTCCCCTGGTATCATCCATCTCTTGTCATTGACTAAAATGTCTGCAACACCTGTTTGAGGTGCCAAAATAGTTATTCCATTTCTCTAGCAGCTTTCCCATGTCCTGCTTAATACCTGCTTTGAAGAGCACAAATGGCAACTCTGCACAAGCAGGGAAACTTCAACAGCAGGAGATTGGACTGTAACACTTGGCTTTTCAGCCTAGAAGGGTGGAATATGTGCTGAAATTCAGCTCTGTCAATAGGATAGAAGCCACAGCATCCAACATTTCTTAGGTCACATGAAGCTGCTGATTCTTCAGAGCACATTTCTGCCAAAATATTTCTGGATGCTTGTCCACTGTGGAAACAGAGTAGACTAAATTTATGAAATGTTCGCTGTGCTCATAAGCATAAATGACACACATTTAAGAGTAGACCAGGAATGTGCTTCAAGTCAGACTTCAGACACTATTCCTTAACCAAATCCTACAACAAGAACTGTTTTTCTGGCTACAGCATATGTTGTGTTTGTTTAAAGGGGAAGGGAGGCAGATTGAGGTGGGGCTGCTTGGTTCAGCAGAGCCCTGAGCTGAGGTAGAATCCAGCAGCTGTTTCTTGCTGCAGGATATTTGGTTAACTTTCAATAAGTCCAATTGAAGAGGGATTGGTTAAGATAGTGAGAACCAAGGGAACAACAGACAAAGCAAATGTACACTGCTGATGAGACAAAATCTTTTGGAAGCCATGCCAAAAGAAACAACCCTTTCAGCTATTGAGAAAATTCCCCTTGTATTTTGGGGGAGGAAAATTTTTTTCTTTGCTGACATGTGCAACTGGATGTTTTTATGTTAGATAAATGCAGTTCAGTGATGGAGAGCAAATATTTGAAACTGATTTCAAGCATCTCATACAAACGATCAATTTGCTAAAATTTGTTAAAGAAATTGAGCCTGTACACTTCTGAATTCAAAATCCTTGATGTTTGTACACACATTGAGACAGAGTAGAAGGGTAGAACTGTCAGCTGTAGTATGTGCAACTGGTGTCAAAAGGCAGAGTTCATGAACCCAAATCCTGGAAAAATAATCTCCAGAAATTACATGTCAGCGAATTTCCCTGGTTGCACATAGTTTTTGAAACAACAGAAGGAAACCAAGCTGGAATAAGGAGTGCTTTGCCATGAAAAAACCCTTACAGTGCAGCAAAGGAAAAGCAGTGATGTTCAGGCTGTGGATGGCAGCTCCAGAGCAGGCTGCGAATGGTCAGTCTGCAGGAGTCTGTGAAGGACAACAAAATACTGCAGTCAGGCCATGTGCCTTGTAGCTGATCTGCTTTTGGGAAGAATTACCATAAAGCAATTACCACATCCTTCAGAGAGGTAAAAATCAGCTGGATTAGGCACCAGGGATGCATAATTCGGGGAGAATGGAAACTGCAATTCCTTCTGCTTGAAGAAAAGATTAAGTCAACTTTAACTGATGTGTTCAGGATGCTCAACAGAAGGAGTTGTTTGAATTATCCTGAAAAGTCTGGGCTTTAGGGATATACAAAAGAGAATTTTAAACCATAGGTTAAAAGATAAGTCAATTGAGGAAAGCCTTTTTTCCAAAGTCTGGTGAATGCATGGGACATTGCCAAGGGCTTCCAAAGAGGGAACTGCTCCAGCTGCTTTCAGAAAGCAGTTGGATAGAGATTATTGTGGGTTCTATGAAGGACTTAACAGTGAATGGCAATAAAGGTGCTTCTGTGTCTTACCTTGTGCTTGTTTCTACCCCAGGTGACCTGATATGCTATAGCTCCTGCTGAGAGGAGTGCAGAAAGAGTTACAGTAGCTAGAAGTTAGCTTTATCAAGCTGCTGCTCATTTTTCTTAAAGGATTTTTTGCTGGTGGTTCTTTTTATCATTTTGGTTTCAGCTGTTTTTTAGGGTTCATAATAGTACCTGCACATGATATCTGCAGTTCAGCTTCCAAAATTTTTTCAGTGAGCACATCCTACCCCCACTTGGTCAGGTAGCTTCCCTTAAATGCAAGCATTCCTCTACAGGCGCTATCAAATAGAATTATCCTGCTTTACACTGGAAGCAAAATTTAATCCATTTATTTATTTCTTAAAACTGCTGTTGAGTAGGTGATTGGTGCCAGTACATTTTGCCTTTCAAATATTCAGGTAGTTGAATTTTGGAGTCCTTTAAAGAACGGACTAAAATATCAGCTGCAAGGTACAAATATGGTGCATCTCTGCTATTATTCACTTCCTCCATTGGCCATAGCAAATCACAGATTTTCACTCAGATTATCACCTCTGGTTGGTTACAAACCAACTTCCTAAACAGACAGCAAATTAATAGAAAAATGTCATTGTGACAAGATAGTATTTTAAATATATTATGTCATCTTATTAAATGAATGTTGAATAAAGATGTTTGAGAAAGCTGAACTGTAAATGAAATAGCACTGGATTGGAAAATTTTCAATTATCACAGAAGAGCATATTAAAGTATAACCTGGCAGGTAACTGCTGCCATGGGAATTTTTGGAACTAGCTGTATATTCATTTCTCACTAGCAGGTTTTTCAATGGATTACTCCATACTTGAGTTTGCATTAAGTGTACAATGTGTTTTCAATTATTCAGCTGCAGTCCAGTTTCTAACACAGAGCATATGCCCTGGCAAGATGTTTTTGTCTTTCTCAGGCGTGTGTTAGTTGTGAGATCTGGTCTTTGATTCATTTGCTACAAAATGCTCCTGTCAAGAAGGTTTCTAAAATGCTGTTATTATGCTGCTATTTTCACTGGAGACTTTTACACAAGTCCTTGTAAATGAAAGTTGATGACTGTTTTTTTAATAAGTTGCTGATTTCTTTTTTTAATCACTTCAGGATTTTTGCTTCACTTTTTTGTTTTCTGATATATTCAGTTTTCTATTTGGAATCCATCACTGCTCCCCAGAGGATTGAAGGGATGCTGGAAGACATTGATTCAACAGATCTGCTTTGGACTGTATTCATTTTCTTACATAAGATGGAGAGAGAGTTGAAACCTCAATCCAGTCCTAGTAGCTGGTCTTTTTAGCAAGCCAGTCCAAATCTGGGATTTCAAGAGACACGTGATCTTACAGAAAGTCTGTCAGGAATGATGTAGGGACATCACTTTATGGTTAATATGTTGACAGAACAAGATGTTTTGCTCTCTGTACTTTCTTTTCACTGAATACTACTAATTGTTTGAAATTCAAGATTCTATTCTTAAGTAAGTATTTTGGCTCTCTTGCCTGTGTGCACACCAGCCCAAGCGTTTTCTCAGTCTCAGATACTTGACCTCTGTTTTGAATAGAGGGATGGAAGAGCACTTAGTTAACCTGTCATGAATTTCTTTCGCCTTCATACCTTCTGAAGTCCCTGTTGCTTTTAGCATTTCACTGGCTTCACTTCTAGTCATCTTGACTATTGTTTTGCTTTCCATGGATATCCAATTCCAGGTATGCCAAGTTTCTTTTACATCTTTTTATCAGCCTTCTTAGTATTTTTACCATAAATTTTCTTAACTAATTTTGAGGAATAGCCAATGTATAAGAAACATTCTGTTTAATAGCCAGCTTCTGTCCTCTTTCTGGAGGGTGCCATAGGCTTGCCCTGATGTGCTAGGGCACATTCACAGTCACTGCTTCCTAGTCATTGCTGCTCTTGCAGCCCAGAGCAACCAGATTGGGAAGACAGTACTTCTGAATTGAAAAGAGAACTTGAGCAGAGCTGTACATTACATGATTCACTGCTGGGGCAAGGCACAGCTCTCCATCTTTCTGATCAGCATCTTCAGTCCTGCAAACAGCATGGCATTGGCCATGGGTGGGAGATCAGGAGTGTCTCTGTGGGGAGAGAACAGGTCTGAGTTTCATCTTGGCTCTAATTATGTCTTCTGTTCTTTCTGGAACAGGGGAATCAAAGTGATTCATCTTTAGCATTTTGAAACTATACCTCCTCACTTCTTACCTTGATAAGCAGGAGCACAGGGTAATTCTTTGTCTCACAGCTTTCTGCCTGCTACTGAGGCCTACTGTTGGCTCTGACTGGGGGCTCTCACTCTCAGAATCCATCACAAAAGTCCCTGGTTGCTGCCAGTGACGTCGGGGCCATTGCCTCAGTGCCAGTATCACCAGGACCCATCTCTGGCTGCTGCCAAGGCAGGAGACATCTCAGTTCTGACATATAATACACAAGTTCCCACACATCATATATCAGTCCAGTGGCCATACAGGTGCCTGCTTATCTCTTTAGTTCCTTCCATAAAGTAATTTGTGCCAGTATTGTCAGCCTCAGAAGTAGCTGTATCGCTGGCTCTTTGCCATATGTTCAAACTGTGGGATTTCCAGCATAGCTAGCTGTCCAAGAGAACAAGTAATCATAAAATCTCTACTTACTTTGCACCTGTTTTGTTAAAGGACTCGAGGCTGAACTGTATCCAGATTCCACAGATAAAGACTGCATTTTAAATTTTCTTAAGTAATGCCTTTTTTTTTCCAAATTGCACTTCAATGCCAGTGTAGTGCTACTAATGCTAGTTCCTTCTTGCACACATAAAGATGGCAATGCCAATGTGCGAATTGGCATCACTTTCTCTTTTTTTTCCTTTTTGAAGTGATATAGGCATCACACAGTTGTGTGTTATATCACTACTGGGAGCTTCCACATTTCTGCCGTGTTCCCAGAGCAGTCTTGCAGTGAGTGTACTCTGGACACTTAGTGCTTTTTCTTCAAGCTCATTGTGTCATATTTTTCTCAATTAGAACCTTGTGCTATAATTTCTTTTTCTTTTAGCTTTCATAACAAAGTAGGTATTGTTAGCACTGGGAATAAGGTTTTTAAAAGCACTTCCTCTCCTGTTTCCCATCCCATATGGTTGTACTTGTTCTATCTAGTGGAAATTTGTGAGAGAGCCTCAGGAGAGAATTATTTCATTTTTGAATGGCTGAAAGGCTCTGATCCTCTGACTTCAAAGGCATTTGGGGCTACTATTCTTCAAGGGAAAATTCTGACAACACCTGATCCAATATAAGTTTGTTTTGACTGCATATTTCTTTGTTCCACTGAATTTATTCCCTTTGAAATTTGTGGTCAGACTGAAGCACTAGCAGAGCAATTATCACCTTTATTTGTATGTTTGTGAAGCTTTTAGCAGTGCAATGTTGAGCTGAGTGGCAGATCTAAGTTGGCAGGGTGGCATTGTGATGAAGTGGATGCAGTTTCCCTCCTGGCAGCAGCTGATGGCAGTTGTGCTGGATGCAGGGTCCATGTGAGCCAGGTACCCCCTGCAGCCCCCACTGTCCCAAGGTCCCTTAGGCTGACATGGGCTCTCTGTCAGAGAGAAATGGGCCCTGCTGTGTCCCACAGGGCTCTCTGTCAGAGAGAAATGGGCCCTGCTGTGTCCCACAGGGCTCTCTGTCAGGGAGAAATGGGCCCTGCTGTGTCCCACAGGGCTCTGTGGGAGTGAGAAATGGGCCCTGCTCTGTTGCTGAAGAGCTGCTGACCATGAACTAGTAGAGACATCATGTAAGTAAAAGTCTTCTTTCTTTGTATACAGGGATCAGCTGGCTTACCTGGAGAAGCTGGGCCGTTTGGAGACCTGGGTGAAAAGGTATAATAATGGATCTGACTGCTCAGCAGCTTTGAAAACCATTGGGGTGGTAAAGTACTGGTGAGAGATCATTTACTGACCACTGTTAGAGCTAATGTTCCTGTAGCTATTTCAGAGCATGGGGATTTAAAAACTTGTAATCTAAATGTTCCTATTTGAGATATGTATCTGATATCCTTGATTTTACTTCACAGTTAATTTGGAGTTGACAGATTTGATACCTTTCTTATATCACTTTACTATACTGCTATTGTTTCAGAGAAACTGGCATGCATTATACTTGTTTTATACAGTACTCACTGGTTTTGCACTACTACATAATGAAGAAAAAAGCAGAAAGGTAAAACTTGGCTCCATACTTTAACTGAATAAAAAAGACAAGCCTGAGTTTTGTCTGCTGTGCAGTAACAGTTGTGTTTGTGAAAGCAAAGCCTGGCAGATTGAATGTGACTAGAACAGTGTAAATAGCTTAAGTGTGTTTGACATGGTTTTATTTAGGTGAAGTATTTTAAAACTGAAAACTAGGAAGTTATTACTGGACTGCATGTCAGCTTCAATTATGATAAAAACATAATTGTTTGTCAGAATGATGCAGCACCATTTGTATTTCTTTCCTGCAGGGCTGAATTATTTCACCTAGACTAGTGTCTGCTATTTAGATATTTTATTGAGGAAGTCTTAATCTTCTATTAGGAATTCCACTAAAAGCTGATTATAATTTATATAATCTGTGAAAGAAAATACATCAGTGGAAAGCCCTGCTTTAGATTTAGACAAATCTCTTATGGTTTTAGTGATAATATCATCTTAGAATTTTATGTCAAAGGATTCTTGTTCTTCATAATTACACTTGGCCCAAAAAGATTACCTTGTGATACTGCTGCTAGCTTAGCTAGGAGGGGAAAGGCAGTAAAAGACTAATTAATTTATCATCAGCAAATATAAGGAAGCTTCTTCATGGTGCAATAATTGTCACTGCTATGCTGTTTCTATAGAATTTATTCTTCCTCTCTTATGGATTAAGTAGTGCAAGTAACACATGCTATGTGGATTTAAATGACAAATGCATTTCCAGCATAATTACAGTATACAATATAAATTAGAGTGCTATTACTATGTCATGTGCACTATTTGTAATAAAAGTGTAATCTTCTGAGGATAATCTACAGGTAAGTCTGATATTTGGGCTGTATGTGACATGAATGAAAAGTGAAAAGGTATGGAAGTCTAGAAAACACCCTTCCTGCTTCCCCTGCTGAAATTGCTTCATCAGCTGTTGAAGGGCTGGCCTTCCTTTTAGAGCTGTGCTTTCCTAACACATGCTGAAGAAAAGAGGAAGAGAGAAAAAATATTGTATTTTTTCTTTGTTTGCTGTCCTGAATTTTATGGATTAAGGAACATACTATAAATATGACGCATGCAACAGAGAGAAAACATCTTCTAGCAGTTCTCAGAGACTGATGTAGTCAAACCTCTTCTTCAGTCTTCTAGGAAAGAGAAGACATAGAAATTCAGTTTTGTCATTTTTTTTCAAAAGTGGATAGGTTTGTAGGAGGAAAGAATACAGAAATTAAAAAAAAAGAAGAGTTAAAAAAGGTCTTTGCACTGTTTCTGAAGGGCAGTCTCTCAACCAATAGTGTGATGCACTGACAGGTGTGCTCAGTGGACATTGGTAAAGCGGAAGAATATTCAATGTTCTTTTCCTTTTCTTCTCTTTCTTTCTTGTTAAAGGGTGAGAGGGGCAGTCCAGGACCTGTAGGTCCTCCTGGAGAAAAAGGTGTCATGGTAAGTTACAAATAATGTAAAATCCACAATTATGTTACTTATAAAAGCACTTTAGTCTCCAAAACAGTAATAAGTTCTCACCCTTCTAGCTGTGCAGACCTTATGGGAGAGCAGTATTTGTGATGCATGGTCCCTACAAAGTTTCATTTTATGGCTTTATCCCCTCTGCAGCAGTGATTGCAAAGTGATCTGCTTAAAGAAACAGCAGAGCAACTGCATTTTTGAAAAATGGCTCTAGGCAGGGAAAATTAAAAGGAGGGAAAGTAAAATGCCCATTTCCTGTGTAAACCAGGGTGTAACCCAGGCTATTCTAGTAGGTAGACTAGTAAATATCATCACCTCTAGTTCCACTGCCCAGCACTTCCCAAAGAGCTCCTGGGTGCCGCTCTTGTGGGGCAGGACAGGCCTCCTGGCCAGAGCCCTTGTCCCAAGGCAGGACACAGCACTCCATGCAGCCCAGAGGTCACTCCATGGAGGGCTGCTGGGCTGCAGAAGTGACACACCACACACATGTGCCCATGGCCTTGTTGAAGTTTTCTAGAAAATGTGCTGCAGGCTTGGCTGTTGCTATAATAGCAATTTAGATAAAACTGTTCTGTCTTTTCTATGTTTATTTTAATTCTAGGGCTATCCAGGACCTCCAGGAGGCCCTGGACCTGTGGGGCCAGAAGGATTACCTGTAGGTATAGGGTGGTGCTTTGGTTTGACGTAAAATGAACTATTTTCAAATTGTCTTCTTGCTTTGGTGAAGCTAAGAATGGTTTCTAGTTTGTATTGCAATCTGTAAAACTGTCATGAAAATGCACACGAGGACAGAATCTGTTCACTTGCTCTTTGCCAGGATGATCTACGAGAGAGAGAAAAATAATTATATGATTTACTCATCCATTTAAAAATTACTCCATTGAGACAAGTAGGCAAATGAAATTTTGCAAGGATGGTTAATAATTGCATAATATTTTTCAAATTCCTTGGTGCCTAATACAGTGTGAATAGATTCATTATGTGTTTAGTTTCATTGTTAATAAAACGTAAATTATAATCTCCCGTGTATAATTGATATAATTTTTCTACCATGGGTCTTCAATGCAGATAAAAAATGAAGCTTTTTTCAGAAAATATTCATGCTTTTTAACATAATATTGCTGAAATACAAGTATCTTCTAAAAATTTTGGGATAGTGGAAGTAATCTATCCAACAGTCACATCAGTGTTTTGTTAAAATAATGTTACATAGAGTCTGTTAATTAGGTTTTCCTACATAAATTGTACAAACACAATTAATTGAATTTGAACCATGAGTGAAAGTGATTGATTTGTTTTTCTTGCATTGGTTGTTGCTCGAGGTGCATAAGCCTTGTAATTTTGAGGAACCTGTGTTTAGAAGCCAATGAATAATAAGTTTGTTTGACATGTAGGGACCTTCAGGGGCACGAGGACCATCAGGGCCACAGGGACCCAAGGGAAGAAGAGTAAGTACCCATGCTCCTTGTGTTCCTTAGAGCAGAGAGTGATGTGCTGCAAAGATGATTCTGGAATATAACCCATTTACAGCTGCTCCCTGTGTCCTCTGCACTGAACTCCTTTGTACTGAAATCAGATAGATTATACTTGTATGAAACAATATGAATTTTCATTTCTCCTCACAGTGCAATGGGCTTTGCCATTGGTGTCAGCTGAGAGCAAAACTAGAACCAAGATGACCACTTGACTCTTTTCTGTACACCTAAACATGCAAAAGTTGCCATTTATAACTACCACTGGACTATGTCAATGTTTTAAGGACAATTTTCTTTACCTGCATTTAGTTCCTTGGAAATACAATCAAAATCTCCCAAAGACAGTTTTGAGGGAGGCAGAAGTGTAATCAGAAGTTACTGTGTGCTAAACTTTGAACCTGCACTTGTTAGATTGTCATTTCTATTTCATTTTATCAGGGAGATGGAAATAATTTTTTCACTGTATACAAAATACTGATCCAAAGCCCACATTAGTGAAATGTCTCTCACCTCACCTACCAGTTTGACACCATATCCATGGTTCCTAAGAGACTTGTACAGCTCATACCAGGGGCTGGACCAGGGTGTCTTCACAGCTCCATTTATTCCTGATAAATACCTCTATGATTTTGGCAGCACATCATGGAGTATAGTGCTTAAAATTAAAGATCACTCAAAATAAATCCCCAATATCCCAAGCTCTGTCAAAGTCCAGTTTTGGAATTGTGGTTTATGCCTTTGCCTCTACCCAGCATGACTGGGAATGCCTCATGAAAGAGGCTCTCAGAACAGACCCAGGTCCTCAGGCTCTGAGAGCAATCTCCCACTGAAGCCCTGAGAATTTTATCTGCTCTCAAGATCAAAATATCAGATCAAAAGTGGAATCTCACATAAGGAAAATATCTGAGGTGCCCTGAAACCTGGGGTTTGTCATCTCTGCATTCAGAAGAAGTGTCAGAACCCAGAGCTCTGTGTGGAAGGCCTCAGAAAATGCCTAGCACAGTCAGATACAGCAGTTAAATGGAAGCATATGGAAACTTCCCTTCATTGTGTGTGGAAACAAGAATGTAGCCTACCTTCACAGCTGGAATCTGTGAGAAGTCTTAGAAACACTGACCCTCTACTTGTGCACTGTCACAGAATGGAATTCATTCACTTCATAAATTCTGGACCTTTCAGCAATGGTTTTGCATCCAAGCTTACCCAGCAGCTCACTCCTGTCTGAGAGTATCCAGCTGTTCACTCTGCAGTTCCCCAGGAGCTCTGGCCAGCTGAAGGCAGCCTGTCTAGGAACCTGTGGAGTACCTCACCCTGGGGGATTTCAGGGAATATGCCACTGAGCACAACACTAGCTCAGACCTTCCTCAGCTCATGCCTGGGACTTGATGCACTTGGCTAGAATCATGTGGAAGGTTTATTACACTTTATTTTTTTAGTATTAATCTCATGCAAACACAGAGGGAGAGCACCATTTTGTAGATACTTCAATGGCAGAATGCCACTGAGGGTGAATGTATCAATATGTAGGAGAAAGAATTTCTTTCCATGACCAGAGGGAAGAAATGAATTAGTCTGGAAGCCTGGCAGTGTAAGCAGCTATGAAGTCATTGTTGCTTGATCTTCTGTTGCTAATGTGTGACATAAACTACAACATCAGAGACTGCTTTCACTTCATGCCATAGTCTTGGACTAACACTGCTGTAGCTCCTAGTTTGAGAGGAAGAGATTCTGTATCATTAGACTGATTTCATAAGTGAGACCTAGGCAAAATTCCCAACAGGTGCTAAAATTCTTGGCATTTAATATTCTTCAGATTGGCATTTGGTATTTTAAAGCTCAAAAGAAGTCATTTTCTGTTCTTACTTTCCTGGAACACAGATCATGAAGTTTGGACTTGAAAATGGAGATAAATGACACAGTGAACTGCTGTAAATTTAGGGTCAGGCAGCTGCAACCCCTGTCTCTAGCAGCCAGTAGGGCTGTCCCTGGCTTAATGGTGTCTGTACTGCCATGAAGAACCTCAGCTGCCTGAGGACATCTGTGCTTTGTTTTAATGAGTGATATCTTTCATATTTCTCATAGGGAATATGGAACTTAGCAAATTGTGTGCACTTGTAAAACAAGTGTCCAGTATCCAGGGTGGTTCATTGATAGCTGAATGTTTATGTCTCTTAATTGTTTGAAGGAAGTGAGAGTAAATTGATGTAGTTTTCTAATATTCTTCCATATCAGCCACCAAAAAATAGTAGCTATATGTTGTGTTTGTGTAATTTCTGCTCTTCTGGTATTTGGGAGACAGGATGAGAAAGAATAAAAATAGTTAAATTGTGCTTTTTACCTCCTTAGATGAACTTTTTCTCAGATGATCATCCCAGAGTTTTAAGTGTAAAATGTTCCATTTTAGAAACAGAGCTGAACCCAGGCCAAAGAAAAAAGCAGTAGCAATCATTTGGCAGCCTCACTCCCCAGCTCTCTTGGAACCTAATTTAAATAACAGCAGGCAAATCAAGTATATCTCTCATTCTGTACTAGCTATAGTAAGAAATTGTACAATCCAATTCATCTCTGCCAATAGGAGTCACACCATACTATTTATAGGAATGTTATTGTGTGCTTTTGTCAGGATATTAAATTGCCTTTCCCTTGGATTCCTGCCCTTTGTTCTGTGGCTGGCTAAAGGAAGGCATGGCCCAGAGGATCATGTTGCTTGCTGCTACTTTGCTTTCAATTCAGTGTTTTATAGTAGAAGGTTGGTTGACTTTTTTGCTTAACTATTAGTGATCAGATCAGTTGTCATGGGCTGCCATGAACTCCAAGGTGAACTCGAGGTGAACTCCACTGAAATGGAGATCTGTGTGAGTGCCAGAAAGGTTTTGGTGTGTTATGTGCATAACACAGACTAAGAATCTTGTGCAGTCTTCTGACAGGCCTGTTTCTCAAACTGCAAGCTATTATCCTCTTTATGATTAAAATTATGTCAGAAATGTTGAGAGACTTTATCTGGTTATTCTAAATGATAGAAGATAAAACCTAGAAAGACAATTCCTTATTGCACAAATCTGTAAAATGGAAACCTGTCTTTATTCTTCCTTGAAAATTTAGTATTGGGATTCTATCCTCTGGTCAGCCCTGTGGAGAACACACAAAGAGAAATGACAGGTCACATATCTAAAATGTCTGAGAAAATCTAAAATAATCCTGCAATTGCTTACTTCAGGCTGTCAATTTCCCCCTTCCTTGTGTTGCCATAGGTGGTTCCTCCATGGGTCTTCCTTGAACTTCTGTCCTCTCCACCCCCACAGCTGAATGACCTGTCCTCACTCCATCTCAGTCTCTTCTTGTCCCTTCTCCTCCTGTTCTTTGAGACAGATCAGAGAACAAGAAACCTGCCAATCTGCCCTGAATTTTCATCACAACTGATTTGTGTGTTACAGATAGCAGTGACAGAAAAAAGTGAAGAGCAGTAACCTGAAATTAATTTGATCAATATGTTTAGCTTTTTTTTGAATTATGCTATGTAGCAATTCAACAATTGAGTTACACAATTGCATAATCTTAACATGAGTCCCAATATAGATGTTTTTATAAAAGCCTCCTTCACCTTTGAAAGCACCAGTACTGTTTTGTTTCTAATCTCTGAGGACACTGAAGTCACAGACTTTTTTTACGTAGACTTCAGTATTGTTTGGTTTGGGATCTTTCACATTGAGTGCCATATGGCAGCTCAGTCTTGTCTTCTGTAGCCTCTTTTCCTCTTTAGCCCAAAGAAATGCCTGTAATTGCTCAGTCCTGGTTTACACCAGAACAGAAAAAGTGGCCAGACTAGCCCAAGGATTGCCTCACAAAGCTGTGTCCCAAACTACAGAGTATTCCGTACAGCTCTCCCTGCCTGCCCTTTTTCCTTTTCCTATGCTTTCTGTGTTGCTCTGTGCTGGCCAGAAGTAGCAGTGCTGAAATGTTGACAGATGAATTCTCATGGGATATTTCTGGCTTTGCCAGGGTTGTAGTTATATATCAGCTCACAGGAAAGGCCTGTTCCTGAGAGGTTTTCATTTCAGGAGAAAAGCCTAAATGATTCTGGATACACACTGTTCCTGAGTTACCAGTCAGCCATTTTCCCTTTTGCTCCAGAGAAAAGTGTTTCAAGGGAGATTTTGATATTGATCAGTCAGTCTGAGTCAGAGAAAACAAATTCTGGTATGTTTTTTCTCAAAATATTCAAGAGAGATATGGAAGTCACTGATATTTTTTGGAGGGAAAGTAAACTAAATTAACTCAGATGTGCTTCCAACAAAGTCATTTTACAAGCCCCTATTATTATCATTTAGAACACTTATGTGATTGAAATCAGTCATGATTGGATGCCCTTCACTATAAACCATGACCTACGATGTCAGGTTCTCTACAATTCAGAAATTCACCATAGAAATGCAGACTGTTTTCCTCTAGGCACTGCCTCAGTAGTGTACTAACTCCTTCTGATGCCAGCCCAGCCCAAATGCCACCAGGAAAGTTATGTCTCATCCTCTCAATGCAGACTGCTGTAAAGAGCCTGTCTTGATACTTATCTAGCTCTTCCTTTGAAGTGGTCATTAGTTTTAAGTTGTTATTAACTGGTTTTAATTTAATGTTCCATACCTAAACAGTCATGGTTTTTAGAATTATGGAAACAACTTCCTAAGTCAGCACGGATAAAATATTATTTTCCATTTTGCTCATGACATATTTAAGGATTTTTCATTTGCTTGTAAGCTAATGAATTTAGATTACCAATCTTACATAATAAAATTCTGAATGTTTTGACAATAGGTACTTGCTATATTGTGCTACAATAATATAACAGGTTATCTTTGTTCATCTATTGCTTATAAAAAAAAAAGTTTTAGTCTAACAATAGACCACAATAGTTCACAATTATAAATTTCTTCTAATCTTGCCTCAAATTGGTTTACTAGTGGAAGAATTTTATCTGCTTTTTTTAGTCTTACTAGCAAGATTAATTTTTGCATATACATCTTATAATGTGCTCAAAAGCAACTACTCTGTATATCCACTGATCATCTAAATCCCTCCAAGTCTGTTGCATAAGTACAAGGTGGATGAAAAAAAGAGCAGAAAATATCAGCCTGCCATCTGGCTCCAGCAGAGACACTGAAAGTTTTGTTTATATACTTTTAAAAAAATCTTTCTTCTTAAGTTCATAATTCAACAAACCAGAAACTCATTTTATTCTTCGAAGCTTTATTTCACACTTGACTCACAACAAAAATTGGTTTTCCTGCTAACAAAATGTTTCCCCCCTCCTAAAGCTTATGTAGCATCTCCTTAATGACCAGCAAAAATAATGCATAATTAGTATTCCCAATCACTTGTTCAATATTCAGGGGCCAAGAGGTCTCGATGGTCCTCCAGGAGAACTGGGAACAGAAGGTGTTAAGGTGAGTGTTTGCATTGCTCAGTACTATATAAAACACTGAGGCAGACCATAACAAAGAAAAGTAAACAAACAAAAAAACCTCCAGCTCATCATTGCAGAAGCCAGTGATTTCCATTTAATCTCAGAGATATGCAAATTTCTGGCTTTTCCAGGTACATTGAGGGATTTTCTGTAGTTACCCAGCATTTAAACTCACAGTAACTGCATGCAGCTTATCAAACAAATGTATGTAGAATTTACACGTTGTTTGTTATTTATCAGGGAGAAAGAGGTGATCCAGGAAAGAAAGGAGTCCCTGGGCTCATTGTGAGTATTGGAGCCAGTGCTTGTAGTAAGCTTTAACACAGTAACTCTGATTTCTGAGCTATGTTTGGAAATTACTTGAAGCCAGCATTGTCTTTCGATTTTTCTCTTTAACCAGGGTAAAGCTGGAAATCCAGGAGAAAGAGGAGATCAGGGTGCACTTGTGAGTATGACATTCACTAGCACTTCTACAAAAAAAAATCCAGAAAAATCTCATACTTTATTTGACACTTGGGTATGAGGAAGTTTATCTATTTCAGAGCAGCTGGAAAACTCTGACAGTTTGCATTTATTCATAAAAAGAACCAGGGACAGAAGTGCAGTTTTAAGGATGAAAGTCTTTGTGACATAGAACAATAATTCTCTGATAGAATTTGAAGTAGGTCTGTGTTATCAATGTAGGGATAAATGTAGAAATGTGTTAAATGAATATCATGTATAGAAGAAAATTCCTTCTTTTAGTGCTTTTTTGAATGGAAATCTAATGTGTTCTATTTGAGGCTTTTTTTACAAAGCAAGTTATCAGTCAGTCCAAATTATACTGGATTTTCAACAAAGAGAGAAGGAAAAAACAAAAACAAAGCAGGAATGGTGGTGATTTTGTTCTGCAGTTGAAACTCGAAATGTTGATTGTCACCATACTTCTCTTGCAGTTTCTGCTCGGCTTTAGGAGCTTGTTGCCTCTCACATTTGACACAAGGGGTTTTCATTTCCTCTTCATTCACTAGAAATTTTAGATGTATTTATATTCACAGAAATAAATGAAGGAAAACCTCATTAGGCTGAAATGATGTGTAATAGCACATTTATTGCAAAGTTCAGGATACTGATGTATTATTCCCACAACTACAGTTTCTAGAAGACAGTGTGAGAAAAAAAAGGGTATGAGAAAAGTTGAGCAGAGAGAAAAGTGTGCTGTGAACCTTCCTGATTATCTAAAATACAGCCCCTAGGGCAGTTTGGTCACACAAGCAGCACATGGATCTCGGGAGAATTACACTGAAACTGGTAAATGGTGGCTCAGCTAAGATTCATTTGTATGTAAAAGAAACTGAGGAAAGACTTACTCAGGACTCCCTCACTTGCCACAGAAGCCAGTGATGTGTCAGTGCATGTCAACCAGAAAAAAAGGCCACACATACTTCATGGGTGTTTCTGTGTTAGTTACTGTGTGAGCACAAACAAGAGAGGAAGCTGCTGTGCTCAGACTATGAAGGACCTTCTTTCCAGTGATTTTTTATTTTATTTTAATCTTCCAGGGTTTGCTTGGGCTTCCAGGAGCCACAGGAGACAGAGGACCAATGGGAGAGCCAGTAAGTTGATCCTTATGCCTGCTCAAAGTTTTTCCATGTATTTATTATACAAGCTCCCTGACAACTCAAGCTCCATTTTACTGAGATCCAGTATTTCCAGCTGTGGTTAGGTAGGAATTGTGGGGTGATTGCTGCAAGATTGTAGAGCTGGAGTCTGCCTCCCTTGCTTAGTGTAACTTGTTCACAGAGACCTGTTAATCTTGTTGGGAAGCTCTGTAGTAAGGGGGGCACAACACAAGAGAGCACAGACCATGATATAATGTGGCTTTACACCACATTGAGGTAGAAATCTGTGTTATGTATTGGGTAAATGTATGTGGCAACACTTTAGTGGTGTTTTTTTAGGCAAACATGAGGATTGTTGTTCAGGAACACAGGGACCACATCTATTTGGCAGGTTAAATTTTCAAGAAGAGCCTGCTGTAATAAACCTCAGACATTCCTCTGCTGGATGGATTCTTGTTACTGTGTCAAAGCCTGGCTCACTTTCATGTGGCTGGTATTGTTACAGAAGATCAGGAAGAACCTGCAGCAAATAAATGCACTGAATTGCAAGATGTAGCTGTGACAGGAATAGTATTGCAGCACCATCTCTGGGGGGAAATCAGATTATGTAATTACAGGAAAAGAATATATGCTGTCTAAGTAGGATTTGGGAGAAGGCTCCCATTTTCTGGTGCAGTAATCTGATAGAGTTGTTAAAAATTGTGTGTTTACATTGCTTCTGGAATGTAATTTTGCACAGTAAATTGCACATAGTTAATTTAAATCTCGAAAGTGAAATGTTGATAAAAGTTGTATTAATTTTAGTATTATTAGTATTTAGTATTTTTATAATATTATTTCTACTAATCCATGCTTACAAAAGTAATTACACATTTTGAGGGCTAGAAAAACCCCAATAAATTTTCTTTAGGATAGAATTACATATTTAACTTGAGCTCCCAACCTGTAGGAGTGGCAAAATATTTCACAGAAAATGTGTTTCTTCCAATAGTTATCACTGGATTCTTGTTACTTCATCTCTTTCATTTATTATATCTTCATGTTGCAGCATCTGAGAGCCTTACAATGAAAGTTTTATATGTCAAATTCCTGCCATTTTCTGGCCAAGTCTGAATTTTCATATCAGTAGCATGCCTGTCTGCCTTACCTAATCTAAGTGGTCTACATTTCTCTGTGCTCACCATCAGAGAAACCACATGTTCACTGTCAGAAGAAAAACTTATCCTGTGAACAGGATATCTTTTCTATCAAGTCCTGAAAGAGTAAAATGTCTTCAAAGAAGGTCTGTGGAGCTAGAAAGTGATAAAATGACAGAAGATATTGCACAATAAAATGCATGACTCTTTTTTAGCTGCCTATCCAAGCAGCTTGATTTCATCCTCTGTCAGCTGGTCACTGTGGAAGCCAGCTGCTGAGCTTTACTGGCCCTATCACCAGTTCTACACAGAACAGAAAAGCCCTAATTGTTAGTGGAGGAGCAGAGAAAGATGAGCAATTAGAGCTATTTGTATTAACGGGATTGATCTAAATTGCACTCAAACTTTATCTACTTGTCAGACATTTCAGTAAAATCCTTTGCAAATTACCTGATAATAATGGTTAAAAGGTGTTCCCATATTTCTATAAAATTTTGGCTTCTGAAAGTCTTGGGAGAAAGATACATTACTGATCCAGCAGCCTTATCTCCATGGTAATATGAAGAAATACTTGATTTGTGAAGCAAACTGAAGCTTTGTGACACTTGCCTAGTGGAATTTCATGGGGTTTCTGCAGATGAAAATCAATTAACTTAGTTTAGGACAAAGTGAATTATCAAAGGGAAGTAACTGCAGTTTTAGTTGTTCATATTTAAATGAAGATAAAAGGTAAAATAGATGCATCTGCTGGAATTCTGTCAGTAAGATGCAATTTATATTGTTTTTAAAAGGGAAGGGAATATTCACAGGTCATCAGGAGGAGCAAAACCATATGCAGAGTCTGTAAGAGGAAGTGAGACAAAATAAGAGTAAATATTTGTTTAAATGGCTTCTGTCATAAATAGAAGCAGCATCTTTCTTTTATATGAGAATTGTAGATCAAGAAAATGTTTTGAATTTAGAATGTGTTTAGACATAGATGAGTCCCAAAGGGATAAATAGATATGAACTTGAAGGAAGTTCAAAGACTGGTTACATGCAGAGAGCTGATTTGTCTGGACATACATTCCCAGTGGCTGTGGAATCAGCTGTAAGCTGTTACAGCTTCTGCTCCCAGCCCACAAATCCTGCTCTGTGAGCTCAGATCTTACATGTGCAGAGAATTTGAGCATGCCACTTTGGGAAATGATCCCTGGCTGTTACTGCAGTAAATTTACTCCTTACATGTAAGGCTTATCATAAAATGCTTATGCTATAGTTATCAGTGTTGCTAAGAAGCCTTTCATCTGTTATGCCTCAGTGACTGTCCTGTCCATGGTGAAATAGTTTTTTTCAGCTAATTCCATACCAGACTGTAGGCTTTTCTACAAAGCAAACCAGACAGTCTAACAAACCTTAATTAAACAAAGTCTCAGCTACTCAAGAGAAGAGCTTAGTTCAGATAATAATTTATTTTTGTCTAAAAGAAAAGACATCTGTGCTATTATTTGAGATGTTATTTCAGTGCATCAAGGTTGGTACTGTATGCCATCATGGGACTTGGATACACTGTTGGATTCAGGAGGAGGGACAATGAAATACATTTCTTTATTCCAGTTGGAGGAGTTGTGAACAGACAAATTGAATACTCTACAATGTAATTTAATGTTAATTGAATAATGCATCCAAAATTTTGTTTAATGCCAGGGTCCAAGAGGACAACCAGGGGATGCTGGCCCTATTGGAGAAACGGGTTTTGAGGTGAGATTTTAATCACTTATATATCAATTACAAATACTCAAACAATTGACTAATCCTGGACAATATGTTTATAAAAAAATTTTATAAACCTGCAGCTGACTTAAATATCTTGAGCTTGTCAGAGACTCTTATTTAAAGCTGTTACCAAAGAATGTCTAAAATAAGTAGCTTATTCTGTTATAAGCACTGTCTTTGAGCATATCGTTATGACATTTGTCATAGAAGGTGAATGTTTAATTGAGCAAACAATTTTTTAAAAGCACTGTTCTCCTTGCAGTTAGCAGTAAAACACCTTTAATCATATGTTCTTTCAATTTGTAGATAAAGGAAAGCAGCTGTAGAAAACTGAAGCACTTCTGCTTCTGTTTTTTGCTTTATTTTTAATATTTCATTGAGAGAAATGTGACAGAATGTATTAGCAGCATTTGTAATGAAGTACCTTAGAGCAGTAGGGATTTGGCATATTCAAAGAAAAGCTCTTCCTCAGTCACCCAAAATCCAGACTTCTGACTTAACTACCAAGGTTTCTGTGTAAACTTGACGAAAAGCAGTCTGATATCATCAATTCATTAGGGGCTGAGGCCTCCAAAAAGGGTTCAGTTCTCCAAAGGCTGTGTCTACTTGGCTCCAAGCCCAAACAGAGCTGAAGTTGTCAGTCAGATTTGCAGTAGATAGATGCTTGCTCAGCAGTAATTTATGGTGAAAGGTACAGGCTTAGGGGTTCTGCTGAGTCTTCAATATGTTCCTGACCCACACTGTATTTCCTGAACTCCTTCTATACCCTCCTTTCTTTTCTGTTTGGCTCTAGAAAGAAAAAAGTACTGTGTTGTCTAGATTCGATTTTTCAGACCTTCATCTTTCCCAGTGTCTCAGGCCATTTTTCTGCATCAGTTTTGGGTGTATTATTTAGTTGTTGCAAAATTATTACTGTGGTTATGTAACAGTAGCTCTTGTACCATGCAGGGACCTCCTGGCCCTGAAGGAGAACCTGGTCTGCAGGGGGAACCAGGCACAAAGGTAAATGTTGAAATTATTCTCTCTTAAGATCTTTATATTTTCAAATTCTCATAAAAGCAAATCAGAGAGCTCTGATTCATTAGCCAAGTAGACAGTGACAGATCATTAAGAAATACTGTTATTGTCATGATGACTCCATCAGCTGTAAACCCTGTCATTGTTACAAATATTGTCCTTTGAAATGGATTTTCCTTGTGATATCCAGGGAGACATTGGACCTGCTGGGAAGGCTGGAGAACCAGGTGACCAAGGTTTGAGGGTAAGCTGTGGATGCATATCTTCTTCCACAACAGAGAAGTTACAAATGATGTGCAGGTTGAGAAATGTTGATTTAACAGAAGAATTCAATAAGAAACTATTTTCTGATAGCTTCTTTTTTAAAAGAAAAAACAGTGTAATATTGTAGCAAGGTAAAAAGAGTATTGACTGGGTAAGAGAGGCTTGAGAGCTGCTCAGTAGAAAGGGACTTGGAGGTGCTGGTCAACAGCCCATCTGAACATAGTCAGCAGTGCCCAGGTGGCCAGGAAGGCCAATGGCCTCCTGGCCTGTGTCAGCAATGGTGTGGCCAGCAGGAGCAGGGCAGTGAATTTTTCCCTGTTCCTGGCACTGGTGAAGGTGCACCTTGAGCTTTGTGTCCAGTTCTGGGTCTCAGTTCAAAAGAGGACACTGAGGTGTGGACCATGTCCAGAGAAGGACAACGGAGCTGCTGAAGCAGAGATTTTGAGAAGCAGTTGAGAGAGCAGGGGTTGCTTAACCTGAGGAAAAGGAGACTCCTTTCCCTCTACAACAACCTGAAAGGAGGCAGTAGTGAGGTGGGGGGTCAGTCTCTTCTGCCAGCTAACAAAGGACAGAATGGATGGCCTTAAGTTGTACCAGGAGAGATTCAGATTGGAACCTTCAGAATAGATGGAAAATTTTCACTGAAGGAGTGTTTAGGCATTGGAATAAGTTGCCATGGGAGGTGGTGGAGCCACAGTCTCTTGAAGTGTTTGAGAGGCATCTGGGTGTGGCACTTGAGAATGTGGTTATGGTGGTGCTGGACTGATGGTTGGACTCAATGGTCTTCAAGCTTTCTTTCAACCTTGATGATTCTGTGATTATAATGTTGAAATATTTCTAATGGTAAATGGCCCTACAGAAAACATACCAATATAGTAGTTATCCACATAAACATGGAAGTTTCAGGACAGAACTGGTATATTTTTGAGGTTACTGTAATTACATGTTATATGCTCTGAATCCAAACAAAATCTCAGTGCCACTGTCTAAATCTCCAGGGTTAGATGGGCATAATATTGCTTCATTTTTCTAATGCTGATCATCTTGTATGTTTTCTTGCATTGGATATTCATGGGCTGTGACACTGAAGATAAATAAACTTTAACAGCAACTAAAAGTTTTCCAAAGGATAATAAACATGTATAAAACTAGTCAAGAAATATAGGCAATAACTTTGTTTTCAACTGTTTCTTTCTATAAGGGTGAACCAGGGCCTCCAGGAGAAGACGGTGTTCAAGGAAAAGATGGCCCAAAGGTATATTAAATTTTTGCAGCAGATTTAAAGTACTCTTATTAGCCTAAGGACCCAAATCTCCTGTTTTATCCTATGTCAGTACCAGATCAACTAAGCCCATTGAGTGCACTTAGTTTTAACACAGGAGGTCCTGGAAAGTACAGGGTTTTCTGTATCTTTTGGGTACATATCTAGCTTGCAAGGGCTGCAGAACTGAGTGGCTTGACAAAGAAAAGCAAGTTTTACCTGAGTACAGCTTTTGTCTGTGGTGGCTAAAGTGCTGGAGGAAGCAAGCCCAAGGGTGCTCTGCTGCCCAGATTAGATCAGTGCTGTGCCAGGGACTGTGGCAGGTGCCAGCACAGGGGATGTCATAGAGAATAATCTCAGATACTTGGTGATGGATGAGGGAAAATGTGGCTGTAGGAGTGTAGGAATGGGATAAACAGGGCTTTACCCTAACTTAGAGCCTGATCTGAATTTGACTGGTAAGGTTCACATCAGTTTCAGTGGGCTTTTTTTCAAACTCAGAGATTCAGAATTCCCTTTTCTTATGAACAAGTAATCTTGTAGAAGCAGGCTGACTAAGGGATTTTTGGGGGTTTTTTTATTGTGTTTTAGGGAGACCCTGGAGACCAGGGACTTGTTGGAGAAGGTGGTGAAAAAGGAGAGATGGGATTACCAGGAATTGCTGGGCCTCCTGGTGAACCCGGCCTTATGGGAATTCCTGTAAGTGTTTTCTGGTTGAAATGGACTTCTTGCTTGTTTGCTTTTAGTAAACAAAGTTAATTTTTCTTTCTTCCTTAATTTTTGATTTTCCTGCTTTTCTGTGTAATTAAAGATGACTGTATTTAAATAAGCTTCCAGTGTGGTTCAGGATTGGTAGAGAGAGGAGACAAATGCCTTTCCTATTTTAAATATGGGACTATCTTGGCAAATGGTGATTCCTCAGCATCTGTCATCCAGACACATGTACCACACAACCTGGAGCCTCTCACTTCAGCTCTCCTCTCCAAACAATGTGGCATCAAACGTACACTGATCAAATAGTAGACAAGCACTAGAATTCACAGACAACATTGTTAGATCAGTTTGCCTATTTGTTCTGGCATCACTCCTAGCAACTAAAATCCATCCATGAAATTGTATGCAACTCCTTCATGAGAACAATTTTGGAGGACAGCTTCCAAAGCAAGCATTGTAGCTTTAAATCAGACCAGCTTCCCTTACCAAAAACCATCGTGTTCTCATCTGCAGTCCTCTGGCTGCCTTCTGTGCAGCTCTTGTATGATGGTGGGGTCTGACAAAACATTGCTTGGAGCTCCAGCTGTTCATGGCTAGGAGCACTGTCCACTCAGTCCTCTAAGCATCAGTGCTACATTCTGCTGTCTTTTGTCCTGGGCTCTTCACTGTTAATTGCTTTTCTAGGAAATGAAAAAAGTGTTCTTTTGGTTGTTGGCACCCTTAGTGAGCTGCAGAACAAGTTTTGTTTCTTTGACTCTATTTTGAATTGGTAGTTTTGGGGAACATTGGAAGTTTCCTATGTTGAAATTATTGTAAAACAGCTCAACCCTAGCATATCTACGCTTTATGTAATTATACTTGTGTACAATAATCAACATCAGCAGTGTTTCTGTGCCTCAGTGAGACAGGCAGGTCTGGCAATTCGATTTTTGGGAGGATGTGGTTAGGGAGGGATTTTTCATGTTTTTGTTCTACATGTTCCAAAGGCAGCTGTAGAGCTGCTGCCTTCTCCACTTGTCCTCCCTGGCATCTGGGAGTGTACACATCACAGTTCTGGTTTGACCTCGTTCTAGGGATGCAGACAGATCATAATATCCTAGTCTAAACATGGAAATCATTTTCCTATAGCCCATTGTCTAAGTGTTTCATTGGAGGTGAGAGTAATACTACATTTTCCTTAAACAGTAGCTTACAAAGCAACAAATAAGCTTCACAAATCTGTAAAGTAACATTTTCTGTGTGGACAAGATTTAATGGGTTTTTTTCACCCTTATTTGCAGTGCTTTTCCATTACTTTGATAAATAATCCCTGGAACTTGCCCACTTGTTTGTGCTATAACTTGAGACAGCCCTACTAACTTGCTTGAAGACACAGTTAATGACATTTTTCCTCCCACCTCTCTGCTTTACCAAAGCCTACTTAGTTGTGCATTTTGGAGCAGAGGTTAAATATGTTTCCAGGCCTTTCTCAATCATTTCTTTTTCTCTCCCTAATAAATCTATAGGGCCCTGAAGGAACACCAGGAAATCCAGGTCAGAGGGGCCGTTTAGGAAAGAAGGTAGTATTTTTCATCTGCCCCAGTTCCCTTCCTTTTATCTGAAACTCAAATTTACATTACAAAATTCCATTGAACCAAAACTATCCCTGTTTTGTGTCATGCTTCAAGCCAATTTTTTACTTGTTAGCCATAGCAATTAGAATTGTCATCATTCTGCAATCAATAATATTCAAGGTCTTAGAAAATTTAAATTTGTATCAAGATGTAGTTTTGCAACTCAGAGCAGTTTCTGCTTCAAGCTTTGACTAAAAGAAAACAAAGACTCAATGAGAAGGCTCTAGCAGAGACTCTTTCATACTGCAGAGTTCTGAGCTCTGACATTCTAATAACTACAGTAAATACCATCCAGTAAATGTCATACCTATTAAATAATGCTGTTACACATTTTGTTAAGCATCAATTGCATTTTGAAACTTAGTGTCAATCTCTTAGTATTTTTAATGCAATAATACCAACAGGGGGAAAAGGGGCAGCTTGGCCCTCCAGGAGAAACTGGACCTGCTGGTGATTCTGGCCAACCTGGAAAAACTGGTCCTAAAGGTGCAAGAGGAACTCGAGGTCCCATGGTTAGTACAAAACATTCTTACTTACAGAAGTCTTTCAGCATCAGAATGAGACCTATTCACCTTTCCAGACAGAAACCTGGGGCATGGACCTGGAAGGAGCCACCTCAAGCTTTTGGTTATCTGGCAGTTATGGGAGTGGGATGGCAGAGGATACCGTGGAACTCTCATGTCTCACACTCCACATACAACCTCACTGCTGTGGGTGTTTATAAACCTTTGCAGTTCCAGGAACAAAAATCAAGGGGTTTGCTGTCACATACCATCAGCCTTAGCCATGGCTGAAGCAAAGCACTTCAGATGAAGGCTACTACTCCTATCAAATAGGAATCTGGTCCAAAATCAACTGAATTAAGTCTATTCCATTAAGTTTTAGCTCCTTTCATAGTAAGCTCCCCAGGCTTGCTCCATACTGTGTGGCAGATGCACAGAAGCATCCAGGCTCCCCACTAGAGAGGCAAAGTGCCTGTTTCAGTCCAGTCCTGTGGCCACTGAATGCAGCAGTGTGCTCCCCTGAGCACATGAAGTACAGAAGCAAAGTTTGATGTCTAATGGCCAATATTTTCACGAGAAGGAGTCAACTTTCTGAGGTGATTACCACCCCCTGCTTCCCTTAGCATACTAGTACTTGTAAAGAGAGTTCTTCCTCACCTCTCAAAGCTCAGATCTATTTGACTAATTATGCACAAAGACTATAAGGTTAGGACTCAAAACATTGACCAGTTTTTCCACAGAAGAATGAAAAGCCCAGTATTCTTTAATAAATGAAGTAGGACCTACAAGAAAGTTTTCCATGGTGTCAAATGTCAATATTTCAAGATTTTTCCAAGTGCTTACTTTATATAGTAGACATTGTTGTAGCACTCTACAAAGGAGCTCGTTTCTCTCTCTGATTACTGCATTTAACAGGGACATCTAGGAGGAATGGGACCTGAAGGAGAGCCAGGAATTCCAGGTTATGGGGTATGTTTTTTACTGAATTTATATACACATACATCCCAAAGTAACTCTGTGGTACTCTAATTTCAAATATCCGAGGAATCTGTATCTAGACTACACAAATATTTTCAGGGCTCACATATGTTTATGTGGTGTGTTTGCCTACTCAGAACTGTTAGCCTTAAGCAAGGGTGCCTGGCTTTTGTTAGTTTGCTCACAGGGGGGTTTTACCATAAACTTTTAACTGTTGTTTATCCAACTCATCTCACCCCTTCTGAATAAAGTTCCTCTAAAGCTACTACAGCTATTCATTATAGAGAGAGTTCAACAAACATCACCACCTCTGCTTACTGTCTGGCCACGTAGTTTCCATTTAAGTAACAGAAACTGATTGAATGAGGTTAGTTGAAGGACATAAAGATATTGTGGCTTTCACTGAAAAATAGCTGTGAAAATCATCATAGATTAATTGAGTCATCTTCTTACAGAGCAGACTGTCCAGTCTCTTTTCCAAACAAAAACACCCATCACTGACCCCAGCCTTGAAGCAAGAACCAGCCCAGCTCCCATCACCTGCATTAAGCCCTATCAGAACATGTAGTTTCCCAAAATGCACAGAGCTTTTCCTGCACACAGTCAATTTTCTGCCATTGATTTTGTTGTCATAACATGATTTAGAATAATTTGCAAGCAGAAAAAGAAATGTAGCAAGTAGCTAAAAGAAATTTTGGAATTAATTGCTTTTTAAATTATTTGTTTTAAAATAATTTGTGTTTGGTTTGCTTCTTTAGGGTCACCAGGGTCCTCCAGGGCCCTCAGGGCCCCCAGGCCCCAAAGGAGAAAAGGTATGAACATGGGTTTCACTGATGTGTTTTGTGAAGTTATAAAGGGAGGAAATGTTACTGCACACACACTGTTTTCCACAGCAAGCAGCAAAAGCCACCATTTGCAGTATTTGTTAGTGTTGTCAAAGACTAGGAAAAGAAATGCAAAGTGAGGAAATGGGTCATTCAGAGCTGGAGTCCAAAATTATACTGTTAAAATGTTTGAGGTTTTAAAGCACAAGGTACCCATTGTACAGAACACAGTCTATTGTATTAGACAGCACCACTGCCCTCAGCAAGCACTGCTGACAAAAATAATCAGTGCAGAACCAGCTAAATATTTACTTAACTCTGAGCTGTGAGTACACCCACAGATTTGCCTGAAAGTCCAGCTAGGATGGACAAATGTCTGTGGTTAATATAAAATGTTAGGGACAGGATGTGGCCTCAGTACTGCTATTTTAGTGTCAAATTTATTGTTTTTCTCTCAAGTCTCAAATCCTGAAAACAGATTTGTATGCTCACTGAAACCCTTGTGACCCCAAGAGGGCAGGTACCTGGATTCACTTCATGGAGATTGGATTAGAGCTGCCCTTGACACAGAGCTACAACCTGGAGCAAGTTTTGCAATAAATACTCTGAATAGGCATTGAGTGGCTGATGTTGTAAATAGGTTTTGATACAATTTAAGAAACAAAAACTGAAAACTGATTTGTTGACAGCTAGGTGTTTCGGTTGCTGGGTCACTTCTGAAAAACCACTTTGATGCACTGTGGAAGTTCTTAATCATATTTAAATTGTGATTCTCTTTGCATTACTATTGCTATGTATCATCTGGAATAGATAAGCTTTTGTTTATTAACTTGGATGGCAGTTATTTCATATTTAAATTTTAATCAACTTCAGACTTAATGTTGGAGTCTTCTGTACTCTTGTTTTTCTTTCTGTTAAATGTACTTCTCAAAATAGTGGAAGAAATTTTCTTTTTTCCCCTTGTCAAATATCCTGTTTATCCTTTTTTTCATTAAATAAAGACACAATTATATGGATATTGTTCAGTTAATAATTTTTTTTTCTTATAGCTGCCTTTGAGAATAAAGCAAATATTTAGGGTTTTTTAGTCCTTAATGTCTTTGGGACATTTAGGTGAATGTTAAAATGGAATTACCATATTCATGATATTAAACCATAAGCATCATATTCACTTTTAGCACTATACAACATCTTCTCTGCTTTTTATTAGCATTTGAACTTATGTGCATGAAGTTGAACTTCCAAGTTAACATTTTTTAATACTTTTCTTTGCTTTAGGGTTACCCAGGCGAAGACAATACAGTCCCTGGACTACCTGGGCCCATAGGTGAACCAGTAGGTCTTTCTTTCTCAAAAAAATTATACTAGTGCATCTCAGGACAAGAGCAAATGCATTTATTTCTGAAGCTTTATATCATTGTCTTAGGAATCAGTACGAAAATACAGAATGATGGTCCTTTAATGAAAATGCTGTTGTGTGCTCTTTCCTGCTTAGATATCTGTGCCCTCCATTTAATGACATTAATGCCATTAGTCTGTGTTTAGATCAGCACATTTTAGAAAAGAATTTTACCCTGTTAACCCAGAGTTACACTTGATTGCTTTACTAATCAAAAATATATTTTGATTTATTTCATTATCACTGCAAACTAATTCAGCTGATTTAGAGAACTGCATTTTGTAACCATTTTTGTACTGAATTCATATGTGGAGTGTATCTGCAGCATTTATGAATCTGTCAAAATTATTAGTACAAACTTCAAAATTAAAGCAGATTTTGAGTACAGAAAGTAATTTCAGAAAAGAATCCAATTTTTAATGGATATGTCTTACAGAAGCCATAAGAGAGTTTTCCTTGCATGTCTTTCTTGAAACCAGAGTCACTTCATTTATCCATTCAGATACTAAGTTTGTACATATATATGTATATTTTATATATAAGTATAAATCTGGGGAAGTTCCACTGAGGTCAATTCTCCCTCCTGTTTCATTAAGCACCATCTAATATTTATCTTTTAGCTTCTAGTCTTCAGTTACAAAAAATTTTAGACTGTGGCTACTGTGTGACTGCAATGCATTCTGTTTAGAAAAATATCATGTTTATTCCTTTATCCAAGCTACCCTTTATGTTTGTATTCCTCAGTTCCCTCTCAGTGGATAGTTTAAGAGAAATCCCAGCTTTCTGTTCATATTTCACTGCAGCATTATATTCAGTTCAGCTGTTACAGTTTGCTCCCTGGTTTGCTCTCCAGGGTCGAAGTGGTGAACGTGGAGATAGAGGAGAGCCTGGTGATGAGGGCTACAAGGTAATACCTCTTGGGTTTTATCTTTTTATTTGAGCTTGGCGTGCTCTGCAGACATGTGGAGTAATGCAGCAGCAGTGTCACCTTCCCACACAGCTGTGCAGGCATCTTGTGCTGGTCCTCTCTGCACTGCTGCACCCCTGGACACCCTGGAGCATCTCTCCTGTGGGGACATGGGAGCTGCAGCTCCTCAGCTGGAGGAGGCTCCAGTGACCTTAGTCTGTACAAGTACCGGATGGGAGGAAATGAAGATGGGGTAGACAGACTTGTCTCTATAGTGACCAGTGACAGGACAGGAGGCAAAGGGCAAAAACTGAAACACATTAAATTCCTTTTGAAATGTTTTGGGGTTTTTTTGTGATTTCTTTGTTTGTTTGGTTTTGGGGGGTTTTTTTGGGTTTTTTGCTGTGAGGATCACTGAGCACCAGAATAGGCTGCCCAGAGAGGTTGTGGAGTCTCTATCTGTGGAAATACTGGAAACTTGACTAAACAGGGTCCTGGTCAATAATTTCTAGCTGGCCTTGCTTGAGAAAGAGGCCATAAATTATCTCAAAATGACACTTTTAACTTAAACAGATCTGTGTTTCTGTAATACTGTAGTAGTTAACATTTTTCTCTGAAATTTAAGCACTACTTATTTAAAATCTAATACTAAAAATTATTCATGAATTATATTTAGTCTTTCAGTGCATAAAAATTGGATGGTAACTCATGCTCATCACCGATGCAGTTCACTCAAATACAAGAGAGACAATCCTTGACAGGGAATATCCAAATTACAAAGTAATACAGACAGACATATTAATAAATGCATGAACCAAATCTATGCTTACAGAAGTGCAGAAATGTTTAAACAATATGTAATTCCCACTTGCAGCTTGGAGTAGAGAATGTAAAGAATAAGGGCTCTGTAGAGTTTGATCTTGGAGATCTCACCATACTTTATGTAGGTTATGTCAATGAATCCAATGGGTCCACCTGACACCTCCCAGGATGGGCTTTACAGGGAATTCTGCAGCTCACTGAGCATGGCAGCCCTAGTTACTGTACTGCAATATGTTATATTTTCTCTTTCCCAGGGTCATACAGGTCTTCCAGGGCTTAGAGGACCTATTGGACAACAAGGACCTCCAGTAAGTATTTCAAACAAGGGAGATTTCTCTATTGACTGTTGAAAATATGTTTTCATTTGCATTCAAATGTTTCCTGGAATTTATCTAATGTATGTTCTTTTCAAAGGGAGAGCCAGGTGAATTGGGAGAGCAAGGACTAAAAGGAGAAAGAGGTTCAGAAGTAAGTAGAAAAAAGTAAACCAAAAGTGCACTTACCTGGAATTTGTAGGGTTTTGTTGTTCACTGGCTATCCTTGGAAAACTGTTCCATAAGGCTAAAACTGAGTGTTTGGGTTTCCTTTTCATACCTGCAGGGACAAAAAGAAATATAAAGTGGAAAATTGCATAATGATCTTGGTTAGTAAATAGGTGTTATTTGATAGGTAAGTAGTTTTACTTTGGAGTGATATCAAGAATTATGAGAAGCTCTTTTGGAAACATTTGAGTGATATTTAATTATCCCCTAAAGTGGAGTTTCTTGTGTTCAAGTAGCTCTGGAGGCTAACTGGGATTTTGCTTCTCTGATCTGTAAATGAAGCCTCCTGGTACTGCACTGCACTGAGTTCTCAGAGACCTGGGAATAAGGAATTTGCTACAGAATATAGAGCAATAATGACAGAGCAAGTCATGACAAAGATCAAAGACCAAATCTTTCTCTTTAGAATTATTAGCTCATCTTGGTGGTGTGTTGAAAATTGCCAAAGTGTTTATGTTCTTCCATGAACTGAATGTCATTGGCTTTTGAGATTTCAAAAGCATTAGGCTAAAAGATTTCTTAAAATACCAATTACCATTGGAATTTAAATGAGATATTTTGTCTGAGAAGTTCCATGAAGCAACTCTGTTAGAGTTTAAAAATTTTGTAGGTAGCTACAAGAATCTGTAGTAGACAGGAATCGACTGAAACAACAGAAAGGAAACATGATGTGGAGACATTGTGAACATGTGCTCCAGCTATGAACTTGGATATATTGCTCTTACACACTGCTCACATTCCAGGACAAAATCAGCAGTTCCTCTTGAAGAAATGTTTTCTTTGTCTTGCAAATGCCCCTCAGATCAATATTGCCATTTACAAATGTGGAACCAATACCCAGCATGGAGCTGCCCATAAGAGCTTAAAGATTTCCACAGAAGTGTTAACACTGGGAGCAGTGACAGAGCCTTACCTGCAGTGCCACTACTGGTGCTGCTATAGCAAGCCTTGCAAAGCTGATCCCACCAACTGCAACACTGAATCAGCTGGGTTTTCTTTACATGCATCCAGAAATCTTAATGAAAACAATATTAAGTTATTTGAATACGCACATTCCAGTTCTGACTTGTGGGCTTTATGCCATTCTTAACAAAAAAGGTGTTAAATTGACAATAGAACAACATTTTGCTGGTTTTGTCATATTTGCATAATTATAAAACATTTACACTTAAATAACCCAGGCTTTTCCACTTTATTGCATGTTGTGCCACTGCAGCATGGTAGTGATAGCATAACTTTTAAGAAGTGTTTTTGAAATAGTTAGTCTAGAAAATCTTGGAAAACTTTTTCTACTTGTTCTATGCTAAAAAGTGTTATACTTGTTCCTGCTCTTCAGTGGTTGCATCTTTTAGAGGTAGGATAAAATTGATGCTATAAATCTTTATATTCTGTGCAGACTATCCTATAACAAAGTTCTCTGAAAAGCTTTTGACCATTCTGAGCTTTTCTTCCTTGGTGCATGACCTCCTGTGTCACTAAACCACTTACAAGAATGTTATCTGCTCAGTATCTCTTACACTACCACTACTACAGTAGTTTTCTTGCACTACCAAATTCTAGATCAGTCAAGATGAAAATAATTATGGTTTTAAGCAAATTTTATCTTTTGTGTAGGTCTTAGATAAAAACAAATGTTCACATCTGTGGTATGTGACACTATTGTTTTCTAGTATTCTTTTCCACAGACATTCAGTGCATTTACATTGCCTACTTTTCATGACTTCCCTTTTGAAGAGTAGAGGAAATGCAATAAAAGTGCACTTCATCGCAGAGGGGGGGCTGATACAGGGGAAATTACCAGATTCATGATGAAAAACATTTTATGATTATTGTTGGAAAAGTTTTAAAAACTGGTTCACAACAGGGAAAAAACATACACAATTCTGCCAAAAATGTATTTGCTTTTACTTTAAAAACTTTCTGCTGTCTCCTGAGATGTGAATAATCTGGTCCAAAGCCAGGCAATGTGAACATGAATACTAGAGGGGAACAATCCCCAGCTCTTCTTAGGGGATTGAATTTATGTCATTTGTCAGTTCACAAATATTTGTAACTTCTAGGGACCCACAGGGAAGAAAGGAGCAACAGGTCAAGCAGGCAAAGCTGGAATTCCTGTAAGTAACAAAATTCTACAGCCTATTTTCAAATTATAAAACAAAGAAAATACTAACTAATAACACCAGAATTGTATTGTGTCAGGGTTACCAGAAGGTCTTGTGTTCACTCTAAAGAACACAAGAAAATTATCCAGGAAAATAAAAAGGAACCCCTGTCATTTTTTAATATTAATGATTTTTGGAATTTTGTTAAATTATGCTGAATTATATTCAGTTACTCAGCATATGGAAGTGATGTGCAACTAACAACAAGGTCCTTCCCACTTGTGAAGTTATTTAATTGGCTCATTTGTGGAGTCCATTTGGAAGTTACCACATTATATTGCACAGAACTGTACTTGTGTTCACTTCTGACCCCATCAGTTCTTTGATCCTCTGCAGCCTGCAGAAGTTTGGATCCATATGTCCATGATGGATACATGTGGTAAATGCCTTGAGGTTTATTTATTTCTCTTGTTTGCCCTGAGCTGAAATTTTTAATGTTTTTTCTTGAGTTACTGCAGAGGAGCTGACTTGCATGCCCTTCTCCCTGAGGGAGAAACCAGAGCAGGAAGCAGTAGGTGTCCTGTAAACATAATGAAGAACAAAATGCATCAAGGTTATTTTGGTCCCCTAATAAATAATGCCACGCAGGCACATATTGTAAATAACTTTTACTACCTCACATCAAAACATTGTCAGTAAGTAGAGAAAAGCAGCTGTTGCACAGAGCTTGTACCTGCTGGGCAGAGTGCAGGATGAGCCTTTTGAAGACAAGGAACTGTGTGTCCTTTGGAAATACTCAGCATGTTCTTTTGGAGAGCTGCAGGGATCATTCAGCAGGCAAAGGAGAAAAAGGAAAGTGGGACATACAGAGAAATGAGGAGACAGTAAAACTAGAACTTGAGGAAGTTTCAAATCCCATCCCAAATGAGGCCTTTTTTGTGCAAGTATAGCACCCGTTACCACAAATTTGCCATATTACAAATTTGTATTTTTGGTATGTTCAAATTTGAACAGCATAAATTTGTGAAAGGCCAGTACTGAGCATTTAGTAAAATAAAAGGTAAAAAGGTGTATGGTTGGGTTTTTCCCAGGGATAAATAGATGACTTTATCAGGATTCCTCACTTCAGTTTAACAATTGACACTCTCAGGCATCTTCCAGGCTGGCACACAAATCAGTCTCATGATTTCAGCTGAAGTTGCTCAGATCCCATGGCAGGGCAAGTCTAAGGTTAAACCAGTAGAATTCTAAAGCAAACATCCTAACTCAGAGCTCCCTCTGCAACTATTCATTCATATCACTGGGTCTGTTGTAATGTAGGGTTTAGGAAATACTGTGACTGAAATCCAGTTGTGGGAGGGTGAAGATGAAAAGAGCAAACAATGCTATATTTGATTTGATTTTTTTTCAAGGGAAAACCAGGGGCACCAGGGCAGAAAGGAGCAGTTGGGTACCCTGGACCAGAGGGCAGTCCTGGGAACCCTGGAAAGACTGGGCTGTCAGGGAAGCCTGGCCCTAAGGTAAGTTGCTTTCCACATTTCCTCTATGTCATTTTGCATTTTACAGAATTTTCCAGGGTTAAGGTATTTAAAAGGAAGAGACCACTCTCTGTTCCTTGAGTATATGGAAATTAGACCAAATCTTTATTTTTTTTCTCTTTTGCTCCTAATATTCCAGCCAAGATATAAAGTTAGCATAAGGGAAGTGTGCTGTGTGAACAGTTTCGTTGGAATATGACAGTAGTAACTACAGCTAAGTGAAAGTCATTTCTTAGAGAGGCTGCACAATTCTGGTCCTGAAAATTAGCCTGAGACTATTTCCTCTTAGGGTCTGAGATAATCCCGCATTTCCTTATTGACTCTGTATTTGTAACCTATGTCTCTCCACCTAAATAATTATGAAGCTTTGTCCAAAGCCAGTGAAGTAGAGTATTAGGTATGTGAGGTATCTAAAAGCATTCTTGGAAATGGGTTTTTTGTCTGACTGTTCTTTGCTGGGGGCCAAAGGTGTTGACCTGCTGCCACTTGGAGCAGTGACATAGCTCTTCAATTAGTCCCCCCAGAGAGAGGGACAAGATTCCTTGAGTAGTTCTCATAATTGAAAGTCTGACCATTTTAATTTCCAGTATGAATTTCTCAGTATTCTCCCCAGATGGACCAGTAATTGTTATAAAAGATTACCAAGGTAGATTTGGAGTTAGGAATTAGCCAAGGTGCTGGATGAGGCATTGGTGTTTCAGGTATGAATTTCCAATCTGGTTGAGCAAAGAGAAAATTAAACAAGTTACCCGTAGGGGGCAGGTGCACCCTACTCAAGCTTCTCCACTCTCAGGTCATGAACCTCTTCCAAGTTCTTAAAATTCTTTGGAGCTGGATTTAGGAGAATCACCCCAAGGGATTTTTGCATTTTTGCGTTTCCACCAAAAATGTCATACAATCATGGTAAAGACAACTCCATTACCCCATTACAGTTTGTAGGAGTGTAAGAGAGGTTTATAACTGATTTTTGCCACAATGAGTAAAAAGAGCAGAACTTTTGCTATGTAAGTTTATCAGTCCATCAATCTATAAGCCACATCACCATATTCAAAAGCCCAAAAAAATGACATTTAATACAAAAATCATGTTTTATACAACCTTTTTTATTTCTATGAGTGCTTAACTGAATGTCACAGGAAATAAGGAAGATTTATATATGCTTATATTTCTATTAAATTATGCCACAGAAATATTCATTTGTATGGTAGCAAATTTCCATTTTGTAGCATGTCAAAAGTGGCTGAACTCCATGTACTCACTAACAGGTTTTTTTCATTTAAAATAGTTGCTTTTGTTGATAGGTTGATGTTCTCATACAATTTCATAACAAATGAAATTGTCTTTCTTCATCTGGTAATGTTATTGTGTGTGAATCTTTACAGAGTGCACACAACCATACTAGTATTACCAGCATGCCTGTTCCTTAGAAGTAAACATGTTGAATTTTGAATATTTCTTTGGGAAGGTAGTCTCATTCTGTTTCAGGTGGAGTTATTTCCTTGAAAGATGAATACTGAGAAGTTCAAACAATTTTCAACCTTTTACTTTTGGAATACTAGCAGAAATCCACATGATACTGCTGATCATTGTTCTTTCTGTATATTTTGATGTACTACCATTGTGTGTCCATACATACTGACAGCATTAAGTGTTTTTGGCTGATTCTATGTAATTTGCCTGTTTCAGCATAGAATGAAAAACATGCTTGGCTGTTCTCATTGTAAACCATTATTTTCAATTTGCTAAGGGCAACAAAGGAAACTCAGGCTTGCCAGGTCTAGCAGGTTATCCTGGAGCTCGAGGTCCCAAGGGATTGCCAGGCATGCCAGGGCCCATGGGAGCACCTGGACTAAAGGTAGGTACATACATGGGATCTGGTTGTTTAATTACAGTTTTGCTGATACTGTTTGTTCTTCATGCTGCTTTTGGTGGCTGTGGAGCCACCACACTGCTGTTAATCAAGTGAGTTAAAGACATCAAGGCTTATTTGAAGGGTAAGATTACAAGTTGTGTTTACAACATTTCTATAAACTGTAACTTGAAAATAGAGGTCTCATCCATGTGAATGCTATTCCCAACTCCAGAAGCCATCAAAACACTTTGTATTTGTTCACTCCAGCTTTAGGGTCAGATGTTTTCTGACTTATTTCTAAACTTGTTTCTAGCTACTAGAACAGTCAGGATGATTTAAGCATCTAAGCAATCTAATAGCAGAGAATTACCATAACTTCAAGCCTAAGTTTCAGGTTTGGGAGCTGATAAGTATATAATTTATCACAGGTATTAAATTGGTTTTTTTAGCCCTTTCTGAAAGAAAGAAAATCTGAGTGTTCTCCATTTTCCAGTCAGTTCCAGGTACCTGATATCAGCATATCCTCATATAAATTAGATTCATTTCAATTTTAAAACAAGAAAACAAATAACAATTACAGATAATTTCCTTCATTTTGAACAGACTTTTCTTTATTTAGAATAGATTTTTTTATCTAAAATAATGATTTTTATCTAAACTTTTTCTTTGTGAGATTTTATTGGTAAGCTGTTCTTTAAAACCTTAAGTTACTTGGAAACTGGAAATAATATATTTTTATCATTTTATTTAGTATAAACTATAATCATTATTTGCAGTGTTTATTGCCACTGCCTCCAGTCTGAATTTTACTTCTTTGCCTAGGCAATGAGCTGTAGGAGATAGTTCCTGCTCAGAAGTGCTTGCAATCTGAGAAAGGCAAGGAATAGATGAGTTGAGGGCAAACTGTTGCCACATATACTACAGAATAAGCATTAATAATGTGCATACTGACTCAAGGCAAATAACACAAAGGTAAAACCTGGGAAAAAGCATAAGCACAAAGCATGAAACCTGTATATTCACAGCCTTTATTGCACCTCAATAACCTCCTGAGCTAGACATGTCTTCAGTGTATTTGATAGTCCTCAGAGGATTTATCTTGCCAGAATTTGTCTAGTTTCCATTTGAATCAATGTGGATTTTTAGTCTAACAGCAGGGACTTCAACAAGTACACTGTGTCTTGCTCAGAGGATTATTTTTAAAATTCACTTTTTACCTGTCTGTTCTGTATTTAATTTTGTGAATTTTACTGATTACACTGAGAGATACCATACTAGAATTGATCCAACATGTATGGTTTTTGTATTTCCAAGTCAAGGAGCAGTCAAGTTGCTGCTTTTGCATTTTTGTGTATGCTTAATTATTTTCCTGCGGAAAACGAAATAAATGCAGTAAATGTATTTCTTAAGGAGAAAGCAAGTTCCATGCTTCTGACAGGAAACCTGTATTTGCATCTGCAACTTCCATAATTCTATTCAAATATATATTTTCTTCTTATTGGCAGGGTGAGAAAGGCCTTCTAGGTCATCCAGGAAAGCGAGGCAGAAGAGGCCTTCCAGGATCAGCAGGTGACCAAGGAGTAGCAGGAGAGCCTGGGCTGAAAGGACAGATTGTATGTAATCACAGTGGTTGATGCAAAACAAGTAGTCCAAGAGTTAGCAAGGTGAAGTAATGCTAAGGATGCCTGCTTCTATTGCAGGGAGAAGATGGAGATCAAGGTTTAATGGGGTTTCAAGGATTCCCAGGTCCAAAAGTATGTGCTCATTCTTTTCTCTTAGATTGTAAGCTATTTACAGAGTGAGAACATTATGAAAGCATAGAATTAATCAGCTTTAACACTAATTTGTTCAAAATATCTCTGGATTGTTGGAACATGATAGGCAGAACTGTGTGCTCCCTGTATAAGGACAAACATTCTGGATCAGTGCACTTGGTATTTTCACTCTTACTGCTCTTAGAAATGATCTTCCTTTCACTGATTGCAAGACTTTGAAACAGGTGGATGGCTAATGTCCATGTTGGATTAAACTGTTCCTTTGCATTTTCAGGGCCCTGCAGGGGACATTGGCTTAGTTGGAATTCTGGGCCCAAAAGGTCCAAAAGGCCAAGTTGTAAGTGTTTCACTGCGTGAAAGAGATTGTTAGGATGGTTTGAAAGTGGCACATGCTTTTAACATAGAAAATAATCCTTTTTATTATTAACAAGGCCAGAAGCCTCTACCCAAACCTTTCTGTCTGAGTCTAGAAGCAACACTGCTCTGGTTACATCCTGCACACAGACCCACAAACAGAGCTGGGCCCTTAATCTTGAAAGAAAAAAGCAGGCTCTGCTGACTAAGTGTGGATCTTCTAGTGTAATCTTATGACCTTGTATTTCTTTGTCTATTGAACATTCTTCTTACTGGCAAAACTGCTCATCGTGTAACTGTGTTCTACAGCAAAAGAAAATAGGGATCAAACTTTGCCTGCAGTAAGACATAGTGGTGCTTAGGCATTATTGATTAATAGGTAGTCTTTTTTTAATGAAGATTTTTTTTTAATCTAAAATGTTCCTAACCTCCACTAGCTCATTCTTCATGATATTCTGCTTTGCTGCTCACCCAAAACCATGGAAACATCATTAGCATTTTTTGCATCCAGTGTGGCATCAAGTGTGAAAGGCTGAAGCATGGGAGGCCTTGCTACAGCATGTTTTCTCACTGCCACTTTGCCATCACAGAACTGAATTGTTCAGTTAACCAGATGCAGAGCAGCAGCTTTAGGGGACTGTTCTAATAGCTACTTTATTTTTCTAAACATTCCTATATGAGATAAACATTGGACACAAGCAGTTTGCTCTAAGTGAAATGGAACTGAAAAGTGGCATTTTAGCAGCACTTACTGGCAGCCATACAAGAGTCCTTGTGGGCAATAATATAACTCAGGGTAGAGTTGGTTGTAGCTCAATAAATATGTGGTCTTTTGTAATCAGAGTACTTAAGTTTCCACTGTTTTTAATGCATCACTTTTCACGTTAAAGAATGTGTGGGGAATTTCCAAGCATAAGTATTACAAATTACTAAAATATTTACTTTACTGATTTTGTTGCAATGTGCACTCAATATTTAGAGAGTACCACCATGATCTTCTGGATATTTGATAGGTCTGTGTGCTGAGCAACTTTAAATTAGGACATGTCTTGAGGATTTTCTTCATTTTGGAAACATGGTGAACTAATAAATTCTCTGCTTGTTTACAGGGATATATTGGCCCTGTTGGTCAAGAAGGCATAGCAGGCCCAACTGGCAGGCCTGTAAGTTTCCCTTCACTTTTGCGTAATTTGTTTATTTCATTACCCTTTGGTTTAATCATCTTGTTTTTCAACTAGCAACCTTCTTATTTTTCTGTTTGCAAGTAGCAACTAACAGGACCCTGTTATACCATGGTATTTGTTATACCACGCTGTTAAGTTAATGTATGTGACTCCAGCATTTGTAGTACAAACAAGAAAAAAATGACTGAAACCAGTGACCAGAAAGTAATTGCAGTGGCCTTCTGCCTAAGTACAGCCTGCAGACAGCATGTGTACAGGGGCAGTGGCAAGCCAAGGTGTAAAACAGCACACAGGAATTACCACCTGGGTATTCTTTCTCAGCCTTTGGTCTGAGATATATCTACAGAATATCCACATTTAGTTTCAATATTTTTTATTTCTTGCGGGCTGAACAGTCCAGAGTACCCCTCCAGACACTCTGGGAGTGCCTGTGAGCCCTTGTAAGGCTGTTCCAGGTGCTGATGAGGTCCCTGTTACACCTCAAACACCCTTGTGGCCTCTCTGAAGCTTCCAGTGCATCCCAGGCTCCCTGCACTGGGGGAGCTCTGCCCTCATCCCTGTTTCCATCTCTTATTACACTCATGGTACCAGAGCCAAATTCGTTTTGCAAGAGAACCCCTTGGCTCATGTCTCCAGACCACCCAACCATGTAAGGCAGTTTTAGAAACTCTTTGTACCATGAACATTCCTCTGCCTGATCAAGTAGACTTGGAGTAAACGAGAATGTCTAAAATTCAAAATAATCATAAAAATAGTAAATATGCAATAAAAGTAATAAATGCAAATATTTACAAGGGAAATAGAAGAAGGGGAATGTCTTTCCACCTGTTGGAAAAATCAGTATTTTGTCTTGCTCCATTCTTTTCAGTTGCACTGAGGAGAAAAACTTTACAGTTGTGTGCATTTGTTTGAAGGCTTTTAATGGACTTCATATTGAATGTAAATGTTTGCCATTATCATCAAGAAAGGATTTTAATTGAAGATTACTTCTATGTGTTATGAAATTCAGCCATTAAGATGCAAAATTTTTCCAGAGAAGAACTTTAAGATTTTTGCCATCCTTGGGAACACAATTCAAGTGCAAAACCAGCCAAAATGGTGACAGAAAAATAGTGTCTAATCTGGTTATGAGAGTAGAATTAATAATATAATAAAAATATATATGTGATGAATGGATTTCTTCAGTGATGGAGAGTATTGAATTTTGTTCTCCAAAGATGTTGAATGTGGATGAAATTGTGGAGAACACAGCTGATTGGCAGACAACAGATAAAATGACTGAGAGTAAACATACTCACAAGCTGAAGAACACAGCTTTCCACATGTAGGAATCACAAGGTGTTTTCAACTAATTTCAATTTCTAGTGGTACAGGAAAATTAAACCCCCAGAGCCGTAAATACTTCCATATATGAGACTGGATGTTTCATGTGAGCAGTATAATTCTCATGGATATTAATCTGCTTATTTCAGTCCTAGGCAGCTAGAAAGCATATCAGATTAACAGCTGCTCTGTTTTGCAGGGACCAAGAGGTGAAAAGGGCACGAGGGGTGAAATGGTAAGATGAAACGACTTTTGTGCTTTCATTCTTTTGGCTGTGTAAAATCTATTTCTGTGTTAGGTTGAACATGCTCTGCATGCCAGGCAGTCGTGTTGTGCTCCTGCAGAGCACTGCCCAGGAAAGCTGGTAGCCTGGGTTAGAAGTGTGACCTTCTTGTTCAAGTTGACTTAAGCAGATATGCCCAGTGGGTGTGAGCTGCTGGGTCCTGGTCATACAGCAGTTTGGAGCATATTCCAAATCTGTCCATGTTCAGATCTAAAAGGAAAATCTTCAGTCACATTTGCTGTCAAAGATCTAGAGGCTCACAGCATGCACATGGTCATAGCTCTGGATCTTCTTGTCTAGAAAGGGAGAAGCTCAGGAGAAGCCCAGACCTGCAGGTGGGTGTCCATGCAATGCATTCCAGCTGTAGGAACTGTGGGCAGCACTGATGGGTTATGAATTTGCTGTTCCATTTTTCAGCAAGAGTCATTCTACATTTGTGAATGTTTGATTTATATTAAATTTTGTTAGAGACAGTAAAGTCTCCAATTAATTATGGCTATATGAAAAGTCATTAAGTTACCATATTTACAGCAAATTTGTGAACACACAGTTGATAACTATATTACCTTCTATGACTGATATATAATTAGTTCATTTTCCAGTAACTAGCAGATGTGATCCTGTTCCTGTTTCTCTTATCTCTGCCTTTCACCCCATCTCACTTAAAATTATTTAGTTTCACGTATTGTGTTTTGCTTTTAGCAGCCACCTCCAAAAATTCAATCAAACTGCCTTATAAAATTTTGAAAAATGAACCTAAAATATTCAAGACATTTTACAGAGCTAAAGCTTGGAAAGAAGCCTTCTTTCTGTGTCTTGGAGAACTCCACTCTTTGATTCTAATGCTCTTGAGGCAATTGCTATCTCAGAATAAGAGGAAAGCTGTTTTCTCAATTTGCTGTTATTCATCTTAGCTGTCTTTTTCTACTGTTTGTTCATAAGAATTGTTATGACAGCATAGAGCTAAAAATGCTGACACTTATAAAAAAAGATCCAAGAATAATCCTTAAAAAAAACATCCAGAATGGTGAACAAGAAACATCTGTTTCCATTATTGGTGCTGGTGTTTAGGAAGTTATTTCCTAAATAAATTCTTGAATTCATCATGATGAGTTAATCTAGTAAGGCTGTCTTCAGAAGAAGAATGTTTAATTTTAAGTCATATACAGTGACATTACTTTCCCCCAAGAAAGGGATTTATTTCCAACTACTATCACATACAAAGGAGACCAAATTTTTTTTCATCCCACTGTGTATTCTGAGCTTTAATTTATACCTTTAAAATTTATATTGGCATTCTTCCTAGAATCACATAGATTTTAACCTTTTTGTAGTATATTTAGTTAGATTTTTCAGTCTGTCAGGGTTACAGAGTTCAGTACTAGCAAGAAATGTTCTTTTTATCCCCAGAAAAACATGGAATGCAAAATCATGTCTTCTTATTGAGGCCAGTGGTAAAGCACACATTCTTTGTTAAAAATACACTCCTCAAGAATTTAAAAATTCTTTGAAAATATGAATGTCCTTGGGATTGCTCATGCTTTCATAGTTAAGTGTATGTACTATTGTATGTAAAGTCAGAGCCTCTCAGCATTAGTAAAAGATTGGGATTTTGGCCTTTGAACTTCCGTTCAATCAAATGGAGAGATTAAAGAATTAAGAACACACTGAAACTAACTGGTTTAGTCTCTGCTTTTGTTTTCATGGACTGGAATTACATTTTTCTCACTTAAATTCTAATGCGACCAAAGGTTAAGTTAAGTAGATTTGTAAAAGTAATCTGGTACATTCCAGTAAAACATTTAGCAATTAACTTAGTTCATGAAAAGTGTAATTTAGCCTTATTTTTCTGCTCTGCAGCAGAAAGAACGAACATTGGTAAAATCCCTTCAGAAAGCTATAGCAATTATCTTTATAAATCTTTAAAATATACTGCACAAAGATTTGTAAAGATAATTGCTATAGCTTTCTGAAGTTTTAATGCATTTAAGAAATGTGATATTCCACAAAGTAGTTCACAAATAGCATTCACTATTTACCTCCTTTTTTTCCCATGGGTTTTACTGGCAAGGAGACAGTGGATCAAGACAAATGACATTCCTCTTTTGCAAAATACCTTAAACTCATTGGAACAGTGCAGGTTTTTATTTTTAAAACATTCAGTTCTATCTCAGAAACCACTATAAAATTGAACTGCTCTTGTCCCAAGACTTCTTGAGTCTTTAAAAGGTGACATATGCCAAGAACACAGAACATTAACTGAAGCATTCAGTCATCTGAAAAATATACTGGAATGTCTAAATCTCAGCATTCAGAACAAGGGCATCTATTCATCCAAGAGCAGTGCTTACTTAGGGACAAATTGTTGAAGACTTTTTACCTTTCCTTGATTTGGTTTTTGAATAATCAAGTCCTGAACCAAGATAAACAAATATATCCTTACAATGTCAAATTTGTTTCTCAAGATTCTTTTTCACTTTCTCTTTCATTTTATTCTAAACATACTTGGCCAAAGCATGATCAGACAGGCCAGTGATATATTCACATGAGACTGAAGGTATCCTGGAGCACTCTAACAGCACCTGAACACCTGACCTGATTAGTCAAACGTGGAGTCAGCCTTCCCAGCTGGCATACAACAGTATAGCTCTGTGAAACTCAATTGATTTGCAACAGCTGAGGAACTATGCCAAAATAATGAATGTAATCTGTGTAAACTCGGAACAGTTTCCTAATAATGAATAACAACAATATTGTATGCATATTTAATAATAACAGGATCTCAAAGAAATTTCAAGCTGGACAATAATCAAACTCAGAGAAGTAATAACAGCTAGTTACTTCACACAGAACCCACAGGGATATCCATACTATTACTTGCTAAAATTACTTGTTCTTCTATTTTCTTTTGCCAACATTAATGATTAACATCTTTTAAAAAGAAGTTAATCATTAAATATCTACTTAAAAGATGGCTTCCAGTCCCTTCTATAGGTGTAAGGGGATGAAACATAAATAGGGGCAGGATCTATCAGCTGAAAAGCTCACAATAAATAAATAAAAAAGCTTACAATCCATAGACTTATTAAGGTCTTCTTGCTGTTAAGTATCAGAAAATCATCTACCTAAACATCCAGAAATTGCTTCCCTTTGGAATTTCCTCTATTCTCCAAAGAACACATACAAGACATGGGTCTTCCCTCAAAGCCATTTGAGGCAACATAGCCTTGCATAGAGCTGGTGCTTGGAATTACAGGATGGCCCCCAGTTTTCCCATCCTTCATGATGCAGCAGCTGAGCCCTGGGCACAGCCAGGGCAGGTGATGTGCAGACATGCTGCAGTTGTGCAGCTGCCACTGTAACCCCAGCAGATGCATTCCCTGGCACCACCGCATGCTCTGCCTCAGGACCTAAGCACTGATAAATTTGCAGCCTCAGTGACTTAGGTACATTTCTCCCATCTGGTTTGAGATCCTGTTTTAAAATATGCATGAATTAATATTAGATTGAATCTGGTCTTTCTTTAACCATTTCCAGCTGCCCTTGATTTTGGCAGCTTGAGCACAAACCGAGTTCAGCAGTTGTAGCATGAGGTGACACTCACACAGACCTTGCTTGCTGTGAAATCTCACAGCAGAAACACTTGTTATTACTTTATCAAGTGATTTACAGCTTAATTCCTATTTGACTAGATCAGTTTCACAACGTTTGTCAGCGTGACCACGTCACATCAGATTATTTCACTTTTGGCAGAGATTTTGTTCTAGCATGACCGTACTGACGTATGAGGGCTTTGTTGGAACAGCTTATTGTGCTCAAGTAATTGGTACAAGCAGCACTGACAAAAGAATGTTCTGCTTAAATTGACTTAGCTGTGTTGAAAGGGTTTTAGTAATTTAAGGTGCAGATCTAGCCCATGCCTTTCATTCTTTCTCTTTCTCTCTTCTTAAGGCACTGCCACCTATTCTTTTCCTTGTGATCATTTGTGCCATTGTTTGTTACAATAGCTCCGAGAAGCTTTGAGTATGTAGAGCTTGAAGAACCTAGCAGAGACACAATTGTCACTGCATATTAATAAATGTCCAGAACAAATTCTAGCTCAATGTGAATAGTTGAATAAATATTTGAAAGAATTATTCAGATGGGTTTATTGTATTGGAAAGGTCCATTTTCAATCCTAAGGCAGCCTAAAACACAGATTTATGTGCACTGTAGGCACTGTAAGCTAGGGAAGAGCAGTTCCTTCTCTTCCACAATCATCCTACACACTAAAATAAGGACATAACTTTTTGAATAAAGAGGAAGTTTGCTATATCACTGTAAAACAATGAACATAACATGTTCTGGCTGAAAATTGACACTGCTGATAAATTAAACTGATAAAAGCCTGGCACATACTCATGGATTAAAATGGATCAGTTAGTTTTTTGCAGTTACTTATAACATTATTTACAATATTCTTGTGATTATTTACCCCTTCTAGTACTTATCTTCTCAGCATACATATAACATGGGCACAATGTATAGCACATTATCTATTAATACTTTATATGACCTTTAATGTTCCCTTCATATCAGAAGTAATTGGAGAAACAAGGAACCAGACAACACATGAATTCCAACATGAATATTCATATGGTAAATGGTGCAAGGTACTTTAACAATAGTAACTAATAATCCACAACTTTATCACAGCTGATATCATACCTTCTTCCTTATACACACTGGGACATGTTTGTAATTTAATAAATACATAAATGTAAAACCAGAGACTTTAATGTATGACTATTGCATTCTATATCCATTTCTTCTAATGTATAACTATTGCTTTCTATATCCAGTTTTTCTTATCCAGTAACTATTGCTTTCTATATCCATTTCTTCTAGGGCCCTCAGGGATGGCAGGGCCAGCCTGGGCCACCTGTAAGTGCATAAAAAACTCTGCCTGTATTTTTCAATTTTGATTGTACTATATAAAGATGTGAAGCACCTAATATGTGTTTTTTCCCATTTTCCAGGGACCACCTGGACCACCAGGACCAAGGGTAAATTCTGTAACAAGCCTAACCTACCCTAACCAGTGCTTTATTGAAAGGGAAAATAACAGGATCCTCTTCAAATGTACTCCTTGTTCCACTGTTCAAAGAATTTACCACCTGCACTTTTGTATGTTCTTGTTCATCTTTTTATATTCTGAAATACCTGTTTTTTAGAAACAAGTGGATCTCAATGCTGCTGTTCAAGCTTTGTTTGAGTCAAATGCTGCCTTGCAGATGGAGGTATATATTTAAATGTATTTACATTATCATACAGGGAATGCAATTATAATTTTTTTTTGAGGACATAACAGGGTTTCTTTTCAAAGACTTAGTTTAAATTAATAATGGATAGCAAGCTACAGAATGTAATGAAACGTGCTAGGATTTACAGGATAGAGTTGAAATTAAGAGAAGCAGCAAGACTTCCACCTTTTGTGATAATTGGTAGTAGTGAAAATTTACTGACTATCACACATAGTGGACTTTATCTGTTCAGACACAGATAACAATAGTAGCATTTAGGGTTTGATTAAAAAAAATCAACATAAAGGTGTCTGGCTGCATTGGTTGCATGAAAATCCCTTATGTGGGTGAAGTCAAATACATTTGCATTTTTTTTTAGGTTAAGCTTAAGAGTAAATTTCACTATTTCAAATTTGAAACCTCTAAGTTTACTTTAAAAATGCACCAAATTTTTCCTTTTCTTTCCTTGTATCCATATTTTTATGTCATTAGATCATAATGACAAATTTGCATGACCTAAACCTGCCTTAACGTCACCATTCTGACAGTTTTAATAAAATGTCCTAATTTGTCTATTGGGATATGTTACCCTTAGGTTGTTTTACATGGCTGATTGCATTAATGCAAACACTTGGATTCTGGCTGGCTATTCAATGGCCATTTGACATTTGACTCTTAGTGCATATACTGTTGTTGTGACACTTCTTTGTGGTAACGCATTTGCTAATGGCCCTTGGCAGAAATACCAGAATACTGAAGTAACTTTGCTAGATCAGAGTACAGAGATATTCAAAACGCTCCACTACCTTAGCAATTTACTGCACAGCATCAAGAACCCTCTTGGCACACGGGATAACCCAGCACGCATCTGCAGGGATCTGCTCCACTGTGAACCCAAAGTGGCTGATGGTAAGTGCCCACTTTCACTCAGGTACCTTTCAAAGGTGCTGCTTCCAAGTGTTGCTTTCTGCATTCAATCTCTGAACTGATCGATTTAATGCTTTTTTTCTTTTTTATTGTGTCCTCTTGCGGTGTGCCTGTTACAAATAGATTTATTTCAGCTTTAAGATAAAATTTCTGAATTTTAAAGGTAGAAGTATGTAGCTATCTAATATATAAATATGAGACAGATAATAGCTATTAGCAAACTGATGTATCTAGAAAATTGAAATTGAGTGCAATTTTGTGATTTGAAGTTTTCCAAATATGTATAGCTAATCTTGCAAGATTCTAGATTCCTAATGAAAAAATTGCATACCATACATTATCACTGTCAGATACACTGCCAGTCATTGTATCTCACAAGTTCCTGAATCAATATTTCAAATTAAAAACCCCTCCTATTTAAAGCTGTCAGTGTAATTGTAGTCAGAAGTGGTTTATTATGGTAGTTTTTCTCAGTATCTGTTATTAGTATAATTTTAATAGTGAAAACATTTTCATGTTCCTTTCATTTCCTTGTGAAGGTATAGTGATAATATATGTAGTCTTTGCCAGGAAGTATTAATATTTTAGCAAATTAGTAGTAATTATATTTTGGTTTTATTTTCTGTCTGGAATTATATCCTAATAGGAAAATACTGGATTGACCCAAATATTGGATGTCCTTCTGATGCCATTGAAGTTTTCTGCAACTTCACTGCGGGTGGTCAGACATGTTTAACACCACTGTCTGTGACAAAGGTATGCATTGTTCTACAGACACTGTGCCTGTGCTGGAACTCTAAACAAATGCATGCTTACTTATTTAACTCATTAAAAAGATTAGATTTCAGGGGGGGATTTATTGTGCATCTTTGTGGAAGGACTTTATTTATTCTGCTACAGAAGTTACAGATTTTCTGGAGACTATATATGTTAGTAATTCTCACTGTGTGAGAATCTATCCATGCTGATAGAATTATTTTGTTTTGCTTTATACTTTCTTTTACAAGGCATAAAAATAAGCCCGGAATACTTCTAAGCTACATTGGTATCTCATCACTTAGGACACCTAAGTGTCGAGATGCTGAGGTTGTTACAATAAAAAGAATGAAAGTTATTACTGCTTTCCAACACTTAGGAACTTTTAAATGCCATTAGGGAGGGACCAGTTTTCTGTACAGCATTAGTTCATGCACCTCTTTACATGTAGTTCTTGTATCTTGGGAATAGAAAATGTATGTTTGTGAAGTTACGTATATACAGTGTAGTCATTGAAGAGCTTTAGAAATACTGTGAAGTTCATGTATGCATTCCTACATTTGGAAGATCACTGAATATGGAATAGTCTTGGAGAAATTCTTCTTGTATAATGAGTTACTATATTTTCTGTCTAAAATCAAAGTATACTTATGAACTTTTGCATTTGTAATGGACTATCAGTATTGCCAGAACCTGTAGTCTAAGAAGACTAAACAGCAGAGTGATGTGGCTTCAGTTAAAACACTGCTGCTGATAATATCTTTGTTTGAATCACAAAAACATTTGCTTCAGTTTCCTTATTTAAAAATACTGTTTTCTGACCAGCTGTATTTCAGCAGTGTTGTAAGCATCAGCAAATGTTTATATTTAAGCTTTGAAAATATCCTATGAAAGCTTCTGTTTATAGTAATGCCTGTAATAGGGCCTAACATCTCCCTGAGGAATGCAGATGGTGCTCTTTGGCATTGGCCCCAGTGTATATAAACATGTGTACATGCTCCTGTGCCTGAACACCACCCTGCCATGTCCATGGCACTTTGTGCTGCTGAGCCACTCAGCACAGCCCAGCTGTAAGCCTAACAATGCTTTTCTCTCGGAATTCAGCTGGAGTTTGGTGTTGGAAAAGTGCAGATGAACTTCCTTCATTTACTGAGCTCAGAAGCAACCCACAGCATCACAGTCCATTGTCTGAACACACCCATGTGGGGACTGACTGCAGCAGGGGGCCAGAAGACATCAGTTACCTTTAAAGGATGGAATGGTCAAATATTCAAAGCAAATACTCTCCTGGAACCTAAAGTGCTTCTGGATGAATGCATGGTAAATACCTTTCAGCATCACATTATCAAAGGGAGGCAGAGGTACTGTTTAGACATTACTAACCTTCTGCAAATAAATAATTATTTAGATTCACATCCATTAAAACTTGCTTCTTTACATAGCTCTGCATATGCCAGCCTTTAGATACTGAATTCATCATCTCTTCAAGGGTAAAAGCAATTGCAGTGATACAGGGTGTCTATACTTGCTGTTTGCATTGTGTCTCATGTATCTTGAGTGTGTACAAAGACACTGCAGAGACATCAGCAAAGAAATAGGGAGGTTCTCCAGGAAAATTTAGAAATGGTTACCCTCAAAATAAAAATTCAGGCTTCAAAAATGGCATTTGTTAAATTACACAGTTCCTTTAGAAACTGCTGAGAGAGTAAATGTTCTGTGCACTACTTCTCTTTCACTCTGTAAGCACAATTTTCATTTGTGTTTTGAAGCTCACCTTTTATATGACTCTGATATGCTTCTCCTGTGTGTTCCAGATTGAAGATGGCAGCTGGCATAAGACTCAGTTCTTTTTTCACACTCAGGACACGAATCAGCTTCCAGTTGTTCAAGTTAATGCACTTCCTCACCGCAAACCAGGCCAGCAGCACTTCATAGAAAGTGGCTCCGTATGCTTCCTGTAAGATTTCTGTCCTAGGTTTCTTGTTGCATCAGCATGGAGTTGCTGCACAGATTGAATACAAAAGTAATGATCCATTGCAGGCAAAATTACTAGGAAACTGAAGAATAATTTCAAATGTTGTTGGTTCAAGAACCTCAGGAAGAAAAAGACTTCCTCCTAAGGAGAAATTACATTGGAAAAGTAAAAGAAAGAAAATACTAAAGCAATTTTCTTTAAAGTATTTAAAAATAAATTTATTGGTGCTTTCTTGCATAATTTTCTGGAATGGAGTATCTGAACATGGAGTTTTTCAGGACATCAAGTGTTCTTAGCAAGCTTTTTAACAGCACTGCACAAAAACCATCCTGAGGAAAGCTGGAGACGTGTGATACTGAGGAGCAATACCTGCTAGTGCTCCTAAATGTGCAATAGCTTTTGTATGAAAAGTGAATCATGCCACAGTACAATGTCTTCTTTTCTTAACCATTGCTTTATTCCAGTCCTTGGTGGACACACACATCTGAACAGATGGCACACTACCTCTTTGTGTTTCCTGTCCACGTTGCCTTGGTGCTCTTCATAACACAGGGTGCTTGTGGCCTTAGCAGAGATTGAGTCCCATTTTATCTTTCAGACTGTATGTGCTGGTTACATCAGGATATGTTTCTGTTGTGAAGGTACTTATTGTAAACCGTTGGTCACATACTTCACATAACTGAAAACATTATTTATGTGGATTTCTTGTTTAAAATATTTTTGTGTACTATTTTGGAAATGGTGTATAAGACAGCATATTGTATATGATGCATATAGTCAGAACAGTTTCTGTTACAGCCATTGTGAAAATTGTTGTAAAAAGAACTACCTAAAGTGGTTTTGACTTTTAAATTCTGTATTCAGTTAACATTGCTAATGCCAAAGCCATCTTAAGATGATATATTCTGTATATATTTTGTAACTTCTGAAAAGATCTACTACAGTGTGTCTTCTGAATGGCTACTGTTAAATTATAATCAGCATTTCATCCTCTTAGAAATTCCTTTTTTTTTTTGGAAAATTTATTAGATCATTTTGGGCTTTTAAAATTAAGCCTAAAATGTTCCGTGAAGTTGTTTGGGTTTTTTTTTTTCTTTGTAAAAAAGAACAGTTTTACCATTAGAAAAAGCACTCTTTATATTGATATGCCTCTATCTATTATCAATTCAAAGTGTGCTCAGCAGTACACGGCAAGGTGATACCAGACTGTATTTGAGGAGCCTGGGAGTGTTCAAACAACTTGTCTTCATCTGCAGTAAACCACACCACCAAAGTATAATAAAATAAGCTTCCAAACTATTTCTTTGTCTTTTACTATTCTGTTTCATATTGTATAGTCATTCTTAGAAATGATGAAAATCCTCTAGAAGGGCACTTTCCTTAGGTGGCAGTGTTTCCCTTCCCAAGGGGAAATGCATATGATGTGTGCCACAGAATACTGACAGAGGGACAATGTTCACTTTTATAAAGTAACGTACGTGCACATCCCATCTTACACTTTGTATCAAAGCATCATTTTTGACCACTTTGACAAAAATCTGCTAAAACAAAGCACGATTACAGAAGGATAAGAAAATGTCTCACTTTTTGTATTTTCAAGATCAATACACTGACATCCTGATTTGACATTTGCTCTGAGTTTGGCTTTGGAGGTGATGTTTTGGCAAATGTTGGGGGTATTTTCCAAGATTATAATTTTTAAGAAAACGTCTGCTTCATTGATATTTTATTCATCTCATTGCCCTATTTTTGGAAGTTCTTAATTTCAGAAAATATCTCTTTTAAAAGCAAGGAGTTTAAAGTCTTGCAACGCTGCTCGGATGTGCATTTCCGCAGCTGAGGCAGAAATGCACATCCCACGCAGACGGCAGGACACGGACAGGTGAGGAGTGAGCCCGGTGTCACCTGGCTGGTCACCGTGCTGGTGTGCGGCGCACAGCGCGGCTCGGGAAGCTCCTCTGGGCTCTGGGAAGCCTCCCTGGCTGGAACATCGGTCCTGGAGCCCCGAGGGTCCCCGAGCCCCGCAGGCCCCGGCGCGGCGGGTCCGGCTCCGGGCCCGCCCCGTGCGGCTGCGCTGGGGCTCGCGGCCGCCAGGCGGCGCTGCAGAGGCCGCGCCTGCCCCGTGAGGCCCCGCGGCGCGGCCATGGCGGAGCAGGACCGGCACTGGGTCGTGCCCGGACGGGCGGCGGGCGGCGGGAAGATGTCCCTGCACAGGTACGGCACGGCGGCGGCAGCGGCCGCACGGGCTTCGGGAGCGCCTTCCGCGGGGCTCGGCGGGTGTGCCCTGTAGCCCCGCGCGGGTGAGGCCCGAGCGAGCTGCGCGCTGCCGCCGCCCGGGGCAGAGCCTCGCCGGAGCGGTGTGGGCAGCGGGTACCGCTGGGATCCCGCAGAGCGGGAAAGGGGAATTCCTGTTCAGAATAACTCCCCGTTTCTGGTTTGCAGTGTTTGAAACCCTTTTTCCCGGTTCTTAGAATGGCTTTGGGCTGCTAATTCACAGAGCTCGTCAGGCGGTGGTATTGCTGGGCATGTCCTTCAGGCCCTCGCTAGCAGCAAACAGCGAGCACGTGGTGGGGAGAGGAAGAGAAGTGGGTTAGGGCTGGCATTTATCCCCTAGGAGTTGAAAATGGTGCGTTTGTATATTCTCGAAAACTTCACTGTCATTTCTCTTTTCTGCTTGTCAGATTTAAAATAAGAGTGATGATACAGAGACCTTTTTCTTAAGAGTGGGAGAAGCAGCTGTTTTGCTAGCCTAGTTAAAAACATATGGTCATATTTGTAGAGGAATAACATTTTTCACTGATTATTAGTTAAATTGATAAATCTCACATATTGTGCCTGAAAGGTTCCCTGACTTTGGAATTTGCCCTGCTGACGGCCAGAAGTTGTTTGGCTGACCGTGTTGTCATGCTTTTTTTTTTCCAGTGAAAAAATGGGATGAATTGTTCAGGGTTTAGTGTGAATCAATGAGACTTATTTTCCGTGTGCCTAAAGCTGGGAGTATTACAAGCCAGCCTGGTATAGTGCACACTATAGGTGATGCAGAAGGAGAAAAAGCACAGGCCACAAAGCATAAAGGCTGATAAAGGCTTGCTATGTTTCCAGCTCTTCAGTTACCATGTGGGTTTTTTTCTTTCAATTATCTACAGTGTTGTAATGCATGTGTTTGGGGATACTCCCCATGGCTTGTGTTGTTTTGTCTGCCACCTTTCCTAATCCAGGATATTTGTATTTTCTTTCTCTCCTTTCAAGGTGCACTTAAAATAGCTGTTCATGAAAATGCTGATGGATGGCCTAGTGCCTGGCTTTTGAGCAGGCACTTCCATAGCCCAGTAAGGTGCAAAAATGCTCCCTTATTGAGAAGTGTTTTTTACTTCTTTCAGGTGTGAAACCTGTAGCAAAGAAGAAGCCAAGTACAGATGTCCACGATGCATGAAATATTCGTGCAGGTATCTGTTATCTCAACTAAATAGTTTTGATTATTTCCGCATTCATGTGCTGAACATGTTAATTCCTTTTTTTTGTCATTTCAGCCTGTTGTGTGTAAAGAAACATAAGCTTGCACTGAGCTGTAACGGAATCAGGAATAAAACAGCGTTTGTCTCTGTAAATGAATTTACTGACTTGAACCTTCTGAGTGGTAAGAACATATTGTGTGTGTTCTAAAACTCCCTGGTTTTACTAGGCTGGCACTACATTTTTTTTGTTCCATTTAACCTTCAGATTATCGTTTCCTGGAAGATGTGGGAAGGACAGCTGATGCTGCTGCTCGACATTGTATCATGCATAGTCCAGCAACAAAAAGACTTGTGAGTTTTTGATTCTCCTTTTGCTCTGTTGGAATTAGGGTTGGCTGCCTTTGAATTCCCACTGAGGTAGTCCCAGTCCAGATTCCAGAGCTGGTACCTCTCTTATGAAGGTATGAATGACCCTGAATTTTAGAGCCAGAAATCAAAAGAAGTCTCTAGGTTTATGCAGCAATGGTATTGATGCCTACATCCAGTTGCTTGGAAGAAAAGATCACTGACATTTTTTAAAATTTATGTGTGACCACTGTTGCTGTTAGATGATAGATGTGTGTTAAGAAAGTCTGAATTTTTGCTTCCTTACATCTCCACAACTTTTGAATTTTTAAGTACACACTTTCCAGGTAAACAATGGATTTAATAATTGCCTAAAAATTGTTATGTGGTTCCCTATATATACCAAATGAAGACAGCTAGAGCTCTTCAAAGACTGAGTCTAAGCAAGAGTGACATAAAAGATAGCCTTCTAAGGGAGAAGAGGTTTTTGCTGAAGCACTTTCAGCAACTAAAAACAATGAACAAAAAAACAAAACCCAAATAAGCCCAACCAACTCTACTCCAAAATATTTTGACTCATTAAATCACAAAAAGGCATCAAGGCCCTTTTGTTTTCTAGTCTTTTGAAGATACCTTGAAATATAGCCCTACACTCAGGACTCACATTGATGGCAGAATAAATTCAGAAGAGTCCAGCTTCCTCTCTGGCTGGAGTCATATTCTCTTTGTGTGTGTATTGAGCACTGTGATGTCCTGGAAATGTGTGCTGAAGGTGGGGAAATGCTGCACGGGTGTGGTACTGGGCACGTTAATGGGACGATGCCATTAGTGGTGCCTTCAAATCAGAATTTGGCAGTGGCTGGGATGGTGCTTGTGTGTCCATTGTGCCAGCAGGTTTGTAACCCAGAAAGCATCCTTGAGGTGGTATTACACCCACTGTGGCTTTCATGGTATGCTGAAGAACTTCTGCTATGAGGAGGACATGTTCTTTTTTAATAGTAAAGAAACTTACAGAAATGTTTCAGAGAGTTTCTAGGCAGAGTTAATTTTTTTCATTTGGGATTTTTTTAAAAAATTTAGAGTATTTCATTAAATATGGCCTTTTCTATAATATTCTCATAATTCCTGTCAGCTTTTTATCATTTAATTTTCAAGGGTTTATATATTCAAATTGTTTTATGGTTTTTTTTTCCAGTTATACTTCTTGAGGAACAAAGCTCGAGGGTGTAATATTGAGCTAAAAACACTGCCTGTTGGATTCACAAAAAGAAGAGAAAATTCTACCACCTTCAATTCCATGTGAGTCTTCAGCTGGTTACAGTCAGCAGTATGTAATGAGCATATAATGATGAGAATTTGACTTCACACCAATATGCTTGCTTTGAAATCTGTTAGCTGCACCTTGTTTTGCAAAAGCTGTTGAATATTTCATGCTTTGTTTTCATTTTTTTAGGTTCTTTGAGCTTGCTTTAACAGCTTACGTGATTCATGCTTTATTTTGAAAATGCTAACACCTGGGTAACGGAACAAAGAATCTGTGCTGTTGTGATTTTTTCTTTTAATTAACACTTGGGCTTTTTGCTGGAAAAAGAAAATGCTTCTTTGGAGGTTTTGTGATAGAGGATTGATTGATGTAGAAAGCTTGCACAAATCCCTTTCTGTGAAAAGGCTGACTTAAATCTGAAGAGGTGCTTCAGTAGCCAAGTTGCATTCTGTGATGGGAGCTGCTGTGCTGGGGAAGGGAAATGTTTGATACAGCACAGCTTAGAAAGACAAGTGCAGACAGATACAAATTCAGGAAGAAGGCTAAGGAAAATTTAAATATTTCTTCCTTAATCCATGCTGTGGTTTTTCTCTAATATACAGAGATTGTATTTTAAAGTGTTTTCGCAGTGAAAATACTTTGAATATTTTCATGGTGAAAATGAAAGAAATTACAAAGTATTTCATTGTGACAGGAATCAGGTCTGCAGTTCAGCTCAGTAGTATACTGGGGTCAAATAAAAATGCCTTCTCAGCATCTCACAGCAGTGACAGCCTTGATGGCTCATATGCCCATGATGGCTCCTTTACTTGTTTTGTTCCTGGTCTCAGTTTTGGTGGCCATTTATGTTTTCAGGATGTGTTTCCCCTCTGTTCTGGGAGCTGTGCACTCCACGGTGCTGGTCTCTGGGTGGCCACCAGAGGTCTGTCTCTGACAGTAATAACCCACCTGGAAACTGCTCAACACACCCACCTGGGGTCATTGAGGCTGCTCTAGGGAAAAACACAGGCAGGTTTGGTTTTGTAGATTTTAGCAAAATGTTAGGCATCAAATAGATGTAGAAGTGTAACCTTTTAAAGTTACAAGTTTTACCAGTTCTGTTAGAGAAAACCCAGACTGTGGGTGTCACAGGACTTCATGACACTCATAACATTTTGTTGAATATCACATTGAAATGAGGTCAAGCTGTGCAAATAGTCATATATTCATTATATGAGCTTAGCACCTGACAGTGCTCAGGGTCTGGTGTGTCCCTCTCCTCCCCTTCTCGTGCTGTTTGTCAGTGAAGATTTGTAGACAGATTGCTCCAGAGGGTGGAGGCTGGAAGCTGCTCAGCATGTGTGCGTGGAAAACTGAGAACAGCTTCTCCCATGTCCTCCTGACACTCTCCCTGCGAGCCAAGCTCTTGGGCAGTACAAGGCAGGAGTGAGAGCAGTCCAGAGCTAGGAAGTACAAGATGTATTCTTGTGTCATCCCCTGCCTGTGCCAGCACTGGAGGACACATCTGTGTTGTTTTGAAGTGTTAGCCAGACTCTTCACTTCCTGGATTCCATGAGTTTGTTTGCTAAATCCCATGTTGTGGAAGCATACGTGCCAATGCTGGGCAACACATGGGTTAGACTGATGTGTTGAATATCTAGGTAATGGAGGGTCATTAGAAAGTAGTGTCTGAGTCCAGAGTGTGAACTCATGGTGCATCTGACTTCTCATTCATAAATTATTTTCAAAGTGCTGCTTCATGCTACATTTCCTGTGGTGCTCTTATTTTCAATGCAGCTGAGAGTTGCCCACTGGATACATTCTTCCGTGGAGCTGATGGGGTGAATTGCTGGGATAGGGGGCCTCAGGGAGAAGGGTGAAAGGTGAGGCCAGGCTGAAACCAAGGACAGGAGCACCAACTGGGAAGCTCCAGGCAGCAGGTCAAACAGGAAGAGGGGAATGAGCTTGCAAGGCCATGGCTCCTGTTCCCTGGCAGGAGGTGATGTAGTGAGACACTGAAATGGGGCAGTGCAGTTCCCTGAGCTCTGCAGCTTGTGCTGCCCTACTCCAGCCCTTCCTGCTGCTTGCACTGTCATAGGCATCTCCAGCCAGCTTCCTCCACACTCCACAGCATAGATCTCCCAGACCAAATCCTTTTTGCCTCTCCTCCCCACCAAGAGGGGCCAGAGGTCTACAGACCTCTCTTGTAGCAGGCATACCTGCAGCCTGGGAGCATTTGGTCAGAGGGGTATATGTGGGAGGCGAAGGAGGAGGAAGGTCTTACATTAACTCACCTCTTCAATGTAATTGTGAGAAAAAAATACAGCGTGGAGATTTGGGACTAACATAATTTAAAAGATCATTATTGTTACACTTTGAGGTACACCTGGAAGTTCTAAAATGTCAGCTCTAATCCTTAGCTAGGTAGAGATAATTACAATTATTATTTGAAGTGTTGATTTTGAGAATATAGCAAGGAGTTTTCTGAGCTTAATATAATATAATTTTTGACTTAATATAACACTGCTGGAGCTGTTAGACTTGAATTTAGTTGTTACTCAGTACACAGGTTTGCTTGCCTTCTTGGACCCATGAAGAAGAAAATTAAGTTGCTAAAGGAAGTCAGTATTATCCAAACCTATACGAGCTGAATGCCCAGTACTTCAGTTAAACTTCAGTTCATTCTGACAGAGTATTGGGTGTTGTCAGATGGAAGGATAACTGGTCTGTCATCAAACTTCATGTCCTTTTAATCACTTTAATGAATTCAAAATGAAAGAGACGGGAAATACTACAGTATTTGCTCTTTGACGTAAGATATCCTGTATACTAATATTTTAAGAATACTAGTTGCTAAACTGAAACAGAATCATCAGTGAATCATTGTCTTTGACAGGCTGCCAGTGAAATACTTCTGTAGAGCCAGAACTGCTGTTGATATCTTAAGATGTAATGAATTTGGAATTTTTGTCAATATTTTAGTTTGCATATATATAAACACACATTTCAAAACACCTTCTAAACATGTTTAAAACAGTTCTACTGCATTCTAGACAAAACTGAGAGGAAATGCTCAGAGGAAGCCTAGATAAGAAAATTAAGCTTTATGAGATATATTAATATATTTTTAAAGAAATGCACAGGTATTAGACACTTCTAGAAATCTGCCAAGGCACTTAACAAGTATGTTCAAGTCCAGAATCCTTTTTAGATCAGTCCTTTAATTCCCAGCAGCTGTACTGTCTACACAGTTTTTTGAGCATCTTCTTAGGTACTGCTGTAACTGTAAAGGTGGTGCAAATGTTTGCAGTTGTTCTGAGAGCCAGCTGGAGGAGACAGCCCCCTTGTATATACTGCTGCTGTCTTTGTAACATCAGAAGTAAAAATGTTTCCATTGTTGCTGTGAAAATTTTTTAAATCATCTATATGTAGTTCTGGGGGAACTACAGTTGATGACAAAGGAAGTTTTAGGAGAAATGAAAGATAGATTGTCACTTTTTGTAAAACTGTAGTTGTGAAACAGCCTGTGCAGTTCTGAATGTATTTTGCACCTACATCTCATGCAGGGAGAGAGGTGCTTGGCTCCCCTTTTCCCTCTGATCCATTTCCATGCTTCTGAAGTAGCCAAACTACAAGATGAACCAAGCAGGGCAGGGATGGGCTATGATGCTGCTTGTACTGACATCACTGATGTGCCTGTGCTTCACCCAGATCTTTGGTAATTCTAAAGTCAGTGCCTTGGTGTCCAGAAAACCAGGGCACTGTTGGAGGGGCACTCCATGGCAGCAGAGTGGCATGGAATGCTTCATGGAGTGAGCTGTTACTCAAATGCAGATTCCTTACTCAATTGGGCATTTTCATTTAGAAAATGAGCATACTACATGTCTGTTGTATTTGAAGGAAGTGCTGCCCCAGTGAGCCATAATGGAAAATGAAGTCAGTGAGATCTGAAGCCAGGATATCTAACTTTGATCAGAACTTGTTGTGAAGCAGCCTTGATAGCATCTACAGCTGACATCAAGTTCTCTGGGCACACATCAGTGATGGTGAGGGAGGCTTCACGTCAATAACAGGCACCCAGCAGATTGTTTTTCAAGACTTCATTATATAGTGAAGAGAATGAGGCTATTCCTGTTCCAAGCTTCTTTTTTTCTTCCTGCTTCTATCCTGTTCTTAAACTGTCTTACCTCTTTCTGCTTGCCATTTACTTCCAGGTTCTTCCAAAGAGTGCTTTGAAGAGAGGCTAAGACATTAATTGCCAGTTTGCTGAGAAAAAAAATCAACATTTCTGTTTTATCAAAGTGGAATTTTTTTATGAGAAATGAGCTTTTTAAACTTCAGCTTCCCTGATTCACAGCACTTTCTGTGCCCTATTCCATAGGCAGGATTATGCCTGGAAGGGGGAGGGAGGGCGGAAGTCTGAGAAGAGCCCTCTAAGCTGATTTTCCAGCTGCAGTGATGAGCTGAGTCTGCCTCAGTGAGCCCACAGAGAATCAGCCTTGCATGTGAATGAGGATGTGCTGTGTGACAGCCATTTACAGATTCATGTAAAGGGTTCCTAGCAACAGGTAGCAGAGAGCTAGAAGTTCTTTTTGGAGTATTTCTTTCTCAAGTGCCTGTGTTAGAGACAGTCCCATACATACATGTTTCTGTGAGCTGTGTCATGGTTTGTCTCTCTCATGCTTTGGCTGTCTTGATTTAAAGATCAAATTGTCACAGAAAGGGTCGCTTAGAATAGATGAACATGGCCTGTTTGAAAAAATTGTGGAAGATGGTGAGTTAAATGAAAACATGCTACCAAGACTCATGTTAGTTAATAACATAGAACAAAACCCTCATCTGAACAGTCCTTAGAAACATTTTGATGTATGCCCATCATAATCATTTCTTTCAGCTAATGTTGGTGACCCTATTTCTGTGTCTAAAGCTTACTAACTTACTAGTCTCCCTGGGAAAGTGCTTTGAAATAACACCATTCCATGTTAAATGGCAGATAGTAACATGTTTGAGAGGAGTCACAAGCTTGTTAATCTCAAGGGAACTGAAGTGGTTACATAACTTTAGGGATATTCCAGTTTGCTCTGTGTGTATGGTAACGTTGGTGCTTCCTTCAGCTGTCAAGATAAGAATTGCAAAACCTTGTTTTACTTACCTTGTAAAAAACTCCCAAAATTCCACTCAATGGTTTTGAGTTATTTCAAAACATTTTGCAGTTTGGCAATTTAAGACTGTCATACCAATATGCAAAAGAGCATAAAATTCATGGGCCCCAATACTATGTCACCTTCTGGTTATATATATGCTATATGATTAATAATGTTTTCTGTATTACCCTCCAACTCTGGCTGTACAGTCTTCTTACCTCTTCCAGACCTGATGTTCTCTACTTCCACATTCTCATTCTCTAACAAACATGAGCAGAAAGAAGGGAGGAATCACAAGGCGTGCTGCACAACTCTGCTGAGGCACATATTGTTTTGGGTACCTGGACTTCATCAATTTGTTTTATTTTAATTATTACTTTATTGGAGCTGGGGGTTCCTGCTTGCTCTTATTTTGGTAAATATTAATACATCTGAATTTACTTATACTCCAGAAAGTGTAGTTCAGTTGTAAAGCTCACTTTTCTCCTAGAAACAACTAGGTAAGAGAATTACTTATTTGATAAGCTCACTTTATAAAAAGGGCTTGCATTTAAAAATTGATATCAGAGTTGATTGATTTTAGCAGCTAAATTTACTGTTTTGCTAGTGGATGCACATACACTTCTCTCTGCAGCCAGCTAGAACCTGCTGGATAATGTTTCATTTGCCTGATAAACAAATTAATCAACATGTTGGAACAACACTGTGTTTGCTTTTTATTGTAGACCAGAATCTTTGCATAACTGAAGGTGATTATCCTGGATGCAATGATTCATCATAATAATGTTTTAAGAAGTAGTTAAAAAAAAGACACCATTAGATATGCCTGTGCCTCACAGGTGTTTGTGCTCCAATTTCTAAATCTTTACTGTTTGTCATGAGTGTGAATTTCAGAACCAGAGCAAAAGGCCAGGTACCTACCTTTTAGATTAGGGAATCTTTTTCCCTAAGCTTTCTCTTATGGAATTCTTTCAGAAAAGTTTCTGCAGACTTTCTGCAAGTGAGCAAAAAGGCAAATAGAGACTGCCTGATGTAGCAAAATTCTCTAGAAATACTGCCTAAAATGATACTGCTCTTGAGCTATGCTTCAGTAGCTTCTGTTCTCAGTATTACTTATGCTAGCTGGAGAGGGAAGATGGTCTTAAAAATAGCAACTGACATACAGAAGAAAGGAATGTGACATCACTTTGTCTCTACCAGAAGTTTTACAATCTTTCTGTAAAATGTTTGTTCTTTCTAACTTCTCTTATCCATGTTATGCCAGAAGGCAGCTTCCTTCCCTGGCCATGGCACATTTTCTATTGAGGCCATCATTGCTGGAAGAGGTTGAGCCCCCTGTGTTCTGTAGGACCCAGCCTCACCTGGGACTCTGGCTGTTATTGTTGCACAGGTTTGGTAATCTGTCCTGGGTGATATGCCAAAAAGCAGTTTCCTTTTCTGAAATTAAAGGGCAGCTGGACTCACTTTTAAAATGTGAAATACTGTTGATCAGTTAATTGGTGATATCTTAATGTATTTGTAAGGAAGAGATTTTCATTCCATGAGGATTTGAAATTTAGCAGGATGTGGGAGCATTACATCTTTCAAAGGACATCTCAGCTTCTCTGCATGCCCTTTATACTCTTTAAAGCCATTCAAAATCTTAACTGTGTATTTTCTTCTGAACCTATGCTGTAGGTTACCAAGCTTTATCAAAGAAAAAAAATTGTTGTTACCAACTAAGACTAAGAATATGCATTTCCTTTTGTTTTCAGGGAGAACAAGTTCTACTGGCATTTGAAGCTCATATTTCCTCACTGTCATGCTGAATACACTTTAAAAGGGTACAGAGCTTTAAAAAATATTTTTATGAAGTTTCAATTAATCTGCTGAAGTTGAACTGCAAAATATTTTAATCAGTTCTTACCGAGTTCTGTTATACAGGGTAAACTCAGGTATTGATTTTAGTCTTAAATAAAGGAGCATTTCAATCTAAAAAGTATTGAAAGTTGTGTAGTCCTTTTCTCTGTGAAAGCTAGCAGACATTCCAAATCAGGCATAATGTTTGTTAGTCCTTTTCTCTATGTAAATAGAGAGTTTGTATATTCATAATAGTAGTGCCTCTACACCTGACATACTCTCTTCTCATGGAGCAGATGTTCAGCACAATTTGCCACCCTCACCTGCACTCTGGAACCGACCTTCATACAGGGTGAAATGGTTGCATTGCTTGCTTTGTAGGAAGGTCCACAAACACATTTTGAAAAGGCAAAAAATAAAGAAGCTTTTATTGACAAATGTTTCTCCTATTTTCCTAGCCTGAAGGGAGATGAGAATTATGTGTTGCCTGCTCCTAGGGCTGCAGGAACAGCATGTTTCTTTTGCAGAGTTAGAAACTGGAGATATGCATCTGTTTACTCCTCATACGTGCCTGTGAAATCCCAGTGCTGAAACTGAGATAAAGCTGCCCATATCTGTGCAGTATTGATCCACACTTATGATCCTCCCATGAACTACTCAGCTGTGCCACTGTAGCATGCCAATATACAGGTGACTCACAATAGATATTTGTGTACATGATGAAGGATGTCTCACATGCTTGATTTTTATCTTTGCTGAAAGGGTGCCTGACGATAAAACACTTGCTGATATCCTCAAGCCGTACATTGATCCAGTCGAGTCAGATCCTGTAGTTTGTCAAAGGTGGGTATTGAATAACTTTCCTGCCTAGTTGATCTAATGCACTAATAAAAGGGAATGGTTCTGAATACATGGCTTAAATTAGCTGCACTATCAGCTTGCAGAGCTGAGTTCCCAGTCAGCAGTACATCTTTAATTCCTGTGACAAAAACCATCCTAACATTCACCAACCAACTAACCCTGGGGTCCAGCCACCAAATTTAAACCAACAAAAAATTTACAAATTGACTCATGGCATAAAGACCAAATAAAGCAACTGTAATTCTGAAAAATATAACCATAATTAACTTTAGTGGAGGTGACAGTAAACCTTCAGAATAATTAGTAAAAGATGCTAATAATTATAACCCTCATTTATATAGAAAACACCTAGTATTTGACAAATTATTAATGAAAAAAGACATCATTTTGGCATCTCTTATGAATGACAGGAAGAAAAGTCATTGTACATAATTTCTGCATCTTTGCTGCTTTCTTTTTTCAGATTAAAAATCTATACAGCATCTCCTCAATCAGATGTACGAATTTTAATGAAAATAGAAAACAGGAGCCGAAACTCTGTCAGGTAAGGTGGTTCTTCAGTTTATGTGCTTACTAATTAAAAATAACAAGAAGATTTAACACGTTTCTTAGTCTGTAATAATCTCCAGTATTACAATTGGAGATTACATAATCTCATGGATTAAACTTCAGTGAGTTATAGAAATGATTTGGCAAAAATGCTAATTCTTTGTCTTTTATAATGTCAGCATTGACATTTCAGTGCAATTATTGAGTGAGTGTGCCTGTACCTAAACTGCTTCAGCAACAGTCCATGTCCATGTAACAGAGCACAGGTCTGTGTTAAAATGCTGAATAATTGTATTGACCCAGAGAAATGCATACATCCATTTCTTTCTGGAAGTTCTGCTGTGGATATGTTAACCTCCCAGAGGGAGGGAGGGAGTTGAAGTGATAGCCAAGGAGACTTATCTGTTTAAATTATGCAAAAATTATGCGTTTATCACAATCCAGTCACTGCATTTGAAATTACACATTTTTCTCAAAGTTACTTACTCATCACTCTTCATGTTACTATATTTCTGGGTGTGGGCTTTTATGTCTTCAGAATTCAGACTTGTGCAGAATTGTTTTCTTTGTTTTCAGAACAGACAATAATCTTGAACTTCAAAATTAAGCTTCAAAGAAATATTTTTTGCTAGTATAAATACCATTCTGAACACTCCACCCTGTTGTCATTGTTGCTGAAAAGGATATGGAGCAGCTTAGTAGCATAATTTAGTGTGGTTCACCAGTGATTCCTAGTTAGGCATCTGAAATTACATTTTTGTCTTCAAATGTAACAAATGTAAATAACATGCTTCCCTAAAATATGATACATTATTTCTAAGGGGGAAATAAGGATGTATTGTAAAATTTTTAGCTGTAACTTAGCTTCCAGTTTATGCTGGGGATTTTTCCTAGTAATATTAAAAAATGAAAAATGTACTTTTCAAAAATGTAATGTGCTTTTCAATTCAAATTCAAATGCAAACTCTTAATGACTTTGATTGATTTTTTTCTCTTTGCAATCATTATTTGATATATGATTGTAATGTTTGCCATCAGAATCACCAGCTAGAAACCTGTTGTTTTTAAGTGAATTTAAAGATACAGAGCCCTGATTCTTATATGAGGTTGATAATGGGGTTGTAGTAATTGGGTTTTTCCCACTTAGTGAATGTAAAGTTTAATGTACAGGAAAACAAGTAGAAGGTTAAAATAGAAGTGTATCTTGTCTTGAGACCTGCAGTTCCTCACTTGGAAATTTTGTGAATCTCTTCATATAATTTTGTGGTGCAGGCCCAGCTGGGGCAGTGCAGACAGATCAAGAAAACAGCATACTGAAAAAAATTCCTCCTGTGAAAGGAAGGAACAAAGTTTGTTTGAAATGGGACTACTATGTCAGCATAAAGTCACTTCTGTCAACATAAGCTGTGTCTGTGGCAGCAGGCACTCAGAGCACTTGTTGTGACAACAGCTCTGGGAGGGAATGCAGATTTTTGCTGTAGGTGCATTACAGATAAGTAAGAGAGAATTTTTTTTTATTTTTTGTCCTTTTGTTTCCTCATCCCTAAGTTAATTGGAGAGTATTGGCTTGTACTCTATGAATAAATAGCTGGAATTGCAGTGAAAGTACTTGTGATTGAAACATGAGCAGCTCGCTGCTTAGTGGTCTTCCCTATGGATCAAAAACTGAGTGGAGACAGAGCTCCCTCACCTTTTTTTTGTTTCTTTAACAGTGGGAAGTGTTAACTGCTGGTTTGTGTCGCTCTGAGTGCCACTGTCAGCTCAGTGTAATTTCTCAGCCTGTGCCTCCTCATTCTGTGTGGTTTTAGGCTGTATATTCCTGTGTGGGAAAATGCTCTGCCATCATTTTGGGGGCAGACTGAAGGAGTGGGATTAGTGTAGGCTACTGATACACGTAAGTCCTGAATGTTTGTTATCTACAACTCCTGTGCCCACCAGAAAAATTTCTTCTCCACAAGCTGATAGAAGATAGAAAAGTTGAAAACATATAACATATGTTGTTAAGTTCAATGTTGGTTTTAGGCTTAGCAGAACCTTCTGGAAAAAAATCCTTTTCATAGTTAGAATTTTGTATTATTGAGGCAGAGCAGTGGTGTTTCAGAGAGTATCTAAACAGGATTATAAAATGTTAGTCTTCTAGTTTTAAGATAAGTATGTTAGAGAAGGATTTTAGTATTTCCTGCACTTGTTTATGAAACAGGAGTTAGTGGTTTAGTTTTGGCTGTTTTCTGTGTTTCACAGCAAATCATCCTTTTAGTTTGAAGATCCTCTGTAGAATGCTTTAAATTTTTGAGGTTTTATTTTTTTCCTTCTCCAGATATATAAATTAGCCATGAATTACTGATTTCTGCTTTCTCACAGGAGTTCTGTGGAACTTCAGAAAGCCACTGGTGTGTAGATATCATGGATGGCTGCCAAACACAGTCCTTGCTTTCTTCTTGCTATGTCTTTTACTGTCAGTGGTGACAGTTCTTACAGAACTTTATGATAAGTTCTTATATCTGTCTTCTCTAAAACCAGCTTGTAAGAATTGCTTTCAGTATGAATTGGCAGCACTCCACAGTTAATTGGGGTAACCTAAAGCATGATTTCTCCTCTTGTCTTCTCAGTTTTAACTGTCATTTCATGCTCTGTAACTTTTAGTTACATTTGCTTTATCTTCTCATTTGCTACACTTAGTTCATGAGGAATCTTGCAAAGGAGATTTTCAAAAAACAAGCATTACATAACTCTCTTCTTCCTTTAAAACCTTTTGTTTTTAAATGAAACTTGGAAAAAATCTGCCTTTGAATGGGTCAGAATACTTTTCCATTTGGGTACTGCTTGCTTCGATCACCTGTTATGCAATATTTAGTTAGTGTTGGTGTCCATTCTCTCCTTGGCTGTAACTATTCCAAGGAAGGTTTAACTTCTCCCTTTGGATTATTTTTATAGTCTACATTCTTTCATAAAGTAGTATTTTCTTTCTTCTGGATAAATTAGTGTCCTGGCTGTCTTCAGACCTTTATTTGGATGCCTTCAAAGTGACTTCATATGGTAAGAGTATTGCTTTTTCCAGTAAGGAAAGGAAAGGTGCAACAGCCAAATTACACAGTGTGGTTTGGGAAATACACCTTCTCATTTTCCTGAGAATATCCTTATCAGGTTTTGTGTAACAAAAAAAACTAAACCAAAACAGCAAGCAGCCCTTCCAAAATCAAAAATATTATTGGTCTTTTTCATTAGTAAGTTAGGTTGTTTTGTAGCTGCAGATACTTAATGAGAAATTAATTTACTCAGCCTTATCATGTAAGATCATCCTATTTCTATAAGAAAAGTAACTGCAACTTATACTTAATTTGCAGTAGATACTTTCAGAGACAAATAAATCTAAATGAGGTTAAATCACAAAAATTGAATATCTTTTATTGGGTTCAGAACATCTTGCGCAAATCTTGTTTAGATAGTTGACGCTTTAATCACATATATAGGATTTAATAGAATTGAAAAATTATGCTTTCTTAAACATCAATGTTAGGTCTTACATGTAGTAATATTCTTTCTTAGCCTATTCAGAGTAGCATGTGAGCATTGCTTCAGAATAAGTGTTGCAGAAAACTTTGTGGTTATTTGAAGGTCAGAGTATGCACTGGCAGAATATTTAGGTGCCTGGAAAATATGGTCTGGTTGGCTTTAAGAGCTTTGCAAAGGCCACTGCTTTCAGTAGAGCAAATCCATGAAGGAGCTGGATACCAGGCTATATCCTGTCACTTTCCTGTTGTAAAACTGCCACATCATACAGGAATGGATACAGAATCAGTTGTAGAATTGTTTTCTGTATCAATAATACTGGTGTAGCTCAAGCTTCAATTACTCAGAAAGCAAAAAATACAAAAAGGATTTTTGTGCCAGTTCCAACATCAAGGAGCTTCTGAACTGTCTGTGGTGGCACTGGCTGGGACACATGAGAATAATGGCATGTTTGGCACTTAATTTTTGTGGACCACAGGGAAGAAAATCTGCTAAACAAGTATCAGAGGTTCTCCTCTACTAAATGCCATTGTTTTATGGTGGTGAACACTTCTTTTGCTTTAACTGATTTAATTCAGTTGCTTTCCAGAAGGCTGGATGATCTTAGTAATTTTGGATCACTTCCCTGTCTCAAAATCAGCTGGCAAAAATGAAAGTTATTTCCTTGGATGACTTAGCTCTGTGCTCAAAGAGAATTTTCTTTTGTAGTCTATTGTTTTTAATAACTATGGGTTAGATCTCATCAGTAGGTTGCAGTAGTTGCAGTAATAGATTCAGGAAGGTGAAGCTTTTTGTCTTAGTATGGGCAAATAAAGCCAACATACTTTTGGAAAATCATCCTGGAATTCAAAAAGCCATAGAAATGTAATGGAACCACATTTTTTAATGTAGCATTTAGATTATTTATTTCCTTATCTTTAAAAATATCTGTTATACACTTGTGTCAATTACTGTAGGATTGTTTTAAAAACCCTGTAAAATATGTTGACGGTAGCTTTGAGTGTTAAGCTGTTTATGTTTTCCTTGGGCACTTCCTTCTGCATTATCATTTGTGAATAACTTCATGTAAAACCAAGAGAACTTACAGTCTTTGCTTTCTGCTTTTTCACACATCACTCAGTTTCTTTTAAAAAGAAACTTCATCTTGCAGAACAAGTGTGCTAGAATTAGCACATTTCAGGCATTATTTCTTCTTTGCATTTTCTGCAAATGTTGAAAAGTGGTGTGCTTTATTTATTATTCTCTAGTCTTACTTAGGAAGAATTTCTTTTCACATTTGTGTAGTAGACAATATACATGAGACAGGAATTAAGGATACAAATCCTTGGCTGAACTGCTGGCCTTGGCATGAGTTGGAGCAGACCCCAAGCTGGCTTTAACCTATGCCAGAAGATTGACAGTAGAATTCATTACTTCTCTGTAGCTTGCAGCAGCTGGCACAAAAGCAGCTCTGCCAGCTTTACAAAAGCAGGGAGCCAGCTTACAATAGTCATTCTTCACATTCTGCACAACTGTAGTCAGGCACCGGTGACTTCGTGCTGTTCAAGGGGAAATAGACTTTGGTCTGTAGTCTGTTTCTAAACACAGTACTCCTGTGTATTTAAATTTGCTGCTGTTTTTCCCCCAGAGTATTGGATTTTGGTTTGTGGAGTTTTTTGAATTAAAACTTCTTGCTTTTCTTACTGAATACTTCCTTATGTTTTCCTGCAGGTCATTTCAGACTTTCTAGTTTGTTACTGCAGCCATTTCAGTGTCATTTTTCACATGCTCCTTCTTTATCTGAACATCAGTCTCTCTGCTGACAAAAGCAGTGCAGAGCAGCAGATGCCAGGTTACACAGCTTTTACTGTAAAAAATAGTCACTTTCCTTCCTAGCTACTTACATTTTTCAGTGAAATCCTGTTACACCACAGAGATGGAAAGCAAAAAACTACTCATTGCTGAGTATAGTAAGTGTGTATGGTCAGAATTCATAGCAGGCATAGTTAAATGTTAGTGATGTCTGACTACAATTACTTGACCTTTCAAAAGATTTTTGGGATGATTTCAAAAACACCCAGAGTTTGTCCATCTTACTATCTTGTGCAATCATTTTTTCTTGAAAGGGATTCCTTTATGAACCAGTAGACGCCTGGTTTTTTTTAAAGTAACAATCCAGTGTTTTGTAATCCATGCTGAATTCTTTTGGATGAACTGTTTTATAATTAATGGTATTGCATTAGGGTTTCTAGAGTGTCCCAGCTAGAGAGTTGCTGACTGAAACATTTATTGCACAAAGATTTATTTGAGATCATAACCTCCACTCCAAAATTCTGCTGTCTATAGTACAGCAAGTTAAATCCAGACAATTTTCAGAGGAGGAATATGTAAGTAAAGAGGTGGAGATGGAGAACAGTAAGGGCATTAAGGTTGGCTTCAGCTGTTGTTTGACCTGTCCAGCCATGTAGTGGTGTTCTGTAAGCACCACAGGCAGATCTGAAGACCCAGACACTTCATGCTTGCAAAGCAGGTTGGCAGGCCCCAAATTCTAAACCAGAAAAACTGTACACAGTATTCTCTTCTTCTCATTGTATCTGGGTTTAAAGCATAAGAGCAGCCTACTCAGCACATGCACAGGCAAATTTTCTGTCCTCTCTTAGAATGTGCAGCTGTTTCAAGAACAAATCTTGCAGTTTGCTCCAGCCTGCCATTTCTATTGGAGAACAGAGGGGAACTCCCCTATATGTGTGTACCTATGTAACATGTATAGTATGGAAAGAGTCCTCATGCGAGTTCATCTGCTGTGTAGCATGCGCATATAAGGCAGGAAAACAGGCTATGAAATTCAAGAAATTACTATAGTTGGGAAAAACCTGTTGAATAATCAGTAGCCCCTTGGCTGAGGGAAGGAGCTGGTGAAAATGAGCTGTAGAACCAAAGTGACCTTGAAACCTTGTCCTGTTCCAGTATAGAATAAGAGTTATGAAATCTATTGAGTGGCTTAATTCAACTTTGTGAGTTGCTGTTAAAATATTCTTCTGAAGGAACAAGCAGATTTGCTCCTGTTTCTTGGCAGAAAAAACCAATGAGATGCTGACTTAAAGTTAGCAAGTTCCTAAATTTCAGAGACCAGGAGCATGGAAAGGCTGAAGAGGCTTTTAGAAGCAAAGATACAAACTCTGTGCTGGATAATTAAAGTGATAGGCTGAGCTTGGAATCTGCAGCACTGTGAAAACATGGCAGCATAGCCATCAGTTTTTTTTTTTTTAAACAGAGAACAACTTCTTCATGTTCTTGTCAGGAAGGAGAAAACCTGTTATTTCCTCCTGATCCTGCCAAAGGGGAATCCCGCTTTTTTTTAACTCTCTTTTGACGGAAGTGAGCTAGGGCTGATTGTTTCAACGTTGCCAAGTAGGAATTGACCTTCCTGCTTGTTACCCAAGAGAGTAATTTGGTTTTTTTTACTTCATAGCTTTTCCTTTTCATTGTAAAGCATTGGTAACCTGTTACCTTAATGGAATGTTTGTGACACTGTGATTCCCATGAAAATAAGTCAGGGAAAATTTTTGAATATGTTTCCACCATTCAATATAGAGTGTTAAAGGCATTTAGACTCTCTCCATATGAGGTAAATGTGGAAGTTAATACTTGCTATTTGGGGATTCAGAATTAGAGAAGGATCAATTCCTCCTGAAATGGTGGTTCATGAGATTAACTCAAGCATAATAAGAAAAGTATTTCCAATTTACAGTGACTGATTTCTCATCAGTTTTGTATTTATTTTAGCAGTGTACTGCCTGCTTGCACTAATTTGTCAAATGAGATTTGATGTATTCGTTTTCTGAACTTGATGTATTAAGTGTTTATCATTTCATCTCTTGATACTCCTTGATGACCCATGCACCTCTAAAATTATTTATGGTTAGGTTTCATGGGGCTGTGTATCAGTATGCTGTCAGTAAAGTAGATTTACCACATTGGCTTTTTCCCTGTGACCATGCCAATATTGTATTAGTGATGGAAGATTCATATTTTTACTTCTCTGCATTTTTGGGGAGCCATGCATAGCTTTTACTCATACTAAATATGCCACTGATGCCTTTGCAGTTTTTGCATTCATCTGCAGTAGCCAGCTCACTGTCTTACTAATCAGAACTTTTCCCTTGTGAAATTTCATATTCACAATAAGTCTTCTGGCTAGTGTTAACTCAGGCTGTTTTGTTTCTTTATCTAAGTCATATAGTGGCCTTACATGATTGTGGTTTGCATTTTTTTCATATGTCAGCTCTATAGTATTTAAAGAGTTGTGAACCTTGAGCTTTTGAGCAGTTTGTGAAGCTGCCTGGCTTCACAAAGTAGGTAAATTCCCATGTGTGTAAAGAGCTATTGCTGTGATGCACTTGAATTATAACATCTTTACTTTCTGCTGGATTTTTGTTCTTTTTTTTCATTATGTCTTATGAGATGGGGAAAGAATTTGCATTCTTGAAATTCAGTATCACTTTATTTCTGTATTCTTAGCACCAAATTCTGCCAAATGCAAGAAACTGACATTTGCTGGTTTCACATTTTCCTTTTGTTTTATTGTACTTTGTTTTATAACTAAAAGATGCAGAATGTTCTGTACTTCAGTTAATCTTTAGATCATTATTGTGATCCTGAATCCTTTTACCACATCACTCTTAAAGCTCAGTCCACTAAATTGTTGAAGCAGTTGCCTTATCTGTTTAATGGGTTTTGCCTTCAATTGATATATTTTTCCATTACTGCCATTAAACAACTTTTAATGTGCTTTTTTTCCTTTGTGCAATTGCCTCATTCTCAAGAGGCTTAAACAAGGACAGCCTTTGTGCATCTGTGGTGACATACTTGTACTCTTACTTTACTCCTCTCTCCATTAACTGCTTTGTATATTTTCTAGAAAAACACCAATGAGTTTTTCTGGACATCTACTATTGTGTCATATAATTTAGGTGACAGTTATTCCTGCTATCTTTACCTGGATATTACTTTTTTTTGTTGCAGGATGTTTAAACTGCCTGAAATACGTTTGTCCTAAGAGGGAGGTTGTGAGTTCAGTTCTTCTTTTACCCATTTTACACTTGACTTTTCAACAGTTCTTAGATTTCTTAGCCCATGAAGGAGAGGAGACCTTGGATTGTTACAGCTTGTCTTAGTAATTGTAATAAAACATCCCCATTGTTTGAGGATGACCTATGGGTGAAATATGACAAGGAAAAGGAACAGCTCCATAGTTGTCTCAGTAACTGGCTGTGCCTTTATTGGCTCTGTGAACATAGGTGTAGTTAGGAAATGGTGATGATGTCCAAGATGCTTTCCTGTTATGCTGGCAACTTTTCTTTCTGTATTTTTTGATTGGTTTCTAGCAGGAGTTGTAGTCCAAATGGTTGATAAGAGAACATTTCTTGTCCTAATTTTCTTTTTTTCTCCCCAGAAAAAGCATGTTTTTGATGGAAGTGTTGCTTGGGATAGGGATTTAACTTGGAAAGGGTTTGGCCAGGCATCTGGTCTGTACTGGTATTGACTAAGTTATGCAGGTATCAGTAGTATGGAGGAGAGATTAATGAACCTCTGTTGAGGCAAATGATGGAGGTCCTAGACCAGGAAAAGAAATGTTACCAAGAGTGACAGGAGAAGCTGGCAGATTTTAAATACTTCTGTAAACTGTAGTGTATGTGTTTTCATATTAAAATATCAACTTGGGCTAGGTTCCCATTCTCTTTCCTTAAAAGAGTGTTCAGGGGGAGTATTCTTTCATATTGTTTTGCTGTTGGTAAGAGTTAGTTATAAAGGAAGTATTATGGCAACTCTTGAGGGGTTTTTTGTGTTTGTTTGTTTCTAACATCTCTGCTGTTTTGCCCATTGAGTTTTCTAATTTTGTCATGTATCTGGACTAATCAAATTCACTGATTTTGATTTTTTAGGTTTAGGTTTTTTAGAATGTCAGAATTCTAGTGACAAAGTTAAATATAAATACTGTGCATTATATCAATACATTGTGTTTGCTTTCTGCCATACAGTTTTCCTTTCATACCTAATTCAAGAGAGCATTTTCCTACTTCGATGTTCACCAAATCATAACCACACGAAGAGGTTATTCACCACTTAGGAATGAAAGTCCATCTGTTAGTTATTATCTTTGCAATACTGCAGCACTTGAGAATGAGTGCTTGGGAGAGACTTTAAATGCTGTACCCAGTCTTTGCCCCCTTCTAGGCATATGTAGATATGTAGGAAATGCTACCCTCTTTGGTCTGGTGAAAAAAAATAATTTTTTCTTCCCATACATTAGTGTAAGCTTGGTTGTGGATTTTTAGGACTAGGCCCAAAATAGATAGTGTGATTTATTGTATCTGAGTTATGCCAAGTAAATACCTCGATGTTTCCACTCAGTTCTAGGAAGAAAAGACATCTTTGTGTAAAATATGTGCAAGCAGTTTAGTTGATCGCTCTCACAGGGAAATCATAAATGTGGTTACACAAATCCACATTTTGCTAATATTTACAATTATTTAGATAGCTAAGACTTGTTTGTTCTCTTTTCAGTGTATAGAAGACCAAACTAAAGAAATAACATGGCTACAATTTATCTTTAATTCCAGATTGCAGATTTTTTTTTATTATTATTAAAGAATAAAAAATTCCTGTAGATGACATTCAGGAAAACCTGATCAGCAGGGAATTTCCTGCTGTCTGAATTCATGGAGACAAGTTACGCCACTGCCATTATAGCCACAGGCTCCATTTGAGGGGAACTTGTTGTGATGCAGTGACCTAATGTGGCATTCCTGCCTGTGGGAGACAGATTAGGAGACTGAATTGTTGAATTCCTGGAAGGTGGTGGAATAACTATAGATAGTGAAGCCAGCCTTTGCAGAAACTCACAGATGCTATCAGAAGTGCAGGGACATATTAATTTCAGTATTTTGTGAAAGGTAGCAACTGTTCATTGAGCAGATATAACAGTTTGTATGGGAACTGATGTGGGATTGCTGAATCTTGCTAAATTTTCTCAGTTGTCACAATTTTTGTAGGCTTTTAAACTGCCTGCTAGCAGGCAAATTCTACTTAATTTCGGTTCTTCAAAAAGCAGTTATTGTTATTTCATTCCAGCTAAAATCAAAAGCGGTTGTCTAAGATCATCTCTTTGTGGTCCTTATAAATGGAGTCATTTCTTATAAAGAAAAAATCCAGGCCTAATTATTGCTTTGCAACATGGGCATAAAGCTTTGCTTGGGGCAAGAAAATAATCAGCAAAGTGGGTGTTGTTCAGGGAGGCTTATGGAACATAAGGAAGGGAAAAAGAAAATATGTGGGAAGTAAATACCAGGAGTAAAGGAAGATGGAGAGGGAACATGCAAAGAGAAGTCCTGCTGAGTACAGGGATTAGGAAGCCATAGTGCAGAGAACTTGCATGAATGGAATAGTGGGAGTAAAGAGAAAGCAGAGGGGAGGTTTAAAAGAAAGAGGTGAAGATGGGTGTTAGGGCAATGGTGTTGTTGGCCTGGTCAGTACTTTTGGAGCCAGGCTTATCTCAAATCCATCCTGGCATGACGGGCTGAAGGAGCTTATTTAGGATGACAGCCTCAGTTAAGTTGGTTCATGCAGGTGGTCCTGGAGTAAGGAAGAGTCCCAAATGAACGGATAGACTGACACTGGTTGTTCTTCATTTCACTGGGTTGTCAGTTGAGGTGCACAGTGAGGGATGGATTTGAAGAAGGCTACAGCTCCTTATGGGTTCTTCTCACACAGGCTATGCAATCCCAATGAAACAAAACTAGTGGCTAAAAGTGGTGATAAAAGGATATCTGGTAATATCTGATTGTGATGTTCTTCTTCTTCTATCTCCTGCTTGTGGTGAGAGCAACTTGCTGTACGTACATGGAAGGGCCTACTATGCCAGTGTTGCTCTACATCCTCAGCTCATCCTGGTGAATAATCACTACAGGAAATTACAAGACTTGTAAAAAAGGCTATTTCATTTAATTTTTCTCTAAACAGATCTAGCCTTTTCATAAGTAAAAATTAGAAGTGTGGGTGTGGGTGTAGGCTTCTGGTTAAACCCTACAGGGCAGTCTTCTTTTGCCCATAGAAGGGGCAAAATTTCTATTGTTCACCCTCTGACCCTCTATGCATGACTTTGTTCTAGCTCTGGGATGAAATTAGGAAGGTTTTTATCATGACCTGGTCATTCTGAGATAGCCTGAAAAATGAATCTTGCTCAAGAGCTGTTCTTCAGTAGACTTTGGAATTGATGTGACAAATAATAGTTTTATTTTGAGATCTTTTAAGCGTGCACAGTCAAGGAAGAGCCTGACAGGTGGATTAGCAGAAAACCTCAACTTGAACTTGTGTATGAAGTAGAAAATGTGGTAGAATTTGGTCTTTTGAATAATATACAGTAACAGGCAAGTTTAAATAAGAGAAGCATTAAGCTCCTTTGTTACATTCTTCCTGAAATTTATGGCTCACATTATGGACTAAAAATTTAGATGTTTTTCCTGTCACTGTCAACCAATAAAATTTACTTTAACAAAAAAAGATAAAGCTCTGACTCGGTGATCTAACACTTCAGTAATTTACTATCATAAAATAGTTTTAAGTACAAATGTTTTATCTTATGCCAAGCTGGACGCTAAAGATGTTTTGTCTAAAATATGAGATAATGGAAAGTGTATTGTGGCATGTGAATTACTTTAGCCTCTTGGTGGTAAATGTTTGCTTAACCAGAAAGGAATGTGTTGAGGTCCTTGCCAAAGGAAAGGTATTGCCATACTTTGCATTTAGAGTACTGTAAATAAAGCAGTAAATATGTTTCTGTTCATGTGTGTTAATCCACAACTTATGAATGCATTCATTCGATGAGACATGTAATGCACTGTTATCCCTTTTCAAGGGTTTCAGTAAGAAGAGATCATAATTACTTTGGCTTGAGAGAAACATGAAACCAAATATTTTCATGATGATTTGAAGTTGAAAATGAGAGAATTTTTGCTCAAACTAAGTTTCCCTTAAATCCCAGGAACTCAATTCCTGGTTTACCTCCAGTATTCTTGTGTGCTGACTCCCAGTGTACTGCTTTTAATCACACACTATTGTAAATCATGAAGTATATAATTTTCTTCACCCATCCCTTTGGTTTTGGCAAAAGAAAACACAACTGTATAATATGTTAATGATCAGAGGAGGTAGAGCAGCTGTGGGAAATACCCCATGTACTGCCTACAGTATATTTTGGTTTTGAACTTCATCTGCCCTTAGATGATACATTGGCTTACTGATAATTTAATAGTGCTGCACACAGAAAGTTGCATAACTCAGATTGCAGCATAATAATATCAGAGCATCCTTTGGATGCCTCAGTTTTGGTAGGTGAAGGCAACAAAGTCCATCTTGCAGAAGCCTTTGAAATACTTCCCTTCCTTTCCACAAAATCCCACATCCAGGTTTGTAGCTCAAGAGCTGGGGGAGAGCATTACAGTTTGAGAGAATAATTGTGGAGAGGATGCTCAGCTTGCTCTCCATTACTGTGGTATCATTTGTTATGCACCTGCTCTCACTGCCTGGGCTGAGGAGGAGCCCTTTCCTGGGCAGGGACTGCACATCCAGTGCTGTGCCTCTGGAGCACACACACGTGGGAATTTCTGCAGGGAGCTTCTCACTGGTGCTGCTGTGAGCAGAGGTTTGCTCTGGCATAGCAGATGTTGTACCATCTTTTAGAAATTATTGCTGTAATGCTCCTGTATCAGAACAAGCAAATCTCTCCTACAAAAACAGAGCTCTAAGAGCTCCAGTGTACGTGGGATTTTGTAGTTTTATTTCATCTTCCTAGGGCTTCACTGGTAATTCATAAGCAAATGTGATAAATAAGTTACACTACTAATCAAGTAAATTAAACCTGTAGTGTTAAAACCTATAAGTAAAATATTAAATGTTTTTTTTTATTTATAATCAGGTTTTGATAAATGTATCAATTTTGATAGCCCTATGTCCTTACCTGATTTCTTTTATCATGCTAAAGATATTCATTAAGGCATAATAAAACATTTCAACCCTTGGAGAAATTTGACTTTCATTCTCCTTTTGTTCTTTATGTTTAGATATAAGGAAGATTTTTAAAAAAATATGTAGTTGAAGAATAAAACTGGATATGCAATTTGAATTATAAGGTAGTTCTTCTGGACATGGTATCACCTGAAAATTGTGTGACATGCCAGAAAGCCTTTTGCTTTCCCCCCCACCCCCACAGCAAATGTACCTTATGTCCTTGCTAGTATTAAAATCCAAAGTAAACTTCCTGTTATTTTTAAGGTACAATGAACTGGATGCCAGCAGAAGCCTTCTAGATAATCTGAAAGGCAAAGTAATAATTGAGTATCCAACATTATTTGTGGTCTTGAAAACACTGAAGAATGACATGGTGGTCCTTGGCCAAGGTGAGCACTTATTTATTTCCTGTTATGTTATACTTGGATATTTTAGTTATATAAACAGTAGTTAAAGATATTGCCAGGAATGAGCAATATGTCTTATATTTCCTTCTGAAGTTTAAAGAAGGCTGTAGAAAAATCTGTTATGAATGCTCTTATCTTAAAATTGCTGGCTGATGGCATCCATCCATGAGCTGTATTGGATGTGTTTTTTCTAACTTTGTTTACTGGTGCTTTACTGGCATTTTTATATGTTTTTAGCCACTGAGGTGAAACAATTATTGAGACTTGTGCTAACTTTTTTTTATATAGCAAAGTTTGACAGAGTTGATTATTCCTGAAGAGTCAGGCTGTCTGGGGAAGATGAATTTTAAATAAACCTGATAATCATGCAAAGGAATCATTCTCCATTATTTTCAAGCATAGCTTCTAACATTGGACAAATAATTCTGAGTTGTAAGATAGTTACTAGAAATCATAATGGCAAAGTTGCTTTTTGGGTGAGTTAAAAGCACAGTGTTATCTTTTAAAAATTACTTTGTTGAGAGAGAACTTTGATCTTGGAGTTAATTTAGAAGAGAATCCAGATCTAGCAGGAATTTGCTTTTAGTTTCTAAGTTAATTTCCATTTTTCTCCGCAGTATAAAGGCTTCATGTCCCAGCATCTGTTTCTAAAGCTAAAAGCTTGCTCAGCAATATTTCAGCTGTTGAAAGAGGGAATCAGTTCTCATCTCCTAGTCCCCCACCTAGTCACCTTAGTTATCATATCCCATAACTTTCTGTGATGGGCCAGTCTCTAATTCTTTCAGATTTTTATAGAAAAGCTTTGATATATATTTGCAGTTACTGTTTCCCTGCAGCAGCTCAGCCACGGCTCTATATATATATAGTGTGACTGATAAAATATGGGACTGAGAATATTTTACCAGTGATGTGGACCTCCATGGAGCTTGGCTGTTCTGGCTAGATTACACTGAGTGATCCCCTAAGTGAGAGCAATCCGCACCCAAATATGTGGCATGCAGCAATTCCTTGAGTCATGCACTGCAGGGGCTGCTGAGAGTGAGAGAGCACTCCAGGGGATGAGGTTGGGGTCTGGTCTGGTAACTGGGATCCACACCCTGGGAGTGCACATACAGACTCTGCAGTACATGAAGCTGATGGCTGCTTTTGAGTTCATCCATTGTTTCTTTGCCTAGGAGCCTTGCTTTTCAGTATTCAGCTGTACCTCTATGATTTAGAGGTCAGGAGGGAATTACAATTGATTGACTCATGTACTTAATCTGTATGGGGTTGTCATTGTCCCCTGAGCTAATAGGGAGGTTGTCCTTTTAAGGGTACAAATTCAGGAAGTGTTGATTGAACAATGGTATTTTGAGGCCATGCTGCTGCAGCACCTACCTGACTCTGTAAAAGGCAGAACAGGGGAAGAGAGAGCCAGTAATAGCTGGGAGGTGCCAACAGCTCTGCCACAGGGCAGTGCAAGTGTGTGTCTTGGGGACAGTAACCTTCCTCTGCTGCAGGAATCATTTGATGTGTGGTCATCCCTGCAGGGGTTCTGAGAACACTAACAGCCATTTCAGGTTTTGAGAACCATTGATTTTTGTTGCTGTTGTTGTTTTAGCTGTTTCTATAGATTCCATAAAAATTAATTTAATAGCTCCCTGTTAAGTTGTCTTGGGTATGACATAGCAAAAGTTACAGCTAATGGCAAAAATACTATGATTTTCACAACTTTTATAATAACTTACTGTCATCTTCTTAGTTAAGATATTAATAATCAACTTTGGCCTTGAGTTAGGTTGGGAACCTGTGTTCTTGGTATTTTTTTCTGTTCAGAGTAGAAGCATGTGACAGTAATTTCAGATTCATGGCAGAAAAGCATGTTCACAACATGAGTATAACAAGTTGGAGGACGTTTTTGTTGCTGTTATTCTGCCTGAAGACAAAGTACTGTTTTAGTTAGTGTGTCAAAACCATTGTGCTTTTCTGTTGTATGTCATCTTTACAGAACATAGGAGGAGAAAAACAGTTTTCAGTTTGCTTTAGGAGTTGCATTCACAGATAATTGCTGAAAGTGCAAACCTTATGTTAACCTCCAGGCTGTCCAGGGAGAAGCCTGATGTAATCAGAGAAGTATTTTAGCCCCTTCCCATCTCCCAAGAGGTGACCTTTCTGCTACAACATCTTCAGAGTTTGTTGCAGTCCAGTTTCCTTGCCATGTATGGCTCTCTGTATCAGTGGCCCTCTCCTCCCAAGCCATCCAGCCTGCTGATCCTGCTGCCCCCAGTGCTGCCTTTCCTCTGCCTGCTGGCATGCCCAGAGGGACACTTGTGACACTTGTCCTGCTGGGAGCCTGGTGCTGACCTCCCTTTGCATTCCAGGCAAACAGCTGCCAGGGGTGGACATGTGGCAGGGTGTCTGCTGAGCGTGGGGCTCAGGCAGCCATAACCCTGCTGACCCTGTTTGCAGGGGACCCAGGCTAGAACAAGAAGCAGAGTCTTGGGGGAATGTAATTGCTAAAATACTGCTTCCTTCCTGAGCAATCTCAGATCTACCTCCTTCCCCAGGAAACAAGAGAATCAAGTTTTCATGGCCACAGCAACAGGCACATGCTGGGGAAAAATCACCGTTCTCCCTGAGATTCAAGTAGTAACTGGTGGGGGATAGCTAGAGCTGGACACCTTCAAAGAGAAACTGCTAGGATTTAATGAGTATAAAACCTATTCCTCCTATTATTCTTTTCAGAAATGGCCAAAGTATTTTGGCTGAAACTTTCAACTACATAAGGAAAATAAAGATTAAGGAAGGAAACTGCCACTGAAAAACTTAAACTCAGAGTTTAAATTTTACATTATAAGTAAACTGCAGACAGTTTTATGGTGACATGGATTACTATCAGCACCACACAAGTGTGCTCTTTTTTAGTGAAGACAATCTATAATTCCTGTTAAATATTACTGTAACAGAAGTAAAATCTATCTGTTGAGCGTTGCTGTGAGTTAGAAGATTGCCACATTCTTTTATGTGATGTTTTGCTGCTTGACTTGATGAACAGCAAAACCTACAGGTGCTCTGATTTCAGCATACAGGGTCAGTCATGGCTGGAGATAGCAGGGGATTATGGAAGCTTTCACAGCCCTTACTTTGTGCATTACTCAGTACATATCTGGCATATAAATGTTAATTGATTATACACTAGATTTAGTATAGACAAAATGTGACCTCTGATGTTTCTGGGTGAAATGCTTCTATTTTCTTGAACAAATTCCTTGGAAACTGTACAGGTGCACACTGTGTCCTGTGTATTATCCATGTTTCCCAGCTGTAGAACTTATCTTGACCAGACAGTAGCTATACTTCATCAGCTCCCTTTTGGTAACATTAATGAAACCTCTGATGCTAAATGCTCAAATGCATCTTTAAATTCATAGATCAAATACTGAAAATAACAATGAGAGCAGAGTGTGATTCAGGGACCTGCTTTGCTGTAGTTTATTTTTGTGCTGCTTGAGTGTCACCAGCCAAGTGGCATTTGATGACATCAGCACAAGGTGACCAGGGTCAGGGCTTGTTAAAGAAAGATCTGTGGCGTGTGAGGCTGAAGACCAGTTTTGGAGATGAGGATTTCAGTTTATGATCTCAGCTGGGCACAATAGCTGTGCCCTAAAGCACAAGTTACTTGTACCTTGAACTTCACCAGCCTTAGCTTATGGATGTACATAGCTTGTCACTATCTTTGGGATGCTAGAACATGTGGAATTTAAATTTTCCTTTTCCAGTTTCTCTGTAGCTCCTCCTCTTAACTGAAATGCTAGGAAAAGTGTAAATTATCTGTAATTCATTACAGTTGTGATATATATCTGTGACATGCCAGAAAACAAGATTTAAAACAAGCCAAAAGAATAATTTAAAATTCTCCGTAGATCTAGAATTTTGTGGGGGATAAATATTCTACTTTGCTAGTTGACTGAAAGACCAAGATTTAAAAGATAAAAGGAATTCTCCGCATTCTCTTGCTTTCTCCTTCAACAGGTCCTATCCAGGCCTTTATCCTATGTCATGAAACTGGTTATGTCTCACTCTGTTCTAAAGAAAAGAGTGATTAAAAGGAGAAGAAGATACGAAACTGCTTCTGTTTGATGAGCAAACAACATTGCGGAAACTAATTGCTTGTTTGTTTTTTGTGTTCTATATCCTCAGATGGCAGTGAGCCTGCAGAGAACTCAGACAGTGAAAATTCATCCCTTTCATCTGTGGAAGAAGGGGAGATTCAGGACAGTTCATGACAGTTCTTTAAGAGAACAGGATGGAATGAGCTTTTATTTTTTTAATTATTTAATTAAGTTCTTTTGATACAACTAAGTTCCTAGAGGTTTGGTTTAACTTCCTTTACTAAAGGTAGCACTCTCAAAGTGCTTGACTATTTTTGGATTTAATAATGCATATTTAGGGATGTAAATCAAAAGATGGGGAATTGTGGTTCCAGAAAAAAGTAATATTCTAACTGAATTGCAGTCTTTAATTGCACCATTGTTTTTACTTTTTCCCTAACCAGTTCAGTGCCAAATGTTTGAGTTTAAATATCTGATCACATATTTGTATTTATATGTTGATTTGAATCTTAATGCTTAAATTTACTGAGAAAAAAGTACAGTTATTTCATTAGCTCAGTTTCCTTCTACAGTGTTTCTGTGTAACACTGAGCTACTGAAAATGGTCTTATATTACTTTTGATCTTGTCTGGTGACATTTTGGGTGCTTGATGCAATACTTTTTTTTGTTCCTTACTTGGTTGCATCTTGTTCCATATGTTAATGGAGAGGTCAGACTGTTTTCAGGGTGGCATGTTGCAAGTGTGTTTGGTCTTCTCTCCAGGTCTTCTAAATTAGCATGAGTTTTTATATCCCTAGAAATGGATGCATAGAGTGGCACTAGTGCAAATAACACTGGACTTCTAAAGAATGCTTGTGTTATGCATCTCATATTCCTAGTACTGCTGCAGTTAGTTATTGTAAATACTTCCTGGAATATCAGCTACATTTACCTACTTAAAAACAAATAAATCATAAAGGAAACAAATTCCTGTATTGTATTGTCTGCTGACAGTTGTTAACATCTGCAAAGATTCCTAGAGCACAGACCAGCTGTCCTGTATCCAAGTCCCCTGTGGGGTCTGTGGAGGATGAGAACAGCAATGCCACAAGTGGTGCAAGCCAGGTGAGCCCCTCTCCCCCCTGACCAGGCCATTCTCAGGAATCAGCATCAGCCTTTGCCTTGCTTTTGCAGGGCTCTGGCCAAGGCAGCATTTGTCTTCAGGTCATGTTCACTCTAAACAGCTCTCTGAGGTGTTGCTGCCTTAGTTCCCAGCTGTGTCTCCTGCTGGAGACAAGCACCTTGGTGTGCTGGTGGCCTGGGGTGTGTGCTGAATTGCCATGCAGGTGGTATTTCAGTCATGTCTTCTGCCAGTGCTGATGTTGTGGGTTGAAACACAACAGAAAGCAGTGAAGGAACTTCTGGAGGTAGCAGGAGGCTGGGGGAGCAGTACAGGACAGGGTTTAGGCTTCTGGACCCTCAGTCTGGGGTTCAGGGCACCAGGCTGCTGGGCCCTCACCAGCCACCAGCCATGCTGCATGGACAGGATTTCTGAGATTTTCAAAGTTTTAGAAGGTTTTTTTTTTTTTTCCCTTGTAAAGAAATTGGAGTTAATAAATTGTTTACCACAACAGCTCACTACTGAAGTTTGGCCAGCATCAGACCTTTGTAGTCACATACTACTTTTTCTCCCAGTCGTATCATGTGTCCTTTCTCTTGTGTATTTTGCAGCCTCTGGTGAAACAGGAAAGTTTTTCTTCTCGCCTGGCAGTAGCCACCTGTGCTCTATTTTCTTTCTTAGTCATTGTTGGTCCTCTGCCCACCTCTTGTTTCAACATTTGTTTTTTTAACCCTTTTTAAAGGACCAGGATTCCTAGCTATAGGTGCTGCTTTCATATTTTTTCGGTTCAGTGAAAGTGAATAAGCTTTTCCTAATCAGTGATTGCTGCACACTGACTTGGTAGCCACAAATTACTATAGACAAGTCTTGAACTCATTCATAGTAATACCAATAGAAGAGATGAATAGCAAAACTGCCACAGTTCATTGGCCAGAAAATGTTTCATTTGCAGGAAAAGCATGGCACTTCTGTTGGATCCAGAGCACAGTGAAAATGGGAGTGCTGCAAGTAGTAGTGTTGATCTGCATGTGTGTGTGATTAGTCTTTGGCTGAGGAGCACAGATTTGTCATTTGCATTACTTGCCTGTGCTCTTGAGGGTTTTCATTAATTGTACCAAAAGGTTTGCCTGTGGGGTTTTTTTCTTATATAAATCTACTTTAAGCTTCCTTGTGAGTCAAAACGCAACATAATTTATTTTTAAATGAAGATGCTGTTAAATCTATCCTTCTGATTTACCTTAAAGAAGGCTTTAAAACATTATTCCTGTGGTGGTTACTAGAACTGAAATTTCCCAGACAAAGCTGGGAATAATCTCCCAGAGTTCAGTCAAACTGAAGGTAGTATTTGCCATTCTTTCAAACTAGGTTACTGCTTACCTATTTTTACAATTACACTAGTTTGAACAGAAGTGATTGATCAAATACAAATCAAAATGCAATTAAAATATTTTATTCAGTTTTCCTAAGCTTTTTCAAATTTTCTTTTTAATAAGAAATCAAAATTCTTCATATTAGTCATAATTCTTCATAATAATGAGGTTCTTGATTTAATCAGTTTATGCACTGTTGTGCTAGGAGGCAGATGTTTTTTAACACTTTCATAGGCAGTGAAGGAAAGTTGAATTTTTTTTGTTTTGTTTTGTTTTTTGGTGTGGGGTGGGTTTTTTTGGTTTTTTTTTTTTTGAGTTGTTTTTTTTTTTTTTTTTTTGAGTGACCTAACCTGGAACAGGCACCTTGTAATAAACAGAAGAGAGATAAAGCATCTTCTGTATTTTTTAAATCTCTGGGCAAGAACTAGAAATTTAAGACCTGGAGCTGAGGCTTCCTAGAGGGCTTCCATTCTGTCCATTTTGAAAACATACTGTTTTAGTCCTATTACACACAGATCCCTACAGGACTCTGCCTTGATTCAGAACAGATCATGTCTGTGAATGAGAACTGTGTGATGTTGTTTTAATCTTCATCATTCAACACCAGCTTGCATTGAGTGCTTGATTTTATGCCTACTATGCTTACTCATTTATTTTCCTCTATAAACTGTTTGTCACAGAAGGAACAAGCTATTTCTGTGTAGTGTTGTTACAGCATTTCTTTTAATGTTTAGACTTTTCAACATGCTTGAGCTGAAGGACTATCAGCTTACAAAGAGTAAAGGCTCTTGTCTTGAATGAAAACACTACTTAAAAAAATTAAAAGCTTAATGATGTCATCCCTTTCACAAACCTTAAAGGACAAAAATAGAGCATAGCTAAGCACACAGCAATAGCTGGGGAGTAGGACTGACTCAGCCATGGGAGAGAACTTGGTTCTTTTCCTTTTTTGTAGAACTTCCTGGGGAGATGAGGCATAATTGAGTTGTCATGGGTAAACAGTTGTACCCCCTGTCAGTGGAACAGCTCAGTTTTGAATGAACACATTGGAATTCTGAGTTTTGCTGTATTTATCTTGGCATTAGGAATTGTTGATCCGTAGAGGAAAAGAGGGTCATGCCACAGAATGTGTGGCTGGCACTGGTCCTTGGAGGCATGCTGGACCTGGTTTTGTTATTGCAGTCACCAGTGCAGTTCTACTCTGCATTAGAGGAAAACTCAGTGCAGAACATGCACTCCAGTCTGAAGCAGGACCTGGGTTTCTGAGTTCATGGGAGTGCTGATAGCAAGTCCCAGCTGTGTGTTGTGTATCAGCATGGCTGGGATTCAGTCCTTGCCCTGCCAGATAGGGCTGTTCTCTGTTGACATCTGTAGGAGCTGAGAATGTATAACACTGTGCAAGAGCAGGCTTTCCAAGTGTAAATACACAGCCCTGATGATGTAACTTCAGGCCCTGTTTAGTCACAAACATTTCATTCTGCTTGAAGTCCCACACTCTTTTCCTGAAAACGTTTATTCTTCTGCCCTCCAAAGGAAAAAATATCTTGAATTGATGTTTATGTTGTTGCTATGACATTCAGTTAAACTGTATGCAGATGCAGGTTCTGTTAATAAGAGAAAAAGAAATGAACTGTGTACTTCAGTGAACAAAGATTACACTGTGTTTGTATTAAAATGTTGCTATGGTAGTGCATATGGTCTTATTTGCTGGAAATCTGTGGTGAAATGGAAAGAAGTCACATATGCAAAACAAGAAATGGCAGCAAAAATAACTGAATAGAAATACTGAAACTGAAAGGGAAGTTATAGATGCCATGTAAAATGAGGTAAAAAAAGGGGTGGTTGTTCTGCTGTCTGTGATTTGTTAGCAGAAGTGTCTTCTCATGCCCCAGCAGGTCTCACAGACCCATAGTACAGTGACTTTGCTCTAGGGATGCTTTTGTAGCAAGGGCTTCTTTCCCTCCATGGTCCTGTGCACTGTAGCTTTTTTGTTGTTGCTTTGGAAGCAAAGTTCCCCTGGCCTGGCCTGATTTCACTGCTGCTAGCTTTTCCTGCAGAAAAATATTTTCAGGATATTTTACTATAGTAGAGTTTTGTGGCAGGAAAAATCAATAGAGTGATAAAATATGGAAAGCCACTAGAGCTTTGCCTACCTTTGGGGTAAGGGAAGGTCTCTGTGAACTCATTATAGTAATGGTGAAATTAATTCCTTTTTATTTGACTGTCACAGTAGTCCTTGTATTTATGTAATCCGTTTGCATGAGACTTCTTTTTGTATCAGCTGCATGAGTACAGCTGTTCATGTGGTTGCATGGCAAATCAAAATGAGGTCAAAACAATCTGCCAGAGAAGGAAGAATAGAAATGAGAAGGGAGGTGGAGTCTTTTTCTAGAGAATAAATGACTACACTGGGAGCTGGCTGATTCCTGCATCATTTCAGCTGGTGGAAAATCAAAACTGTTTTTAAAATTGTTTTGCCACTTTCTTCTCCTCATCCCTGTTCTGCTTCAAGGAGAAGGAAGAAACAACTGTGAAAGATGCTTTTGCCTTTCCATTCCTTGCTTCCAGTTTCTCTGCTGGGTCTGTATTGCAGCTCCAGAACTTGTCTGTTTTGCCAAGAGTGCCAATAGGAAGTAGAGCTGTGCTAAAGTGAGGTAGACATTAAGTCAGTGGATGAGGTGTAGATACTAAAAAAGAATGGATGGGTGGCATTAGAAGCTTGCCAAGAAGTCCCCATCACTTTTACACAGCCAACAGGGGCAACCGTGTCCTGGGGACATGAGACACAGCATCACCAGCTGGGCAAGGGAGGGGATTGCCCCTCTCTGCTCTGCACTGGGGCAGCCTCACGTCAGTGCTGGGGGCAGTTTTGGGCACCACAATGTTAGAAAGACACTGAACTATTAGAGAGTGTCCAGAGGAGGGCAACAAAGATGGTGAAGGGCATTGAGGGGAAGCCGTGAGGAGCAGCTGAGGGCACTGGGTCTGTTCAGCCTGGAGGAGCCTGAGGGCAGAGCTCACTGCAGTCACAGCTTCCTCGAGAGGGGAACAGGAGGGGCAGGCACTGATCTCTGCTCAGTGACAGGGACAGCACCCGAGGGAATGGCCTGGAGCTGAGGCAGGGCAGGTTTAGGTTGGATGTCAGGAGAAGTTTCTTCACCCAGAGGGTGTTTGGGCACTGAGCAGCCCCCCAGAAAGGTGGTCACCACACCAGCCTGCCAGAGTTCCAGGTGTGTTTGGACAATGCTCTTGGGCACATGGTGTGACTCCTGGGGTTTCCTGCACAGGGCCCAGAGTTGGACTTGATCCTGTTGTGTCTCTTCCAGCTTAGCATTTCTGTGATTCTGTGATCTAAATTCTCAGTGGTATGTCTTTGTTGACCTTTTTTCCCAGCCTCTACTTTCAGCTATGCTTGGGCATCTATATTGATTTTAGCAGTATTGTTCCACTACAGCACAAATACCTGCCTCTAGAGAAAAATGCATTTTCCTGTTTCAAGTTTCTAACAGACTGCTGGTTTTACAGCCATGGCATCTCAATGTCTGATTTTGTCAAGTAGACTTAAGTAGGAGGTGTTCTCAAACCTGGTTGGTTTGACATGCTGAAGGAAATTAGTAGTTTCAGAGAAAGTGGTGTCTTTGATTTGCCTGGTATACTGGGCTTCTTTTGATCTGACATTCAGTGGTCTCAAAACACTGCTGGGCTACTGCTGATTGTTTCTCTCACTTAAATTGAGTCCTTCCATCCTGATTGAAACTGACACTTGTCAAGAGGTGAAATAGTTAATGTTTATGTCCCTGCTGGATTCCCATCTGGGCAAATGTGTTCATCCCACCTTTGAATTTCTTCTGACTAGAAAATGAAAACTTACAAAAAATTGTTTAATGTTTTCCTCCTGGATGGTTGTTACATTCCATCCCATAAGTGGTTGTACTTCAAGACAGATGAAGTTGCTTATGTGAATGGTGCCTTGGGGTCTTTCAGGATCTTCTCCAATATAAATTGTGTACATAGAAGTCATAGCTGTGTAGTTTTATGGAGGGAACCATAGCGTAGTGGATGCCATCTCTTCAGTTGCTTGGTGTTTGGTCTTTACAGCATGATAGAGAGATGCTTATTGTATAATTCTGTTGGTTGAAGGGTTTTTTTTGTAGGATTTCTATTTTCTAGACACCACTCACTGCAGCTTAATGCAGTTTAGTTGTCTGTGCATTTCTAAGTACCTCCAAAGCTAGTTTTATGTTACTGCTTTCTCTGTGATACCTCCCTGTTTCTGTGTGCTGTTTTAATTGTGACTATGTAATATGCAGGAAGAAACTGTGAAGGTGGAAATGGGAACATGTCTACATGAAAGGAACTGGCTTGAGGCAGAGCAGCTGGGAAACTATACAGCTTTTTCTTGCTGTGTGCTGAGCACTTGGAGCCCTGCATCGAAATAGTTTCACTGATAAAACAAGGGAGCTAAATTGTGCACATGCATTTCTGCAGGATCAGCTCAGAAGGGCAAGCATCTGGCAAGAGCAAGCCTCTGGTGTGAGACATTTAACTGCTTCTGTGTAGGTAGGTTTGATTTCCAACCAGGATTGACTTCCCACTGCAAAATTTCTGTTTCAGTCCTCAGTACATGTGAGGGATTCATGCAGGTTCAGTGGACTGGAAATCCTCCTGCAGCAATCCCAGTGATCACAGGCTCACTGCCTGTTCCTGCATAGCCCAGCGGCTGCCCACGAGTAGCAGGGAGATAGATGGCCTGCCCCCAGACAGGGTCAGCTGGGTAAGGCAGCCCGGGGCACTGATCTGCCATGGGCTCTGCAGGAGTTGGTGTGTGGATAGAGAGATTCTCGCAGCCCCGCGAGGGCTCAGTAGTACCACTGCCACTGTCAGTACGGTGTCTGCTTTTCCTCCACCTGCTGCTGCTGCAGAGGAGCGAGCTGGCAGCATCCCACAAGGACTTTGTGTAGTCATGGAAGTCTGTCTGTGTGTTCCTGCTTTTGTTATGTTTCCTGTCATGGAGCACTTATGGAAGCTGAAACTTTGTCTCCGCTAATAGTCAGGAAGATGTTATGTGTAACCTCTTGTATTGCAGCGCTTACCACCATCAAGGAAATAAGCGTGGGGAAGGAACACAAGGCTGCGCATTCCTTCGATCCTAAACATGTAGTGTGAGAAACGCTCCTTGTGGCGGCAGCACCGCATTCGGCCGAGGGCCCCGTGCCGGTGCGGCGGGACAGTGCCAGCAGGGGCTGGACAGGGAGCAGCCGAGGGACCGGGGCACACGGCCACAGGGCTGCTGTGCAGGGACAGGCAGGGCGGCTCAGCAGGGCTCTGTGCAGGCACAGGCAGGGTGGCTGGGGCAGGGCTCTGTGCAGGGACAGGCAGGGTGGCTGGGGCAGGGCTCTGTGCAGGGACAGGCAGGGTGGCTGGGGCAGGGCTCTGTGCAGGCACAGGCAGGGTCGCTCAGCAGGGCTCTGTGCAGGCACAGGCAGGGTGGCTGGGGCAGGGCTCTGTGCAGGCACAGGCAGGGTCGCTCAGCAGGGCTCTGTGCAGGGCACAGGCAGGGTGGCTCAGCAGGGCTCTGTGCAGGGACAGGCAGGGTCGCTCAGCAGGGCTCTGTGCAGGGACAGGCAGGGTGGCTCAGCAGGGCTCTGTGCAGGCACAGGCAGGGTGGCTGGGGCAGGGCTCTGTGCAGGGACAGGCAGGGTGGCTGGGGCAGGGCTCTGTGCAGGCACAGGCAGGGTGGCTCAGCAGGGCTCTGTGCAGGCACAGGCAGGGTCGCTCAGCAGGGCTCTGTGCAGGGACAGGCAGGGTGGCTGGGGCAGGGCTCTGTGCAGGCACAGGCAGGGTGGCTCAGCAGGGCTCTGTGCAGGGACAGGCAGGGTGGCTGGGGCAGGGCTCTGTGCAGGGACAGGCAGGGTGGCTCAGCAGGGCTCTGTGCAGGGACAGGCAGGGTGGCTGGGGCAGGGCTCTGTGCAGGGACAGGCAGGGTGGCTCAGCAGGGCTCTGTGCAGGGACAGGCAGGGTGGCTGGGGCAGGGCTCTGTGCAGGGCACAGGCAGGGTGGCTGGGGCAGGGCTCTGTGCAGGGACAGGCAGGGTGGCTCAGCAGGGCTCTGTGCAGGGCACAGTGCTGCAACCTGCGCTGAAGGCTGAGGCGGTGCCGCTCTCCCTCCTGGCGTGTTGGGACTCCCCCGGCTCTGCCCAGCTCCAGGGAACTCCACACGGTGCTGGTGGCTTGACTTTCAGGGTTTGAATTCGCTCCAAATGCACAGCTTTTTGTTATGTACGTTATTTATCATGTTCCTAACTCCTCATCTAGTATTCCTCTGGAAGCAGGATATTGATATTTTAGTTTTTGACAAGAAATACAATTATAGTTGTGCTCATTACTTTACCTGTAAGCTCTGCTGCTTCACTTCATGGAACCTGAGTTTATAATCCTTTATATATCCACACCCACTACTTAGAGGTTTTTTTTTATTTTGCCGGAACAACAGAGGATGTAAAGGTTTCAAAGCAAGTACAAAGATGACACACAAAAAATGGCAATGATTCCCTTTATAGTGTTGTAAAAGTAGTTTTGCCATGTAATTGTGAAATGCAAAATAGAAGAGAGGACTATATGGGTGATGACCAGTTGGAGTGACAGCCCTGCTCTGAAAGATTTGCAGTTTTTTTTAGTGGGTTTCATTTTACTCTTTTTATATCAGGATAACTTCACTAGTATTTATCTGACCTACCTCTACAGCCCTTATTCTCCCAACAGCACGTTCCAGTGGGCAGGGTACAGAGGCACCCCTTGCCCTGGAAGAGCCCACAGGCAGGCTGTGCTAGAGCTGCAGGCAGGAGTGGCAGGGCCGCTGTTTGTCCGTGACGTGTCACAGCTGCGGGCTCTGTGTACAGTCACACGTACCTGTGATTGCTGGGGAGCTGTGACTTGCGTTGCTGTGAAGATGGATGTCATTCAAGTGTGGGTGACAGTGGTCGTGGCCCGCATGCCCTGCAGCTGCTGGCTGTCTGGGAGCAGCGTATCCCCTTCCCTGCCCGACAGTAACCCAGTGTGTAAAGCTGATGGTTTCCCAGTGAGCAGCTGATGTGGTGAAGTGTTCAGTGCTAGATCTACCGAGAAGCCAAACAAAAGTGCTTCCTTGAGTTTTACCCTTCTGCTGTCAACAAATACTGCACAGACAAGTTTAGGTACAGCTGAGACTGGTGGCCAGGTGGTGAATTCCAAAACAGTTCTACTTTTGAACGCCTTCAGGGAGAAAACTTGACTGAGCAGAAAAGAGGGAAGGCTGTATTTTCTCAAAGCATTAGCTGCCAGAGATATGCTTCTGAGATATTTGACTATTTATTTTATTGAGATATTTATGTCTAATTAATAAAAAATTGACCCTTAACCAATTCTACCTGTAACTAATGACACTGGATGACACCCCTTCACAATTCTAAAACCTCAAAATCAGTCTGTTTTTTATGAGCAGTGTCTTTCTTGCTGAAGATTTTGGGAGAATCTTTTGACAGAGAAATACCCACACAAGGAGAAGAAAATAATACCCTGTTGCAGGTTTCCTGTCAGTCACAGCTGTAGCACAGCTTTAGGCTAACCAGCAGTGGATGCATTCTCAGATCCTGCTCTAGTTCATTTCTTTAAATGTCATTTTTTTACTGTGTGCCAGCAAGCTCCCTTGCTTAGCCAAATGTCATGTGTCCCACAACATAAAGTGTAATTGCATATTTAAAATTGGGAAAGGGAAGTGAGGAAAAGAGTAGCTCCCTTGCTTTCTACTCTAGTACTACTAGTTTCTGCTCTGGGACTAGTACTTGAAATTCCTCACATTCTTCTCTTGTTAACAGTATGTTTACTTTTCATCACTGTGTTATTAGGATTAACAAAAGTCATTGCTTCAAGCTCATTTAATTTGAATTTAGTGAAATCAAACTACCTCCTGCAGCCCGTAGGAAGCATTCCTCTGCCATAGAAATGTATTAATTTGCAAAAAGCAGCCACCAAAAACGTGAGACCTGATGACCGTTTTCACCCCAATGTTCAACATCACCGTGCATGCACTGCATTCTAATGAAGCACCTTATGTTGGAAATTCCAGGACAGTTTGAATAATCTTGACAGTCTAATTAACATTTCAGTCTATCAAAGATTTGCATTCAGTGCCAAGAAGCTTTATGTTTCTATACTTTCTAAAGCATGGGGTTGCAGACTGCAGACTCTCCTTCAAAACATCATTTATCCAAAGAATTAGACTTGGCTCTTTAGTCCATTTCTGCATCTGCAGTAGAACTTTCTTTCAGAGAATCCAAACTTTTCAGAATTCCAAGTTTTTACAGAAACCTCTTGCATGTGCTGTATTTAAGCCTGTTGCCTATCAGAATACTCTACTAAGAGTAGTTAGGTAAATATTTCTTTATTAAATGATTAATTCCATAAATAAATTCTTTTAATTCATTGAATATAAAATTAAAATCATTTACAACTTATTCCAGTATTACAGGGGCTGGAAGGGGTAAAAAAAAACTTCAGAGGAAACAAACAAACAAACAAACAAAAAGCTACAGTTTGATAAATAAAATACTCAGCTTTAAAACAACTGATTTCTGTTTGCCATTAAACTACAGTTGGTACATAATAGCTGCCACTGTGAACACCCCACAGGTGCCCACCTCAGGAAGGAATGTAACTTCCAACTTAGTTGGGAAAGGGTGGGAGAAGACTGAAGGAAGGGGAAGAAGCATAGTGTTAAATTGAACAGGACAGAAAAGTTTTCATAACCGGAACAAAACATTAATCTGATCACTTACAAACAGAAAACAGTATATAATTAGATAAGGTGCTCCAAAAAGAAGCAGTAAAGTTGCTCCAGTATTATGAAGCTTTAAGTATGCTTAAATCTCTGTTGCATTAGTGTCCAGTTGCACAGTGCACTCCTGTAACATCTCGATGTTGCCCTCAAATGGGCAAGGCACCACTTCCATCAAAAGTCCTTTCCCCATGGCTGGGTACTTCAAAATTGTGTTTTGCATCCCACCCCCACCACAAGTTAGTCCCTGAATTTATGAATGTCGTTGACTAGTCTGTAGTAGGGATAGGCTTCGCTGGCATGGGGGCAGTTGTAGCTGCAGCGGCAGGACTGGATCATCATGACACTCTTGGTGAAGGTTTCCCCGTCATCGCAGCGGAACCTGACCTTGACAGTCCTGGTCTGCTGGGGTGTGCAGCACCTGCCATCCACGCAGGAGCCGCAGTACTTGGGCCGGTACTTCTTCACACTGGAGCAGCCAGCGTAAGTAAACTTCACTGGGGAGGGGGACTTCCTTGTCTTGGTACACTTCTTTCCCTTCTGCAAAGGAAAGGCAATCGCATTATTAGCAGGAGATTCTTTTCCAGCCTTTACCCCCTACCTGAAGCAGCTTAGAGAGAAGAGGAACACCAGAAGAGTCTGTATTTACCTTTAGGGAGGCATAGCTGGGCTGGCCACATGGCCTCACTTCACATATCCTGGTCTCTTTGATGAGCTTGCAGTCAGGATTGTCGTTTGTCACCCTGGTGGAGATGCCAGTTCCACACGTCTTTGAGCACTGGGACCAAGAGGTTGTTTGCACGATGCATTTGGGATTCTCAAAAGTTCGGCTTTGTGGCTCGGATCCAAAAACTGGAAAAGAAAAACAGGGGTTAGTCTAAATACATTCTCTCACTAGGTTTTTTTCTTTCCCATGAGGTCTAAGGGGTCTGAGTTTTAGCCACCCTCTAGCCTCCTCCCCTTAACTGTCACCCAGATAAACCCACACTCACCGGGCAGCATTTTCAGGCCTCCCTTCACAATGGCAATTAGCTCATTGTTCCTGGTTAATTCGCCTTCGGAATCATCCGGACCAAACTCTTCGCTGAAAAAGCCTTCCAGCTCCTCCAGTGCATCCTTGCTTTCATCACAGACCCACTCCTCGCAGCACTGCCCGGGGACTTTGACCAGCCTGGGGCTGGAGCAGCCCAGGTTGGGAAGAGAGAGCTCCTGCGGGCAGAGCGGGATGCAGCCCACAGCTCCATCTATGCACGTACACTGGTGTTTACAGTTCGGCTGGAAGCTCTCGCCGTTCTGGTAGATTTTGGAGTTATATTCACACGGTCTTCCCTCGGACTGTGCTGCAGAGATCAACAGGAAGGGAAAGAAGGGGGTGAGCGGCGGGAATCGCTGGTTTAAGCACAGGTATTTGCTGGTCTGTTAAACTCAATGGACGGCGGAGCTCCCTACAACCCCCCGGGGACGCGGGGCCAGAACAATAACTTAGTCAGGAATCACTTTTCCTTATGTGCGTTTAGCGGAGCCCAGACATACTGAATCGCATTCCAGACTGCTGAAGTCATGTGCCTTTCTGCCAAGCTACCGACAACAAAGCATAACCATACATGGGCTCGAAATTACCGAACCCCGGCACCGCGGGGCGCGGGGTCCGTCCCGTGGGAGCGGGATCGCCGCTTACCTCTGCAGATGCCCTTCAGGGCGGCGGGGCTGGCCCCGAAGTTGCACTCCAGCCCCTTGGTGTGGTCGCAGGGCTGCGATCGGCTGCAGTCCTCGTTCAGTTGCTTGGCGCAGACCTTGCAGCAGCCGCAGCCGTCCGGCACCAGCCCCACGCCCGGGGCGCACTGCGGCGGGGCCGCCGGGCACTGGCACACGGCGGGGCAGGGCGAGCCCAGAGCCTGCGGAGCGGAGAGTCCGGTGAGCGCCGGGAGCCGAGCGGAGCCACCCGACCCGCCTCCTTCTCCCTCCCTCTCTCCCGGACCGCGGCAAGACCCGCGGCACTTACCAGGCGAGCCAGGCAGAGGAGAGCGGCCGCCAGAGCGGGCCGGGTGCCCGCGGAGCCCATGTCTAGCGCCGGTGCAGCGAGAGCCCGTGTGAGTGAGAACGGGAGCGCGGCCGGCGCGGTCTGAGGCGGCGGCGGGCGCCACCGCCTTATATAGGGCGCGGGGCCGCCGCGTGCGCCGCGGCGCTGACGTCGCGCGTTCCGGGCCGCGGCCGCGTCCAGCGCTCGCGGCATCCCAGGAATGCGGCTGGCGCGCGCCGCGGCCGCCCCGCCCCGCCCCGTCTCCCGCTCGCGGCCGCCGGCGCAGCCGCGGGGGGTCCCGGCCCGGCCGCGCGGGGGCCTCTCCGCTGTACGCGGGACCTGCGCCCCGCTCCCCTCACACAGAGCGCGGCCGGCAGGGCCCTTCGCACCCGGGGCTGTGCCGGTGGCGCCCCGCGACCGGCCACCTGCGCAGGCAGCGGGGGGAGCTCCCCGGGCCGCCGTGAGGGCCCGCGGCTGCCCCGCGCTGTGACATGGCCCGCAGCGACACCCGGCCGTGCCGGGGTTCGTCCCGCGCTGCTGCTGCCGTGCGAGCGAGCATCCGAGCGGTTCCCGGCGCGGCGGAGCCCGGGAGATGCCCGGGGGCCCGGCTTCCCGGGCAGGAACGGGATGAGCACGCAGCGAACAGCCCCCCTCAGCCTGTGTGTCCCTGGGTTCTCTGTCCCCCACTCAGGTTGGGCGCCCTTGAATTGTATTGCCTTGTTGAAGTTTAATATTTGGGGATAGGGAGGAGAGTTTCAGCTTCTGTTGTGGCGTCTTTTCTTTTCCTGGCTGTAAGTACTTCCAGATGGGATTTAGACCCCAGACGTAACAATATTTCCATATTTGGTATAGCAGTAGCCCGCATTTTTCACATTTTTCTGCTCTGTTATCCGACCACAAAGCATTCTTGACAGCTTCAGATGTTGTTAAATATAGCCTTAACTTCTGTTCCCAGGGCAGGAAATTCTTTGGAATTCCTGTTTTTCACGCAATCTGTCTATCATGATTTAGGAGAACTCTGCTGGAGGAGCCAACTGGCGTTCTGCTGCAGTTCGCTTCTTTATTGAAATAGCCCAGCAATTGGGTCTGCTGCCCAAAGGCGTTACAATGAGTCCCCATTCCAGGGATTTTTCTTTGCAAATGAGATTACTGTTCCCAACACGAGTTTGGGGTTTTTCTTGTCGCCTTCAAGGCTGGAAGGTAGAGAAGCGGATTCAAAGGAGAGGCGAAAGCTTGCAAAACCCCCTCCAAGGGCCACGAAAAGTGGAGGGGGAGAGGGCGAGGGGGACAGCGGGTGGGTGGGATGCGGAGAGCAGGGATGTGATTAACCTGGCTGCGGCATTCCCGTACAGCGGGTGTCCCTGGTGCCGCCCGCCCGGGACGGGCACCCGGGGAGCGGAGGCAGCCGCAGCCCCGCCGCTCGGAGGAGCCGACCCCGGTCGTCTCGTCGCCTGCCCGGTGGGTGACAGCAAGGACAGTGCGCAGGGCTCCGGTAAGTGCCGCGGGCCCGTGTGCTGTTCCCCGTGCATTCCCACGGGGATGATGAGGCACCTTGTGGGACCCTGCCGGGGCCGCAGGTCGGGGGAGCCCATCTGGGGCGGCGGGAGCGCTGCGGGTGCTCGGCGGCAGCGCCGGCTGCTCTCGCCTCGCCACCGCGCACCTGCCGCTGCCGGCCCGGCACGGGGCCGTGAGGACAGCCCGGCGCTGCCCCCGGCTCTGCCCCCGGCGCTGCCCCCGGCCCCGCAGCGGCTCCGCGGGCGGCGCGGGGCCGGGCCGGACTGGCCGGGGGCTGGGAGCAGGCGGGGTGGGCGCTGTGGACGGGGCGGCCTCTCCGCAGAGCGATGCCGTGACCCCGGGGACGGGGCGGTGCCTCGGGTGTCTCGCAGGGGACAGGATGACGCTGCCAGCCGGGTTGCGGAGCCCGGCTCCTCCTGCTCCTCCTCCTCCTGAGGGATGTCCCGCGGCCCTGGCCGTGCCGGCAGAGGGGCTCCTGCCCTCAGCACTGCCCACCGCCCTCCTGGCCGCGGCCGGGCCCTGCCCGGGCCTGATAGAGAGTTCCGTTTGTAAGGTTTTCCCCCTACTCAATTTCTTGTCTTCGTGGTTTTCTTTTCGTTCAAGTAAATTGACTTGACGCTTTACTTTGTGGTGATTTGGGGGTTGGAAAAGGTGTTGGGATGAAAGCTCCAGGAACACTTTGCCCGGAACTTGTGCTTCAGAAAGCGGCAGTGGTTTTGTTCATTACTTGTATGCCTCAAAATTTGGCCAGAAAAAACAACAGCTGAGAGGGAAAACCAGGCCTTAGTGATATGCAGCTCTCTGGAGACTACCAATATGTACCATGTAGTGCCATTTCTGATGAGAGAAATTATTTTATGTGTCCATCAAGAACTGGAGACAGACCACCAGCAGGCTTTGATGGCTGCCAGTAATGGTAGTAATGACTTTTCATCCCTACTGATTCAGCTGAGCCCAGCTGGTGACAAGGAGCAGCAGGGCTCTAGACTTCAAGCTGTCCACTATGTTGGTTTTCTCTTAGTTTTACAGGTATACTGTAAACTGTGGTACTTTAGTTTTAAAAATCCAAAGTATTTTTTTAGATGGGGAATCTGACTGGTACTTTTTTCCCAGGATAACTCTTAACACAGCAGCATTATGATGAGGAGGAAAGTGTTTGTGATTCAACACCTTGATTAATGAAAATTTTCAAAAAATTTCAAAAATCTTGAAAAAAAAGAAGCTAACACACTATTGTGTGCATAAATGACCAGTTTTGCTTTTCAGGGATTTATGCAAACACTTGTTTGTTTAATTACATTTAATTTAAGGACATGCACCGAGCATTTTGCTTTGATTTATGACATTCAGCAAATGCCACAGGAAAAGTCAATGAATAGTGCCTTTTCTCACTTGGTTTCATGTCTTACCACACATTCACACAACTCTGATGGGAAACTAACTGAACCTACATTTGCTCAAGAAAAGGTCACTTCAAAAGCTTTGAAGAACCTTTTAACAAACCTGTCCTGAATTTCAAGTAGTTGACAACACTTGAGATAGGTTGAGTTTGTTTGGAGTTCAGGTTAAACTGTGACCCTTTCCCTGCACACACTTCCCTGTCTCAAACCATGACCCAGCATTTGCACTCCAGGCTGTGCCTACCTATCCTGTATGTACATCAGGAAACAGAAAGAAGTTTGGAGTATCTTCCTTTTTTAGATTTTGTTCAGTATAATGTACAGTTCCAGAACTTTGTTTGCCTACTGGGAAATAGCCCCTGCTTCATGTCATGAGGAGTACTTCACTGGTTTCTCACTTTTAGTGCTGCAGGGAATCACTGGGACCTTGGCTGATGCAAAGCACGAATTTGATGCTGTTGGCTTACATTGCAGCTATTACAGATTTACTGAGTATATCCTGTCATTTTCACGGGCCTGTGTCTCTCCAGGGAAAGGACTTTCCAGAGAAATGAATCAAGAAAAAATAACTGGCTTAATTTCCCTCCACCCAGCAACAGTTCTTCACAGCTGTACATGGGGACCGTGGAGCAGCCAGAAGGGTTGTGTGGGACAGAAGCTCCCTGGGTGCTCCCACTGGCAGTAAGTATCCAGCCCCAAACTGGAGCACACCAGAGGCTTACAACCATGTGGACTCTGGAGAAAAATCTTACTAAATCCAGCATCCAGCCCTATTTCTGTACTGTATTTAATCTCCTCTTTCTCATTCTCTGTCTCTTTTGTGGATCTATTGCTGTGTGTTTCTGTCATCCCTCTTACTCTTTCTTTTCTTTTTTGTTGTTCCACCACATCCTTTCCTCTTCTGCTATGTCCTGGTTTTGGCTGGGATAAAGTTAATTTTCTACCTAGTAGCTGGTACATTGCTGTGTTTTGGATTTAGGATGAGAAGACTGTGGATAGCACACTGTTTCAGTTGTTGCTGAGCAGTGCTTGCTCTAAGTTGAGGACTTTTCAGCTCCTCCCTCCACCCCACCAACAAGGCTGGGAAGCACAAGAAACTGGGAGAAGACACAGCAGAGGGAGCTGATCCCAACTGGCCAAAGAGGCATTGTGTATCATCATATGACACATGGTCAGTATGTAAACTGGGGGGAAGCTGGCCAGGGGCCCCTGCTTGGGAGCTGACTGGACACTGGTCAGGGGATGGTGGGGAATTGTGTTGGGCATCATTTGTTTTGTATGTTCCTTTTTACTATTCCTTTTCCTTTGCACTTTTCTGTTGTGTTAAGTGTCTCTGTGTGAGCCCCGGGCTGTGCTGGTGCTCCCCACTCCTCCCCCAGCCCACCGCAGCCTGTGAGCAGCTCTGTGGTGCTCAGCTGCCTGCCGGGTGAAACCACGACAGTGTTTACCTACCTTGGGCTGGGCCTCTCCCGCAGCCTCTGCCAGGCCGCCGGTTCCTGCTGCACTAAATCAATCCTCCCTGACTCAATGGCTCCTCTCAGTCACTCACAGGAGGTGCAAATCCAGTGGGGCAAATCAAGCATAGCTATGCACAGGCAGAGCGGCCAAGTAGCCAGGAGGCTTCGGCAGCTAAAATTCTAGTGGGTTCAGAAGTTTTTCCTTGCTTTGATTTGCTCAGAGTTTATGCTGAATTCTTTTGAGTATGGCATTTCCTATTTGTTTTCTTCCTCTTCCCTACTGCCCTCCCTTCAGCTAAGCTCATGCCTGTCAGTTTTTGTACAGTCTGTGCCTTGCTTGTGGTTTCTAATATGTGGGGTTTGATTTGCAGTATTTGTGCTGTCAGACACACTGTGCTTTGTAAGTTGCTGCATTTTCCCCTGGCTGCTGTCAAGGTGTTGTGGGGGTTCCCACTGTGTGGAAGTGCAAGGGGTACTTGTGAGCCTCCTCATCCAGCAGGGAAACAGAGAAGGAAAATCTGATGTCATATTCAGTTGTGCTTATTTCTGCTTTGGTGTGTGAACTGTGTGGCCCTACTTGCAGCTTAGATGGATACAAGGATACCTGCAACTTACATGGACATGAGGGACACAGCAATGTGACAGAGGCAGGAAGCATCCCTGCTGACAGTCAGGGTTGGCATGCTCCTATTGAACTCTTGTTGGGCTGTGTGTCTGTACTGCATGGTTTACTCACACCAAGCTGGATGCAGAAACGTGCAGCAGTTACAGCCAGGTCCTACTTAGTTCCTCCCCAGTCAGAGACTCAAAACACTTTTGTCATGATCATTCAAGGATCTGACATTAACTTCAGCACCAGTGACTACCATTACCTCAGTGAGATGAATAAATTACTTACACATGTTCATTTACTCTCATGCAGGTGTACTTCAACACTAGGCTACATCCAGAAGGTGCAGTTTGCATCAAGCACCTCCCTATAGCTGAAGTTTGCAATGCTGAGGCTATTGTGGGTTGTGTCTCTCCATGCCAAAAATGAAAATCACCAGGTGGTCCTAGCTGCACCTGGCTGCACATGTATTAGTTATGTCTATTGTTTTCATGCCATGCAGTCATGAAGCTTGCAGAAGGTAGCAATATAGCCTGCAATCTCTATAAATTCCAGAAAAGAATTCACAGCTGTGGCTCATGACTCACATGAAGGAGGCTGAGGTGTCAGGGATACACAGGTTCTTTCCCAGCATCTGTTGAGACAAAGGTCTCAGGCAGAGATCTCACTGCAGAGAATTCATCATCCCAAGTGACCTCAGTGAAAACATCTTAACTTTAAGGTTTGGTCTTCAGAGTGCAGGATTTCCCAGTGCATGTGCACTGACATCAGCTAAGACAAAATAACCAAGCTCAGAAGAAAGTTGCTCATGTTCTCAAGGAGTTACTGGAGCCAGCTGAACCTGAGATTGCAGTCAATTGGGCTGTGCCTGAGAAATCCTTGATCAAAGCACACTTCCAGGCTGTGACCTGTAATGGTTGTCAGCTGCCGTCTGCCTTAGTCTACAGCCTAACTGCACCTTGGAGACGTCCAGCTCCTGCTTGTGTCTGCCTTGTGGGACTGTCTGCTCAGAACACACACTCTCTGGTAGGTTCAGGTTTGTTTCTTTTCCTTGTCTACATTTGAGATATATTACAAACTCTTCTTTTCCCAAAGGTGCTTTCTTTCATTATAATTAATAATCACAACTATATTTCCTTAAGGATAGTCTGTGTTAAGAGTATGGGAACCCCTTGCCTTCCTGCTGATGCTTTCCCTTTCTCCCTCCTGCTGGTTATGACCTGACAGAATAGTTCTCTACCACTGGTTTGTGGGCATTCAAAGGAGTTGCCTAGCCTTTAATTTTATTAACAAGTTTTTGTAGATGTTTTCTTGAAAAATTAAGGAAGTATTGATTAATTATTTTTTTTCTTTGCACACAAATGGGAGGAGATGCCTGCTCTGGCAGGATGCTGAACATGCTCTGCCACACAGTGCTTTCTGTCACTTACTGCACTTTCCAGGCTAGCTGCTGGAAATGTCACTGGATTAATTTCAGAATCCCCTAAGGTGCCTGTTGGCTTTGTCCAAAATCATTACTCATTCTCTGCTATGTACTCATTTTCTGTTACTAAAGCACAGTGAGACCTTAGCTGTGTTTGCTGCATTACTGTTCATTTCTATTCTGCTCCATCTGGACTCCTACCCTTTTCCCCCCAGTATGTTATGTGAGCACCTAGCAGTGGCAGCTCGCTGTGTTCTTCTCTTGGGCATGCTTACTTCATGAGCTAAGTGGTGCAAGGAAGCCAGGCACACTCCTCCAGGGACACTCCACTGCTGGAAATGAGTTACTCCTGCCTCTTGCTTCCAGTCTGTGATAGTGCAGTGGAAAAATCAATAGCAGACAAATAATTAGACACGATGTCATCCTTGCAGATAGGGAGGACTCGCAGGCAGACAGCAGGTCATGCATGTGCCTTAAGAATGCTTGTGGAAATGGAGTTATGATCCAAGAATGTGCAAATAGCTGCCCATCCCAGTGCTGCATGCCTGTGATGGGGAAGAAGTGCTAAACCATCTCTAGACTTGACTAGCATACAAACACCAAAGATTTGTCTTGTTATGGGGAGCTGGCTGGGGTGATTTTTCTAGGTGAGCAAAGAAGAAACTATATGAATGGAATCTTTCTTTACCTTCTCTCTGCTGGGGGCTAAAATAAAACTGGAGGGAGTGAGGTGGTGAGGGCTGCTCTGAGGAAGGGTGCACACATGGGCTCCATCCAGCAGCTGTGTGCAGAGCCTCAGGGAGAAGGCCACCTCTCTGAGCCAGCCAGGAAGCCAGGCTCCTGCCCACTGCTTTCCCAGCCACCAGTGTGCTCAGGAAGTAAGAGGTTAGCAGAGGCTATCAGCAGACTGCTTTGGTGCAGACTTTTTAATGACTGCATTAACATCACTTTTCCTGTTGTTGTACATAAGTTATGGCTCCTAGTGTCAGTGTTGAGATGAAACCAGAAGCTCTTGTGCATGGAGCAAGCATTAAAAGCTAGCTGATACACTAATTGTAAAAGAAAGTTAGTGCTGACCACCAGCTATTTACTTTCAGATAAATTTGCTTTTCTATTTTCATTCTTTTAACACTTTGCATCCATCTCCATTCTTTTGTACACACTCAACCACGAGTTTGCCACTGTCCTCTCTCACTGCCTAACCTGGAGTCTGCTTCTATTAGCCCCCCCATGAGCTCAGATCTCAGACTTACAGGATAATTTAGGATCAGAGCAGAAAAGCATGGATAGGATGGGTCTTTCAGGTGAGCAATGTATGATAACATGATAATGTTTGTAACTGGCTGTGAGAGGAGAGCCTCTGGTTCCAAGGATATACCCGTGTAGCCTTTAACAGTGCCGTGTCAAAATAAAAATTATTTATTAAAATTGTACCTTGCTTGTGCTGCTAAAAACACTTCTAGATTATACACACTGCAAACAGTAAATATTTAATGTACAGGTTTACTTTTCCTGGTTTATAGAAAGCTCAGTGGGCCTGACAGAGCAGCTAGACAGATGTGTTTATAGTGTGCTCTCCGGGCAGGTACAATGCTGCAGTGTTTGGCTGTGAGCTCTGCAGGGACATGCTTAAAAAAATAAAAGTGTTCCATTTACATTGGGGGGAAAAAAATCCTGAGAATGTTTCTATTAATATTAGCTGGTGTAAAATCCAAACTCCACATTTCAGGCCTTACATACTTCAAAAATAGAGGACTGGATGGTAGGGATGTGCAGTAAGAAGTGTTTCCTCTCTTATGTAGCAGGGAAAGGGACAGTCATGGGCAGTTCTTCTGGCAGCAGAGGATGGTTGTTGCTGACATGCCCCTGATGAAGGTGGGGAGTGCAATGAAGGGTTCAGGAGTGAGCAGAGCAGGGCAGCAAACCCTGTGCATGGGAAGCCTGGGTAGGTGGGGATGCAGACCAGAATGCAGTGCTTGTGGTTTTCCACAGACAAGGAGCTGGTGCTCAGGACCATGGCTGACATCCTGGATGTTTATCAGGAGGAATATTTCTAAAAGCTGAGCGGAACCAGATGCTGTGGGGAAAGCAAAATGTGCAGAGCCCTCCCCACCCAATAGGTTGGACACACCTCCCACACACTTGAGATGCTGACAGGAATGGTTGGGAACCCACTTCCACATTCAAGATTTTTTTTAATATCTTCATTTTGACATTGGTTGAGGTGTTTTCTGAGGATTAGCTTCTCTTCCATTATACTGATATTAAGGCTGATATATCTGGTCAAAATTATTGGCATCAATTAATTAGCACACATTGATTAACTGAAACAACTGACATTTGGGTTTTGGAAAGTTCCCAAGGAATGGGTAGCTGCATCTATCTCTCTCTGATTTCCTCAGAAGTTATTCTTGGTTGAGAAGTGAGTTTATTTCAGTAATCTGATTAAATAGTTGGCAGCTTTTGAAGGAAAAACCCCCTAAATTTTTAAAAGGAGATCTTGGGCTGATTAACTTCTCATAAAAGTTTTCTGTTGAAGAAAAAGTGGAATTAGGAAGCAGAAGCCTGTCTTAGGGCTAGCTGAGCACTTTATGATTAAATATATATAAGTATATTTTAAAAAATTAACAGTCATGTAATGTGTGTGAGAAAGCCAGGAGTCCTGGTAAGATGGTTTTGCTTTCTCCCCAGCTTCACCTGCCAAGGACATCTTTCCTGACTGCAGGTGACCTGACATCCTGGTGGCACATGGGGCTGGGGCTGTCCCATGTCAGTGCAGGACAGCAGCATGGCGGTGAAAGCAGCTCAGCACTTCTCCTTCCTGGAGCCCTCCAGCACAGGAGTGAGGGGCTGACTTTCCTTCGAGCCCTGGCTGCAGCTCCCTTGCCTGCCAGCTCCTTTTGGGACAAGGGTGCACAGACCACCCCATTGCCCAGGGAGCACCAGGAAAGGAGGGTGCCAAGAGATCCTGGGCCGAGGGCTGGCACTGGGGGCCATTGCACATCCAGGAGAAGGGACACAGCAGCACCATCTTTGCTTTGCAAGCTGAACCACAGCCCATTTTTCATTTATGGCCTTCTCCCACCTCTTTGCTGTGCATCAGTTGTGAGCTCTGGCTCAAGTAAACTCGACCATGCTGGACCAAAACTGAGACTCACTGATTCCAGCAGTTCTGCTGGCTGCTCCCTGGAGCCACATTCCCTGCATTTATGACCCCCACATCCCTTGATGCTGGAGTGGCACACAGGGCTGCAGTAAAGCAAAGGCTCCTGCCTGTGCCCCCAGGGGTAGCAAACAGCACATTAACCCTCTGTGAGACCTGGCAAGGACTGGTGACTCTCAATGGGTTTTAGGGACACTCTTGCCCAAGTATCACACATTTAGGAGGCTGCACAGTTGATGCACAGTCAGCTCCTGAAGGGCAGCTGGCACGGTGACAGTAGCCTTAGAAAATGAACTAATTGTCAGCTCCAGTCTGGATGTCACCACCATTTTAATGCGAATGGACTTTTTCCTCAGCCAGCCTCCTGTCTGAATGGGGAGCACAGAAACATCCCAATATTTATGGGATTTTAACTAGATTAGTTACAAACCTATAAAGCAAAGAAAGAGACAGTTCATCCAGTATTGGGGAGGGGAGTGTTAAAAATGCCACCTCAGATAAAATATTATGGGAGTTGAGTAACTGTAAATAAGAACTTCGTCTATGAAATAGCTTCTTATGTGAGCTTGGGATGAGGGCCAAGAGAATGTCTAGGGCTCAGGGAAATTTATTAGCCCAGATCAACGGGATTTCTGGGACTCAGGAGATGGGATGGCGAAGAATTTGCCTGTTGGAGTCTGCACTTTCTCCATTCATGCCTGAAGCAGGACTTTCACTTATAAAACTTTCAAGATGGTTCGTTTGCATGTTTTACATTTTCTTGGTTCTCATTAGCAGCTGCAGTTCTGACCTGGAACTTGGGAGAGCTGGGTTCAAGCTCTGGGTTTCCAGAGTCTGCCAGCATGGCCTTGGACAAGTCATTCATTTCCCTGTGCTCAGTGTCTCTCTGTAGGCAGGAGATAAATGTTATTGCCTGACTCCTGGGGATCAGGAGGGTGTGCTAAGGACGAGGTACCTGAAGCAGAAGTGAGAATATGGTGGGTGCTTGTGAATGATAGGAGCACATGCAGAGCAGCTACAATGCACAGGTTGACCCCTCTCAAGAGGAGGAATGGTATCTTTGTGGGAAGCAATGGGTCTTCCCTTTGATTCCAATAATTTTAGTCAGTGTCATGATTTTCACTAGTCAGGTACCTTTATTTTGTACCCTCTGCTGGAGCAAGCTGGCTGTCCCGATAAGGTCAATGGTATCCTGATAATATCAGGGTCTTCTTGGTATGGATTTATTTTTAAAAAGGGCACATGTACTTCAGTAGCACACAATTTGGGAACCCACCACCTTTTATCCCCCCATTTTTCATCTCTCTTTCCCTTTTACATCCTTCTGCTATTCTTTGTCTGTATCCAGTTTTCTGTCTGGGTTCTTCTAGATGTGTCTTCCCTTTTGTTTTCTCTGGTATTTCTGCTTCCACCTCCGGCTTCACTTCCATATTTTGTCTGTGTTTTGTTTTTCTTATGTTCTTAGCCTCTCCTATATATTTCCCTTTTACTCTCTCTAGAGCCAAGAGCTTTTCAGTAAACAGCATCCCTCCCCTCTCCCTTCTGACTCATTGCCCACTGACAGTGGAAAAATTTCATCATGAAAGTGATGTAAAAATCTCCCACTTTAGAGTGCAGGGTAGGTTAGGATGACCTTGCTCCGCCCGTCACGTGAAGAGCCACAGAGTTTAATTCCTCAGCCTATGCCAGTTTGCCAGTGTATCTCTCAATCCATGGTCCTTTGCTCCCACAGCAGTATAAGCACCTCTGGGTGCTGTGGGGATGCTGCCCTGTGCTCTGGATCCTCCTGCTCCTGTACAGTGCCTGTTGGTAATGTACTCAGCCAAAGTGTGGGAAAACTCTCAGACTTGAACTCTGCTTTGTGTTTCCATGCCATATGAAACTCGTTGAGTATTTGCCGTCCCCTCACATGGCTGCTGCTCTTGGATTGCACCGACATATGTGAAATCTATTTGGTCCCCTTTTTAATATGCTGCTTACACCATAAATACAAAAGCAGGCAGTGCTTCTGAAAAGAAATAAATGTAATTGTGGTGGTGGTTGTTGTTATAAATAGTGCAAAGGATTTAGAAGCTATTTAGTCTTTTTGAGCAGGATCCACAAGTGTTCTGTGTAATATAACCTTAAAGCTCTTGTATTTAGCTATCAAAACCTTCCCAGTTGTGATTGGTTCAGTTCACTCATTTCTGTTTGGCTCCAGTGCAGGGTCAGGATGCTCTGCTCTTCACAGGAGCAGGGCTTGGCCTCCAAGCCTGTGGTGAGCTAGATCACATCTGACCTGTACATGCACACAGCACCTTAATCGTGCATTTGCATGTGTAACCAGTCTATTTGCATAAAGAGCCATGGTATTTCCACACAGGAATTTTTGAGGTTTGTTCCCAAAATTAGTGCTGCATTTTTCCTCTCCTGGAGTGAAATGCAAATATTTATTTATTGACAGAGCTGGAGCTGATCGTTTTCCCTGTCCCAGTCTGAGATGTCTGTTCTGTCAGATGAAAACAAGTAGTATTCTGATTTATTTTTAAAGTTCATTTGTTCATAACTGCATTTAAAACAATTAGTGCCTGCACTCTGCCAGTCCCAGCAGAGTGCTATATATATATTTGTGTGTGCATGTATATCAAAAGGGGCTGAACGCCCAGAAATTCTCTTGGCAGCCCTGCTGTCTGGTTAGAAAAGGAAGTGAGCCACAAAATTTGAACATTCAGTTCTGAGACTTGAAAGCTTTCTGGATTTTATTACTGACTCAACAGGGTTTTCATTATGTATGTGGCCAAGAGGAGAGGTTTACGCAAGAGGAACATATTGTAGTTGAATATGTTTGTAATTTTACACATTGTTAAATAATTGAGATAACTAGATGTCTCCTAAATGGGATAAAATAAATTAGGTGTTAGTGGCAGTGTCACTGTGGCACAGGCAGTCAATATGAAAGAGTGGCTGGCCCCATCTGAAAGCTGATTTCCAGTGCAGAGGGGACCTGATTCAGTTGCTGAGGGACATTTTGCTGTTGATGTGAAGGAGAGCCATCTTTCCCTCAGCTTGTCTTGAAGTCTCTTGCTGACTCTCAGTCTAGCCTCTTTTACTCCAGATGATAGCATCTTCAGCTTCCTTTCTTTTCTTTACTTTACTTTTTAGTAACCCAATGCAGTTCAAACTGCAGTTTGAGGCTATGTTTTCTTCTGCTCTCATTTTCACGTTAGCTTTAGGAAGAAAAATATTGTGGCAAGCAGATTATCACGCAAAGAAAGTAAGTGTGGGATGCATGGAGTAAGCTGTAAATACAGACCAAGGCCATGTCCCGCTGTCCTGGTCACCTCCTGCAGCAGGGGATGTGCTGTTGGATCCCACCCTGTGGCCAGTCAGCTCTGCCACAAACCAGCTTGACAGCAAAGCGAATTCCTGTCCCACAGACAACACGGTCCCAGCTAATTTTGCACTTGTTCATGTGATGGGTATTTATTCCTCATTGTCTTATAAAGGTATTTATTTTTAAGCCTCTGTGGTCTCTGGTGCCACACAGTCTTAGTGCGTGTGTTCTCCTGTCAGTGGGAAAAGCTATCTATATGTGCCTCTGCATTTCACACGTGGGAAGCCAAGCCATAGGGAAAATAGAAGATCACTGGATAATTCAGGCTGGAATTCCAAACCCAGTCTGAGCCTCTCTCATTCCTGTTTATGCCTCGTGTCTCTCTCTCCTGGTGTGCACCACTGGGATCAGTCTCGCTCTGCCTTGTGGATAATGCTCCAGAGGTGCTGGGGCGGGGGGGGGGGGGGGGGGGGGCTTTGCTTCTCCATGGCGACAAGCACCCTTCTCTCATCCCAGCCAAGTTTGCTGCTGGCTCCTGCCCAGTGTGCCTGCAGGAAGCCGTGCCTGCATCTCTCCTCCCTCCTAGTGCAGCCCCGGGGCAGGAGAATCACTGCTCCCCTCCAGCAGGAACCGTGATGCTGTGCTGTGGCTGCACCCAGCTCCTGCCCCTGCCCTTGACAGCAAACCCCATGGTCACTAGAACGTGCCTGACCTCGTTTTCTGTCTATTTTAAAAACTATATAGCTTTGGGCATATGACACCTCCAACATTGTAAATAGAGCTGGGTAACCTTTCATTTCTGCATCCGATCTGTTCCGCTTATTTTGTCATGTATCTTCACGGTGAAACATTAGTCCCTGTGCCCTTGCAAGAGATTAATGTGAGGCAGTGTTTAGTGCAGCAACAGTCAGCCCATGGCACTGAACCATGTGCAGGTCAGCAAAGCTCAGTGTTTCCTTGCTGGCACTACATGATCAGTTTCACTGAGGGTAAGCACCATATGCAAAGCAGATCCCCTTTTAATGTGGGAAATGCAGTGTGTGCCTGCCCAGCTGTGTACCAAACAGATGGGTTTACCAGCCTTTTCCCACTCACTCCTGTGCTGTTGTGCTGGGTGGCAGGACTGTGCAGGGGTTGGGATGCTCGCTGATCCTCACACCCACAGCAGGGACTGCACTGCCGAGCTTTCCAGGGATGCAGGGGGAGCTTGGGAAGCTGACAGCGCTGATGTCCAGGGAGGTAACTGGGAGCAATCATAACAACTCCCTCCTTCTCCCTCACTGCCCTGAGAGCTCAGGGGTGTGTGGTACATGCCCAGCATCTCCTGGCCCTGAGAAAGTTTTCATTTGTGGCTTCCAGTCTCAAGGATGTGGGCTGCTCCTGCTTTATATTTAATGTTTATGTAAGTTTGTTGTGCTGGCTTTCTTGCTATAGGCATTTTTGTTAGTCACTTCTGCCTGCTGGTTTGCCCTCTATTTTTGAGTCCAGTGGATCTATTTCAGCCAACCCCGCAGTGGAAGTATTTGTTTCCAAGAGATTAAGCCAGAGGCAGAGCCCAGGAAGGGAAGGTGAGGAGCTGGGGGAAGAGGGTGTTGCCAGTGCCCTTGGAGAGCTGATGGCCTGAGCCCAGCTCCAGTTAGAGGCTGGAGGGGGAATCCAAGGTGGGAATGCAGAGGGAGGGGCTGTGAACACCCTGACCACAGAGGGTGTCTCCTTGGTGTTTGTATGGTCTTCAGGGGCTGGAAAGTCCAACCGCAAGACACAAATCCATAGGAAATGGAATCTCATTAGTTCTACTGCCCACAACTTGCTCATGGCTCCACCAGTGCTTCCAAGTGTTTGGTTTGGTAGAAGGGCTATTGGAAAATGGGCACTTGTCTTCTCTGAGTCACCCTACCTTTCCACTCCCCAGGGTCAGGGTGTTTCCCAGGCCAGGGGGCTGCTAGAGAAGGTGATGTCCAGCTGTCCATCATCACACAGGCATCCAGCCTGCATCTGGTGTGCTGGCACACAGCAAGCCATCTGGTTCTTTGTGTTTTTGCCAGAGATCTTACTAACCAGAAAAATGTGGCATTATAAGAAGGCTGTACCAGCTTGTTATTCATATCCTTTCCTGGGCGAGAAAGAGCCAGAAAGCACGTTTTAAATGTAGCCATGGTCAGATGGTGTGGTGAGGGCTGGAAGCTTGGGATGGTCTGGCAGAAAAATAATTTCCCTTTTTAAAACCATGGAGCAGTTCTTGTTCCTCCACACTCCAGCTGGTTAGCTTGGCTGCACTACCCAGGCATGGAGACGTGGCTGGACCCACCCCCAGTGCCTTCCAGCACCCCTGGGTGAGCCTTCGCTGCTGCAGTTTGAGGGAAGGCTCTGCCCAGTTTTTGGCTGCCAGAGAAGAGAGACCAGGGCAGGAGTTCAAAGGTGTCCTTTCCTCTTCCCTCGCTGGCAGCTTAGCAGCTCATTTGTGATGCAGAGGCTCTGTGGGGATGTCAATGTCACCGTGGGAGGGTGAGCATCCCCACTGGGAATAGAGCCAGCAGTGCTCGGCAGGGAAGAGGATCAGGGGTGCTGTGAGTGTGGTGCTGCCTCTTCAGGTTGGGCTCCTGTTGGGACATTTGCTGCCACTCAGTCCTGCTGTCCTCAGGAGAGTGATGGGAGGTAGTAGCAGAGGACCTGGGAGATGCTGTGCAACAAAAAAAAAAGAAGGAAAAAATAGCCCTTCAAGAGTATTGCTTGGGAAAAGTTACCTGAATGCTTGGGCAACCACTGTTCCATCCATGCTAATACAGGCTCAGATTTTGTGAAGCTGAAAGCACTGCCAAGCTTTTTCCTCCTGCTTGTGTAAAGCTGCACTTCCACCTCCTGTCTCCCCACTCCAGAAACACAACAGCTCTGTGACACAGAGTTTTCCAAATGTGATACATTTCTCTAAAACTGCTTTCAAATGTTCCTAACAAGGAACGGTGCTACTCATTTTGCCCATGGTCCCACACAGCTGCCAGCAGCGTGGGTGCACAGCAAGGCTGTGGGCACAGCCCTGCCTTGGGCACAGGGAGCTGCCAGCCATCATAAACACAGCTCCACCAAAAGGGAGGTAAGGCTGGGGAGGTGCCACCAGTGCCCTCTGTGCCCTGCCCCAGCTGTCCTGGCCTGCTGGCCACCGGGCTGCTGCTCTGAGTGCTGTGCCAGCTGAAGCAGGCAGCCAGCAACTCACAGCCAAGCCTCAGCCCAGAAACAGCACATCTGGACATGTGAGCTGCTCCTGGGGATGAACCCCTGCACTACCTGGGCTGAGCCAGCTCACCCCTGCTTGCAGGAGGGGTCCCTGGGAGGGTCTGAGAGGCAGGAGGGCAAAGGCACTGGAGAGGCTCTGCAGAGCTAAGGAATTCAAGTGAAATGGTAATGCCATCCTCTGATGCTCCTGCCCTGTGACCTTTCCATCTTCCTCTGTAAAGAGGCTCCTTCCTAAAGAGGAGGGGAAGGCAGTGCTTCACTATCAAATCTAGTCCATTATAAACAAAATGATGGAGAGATTTGCCTCCTCTGAGCCCACCTGTCAGTGTTTGTAGTTTTACTATCATATTTTCCAACATCTTCCCAGTGTTTTTCTCTCCTCTGTTGCTGTACACAGAAGCAGAGGAAACTTGCCTGTGCAGAGGAAAAAATGAACCAGGTTTTCTTAGATGTTCTAATAACAGCCCAAAAAAGCTTCACACGTTGATCCTATGCCATTTTAGTCATCAGAGGCTTTATTTGCAAGTAAGCTTGCTCTAAAAAAAACCCAAAGCAAAAGCACTGTAGACATTCTGTAAGTACAGATCATGTGGCTACTTGAACAAAAAAATCTCCGAAGAAAATTTTAAGTTCAAAACAATATTGTTTATCTGTTTTTTTAAAAAAGGCCAAACATGAATATTGTCTTTAGGAGAAGATAGTACCATTCAACAATGCTAAATGAGTGTTACAGTACAAGTACCCTTTGCAGATCTCCTGGTCTTGTTTCAGGATCATAAATGTTTGAACTCTTTGATACAGTAGTCCTTTACAGCAAAGCTATCAGCCTGGAAGGGCTGCAGCCACCTGGAACCCCTCAGGATAGTCTGATACTTCACAGCCAGGCACTTTAAGGAGTGAGATTTATAATTTTTTTTTATTGCAAATGAGGATGAGTGGAGGTTGGATGAGAGGGATGCACAGAAGGCAGTGGTGCCAGCAGGACATTGTGGAGCTGCCTGCCTTTGGCAGGCCCTTGCAGGTGACTCCAGCTGTCCTCATGAACTGCATGTGGAATTTCTTATTTAGTTTGCCTGTTTGAAGGCAAAAATTAAAACAGTTTCACTGGAGAGGACTGAGGAGATGGATTCTGATAGCCACAACAGTGCAGCAGGGGGGTTAAGCAGCCTCAGAGGATTTGGAGCAGTGCTAAGACTGCTCTAAATTTTTCAAGCTATTAACAAATTGTAGCAGTTGTCATCCTGGAGTGCACTGGGGTCCAGCCAAAATCTTCTCGTGTCCACTGAGCTGCTGGCAGGTTCTCTGCTTGGTGATGGCACAGGATGACATGCAGTAGAGCATCACCTCAGTGCAGGCCAGAAACCCAGATCATCTGTTTTGGCCAGCCCCAAAACTCCCTGGTGCAGAGGATGACACAGGTGGATTTTGGAACAGTCTCATTTCAGTTAGAGGAAATAAAAAAGGTCAGAAGGCAAGAAGGTGAGGTGATTACACCATATGTGTCATCAGGTGTCACACTGAAAAGAGCCAGCATGAGGCTCTGGGTTCATCTGGAATAGAGAGCAGCCAGTTATATGCAAATATTTTATTTCATTAAGAAAAGTAGCATCTAATCTGTCTGGAAAATAGTAAACTTTGTTTCCAGGGAAGTCCTGCTTTTTAAAAATTTTTGTTTGCCATCATACACATTGTGTTAATTAAAGTGAAGTATTTTAGTCAAAGCAATTGTGACGTAGAAGATTCAGGGTGCCATTTGATAAACAATGGGCTGCAAGTTGTCAAGGGGGAAAAAAAAGAGGCAAGTCTGGCACATGCTAAATCCATTCCTTTCTGTGCAGGAATAAAAATATCAATTTCTTTCCCATACAGCTGAAGTCTTTCATAATCTGCATTGCTCTAAGTTCAACACTGGCCAGCAGCAGCAGGACATGTGCCTGTAGGGATGCCCTTTGCCAGGAAAGGTAAATCCAGTGGGACACTGCCAGGCTCTCCATGACCCTGTGGCTGGTGCAGGGGTTAGAAGCAATATTGGCTGCATCTGGATACAGGGTTAATTAGTTTTCTCTGCCAAAAAGCAGTAGGCAGCATCTGCAGCACTCTGAATTGTTTTCTGTTGGGGCCAGGTCTGCTCACAGTGCCTGGTTTGGTCAAAGGTTGTTTCTGTGCCTCAGATGCCTAAACTGATCTGTTTTACAGCATTACCAATTACTGACTCAAGATGGTGACACAAACAGTGCAAAGTTTGGATCCCATCTTTCTCATGTTGGCTGACAAGTTACTCCTAAAATAGCTATTGTCTAATGGGGAAAATCCCACAGATCTAAGCAGGAGGGTTGTAAAAATAGCCACCATTACTGGTAGAAGTCCCAAAGTAACTTTTGAACCATGCTGTGGCTAGACTGTGAACATGTACCTGTTATCAAAAAAAAAAGGAGTGAAAGGCTGGCAAGAATTCCCTTTCAGTCGGCCTGGCATCAGTGAGTACCTGCAGGTCAGCAGAGAATGTATTTATAGTTTTAACCACATGAAGCGAGAAAGCCTTATGCTTGCCCTGTATTTTTCCATCAAAGAGGTGAAGTAATTCAGAGTTTGTGAATAGATCTCTGTTCTTGGACCTTCCTTTTTGACCCTGAATCCCTTTATATAACAGTCTTCTGTTCCTCCTGTGGATATGTTTTTTTGCCGGGAAAGTTATTTTTGGAATGATGGTTTATAATTGATATTGATGTATGCAGTAAGGCTTTTATATATATTCTCTGTGCTCACACTTGTTTTATATAATCACCACCAAAATTCAACCCACTTGCTTTCAGTTTTCTTCCCATGTTTACCTCTGCTTTTCTTTTCTTCCCATTATTAAGTTTTTTCAAACACATTGTTGGACATCAAGGATTCAGTTCAAAGTCCAGAGGTGCAATTATATCTCTTCTGTTTGTGCACAAGTATTGCTGCCTTAGTAAATTGTCACATGATGCCATCTACCTGGGCTTTTTGTTTGGGGGAAAGCTAGTGAGCTGTTTTAATGTGTTTATGTGCACTCAAAAAGACAAGAGAATGAATCAGTGCATGTTCAGGACCTATTCTGCTTCTTCCATAAACACTAGAAGGGAGGGTAGAGTGGGGAAAGAAAATTTTTTCTACTCAGTTTGTGAAAACCTAAATCTGTCCCTCTTACAAATAAAGACCAAAAATCCCAGTTTTAAAACCCTCATGTACAGAAACAGCTGAAATTTTACTGGACAGTGACTTCGCAGCACAAAGCCACACTCGTGTTACATAAGAGCTCTCTGTCCATCTGCATTTTGAAATACTGTCAAAATGCAGGAATGAAAACACATTCCAGCAGAAGGATGGAGACTGGAAGCTTTTGCTGGGAGGGTGCTGTTGAATAGAGGCATGTTTTCTTTGCTTCATTTCTCTGCTTCTCTGGAAAAACCTAATAAACACAGCTAATTTTTCTGAGGGAACAGATATCATAAGGTCTTCTTGCAAAGGGTTTTTTTCAATGTAAACTGTACTCAGACTGGGATCCCTGCCAGCATTATTATGCTCCTAAATCTTGCTTATCCATACCATTGAGTTGGCCTTGCCTTTCAGAAGTAATGAGTATGTAGGTTTCCCAAACTCAATATGGGCTTCAGAAGCCTTAAAAATTCTTGACTTCTGCTGAAATGCCTTAAGACCTGGCAGCTAAATGTATGAAAGGCTCCACCTTGTTTGTAGCCAGAAGAATGCCTCTTTTGAACAAAATCAGGTTCAATAACACACATTTGAAAAAGTCCTGGAAGTTTATGATGTCAGTGACTTGTCTCGGGGGGCAAATAATGCTGGACCTCATACTGGTTTTCTTTAAAGAAAATTTTTACTCATTTTGTTTCCCAGTTCAAGAGCTTTTTTTGTGAATGAGATAATCTGTTATTCTCAAAAGTACAACTAGGTACTTTTTAGACTGTTGATTCCCAGATCTGAACAGATACTCTCCAACAGGTGGTAAAGTAATTTTGTCTCTAACGTGTATATAGATCATTACAGGCTGCATCCCAGAGCAGGTGTTCATGGATGGGGATGACCATTTTCCATCTGTTTGTTTTATTCCCTGTCTTATTTGTCACTATTAAATGGTTACTGCAGTGACAGAACTTCCCAAGTATGCATTACTGAATTTCTATTTCAGCCTAGAAGGAAGATGATAGCCATGTGGCATGCACACTGCCAAGGGAAGACAAATATGAACAAAGTGGGGCTTTCAGTTCCCATATCTTTGCAAGATCTTTTCTTTAAGCCTTACAGAGTTATTTTAGTAATGAGCCTCTGCCAACACAGGCTCAGCTGCAGAGCCATCAAGGGCAGAGGCAGAGCTGAGCAGAAAGCAGGGCAGGAGAAGGGTGGTCAGGAGAGCTCTGCAGGTGATGCTGGGCCCAGGGAGGGGGCAGAGGGACAGATGGACACAAGCTGTGCCCAGGCATGGGGGCTGCCTCCCGTGCAGCTGAGGCTCTCCCTGGCCAGCGGGCCAGGCTGGGGGGAGCAGTGCCAGGCTGGGGGGAGCAGTGCCACACTGCAGGGAGCAGTGCCAGGCTGGGGGGAGCAGTGCCAGGCTGGGGGGAGCAGTGCCAGGCTGCAGGGAGCAGTGCCACGCTGCAGGGAGCAGCCAGCTCTGTGCCTGTGCTGAGGTAAGGGAGAGACTGGGAACGTTGTCCTAGGCCCTGATGAAGGCAGTGGGCACAAGCTCAGGGGACCAGTTAAGTTCAGCCTAACATGTCAAGCTGGACCAAGTGAGGAAAATTATATAACCCAGCACTATTTTCTTGGTTACCAGTACTGTCAGTTAACAGCCTAAACTTAATTTATAAAGTGTATTTTTATTCCACTGCTCAGTTCCATTTGTCTAAAAATATTCTACAGTCTTAAATAGATGCCATCATAAACAGAAGTTCTTCTACAAAAACATGGCATTATTAGAGACCAAACCTGATCCCTCATCCCTAAGAGCATTTGTTGTTCTCAGAGTGTAGGTAAGAACCAAGTTACCAAATATGCATCAGATTTAAAGAGCAAGAGTTCAGTTAGCAGTGTGGCACCTCACTGAAATGGCAGAGCTCCGGGTTACAGAAAGTCTGGGCAGGCCAGTGCTCAGCTGGCAAAGTGCTCCAGGAGTGCTGGGTCAGCTCAGCATCAGGGCTATGAGACCCAAGAGTACAGGGATTGGCACCAGCTCTTATTTTTAGGGTGCTGAGTCAGTGTAGCCTCAAACGATAAGGGATGGTTGGTTTGCCATTGGCAGCTGCAGGTTCCTGGTGGAAGAGCTGGCTGTTTCCCATGGAGAGGACCTGCTCCCTATGGTAGAGGGCAGCCAGGGAGCCAGGGCTGCAGCTTGTTTGCAGTCCAGAGTGAAGCAGCTAAGAGAAGCATGAACTTTCCTGCGTCCTAGTACACCTCTGGAGTTTGGACTGCTGGTGCTGGTTTTGCAGAAGGGTGAGGACTGTTGGCTCCTGACATCAATCTACAACTCCCTGATGTATTTCTCCTTCCAGGTGTATAGTTTTCATAAATCTTAGATTTTTAGAAATGGCAGCATAAAGTTTGATTTCTGTTCAGCAGAAAGCCTTCTTTGTGACCCTCTTCACCTGCTCCATTGAGCTTGAAAGGCTTTCCCTATAGTGGATGGATGGGGCAGCAGGAGGGCTCTGGACCTGGGACCCAGCAGCAGGAGCAGCCATCTCCTACTGGCAGCCAGCAGACACCTCTGCCAGGACAGCAGGGAAAGGAAGGAGCTGTGTGCCCTGGCACAGCACACATCAGAAGTGAATGGCACTGAGGGAAAGGTGTTTGCACAAAACACCTAGAAGCCTTTCATGCATTTTTTGAGGTGGGGACAGGAAGGCGTTGGGGGAAAAACTGTGGGTTGGAAATGTATTTCCAACTATTTTTAAAGTAAACAAATTCCTTTTGAAGTTATGGGTTTGTAGCATAAATTGTGCATTTGACAGAGTAAGTGGTGGGATGTTATGGTAATTACTTATGTCCCTAGAATATTTGGTTAACCACTATATATAATCCCAAATGCAGTAGCCTTTCCAGGGAGAATTTAGATCTACCCTTTGGGCAGGATTAACTGTTACTCTCTTGTTTCAGCAACTTTTCAATTATTTGATTCTAGTACAAGAAGTTTTCCATTTTGAGAGGAAAAAGGTGTCCTTTTGACATCTGACTTATAAAAAGTTCCAGGTACCTGTGTGGTGAGCCCTGAGGTGACTCCCTGAGTACTGGGCAGGAGGGGTGGGAGAACTGTCCCAGCTAAAGTCCAAGCTCTGTTGCAGAAATGGATTTGACTTCTTTCCTCCTTAGATCCAGACACAGAAAATGCATTACTGCAATTCTGAGCTCTGTGTTTCAGGTCAGATCCTTGCTGAGATATTAACACTTGAGAAGATACCCATCCCTAACCTGCTTCTCCTAATAGCAACCAGAACATACCCACCCTGTCTCCACAGTTTTATTTCTGCCTGTTATTTTATACTCATCCTCCTTGTCAGTTTTTCCTAGGAAAGTCTCCCTTGAGTCAGCACCAGGATGTTTAGGCTCAAGGCAGAAAGGTGATCTCTTCTTCCTAAGCTCAGTTTTCTCTGTGGGAAATGACATATCCTTGAGCTATCACCCTTGCTTTGTGAATTTAAAATATGGCTTAAAGATACAAGCACATCCACTTAGGTGATTGCCTAAATGAGAATTTTTCTTTTGCATATTAGAATACAGAGAGAGACCTATGCTTTCAGGGGAGTTTCTAGTCTGGATCACTTGCCTAGGCTGGGACTCTAAATGATATCAGTATCTCTCTGCTTAGCTTTAGAGCATGCTTTTATAAATTTTATTTGTATCCAGTTGTTGCTATTCTTTCTCAGCCCATTTGCTGCCTGGTTGGGATACTCCTCTTCCTCTTCAATACTGAGGCAATAAATATCTCTCAATATGCAGGTCCCAGCTCCCCCATGGTGTGTCCTGTGTGGATTCCAAGCTCTCTTCCTTCATGGGCTCACTCATCCATCCACAGCCACTTCTTCCCTTGTTTTCCATCTTCATGACAGCTTGTCTCATAAATTCACTCAGGCATCACTGGCACATCTCCTCCCTACTGCTCTAATAGCAGAGGAGAAAACATGTCTGTGATGCCTTGATTTTCAGGACATTAACTACAAATAAAATAGCACATTGCAGCCACTTGCCAAGATAAATCCTTATAAGCAAGTTAAAATAAGATCTTACTCATTGGAGTACAATTTGAAGCTTAAGAAAATGTCATCCGTAAGGCTTCTGTGTAAAATAAACCCAGGTCTAGTTTAAAAAAAATTACTTCAAATACAAATTAAATACATATTTCACTAGGGATTGAGCTTTTCATAATATGCAGAGGTTACAGGATCAAACCTTAACAAGTTCAAATGTAGAAACTATGACAATATCTCTGATGTCTTTTTGGGTGTAGAGCAGGGAAACAATACGGCGTGAGGGATTTCTGCATTTAGATATCTACAGTAGAAATCCAGTAGCCCAAATATTCTACAATGGGGCTAATTTCTTGTTTCATTTTCCATCTTTACATGCTCACTTGAAGGCTTCCAGCACTGGCTTTTCAAATTGGTCTGAGAGGCAGTCAGCTGAAATGATACATAATTCTAATCACACACAAATAAACTGGGCATAGGAATAGCATCACTCCTAATCAGCACGAGTAAACATTTATCAACACTATAAACAAATGTTTCCAAATCAATTAATTTTCATATTATTTGGAAACGGAAACAGCCTTCCCTTTGGTAAATAGGCAGTGCCTAGAAATTTTGCTGGGTGTTTTCAGAGAAATTCTCTTATTTGAGATGGCACAAGTTTCCTGGTCAGAGAGCCTAATACTGCAAATTTAAGCATGACCAAGAGCTGTCAGAAGAGGGGATGAAGAACCTGGGGGTGGGGACCATGGTGACATTAACTGATATGGGTGGTTGGGAGAAGTGCTTGGTTCCTTCTCAGCCTTCCCCTGTGTTCAGGAACGTGTCCTGTCCCCCCAGCTTGCTCCTTTGGCACCCCACCAGACAAGCACTCAGAGAAAGAGTTAATTCATATTGTAATGTGGCATAAAGCTGAAGCAAATAAATGGGGATTAATGTGTTTGCATTGTGAGCAGGCTGGTGAGAGGGAGTTTGAGGAGGGATTTAAAAGACAAGAGGTGATAAACTGAGCAGAATTAGCAAAACATTTCCTTATGGAGAGGTGGCACAGAAAAAAAGAGAAGAGAACATCAGTCTGTGTGAGCCTGGAAGGAGCACCAGGGGTGTGTGTGTATATATCAGAGATGGTATTGGAGTCTGATGAGGCCAGGGCTGGATTTTCAAAGGAGAAGCAAGAAGCAGATCTGAAGATGGTGAAGGCATTTATACTGAGGTCACAGGGACCTAGGGCAGCTCCCACTGATCTCAGGCTTACTCTGGGAAGCCCAAACCTGCTGAAGGTTGGATGAATCATGAGGAGCTGTGGCTTTGAGGGATCCCAGAGTTGGGCAGTTTGAAAAGAAGCATTACAAGCCAGTGGGGTGGCCCAGAGCAAGGGTGGCAGAAGGGGTTCCATGCTGCAGTCACAACCAGGTCAGCCCAGATTTCTCAGTTGAGTTGTAGAGAAACATTGGAGCCTAGACACATTTTGGGAGGACAAAAAGGGTAAGAAGACGTGGAAGTTACCTAATCAGAGAGCTTGAATGGAGGGGAGGTGGTGAGACTACTGGCAGGAATGGAAAGGAAGAAGAGGCAGGTGAGCCAAAGTGCAGTACAAGGCACAGCTGCTTCCCGGTACTGCTTGCATGAGCTTGGAGGACTTTGGTGTCTGTCTGTCATCCCACAGCCTTTCATCAACCTCATTTAAATTTTAAAGTATATTATGGCTCTTGTATAAAAGTAACTCCATGCTACTCTTTCTACATATTTCTAACTCATTTTCATAAAGATAGCAGGTTTCCAGTGAGTACTGGCATTCAGGCACATATGTAAGGGAGTTAGTCCCCACGAAACAGATGTACACAGAACCCAGCTGTGAAGGTGCTGTGACATTTAGAGCAGACATCTGTGCTATTTAACAGGAGATAATCCCATGCACACCCAGCTACCATGCTCACAGCCCTTTCCCAAACTATGCTGGGTGCTCAAATGTTATGATTACTCAACAGAAAATAATCCAACAATTTCTAAGCAGGTCTTGATTCTGGGTTGAGTGAAGGAAGTTCATTTGCATTTAAATACCCTTAAGCCCCTGAAAGAGTTTAAGTTTTTCATTATGTTTGGAAAATAGCTTGTGCTGATTTTTTAGGCCTCAAATGTTATTCTCTTATTTGCAACCAGCCCTGGTCGTTTCTCTGCAAGTCTGCTCATCCACAGGCTGGTCCTTTGCATGCTATTTCTTTCTTAAGGTGGCACCTGTATACAGATGTCTACATATTCTCAAATTTAGCTGTGTCAGGCATGTCTGTAAACTTCTTCCCTATGGTATGTGAAAAATATCATAGGTTTTTCTAGACCTTTCTAAGACCACCTTCACTTGAAAACTTTTTCTTGTTTTGGTGTAATGCTTGTTGTACACTGCAGAGCAACAGTTTATGGGTGGGGTATTCATCCTGGTGGGTCCTTTGTGATACCTCACTTAAAACTGCTGTTTGTGTTTGCCAGGATGATTTTGTGGTAACAGGTTTTTATTATGAAAAGTACAGCTGACCTTTAAAGTCCAAAGGCCATATTTATGAATGACTCAGCCTGTTCTCAGTGTGGCTGAAGCTTACAGTATGCAAACAAAAGCCAAAGCATACTTCTCCCATGTAACTTTTTGAGAAAGCAGTATTTGCCTCTGGCATTCACCAAGGGAGCTTTCCCTTTGTGTGCAAGAGGAAAATTGGGCAGGCTACAATAAAAGGCATTGTTGGTCCCAGCATGCAAAGAATGATGATCCAAGAACTGAAATAATAGAAAAGTGTCGGGAGGGAATTTATTTCACAAACATGTCAAGATAGCTTCAGGCTTACTCAAGTTTTAATTCAAGCTTCTCATTCTTCTTAAATTCTTTCCAGGCCAAAATGGATTAAGTAGTTGCTAATCTTCAATCATTCAGCATTTCCCTGGGATGGGGATTTGGGGATGGCATTGGCATGCCGACATTTCAGCCTCCAGTTCTTTAATGACAGCAAACCCCAGGGAATCCCAGAGTATGGGCTCTGCACTGGGATTGGGCTCTGTCTCCTCAAATTCCATTGTCCAGGTCTGGGCAGGAAGGGCCTTCTTGCTTTGTGTCCTGGAGAGTATCTGTCACAATAGTCAGCAAGTATGATCAATATTGCACCCAAAATGTTCATAGGAGGTTATAAGCTATCGTTTTTTATGGAGCTGGTTTCCAGACCCAAATATTGCCTGACAACAGTGCTCACAAATCATTGCAAATAGGAGAAGAAAACTGGTCTTGCTGTGACATATCTCGACAGATACCGCCAGACTTAGACCTTAAAAAAAGAAAAAAAAAGTTGAAATTGTGTCTTTTGGCACGCTAGTCCCATTGGGATGTTGTCCAGTTGAACTGACAACAAAACAAAAATAGTAATAATAAAACATTCCTATATAGACATTATTAATTCTTTTTCCTAAACCTCCCTTTTTAAAAATGAAGTCTTCTAAGAAATTCAGAACATGTATTTTTCCCCCCTCTTCTTCCTCATCACTGCCGGAAAATCCCTAGGAGCTAATGTCAGTTAAGAATTTGCAGTGGCAGCTAAATGTAAAACTATGTAATTTATGTCCTATGGCCCTATCAAACATAACTACAAACCATGTTCACAGCACTGCAAATTACACAGCACCTCACCAGGGTGAGAGATGGCACGTTGCTATTGTGATAGATGATCCTACACCTAGAACTGACTGGGAGCTTTTATGGAATACCAGGGCATCCCTTTGGTGCCTGACTGATGCAGGACAGCTGGTCTTTTTCTCCTTCAAGGAGGATTCCCCTCAGGCTTTATTTGCAATGGTTTATGTGCATGTGAATTGTTTGTATTAAAAGAGAATTAGTATGGCATTTATTGGTGAACTAAAACACATTGAAATGAAGTGAAATTTTAAACTATTTTTTGCATCAACAATAGAAGCAACTGTTCAATATTTTACCTTTCTCTGGTAGTGGAGACAATTTGCATTAGCTCTAAGGTGCCCCTGTGCTTCTGTGGCAGTATAAATTCATTTATGCCTGCCTTTAAGGCCTCTCTGCCCTTCCAAAGCAGTGCACCAGAGGCTGAGAATAAATTGCAACCAAAATGCTATTAAAGTGGCCAAAAAAAGTGTAACAGAAGCAAATACTTTATAATGTTGACAATACTCCTTTAACCTTCCTCTTCCTTAGATGAGGAAGGAAAAAGTTATGGGTGGTTCACAGGGACTGATGGGTTCCCTCTGGCCCTTTCTCTTCTCCCTTGATGTTTCCCATAGCTTAGTTGTTACTTGGTGAATATTGTTGAACTCTGTTCAGCTAGTCTTATTTAATAGAATCTAACCATTTTGTGCATAAACAAAGTGATTTATGCAACAGAATGTTTGGGCAATGTGGTCGGGAGCTGTTGGGCTTCGGTTTTTTGGAGCTTTTTAGACCTCTTCCTCTTGAATCCATAGGTACTAAATGGGTTTTCCCAAAATGTAATTCATAATAAAATGTTAATCATCATGATAAAATAAGAGGTCGAAAATTTAGTGGTTCTTTTCATTATCATATTTTGCACAGCTTCACTAATAATATTAGATTCAGACCTGACTTTTTGAAAACTTCTGGAAAAAATGCATATTTTGGTCAAGGACGATCAGGAGGAATTCCTGGAAACTGTTTCCACTGCTCAAACTCAACCCTCCATAAGTTACTTTTATTTATACAGTTCCAAAACCATGCCAGGAAAATTAAAGTAATTATGAAATTCTATCAGAAATTTTTGCTATATTGTTCCTTATGAGGGAAGTAAAATCTGCTCCTTCCTCAGAACCCAGACCTGCTTCAGTTCACAAAAGATGGAGGAGCACTGTAATTAGCAAACACATGAAAGGTTTGGCTTCAGTTCCAAGAGGATCAGACAAGTCCATCCAGGTGCAGTCAGTCTCCAGTGCCTGTGCTGTGTCTGCTGGGGGTTCCCTGCCATGCAGCTGAGTGTCCTGCTGGGTGCCCTGCTGGGTGTCCTGTTTGTCAGCACTGCCCCTCAGACACAGCCCACCCTGGGCAGCAATGCAGCTCCTGTGCAGGCAGGGGATGGCTGGGAAGGACCTGGGGAAGCTCATTGTGAGCAGAATAAACAAATGGCCATGCATGAGTGGTCAGCAGGGGAGTGATGAATGGGAAGTAACCTGAACAAGGGAGGGTGAGCTGAAAAATTCAATGGCGGGTGAAAAACACTGGAAATGCAGTGGATGAGGGAAAACACTGCCCTGAAGGACCTTGTGAAAATCTCTGTGTGGCACAGAGGCTGGTGATCACCACAGAGCATCTGCAGTGCTTCAGGAGGATTCCTCACTGGCAGGGCTGGGTGCAAACAAGGATTTATTTGGGAGTTTTGTGTTAAAATATACATCAGTGCCAGCAACAGCAGGTCTGACTGTAATGAGCCTAATGAATGTGGCACAAGGGATGTTTCAGGTAGAGGCAAAATGTGGGATTTCTTGTTTGTATAATTAGGACACTTGGCAGCTGGGTAGGCTTTAATTGCCATCCAAAGCTCCTGATCTTGCCAAAGAATGAAGAGTGTGAAGAGAGCTATTGATTTCCATCTGGACAAACAATTTACTTTTTAGTGCTCATCAGCCTGATGTGTATCTTCATTCCCTGTCACTGCTGTGATCAAGCTGAAGCTGCTTTTATCGGCAGATTTCAGGTGGGATTTCAGCTGAATATGTGGTTAGAATTGCAAGGCATTAATGGCAAAAACTGTCTCACTCACCACACTGGCAGTGCTCAATGTACTGTTAGTTTTGAAAATCTCCACCTATCTAGGTCCTCACATAAAGTGTCTCTTTGTTGTAATGTCCAGTTGTGTCCCAAAAATAAAACAGGCACAGAAGGAGCTTTCTTCTCTCCCTGCTCAACAGGAGAAAATTAATGTTGATTTTATATGATGCATGTTTGTTTATAAATGTGGTGTTACTGAGCAGAGGATTAGATCAAAGAAGTGGATTGTGCATTTCTCTTTGAAGACACAGATGTCCATAGTCAACATGAGCATTTCTGGGGGAGGCTTCCAAATTTCACGGGCTAAATGGCACATGTTTTTCCTGTCCTTGACAGTTTCATTGTTCCAGGGGGATGTAGCTGGTGCAGGTCATGATCTTGAAAGAAAGAAACAAAGAGAAAACTATTACATAGTATTATGTAGTAATGCCACTAGGAAAAAAAAAATAAATGGAGTATTTGGAAGAAAAGGTTGAGGAGAGAGAGAGGAGGTAAAATTATTTTTGCAAAGTGATTAAAAACCCACACTTGCTGCAGTTTGCAATATGCAAATAGCATTGTTAGGCACCAACATTTTTATACAGCTACTCAATCTAACTTTGTGCATGTAATGGAGATTGGTGCGCCCATGCAGGGTAGATGTGTGCACAGCTTTTTCTGATTTACCAAGAAAGAGCTCCTTTCCTACAAAGACAGGCTGAGAGAACTGAGGTTGTACAGCCAGCACAAGATAAGGCCCAGGGAGACCTCACTGTGGCCTTCCAGTGCTTACAGGGGGCTTATAAAAAAGAGAAAGAGCAACTTTTTACATAGGTAAGATAGGAGGCAAGAAGGAATAGTTTTAAACTAAAAGCAGAGAGATTTAGAATAGATGTTTGGAAGAAATTCTTTACTGAAGGATGGCTAGTCCCTGGAACAGTTTGTGCAGAGAAGTTGTAGATGTCCCATCCGTGTCAGTGTTTAAAGTTGGCTGGGGCTTTGAGCAGGTGTCCCAAGCCATGGCAGGGGAGTTGGAACTAGAAGATTTTTAAGGTCCCTTCCAGCCAAGGACCTTCTAGATTCAATTCTATGAATCTATAAATGTCTAACATGGATTAATATGGTTATTGACTTGCCATGTCTTGATATATTTTTTTTTCTTTCTTTAGGAAAGATTTAACTTGATGCCTAGGGAAAAAAGAATAAAATTCCAATAGGCCCTATTGGAAAGAGTTGACTTTAGTAACTAATCCTGCAGCCTGTAGTGGAAAGAAAGCCTTATATATGAACAAGAGAATAAAGATTAAAATGGTGAATTTTAGATTCATATTTGCCAAATTTTAAATAGGAAAATGATGTATTTTCAGTTGGCTGATCTTGAATTATGTCTTGCATTTTAGAATATTTTAGAATCACTACGTTACTTTTGTGTGTGTGTGTGTATATTTCTTTCTAATCAGAAGGTGACAATATACACAGCAAAAGTCACCTGGTACCTCAGACAGCTGTTGAAATCAACAGTTATTGATCCTTGTCCCCTTTACTAATCAGGGTTGGGTTATAGTCTCATTTTATAAACAGCAGTCTTATTGTTGGTTACAAAATGCTTGCCACATGACACTGTCTTATCATCTTCACTGTTTCTGGAGAGAATTTGAGAAATGAGTCATGGTGTGGTATGTCCTACTTAGGATACTTCAGATGTTGCTTTTTACAAGTGCTTCTCCAAGCTTTGACTTGCAGGTCTTGAAAGAAGACTACTCAGAAGTGTAATCACCTGAAACCATTAATTATCTTTAAAAATGTGTCTTTCTCCTGTGAAAAATAAATGAAAGAATGCTTTCCCCTATGCTATTAAAAAGCTGATTTATATTATTTGCAACTGAAAAGAATAAGTAAGTATATAGTTCCATTCTTCCTGTTAATGTATCTGTTAAAGTGAGCAGATAATTATACTTTAGACCTATCTATCCATACTCTAAAATTATGATCATAATCATTAAATAATTATATTTTCTATAGATGCACAATAAAATTTCTTCCATCCCCACTTACTGCACTTATTACCATATGGTATTTCTTCCTTGATCCTGAAAGGAATAAGAATATGAGCATTTTGAGGCACTAGTCTATATGTATTTATAGCAGTAAGGAGTGGAACTGCCAAAATGTATGAAATTTTCTGTTACAGCTTTCAGAGAAATCAGTGAGAGGTCTCTGCTTTCAGTGCTGATTTTATCTTTGCAGTTAGATTGTTAAAGGCATAACTGGTCCTCTGCATTTGATTTCACAAGTACATTACAAACAGACCTGAATTTACCTGGTCAGCAAAGTTACTGGCAGACATTCACTGTGTGAACCGACTTCTCCTGGCTGTTTATTGAAACAACACTCATTTCTTTCCAGTAACGTGCTTAGCAGTGTTTGTATGTTGACCTAAAATTAAAGCAGTTGGATTTCCACAAAATATTAAGCTGCTATCAAATGTAGAAGGGCAGAGAAATCTAAGTATCAACATATCAGACAGAAGTGTCAGCACTGGTGCAGAACACCTGCAGCACACAGGAAACAGTAATTTACAGGTCATCACAAGTTCTCAGGATTTCAGGGGGAAAAAGGGCTCATAGCCATCAGTTTCAAGACAGGACAGGAAAAGGTGATTGAGATATTTTATTGGTGTAACTAGACATAGGTCCCTGGAGCTGAATACAGGCATATTTCCATGGAACTAAGAGGAAGCAGCTGATTTTGGCTAGAATTCTTCCTAAACAAGTGAAAAGATGGTAGGGTTAGTATTATGTATAGAAGGTTGCTGTTGAATTCAACAGCAGTAAATCAGTTTAATCTACCTTCTTCTCTTTGTGGTTTGAATATGCTCGATGTGGAAATCTTCATTTTGAGTTGTACTGATTGGTGGAAGAATTCAGATGGACCCTGTGAAAACTGAGCACTGGGCTAACAGCAACTTCAAGAAGGCCAACAAGGAGAACTGCAAAGATTTGCAAATGGATAGATCTGTACACCGTAGGAGCTAACCAGGAGCCGTGCAGAAGAAGACCTGAGGGTTAGTGAGGGCTCCAGACTCAAAGGCTGCAAATAGTGTACTGGGCTGCACCAGGATGATCATGGCCAGTAAGCCAAGAGAAACTGTTATCCCCACCTACTTGATACTGATGAGGCCATATCTGGAATGCTGTCTCTGGTCTGGAGCTGCCCCATGAAAAGAGATTGAGAAACTGGAGGTTGCCCTGCAGAAGACTACCCTGGTAATTAGGGGTCTGAAACATGTGGCATGGAAGGAGATTTGGAGAGCAAGGCTTCTTTGGTTTGGAAATGAGAAGGCTAAAAAAGGAACTAGAAGCAACCTATGGGTACTTGAAAGACAGTTAAAACACAACGGAGAAAAATTCTTCTCAACAGATATTGAGGGTAAATCAGGCAGAAGTTATGCTTTGAGAGGTTCAAATTGGGCATCATGACAAAGCTTTTGCACTACAAGGATACACGATTCTAATACCAAATACACAGACATAAGCTCTGGTCTTCTTGCTGACATTTGGAAAACAGACTTCAAAGCCCATAGATGCTTCAGCTCAGCAACCCCTCAGAATTAAACATTAGGTCCATCAAGGGAACAGGTTTATCTGCTGAAGGCAGTGCCCTGCAGGTTTATCTGCTGCAGATTTATCTGCTGCAGGCAGTGTCCTCTGTGCTGCCTCCAATCTCTGTCATGTGTGGTGGCACTACTTGCCAGTGACATTGTTGGGAGTAGTTTTGCCCCTTTCTGAACTGCACAATTCTTCCACTCTATTTCAGCTGGTGAGTTATATGCTATGTGTTTGATTAGCTACAAAAGCTAATTCCACTTTAACAAGTTTCATGTAAATTTAAAGATTCATAGTTGAATTTGCAAGTTGTTGACCAAGCCAACACAAAAAATGTACAAAGCTTTTATAAATCAAGGCAAAAGATGCCTAACTGAAAAGAAAGGCGGTGAATTAATTTTCAGGCAGCTGGCTGCTAGAAGGAATGAGAAATGCAAACCATGAAAAGAAAAAAATGCTACAGCCAAATGTCACTGCCTCTTCCTGCTGAGCTTGTGAGGGCTTTTCAGGCAGTGTGAGGGAAGGACAGCCTGCCCCACCTGCAGGGTGCTGCCAGCTGGTCAGCTGGCTCTACAACAGGCAAGTGGAGACTTAGGATAAACATTAAAGGGTAACTCAAGTTACATTGCAAAGGGCTTGGATCCTTTCAAAAATACTAACTTGCATCCATCAGCATTTTTAAGCACTTGCTTTTTTAGGCAATGGAGACATAGTTTTGGTGATAGATATGAAGGGAAGACAAGAACACAGCATATGCATTTTTCCTCTTGTATCAGTGCAGCCCAGTTTAGCAGCAGTGATTTAGCAACATGCAAATAGCATCATTAGGCACCAACATTTTTTTACAGCTACTCAATATCCCACCCTTCCCTCAGGAAGCCCCACAGTGGGCACCTACAACTCTTCACAGCTGGTTTTGGATTCATAAGACCCAGTGAACATAAGTATGGGTTATGAACATAACCCAGCTGCATAAGTATGAGTGCCATGAACCATTTCTGCTTCTGTTAGAGCTGATGCTTTCTTGCCAAGCTTATAAAATAGCATACTTTATTAAAAATGCTGTTGATAGCAGAAATATCGTTGTGTTGCAGTCATAACAAGAACCATTTGCAAGGCACTTACCCTAGCTCTGTCTCCTCCTTCTCTTAGCTGAAGTAGCATTTCTGGCATGTTTCTGGGAAGTCTGTCCATCAGGGACACAAATGGTGCATTTCTATCATTTTCTAGAAGAGATATGTTAACTTATGTAATTCAGTATAAATTTCCACTGACTACTAATCTCATTTTTCATCTCATACCTGTGATACCTAACCTATGTTTTTTTTAAAAATTCAAGGAGTGACTTTTCTAGCATAGAAAGAAGAGTAAAAGTGGACATAAGGCACAGTGAAGGTGAGGAGATAGGAGCACAGAGGGTAAACAGTCAGAATCCTGCAGCTCTTGCCTCAGTGATCTGTTTGCTCAGCCAAGAAAATCCAGAAGCTGATTCTGGTTGTACACAATAACTGCAACCTATTGTAACACAACACGTGGGAAGACTACAAATGTGAAGAATGCCCCGTGCCTCTGCATGTTGTCCAGGCTGCTTGGTGCCCTGTCACAGCAACAATGCTGCCAAAGCTGACTTGCAAAGAATCACCCTCTGACTGCTTTGTCTCCCAACAACTGGTAGCTGTCAGTTCATGGGAATTCCTCCTTCTCTGCAGGATGCAAAATGCCAGCTGAGGAAACACCCAGATCATTATCCCACAGCAGACAAAATAAATATTGTGTTTCCCCTGAACCAGCTATATATAGAATTTATCTGACCCCAGTAAGACACTGGGATAGCATGGGTTCATCTCAGGCAAGGGAAAATGCTGCTCCCCAAAAGGTTTTCTCTACAGGCTGGCAGATGCACTCTTGATTGATGGCATCCAGAAGAAGTTCTGGACAGCATAAACGGTCTCCTTCCAGAAGTATCTGTTACGGAAAGAAGAGATGGCAAACAAATCTTTTCAGCATTTGGAAAATGTAAAAGCACTTGGGAGCTTGTCCGTGCAGTGGGGTGAAGTGCCTTGTTCAGCTTCTCTAAATGATTATTATCTCTTAATGATTATACTTAATTATTTAGCAGAAATACTGACTCACTGAGTCACTGTGGTTTTTTTACAGTAGAAGAGCAGAAAGAGAAAACTTCTGACAACTATCTGAGTGAAAACCCCTTTGAGTCGCTGCTAGTGTATCTAAGGCATGATTAAAGTAACATTTTTCTCTTCTATGGCTGTGAGTTAAGACCTGTGGTCACGTACCTCTTCTAAAAGCATGATTCATTGATCATAATGGGAGCTTTTCCAGCAGATCAGTGTTAATAATGATGTTTGGCTGTGCAGTGGTTGCACAGTTTTCTATCGAGCTGAAGAAATCACTTCAACTTGTCTTCCTTTTCAAAGTGAAATTCAGTGTCTTTCCGTCTTTCTGGTGCAGATTCCCTTTCTTACAGTGGGATGTGCTGGTGACTAAATGGTTCACTTGCTGTCTTGTCCTAGCTTTTCACTCTCTAGAGTTTCAAGTAGCATTTCATTAATACTGTGAGAGATGTCCATTAAGGTTTTAGGGACAGTGGTAGTGTTCCAGCATTTCCAAGCATTGGGAAATGTTTTCCAACTTTGCAGCTGCCTATCATGCCTGAGCAATTGCCTGTGTGGTATGCATTTGTATTCAGCAGTGATCCTTTGTCATGGTCACACAAACTGTTCAACAGCAGTGGCCATCTCTGACCTTCAGTGAACCAGGTAAAGGTTTGTTCTTTTGTACTAGTCTCTCCAGCAGGACATAGTTGCAGGGAAATACTGGATATTCAACAAGGTAGAGAATATTTAAATACTATGTTGGTGCCTGTAGCTGACCTATTTTGCATTACTGCATATGATGAATTTTAACAGCACTCCCATAAGACTATGTGAACACATTTTATTTTGTAACACTAATTTGTGAGTAAACTGATATTTGGATAATCTTATTATAAATATGCACCATATTGCTCTGAGTGCATCTGTTCCTAGATTGTTAATGATGCCTTTGTATTCACCATAAATAATAGAACAATAATCACAATCAGAAAACAAATCTTAATTTGTATTTAAACTGCACAGTTTTATACATTTTTGGGAATACAGATGACTTTTTTCTGTAGTCATTAGTTCTGAAAACTTGTTTAAACAGCTACGGTATGTATTTCCCCCGGGCTGGGGACAGTGCCTCTGGGGCAAGCCTCACTGTCCCAGGGAGCATGCCACCTGTGTATGAGATCCCAGTGTAGCATCACCTCATAGCCTGTAATTTCAGTGAGATCTAAAAATTGTCACCACTTACAAATACATAAAGTGATTGTGGATGTCAAAAACGTCTGCATTGATTATAACTTTCCAATCCATTAGCTGCAGGAAACCCTAGCAAGTTTTAAAATTACTGGATAGTAGCACTTTTTCTTCTGTCTGAAAGTGATGCCAACTAAAAGAAAGCCAAACTGTGCCAATGGCTATATCCCAAATATGAAATAAGTCCAAATAGGCTTTGACAATGGTGGAAGGATTACATGTTCTACCAGATACAGTACGATACTACTTGTAGAGGTTTTTCAAGAATTTGAAATGTCCTACATGATAGCAACTCAATTACCTGTCCATTTCTTTAAGCAAAATAATATTTGCACATTATTCAGTGAATGACATTTATTCAAATAACTGCACCTATGTGCATTAAGTAAAAGCAGCCTTTACAGAATATTTGGAAAATATTTCTGTGGAAAATGCAGATGAAAATCTAGTGAACTGCCATTTTAGAAACACACTTTGGTATTTCCTTTGTGCTGTTCATTAACCATATTCCCAAATGCTGAACATCTGCAGATATCAGTGACAGCGTGGCCAAGGCAGCTGCCTGGGTTTTGTCTGAGCTCCGAAGGGGGAACACAGAGCTGTGTGCTAGCGGGGTCCCCTCCATGACCAGAGGGACACTTGCAAAAGCCTTGCCAGCAAAAGCAGAGCTGGAAGGAAAATTCATATTCCTTCTTTTTTTCTTGTCTGCTCTGGCGAGGACAAACCTTGGAGGTACCTGGGTGGCTCGGGAGCAGGAGCAGTGCGGCTGAGGACTGGTGCTGTGGATGCTGCCTATGGCGTGAGGTGTGGCACAAAGACAGAGATGTGCTCTGGCAAGGGCTGGCCCTCCTCCGGGATAACCTCCAGTCAGGGTAAAACTAGAGAAAACGAAACCGAGGGAAATGCTTGTTTAGGGAAAAGTGTGCGAAATCCTGATTGTTTCAGTCCCTGAGGCAGAGGTGGAAAGCACACAGAGGTGGAAACTTTAACAGCATGAAGGAGTGGGAGCAGGTGGACACGCTCTACCCGTGAGTGCCCTGTAGAAAGCCATGACATGAGAGCCGCCTGGGCTTATTTCCTTAGGATTTGTATTTGGAACTGCCTTTGTCATGGGATATTTTTCCTTTGGTCGCCGACATGAACCGCCTGGTCTTCAGCTGTGCCACCAGGGAAGGGGAAGGCAGCGGCAAACGGTTCGCAGGTGGCCAAGCCAAGGCACCCTCGAGCCCGAGGGTCATCAGCCTTCCCCCTGCCCACCGCAGCTGGAACGAATGTAAGAATGCGCCTGGACGCGGGGTTAGAGCGCTGTGAGCACAGCCGTGCCCCTGCACAGACCTAGCGGAACGGGGCCGTGCCGCCCCGCCACCCCTCAGGCCACACGCGGGGCCGGCCGGGCCCGCCCGTACAGGTAAAGCGGCGCCGCGCGCGGAGCGGCCAATGGCGCGGCCCGGCGTCGCCGCCAACCAATGGGGGCGCGGCGGCGGCGGCCCCATGGAAATGTGCCTGGTGGGGAGCCAATGGGGCGCGGCCGGGCCGCGGGCGGCGCTTTATGCGCTGCCAGCGCCGGCGGCGGCCGCGCGTCCCTCGTCCCTCTCCGCCGTTCCCGCTGTACGTCCCCCGCGTCCCTCTCCGCCGTCTCCGCCGCGCAGCATGGCCGGGCTGGGCGGCGGCCTCGCCGCCTTTGGGCGCTGCACGCACGCCGTGGTGCGGGCGCTGCCCGAGTCGCTGTGCCGGCAGGCGCTGCGCAGCGTGGCGGGCCCCGAGGTAGACTTCGCCCGTGCGGAGAGGGAGTATCAGCTGTATGTGGGTGTGCTGCGGGGCAAGCTGGGGCTGCAGGTGCTGGAGCTGCCGGCCGACGAGAGCCTCCCCGACTGCGTCTTCGTGGAGGATGTGGCCGTGGTCTGCGAGGAGACGGCGCTGCTGACCCGCCCGGGCGCGCCCAGCCGCCGGAAGGAGGTGAGGTGCGGGGCGGTGAGGTGAGGCGGGCTGCGGTGCGATGAGTGCGGTGCGGGCCGGGGTGCCGGTGCAGGTGAGCTCGGGGCGGCCGCGCCGTCGGGCGTGTCCCCGGGCCCGCCCCAGCCCCGGCGGGAGCGGCGGAGCGGGGACCGCGCTCGCAGCCGCAGCCCTGCCCGGCGGGAGCGGCCCCGCGCCGGGGCTCAGCCCGGTACCCGCGGCCGGCAGCCGAGCTCGCTGTGCGGCGGAGCCCCGCTGTGCTGGGATCACTGGGGAGCGATGCTCCGCTCCCGGAGACAAGTGGATGGGCAGTGTAAACTATGACTCATCCATTCTGGGGCGTGCGGGCTTTCGCTCCGTGTCAGCGTGCCCAATCCGTCCGGCGGGAAGGGTCGCTGGCGGCTTGTGCGGGTTTGTGTCCGCGGTGCAGCCTTGCTCAGTCCACAAACCCCATATTCGGTACACGTTGAACCCGAGCTCAGCCCCAGGCAGTGCATCACTGGTGCCTGTGATAATTGTATGTACTGGCCTGTGCACAAGAGCTGGTGTGTGTTTTGCTGTACTTGGTGCCAGCCTTAATGCCCTTGAACCTGATGTTGCCTTCCTTGTACAACCATTGCAGGTTCCCTTCATGTATGTGGGACTCAGGCCATTGAAGAGAGGTGTGGTGGATGCACATCCACAGGAGCCTTACTTTAGGTCTTCTTAGTACTTTCTTAATGTCTTCAGCCCACTCATAAATTAGTTTCATCAGGCAGTGCATGCATTGAAGTGCCACCCAGTTATCTTCTCAATGAGCAGTGACCACCTGCCTTCCTGTAAGCGTCTTTTAATGTAACCCTTCTCATGTCTCTTTCAGTTCCCATCATTGGTACCATAGTGCATTGTGAGATCCACAGGCCTGTGCTGTTCTGCCTGTGGGACAGGCCACTAGCTCTAGTACAGCAATAGCTCACTCCTCTTGGTCTTGGAGTATTTTACATAGTGCCTTTCTCTTATCAATTGCAAAGTTTTCTTAAATTCTCCCCAGCAGTGTAGTATCTGACATACTGTATACAACTTGTACATGTGCACTTCGTGTGCATAACCATGTGTATTTACTCTTTGTAACACTCTGAATGCTCTTTAAGGTGACAGCACAAGAGTGTTTACCACATGCTACTCTCAGAAGCAGCTGTTTCTTAGCCAGAGTCCAAGTGAGTTTTCACTGGTCCTTCCCATGACACACTGATATGTAGCTCTGTGAGTCCTGCTGCCATCTGTACTATTTCCCCTTCAGGAGAAGGGATTTACTTGAGTGACTGGTCCAGGCAGAGTCACAAACGACAGAGACAGAGCTTTCAGGCGTAATTTGAATATTATTAGTGTTCTTGAATGATGGAGCAATCCCTCCCTTGAGTTTTCTATGAAGTAAAACAAACAAAAAAAAAAAATGGAACAAGTATCCTTTTAAAGTTATAACAATGCATGGCACTGTAGTGTAGTGCTTGTCTGAACATTTAACTCTTATTTACAACAATTCTTCCTCCTGGTAACATCATTACAGCCATGTCTTGTGGAAAGGGGGATAAGGGGCTCGTTTGTGCAGGATGCTACCTGACTATTCCTGATCTCTCTCCTCTCCAAGGCATCCTCCCCTTCCCAGGTGGTTATTGTCAGTTTTGTTTTTCTGGAGTGTCTGTGTTGAGTAGTTGGTGACCAGGATGTCATATGAAAACAGTGAAATGGCAAAGGCTTTAGAAGGCAGGAGTGCACACATGCCTACTCAGAGCTCTGTGTGCTGTGGCAGTGTGTGCCTTGGACATCTTTGCAAACATCTGTGATAATGTCACTTTCATAGAGCCCCCAGAAAGAGCTGCATGTTGTAGCTGCATGAGAGTGTATCCAGAGCTTCTCTGCTCTTATTTCCTCCAATTTTGGTTCTGGAGATATCAACCACAGGTGCTCAGGGAGTCCAGGCACTGATGTATGTGGGCACCCTGTGCTGAGGGAGCCCAGCAGCTGCTCCTGACCCTCCTGCTGATCCCAGTGAGTGTCTGTTAGCAGCCTCCCAAGATAATTTTCTGAGGTTTACGTTCAGTCTGAATTCCCCATTGAGATAGTCTCTGGAGTCTGGTGGCAAGTGATGTTGCTGCAGGGTCTGTCCTACCATCTGTCCTGTCAAATCTGCCTTTATCAGTGACCTAGAGGAAATGGAGGCATCTTTATTGAGCTGTGAGTGGCCCCAAACTGGGGCAAGGTGAGAAGTGATACCATTGAGGTCTAGGCTGTGCAGAGGGTCCTTACCAGGCTGAAGAAAGGGGCTGACCCATGGAGACCTCATGGCTGTACAGGGACAGGTGCCAAGTGCTGCTCAGGAAAGGAAGGATCCTACATCTGTTGGCTGTTATGAAAGTGAACCAAGGCTGTTGCAGTGCACTGTCACTTGTACTGGGTGACAGGGAAGGAGGGTGGAGGCAGGCTACGTAAGCACTGGTTTCTCAAACTGCAATCTCTTATTCTTTTTATGTAACATAAGTGCAAACCCATGAATATTTTAGCAGTACAGTTGGTGTATGCTTGGCTTAACCCAGTAAAGCCCAACTCCTGATCATGCACTCCTGAGCTGGCCCTCCCTATAAAGCAGGACTCAGCTGGACTTGCCTTACTGGTCTCTTAACTGTTGGATGTATTTTTGTCCAGGGCAGGCAGAGGCAGAAGGAAAGGATGAGGGTCATAGAGCACCATTTCTGCCAGTAATTAATAGAGGGAGGGTTTGTGTCCAGGAAGGCTGCCAGAGAGGCATTGGTAGGTTGAGCTCTGAAGCCTGGTCAGACCAGTGAAAACTGATGAGCACAGGGATTGCTGAGGTGCATCCCAAACACAACAGCCTGGTTGCATTCACAGCTGAAGCAGTGCTGTTTCAGGTGTGTTGTGCTTTCTGATAAACTGTCTGCCAGATGCATGTACTGAGCAACACTGTCTTAATCTCCTCTGTTTCATGCTATGAAAACCTATAATGCAGTATTCAGGAAGGATCCAGCTTTTTCTTTCACTGACTAGACTCCTTATTCAGAAGGCTTGTCACCAATTACGGTAACACTATGCAGTAGACAAATTTCTGCACTAGTTTGTAATAGCATTGATTGAGCTTTCAGGCTTTACAGATATTATTGCTTATCCCCCCAGCAACACTGGATTCTTTACTGATTGTCTGTCTGGAACAAAACATAATAAAATCTAGGGTTATGTCTGTTCTTGCTCCAAGTTATTGTAAGGAGAAAAAAAAGAATTGAATTAAATTTGGTCATGTTCAGGCAGTGCTGGGAAAGAGCCCAGTATTTTTTTAGTAAAGTAGAAAAATTAGTCATGCATTAAATGATTTGTTTGCAAATCAGACTTATTGCAAGGGATTATGTTTCTGTGTTATAAGCTTCTGAAGTTACTTTAAAATTCATAGTTTCTGTGGAGTTTTTATTCGGCAGAAAGGTAAAGGCTTTTGAAGTAAGCCAAAGGTAGATTGCTAATATGTCTAAACTGGTGTTTTGCTTAGCTCTGTGCAGTGACCAGTGCACTTGATGCTTAAGTTGAGTAAGTCCAATGGAAATGTTGTGATCATTGATCAGATTGCCAGTTCCAGCACCTTTTGTTCCAGCAGTATGTTCTCAATTGTTTATTCCTCCTGTATAAACTCTCAACGTCACCTTCTGCATACAGCAGGGTTAGTTGCTGTGAAGAGCCCTCATCAGCACATTGCTCTTGCAGCCTAAGTTGTCTTAATGTGCTTGGGATAGCACAAACCAGCATTTCTACCATTTCTGTGCTTATGCAGACTGATGGAAACCCAAAAGCTCAGCAAAATGCACCCACAGTGACCTGGCCTCTTCTCAGCTGCCAAACAGAGAATGGAGAATTAGTTGGTGCTGGGAAAACTACAGGAGCTGCTGCAGAAGAGCTCAGTGTATTTCCTTCCTTGGTTAAGAGGAAACTTCTACCCAAGACTTTTGTTTTTCCCTACACCCCCAAGACACACTGGGAACACTTGTGACTGTATTCATGTAGTGTAGAAAAGCTGATCCTTTAGCAGTGAGGGACAGAATTAGCAGTGAAGAGCTGTGGTTGTCAAATCCCATTCTCTCAACAAGAATTGGAGAAACCACCTAACTGCTTTTTCAACATCTCTTGGTATCTCCTCCCAAATCTACTTGCTGTGTGGCAGGATTTTGTTGACAGCCCATGCTGTGCTGGGCCAGGTAACCTGCTCCTCAGTGCTGAGCACCCTCAGGTGATACCCCCTCCCACCCTGTGGAGCCTCTGCATGGCTGTGTAGCTGTGTATGAGCCATAGCTTGCAGCCTGCACTGGCCCCTGGTCCCAGCTGCAGCTTACTGATTGCAGGGATAGTTCTCACACCAGGAGGTAAAGGTTTCTAAAAAAAACCAGAAGGTTACTAAGTTATTTATGTATTGTATACACTAAGGTAATACAGAATAGCTGCTGCTAAGTACAAGACACTTTTTCCACTCTCTCTGTAGGTATAGATGGTCCTGCAGGTTAATGATGTCTGTTTCAAAGTAATAGAAAAGCTAGGCTCAGGAGAGAGATTTAAGGCTCTGCTGGGCTCCTGAACTTAATTAGGTTATGGGGATTTTGTTTTACAGCATACACACGTGAGCCTTTAGAATCCTTTAAGTTTGAGAAGACCTTTAAGGTTGTGGAGTCCAACTGTTAAGTCAGCACGGCTGAGTCCACCACTAAACCATGTCCCTAAGTGCCCCATCTATGCAACCTCCAAATACCTCCTGGGATGGTTATTCCACTACTTCCCTGGGCAGCCCAAAGCTTGACAACCTTTTCAGTGAAGAAGTTTTCCTAACATCCAATCTCAACATCCCTTGGTGCAAGCTGAGGGCCTTCCCCCTTGTCCTGTTGCTTCTGACCTGGGAGGTGAGACTAATTCCTCCCTCACTACAACCCCTTTCAGGTATTTGTAAAGTGATGAGGTCCCCTCTGAGCCTCCTTTCTTTCAGGCTGAGCCCACCCAGCTCCCTCAGCTGCTCCTCACAGAACCTGTGCTCCAGACCCTTCCCCAGCTCCATGCCCTCCTCTGGGCTCACTCCAGCCCCTCAATGTCTTTCCTGAACTGAGGGCCCCAGAACTGGACACAGCCCTTGGGGTGTGGCCCCACCACTGCTGAGGACAGGGGGACAATCCCTGCCCTGCTCCTGCTGGCCCCACCATTGCTGACACAGGGGGACAATCCCTGCCCTGCTCCTGCTGGCCCCACCACTGCTGACACAGGGGGACAATCCCTGCCCTGCTCCTGCTGGCCCCACCACTGCTGACACAGGGGGACAATCCCTGCCCTGCTCCTGCTGGCCCCACCACTGCTGACACAGGGGGACAATCCCTGCCCTGCTCCTGCTGGCCCCACCACTGCTGACACAGGCCTGGAGGCCATTGGCCTTTTGGTCACCTGGGCACAGCTGGCTCATGTTCATGTTCAGCTGCTGCCAACCAGGTCCTTCTCCACTGGGCAGCTTTCCAGACATGCTGTCCCAATGTTGTGCTGCATGGAGTTGTTGTGACCCAAATGCAGGATCCAGTACTTTGTATTGGTGAACCTCATAGAAGTGGCCTTGGCTCATTTGGTCCAGACCCCTCTGGAGAGCCTGCCAGCCACAGGCAGTTCAGTAATGCCTCCCAAGAATTCCATCAACCAGTCCCTTAAACAGGCCATTTTCTCCAATAATCAAAAAATATTTCATTATTTCAGTTCCTAGGGTGGCCTTCAGCCTCCAGATCACTCACCAGTCCTTTCTGTTCACAATCACCATATCCAGAGGGACCTAACACATCAGTAACCCTTTGCTGCCACATGGATCTGCATCCCCTGCTTCCACTGAGACAGCAAATGGCTGTCTCAGCAGCCTCACTAAGCACACCATCCCTCAAACATTGGTGTGCTGCCCCTAGGCTTATCTCTAGTTAGCCTGGATTTTCTCTTTTTCTCTTCAAATCTAGTTTAAAACTCTAGGGCTCAATGAGCCCTGCCAACTCCTCTGCAAGGAGAGAGACAAGTGTCTCCAGCAGGCCTGCTGCTGTGTAAACCTACCCATTATCAAAACCCAAAAATTCTGCTGGTGGCACCAGGCTCAAAGCCAGTATTGATCTGCTGGCTCTCCTGTTTCTGCACTCATCACTCCCTGCAGTTCCAAAGCTTGTGCTCCTGATCCTTTAACCAGTGGTCCCAAGGCTCTGAGCTATTTTGGTTGCCCTGAGACTTCTTGTTGGGACTTCATTGCTGCACACCTGAAAAATCAGCAAGTGATAATAGTCTGAGGGCTGTAGCAGGGGAGGAAGCTTTCTCTTCCATCTTTAACCAGGGCCCCAGGGGGACAGCAGGCTTCCCTAACAAGTGAGTCTGGTCTGCATGGGGGGCCTTCTGTTCCCTTCAGAAGGGAGTCTCCTCTCTCATGTCAGTGGCCTGTCGTTTTTCCCTTTATGGTGGCAGATTTGATGCTGGGCACAAGCTGACTAAACCTCAGCAACACCTCCAAGCTGGATGAACCAAGCAGAGGAGCTCCTGTGCTGGGCACCCCTCCCACAGGGATGCTCAGTGCTGAGGCCAGCCTGGGGGAAGAGCAGGGCGCTGCCTGCAGCCCAGCTCAGGGTGACAATGTGCTCCCACTGGGCTCTGTCTGGGCAGCTCTATCAGTCATGTGGGTGCAGAGCTTAGTCAGGCTGTGCCTTTCTGCTCCCTGCTTGATCTGCCACTGTCAGGAATCTCTCTCCTTTCCATGGAGGATTAGCACTGGCTGGTCACTAGAGAAGCAAAAGATTAAATGTTTTATTACCATTTTAAATAATTCATGGTTCTTTAAACTGTCACACAAATTGTGGTAGTCCTTTGTTTTCACTAACCCTTTTGTACATCCTTATCGTGCTTTACCCTTGATAACCCAGACCACCTTGGTGTTCCACCTCGAAAACTTGTGATAGGAAGCACAGAGGGTACCACAGTGTAATTGCTTGGTAGCTAAAACAGCAGGTTAGTAAACTTGGGCAAACACTTTACATGAAGGCTGACAAAAATTGGAGATGTCACTAGGTATCTTTCCACCTTCTTATTAGACTGGGGTTTTTAATACCTTTCCTGTTCTATACTGAGCCATATATACATACTCCTGTAGCCTATCTTTTCATCATATTCTCTAACCTTACAATTAGAGTGAAAGCATGCAAGGTACTGTCAGCGTTTTTCTGTCATTCTGAAAACAAGTTAAGAAGTACCAGCCAGACTTTGGATAAGATGCATACCTGAGTTTTAATGTGGGATTTGGTTGTTCTTTGGACCTATAATTGGCAAACCCAAATGTAATGATCTTCTACAAACTTAGTGTTACTTGGAGACTTTCTCCAGGATGGTGTGTGATGCCCATCATGGGTTACAGAAGGCAGTGAAGTAACTGATACCAGAATCTGCTTCAGTGTTTTCCTTTATCATATCAATAGCTTTAATTTTCAGTGTATTCTGTATTAGTACATAAATTAAATGAAAAGCATGCAGTTGAGGAGAAAAGTTTCTTAAACAGTACTGAGAAGTTTAAAAAAACCCCACTCATTTAGGTAACATCAGGTAGACCTTTATCAGGAACCAGTGTAATTATCAGTATACATGAGAATGGGTGTTTTAGCCTCCTAAAGCAGACTATTTAAAAAATCATCTGCTTCACAGTTTAAGTGATGCCTTGTGGTTTGGGCATGCAGTTCTTTGGTCTTAAAGATCATGGCTGATGTAGCTCTGACCCTGCATTAATAAGGCTAACACTTTGGGTGAACTGGCTATGCCAAGAACTGCATTTTTTCATTTTCAGTTTTCCTTCTGTGATCCCCTATTTAATGAAAATGTTAGGAAGTAGCTTCTAGTCAGATCAATATAAATGGACTGTATTCATTATAATTGATTTCTATTTATAGAAATGTAAAACAATCTTAAAGAACAGTCCAGGAGCAGCTTGGGTTTCATGCTTTTCTAGTAGAAGCCATATTTAGACCTTGTTATTGAATTGTGATGTCAGGATTCTCAGAAATATCCTGAGTTGCTGACCAGAAGATTAAAAAAAGTCAGAACCCAAATTAAATGCCTGTTTTTTAATCTCTTGTAGACACTTGATTATTATTGTGCAAGCCTGATGTCAGCTTCTGTACTTTGTTAATCACGGTTCCTTTAGCTGTGATAAATAGCCCTTGGTGATCTTATGGTTCAGTAGAAATGCTGAGTGGTTAAAGGTTCCCAATAACCATAAGCATTTCCACCAAGTAAAAAGATCCTGTGCTGCTGCTCTGACTTATACATATGGCTTGGAGCTACCCTGTTCCTTCCCCCAAGAACTTGCTGCTTGGACTTTCAAATTTAACCTAAATAGTTGATGTTTTGTAGTTTTTTGTTTGTGTACTTTGGTTTGTTTTGGGTTTTTTTGCCTTTTTTTGCGGGGGGGGGGTGGGGTGGGGGGGCGGTTTGTAACTGCCTTACTTAAAAACATTGCAAAAACTAGTTTACCACAGTTACTTCTGGAGTTGTGGTTTCAGGATTCAACGGTGAGTTCATAACATCCCCAGTGTAGTCTGCCTGGTCAGTTGTGTGCTTAAACTTCTTGTGTCCCATCATCCCTCCTGGTGGAGTGACTGGGGCATGCAGCTCTTCAGCAAGCCTGGCTGATCTTAGCATGGGTATTTTTCATTAAAATAAACACATGCAGACTTTAATTTCTACCACTATTACTGGTTATTTTGAAGTGATTCTGGAGCAGGTGCTCTGCCTCTGCTGCAGGCTCAGCATGGCTCTACTGAGGATGCTGTGGGAAGTGACTTCAACAGCAGGTTTTAACTTGCAATACTCTGTTCATGCTGAATATTTAGTGAGCTTAGCTGCTCAGTCTGGGAAAGCAGTGTCTATGCTTGTGTTTGTCAGTTTTCAGAGGCTTTCTTGTCTTTGTCAAAAGTTTCCTAGTAAATAATGCTGGATCAAAAATGTAGATCTGGTCATTAAATGCTGACCTGAAATGAGAGTTATGTATACAAAACAGTGTTCATTAATCATAAGTTCCACCAGTACACACACACATCTGTGTAGAAGTCATTGTTTATGGCAGGCATGCCAACCAGAGGTTGTGACTACAGAAAATATGTTCCTACCAAGAAAGACATTACTGTCAGTAATTACTGATCATTCATCCCTTTGAAAAATAAACCGTTCTGCTTTTTTTTGGTATTTATTATAGAAGCATATCCCTAATCAAGTTTATGGTATAAGAGAGCTTCACTCTTGGTGTCAGATCTGGTCAGTCACAGTTGTAGGGTGAAGATAAATGATGTACCCAGAGCATGAGGTGACAATATCTTTGATTGCTGCCCCTTTTATAGCAGTATCAGGAGTTTGTCTTCCAGAAACAAGAGTGAAATGTCTTATGGCTGAGCTGTACCTGAGTCAGGTCTTGCATTCATCCAAGGCCAATGATCACCTAAACCACTGTGATGTGCTGTTTTTCTGTCTCAGAGTCAATATTAAAACCATGCAAGTAGATAAAAATCAGCTCATTCACGACTTGCAGAACTCATTTTCATGTCAATAGAGATTCAGTACTTGGCAGCATCTTTAAAAAGGGATTGTGATAATTTGTTTCTGGAGGGTTCATTATGTATGTTCACAGCAAAGGATCTGGCTATCCACGCCTGTCTCCGGATGCCAACTGAAGTTCTTTGGCAAGATGAAATCATCTATCTCAGTCCCAGCTGGCCACTGAAGCAAACCAAACCAAAACTGCTACATAATTGGACACTGTTGACAGTGCTGTGATCGATTTTGCATTTCTCTTTGCTTTTTCTGAGGCTTTTAATGTAAGAGCTGTCAGGAGGCTGAATCCTGTATGTCAAAGGGGGTGGTGTTACAGGATAAGAATCCTGCTTGTGCAAATGTCTCTGCATTTCAGTGTGGTTGATGTCCTTTGAGCTGCAGGCCAGCAGCCATGGAGATGGTCATCTCCATGCAAACCCAGGCTAGAAAGACAAGTGGTTTAGAGATAGAGCTAGTTTTTGACCTGCTCTCCAGAAATAGCAAGCTATGTTTTAAAAAATAATTTAAATGTTAGTGGTAAACTGCAGACCATGTCTCTGTGTAGAAGTAGAGACATTTAGCAGCCCTATAGGAGTTAATTTTGCAAATATTAAAAGCACTTTGAAGCATTTCACCTACTGAAGTACTGAGTGTGTCTGTCATCACTGTGCTTAATATAGTAAAAGTGATGAATCTCACATTCTTCTGACATTTTACAGAGGAGAGGTGGCATGGCTATTGCTGGTCACTAGGTATTCACTGAGGTTTAATTCACTTATTCTTTGAACCTGCTAAAAGGCTCTAATGGAAATACTTGTGCCCGTGCTAGCAAGAGCTGGAGCGAGCTCTTGAGAGGCAAAAATGAACTGATAGAAACAATAGATAGTGATGGAGGATGATATGAATGGAATGCATGTATTTTCCAGTAGAAAAGTCTCATTGAGGGCTTCTGCAAAGTTTGCCAGTTTTTTTTGCAAAGTGGTTTTGGGTGACTCCTGTAGCCAGTACTCCTGTATTCAGAAACTTCAAACTATGGTGCTTCCTTGGAGTAGAGGGTGTTGGACAAGAAGGTGGCACAAGGTTGTCATAACCCTTTTCCACATTCCTTCTGGCTGCAGCAGCTTGAGATGTGTGCAGAGAAAGGTGGTTTTGGTGTAGGTTTCCAAAAGAAATCAAGCAGACACTACTCTGGTGTTGCCCTTACTGATATTTGTCCCATAGTTCTCGATCCCTTTGATCTGAAAGGTTGCCCCGCCAGCATCAGGGCAAGGAAAAGTCAAGGCAGAAGTCAGTGTAGGAGAGGCTTGCTGTCAAAGGAAGGGGTGGGGAGTGACCTCACTGTCTGTGTGGGGGAGAGCCCTTGCCAGTACATCATCTGTCATACAGGGTGCCATGTCTTCACTGATGATGCCATTCCAGCTGGGGAAATCTAATCCATACAGAATGGAGCTTCTGCATTGCCATACAGAAATCTCTTACCTTTATGACCCTTAAAGCAAATGTTTCTGTTCTGGATTGTGATCTTATTGTCACATAAGATAATGTAAAATTAATAAACCATAATAAGCATATAATAATAAATAATAAGCCAACATATAATAAACACATAATAAAGCAATCAGCTGCCTTGACCAGAGAGCTCTGGCTTAGGACAGTTCCTTCTAGATCAGCACTGTATACCTCCAGTATTGCTGAAAGGCCATTTTCTTGACTTGGCTCAAATGATTATTCATCTGGACCTAAAATGCTGTGTGAGGTTCTGGTTACCCATTTTGGAAATGTAGAGTAAGCAGAAAAGGTGTGTGGATGGATGAGAAGACCTTGCTGCAGTGTAGAACTGTTCCTGGATGAAGCCACACTAATTAGATGCCTTCAGCTCAAAGTTATTTTGGGGATGGGAGAAATAGGAGAGTTCTACAGTATCTCAGATGATATAGAGCAAATGAACTGGGAGTGACAGTATGGAAATGACGTCCAGAGCAATACCTGGGCAGCAGATTCCAGCAGAAGGAAGTTCTTCATCATGCAGTGCACAACTGAACTGTCAGAGTCATTGCCAGGATGTTGCAAGGTTGGGGGGTGGGGGGACAAAAGTACAGCTGGGTGTCACTATGAAAGACATATCCATCAAGAGCTGTTTTAACTCTTTGATCCAGATGCAATAGCTGGCTTTGGAGATATGTGCATTACCTCTTACAATAAGCTGGGGACAATATACTGGGGCCAGCAGCACTCTGTGCTTGTTCTTTGTGCTTGTTCCCTTCAGCTCTCAGTCCTGGCTGCTGCTGGAGTCAGGCTGCTGGGATGTGCAGTTCTGTGAGCCCTAAGCTGTTCATGTATTATGAATAAGCTGTAATACTGATAGCTGCTCAGCACACTCCTAGTGAGTCCCTTGCTGTGATCCTGAAGGTCAGAGCTGTTCCAAGCCTGTTTGGGAGGCAGATGCCCTGCCTTAACCTTGCACAGATCCTGCTGGTGTTTTCCTCCCACCTGGCAAGGGAAAACTTGTTTTCAGCCTTAATCAGGGTGTCCAGTGGCATAAGATGGGCCATCACTAGCACCAGCAATGGGTGGTTTGTGGTCAGATGTTGATTTATTTTTTCTTCCCTGCCTCAGGATATCCATCCTAGAACTGATAGCAGGAAATGGAACGATTCCACCATGAAGACAGGCCGAGATATTTTATGCCAACAGCATAAAATAATTCTGCAGCCCCCCCTTGCCCTTAGCAAGTCAGATTAAGCCAAAGAAACAGTGCACACTTTGTAAAGCAGAGATTTCTCATTGGGAAATGTTGTTTCTAGCTTTTGCACATCAGCTGTGAAAACATACTGCCATCCAAGCTTTGCAAAATGATTCTTAGAAAGGCCTAGGAGTGAATGCTTGGCAAATAGAGGTTTAATATATTGAGAGTCAGGCTTAAAGGCTTAATGTTATGGAAGAGAGTGTCCTAGAAGAGCCTTTGCAGAAAGCTGCCAGGGGAGAAGAGTCTCCTGTGGACTCCTGGGATCTATTTTGTCATGGGACAGCTGATGGCAGCTGATGATCTGCTGATTTGTGCTGTGGAAATGATCAATGGGTTTTTCCTGAATAGCATTTTATAGACTAAATGAGCCTGAAAACACCAGCATTGGTAATAGGAAGTAGGTATTCATTTTCTGGGTGCAAGGAGCCACTTGGAAACGGTGTCACTTTTTTCTTACCTTATGCTCTGGCTTCAAGGATAACCCAATCACAAAAAATTGCAGACTAGACCTGCTGGTCTTTTTATGCCTGCAAATGGCAGTAGTGGAGCTGTTTCTGGGTGGGTTTGATGAATAGCAGAGTGCCAAGGGTGGCATTTCATTGTATCTGAGATGATGCCATGAGCAGCCTGAAAGCCATTTCTGATAGGAGAGCATCACAGCAGCTGTGCATGGTGCAGGGCTGGCTGGAGAGATATTGCAGGGGCAGGAGTAGAGCTGGCATGGCCAGCATTGGATGGTGAACATTTTTCTGTCCTTCCAAAGTCTTCACAGACACCAGCCTGTTGTGCTGAAGCCTGGTGTGGACCAATGACATCACTGATCAAACTGGGGTCATGAGAGCCTTGGTCTCACAGGGCAGGGAAGATGGGCCCTTGTGTTACCCCTCTGCTTTGGTGCCTGTCACTTGGCTGCAGTAACCCTCCCAATTGTTTTGCCTGACCCAGCAGCTGGAGCCCTAGCTCCCCTGCAGCCCACATTGCTGTGGCTCTGTCCTGGCCATTCAGGCTGAGTGGGGAGTAGCAAAAGTAAATGCAGGGGAAGGTGAAACAAAGAAATCCAGGCACTGAACTAAGGCAGCGGTGTTTGTGGCACTGATGGGAAAATACTCCCATGGCCATGTCCTCTGCTGGCTGCAAGCATGTCCTGTCTCTCCTGGGGCTTGCTGTTTCATGGCCTGACCTTGATTTTTCCTGAGCATGACTTTATCCTTCTCATTTCTCCATCCTTAGGGGAACTTTGGCACAGATGTCAGCAGCCACCAGAAACCGCCAAAAGCTTTTGTACAGTAAAGATGTGCTCTGTCCACGCTTCATCCTAAGGACTAAAGGGACTGCTTATAATTCTGCATCAGGCTTCTCTGAATTTAACCTAGTTTCCACTTTGCTTAGTTTCCTTACCCTCTATACAAGATTGCTGCACACAAACCAGAAGCCTAATGGGAGCTTCTAAAGGCCTGCCAGTCCTCTAACATGCAGCAGGAGTCCTAAAGTTTCTTAAGAGATGGGTTTGTGTTTTTCTGGATGGAATGTAAACCAAGGGCAGCTACTAATACAGTATGTAAGGTCTTATTCAGATTTATGTAAACCCTGAAACTGTGTCTAAGAATAGTGTGTTGTTTTGCATTCTTGAAAGCAGATTCACCACAAACCTGCATATGCCATGAACTGCTGTGCTGGTCACAAACTAGACTTCTCAAGAGTTGTATGAAAAGTACTGAAAACCCATTTTGATTTTATTAGTCCTACAAAATACACATGGACAGTCATGTTAAATATGATAACACTTGGAATGAGCTGCAGCTTGGTTCCAGTAGGAGGCATAGGATATGGGAATCTTCCTAGAGGAGTCCATCGGAGAAGTGCAAGCATTGATTGCCTGGTCTGGAGTAGGAAGGAGTATGGGGCAGCTGGATATAGATTTAGCAAATCCTTTCAGACCAGAAAGAGTGAAAGAATAAAAGCAATTGTTGTGTATTCTATGTGTTATGTTAGGTTCCAAGAGAAGGGACTTTTTCTTTTGACTGTAAGGCTTGTGCTTGTGACGCACATGTGTAAGTAGATGAGGCTTAATCCTGTAAGGTGCCAGTGCTTTATGTAGAGCTTGTAATCAGTCTTACTAGTTTAAAGCACTTAAACTCCTTCCTCCCTTGTGTCTGCTTACTTACTATCTCTCTAAACTGGTCTCATGGTTATGTTTTTCACTGCTGGAAAGTCTGAGGTAGTGTGATGTTTGAGACGTGGCTGTACCTTTAAAGTGTTTCTTAGCCTTAAGTATTGGCTAGACAATTTTGGGCTGCAGTGTGGTGCCTGTGAAAGCATGTGGTTAATAGCACAATAGCACTCACATCCATAGTAATGCTAAATAGAGCATGTAGCAATGTGAAATATATCCTGCAATTAGTTGTAAGAACAAGCTAAATCCACTTGGAGTGTAGGTCTTTAAAGAATGGATAATCTTTGCCCCTTGCTTTTTGTATTCTCTCCAGGGCTGGGAAAGCTGTCACGTCATTGTTGATACATCAAGCATCTGACATGTCTCCTGTATGTGTTGGCTGGTCTAGTAATGAGATTTTCTGTAGGTTTGCCCCTTTATACCTGGTAGAAAATGGATGCCCTCGTTTGGCTTTTTGGGAAGGCACTCCCAGAGGAGATGAGGAGGTGATTGCTGTCAAAATCAGCTTTCCTTGTCTTGCATACTCTGTCTGGTGCAAGGCAGTAACAGACAGAGGCACAAGTGATAACTCCTGTCGATGAGATCGTCAACACAATGGTTTTTAAGTGTTTTAACATGCCTGAATAGCAGCTCACACCGTGGTGGTGTGTGTCCTTTGACCCGTGGCGAGTGCAGGCTCAGCGCTTCTGAAAGTCAGGCTCTTTACTCCTGAGCCCTGTACAGGATTAAGGAGCCCAAACCAGCTATAAAATCTCATATTGGGAAGTTTGGGCTCTGTTTCTAAACTCATTCTAAAAATATGAGCTTCCTATATGCTAGGGGTGTCATTTTCATGTTTCAAAAAAGTGCTCTTGCGCCCACTTCTCCTGTTTTTGCTACTGTAAGAAAGCTAAGCATGAGGCAGAGGAGCATGCAATCACATGCTGGAGGTTGGAAAGGTGTTTGGAAGTATCTTCACTGCTGCTTAGATCAGCACAGTCTGTAGGAAGCTGCATTTTCAGTGAATAACTAGAAGAATGTCTGAGGGTCACCCCTCTTGAAAGGTGCCAGGATCTTCCACGCTTTCCATTGAGGTCTTTGCTTCATGCCAGTGGCATGGGCATACATCCAGACTCTATCTACTGCAAGGTGAGACCTGGGATGAGAAGAAGGTATTTGTTTGAATGTATCTGTATGTGACCCAAATTCTGAATTTTCAGCAAGGCTTTTATCCCAAGCTGATCTGTCAGTGGGAATTACATTGGTCCAGCAGTGACACCTTGAAAAATGTTCTCTGAAGTACAGGTGTGAGCTGTAGCAGCCTACAAGTGTCTGAAATATTTAGTGTGAGACATTAGTCACACTGAGGAATGGCCTTGTCCAGCTGTAGTGCAGGCCTGCATGGTAAGTCAATAGAAGAGACCAGAAAATATGGAAACTCTGGCTGCCTTGGTTCATCATGAGTAGCACTTTGAGGAACATGCATGACAGATCTGTAGATCTTGCCTGAGGCTCCTATGCAGTTTTCCCCAGCTAGGTCATCTTTATTGAAATGCTTACTGGAAGTATTCCAGGGCTCGTGGAAAACCTAATTCAGTGTACTTGGAGGGTCAGGCATTTGTTCTTTCCATAGTGTTTGCTTCTCTGGAGCAAAGTGCTCCCCCGCCCTCCTGTGCTGCTGTCCCAAGCTGTTTTCTGGGAAGCACATTTTTTGGTCATACCTTCAGCACTGTAGTTTCCAAATTCAGTTAATCTCAGTGGAAGCAGTCTTGGAGCATGGAAGCCAACCAGACACCCACGGCAGCATGGGGAAGAGCTATTTTAAAATTCTAAAAATTAAAAAGTGTTTTTTTCACTTGCATTCCTGGGTCTTGGCCTGAACAAGGAGTAGAGGTGCCAGAATACTGCGAGAGTGTCTGTTGTTGCAGTATGTCTGGCTGAACCAGAAGCAGGAAATTCTTGTGAGAGCCTGTCTCATCAGATTGCCAGCCAGCTCTGAGCCTTGCTGCTTGTGAGTGTGAGTTGGTGAGGTGGGAATGTGGTTGAGGGAAATATTTGAAGGTAGGTAAAATGGTTCATTGGTAGTGATAGCACAATATGTGTGTATAGCATGGTGGTGGTTTTCAACATAAAAACAAGAAGTGAATACATGAAGCAAACTTGCATCACCCTCCTTCTTCTGGTGGAGGAGGAAATAGGGAAAACCCTTGTATGGGTTGAGTGCTTCTCTGCCAGAACTGCTCTGCCTCTGAGCTCTGCCTTTGGGTCTCCCTCTGGCTTGAAGGGGACCAAATCCAGCCCTCTGGTTCATAACTTCCTTCTTAAAAGTTGTAGGGCAGGAATTTTTTCTTACCCTAGGCTAGACTCTGCTCTAAAACTTTCCATGTTGTTGTGTGCAGAGCTGCCTTGGCAGGAGCAGGGATGCAGGCACTGCAGTGAGAGTCCCAGAGTTTAAACCCCCTGACCAGCAGAATTATTCCACCTTGGCTGCATTTCAAGACTATTTAAAAGACTGTAGCCAGTCTGTGCTGCCCATTTCAGCATTGCTGCTCCTGGTGAAGCTCTAACAGTGGGAGACTTTAAAGAAAAAGGACATAATGGAAGCTGATTAGAAAAGTGAAGAAAGTCTTGGGATAGAATAAAGCATTGCTTAAGGAAAGGCAGGAGGGTGGGTAAGGTGAGCCCTTAAAAGGTGTGTATTCCATCACAGCAGGGCAGGAAATAGCTTTAGGAGAATTTTTTCTTTGGTCCATTCATAACCTGGTTTGTACCTCATTAACTTTCTGTTAGTGCTTTTTTTCTTCTGAAATCCAGGGTAGTTTATTTCCACTGAAGTCAATGTGAAGAGTCATTCAGCACCGAGCACATGAATCCTTTCGTGCCAATTAAACAAGAGAAGCTCCCAGTGTTGCTTTCATGCTAAAGGATGAGAAGCACATTGAGGATGTGCTGATGATGCATGCTTTATTTACCCCGTTTCCGTGGAGCTACAATGAGCTTCCCAGAGGTGCCTTTCCCAGGGTGCTTGCACCATTTTTCTGTAATTTACTGCATGATCAAATGACAATCCCTGTGAAAGCAGTTCCACTCTTGCCTGTGGTTGCATTAAGCCTGTTAGATTGTTAGAACCTCCTGGTTTATGAAGGAATTGCCATAAAAGCTGCATGGCTTAAAGTGTGCCTGATAGAAAAGTGTCCAAGATCTTAAACACTGTCAGCCATTCCCTGTTTACTTAACAAATGCTGGATTTATGAACTCTTGTTCTGCAGTGCTAAAATTGGATTCCAGGTAGCTGAAACTGTGCTTCATTATATCCTTCAAGAAAGACAGCTGGGGTTTTGTCTTGCTGATGAAGCCTAATTTGAATGACTTTCCTCATCAAGCCCATTTAATTAAAGATTCATTACACTCTGTGCAGTGTAACAGTGAAACACAGAATTGTCCTCTGGGCAGCCAGCTGCCAAAAAGGAGGGATTAACTGTAGCTAAGATAGGGTAAGAAGTTGTGGTATTAAAATGCAGCAACGTGCAGGTTTGAGGCTGGGGCAGAATGGGAGGGACAGTGAAGTGCCACTGTGTGTGTCTGGGGCCCTGGAGAGAGGGTTCTGTGTGATCTGTGGGATGTGCTTTCCCTGCTGTGCCTAAAGGGCAGACCTCATGCTGTCTGCTGCTATCTAAGGTTTATTGTAGACAGAAGGAAGAGGATGGACTCTAGCAGCCTTTTGCAAAGCCTGTATGCTTTGCAACCCAGAAGATGGACAATGGAAATCCATAAAATGATGCTCTGAGTTTGCAACAGGAGCACTGGTTGTACACCAACTCCTTGGCTTAGTTTTTGTCCCCTGTGTTTGTGAATGGGGAAAAGAATGGTTTGTCTACTTGTTGTTCAGCAACAAACACTTCCAAAACCACTGAAAATGTTTTATGATGGGATCCTTAGTGGTGGTGGGCTCTACACTGGGGAAATTCTTCATACAATTCCCCTGGATGGAGCAGTGGTACCACTGGAGCATCCATCCGTGCTAAGTTGTAGATCCATCTGCTGCCCCAAGACAGCAATGCACAGTTATGACTTGTTTGGCAGCAGAGGGGCATAGGTTAGGGGGTTTTGTTTGTTTTTCTGGGTTTTTTTTTTTTCTTTTTCTTGAAAAAGAAGATTGTATGGGTCTTATTTACATCTGAAAAGAGGAACAACTAACTTGGAGAAGAGCATTTTGCTATAAATCTCATGAGCCTGTAAAAAATTCAAGGCTGCAATTAAAAAGCTTGTTTGTACTCTTTCTGAAGTGCCTGTTCATCTTGTTTGCTCTGATCAAGAGGGAAAATCTTATATTACCAAACAAACCATGAGAAGGCCTACCATTGCTGGTGAGAGCTGCCATTCTGTAAGGAACCCACTAAAAACCAACACTTAACTTCTTCTGATCCCAGTTCTTTCTGTCTATTGATGACTTTTGTTGAATTGAATAGCCTTCCATAGTCAGAGCAGCAAAACAGTGGCACAGGTTCTTCTCTAACATGACCTTATGGCTCTCACTTGGTTCCTTAGCACCTTTGAAGGTGCTTTGGTTCTCTGCCTGCAGAAGCCACCAGCTGGTGGCCAGGCTTCCCCCTGCCAGCTCTCCTTGAGCACAGCTGAGCACCTGTAGCTTCCCTTGACTGAGTCAGCAGGGCAGGGATGCACCATTTCCTATCTATCCTCCCAAGATAATGAAGCTCCTGAGCTGCAGGGCTGGGGAGGAATCATTAATTTCAGTAAGGGCACTTGAAAGCTGTTGTTTTATGTGCCAAGTGTTTGTTGATGTGACACTGGAGTTGAGCTGTAATTGGGAATGGAGAGATGCAGTTATATTTTGGTTCTGTAGTCTGAGCCTTCCACAGCCAGTGTCTCTGGGTGAGCTGAGGGTGTTCACAGTTTCTTTGGGGGCCTTGGCATCTCTTGGATTTTGGTAGGTGACAGTGTGCATGGAGCTCCATGTTACTTTTAATGCTGTAACAGTCAGTATTTGGGGTCTGATTTGGTGTAGCACAAGCCCCCAGTCATTTGGATTAGAGGGCAGAGCATGAGCTTGTCCAAAGATCAGCAGCACTGTTTTTTTCAAGGAAAGATCATGTAGCATTTCATAACCAACACTGAAAGACCTGTTGGAAAGCTTAGCCAATCATACATTTTTTTCTGAGATTTTCTCAATTTTATTTTTAACCAGATGAATGCAAACTACCAGTGTCCCAGGCACAAGTGCTGCTCCAGGTGCCACTCCGTGGAAGAGGGGGCAGCTGGAAAATTACATATCTGAAACTTTTCAGAGCATGATCTGAACATAGAGATTTCAGCTAGAGGTAAAGGAAACACGAAAATAGTGTTTTTCTGTTGAAAGCTCTGGCATAGTACTGTGACAATGACATGTGGTGCATCTCTGCTAGCACGGGGTTGGTTACATCAGTTGTGCTCTGTCTTGGGCAGCTTCTTACAGACTGTCTGTTGTATGCAATGGGAACTTGCTGTTCCAGGTAATATTGAAAATTATGTGACATCTCTTAGCTTGTGAAAGCTCACTTACCATTCCCACCCCCATCTGAAAGGGTCTGCTAGGTACATATGTGTGTGTTGATGTACACATGTGTGCATAGTGTATGTAATTACGTATATGTGGGGCTCTTTTCATTTCATGACACTGCAGGAGCTGCTCATATACGCCAATGTTTGCTGAGAATTAAGCTTGTCTTTGAGAAATAGTTTAGCTCTTGATCTTAGGCAGGTCTTAAACCTGGGACTCAAAGGTAGGAAGAGGAGTGTGCTCAATGATGACTGTAGCTAATTCTCAGAAATAGCATGGTGTTCTTTCTGCCCACCTTTCTCTTTCATCCTTCTCCTTGACTCTATTCCAGGACGTCTTGTGGAAAAAGGAAAAGTCGTTTCCGTTAGAACTGGCTGTTTTCCTTCTTTCCATAGATGTTTTTTTACCCCTCTACTCTCAAGTTAAATGGGAAAACAAAGTATGCAGTATTTCTGCTGCAGAGTTAAATATTGATGAAGATTAAGATGCATTAAAAGACTGAGGAAATTCATGGCTCAGGAATAAAAATAAGCAAAACTCAGAAAATTGAAAAAATGTTCAAGTTTATGAATAGCTCTTTATCTTTCTACCTTCCAGCATTACTTCCAATAAAATGTTTCAGCATCTTGATGCAAACATTCCAGTTTCACTGAGCTGGGGACAAGAAAGTGCTGTACAGTAACAGTTATGGGGGGAAAATGTTCTGTGCTGTGTTGGTCTTGGACTTCCTTGGAGTATTTTTGTTCCAGATGTTAAAGTGCTGGTTTTTTCAGAAGCCTTGTTAAGTTGCCAGAACATTAGGGGTTTTTTTTTAAAGGATTTTCCGAACCCCAGCTGATTATCACAACACACAAGAATCCAAACTTGGGCTCGGCTTTGCTGAGCTGCAGCAGCTGCAGCAAATCTGTGCAAAGGCGCAGCTTTACAGCGCCATCATGGAATGCCCTTATAGGGTAAAACTGGGAGCGAGGGAATTCTGCTCTGCTGCCTCTGCAGCGCAGGATTTACGTCAGCCACTGAGTAACATCAGGTTCCCCAAAGCACAAACAGCCTCACATACACGCTGGGGCCATGGTGGTAGCAGAGCTCCCAAAAGAGTTACAGCACAGCAACTCAGGGATTGAAGGAATTCTATCCCTTCCGCCTCCATCCAGGCAAAGGATGATGGTCTGCTCATAGCAGAGGCAAAATCAGTCCCTGGTGTGTTTTGTTTCCGGCTATTACAGCATTTTTCTGGCTGACAGCACATGATGGTGCTGGTAGTCCATGGCACAGACTGCACATTGCTGCTCTACTGAAGTCAAAATGCCACCAGTGACTCCCTGACCCAGTGCCCCAGCTCCCCCTGGCCCTGTTGCTCACATTCTTTTCAGCCCTTTGATCTAATCCTTATGGAAATAGATGGAAAAATCTCCTAAGCTGTTTTGTCTAGTGAGGGTTGTCAGTAGGAAACTTCTCTTTACAAAAGCAATAAATGGATAAGCGCCTTCTACTTTGCTTCTCTCCTTACCTGCCTAATTTTTGTCTTTGTGCATCTACAGAAACTCTCAGCTATGGTATTTTTGCACTTGATGTGTCTTCCCAAAGCTTACAGTACCTCCCCTGCTGCCTTCATTTTGCTTTTAAAGGATTGTCAGCCCATATGAGCAGAAACCTGTGAATATCCTAGTATTAAAGACAGCATGGAGCTCAATGTGTTCAAATTCTTTTCCCTAACCACAGTCCTCTTTTCAGAGGTGAATTCTGCCAACCAACTTGGGTGACACACTCTACTGTGCCAAAGAAAGCTGCTGACTTAGCCAAGCATATCTGCTGTACCTGGAAAAGGCTGCTTGAGGCTGCTGGAACAAGGCTCCTGCCTTCTGCAGGACAGATCCCCAGTCTGGGGGGGCTGGGGCAGCACTGGGCTGCCAGGGCACATTGCCCAAGGGTGAGCAGATTTAGCACCCAGCAGTGTTTCACTGTCTTGGGTCTCTGCCTGGCCTGTGAGGGCCGTGGCTCTCCTTCCTGGCAGCGAGGTGGGGTCACAGCCCTCGTGTGGTGCCTGGGATGGGGGTATGGCTGGGGCTCCCACTGAATGGCACCAGGCTGTCCCCTGCCTCAAGAGAGAACCACAGAACAAGGCCTGCTGAAAAAACTGGCAGGGAAAAGTGGCTAGAAGTCTGTATTTTGAAATGGGGTTTTGTTTGGTGGGTGTCAAGAGAGTGGCAGCTTGAGGTGGTTAAAGTAGGAAGATAACAGTGTCAGCTCTCTTCTGCTGTCAGTATTGATGTCTCAAGGAAGAGATGATGAAAAATAGAGTCCAAAATATGAGATATGAGCAGATGAAATGGCTCAATCACTATAAAATAGATCTGAAAAGCTTTTCAGATCTCCAGAGCTGAAGTTTGTGCCACAGATCCAAAGGACCCTTTGCTGTAATGGCATTAAGATGAGACTGGGATGTTAGGGGAGGGCTGTCCCCATCTCCTGGGACCAGGCACTGTTACTCACAAGGGGTTTCACCCTGGTGTCTGGTGTGCCACAGGAAAAGCTCTGCTCATGATTCATGCTTGTAACTGAAAGGCAAGAGTCAGTGACTTACCCTGTGTCACTCTGTGCCCTCTCTGTGTGGGCCTAATCCCAGGGGAGCTTTTCCAGTTTTGTTTATTTTTTCAATAGTATTTCGTAAAGGATTTGCTTGAGTCTGGTTTTGTGTAGGAAGATAGTCACATGGAGACCAGAGAGGAAATTCTTCCAGAGGAAAATCTGAACTTTGGAGTGAAAACTGGTCAAAGAAGGCAGAAATTTGGCTGTAGAAGTACAAACAATCTTGTCTCTGCTGTGGCAGCCTGATCCTCAACTGGGCTTTGGAGGGTGATAAAGGGAGGATAGCAATGAGTCAGGATAGATAGTTGCACTCTGTCGAGGTCCTTCCTGCTATTCCCCTCTGACTCATGGATTGCACAGAAATCTCTAAATATTTCACATGCCAGTGGCCCCTGCAGCAGTAGGCGTGAGATTAAGCCCATTTTTTAATCACTGTGACTCTGGACAAATTACCCTCACTAGCATCCTCAGACTCTTCCTATTTCAGAGCAATGGAAACAGAAGTCATCCCTCATTTACCCAAACTGATAGATTTGAACAGTTCTTCTTGAAAGGTACAATTTTCATAATTAAGTGAAAACAACCACCAAAAAGTCTCAATTCTCTTAAAATCAAGATGTTGCAGTTCAATTGTATTTCCAGACTCGGGCAAGCTGCTGGAATGCATGCAGTTCAACTTTCCTCTATGATATAATAGTTTAAAAGAGATCAGGGTACATTTTACCATAGTGTCTAGCAATGTGAGTTTATTCAGACTTTTGGCAGGCAGTTCTGCACACTCTTGCTAAAACTGTGAATCATCCATTGTTGGCTGATTGCACTCCAGTTGCTAAGAGATCTGTCAAGTGCATACTGAGGCTTAATTCTACATTTGCTCTAAGAAGGGCTAAATGTATTAAATTGGAGCATGTCACATCCTTCCTAAACAAGTAATTAAGACACTGCTATGAGCCTGTCTGATGGAGAGAAGGAGCTGGGAACAGCTGGAAGATTTAACTTTTGTTGAGGTTGATCTCTCTGTCTGGGAACACTAGACTTATTGCATGTTGGATTTTCACAACCTGATGCATAGTGGAAATAGAAAGGGGAGGGAGACATTAAAAAAATAGAATTTGCAAAAGAACTTGTTTTTCAGTGTCCTTATATAAACCTCTGAAAATGATCTAATGCTTTTTCACAAAGTGTAATTTTTAGTAATGGAAAGACAATACGTCAGTGTTTCCCGAGCTGCCTTGCCCCCCGCCCCTCCCAAGTGAACTCTGCCACTCACACTGCTCCTCCCCAGCTATCCCACCACTGGGATGTGTTTTGCAATGTGTACTGCCGATGCCTGGTGCTTTCACTCAGGAGTGTACTTTAATATTCCTCTTTGCTAAGTACACCTGCAGAAGTGCTGAGTAAATGGTACTGTACGGTATCTTTAACCACCTTGTCTGTCCTAAATAAAGCTTTTCCAGGAGACCTTTTAGTACCTGCAAGAAGAAAGAGGATCCATTTGTAGGCAGTGAGCAGAGCACATTGTCTAGTTCTGTGAACCTACTCCTGCCTGTGCGAGGATTTATAGCAATTATAAAAAAAAAACAAAAGTAAATGAAAAAAAGTTCTTTAGTCAAGATTTTGAGTCCTCTGTTCCTAAAACTCTACATAATTTACACTGACATTAGCCATGTGCAAGTGTCTTAGTTTCTCATCAGGCTCTGTATCTTCTACCCCATCACTGAACAAGAAGAAAAAGTCATGGAGTTGTGGTGTCTGCCAGTCTTCTCTGGTACCCAGACTGGTGATGAGCTCCCAGGTTCAGCACTGCATATATCACCTCCCAGATCTGTGCTGTCATATTGGGATTGGGCTGCTTGCTGCCCATGGGTGGCCCTCTGCTTGGGCTCCAAAGACGGGAGAGAGTTAAACACAATCCTTGCTTAGTTGTCTAAATGATAAATGATCTTCCTTTTAGAAATGAAAGTACTATTCCTGCATCAGCCATGGCTAATGATTTGACTGTGCAGTGCTTCTAGGTGCTGTATTTTGTCAGAGCTTGTTACTGAATTTTGCTTCCTTGTGTAGGTCTTCATAGACATGAATGAAGACCTTTATAATCCTCTCTGTGATCCCCTGAAACAGATTGAGCTCTGTGAATGCTGTTAGATGGGGATTTTGGGAATGATGCATTCTTTCTGGTGGCTGCTCTCCAAGCTGCCTGTGACTGTGGGATGTTCTCCCTGGCTGGATGTGGCACTGAGAGCAGCTGTGGCACTGGGGATCCACGTTGGGATGGTGGATCTGTCCCTACAGCAGTGCCCTGCCTGTCTGTCCCGAGGTCCCTTCAGGTGTGGGGCAGTGCTTGGAGCCCACGTGCAGACAGGGATCCTCTGTGGTGGCTTGGCTGACAGACTGAGCAGATGGGCCATCCCTGGCTGTGGCCCCAGGCCCTGGGCCAGCCAGCAGCCTTTGCACTGGCCATATGGCACCCTGGCTTGGTCACTTGTGCCCCCTGGGCTGTCCCTGCCTGTGACCTGGTTTGCTCAGGTTTAACACTGCCTTGGTGGCTGGCCAGTGATCACTGTGTGCCCTCAGGCTACTTCTGTGAAACTTGGGTGACCTTGCACGGAGGGGCTTCTGTTTGAAACACACCTACTCAGCAGTGATTTTCATTCTCATCAGGTCTTGACATGTGTGCAAACATTCTGCTTGTATCCCAGCAGCTTTGTCACTTGTATCCAGCTTAACCTGCTACATCAGTGCTAGTGATGGTCAGCATTTCATCCAAAGCTGTTGTAAACTAGATGAGACTGACTTGTTAGAAACATATGATGATTGGTTGTAATAATTTTTTCCTTCTGTTTCTTAGTACTCCCCTGTCAGTCATTTTGCAGATTTTTCCAGCATCCCCATAAGGATGATGAACACTACAGAGCTCTTACATTGGTAGGAATCATCCTGAGCTGCTGTTTTAAAACTGCTTGTTAATAGCTGCTGTGTCTTCCTGTGTTATGGAAGGCATGGGATGAGAATTACTCTTTCTAATACTCTCTGAATATTTAACTGGCTTTTTACCCATGCAGAGCAGAAATATTTTCCTTTTTGGCGTGAATTTTGAAAGTTTCACCTTTTCCAGGTGAAGGGTAATTTCAGGTAGTAATAAATCAGCATTACTGTTGCTCTTCCTGTTGTTCCTAAAGTAGGGAAATGAAGGAGGGGAAAAGAAGATTCTCATGCATATTGATTCTGATATCCAGAGGTTTTTGCTAGGTCCTTTTGCTTGTATAAATTCTTGTAATTTCTGATACTTTGTGCTAAAACTTGCCATAATTGTTTTGAGGTTTATATCTGATTTAATTTCATCTCTGTACCAATTAACTTAAACTTTATCTCTGATCCTTCATCTAACACAGCATTATTTTTCACATGTGAGAGTGGGTTTTCTGGTCATTTAATGACATTTTCTTAAAACTGCTCCTAGGCATCACATATTTTTAGTGTGCAGATTAGCTGCTCAGTGATTTAGCTCAAGTATTTCAGCTTTGTGAAAATAAGGCTTTTGAAAATTATTAAGTCTGTGTGTTATTAGGTCTGTGTTATGTAACTGCTTTTACTTACTAGGAACATCCATTTTGGCTATGGAATCTGTTACATATTGAGTGTATTTTTCACTTCATCATTTGGTCTGAAAGAGAGCGGGTGCAGAGTATCATCTGTGCTCTGAACAGTTTATCATGCCTTTGTAATGTATTGCCCTCCAAACATGGGTTAGGTTTTTCAGGAGCAAAATCTTTGTGGTCATTGTAACAAGAGGTTTCTGAGGGAGCAGCTGAATGTCTTCAATGAGAGCCAAGGGAGTATTGAGAAGTCCTGATGTGTTCCAGTGTGTTGGAGGCTTGCTTCCTATCTTTGCCCTTTTTATCAGCCTGTTACCTGCTGAAGTGGAAGCTGAATGTGAAGCAGACCAAAGAAAATACCACGTTCTTTTTGCTCTGACTTCGCAGACTGTGTTTTTTTCTTCAGCTTCTCTTCAGTGTTGCATAACTGCAGTTATAACTTTATTTTGCCAGCCAAAACAGGTAGGAAAACAAGATTTCTGTATTTGCCTTGAGCTCTTATGACTTGGAGGACATGAAAAGCATTCAGCAGTAGGCAGAGACAGTAGGTAGTACTGACATCTACAAAGAATATAGCAGTCATTATTTTCCCAGGTTTCCACCTCATTGCTTGACCCCCAGATCTGTAAGAGTGCACAGTGTGGAGTCACTCTGGTCAGCAGAAGACTCTTCTTACTGAAGATGCTAAAAAAACTTGCTGTACAGCATATGCTTGTCTCTGGTCTCTGAAGTGTAACTCAGTGAGTGTGAGGAGTGAATGAGGAACTCCTGAGCTGTCTTCCTTACTTGGGGCGGCATAAATAGCAAGTTTTAAAGCTATTTTTAAAAGATTTGTTTTCTTCTCCAGGGTGCTTGCAGGAGATGCACTGAGTGCTCAATGCCACAGTCAGAGGCAGCTGCCCATGGGTCAGGCGCTCATGTTAATGTTCCCCATGCTTGCAACACGGTGCAGGCATTGTTTCCCTCCTAGGTTGGGTGGCAGGGCAGGTACACAACTGAGTCCCTTTGCTGAAGGGCTGGGCCTTGCCTGGTTGGGACTGTGGTCCTCAGGGAGGCTCAGCCACCTTGCACAGCAGTGACAGCTTCCCCAGTGGGGCAGGGAGTAGTCAAAACCAGGAACAGCTGCCAGGTGCTCCTCGTGGCAGGAGTGCACTCAGTGGTTTTCATTTAACTTTTTCATGAGTGACTGTCACTCCAGCCCCAAGCTCACCTTCTGTTTGCAGCAGGTAGCTTGCATCCTCCTTGCCTGAGAATGCTCCAGTTACAAGCTGTCAGGTTTTTTCCAGGCCTCTGATGGTGTTGATAGCATCTGCTTAGGTAATAGTTTCCATTTGGTAACAAATATATAAATTCCAGTGTTTCTCTTTATTTCTGTGTGGTGGTGAAGTTGTGTAGGACTGTGTGGAGAAAGGAAAAGCCATTAGAGTGGCTATAAAGTAAAACTGGAGTCTGATGTATGGTCAGCTCTTGGCTGCTGTTCCAGCAGATGTGCTCCCTGTTCCCACGGGAGTCTGGAAACAGGCTGGTGTTGCGCTGTGTCCGTCAGTCATGGCACTGCTGCTTGCTCTGTGCCATGGGGTTCCTGCTGAGCTCCTGGATGGCAGGGGTCACTCCAGACAGCACACTGGATCATGGCATCACCGTGTCCCCAGAGCAGGGCTGGCAGCAGGAGGGCAGAGCTCGGGGCTGCCCTGTGTAATCCCTTGGGATCATCGCTGCTGCTCAGCAAAGGGCGCCCACTTGGGTGCAGAGAAACCTGGGCATGTTCTGCCTCAGAGAGAGGAGACATAATTAGGAAATGTAGGTCATCAAAGGCAATTAGCCCAGTGCAGTGTAGCTGGGAAGAGTTCTTACTGTATTTACTTCCTCCTCAGGATAGTGCTTAATAAAGAATGCTCCAAGTGAAACCATTGCTTCTAAGATGCACTTTAAAGCCTGCAGAGAGATACTTCCCTCCCAAAATAACTTTGCAAAATGAAGTAGGCAGGTACTGAAGCTGTGTCTACGGTGCCCCAGGAGTGGGATTGGTGAGTGAGTGAAGGAGAGAGGGCTCAGTTGGCAAATGCACACCTTTTTAAAGGAGCATGATTGAGTTAGGAGTCTCACGTCTAAAGTGTCTTTCTACTACAAGAGCTATAATTAATTTTCTCCAGGTTATTTTCCCCTACATCTCTCTGCATTACAAGCTTTCCTTTGTTTAAATCCACTTGTATTTTATGCATGAATACTGAAAGATGTTCCTACAGCAGCAAAGTGCGGACTGAGTTCCAAACATGGCAAGGAAATGTAGCTTGTTAAAATGTAACACTGTTTCCACCCCCGATTTCTCGGTACAACCTAAACTGACTGCAATATTTAGCTCAATTGAAAGAATGTGGTCTCAGGATCTGTAAAAGTGTGCAGCAGCTTGTTTGGCAGGGAAAGGAGCAAAACAATGAACCACATTGCACCTGTTAGTGCTCTGCAAGTGCTTTCCTTACAGGCATGCAGACATTTGCATTCTGCATTTATTGTGTTAAATGTAAAGGGGCATCTTGAGTGGGGGGAATTCATCCTCTTCTACCTGCCTAGAGCTCAGGTCCTGTGTTCAGGTTTGGGCCCTCCTAATTCCCACCTGCAAACAAATGTTCTCCTGACAAATCTGTGTGGAATTGCAAGCATCATTAATGCAGGCAATCAAAGTGTCCTCTGAGAGTTGGAATGACACTGACTTGAACTTAGAATGAGCACCTAAGCAATTTCTTTTTGAAAAAGCAAAAAAGTGTAGTATCCTAATCTAGGTTTTGGGTTGAAACTTGATCAGTACATATCCGTTGCTATGTATTAAAAGGATGTGTGCTGCATCTTAAAAAGAATATTTCAAGTTCCCTACCCATATGCCTATATTGCAGAAACTGTTTGGGCAAATTGTTTAAATGTCAGTACATTGAAACTCATGTAGACTTAAAGATATTTAAATGCATGGGGGCCTTGAAGGAATTCCTTTGGCTTGTACCTCATCAGTATTTGTGGCACAGCTCAGGGCTGTGTAGGTCAGAGTTTGTGCGTGTGTCCCTTTTTGGCTGAGTGAAACATCACTGTGTCAAGAGCAGGTGGCTGTGTCCCTTTTCCAAGGATTTGGATGTTTGTCATAAATCAGAAATCCACAGTTCTGCAGGACTGCTGCTGGAGTATCACTTACATCCAAAGTGGTTTTCAGGGCAGACACGTCTTTCACAGCCCTTTCAGCGGAACGGTTTTGGAGAGGCTTTGGGAAGGCTCCCGTGCTCCCTCCTCAGGGCTGAGGCCATGCTTCAGCATCTCGAAGGTTGCTGTCCTCTCTTGGGCAGGAGGACTGAACCTTGTCACGTAGGAGCTTTAATCACCATGAACTCCCTGTTCTGTAACTCTCTGGTCTTGTAATTTTTTGAGCAACAGTGTTGCAGTTCCCCTGAGACATTGGTGGGGGAAGGAGGGGAGGCAGGGTCTGAGCAGGCTGGCTGAAAAGCAGGAGCTCACTTTTGTTATTGAGCTGTGTTAATATAATGAAATGTCCATTGCAGTGAAGGTGATCTATGTGCAGTTGTTGATGTTTTTAAATTAATTATTGTCTCTAGTTTTACATTTAAAAATGCAAAAGGTGAGGAGGAGGATGAACTGCAGACCTGTCTCCAGAGGCACAGGAGGGTGAAGGGTGTCCTGGCAAAACAGCCCAAGAGGTGCCATTGTCCCTCTCTGCATTTGTGGGGTGCACGGGAAGCTTCTGGGGACAGAGGTTTTTCCCAGCCCTGTGCTGTGGGCTGGGCTGAACTTGTGGTGAGCCTGCAAGGAAATGCAGGGCAATACATTGATTAAAGTTCTCATCTCTTAAAAGATACTGCACCAACTGCTGTGCCTTGCATGTGCTCTTCATGTTTTTCTGCTTGCTGTTTTATCCTTGTTCCCTTCTTATGACTGTAAGCCTCAGATGGGAAGCTGGTGCCAAAGCAGGACTTGGAAAATTTCTTTCTTTTCCATAGTCACTGTGAGTTCAAAGAACAATAGCCGTGTTACTTACTGCATAGTTTTCTTTAAGAATTTATTAAAATTGTCAGTATAGCATTAGACTGACAACAGTTATTTTCAGGTTGAAATGTCCCCCCTAGCCCTGTGATAGCAAATTTGATCATTAGATGATTCTTTGTTTCCTTTTTTTATATTGAGGTGTATTATTGACTTTTTAAAACCATTGGTTTGTCTTCAAGGCTTTAACTCCATTTCATGGCTTCCAGCAAACTTCCATAGGCCTGCTGGCATTACACTTTTTTTGCCTGCCGCTGGAAAGCTTACTAGAACTAGCTGGGAGAAGGAAAATGGTCAGAATCTAAATTTACTGCCATTATTGTTGTTATATATGTCTAGACACCTCAGGGCACTCTTGCAGCATGTGTTAGCATAGCTAAAATACGACAGACAGGTCAGCTTCTCTGAAAGCATGAATGAAACCTATTATTAGAGGGGAAAATGCTGGGTTAGTATAACCTCTGCCCATGGGGCCCTTGTTATAAAATAACATGGGAGCAGCCGGATGCTCCTCGTGAAAGGCTGCCTAGTGAGTGAGTGCAGTGGGAAGAAAAATATTCTTTGTTGCCTCTGAGGATGGCCATTGCTCCTTGAGCTGAATGGTTCCAGAGGGAGCCAGGACAGGCAGGTGCCCTCTGGAGCAATTGCTTCTCCTCCCTGCCCATCCCTGGTGTGTGGCAGATGGGGTGGCAACCACTGGGTCGGGTCTGGAGCTTCCCACCAGAGAGACTGAATAGGGTCAGATGTTTGTGATGATGATTCTTGGCCATTTGTGCAGCTGAAATCTACAGGTTGGGTCCTACATACCTCAGAGAGATGATGGGAGATGTCAGAGCTGGGGTGTGATGATGCTTCCCTGCTGGGATGGAGCTGGATGGGAGCTGCTTTTCAGCAGAGTTGGGTCAGTCAATATAAGATTAAAGCTTTTAAATACCCTCTGAGAATGACACTGATATGCTTTTCAGTGTTAAAAACTACAAAACTTGGAGCCTTGTTGGTACAAGGACATGTGCACACAGCAGATCAGCAGGCAATGGCAGACCTGCCAGCAGCTTGACAACTAACTGTGAGGAATCTAACAAAATCCATTTTAATGCAAAAATGCAAATACTCTTGAAGTTTTTTAAAGAAGTTTTTGGTATTTGATTGATAAAACTAAGATTTAGTGAAGAGAGGATGAAATGAGTTGCTGAACTGCAAACTCAAATGAAAATTCATCGCAGACCGAGCACTTGGCTGAGCACTAGTGAAGCTGGGAGGTGCTCATACCATTTACCACTGTGTTCAAATTGTGGGCACCTTGCTCAAGAAGCTGCAAAGCCCCACTTTTCCCTGTTGAGAGTATTTAATTATTTTTCATTTTTCCTTTGAAAAGACTTCCCTACCTTAAAATAAGCAGAGTATCCTTGCCAAAGATCTTTCAGCCTCTTTAGAATAGGGCATTTAGATTACTGGGGACAAAGTGAGTGTCTTGAATGCTCTGTGTCAAGGCAGGAACAAATGGCACAGAAACAGTAGTACAGTACAGAGTGAAACCTGACAACTTGGTGTTAAAGGAAAGGAATGCTACTGTATGGTTCGATTGTGATCAACTTATCTTCAAGTGGGTTTATTAGCAATTTAATGGAATATTGGTTATTCAAGAGCCATAATAGCCCTGGTTGAAATGTCCCTTCTGCACGGTTTTCCCATACCCTGTGGAATGAGCAGAATGTGACAGTTGAGCTTTCAACAGGCTTCATGAATTTTAAATACTTTTCAGCTGTAAAATGGGGCACATGGCGTTTGGTCAACGATGGACAAGGAGCTGGCAGCCGCTGAGGGTATTATGGGATATTGGGTGTCTGGGAGATAATGAATGCTTGGCTTATCCAGGTGCATTCTTGGCCTGCTGTGCATGTCCAGACAGAATGGAATATATTTCTCTGTCCAACATTTAACAATTGATCATTTTGTAATTGTAAGCAGAAAGTATTTAGAACATTATTTTCTCAGCATGCCTGTGTCCGACTTAAATTTCATGTCATCATCTTTATCCGGCAAAATCTTCTCTATTTTTCTCTAGCATTGCATTCATGCCCCTTAAACTTTGCCACTAACCTGATTTTATGCTTAGTGGATCTCAGAGAGTCTATTCTTCTAGTGACTTTAAATCTCCATCTTTTTAACATCCTTTTTTGTTTCCCAGTGAATTTTTAAAACCTGACTGAAATTATTTTCACTTGCTGTGGGTTGAAATTTCAGCCCAACTTTTTGTAGTCAGCTGGTTGCTGGCTCCTGCTTTATGGGAAATAGTGTTCTTGATTTTAAAGGGTAAATGGTGAAAGAGGGGAAGGAGAAACCCAGGCATGTTTTACTCCTGTAAACACCTCAGTTCTGCTTAGATATTAAAACACAAAATGTTCAAAGGACAACCAGATTAATTATGTTTTAACTGTACATACATGGAAGAGGAGGTTGCTGCTTGAATTCCTGAGATCAGTCAGATTGAAGCTCCCTTCTTGCTTGATCAAGAAGCTTTTCTAGGACGAGGAACCCCTTATTTTGGTTTTCCTGCATGTGCCAGTCCCTCTCTGTGGTGCCCTGGTTTTTCCATGTGCCCCTTTCCCTGTTAGTCCCTGGTATGGGACTGTGCTCAGCCCAGTCTCAGGGTGCTCTCCTGGGGCAATGGCCACTCTGCACCAGGAACATCAGCACATCCCTTGAGACTGGTGCAGGAGTAGGGCACCAAGTGGGTTTGGATCCATAATTAGCAGTGCATGGGCAGTAACAAATGGGATCATTATCTCTGGCCCTTTCTGAACTCCATGGTTCATAAACACCCAAAACTGTGCCAGAAACTGCACCTGCTTTTGGTGCAAGCTTTGATTAAGCATGAGACCATCTTAGAGCTGCAATCTAGAGGCATTAGTGTGGGATCTGTGTATGAGGAGAAACTAACAAGCTGTCATCTCCTTGAGAGTACAGTTCAGGAGTCCCTTGGTGTTCTTCCTTGTCCCTTCTCTGCCCTTGTTTGATGAAAAATGGTTGAGGCTTGAGGACAGGCTGTGCTGGTTGGTATTTTGGCACAGCCCCTGAGCCAGGAGAGACTGATTGATGCTGCTGTGTAACCACCCCACCACCTGGTAAGGGCCTGGCCTTGGACCTCCATGTTGGCAGAGTGGCAGGCTATCATCAGCTGAAAGGCCAAAAAACCCTTTTTCTGGGTATGTGATGTTCAGCCCAGTTTAGTGAGGTCATGCTCAGATTGCTCAGAGCTGAGCAGAGCAGATGTGGTTTGTGTGGGTGTCTTGGAGCAGCATACCCACCCGTGGCATCTGGGAGCACTGCTGAGCAGTGCTGATCCACTTTGGGACCAGGCCACTGCTGGCCTTTTCCTTTTCTCCCCTTCTCAAGAGAGGCAGTGGGGTGGACACAAAGGCCCAGTGTGGATGAAAAGGGAGCTTCATTGCCAAAGGAAGCCTGTCAGCTGGTGGAAGTGGGAATGGCAGGTACAGCATGTCCTTACCAGGGTGTGCTGGTGGCTGTTTGTAGGACAGAGCTACCCTTTTTGTCTTGCTCTTAACACACTCTTACTGCATGACCTTCATTGAATAGCAGTTCTGGAGCATCTTGTTCTTACGCTCTTTTCCTGATGAGCTTTCAAGAGCCAAAGCCCTTTCTGGTATCAACACTGGGAAAATGAGTTGGAAACTCTGCCACAACCAACATCCCACAAATTTCTGAGATCAATATGCACGAGGGTGTGCATCTGACCCACTTAAAGCAAGAAAACAACCAGGAGTGGGTTTTTCTTCTCAAAACCCCTCAAAACTACTGCAGCACTGCTTTATTTTCTTTGAAGCCTGTGCAGGTCCAGAAGGGCAGTGCTTATCATCAGGAGACAGACTTCCCTCATGTCCAAATGGAGCAGATTCAGGCAGGCAAGAACATGGATTATGACCAACATTGGTATCTGGTTTTGCAAAACTGAAGTCTACCCTGTCCTGGCCCCAGATCTGTCCATCTCTGTTTATAGCCTTTATTCAGAACCTTGCTGAAAAATGTACTATATATGGACAGTGGCACTTTGTGAACTCAGAGCTAATGGCTCCAGAAATAATCACCTTTGAGACTACCATTATAGTCTAACTTTTGCGTATGTTAGGTCTGACATTTGATTTGCACAGCTATGAATGCCTGCTTAAAACACAATGAAGTAAAGTCTGAAATGCAGTATTTGTGATTTAACAAGCTGGAGAAAGGGGTGGTGGATGTAAACTTTCAGGAGACAGTGCAGTAGTGTGTCTTGGACTGAGAGCCCTTTTTGTTGGAGCTGTGGTTGGTCTCTGGAGAGCTGAGCTGTGAGCACAGGGAGCTGAGCTCTGCTAGCTTAGGAACCTCATTTCACCTCTGGATCATGGGATGGTCTTCTGCCCTCTGAATCCCTCTGCATCCTTTTCTTTAAGCCAGAGCTGGAGGCACCTTCCCTCTTTCACCAAGAGCTTGGAGACAAAGGCAGATCGGTCACTGCAGTCATTAGAAGATGCCTGATTTGATACCATCTGCAGCCTCTGCCAAGCCCCAGCTGTGCCCCTGCCCACGGGACATTTTGGGAGCCTGAGTGGCGCCTCACCCATGGCCCCACCACCCAGGGGAAAAGCTGCCCTGCTCTTGGCAGGTGTGAGATGGTGGCTTGCAAAATTATTCCCCTGTTTCCACTGTCTTTTGGAAAGATAATTTCCTTCTTCTGTCAATAACATAAATCCCATAATATGGTTAGTGCACAGGAGACCAGTAAATAATTTAGGAAGCAGCCTATGTTTAGAGTGCATCAAGTACTAATATAGAGAAGGAAAAAGTCCCCACACATTAGTTACAGTAATTGGTGGAAGGCACCAGTCCGAAGGGTAATGAGCTCCATTTTTAAAGCACGAGGAAATTAGATTTTTATAAATGTCAAACGCAGTTATTGTCCTCCTTCCTTGAAACAGAGCTGAGCTGGCTGGAGCCCATTGTCTCTCAATCAGCTTTGATATGGATTAGACACATCCCATCTCACACTAGGAATGTGCTTATTAGAAAAATATCACTGCACAAAGCATACAAGCTTTAACACTCAGCCCATGTACTAATGGATACACATACAATGAAACCCAATATCATGTTACAAACCTTAAGCTGACCTGAGATAATAAGGTACAGAAATCTGAAGGGTTGCAGATGAGTGCTCTCTTTGTGTGCAACATTTCTGACTACCTGGGATTTTAGTTTTCAAATAAAGGAGATAAAGTGAGGGAAGGTGACTTTTCCTCTTGGCTGCTTCTAAAAGAGCAAGCAATGTAAGTCTTCTTCATGGTGACAATGCTTGTAATCAGGTAGTGTCCAAATATTTTGTGTATTTTTCTGGTGTCTCCTGGGTAACTGTGGTTCCACAGGGGACTTTTCCATTCACTGTTTTTTAGTTCTTTCCCAGAAAAAAGTAAGAGGTGGTTATTTGTTTATACATCAAAGGTTGCTCTGTGAGTTAGTCTTTTTATTCATAATGAATGAAAAACACTTCAAAAAATGGCTATCAGTTATTTGGAGAGCATAAAGTGTGAGCAGAATAGAGGGCTTTGTAAAACCAACCCTCTTTTCTACATCCCTTTTTAAAACATCTTCCTTGAGGATATCAATCATCTGGCCATCTTTAGCTTGAGATTGTATCTTGTTCCCATCTGTGGAAGCTCTGTTAGAAAGTAGCACAGTACTTCATGATGTGGGAAGGTTTAAGGATGGAGCCAAGCTTTAGAGTCCCTTTCGCAGTGATGAGATAAAGACTCAAGCTGCTTGTGTGGACTTTACCCCATGCTAACCCAGCCCTGAATGCTGCATGTGCTGTTTCCAAGGTGGGACTGTGTCAAAGACATTCCATGGACAATGCTGTGTTGGAGACCCAGCTCAGGAATTCTGCAGGATGGCTTTAGAGATCTATGGTGGGGATCATGTGAGTCTGTGCTGTCCCCTCTACAGGAAATTCAGCAGATGGGCTATTCAGCCCTGGTTGTTTTTCTGGAATCCTTTATTTACAAGTGTGCTTCTTTATGGAGTTTTCTTTTCAGTTGTCTTTTTAATAATGTCAAATTTTCTGTTCAGTCTTCTTCATCTCTTGTGCTTTTTTCATCTCTGCTTCAACTGATTGAAGTTTCTGGTGTTGGCCTATAGGAAAAAAAAAAAAAGAGTAATTTGAGACTTCTGTTTTACACAAGCAAGGGATGTTGAATGATATTCCTAACATGTGCCACAGGAACATCCACAGCTCTGCTGATGCTTCTGCTTCTGGAGATGTGGTCAGGGAGGAGGGCAGGAGTGCTGTGGGGAGTGGGGGCATGGCAGGGCAGCACCTGGCTGGATTTTCTCTGGCAGCCCAGACAGCTTCTGCTGGGAGCACCTGCCCAGCAGCACATCTCCTGAAAGGGCTTTCTCTTCCTGGTGTTTTGGCTTTGGAAGCTGCAACAGGTTGTAGATTAATTGGAGATGGGTGACCATGCAACAGGCTGGGTGAAGCTGTTTTTCATTGTCATTTGGCCTTCTGCCTTAAATACTCCCATCTGATGGTTTTATTTCTTTCTTTCTTTATTATTTATTTATTTATTATTTATTTCTATCTGCCTGTGACTGGTGTCCCAATGGGGAGTTTGCCTGTCTGCCTCATGTCAGCACAAAAGAGTGAATCTGTGTTCTTGGAATGGAGCCCTGCTTTTAACATGCTGCATCTCCATTACTCCATATTAAACAATTGTTTTCTTCTTTGGGTTCCATTGACTCTTATGCATGTAGCACCTGCACAGTAAAACTCACTGGGCTTCACAGACAAAAGAAATCTTTCTGCTCTCAGCACAGGGATGTTATGAAATGTTGCCATGTTTGTACAACAGCAGTTTTCCAATATTACCTCAGCTGTTCCCCATTTATTTGTAAAACACCATGTGTGTCCAATCCACATTATAAACCTAATTTTAAAGAATGCTGGAGGTTAAACAACAACACTAAGGAAGATGAAGCCTTTCTGCTAAGCCTGGAGACTCTTGAGTGCCAGGTTTCTGCCTGAAGTCATTTTAACATCAGATGAAAGACAGAGGAGCAAAAGAGAAGTGTTACTTGTAAATGGCATGCTGTAGGCTCATTCCAGGCTGCATGCCAAGGCCTTAGATACTTCTCTGTGCATCCCTTGCTATCAGAAACCCCCTGCATACAGTTCTGAATTGCACTATAACCCATCAGAGTTCTGCAGGTGGCACAAAGATCTGTCTCTGTCCTTCAGAAGTTTTAACTGAGGCACCTACTTTAACAGTGTGCTTGTCCAGGGTTTTTTCTGTCCAGTGACTGGAGAGTGAGAAGATGCTAGAGGAGAAGAGAAACCTCCAGAGAGCAGATGAGGCCTGGATAAAGTGCTGCCCCAAGTGTATCCCACACAGACCCACATCACCTGTCCTGGCAGCCCATGGGCACCTGCCCTTGCCTTTAGGGCTCAGGGTTAATGGGATCACTCACAAATGCCACATTGCCAGGTTATGGAAAATGAGCAGGAAAAGGAAGCTTAGGTGGATCATGTCTGGCTCTTTCCTTATTCCCTGAAGCCAGCACTGCTCTTAGGAAGGTGTCAGCCAAACTGTGTGCTGCTCTTGTGCTGAGGCTGCTACAGTGAGAGTGAAGGACCTGTCACCATCAGGTGTCCTTCCTGCCGTGGCAGGGGTAGTTTGGCAGAGCCCAGGAGCAGGGCTGCTGGGACTGCCTCTGTTGTTGTACAGTGCTGGAAGACTAGTATGGTGTCACTTGTTTTAGCTTCATGTGGTTTTTCTAGAAATGCTTAATTTAGCCCCTTAAATAGAAGAGTGATCTGTGGGACATGCAGAATATAAAAGGAGTTCACTGTGTTTGCCATGTTTATTCATGCTTTCTGGGCACCTCTAGTTAACCATGGTGGGGAAGTTTCACTGAACATGCAGATGCCCCTGTGTGGGATCAAGTTCACATTTCTGTGGATGAGCTCTTATTTTTATGGACATTCTGCAAGGTATAGGCTTATGCTTTTGGTGAGCCATTGGTTGTGTGTAAGTTCTTCTTTTGCCTTACAAGGCACCACAGTGATGCTGTTTGAGCACAGCCCCTGTTCTGGATGGCAAGTGATATGAGCCTTTATAGAAACAGATTCTGCTTTAGGCATCCTCAGCAGCCCTTAGTGGGAAAGAAGGAACCTACTGAAGCTGCATTCCCTGCTCCTGACACAAGCTTCTTTCAGCAGGAAACAGGCTCTGACTTCAGCAAGCAGGAAGCCCCACAATGTATAGGCATGAAATGTTTTGTGATTCTGAAGCAGGGTAGCTCAAACATGCAAGAACTAGTGCCTAGTAAAATTGCAAAGCCATAAGGAATTTGAACATTTACTGACTAGGGGATTTTTTTTCCTTTGGGCTGAAGAGGGCCTTGGGTAGAGCTGGCACCTCTGTGGCTGGCAGAGGCACCTCTTGTGTCTGAGCAGAGTGGAAGGAATGAACCTCACTCCTCTGCTGCTGCTTCTTCTGGCCCAAATCTGAGGGACAAGGTTTGCAAGAGGATATTGCTGTGCAGAGGGACTGGACTTAACATGTGCTTTGGAGCACTTGTCTGTGCCTCCTGAATGCTGCACTGCAAAGACAAGAACCTGATCTGTGCCCCTTGCCAACCCATCCCCCAGACCACAGAGGCCTCTGACCACAGGTGGGGAACTGTGATGGGCAGGGCCACGAAGGACCCTGCCACCCATCTTGCTAAAGGTGCATTAAAAGGCTTTAATTCTTATTAATTATATGTATTTCTGGCAGGTTTAAAATTTTTTTTCAACAGTACAATATGTCCTTAATAACTTTCTTTTAAACAGGTTGAAGCCATGAAGAGAGCACTGGAAAGTCTCAACCTTAATATAGTCGAGATGGTGGATGAAAACGCAACCTTGGATGGTGGAGATGTCTTATTTACAGGTATAATAATCACAGGGAGTGAATTTGCTGTTTACATGTTCTGGCTGCCTTAAAGACTGCATGTTGTCTGATAGCAACATAATAAAATGTCATTCCTGTGGTTTGCTGAATCTGTTGTTTGCTAAATGTCATGAAGGTTGCTGAGAGATGAGTTCTCAGTGCAGCCTTCAATGTCCTGCCTAATACCTGAATAAATGGAGTAGCAGTACACACACTACAAAGAACAGCACTGTGCATACAGATTTTATTTTAGCTTGTAAAGTGCCAATAAGAAAAATGCTTTCAGTAGTCAGCTGTCTGGGGTTGTTTCATATTTCTTATTACAAGCAGCTAACATTCACCAGACTCATTTTCAGGACTTGTAAAAGCTTGATGCAGACAATTGTCACTAGTTCAATGAATTAAATGGAAAAAAAAAATTTACTTTATCAAGGATGTGGTAGAGTTGCCTGTCAGATGTCATGAGCCTTACATGCATGGCTGACTTCAAAGATGAAGATACTGCCTGTGTTTTTTATGTCATTAAACCCATTAGGCATTTTCTCCCATTGGCTGCACACAGCGCTGCTCCCTGCCCGTGCTGAATGAGCCTGTTTGTTTTGATCAGCATCACAGGAGGCTGCCTGCCTGCCTTGGAGCACCACAGGGAAAGAAGCGTCTCCTAGAGAGGCAGGCCAGCAAGGGAGGCCTTCCTCAGGCAGTGCAGATCCAGCGCTGATTTTCTCTGGTGCTGGAGGATGCTGATGACTGCAGATCTGCCTTGAGACCAGAGGAAATCTCAAAGGGCGAGGGAAATGGTTAATCAGTGGTGTACTAATCCAGCCCAGCTGTTGTCTTTCCTGACCCAATGACCACTGGAGAGATTTAGAAGAGGAAGCTATTTATGCTTCTGGTTAAATATCTCTTCTGGCAAAGGATTAATTGCTTTAGATTGTCAGCTCACAATTGCAGGTTGCATTCTTTTATGCTGAATTTTCAGTTTAAATACTCATCTTGAGAAGAGAAACATATAACATGAAAATCCTTGAAAGATTGCTTCAGAATGTCTCTAAAGCTAGTCTGATTTTTCATTCCAGGCAGAGAATTTTTCGTAGGTCTCTCCAGGCGGACAAATCAACGTGGTGCAGAAATTCTGGCTGACACATTTAAGGTTTGTAGATTCCTTCATGCCACAGGAAATAGGAGCTGTCATTCACTGAACTAATTGAACAGTTGTACTGGCTAAGATGTTTGTCATACTCGTGTACTTTATTTAAGACCTAATTTAAAGAACCCCAAAGGTCCAAGTTGCTGAAAGGTTTGAGCATCCTGTAAAGTGATAGATGCTGAAGTTGGATCTGAAATGTGAGATTGCTGCATAACAATTAGTTGGATAGTGGGAGGATGTTATTTTTTGAGAGCACATAAACACTCACGTTCTTCATGTTCTCATGTATCAGCCTTGTGTTCTTATTGCTGGTTCCTGGAGAGGTTTTATGTACCTACTGTTTAATTAAGCATTTCAATGTATTTCTTTATGGTTGCAACAATAGAAGTATTTGAAACATGTTCTGGATTTTATGTCAGTCTCCAGACAATACAAGCTGGTCCAGAGGAGAGTGTCATACTTAAACAGTTGACACTGTGCCCCGGGGTAGATAATTTGCAGAGAGTAAAATTAATTATGGAATGTCTCCATATAATTATGGAACTAGGACACTTAAAAATATTTATAGCACCCTTCTTTACTCCCATACAGGATTATGCTGTCTCCACAGTCCCTGTTCATGATTCTTTGCATCTGAAGAGCTTTTGCAGCATGGCTGGACCAAACTTGATTGCTATCGGATCAAGTGAAGCTGCACAGAAAGCCCTCAAGGTAAAGCACCTAAGGAAATATTCTAAACAGCACATCTCTTTCTGCTCTTTTTAAAATATCTGCTTAAGGATGCTGGAATTTTAAAATACACATAGATCAGTGAAAGAGGAAACAACAACTTCATGTTAGGGTCTCCTGTGTGTGCAAACCAAAAAGAATGTCTCTGTCAGGCAAGAGAATTGTGGTGTTGATTTAACTTCATTTATCTTAATGGAAATAAACAGAATATGCAGGTTATTATTTACAGCTTTTTAGACTAAAAATCTGATAATTTGGTGTTAAAAGGGAGGAAGGAGATATAGTCAGACCAGTGGGGATGTTGCCATGAGGAAACTTATCTTTTAGAATTCACAGAGGGGAAGTAAAGGTTCTGTCATGAAAGAAGGAGGAGGAGGCCCTACACTTGTATACAGTGTTTATAAACATGAGCAAAATTCAACTACAATACTGGTTGCTCAGTGCTGCAATTTGAATTTGAGCCAGGGCTAATCTGAGAACTCATCAGTTTGATTAAACCCTTCTGCACTGCTCGGTTAATCATGTTAGCATCAATTTAGCCATTGTAACCAAAAGCATTTTTTGTCTAACTTGATCAAATATTGCTGGTAACTAACCATCAAGTAAACACCAGCATTAATCAAGGTAAAGTAATAAGCAAATACATTTTTAAAAGGACATGATAATTACCAAGATAATCTAGCAGTCTCTGATTATTGGTGGATATATTTTTAAAAATAAATCAACTGTCAGCCTTCAGTATGTTTCTCTGCACTGGACATTTGCATGTGTCTGAGGATAGCGTTTGCTCACACCCTGCCAGCTGAGGTTAGGGATTCTGGGCTGGAGCAGGGTTTTGTCCCCTGGCATGTGCTCTTCTCATGCTCCTAGAGAGCTGACAGGTTACATCAGGCAGCCATGTCACAGCAACATATGGAGTTACCCAGGACATGTTCCAGTGAGTTGGATCTGGCTGTTTGTCCAGGAGTCTAAATCTCCTATGAGAAACTATTGGCAAACAAATGGGTAAATTTTCTGTCTTGGAAATGATGGCATTTGCAGTGCTGCTGATCACCAGCTTCCCCTAACATTTGAATTCTTGCTTTCTGACAATGTATTTGTATTTGTTTACTTGCCACCAAAGCAAAAAAAAATTGCAATCAGCTTCTTGCAGTCTTGTGGAAATACAAGTGCAAGAGGATCTTGGAGGAACTGACACTTGGAATTAAAAGCTGTTCCCTGAATTTCAGCAGATGAGCTGAGCTGCAGCAGTGCTGTCAGCTGCTCCTGTCACCCAGCAGAGTCTGTGGCAGTACAGTCCCCTGAGCTCCTGCCGAGTCTGTTGCCTGGCACAGCCCAGCATGCCACTCCTTTATTGTAATAATTTGTTATTTTAAACTCCTCCTTCATGTTGCCATTTTTTGTGACTGGAGATGCACTCATACAAGCAAGATGACTGAGCTGTCTTTAACCATCTCTGGTAACTGAGTTGTTTTCACATGTCATGTTAGGCAACTGCTTCTAGAGAACTGCTATATTGTGCTACTCTAACATTTTACATTTAAATTGGGGTTTATCTGCTTACATTCTTGTTTGAAAGAGAGATTTTTCTTGATTGTTCTTACTGCTGCAACTTATATATCCTTACAGTACTTCAAAAATAGAAAAAGAGATTGCATCTGGTGCTCACATATGGCCAAGTGCAATTGATCTTGAGTTCAGTGCAGTATGTGTAATGTAAAGCTCTGCAAGTGAGCTGGGAAATGAATCCACAGAGTTTAGGATAATAGACCGCATGCTAGAAGCAGATAATAAATCAGAAATGACATTTTAACCATTAAATCCTCTTCAGGTTTTGGCAAGTGTAGTGTATTTATTTGGACTGCAGCTGAAAAGTGGCACTTGAGGAAACTTGGTGAAAGAAAGAGACAGATGAAGTGCAGAAAGTACTGGGGCCTCTGGTGACTATCACATCTGAAACTTTAACTTCCCTCTGCTGTTTTCAGCATGCATTTAATTCCTTCTTGTAGTTAAACCTGTTTATAATTCCATACATGTAATTCCACATTTGAACATCAGCCATGGCTGTTGAGAGGATGAAGCCTGGGATTATTTCTCAGGTCCCTTGGAGAAGGCAGGATTTCCTGTAAACATGTCACCTTTGGGCTATGATCAGGCACTGCCAGAGTTGCTGACCTTTCCTGTGAACGTGAATGAGGACGGATTTGGGCTGTGACAGTGCCAGTCCCAGTGTAGGGAGTTGATGTGGCAGTGCTGCAGATGAGCACCCTGCACCACTTTTCCCCAACAAGGGACATAGCCCTGGGGTCTTGTTGGGACAGCAGAATAGCAGGAACTGGCCCAGGACATAATCCAGTTCAGGTTCCAGCAGCAAAGGCAAAAGCTAGGCAAGGTGACAATGGGAGCTGTGACACAGCATCTGTTGCACACCCCTTTCTGCATTCTCTTGCTCTATACCAAATCCAGAAGAGGCACATTTGTGGCTGTTTGTATTGGTTGATACAGAGCACAATTTCCCTCCACTTTGTGATGAGTGAAGATTGGACAGCAGCAGATGATTGTGGACACAGTCCTTGATCAGACCATCTCTGTCACCCTTTGGATAATCCAGTAGTAATCCCAAAGCATTTGAGGGTCACACATATTGTTCCTGGCTTTGACAAGCTCAACTATTCCCTTGCAAGCAGTGTGGATTGTATCTGTAGCAAGTTCCTACTAAAAAGGTTGTCATCTCACTGTTGAGAAATGAGTCTGTCCTTTGGGTAGGCTCTGGTAGCAGGCATTGACCAAAGGAGCAGCCCTGGGGTGTCCCCCCAGGACTGGCAGGGAGAGCCTTGGTGTGCATGCACTGCTCTGGGGTGATGCAGGGTGAGGGGGGAATGCTGATGGATCTTGGCAGGGAGGGCACTCATCCCTCCATATGGCCTGGGCTCAGCCCTGCAGTCAGCTGAGTCTGGCCTGTTTCCTCTGAGATCTGGAGTAAGGGAGTGGCATGTGAAACATCTGGGATTTCAGTTGGTCACTTGAGAGAGTGTGTGCTAATTCAGAGGCAGTGTGGCTGTGGCAGATGTCAGGACTGAGCAGCACTGCCAGTCAGGGTGCAAGACAGAGCAGGTGATGCAGCTGATAGAGTAACCCCTCATGTCCCCTCACAGACTTGTCCCAGCAGGACCCAGAGCAGTGGTCACATCTGCACTTTGGTGCTGGTCCTTGGTATCTTGGAGTCCAGCCTCATTATTCAATGGATTTCTTTATGGTCAGGACTCTGTTGGAATATCTGCAGTAGTGCAATGCCATGACTTCAGCAATATACCTCTCTTTGTTCCTCCTACTTTCAAAAAAAGGATTGGACATGATTGTCCTGCCTTGTTCTTGACTCCCTCATTCAGTATCTTCTGTTGGGAGTGGAGCTGCTCATTCTTCCCCTAAATTATTCCCTGGGGGATGCTATTGATAATGCAGTTGTTTTGACAGTGATCAAGAGAGGCTTATCAAAACCACATCTTAAGGATAATATAGAAAGGAGTCCCTTTTGGGTAACTATGCCCTTGGTGTCTGTCCAAGCTGTGATCAGAGCAGAGCTTTTAAAGACTTGAGCACAAGGAGTTGTTCTCGCATTGGCAGTTGCCCCCATTCCTTTGATTAAATGCCTTTTGTTCTTACTCCATCTTGTGTAACTGAAGTGTCTGCAATGTGCCAGCTTTTGAAGAGCTGAGGAGTGTTTCCCTGCATGACAGGAGGGTTATAGTGCCTGGATAAAGCAGAGGGGTTCCCAGCTCTGCCGCAGAAATGCCTCCAGACACCTAAGGGACAACTTCATCTCTCTGGTGTTCTTAGAAAACAGTCTGTACTGCCATGCAGCAGGAAAAGGCTCAGCTAAATCTGCTTTTCCTATTGTCTGTCTAGCAACTGTCTTTTCTAGTAATGCACAAGTTTGCATGAAAACATTATCTCTTCTTCCTTAAGAATTCATCATTTGTGCCTCTGCTTATTCCCCACATGAAGTCATAATCCTCTATTTATGCTATCACAATGGGTTGCTGTGGAAATCATTACTAATATTAATAACCCAAAGAAGATGACATCAGGTAGGGAATTAGCAGAAAGTGCAGATGAATGCTGACTTTTTTGTAATGTGGGAACAAAGAAAGTTTAGTGAAATGTTGGGAACTTTCCCCTTTAAGCTAAACATTAAAAAATGAGACTTTGGTTCTCTCAGCCTTGTAGACAGTAAAATTAATCAATTTATAATCAATCAATACATGAATCAACTTATAAAATTCTATGTACTTTCCCTTATCTCCTTCGGATTCTTCATTACTTTATTAATTAGGGGTACCTACAATCTCAGAGGATGTAGGTCTTCACTGAGTGCCAGATGACCTCCTACCTTAAAAAGTCAACTCGTTGTCTTTTACTTTGAATTAATTTTAGATGATGTAATAGCCACTGCACTTATCTGAGTGTTAGTGCTGTTCAGTTTGCATATGTGCAGAAGTATCTTTGGAATATAAAGACTCAAAAGTATATATTTATATACTAGAGATTATTTATGAATCAGTTTTGTTTGTTTGTTGGTTTTTAAAGGGTGACAAAGTGTCCCTTTCAGTACATGTTTTTCCTCACCAGTAAGGCACAGGAGCTGGGTCAGAGGCTGACTGAGGAGATGTCACGTGCTGTGCGTAAATGGGGACTCATGTTTCTGTTCTTTGCTTCTTTTTTTTCCCTTTGACCATTCTCTCCCTGGGTTCCTGTTCCAAATGACAGGATGTTCGTGCTCTTGCCTTCTCCACTGAGAACAGCAGCCCACGTAATCCGCTTCCTTTGCTCCTTCTCAGGCCGTGGTTTCCCTTTGCATGGTCCTTGGCAGAGCTGGCAGGCAGGGGACAGTGTGGCCATGAGGGATGGTGGCTCAGGGGGACACAGCAGTGCAGGTGTGCACGCCAATGACACTCGGTGCCCATCGCATCTGTGGTGACGCAAAAGGTGTCCTGTGCCAGGAAAAGCCGAGGAGCAGGGTGGGAGAGGCTGCTTGTAAGAACTCTTCCTTCTGGAAAACATGACTGGGAGGGTGCAGCAGGGAGGCAAAGCCCAAAGCCCAGCTGCTGGGACCGTGGGTGTTGGGCAGAAATGAAAGCAGCACTCTGGCCGTGGGTGGACTGAGAAATCTGGCGTGCTGGCCAAGGCACTGCTGGCTTCACAGAGATCCTCATGTGGTTTGTGTCTGTAGGTCTGGGCTGTCCTGTCCTGGATCCCTATCAGACTTCTCAGTGCCTGATAAGGAGGCTTAGATCATTCTCCTTTGGTTTATGCTGCTCACAGTGGCTGTGATGGCCCCTTCCTACTGAGTCTACTACGCTGTTGTCTCTTCTGCCTGTATGCGTGTCAGGGGAGACACTCCTGATAGATCTTGACATTCCAGCAAGGTTGCTGGCTTTTCCAGCTCTGCTCTTCTGTCCCCTCTGGCCAGCCTAGCCAAGGGTTTCATGGTCACTGCTTTGTTTAAGGAAACTCTGAGAAGCTGCTGAGTCCTGTACGAGGCACCCGGCATTGTGGCACAGCTCATCAGCTCCACTCTGTCCTGCACTTTCTTGTGCTGAACCCAAAGGCTGCTGCTTTCTCTCTCCATGCCAGTTGTTTCTCTAAATATGAAGAAATGAGGAAGAAACTCAAAGGACAGTCAGGGCAATAAATCAGTGAATGAATTTTGGTTTTAGTGTAAAGTGATGTGCAGCTGGTATCACTCTGTATGACAGCTGATGAGTTGAGGTCCTGGAAACCACGCACCAAATCTTGGTCACCTCCACTCCCTATGTTGGGATGCAAAAGTGGGTACCTCTCACCTGAGACTGGAGACACCCTCCCATGCAGCACTAAAAAAGAAGCTCTTCTGGGTGTTGTGAGAATTTTTAAAAAAACAGATTTGGCAATCAGCAGTATTTTCCATTTGCAAGCACTAATTTACCTTTCTCAGCTGTCCCTCCAGATGGCAGTGGACTGGTCAGGTGCCTGTCCTCATCTTTTGCCTTTGCTGCATGATGACATAGCCTGACACTGTTCCCAGACAAGTGAGAAAAGAAACATGTTGACCTTCCAAACTCCCATCCAGCCTATTGCTGTTATTCTTCTCAGCAGTTTTAGTTGCCCTGCACCATAAAAATACTTCATTTTTGTCATTGTAGGTGAAACCTTGACATAGTGTAATCTTTTCTCACACCTTTCATTCTCTTGGATCACAGGCCAAAAGTTGTTTAAGCATCAGTGTCAAATGGGCTGAAGTTTAATGTGCTTAGAAAGAAAGAAAAGAGGTGAGATGCAAGAATTATCTTAAATAGTTTGACATGACTAGTTTTCTTTTAAGAATACTTTGACTTGAAGGATTTAAGAAAAGATAGCTGAAAGCTGGTGAGGGAATGATCCCATGGGTGCAGCTCCATTTGGGCTTAGGATTGATTTTTCTTTTAAGTGTTGGCAGTCAGGAAAACAGTGGTTAATCAATACAAACATCAAACCCTGGAAATCTGGGCTTCTCTGTCAGCATCACACAGGCAATTTAAGTGTGGTGCTCAATGCCCTGTTAGCAAGAGGAACATTCAGTGTGTGTTTGGTTCTGCTTGTGGGGAGTTGGGGATAAAAATGTGCATTGCAGGTGGGTTTGGTCGCTCTCTGTCCTGCAGCAATCTGGATGTGAGTAGGTCCCAGAGTGAGCAGGAAGCAGGGCTCAGACTGGGGCCTTCCTCATGGAGGGGGGAACATTTGTAGTTAGGCTTGGCCTCTTTTAAAAGTCCATGCAGTCATCTTAGTTCTGTCAGAGATAATGGACCCAAAACACATACACTTTTTCCTTCATGTATAATGCTGCTTCATAGTTAGGATTATTTAGCTTATCCATTACCTCAGTTGTCTGAGGACACACTGTAAAAAAACTATAGAGAGGCATTTTAGGCTATGTGGATGACTTCAACATAAGGAAAGCATGACTAAGGGCTGAGAGAATGTGCAGTGAAAATTGCCCTCTTTAGGCTGAGGAAAATTCCCAGAAAAACGAGGCACGCGGGAAATGCCTGGCTCTTAACACAGCTGGTTGTACAACGTTTGTGCACAGAGAGCCAGCCCTCTGTATATAAATGCATCATATTTTGGGATGTATCTGATAGAAAATACAATCAAAGGACCTTGCTTTTATCTCCTTTTCTCTGCCCTGGAGTCAATCTGGCCAGGCACATGTACTTAATGACTTCACATAATAGAAATACAGAAAACCACATGGGTCTGCAAAATGCCCTGATTGTGTCGTGTTGATGCATTTCTGCTGCATCCACAGCCTCCCTGTGGGGCAGGTTTGGGGTGTTATTGCCTGGGCACTCTCTCAAGTAAGTGGTTTTTGAAATTTTACTGCAACAGTCAGGCATAGTTATAACAGCGATGAAAGCTTGCAAATATTATTTCCTTTTTATCTTAAGAGCTGAGGAAGAGAGTAATCTTGTGTTGTCAAACCTCCAGTTAGTAATAAAAGCTTTCTTGTGGTGGTGTTCCAGCTAGCTGAGATCCCAGTACCACTATCACAGCTGTGTCCTCAAACTCCTGTGCTACTTTGCCTCACTTTCTCACTCAGGCTTTCTGATTTGTTTCTGAACTGATTCCACCACCGTTTGTGTGCTTTTTAATACTGAAAACAGTCCTTTTAATGTGCCCTTGGCATCATCTCCCAGGATCCCAAAGCTGGTCCTTGAGGCACAGGGGCCCTGCCACTTGTCCTTTATCTGCTTGCTGGTGTATTTCCCACTTCAGCATTTTGCAGAAGCAAATGAATGGGAGACTTGTCTTTACCCTTCTGCTTAAGAATTCTTTCATCATTTCATATGGAAACATTTCACAGAGATTCACAATGTATTTCTGATGTTCCTACAAAAACCTACAATATCAAAATTCTGTTTTCAACAAGGAGTGGAGAGAGAACATCTGCTTGTGAGCTTAGTGAAATCCAGACATAGTGGCTTTTCTTCTACTGATACATGTATTTTAGTGCAGATTGAATGAATGTTTCCTTAGTCAAGACTTAAAAACATTGTATAGGAAGGAAAAGGGAAGCTGCAGGTGGAGGCTCTGGTTTCCAGGTAGAAGAGCCACACTAGGTGCAGGACATCTGCAACATCAAGGAAACAGAATAAAACTCATCCTGGCAACATAACAGAAACAAAATTATAAAAAAGAAAATCAACTGTGCTAAGCATACAAAAATACAAAATTACATCTGGTGAAGTAAAGGTGCAAGGATTTTTGCCCAGAGAAACACATTAACCTTTTAAGGAGGTAGATGTGTCCTTGGGAACTTGGGAAAGTTTCATAACATGAGAAGGAACAAGAAATGACAATCTGATAACACTTCCTCAAGAATGCATGGCATTCTTTGTTGAGAGTTTCATGTTCTCCACGGGATGTGGATGACTCAGGCTAGAACATGAAAAATGTGGACCTATAAAGGAATTACTTACCATAGGTGTGGGCAAGCATGAGTTCTTTGTTACTTCCCAGTATGTTGTGTAGACCCTGTTCTGAATCAGCTACATTTCCTTAGTAGTATTTCTTTAATGAATGAGAAGTAGTACAGATGAATGACCTTAGAAGCAACTTAATGGCAAACTTAACTGTGCCTAAAATTGAAGTCTGCTTTCTGCTGTGTGATATAAATCTCTGGGTTCTCCCTGAGAAGGGAATTTAGTTGAAAAATGTTGTTAACAAAAGACCAGGTTTTTCTAAAGATACTGTTAATGTGAATATTTTAAGTTGAAAAAAAAGCTTTTTCTTTCTGTTTGCATCTTTGCATGTATGTGGGCACACAGGTGGGCTGGAGGAGAAATGGAAACACTTGCAGTTTGCTTAGGCTTTCAGTAAGACCAAAGTTTTGGACTTTGAGTCTTGTTCAGTTCTGTGTTATTCTTGGTCTCTGTGAGCCTGAAGCTGATGTAAAGCTGGAATGCTACAACTGGGAATCAGGCATCTTGTCTTCAGGCTTTTCCCATCCTTAGTAAAATGGATCTGCTCCAAAACATGGGATTGCATGCTTGTCGTGCCCTGAGTGTCTCTGTCTCTGAAATTCCAGCCAGCCAGGGTCTACATTTGTGTATTTATACCCAAGCCTCTGCAGGCCAGCAGCTCTCCTGTGCAAGGCAGGCATTGTGCTGTCCCCCTGGGAACGAGGATTAGCACAGACGTGCCTGCTCACCCCCCAGCACAGGTGCTTAGTGAAAGAGAAACTGCCTGCAAGGCAGAACAGAGGTCCTTGAAAGGAATTAAGATTGGGCTGATATCCAAGCTGGGAACCATTCCTGTCCTGTTTGGTTTAATTCATACTCATTACATAAATACTGAACAATGGTTGCTTTTTTTTAATAGGTGCTGAGCACCTAGAGTCTCAATCAGTGTCAGGAGCAGTTTTGCATACTCAGTGTGCAATCCTCGAGGAAAAGACCCCACAGAGGATGCTTACCAAGTGCCCTGCTTAATCCTGCTGCTTGCAGGAACCATTGCGCAAAGGTTTTTTATGGCTCTTTTCAGTTAGGTTTAGTAGATTCTTCCATAAAGGCAGAGATAAAAGGAAATATCTGTACTTGCTGCACAGCAAAATGGCCCTTGACTGCCCTGGCCATAACAATTAGCTATTTCTGTTCTCCCATTACTTTGGGGTTGCTTGATTTGATGTAAATAGCTGCCCTTTGTCTCCTGGCAGACCATGCAGCAGATGAGCGACCACCGCTACGACAAGCTGACAGTGCCTGACGACGCGGCGGCAAACTGCATCTACCTGAACGTCCCCAGCAAGGGCCACGTGCTGCTGCACCGCGCCCCCGAGGAGTTCCCGGACAGCGCCAAGGTGAGGGCTGCCAGCCAGGGACGGGGTGGTGTGAGTGCCACAGCCAGAGGGCCACGTGTGCCACCCTGATTTTTAAAGATTTTCTAGGCCTTCTGATGTTTACATTCTTGTAGCAAACTTTCTCACACGCTTTCTGTAAATAACTTATTGTTTTGCATTCTTTTATGGAGGAGGAGAAATTTGATGGACTGTTGGTTTGTGCAGTGTCATTGGAGAGGTGGCACTTTCACCCTCCAATCCACTGTCACTTTTGGAAAATTGTAAATGTTGGAGTCAGAAAATAAACTTCCCTTTTCTTCACTTTGAGAGCAGCAGTGTGTGCTCTTGTATTGTTTTGTGTCCTGTAGCGACACATGTGCACCATGGATGTTCCTGCTGATTAACAGTGTTGGGATGGCTTGGCACCTGCTGGCAAATCCATGTTCTGTAAATACTTAGAGAAAGGGGAAAACAGAGGTGTAAATGTAATGATTTTTCCCTTGCATTTTTTTTTTCCTGAACAGGTATTTGAAAAGCTGAAGGACCACATGCTGATCCCAATAGCTGCCACAGAACTGGCCAAAGTAGATGGGTCACTCACCTGTTGCTCTGTGCTTATTAACAAAGCTTCAGAATGATGAGTTTACAGAGTCCCTCCCTTGTAACTGGCAATAATGTTACACACAAGGTAGACGAATCTGTATCCACACTTTTATTGTTTTTATTGACAATCTACTGTACCACTGTGCTACTAACCCTTGTTTACAGATTTTTTGCATTGTGATTTTTATTATGTCCTTGCAGATGGTATTTAAGGTGGATGTAGGGTTTGTGGGGAGCACATAACTCTGAAGTAAGTTAGTCCCATGGGCTAGCAGAAGGCAATTATAATGGCTAACCCTTAACTTTAGTGATTTAACATATCTGTGTGAAAATTTCATGAAACCTGGCTAATTCTCAATATTTCAAGCACCTCTATTGTCTTTACACTGTTCTCTTCTGTCTTCTTTTCTCTTGCTTCCTTGCTCTACATGTGTTTTTCCTTCCTCAGTCTCCTACTTTCAGTGGTGCAAAGTATTAGGGGGACTGAAGAAAACTCAGTGGGCTCATGAACCTTGTGTGGTAGGGAAGCTTAGCTGGGACACTGGGCAGGGGATTGTGCTCACTGTCCTGGTCACATCACAGTGCTGCTGCTGGGCAGAGTTGTGGCTGGAATCCATTTCAGACACCAGGGACCAGCTTTGGAAAAGCTTCCTCTGATGGGAGCATCCAAGGGCAATGCCTGCCTGGGAAACCTGAATGACAGGAGAGAGTAGTGCAGCCACACAAGTTGTCTCCTGCAATTCAGGTTCCAGTTTCCTGATAAGACCATGACTTTCAATGTGGTGAGAATGGAAGAGGAGGTTTTTTAAAAGGCCAGATCCTAGGAAGCCTCTGGACCACAAAAATTAAATGCAGAGATGCAAAAAAAACCTAAAGTATGGGGGAGTCAAATCTCTTTGTTTACATCTTAAAATTTGTTTCTCCTTTCTGTTTTCTCTTCATTTGGAGGCCACTTACTAGCAAAATTCAAAAGAAAAGGGTGATAGAAGGAGTTGAAGGACAGCTATTCCTGGATTATGCCCATGAATAAGGGAAACTATTTTTTCCTGGAAGATTGTAATTTTTTCTTTATCTGCCCTTGGGACAGTTTTCCTTGGAACAATAACATCTTATATTTTTTTTTAGTGGCATGAATATTCACAGTGGTATTCAGTTAAGACAAATATAATTTTTGTAGCAAATTCCTCAACATGTTTACCCACTGAGTCATGGCTTTTTTTATTTTTTTTTTTGCCACCGCAAAGTGAAGCACACACCATTGTATTCACATGCTTCTTATTAAATAATTTGTAAACTAAGGATAGGAGCAATTCCCAAACAGAGGCAGCAGTGGGAACTCTCCAGAGACTGACAAATAGTCTGAACATGTTATCAGCTTCCTAGACATCTCCTCCACCTTTCCTGAACCACTTGTGGTGTGTTGCTGAGGTACAGTAGGAAGTGAGTGAGGGGGCTTGGGCAATGTGGTCTGCAGGAAAGCAAACAGAATTAACCAGATGCCCACTGGGATACCCTTTGGAAACCTGTTTTGTACAGCCATAAGGAAGGAAACACAAGTCCTCATACTTGTAGGTTCTCTCTGGCATATCTCACACTGCATCTCAGTTGTAATGAGATGAAAACCTCCTGGCAGCTGCCAGAGTACACCTGATGCTTCGTGGGTGCTCTGTTTGCTGTGATGACACAAGAGAAGAGAGCAGTGATGAGTGAATATAGTGTATGTGTAAAGAACATGGCCCTAAGGAAGTTCTTCAGGCAGCCAAACAGCAAGTGGGGGGGGTTTCCTATTTATGGCTCTCCTGTCCCAAAGGGTGTTCCTAATGTTCCCTCTTTATCTCTTCCATTCCCATGCACCATCATTTAAACCTGAGCCAGGTGATCAGGCTCTCAGGATGTAAATGTTGCAGTGGGGAATCTTTTTTCTGCCTTCCCTTGGTGCTTTTTAAATATTTGATAAAGTATCACACATTTCAAAATAACCTGACATTAGACAGAGATTTTGTGCCAAAAAGTGGCCCTGCAATATTGAGCTGTGAGCTCCTAAAGGCAAGCTGTGCTCTGTTAAAAACCTGTGCAGCTGTGGGAGCTGTCAAAGCTGAAACAGCCCCCCCATCCTGACTTGTCCATTTGTCCCTGGCCCCCATCCATGTCCTTCAGTCCCTCTACCCTCCTCTTGCTAGGGAGCCAGAGCATCCAGCTACACTGGTAGAGTTAGGCTGTAGGATTTCTATTTTATTTATTGTGAAATATTTCTATAGTGTTGGTTTTGGTTTTTTCTTCCTCCACCCTCTCTCACCTCTCACCTGTCTCCTTCCTCAGACTCCCATTTCTAGTTTGCTCATCAAGGCATGATGAGCACTTTTCTTGTTTAATCCCAAGTGATTTTACCTTCTTGCCTCAGTTCTTACTTGAGTCTTTTTCTTCACTTCTTCCTCACTGTTCACTCCACAGTATCCCAAGCCATGATGGACTATCCTAAACTCACTCCCTCCTTGAGTAGGTGCCAGGAGAGAGGAAAAACTGAGGGGTCTGCTTTGGGTCTGAGCAACTTCTTTTGAGCTGGAGGGATGACAGTCAGCAGGAGCTGTACCCTTTTATTCAGAGGGTAAAAAGGGTGACTCCTCTTTTTAAGATTTCTCCAGAAAAAAAGAACCATTTCTGGTGACAGTGCTGTCACCCTGTGTCCTTGAAAGCCAAAGAATGTGTGACAGTGAATTCCTCTGATTCCCTAGGGGAGGGAGAGGAGGAGTTGGGATTTCAGAGCTGAGAAACAGCTGTATAGACAGAGAGATTGGTTTTTCACCTTTTGCCATTTAGATTACTTTGGCTTCAGGGCTGCATTTTGGTATACAGAAAGCAAGGGAGCAGCTGAGGGATCTGAATTCCTTTAGTTGTTGTATTCAAACTGTCTAACTTCAGGCACAAAATTGAGGTGCTCTAAAACCACACCTGCTTTCTCTCTCTTGGCCTCAGTAGGAATCACAACCGCTTAACATAGATGCTCTAAATTACATCTTAGTCTGATGCCAAAAGTTACCTAAGCTGGTTAGGGGGATCACCCTCACCTCACAGCTTCTCCTGTTAATCTTTATTCTGGCATTAGAAAAAAAAAATATTATGAACACTTCAGTTTATGTATTTGCAGTATGGTACTAAGAACTAAAATCATGTCAAATGCTTCTTGTTCTTGCTGTTTATTTTTCTGTTGCCCAAACAAAGAATTCAGTTGTGAGGACATTTCTGCAGTGACACATGTGCATCTAATGCATTTCCAGTACATTTTGTCACCAGAAAATTTCTCAGATGCCTGATGTAAATCATCATCCTTGATTAATATAAATAATAAAATAAAATCCCAAACCAAAAAAAGGAGCTGAGACACTGAACACTGATAGCTGCCCACATAAAACTCTTTGATAACAACTGTCAGACTGTATGACAGAGCAGACCCGTACTGAAGTTCTTGTGGTAACAGCTCAGCAATGGGGCTTGAATTACTCATCAAAGGATTTTTCCTTTCAGCAATCAGTTTAGCTCAGTTGAAATGAAAGAGCCAGAATGTGCATTATAGGATGTTATCTTTGCTGAGAGTTTAGGGAGATCTGTGATATGTGGGTTTCTTTCTTCTACAGAATGTGAATACAGTGTCTCTCTCTGTAATGAAAATGTGAATGCATACTGTACCTTATGAGATAAACTTGAATTCTTCCATTTATGTATTCTTGTGTTTACCATGCTAATATTCAGTTTTAAATAGATGCCACTGTGTGAAGCTATGCTCTGATTTTTTTTTGTGATTTCCATGTGATAGGAATAGAGCTCATAGGTACCACTATGTCCAGTTTTGGAAACAAAAAGCCAGTATACAGAATGCTGTTTGTTCACAGCAAATTGGAAAATATGGGGAAAAAAAGCTTTTGATTTTGTTCAGCTTCATATATGTTTTATCAATTAAGTCAGAGCCAAATTAATAGAAAACATCAACATCCACATGGAACCATTTGAGGAAGATAATTTACTATTTAAGATTGTCTATTTTTGCTTTTATCAATAAGGAAGCTGAAAAGATAAGCCTGCCTAAACAATGGTAATTGTTAAGTGATTGTGAACAAAGTATCAGTGGACCTCATGTATTTCAGAGAAGTTTTAACTGGACTGTGATGTAAATTGTATGGAGTTGTATGTGAATCGTGTTAGTCACTGTTTTACTTTTATTGTTCTGCAGTGCACAAATGTGACTACTGAGCACAGAAGCATTACATTCATTAAACTTAATCTTGTTGCAGTATATAATTCCCCACTTTTTGTGCCAAAAACATCAATACATTCCATAATCAGTTCTAATAGAGGTTTGCACTTTGATTTAATTTTTTTTTGTGATTCTTGCAGTTTCAATACTATATATCTCCATCATGAAGGAATAAAGTGTCAGTTGTACCCTACCCTGTGTAGTTCATGCTTCTTCTTTTGGAACTGAAAGTTTATGTATTTAATTTGATAGTGTTTCATGCTGTCTTTTTATTTCCAAGCTTATTTCATACCTAGAAGTAAAGCCAATTATAGACATTAGCACTAAAACCCTTAATTCTGTTAGAGGAAATCTTGACTCTTTAAAAACAAATTACTCTTAAATGTAGAGTCTACAATTATAATGTGTAGAGAGGAGATACAGCCTGTGAGTGGTCATGGTTAATTTTATTGCTGTCCAAGGTAACAAAACAGATGTTAGCATAGTACAGTATGATTCTCTGCAGTGCCTGCCTTTACTGTAACTTACAAAAGGTGAAACTACAAAGGTTTAGTGGCATTCCATTATGGTTCAATTACTCACACAGCTCTTGTGTCTTTTCTCCCCCACAATCTCAGGAGCGGCGATTGCACTGCAGGCATTGCTTTGAGGTAACCTGGCAGAGAACTGCATGTGTTATATCTAAACACTCCCTGTGGTGGGCTGCAGGCTGCTCCTGGGGCTGCTCTCTGCCCTCACCCTGGGGCTGCAATGCCAGCAGGGTACAAAGCTGGGATCCAGAGCAGGGTGACCCTGCAGTGACTCTGGGCTCTGTGTGTGCAAGGGCTCGTGGGCCATCACTGCCATCTCCTGGCAGCCCGGGAATCACTGGTTCAAGGCCTCAGTGTTGTTCTTCCAGCTTTTTAAGAAAACCAAGATAATTTAACAGAGTAGGAATTCCTTAATAAACTGTAGCAAAATAATTACATTACTTTCAAACTGTATTTTGCTAGTATAATAGGACTTTAAATAAACCATCATCTATTATTCTCCTTGCCAGAGAAGTAGGGACAAAGGATCTTAAACACAGCCTTCATACTGATTTTACAACATTGGTTACAAGTATGATTTTTAACTAATGTGTTTAAATCAGTGCTGTGTCTAATGTGAATACATTTAGTGTGATGCAATTAGTATTTTAAACTACTTCATTTACATGTCTACAGAAGAGAGTTGGCACCAATTTACCTGAATTTGTTTCTTAATGGCAATGATTAGATGAGTTTTGTGCAAAGGGAAGCCTTCCTGCTGCCTGCACCATTAAAGCCTGGTAGGGTGTTTTGGCATTAAGTCAGCTAAAATATATTCTGCTCTTGTATTTGCTAACCACATGCTCTCTTCCTGACTGCTGAAGTGAAATCATTCCAGTTTGTCTCCTACACGGCTCAGGAATCAGCAGCCTAACCCTCCAGACATCACATGGCTTTGAACTGCACCTCTTGCTGAGCAAGGTTATTAACAAATACTCAAAATCCAGAATGCATGAGAGATATTTTTATCAGCAGTGTTGTATGGAGCCAGCAAAGTCCACAATATAACTCACCTTGAAGAGGAAGAGCTGAAAGGCATGTGATATAATAAACAGGGGTGGGAGTCAGGGGCTGGGAACACGCCTGGCTCTGTTTCAGAAGTGCCACAATCAGTTCTCTTGGAAGCATCAGAGAAGCTGAAAGCTTTCCATGTATTTTGGGTGCCTAGCACAGATTGGGGAGGATCAATGTAGGCACTTGAACTTGGGAAAAAATGGTCAGCCCTGCATCTCTTTGAGCAGGAAAATCGGAGATGAATAGGTAGGTTACTTTGCAGAGATACACAGCTTTGAGAAATTCAAATGCACTACAGAAAGGCTTCTTGGACTGGGAATACCAGGAGGCCATGGGCTGTGAGCAGGTGTGCTCCCAGGTGAGCAGCAGCCAGGGCTGTGAGGGGAGGGTCAGCCTGAGAGTTTGCACTGGCCAGAGGGGCCCTCACAGCAGTGGCGGGGAGTGGAGCTGGCTGGCAGCAGTTTGAGGATTGGCCCTGATTGGAACATCCAGCTCTGCAGAGATCAGCCCTCTCCGCAGGAGCCTAGTCCTTTATTTTTCACGTGTTCTGGGCAGGATCTTCGTGTTTATTTTAAAGCTGGGACTGCTAGCACTGTAAAACAGGTACTGTCATAATTAATAATTAGTATTTCAAGTACTATTGCATTAACAAAGCATGTCAATCAAAGACTTTGCAAATATGTAAAACTACTATAAAACTGGCAGGTTTTCCCTACTGACAGCAAACCTCAGTGTTGATCGCTTCTACTTATGTTCATGTTTATCTGCTGAAAGGACAATTTTAGGAGCGCATAAACAGCCCGAGTTCCACCCGTGCCAGCTGCCAGAGCCCCGATTGCCGCAGTTCAGCGCTCCCTTTCCCTGAGGAGGCGGCGCCGTGTCCCGGCGGGGCCGCGGCTCCCTCTGCTGCTGCCTTGGAGCACGACCCCGTGCACGGAGGGGCTTTGGAACACCGAAACCGGCGGGCACCGCCAGCCGCTGTCATTCGTGCCAGCACGCGCCGCGGGCCCGGCACCGCTCCGCACGCTCCAGCCGCGTTAGCGGAGGGGCTGCCACAGGTCCCGGGAGGCCCGGCGGGGTCAGGGGCGGCTCCAGCCCCAGCCCCAGCCCCAGTCCCAGTCCCAGTCCCGGCCGCGCACCCCCGCGCCCAGCGAGCCGCGCCCGCCCTCAGGCACCGGCACGGCCCCGCGCACGCGCCACTGGGCGGGGCCGGGGCGGAGCGCGGCTCCTCAGCGCTCATTGGCCGGGCGGGGCCGAGCTGGGGCGGGGCCGCGGCCGGTACCGGCTGGGGGCGGGGCGGAGCGCCGGCTCTGAGCGCCCATTGGCGGATGCGGGCGGGGGCGGGGCCCGGGCGGAAGCGCCGCCCCGCGCGGGTTTCCCCAGCGGCGCCGCCGAGGGTTCCGCCATGGAGGGCCCGGGGTCGTGGTCGAGCTCGGGCGGCGCGGGGCGGCCGCTGACGGAGGACGAGATGGCGGAGGTGAAGAAGGATGTAAGTGGCGGGCGGGCCCGGGGCTGGGCGTACGGCCCGGGCGCGGAGCGGCGAGCGGGGCCCGGGCGGGGGAGCGGAAGCGCTGTGGGAGCGGGCGGGGGACGCGGCGCGGGGGCGGCGGGAGGCACCGGCCCGGCCCGTGGCGCGTCCGGGAAGGCGGCGGCGAATCTCGAGCGCGGCTCTGCCCCCCGGAGCCAGGCTGATCATGACCCGCGGACCCCGGGCCGTGCCCGGCCGTGCTGTGTGCCGCTGCCGCCCGCTCGCCCTGCCGGGGCGCGCTGCGGGCTCGGGCTGCGGGGCTCGGGCCGCCCGGTGCCTGCGCCGGAGGCAGCAAACGGGGGGAGTAACGTGAAACCCAAAGCTTGGCTGAAAGTGCGTGTGCTGTCCTGGTGCCTGTAAAACTCTTAGTTAGAAAGCGTGGATTTCTACGTTATGTATACTTAGGGATTTTTTATTGAGGCTTATTGTTCTTTATTTTCTTGAGTTTTCCCCTATACTTATTCATTGATGTCTGGAATCTGATGGAAGACTTCATCCTGATTCGTTCTGGATTAATTTATCTCAACGTGAGACTGGGAAGCAATGTACTAACCAACCTCAAAAAGTGATTGCTTAATTAAAAAAAAAAAAAATGTAAAATCGCTGTTTGTCACTTATTTATTGCCTATCCACGGTTCTGTTTATAATTTACAGTCTCTTATGTTTGATTCATTGGGATTTTTTAATACTCTTTTAAAGTACAGTGAATACTGCTTGTAGTTTGGTTTTTGTTTCTTTTTAGTTTTATGCTTAAGTGATTTCCTTTGAATGCTTTGTCATAGTTCTGTGAGACATGTTTTCAAGCCAGTACTCGTTTCCACAGGGTAATACTGCAATAGGTGGCATTGTGTAGTTACACCAAAAAAGGATAAAAGCCACTTGAGTCAGACACTGTAGGTGTAACACGGCAGGTGTGTTAGTGTGGGTCAGTGACTGAACCCAGGGCTGCAGCTCACAGAAATGCACGACTGTCACTTCAGCCCTTAACCTTACACGTCCTGCCACAGTACTTGGAGGGGAAAGGATGGAAATCTTAGGTAGAAACAAATAACATTTTATCATCAAAATGCAGTCCCATAAATCTGACTTTAGAGCTTCTGCAGTCACATTTTAAATGTTGTGGCTTCATGACAGACTCTCAGAGCTGTTCAGGTAACACCGATGGGATCTCTGCAAGCCAGGGTGCTGTGTCAGCATTAGCACTGTGTGTGACAGGGGACAGCACACCTCAGGAAGCTACAGCTGGCAAGGACATCTTGGTCTGGGCAAGCTTGTCTTGAGGAGGAGTTATAAAGTTTGGAGTCTTGCAGTTAAGAGCTGAGAAGGATAAGGGTGAGCCATATAAAATCACTCATACAATGGAATAGGGTTACAAAAGACACAAAGCAGCCACTAATGTTGTTGAGAGTATGTACATTTATGGATGAAAGTGTATGTGTTTTGGATGTCAGTAATTTGTTGAACCTGTCAATAGTATAAATAATTAGGCTTAAATTTTGTAAATAAATATGTTTATTTACAAACATTTTGAACTGTGAGTACATTCATGCTGCTGCTTTGAGACCACTTTTGCTCAATGCACAGAAAACATCAGTAACTGCAGTATTTTGGAGTTGTGTCTCAATGTGGCAATCAGATGATCAGTGAAAATGGGTGTATTTGTAGACAAAGTGAGTAGGTGCTGTTTGCTATAATTTCATTTTTACTTGACTGTTTTGAAATGTGCTAACCTCAGACCTTATGTAATCACATTTTCTATAAGTTGTCACTGTATTTCTTAACAAGCATTGGAGCTCCTGAGTTCAGTCCAAGAGTTAATGAAAGTGATAATTAGGGAACAGTTCTTAAAAAAAACTTTTTACACTCAGAAAAATCTCAACTAAGTAACACAGCAGCAACCTTAAAAAATCTCTTGCTAACCTGCATCAAAATCATATAGGTTCCAACTACAGGCTTCTAAATGATTTGAAATGTTGGTTCATAGCAGTTTGTTTTGCTTTTCAGGCTTTGGAAAGGATGCGTCCTTACCTGTGTGATAAGATCATAGCTGAGAGACACTTTGATTACCTGCGCTCCAAGAAAATACTCACCAGGGAGGACACAGAGGAAATTTCTGCTCGATCTTCCAGCAGGAAAAAAGCTGGGAAGTTGTTGGACTACTTAGCAGAAAATCCAAAGGGACTAGATACTCTGATTGAATCTATCAGGCGAGAAAGAACACAGAACTTCCTGTTACAAAAGATAACTGATGTAGTGCTGAAAGTCAAAAATGAAAAGCTTGAAGCTCTTAAAGGTAACACATTTTTAATAATGTTGTGTAAGACATAGGTTTTATTTGGAGGGTCTGCAAAATTAAAATCCAAAACTAAAATCTTCCTCTGGTATTTGGAACAACATGTTTGGAAATATTACCAGTTTGTGTTTAAGGTCCTAGAGCATGTACCCTGGCTTTATCTGAAACATCCACCATAATAACAAGTAGCAAAAAAATCCCCTATTGTATTGTTATGATGGATGAATCTGTCTCCACATTTCAGTTTTGCTTTTCAAAAATGGGTGGTTATGTTCCATTTTGCATTTCTCTTCAAGCTGTTTGCTGCAGGGGCAGGATGCTCTGGTTTAGTTAAACTGTGTCTCAGCAGATGTGCAAGCAAATGCAGCTTGAGGGGAGTTCCCCTGTATGCCTTCACTGCCACAGCTTTAAGGAGACACTGTAAATACATGTGTGTGTTTTTCCATACAGGCTTAGAGGTTTTGTTGACACCCAAACCTTGAAGTGACTGTGTGCACTCATAGTTTAGGGCAGAGAAAGAAAGTACAGGCTTTCTACACCAAAAGTGTTACTTCCCCTTCCACACCCATCAAAAGGCAAATAAAGAAGGAAGAAGTATGGTCTAACCACAGAGATGAAGGGCCTGAGGTTTGCTCTGGCTTCAGGTAAAATAGCCTTAAATGCTGTCCATGTTGGAGCAGAACCAGCAGGTGAAGCTCTTAAAAGTTTGAAGAACACAGTGAGAAAAATCTAAAAAAAGTTGGGCCAAAGGGCTAAAGTGACTTTCTAAAATGAACTTTTAAGTTACAGTGCATTTTTGTCAAGCACTATCTGGTACTGAGTACAGAGAAACCATTCATATCAGCCTAGATAACCTGCATGTTTGTTTTCTAATTTGTCAGGAATTCTGGATGTCACAGATGAGATGAAGGGTTAATCTGTTGAAAATATGGACAGTTGATTTTTGACAGTCTTACTGATATTAAATCACAGCACAGTTTAAGATGTCCTCATACTGTAATTAAATCCACTATCTGTTTTTTTTGTCTTAGGTTTAAGCTGCAGCACCTGTATGACCTCACTGTATGGAGGAACAAATAATCTTTCTAGATCATTTTCTGATGAATCAAATTTCCTGGATAAAACAAAAGACAAAGAATCTACCCAGATACATCACCCAGAAGAAGATTATAGCACCGCCGCATTTGTGTCTGCTGTGTCTCTTCATTCAATGAATTTGCCAATTGCAGAGATGGGAAGTTCACAGTGCAGTGTTTTCTCAGCCACCCTCCCGGGGCCTGGGGACCCTGGTGCACCCCCGCTGCCCCCAGAGCTGCAGGCAGAGCAGCAGGAGCCATGCACCAGTTCAAGTGACAATTGCTTTTTGCCTTTAAGGTCACGTTCTGTTCAGCCACAGTGAACACAGAGACTTTCCTCTGTTCCTCTGAATGGTACTGAAACTTTGTGGGATGGCTCATAAAGGCTAAAAAATGTTTTCAAACTGTTAGGAAAATTGGAGGAAATAATCTATGCAATTTCTGTTTTAACTTTGTAATTGTGTGATGCTGGTGCTGCTTGACTTTTTTGTTTTGTTTTTAGGGAGCTTTGTACAAAATACTGTGGTGTTACAGCAACAAATGTTTGTTTTTTAAACCAATGTGTATAAGATTTCACATTTAGTGTATGAGATTTCATACCAGCAGATACTTTAGCTGGAATTACAGAACAAATGGGTTTTTTCTTTCTGCAGAAACTAACAAATCAACTTTTCTTAATGTTTCTAGGAAAGATGGTTAGGAAAAGTCCTGAATATGGAAAAAAATCTGAACTAAAAACTTAAGCTTACTTACCAAAAAGCTTAAAGTCATTTACCAAGTTAAATGTTTCTCACTAGGATAAATTCTGCTCTCCATGTATATGTGTGCTGCTCCACTTGCAAAAATCCTCACAAATCTGGCCAAATCATGCTTATTAGCAAGGAGTTTCTTCCTTGTGTGAGCTTTGTCCTACTGGTACATCAAGAGGCATCAGTATCACAAATACACTTCTGCAGCCCTCAGCCTATTCTTCTTGTGTATTAGTTAAAGATTCCAGATTTGAGATGCACTTTAAATATAATTTCTCTTTAGTACTGGAAAAGGAATGTAAACTGCTCTACTGGCATTGTGAGGGCTGTAAGAACACATTACTGTAGGATGCTATTAAGGAGCAAAGCTTGTATGCTTTGTCCCACTAGGGAAGTGGAGGAGAAGCTGTGTGACACAAAAGTATCTGTACCTGAAGGACTCTTGGAAATGTGGCACTTCAAATACCTCCTCTTCAAAGCAGACAGACAGGTTTACATTTCAAATTGTTTAGAGTCAAATGCATTCTTTTTCAACATGGGAAGGTTCTCATTTCTTGCCACCATGTAACACTGTATTCCTCTCATACTGGAATTGTAGCCTACCTTTTGTGCACGTGCCTACAATAATTTCAAAATGACCTGGTGGATTCTTAATTTGACATGTATACAGCTGTGTTCTGCAGTACTACACTTTAAAGGGATGGGATGTTTTCAGTATATCAAAGGGTAGGTTTGTATTGAAGGTCCTCAGTTATTTTGGCTCTCATAGTGTGTACAGCCATGGAATGTAATGGCACTGCACACCAGGGCAATATAACTAAACTGTTCTCCTTGTGTGGAGACAAGCCACCTGCAGGACCTCATGATAGTCTCTATAAACTGTTCTTCACAATTATTCTGTTTTGAAAGCAGATTAAAATAAAATGCAATGTTCAACTACCCTCCATCCCGAGTGTATGAACATCTTACACCTGAGAAAGATGTGTTTATAAAAATCCTTGTTTTTCTTGTTTCCTTGTTTCTACATCTACAATCATATAGTGTCCAGGCAGTGAAAATGCTTTTCAGTGGAACTGCTTAGATGAGATGGCACTCTGGAAATTAAGTGCCTAAATATGCAAGCCAAACTTTGTTCTTTAACAAGAAATTAAGGATAAGGGTGAACTCCCTCTCCCATTAACTTGAATTGTAGTTGCCTGTACTTGGGATGTCTAGAAAGTGATTTGTCTAAATGTAACCACTTAAAGAGCTCTGCTTAGGCTTGAGTCCCTTCCTGGGTTCTTGTAAAGAGAAGAGAGTGAGCAGGGTTGGCCTTCACAGAGAAAATGCACCAGCTCAGGGTGGAGGCTGCCTTGCTGCTCCCCATCCTGTCCCGTGCAGTGTGCAGGGACCACTCCCAGTGGAGCCTGCAAACCTGAGACCTTGAGTGAATGTATTGTCTTTCCAAATGTCTATAATGTGCCTTTTTAAAACGTATTTTTATCACAACTTTTGGAATAAATTCTTTTCTACAATTGCCTGTTTTTCTGTCTGCCTCTCTCATTTTAAAGATGTACAGGTTGCAAGAGCAATTCATGCCATTACCTTGATGTGTGGTTTTGGTTTTGTGTGTGCGGGAGGCTTTTGTTCTCCTTGTCTTTTTAGAGAAGTCTGGTGGAAAGAGTGACTTGATGTGAAATGCCTGTGCTATGCACTCAAGAGCAGTCTGTAAGGGAAACATGCATGTGAAATGAACAGCTCTGCTGCTTAAGTAGTTTCTGCAGTTCATGACTACTATTACTAACCTGATTCTTGCTTTTTTTCAAATGACTCTATTGCTCAACTTCCTACGGATGTGAGAAGAGTTGCTTCCAACCACGCATACCGATTTCATTCTTAAATTAAGTTTTTTATTAATAGCAGGGGAGAAACAAAAACTTTGAGTGCTGAGAAGCATGACTTGAAAAAGGATTTGCAAATGCTGCAGGCACTGTGGTGTCTCACTTCAGCGACTGTTTTCATTATACTTTGTGTATAGGTCTTACTTCAAAATAATGACATGGTATTGATTATGAGAGATCGGCTGGATATGGCTTAGCATCTTTACAGTTAAGGAAGTGACCTTAGTATAACCAAAACCCCTTCCTCAGATCTTATCCTGCTTCTGGTAGTAGAAGTAATCTGAACATAGAATCATAAAATATGCTGAGTTGGAAGGGACTCATGAAGATCCCGGAGTCCAATTCCCAGCCCTGCACAGGACATCCCCAAGGGTGAGTGGCACCCTGCGCCTGAGAGTGTTGTCCAAGCCCTTCCTGAGCTCCGTCAGGCTGTGCTGTGACCGCTGCCCTGGGGAGCCTGTCCCAAACACGCTCTAGGTGAAAAAGCTTTTCTGAACCTGCCCTGCCCTCCATCCCCTTAGAGCAGCACCAGTGTTTTAGCCGATGCAGTAATGTGTGCATGAGTCAATCACAAGGGAGGTCTAGTACAAACTTGGTCCAACAATTTTGAAAAATCTCTTTTGGTAAAGATACCTCCTGGAGCTGCGCTGATCAGCGCTGTGCCTGCCCTGGGTTAGCCGGTGGTCGGACATTAAGGAAAACGTGTTTTCCCTCCGCTTAGCCTGCAGGTGTAGAAAGGGAGAAATGAAGGTTGGCTCGGTTTCGTGTCAGATTTTCGCTCTCTGGTCACTGGAAGGGAAGCCCCCGGTACGGCGGAGCCCTCAGGCCCCGTTTCCCGCTCCGCTCCGCTAGCCCCGCGCAGCCCCGGGCCGGGCTCTGGCAGCCGCGGGCCGGAACCCTCGGCGCGGGCGCGGTTTCCGCGGGCGGTGCGAGGCGCGGCCCCGCCATGGCGGCGGAGGGGGAGGACCCGCTGGGCTATTTCGCGGCCTACGGCAGCTCCAGCTCCGACTCGGAGCCCGAAGAGCCGCAGCCCGACGAGCGCCCGGCGGGAGCCGCCGCGGCCTCGGGGGGCACCCCGGGGCGGCCGCGGCTGCCGCCGCCCGACGAGCTCTTCCGTCGCGTGTCGCAGCCGCCCGCCTTCCTCTACAACCCGCTCAACAAGGAGATCGACTGGGAGAGCCGCGTGCTGCGGGCGCCCGAGGAGGTGCGGGGGGCGCGGGGTGAACTCAGGCGGCGCCGGGGCCGCCACGGGCCCCCCGGGCCGCCGTGACGGGCGCTCTGCTCTCTCCCGCAGCCCCCCAGGGAGTTCAAGGTGTGGAGGAGCAACGCCGTGCCCCCGCCTGAGACCTACAGCCCGCCCGAGAAGCCGCCGCCGCCGGCCCCCACCCTCGACATGGCCATCAAGTGGTCCAACATCTACGAGGACAATGGCGACGACGCGCCCCGCCAGGCCGGCAAAGCCAAGTTCCTGCCGGACGAGGAGCAGGAGCCCCTGGAGTCGGGTGAGCCCCGGCTGAGGCGGCTGTGCCTCACACGGAGGGAGGCTCGGGCGCTGCCGGAGCCCGGCCGGGCGGGCGGGAGGCTGCCCCGGGTCCCGAGGGAGCTCTGCCGGCCTCTCCTGCTCCGCCGCTGCCCACGGCAGAGAGCCTGGCCGCAGGGCTGGGGCACTGCAGGGCCGGTGCTTTGGCTTTGCTGGATCCAACACAGACCCTCGAGCAGCCCCTCTGCTCCTCTCCCCCTCTGTCAGTAGCAGGGAAGCGTTAGAGTCTGTGGCGCTGTAGTTCTGTGAAACCAACAGGTTCACTCATGGTGCTGCTAAAGCAGAAGGTGGTGTAAAAGCTTCAGGTGCTTTACACTAAGGTGTTGGCCTTAGTTGTAGATGTAGGTCAGATTATTTCTATAATGTTTGCAAAACTTGGGGTCCAAAAGAGGAATCAAATGGAAGGTCCGTGGGACAGATTACTGAAGAAAATATTTGCTATCCTGTTCACTTTCTGTGATGGTAAAAGCTGTAATGGTAGTTTAGGTAATAAAGAAATGTTTGATAGGTGGGTGGATTTTTTTGTTTTTAATTGCTGGAGAAAGAGAATAGCAATAACCAAGAGAACAGAACCAGAAGAAGAAATTCTGAGCTTTCAGAACACAATGCTTTAATTCATTGGTAAAGTTGTGAACAAAGCTTTTCCAAAAGAAGGATTTTTTTGCTGTCTTGCCTGATCTTTGGTTCTGGGTGTTCTTTCCCAGTAGCAGTTTTTGTTTTTCTCCGTGTGTTCTATGTTTTCCCTGTCCATGCATTTCTCTTAGTCAGCCTTCATCCAAAGGAAGAAGGTAAAATGTTGATTTTGACATTATTTCCTGCTTCAAAAATGTAATTTTCTAGCTTTTTCTGTTAGCTAGTCAAATAATAATTTTTTTAGAACAGGTACTGTACAGTATCATAAAGCCTCTTTTCAGTTACCTGCAGTGGTTTGTGGCAGTGGTAAGAAGTAACCATTCCTGTTCTGCCCACATATTGTGTGCATTCAAAAAATGAGGATGTTGTCAGTTAATGCTACAGTGTCTTTTTTCAAGCCGTCTCAGATGTGGTTAAGTCAGTTATTCTAAGACAGGGTGGTGTTTAAGACAAAAAACTGGCTTTGCTGATCTTGATTAACTCTTTCTTTTATTTAAAGATGGTGAAAAAGACGAGGAACCAGCTTCTGCTAAGAAACGTAAAGTAGAGTCTGGAGAACAGGCAAAGAAGAAGAAGAAGAAGGTATAAGCAGGATTTGTTTTGGATTTAGACATAATGAGAATTTCAAGGAACTTGGATTCCTCTGCTGAGATGGGAAACAAATACTGTTTACTGCATTTCTCTCTCGGGTAGGGAATTTTATTTCTGTAGTGTGCTTGCCTTTTGGAAAGCACAAAATTAAATGGACAGTGTTGTGGTAGAACTTGTTTACTGAACAAAATTTAAACCTGTTTATTTGAAACAAGGATTTAGATGAAAGATTCATTGCCATGGATACTTGTGCTCATGCAGGTTACAGGGCTTCACAATATTTTGTTTATCAAGAAACCTGGTAACGTGCGTTCTTCTGGACTGACTTTTCCATTGTGTCAAAACCTTTTATAAAGGAGTATATACTAAAGATTTTTTAGGTACTGGTCCGTGATATGTTCACATAATGTTGTTTTTAAATATATGTATAGACTGCAAATAGTCACTGGAATAAAACTACATTTGAAAACATCTGTGGTATAAATATTGCATTGCATGCTTGGTGAATAGGAGCAATGAATTGTGTATTATATGCCATTCACTGATATGTGACTTAACAGATTCCTCAGGGCTTTTTTGTTCAAATAAATACACAACTACACATTGAAAAAAAAATGGACCTAAAACTGAATTTAATATTTTGTAGTTATTTTAATGTTATGGTATGTTCATCAGTGAAACATGAGACTAACTGATGGAGGGAGAATTGAAGCATGTAATGTGTTCTTCCAGAAACAAAAAATAGAATCAAGATATTTATGTGGACAAAAATTATGACAAAGCTGTGATAGAGTCTTTGCTGCCAAATTGTATTTATTTCAGTACAAACAGTTGGTATTCTTCTCAAAGTGCTAGCCAGTGTATGTTTCATTTGTGGTATGCTGCTGAATGGGGTTTTGGGTCTGTATATGACAAGGTACCAGCAGGTACCAGCTTGCACTGGATTGGAGAAAAGGTTGCTGTATATTTTCAGATAAAGATTCTGTGCCTTAGAAAATCTGCAGTGAGATTAGTGCCTGCTAATAGAGATTAATGTAATTAAATTGTTAATGTAAAAATTTTTGTTTTCTATTTTTCTTCTGTCTTGGACTAGCTTTACTTTAGCAGAGCAGATTCTGTATACATATGTGCTAATATGATGTTAATATTTTTAAGTGATTTTAAGAGATTTTTTTTAACGTCAATATATAGAAATTGTGGTGTATTAATTTTCAGTGAATATATGAAGTTGTTAAGAAGTTATGAGTTATGCAATTCTAGCCTTGGCAGTGTGATAATGCTTTCTCTGGATCCTTGTCTACCTGCAGACTGCATCTGCTCCTTGCCACTTTCACAGGCTGTGGGGCCAAATCTGTGATATTTGACACAGATGAGGGCTCCACCTTTCCTATTGCAACCCAGACACCAGCCACTGTCCTAGCAAGCTGCAGGGTGAGGGATACTGTCATGGCAAAGCTTGTGGAGTGCCAGCTCTCTGTAGGATTTCTCAAAGTACTCCAGCTGCATTTTTGGGTTTTACAGTAGTTGTGTTTGCTAGTGCAATGCTCCTTGAAGAGTGTTACAGCTGAAGGTTAATGTCACCAGCTCTGGAGATAGGATGCATTCCCATGACTGCTGTGACCAAGGAGGCTTTTGTCCATTTATTTTTTGTTATTCCACAGGGCAGCTCAGGACGTTATCCTGCCAATTGCTCCTTTTGTTTTCAGACCATGTGATACATGTAGTATCCGGTTTTCTTGAAGATAACACCATCTGATACTCACTTTCCAAGGAGAAAACCAGCCTGTCTAGCTTGGGAGAAGAACAATTAATTGTATTTTTTGCAGGTTGAGGGAATCTTCGTGATAAGCAGAGACCATGGCAGCTTCCCTGTTTAGGAGAAATGGCACAAAAACTCTTTGCCTTTTTCTGAAGTAAGACATCTGAAACAAGGTTGTGAGAGCCTGTGTGAAGCTGAATTATCTGGATAGATTGGTTCTGTAACTGGAAGTTTTTTGGTAGAGATGCTTCAGTGCATCTTCAGAAAGAGATGATGAGAGAAGTGGTACAATGCTGCAGCTTCTGAAGCAACTCAAAAGACTTCAAGAAACAGAATTTTATTCAGTTTAGGACAGCTAATAATGAAAATTTGTCGACACATCAGGCACTGTGAAATGTGAGTAAACACCAGCTTAAACTGATAGCTCAGATGTTCAGAAAATCTCTGACTATAGAACAGTTTATCCTGGATTATCTTTCAAGGGAAGACTGTGATAGTGAACATACACCCTTGCTGACAAATTGGGAAGATTGCCTCTGAAAATTAGTGCTCTATTAACTCATAATTCTACTATGTTTATGATGAATCAAGTATGGTTACAATCATTATGTGTATTGGGGGAAAAAAGGCAGTAAAATTGCATACAGGTTTGATTTGAGGAAATTCTCTTAAAAATTTGTCAAAATCAGAAAAATAGTGTCTGGAATGCAATTAATTTGCAGTGAGCACATTGCATTGCTTCAGATGGTGGCACAATAGCAGCTGCAGTACTTGGCTTTCCTGGAGATGCAGGATGATCTGGAAAAGAAGAATTCATATACTTAGTATAGAAGTAAAGGTAATGGTGAGGGTAATGGCAGGCAGTGCTCCTTCCCAGAAGAGCTGACAGGGAGGTTGTGGAAAAGCATCCCTCTGTTACTGTGCTGTTCTGTTCTTGATGCAGACCACTGCTCTTGAAGTGCTGATTTGTTAACAGATAGTTTGGGATAAGCTTAGTGCAGCCAATATGAAAGTAAGCCCAGAGAAATGTAGTGTGTTCCATGAAGAGTGATTTATTGTGAACCTGGAGCCAGCACAGGAAGAGGGGTTTTATCATTGGAGAGAAGGAGAAGCTGTGCAGTGCTGGCTCGGTCTGGTGACAGGAAGCTCCTTTGCCAGCTTGCTAATCTTAGAGAATCAGGACAAAAAGATGCAATGTTTTCAGTCTTTGCAGGCTTGAAAGGTTCTTGTTCCTGTTTATGTGTTAGTTTGCTCATTTTATCCAAGCCCCTTTGGCCACTGGGCACAGATGTTTGTGCTTTTGCTTTGGGTGTGGATTGGATGTGAGAACAGTGCAGGACTGTCTTAAAAGCATGGAGGATGATTACAGCTGAACTCTGTGTTCTTGCAGGATAAATGGTTGTACCAGGTGAAAGGGACCCTGGCAATGGCTACAGCTGTGCAGCATTTCCATTTTGAGAAATGTTGTTTAGGGACAGCCACAATTCATTGTTAGACTGGAAGAATCTGAAAGGTTGTTTTCCCAATGCTGGACAAACGCCAGGACCTCGGGCCTGGGCACAGCCATGGTGGTACCAGTGCCCTTACAGAGGGGCACTGCTGACAGGCCAGTTGCTCTTGCAGCAGCTGAGTGGGAATGGCTGTCCAGGCATGCTCAGGAGGAGATGCCAACCCCTGTGTAATTCACAAGAGGGCAAATGTTAGAGGAAAAGAATTCTCAAAAACACTAGCACAAGATGTGATTAGAAAACCCTTGAGCAAATGGAGGCACCTTGCTAAGAAATCTGATTCCATTACTGCCAAAGGCATTTTCTGGCTGCACTGACTGAGGTGAAGTCCAACAAATGATGTAGCAAGAGGCAGTTATTAGCTGGGCAGGCTGTGGCTGTCTCAGAATGTCAAGACTGAAGCAGAAGCAGGATTTTTGTCCAACAAAATATTGACAGAAAACTGCTGAGAAGAAATACTGTGTCTTCATTGCACAGGAGGCTTCCTGTGAGACATGGGAGTCTCAGGGAGTAGTTCTGGGACAAATATGTTGGTAGCAGTGGGCTGCTTTCTAACAGTTTAAAAGTCATAATCAGGAACCAATAAATAGCAGGAATAATGGAGGGATAAAGATTGCAGTGAGCTAGTTCTTTATGCTGAGAGTATCAGACCAAAGGAACATCATCTCCAGAGGAGTCCACAGAATTTGTGTCACTGTTAGAAATGTGCAAAGATTGTTTGGGGCTGGAAGGCAGAGTCACAGCAGAGATTGGAATAGGTTTGTGCTGCTGAGTCCTTTGAACTGTTTTCTTCAGGGCACTTCTGAAAAAAGCAGGAATTTTCAGGGAAGCCTGTGCCTGTGGAGCTCAATTGATGTAAGAATGTAATGAATTCAATGAATGGAGATAAGCATTTTTTGTTCTTATCAAATAATTTTATCAAGGCTGTTCATTTAGAAGATGAAGTGGTCTTCATCTTTAGAATGCTTTAGTCTTGGTAGCTTCAGAAGCCAAAGATGTATTTGCTTTGCTGCAGCTGTGAGCAGCAGCACAAGAACTCTGTATTTTCTTGTCTTCTTACAAAGTAAACTTGTTCTAAGGAGCAAACCCTGATTTTCCATCCCTTCCCATAACTTCTCCCACCTTGTGTTTCTTGCTACAGATGGACTGATACAGAAGCAAATAGAGAATTAATACAGGGTAACACCAGGAAATTGTAATGGGGACTTAAACCTGAACCACAGCACTTCTCAGGGGAGGATTAACACACTGTCCTCAAACCAAACCACCAAACAAACAGCCCTGCCAGCAACAGGCTCACAGCAAAAGTCATTGGGGAGTCTTTCTGTTGGAAGCAGAACATGGTCCAGCTTTGTTAAAAAAGTAGCTTCTCTGACACTGGTGAGGGATGTTCTGAGGAACCAGGCCAGGTAATGTGAGAGACTAATTTCACTTGTGTTGCAGAAAGGATCACTGCTATTTAATGAAGAACCTAAAGAAGGGGTTTTTTTACACACACAAAAAAGTTTCTCTGTTAGGCTTCTGATCTAGAAATGTATCACTTTCTGTGGTAATCCCTTCCTTAGGATTCATAAAATTGTATTCTGTGAGACTAAGAGTTTATACATTGTCTGAAATGATTCAGAGTTGCATTATTTAATGCAATTACAAGGTTGGTAATGGCAAGGACTAGTTCAAAACATAATGTTTTAATAGTTAGGGATAGTGGGGTTTGTACAAGATCTAAGGTTTGCTTACATTAGTGGCTTGTTCTCCCAGGAACATTTATGCATGACTCTTGGGTCCTTGTAAAGAACCTGTACCTCTGGCAGCTGTGTCACCATGATCTTTGGCAATAGTAATGAAATACTGCTTCCCCCTTGAAAACCTATTCTTTTTAAAGTATCTCTGTAAAGGCTGTTTGCAGGTTTTCCAGCTGTGCTGCTCCGGCAGAGAGCGCTTCTGTTACTGCTGGCACGGAGCCTGTTGAATCATCTGCAGCTCAGCTCCACTCTACAGAACCCAATTCCCTTCTAATTTTCTTTCTAATGCTTGGTTAAGTGTCTCTTAAAACAGTACGCATCTATTTTGTTTACTTTCTTGATATCTTGCCCTAGACAAAGGCATTTTCAGCAGCTTTTGCACTGTAAATTTCACATGATTTTTGAAGGCTGTGTGGGGAGATTATGGTAATCTTTGCTCTTAAAAAAAATAATTCTTATATTGATGGATCATGGTGAAAAAAGTTATTTGGCACACAATTTTAGTCAGATGTGTTTGTCTCAACCAAGCAGTGAAAATCAATATGAAAATAATGAATGGTTAAATGTCATGCTAAGTGTCTATTTCAGACAAACTACGGAGTTTCAAGGTTTCTAACTTAGAAGAGGAAAGCCCAAAAAGGGGTTTTTGATCTTGTGCTTGAAAAAGGTATAGTTGGTTTAAATTTAAGAATACTCAAGAAAAACTCTTCTTTCTGTAAAATAAGAAAGTGAGGAAGAATTGGCTTTGAAAAATCGCATTTTTCTTATAATAGCATGGACTTCTTCTTTCAGGGAAGGTTACAAAAATAAGGCTGGAATGTGCCTTCCCAAGGTGACCCAGCCCTTGGCTGCCCCAGGCCAGCCAGGCCCACTCCATTCCTGTCAGACCTCCTGGCTTTGAAGCAGTGCTGGAAGGGGAGGCAGTGATGCCGTAACAGTGACTGCTCAGAAGGGCCCCAGCAGCCCTTCTGCCTGTGCTGGCAGCTAGCTGCTTTACTGAATCAGTAGAAACCAGCAAAAACATGCAGTTGAACTCTCTCTAGCAACTCCAAGTTTCCTTGGAACAGATTTTTGCTGAGGATTGTGTTGCTGCTGAACTGGGGTATCTCTGGACAGCATTTAACACTAAGGCCCTGCAGTTCACTCAGAAGTTAAATTTAAAACCAACTTTTTCTTCTCAAGCTTATTCAAAAGGAATGAAAATACCATTATACTTGAGAGAAGCAGTGGGGATTGTAGAGATGAAATAAACCCACTATATGTGTTTAGTGTTTTAATTACAGGACCCAATTTAGTTTTTCACAACATATGGAGCTGAAAGATAATGGTCTTGTTCACTGAAAATACCTAATGTGATTTGCTTATAGGGCAAATGCTTCCAGGGCTGGATATGCCATATGGTAGGAAACTTCACCTGATGGCTGCTTTGGCTGCAGCAGGGCAGTAATGCTGGGGGTGATGCAGCTGTTTTCATGGACTGCTCTGAAATTCTGAGTTCAGCCAATAATGTGAAGGGGCTTAGATTAATCAGCTGGTTTATAGTGGGAATATATTGTAGACCCTGATTTTTTCTTTTCCTTCTCATGCTGCAAAAATCCCTTAGATTTTAATAGCATTCTGCTGAAGTTAACCTGAAAAACGATCACATTTAATAACAGCACTAATTCCCATGAAACTCTTGCAGATTTTCTATCAGAACTGTGTTTATATCCCGGATTGTGCATACACACTTGAGCATTAAGAACCAGAAATACTAGCAGCTGGGAAATTTGCTCCCCTGGCACTTGAGAAGTAATCCATTTCAGATGATCAGTTCCATCTTGAACATTTGTTTGTTTTTTCCATTATATTGCTTACAGCTTTTGTTTGCTAAATTAGTAGCTCTTCTGTTTTATAAGAATAAGTTTTACTGACTCTCCTGGTTAATGCTATAGGGTTTGGGGAAGCTCTATGTGAGTGGTTCTATTTCTGATATCTAAAGGATGCTCTTTAATCTGGGGCTCTATTTCCCTTAGTAAGTCGCTCAGCACAACAGGGGAGTGTCTGTAACGTGACCTCGTCCATGCTGGGGGCTTGCTCAGCTTTGCTCCCACAGGACCAACACCTAGCCGCCATCCAAGTGCATTCAGTGCCCTCCTAGAGTGCATCCTCTGATGGGAGTTTCATCTGAAAGGAATCCAGCTGGTGCACTCTGGAAACCGAAGTGGAGTCTGCCAGGCTGATAGGGAGAGTCACTTCAAAAGCTGCTCCTGCTCCAAAGCGAAATACCTGGGCAGGCACACCCTGCCCGTGCGAGGGCCCCGCTCGCTCGGCACCCAGCCCCTCCAGCACGCACCTCTGCCCCCAGAGTACACCCTGCTGGGAAAACAGCTCTCTTCTATGTTTCTGCTCTTGGTAGCACGCCAATACCGCCCTCTAAAGTCAGCTCTTTCCTCACCTTAGCTTGTCTCTTTCATAGCAATTGATTCACCGGTTCTTATATTACAAAGGGTGGTGGAGGAGAGTAAATTGCAGCACTGCTCATTGCTTGTGGGTTCCCTGAATGGTAACGTTTTCCTTAGAGGTGCTGCATTCATTTCTGCGAGAATCTACACATGTGGCTGCAATTCAGCTATGTATTAATCCCACCACAGGCAATGGAAATTCTGCTATCTATGAGCTAATTGCACATGAGAATTTACAGTGCTGGGACGATAGCAGTGAGCCTCTGTTTCTTGAGGGGGCTGATGCCTTGTTGTGCACCTTGCAGCAGAGTAAGGAAAGGGATTTGTGCTTTTTTTACTCCTAGAAAGAATGGATTCCTTTACCTTTCTATGCTTTCTTCTCAGGAGAACTTCACTGAATTTTGCAAGCTTACAAATGCATTTTTCAATTTAATATAGATGTCTTAAAAGATTAATTTCTCCCTGAAGACATTTGGGCAAGGTGGAAAGAGAGATTGATCATTTCCAGATGTTCTTCGCTGACAGGCAAGAAAAATTCTGCTTCAGGTTAACGCTTGCGAATGCATTTTAAAAATACACATTTTGTATACAGACCTGCCATGGAGAGCACAAGCCAGTGCAGCAAGGACTGAGATGCACAGATTTGCAGTGTCATAGCTGCATTAATAAGGTAGGGCTTGCCCCTGCTGACTGGGCTAAAAGCCTTGGGAACTTCTCTCCCTGTAATCTCCTGGGGACTGGCAGGGGAGATGCATGTGCTTTTTAGACAGAAACACCACGTGCAGTGTGCTTTGAGGTAGACACTTGGCTCCATGGTATTTGATGAATCAGGTATATTAAAATAGATAATTCACTGTTTCTTTGATATTTTAGGAACATTTCATACTAGGATTCCTAAACATGGCACACTACATTCTGGCAAGACTTGGCCCAGTGAATAACAAGTAGTTTGACTTCAGGCTTCTGGGAAGTACCTCAAATTAGCAAAAGCAGGGGGAGCTGGTGTCCTACATGTCCTACATGTCACCTGGGAGGTCAGGCAGGCCCATGGAGCAGCTGGGCCCTGGTGTCCTGCTCCCTGTGTGTCTGTGTGGCTTCCCGAGCAGCACTGCAGCATCACCCCTGCAGTTCCTGCACCATGGAGGCTCACCCTGGCACTGGCTGTCTTGCCTTGCAGTAATCTCCAGTGGCTACAACCTGAGGACTTCTTAGTGGTGAAAGATAAACATCAATCAGTTCTGTAGGAAACGCTGGGAAGCGCAGATTCTTCTTCAGTTTGTTCTGGTCTCTAAGGCAACAGCAGCCTGATCATGAGACATAACGGAGCTCCTGCCTGTCAGCAGCAAAGGAAGTGCCTCCTTGGGAAGCAGTCCTTCCTCACAACTGTTGTCCTTCTCAAATGGTGTGTGGAACCAGAAATGCCACTGGAGACCAGGATGCTTTCATGAGTCACAAGCTGGTTTTCACTGGGTGGGCAGAGGAGGTGGGGGCAGTCAGCAGAACCAGCCCTGCGTGTTGCCTCCATTGAATCCTGAAGGAATAGGTTCCATTGGAAGCTCAGTAAACCTGTCTGCTTTCTGAGGTTGCTGACTGCTAGGACTGTTTTAAGTAACTGACAGACAAAAGACTGATAAACCCATTTTCCTGCCTACAGAGGCCTCTGCCCCTGTGAGGGGCAAAGCTCAGAGCTCTGGGAGCATTACAGGCAAAGCCTCTCTGAAGGCGTAAGGAACAGGAGTGTGAGGACTGCCATGGATGTGAGGTCTAGAGATGGTGAAAGTCCACTTCAGGAAATGAATCTTCTATGGAGATGTGTCATGGCACGTGTCCCAAGCCTCAGATGTGACAGTAAGAGAGAGAAAGGCAGGAAGTAAAACTAAGGGGGGCATGATTCTCTGGGATTTTTTAGGTAAACATCTACGGGTCTTCACTGAGCCCCTATATTCTTTAGAAAGGAAAAATATGCTAGCTTAGGGCATTAATTGATTTCTTGTGTCTCAGGAGCGGGCAAAGTAGATGGGGAAGATGACTTTGAAGTCAAATTTTGGAGTGTTTTCTATAAAAGAAAGATGTTGATAGAAAGAAGGGGCAGGACTGGGGAAGTAAAAGGAACATTCCAGTTTTTGTCTGTAAAGGACAATGTGCTGTGCAAAAGAGAGCTTTGAATCCTGAGACAAGGTGTTGATGATACTGAGGTGTTAAAGCTCTGAGACTTGATACAGTAGTTAACAGAACATCCATTTTACTGCCTCAGTAGTGTTGCTGAACTGATTTGTCAGTTTTGGGATTGTTCAGAGGGCAGTGCAGGAGGCAGTCTCTGGTGTTTGCTTAGGGTTCTTTTTTTCCCAAAATATGTGTATGAAGATCTGAAGAAGCACATTCAGGGTCTGTTTCCTCAGGGTTTTCCTTTCTCAGCCTGCTGTGCTGCACCAGTAGCTGCCCAGGTGGGGTCCTGCCTGTCACACACATGTGCAAGGTGCCACCTCAGAAAGGTCAACTGGTGATGGGCTCTCAGTGCATGATTCAGCCTGTGACACCTGATGAACTGGATGCACAACTAGAATGTGCTGTTTGGGGATACATCTTCCAAAATTTGCAGCTTTACAATCGGACCTGATTTTCTTTTGTTGCTGGTCATAAAGACAGAAGGCACTACACAGTTAAAATCTGTTTTGTTGTGTTTGGTTGGGTTTTATTTTGGGAAGAAGTGGGATAATTTTAGTTCTTCAGCACTAAAAATTAGATCAAAATCCTGGCAACTGTACAACATAAATGAGCAACCTTCCAATAAAGGGGTTTTTGTCACCTTGGAAACACAGTTTGAATAAGCTACTTGGAGTAATTTTAGTTTCAGGCTTTCCTCTGCCCTTGTCCCTCCCGTGCAAATTCTGGTTTTACACTCAGTATATCCGGTTTAAATGTGTTTCTTTCATAAATAGACAACAGGGGAATTTGCCAGACAAAAGTGGAAGTACACTGAAAATGACCTTGCACATGATGTTTCAGAGCAGAAACTGGTGTTTGGAAACATACAAAGTTAAACCCATCCAAAAATAGATTTTAAAATCAGTCATTTTAGATCTCAGAGCTCAATGTAAAAAACCCAGAAGCTTAACTTTAAATTATTGTTTTTTATATACAGTGGGTCTTGTTATTCTGGAGAATATGGTATCTAGGAAACAAATTTTAGCACTAAGAAGCAAAGCTGAGGGGTTAAATAAGGAGAAATACACATTGAAAAGTTGATGTAATCTATTAGATATACATTCTTTCAGAATCCCCAATATTGTGATACTGTGATATTGTGAAATTTGTTGTATTAAAATGCTGTGGGTCTCTGTTGTGAACGTTACACAGATTATCCTGGGGCATAGCTGGAAACTCAAGTAATTAGAGAAGAGATTAGGATAAAGTAGTGCTTCTATCCACTAAAGAATGTAAATATTTTGAATATTTTCAATAGCTCCCACTTCTCTAACAGGTCTCACCTGAAGAGTGCCCTTACTGTGAGTGCCCACTAGAGAAAGCATAGAAGCCTTTGTAGCCGTTTCTGAATACTTGATCAGCTGAGACACAGTGACTTTCCTCTCCCATGGAGACAATATTTCAATTTACTCTTTTAAACAATTGATTTTCAATTATTTAAAAGAGTAAATTGCATTTGAATATAGATATTTTTGTCCAGGTGATATCCCCGGAAGCTCAGAGGAACCCATGCAGGGCTGGCTGGTGGTGCCTGTGCCAGTGCCTGGTGTCACCTCTGCCCCCAGCAGAGTGGTTTGCCAGGCTGGGCAGGGAAAGGTGCCACCCAGGACCATGTGCCACGGCCTGAGCAGCCACAAAAGACCAGCAGGAAATTACTCCAGTTCATCATGAGACACGATGAGACAGAACAGCTGACTAACATTGGGTTAAATACTTGGAAATGCTTCCTAACTACATGACCACCGGATGAGGTGAGGTTGTTGGGATAATAATAGGACCACATAACTCGAGATATTTAAACCCAGATTGATTTGAATATGAGCAAATGGAGGAGATGTGTGATTAAGGGACCACAAATGAGATTCTAAATCTATTTTTCACCTCCATTTCCATGGATTCTGTTTTGTCTTCCAGGAGTGATTGAATGTTATGATGGACATCAATAATGCAAAGAAGCTTGACCATAGCACCTTCCCATGAGCTGCTGGCTTTTACCATTCCTTGTTATCACAGCAGTGAGTGAGTGCTGGGAGCAAGCTGTCAGCAGACAGTAGGCAGCAACTCTGGCAAGTTTGCAAATAAGGGACTTTCCCTGCTGCAGCCAGCTGGCTCAAGTATTAATCTCCTTGCTGCACTGCTCTTTACAAGTCAAAAAAGCTCATCAGGTCAAAACATGTATCCTATACTGGCTGTCCAAAGCAGGAAAACCTTTTCTCTGATGAAACACAGTTTTACTTGATAGGTGCACTCCAGGACATGCAAAAATCCCTCCATGGTTCCTCACCATTAATGTCTCTGATTGCTCCATTTGACACACACACAATAGAGAGAATGAAGAGAATATTTCAGGTATGAAATTCCACAGATCTCTCAGCAGCCTAAGGTGATATGCTGTGTTTCTCTGGCTTTTTCCCCCCCACATTTGTTTTGGCTTTCTAACATACAGGATAACTATAATGAAATTATCTTTATGCACGCTTGTAAAGTTTTTTGAGTAATAAAATTATTTAACTTACGTAAAAGAGAAAAATAGACTAGGTCCTTTCACCTTTTAAAAGTCATTGCCAGATTTTGCCTACAGAAACATCTGTTACTTAAGATTTAAGATTATGAAAACACATCTTTAAGGCATCCTTGTGATTATCTTAAGTCAAGTATTTTGAGCACCACACAGTATGTACTGTTCTTTAAAAGGATCAGTCTTTCAACTGAAGGATGTTTCCACTTTTTTTCCTATATATTGCTTTTCCTGATAGCACATTCAGAAGTCTCTTATACTTTGTGAAACTTCGTCTCTTATTCTATGTGAAACTGAGAGTTTGAAAGTTGATTATTTGAAAAATGGCTATTTCTAAAGGTAGAAGTGGAAGAAAGGGGAATCTACTTTCTGACTGTTCCTAAGAAGATGCTCATTAACTGTGTTCCCCCAGTCTGGCATTTTGTTGGCTGATAGTAGGTAATTGGAAGTCATTCAATTCGTACAGGGTTTTAAGTTTTGCAGACTTTTTAATAAATAAATTTTGCATATGCTGCATGCTTTAAGGCCCCATGCATAATGTCATTTATGACAGATGTACCTTGCAACATCCCCTGGGCAGTGTTAGGTGGCCTGGCAGAGCCAGCTGTGCTAAGGGGTCTGCAGGTGTTACAAGCTGCTGTTCAGTATTACAGGGACACAGCTTGAAAACCTTGTAGCTCCAGCTAGATGGGGGATGAGAGTCACAAATATTACATTTAATCTAAATTTGGATTAACAACCAAATTCTCTGAGAGCCTGAATGGTGGTGGAGACTTTGTGAAGGCACAAGGCCAACTAGAATGATGGACCACAGGTGTAGATGGGTGAGAGCTCTACTTCTTCTCTGCCCTCCTAGGGCAGAAATGGCAGGACCATGAATATGACAGACAAATGATTTTTTACTGATTTCATTTCCATCACAGAGAACCTCCTGATGTTTTGAGCAAAAGTTTGGAGCTGTTTTTCTTTTGACCAAATATATTACACTATTTTCTAGTATTTACTTTCACTTCAAGCAAGGTTGAGTGCCACCAATCTGCTGTTTTTGTCTCCATGTTAGGAGAAGGTAATTGTGGTGATGCTCATGATACAGACTATTTTTACTGTGTGGGTCATGCTTTGGCTTCTTTATACCCAAAATACTTTGGTATTTTTAGCATATCTTCAGTGAGACTGACATCCTACCATAGCACTGGCATGTTGTAAGACTGCAGGCAGAGGTGGTAATGACAGCCCTGAAGTTCAATGACGTGTTTTGAAAAAGTCATAGAGATGTAAACTTGCATTTTCTAAAAAGTCAAATGCTAACTTAAAAAAATACATGTAAGATGCTAAAAAGAGCATGAATTACTGTCTTATTTCTGCTTAAGCAAAGCACAGAAGGCAGAGCTGTGAACATTCCAGCTGGTTAAGTTAGCTGATAACTATGAACAGAAGAATTTCCATCACATAGCTCATTTGACTCTAGGTTTACCTTATATGGCTGTTCAAATTCTTTTCTGTTTCATTGTAATTACAGTTTACCAGGACACGTAGACCATGCCTCTGGAAGTGATGGGCTCAGTACTTCATGTAAAGGTAAGGTAGCCATCCTGATGCTGTAGGTCCCATTGCCAGAGCCCAGGTGGCCCATGCCACTAGGGTCAGAGAAGGACTGATGGTGGCAGTGGCTCCTCAGAGATGTGTTACCTCCTGGTGACAAGGCCACCCACGTTTTGTTGGACATGGCCAAGCAACAACAATACACGTGCAGCACACCAGGTGTAAGATCTTGACAGCAGTGCCTCAAAGCTGTTCTGGTTCAGGAAGGTGTCTGGCAAGGATGCTGTCTACAAGGAGGCAGTGGTTTGAGCCAAACACTTCACTGCTCTTGGAGTCTCTGAAATCTGCTTTTCAAAAGGGTACTCCAACTGCAAATACTTCCAGTGACCAGGAAGCAGATGGTGGACCCATTTTGGCAATGAACACCTTCAGCTTTGTCAAGCCTGTTGTCTATCAACCTCCTCAGGTTTAGAATATAAATGTTTTATTCTCCCATTGGTTTGTCTTCCTAAGCTAAGTAGCTGTATTCTGGGCCTCTGGGGTGCCTTGGCTGGCCAGTTCAAAATAGGGTATGGGGGTAACAAAGGTCTGGATGACTGTAGTGGTGTCTAGGTCTGAGAGAGATCAGTCATTTGGCAGGCTGGAGATAAGACACACAGCTATTAGCTGCCTGATAGAGTTTCATGGGACTCTGATTTCAGTCCATTTTGATGTCAGGAAGGCAGACGCTTTCAACAAAAAGAGTGCTCATAGATTTTATTGGGGCATTCAAATGCTTCCAGTTCCCAGCTGTCATCAGCTCCACTTTAGTCATATAGTTGTCACTTTATCCCTCTGTCTGCAACAGGTCTTGAGAGAAGAAAGATACTGATTTGTTAAGCTTTAATGAAAAGGAGACTCATTCATGTTTGCAGACACTTTTAGCTTTACTCACACAAATGAATCCCACTGAAGGAAAATAAAGTACATCTTTCCACAGGTACATCCAAAATTAATAAGAAACTATTATTTCAGATAGATCTGAGGAGATCTTGTATGCTGTGAGGGATTGAATTTTCTGAAGTCAGACCGGAGCAGTTCAAACCCAGTCCCCAAGTGTGTACAGAAATGAAAGCCTGTGTACTTAGGAAAGCACAACTTCTGCTGAGGCAGAGCTTATTTCTGGTGCTGTCAGCAAGGCTGGAAAAGGTTATTTTTCAGTCTTTCATGAGGAAATATTTAGCTGCATAATTTCATTATTCAGCTATATCAGTGCCCAAACATTGCTGCCTATGCACCAGCATCTTCAGCAGGGATATCCTTCTGATAAATGCATTTTTTTTTCAACTTAAGTTGGACTTTTTGCCTGTTCAGTTATGTACAGTTCTTACATTATCAGCTTGGAAAAAAATAAGTAATTGGTGAAATCTCAATCTGTTAATGAAAAAAACTTTTAAAAAGATTTCTCTTTGTACTATCAGAGGAATACTGTTTTCTCTTTGCTAAAAGTTACACTGTTTAATTGGTCCTAAATATTTGCCCATCTCCTGACAAGAAGCCCCTTCAAGTCTATGCAAGCTCTAGTCCCATTCTCTTAAAGTAGCTTTTACTTTTTGCAGAAGGCCAAAGAAAAGGACTCACATTCAGCACTGTGTGCTTTGCAGCTCCTGAACAAAACAGGCTGAGCTGAAAACAAAAGCTCAACTTTGACTCTTACTCCACTGGCTCAAGTTAGCTCCAGCCAGATCCTTAATGTTACTTTATCTGCAGGTTTGGGGTTTTTACGTGTGATCAATGCCAACACTGTTGGACAAATACAGGAAGCATTGGGATGTTAAAAAAATCCAGCTGCCAACAAGAAAAAGTGCTTTGTAACCATAGTTTGGAATGGAAACAATTTTCTAAGATACAGATCAAACTGTGTTTATAGACTCAACTATTGGCAGCTTTTCACCAAGCTATTTCCTGTGTGCCTATTGCATAGAGAAATAATCTAAGTGCTTAAACTAACTTAAAAACCATACAGAACATGAAGGAAATACTGTGTGAAGCAGCATGGAAAGCACAATGGTGTTGAATTTTCTTTTGTTTTCATAGCTAAAACTGATGGGAGAAGGCAGTAAGTACTGCACACCAAATGCCAGTACTCCAATTCTTTACAGGATTTGGTCCTTACTCTGGCCAGTACTTACTTTCTACTAGTATTTTTGTAGTTTTAATTGCTGAAATATCCAAATAACAAGCATTTTCAAAAATGCTTCTTAAATTAGACAAACTTGCGAAATGTTATATAGTTGCTTTAAGTGCAGTAAGTTATTACTCCTTAGTAAAATAATTCAGACAATCAAATGTACACATGAGCAGAAGGAATCTGATTTCCCATTAGAACGGGTGGAAAATCTGAAGGTCTGAAGATAAGACTCAAGGTAGACATAAACTGGTTTGCTCAGTTTGAAATGGTTGCAGCAAAAGTTTCTTGCAGAAAAAGCCCAGAATTCAGCTGGTAGCTGTTTGGAAGCTGTTTGGAAGCTGTTTGGTGTTTTTCAGTGGGGCAGGTTTCCTCTCCCAGATTTCAAATGCATGCCCTTTGCTTCAGGCATGCATGTGCTGGTGGCACATCTCACCTCCTGACAGCACCTGTAAGGTCAGGGCACTCAGGCTGTGGTGCCCATGCAGAATTTTAATGGGGTTTTTGTTGCTGATGTTCTGCTTGGCTGGGCTTCATGCCTTTATCCCAGCCATGTCTCAGCTAGAGAGCATGGCAGCTCCAGCAGAGGGAAGCTTTATGGTTAGGGGAGTAATTTAGGTTGGATGGAACCTCTGGAAGTTGTCTGGTCAGCCCCAACACAGAGCAGGAACCATGCAGGTGACTTTGGCCAGGGCCAGGCAAGTTTCCAATGTCTCCAGGATAGAATTCCCACAGCTTTTCTGGGCAACCTGTTTTGGCATCTAATTATGACATGCACAACAACAACATCAAATTTGTTTATACTTTCTTCTTCCTGTATCCTTACAGATCAGTTCTGGGAGGTATAGTAAAAGGCTTAGCTTTACATACAGATTCCAGCTAGAAATTTTTGTTGGGAAAGAAAACCACCTAAACAGGTAAGATCAATTCAGGTGACGGGGTGCTGGGCTTTTCCTTTACCTGGGCCCTTGTATAATGAAGAAAATATAATTGTGGATGAATTTCTGGGAGACAGATGCATGCTGGAGACAGACATGGACTGTACACAGCAAGTGTGCTGTCAGAAAAGCATTGCCAGTTTTGGCTTTGTGCATTTCTTGCACTCTGATTTGCCTGAGATGCAGTTCCAAACCCAGTCCATGGGTGCTGCAATGCAGCTGCCAGAAGGAGCAGGATCTGAGGCCACGGGGGCAGATCCATTGGGACTCACAGTTTCCCATCTGCACAGCAGTAAGTATTGGGATCATTCCAACCACCACCATTGCTTCTGGGATTTTTCCCAACCAAAGGCATTCTGGAATGGTTTCACATCTTGCTCTGAAATATGTACACAGTTATTTCACAATATGTGTATTTAAAGGAATGCAAATGGTTTCAAAAGACTGGATGGCAAAATAGCATTTCAAGTTGTTGTGCTGTGATATATGGTAACTACTGTGAGATTTATTTTAGATGAAGAGAAAACACAAGTACTCTGTAATGAGTTGTTTTTACTTTGTAGAAATACAGGTATTACTGGGTTTCTACTGTTGGTGTCTCACATTTAAAGATTGAAAAATTTAATATAATTTGGTTCTTCAGGAAGATTTAGTTTCAGATGAGCAAATTGTTAGACCTTCCTCAAAATCTAGTAAGAGAGGAAATCTATGAATATGTGAAATGCTCTTATGTGGCATGGTGCTTTCTCCAGAACCAAACAAGCACTTCCTTTGGTCCAGGACTTGAGCGCTGTGCTGGGCATGCAGAATGCATGGAATGTCTGGCTGCTCCTGGCTGCCTTCCACAGCGAGGTGACAGCCAACGGGTAGTAGATGGCAGTGGGTCCTGTGCTCTCACCCGCCACAAGACAGGTGTACTGCAGATTGTTTGTAAACTAAAAAGCTGCAAAATATAGTCCTGAAGCTGTTTATAATGAAATTTAATGTAGGAGGTGTAGACTCAGGTACACATTAACCAGCAAACCCATCTCAGGACTTTATCTTGGTAAAAAATCAATGCCATATCATCTCCTAAGATCGGTGTTGAAGGGCTGTGCATTTGCTAATGGTACCGATGCAGGATGTAGCTGAGCAGCACGTATACCATAATTGCATTTTTGCCCACTCGAGCAGCCTGAGCACACTATTTGCCCTGTCCTAATGCAGTTTGTCTTCTACCGGCGTGGCATTTGGGCTGGGCCAGTAACAGCTGCTGAGAGCGAGGCCAGCTCCATCCCCACACGCCAGGCCCTGCGATGAACCTGCCGGGAACTGAGACCTGCCACACGCACAGCCTGAGCCCAGGGGCAGAAATGGGCTTTCAGCCCATGGACTTGTTCCTTTGGGGGCAGGGGGAGCCAACAACAAGGGAAAGCACGTATTTAAAATATGCTGCGATTCTTTTGGCCTTGGTCAAGAAACGCCACGCACATGGTGGCCGAAAGAGATGATGACGCTTGGGGCCGCCGTGGGGAACGGGTACCGATGAGGAGTCTGTGCCTGCTCAGCGCCCGGGCCCCTCCGGCGGGCACTCCCGGGCCCGTCTCGGCTCCGGGGGCTCGGCACTCCCCCCGGCGTACACAGCCCGCCCCCCAAGCCAGCCCCCTTCCCCCGGGGCGACCCCGCGCGCAGGCGGGGCCGGGCGCCGGCGCATGCGCGGCGCGGGCGCCCTCTCACCCCGCTGAGCTATGCCAAGTATGTGCGCGGCGGAGCCGAGGCCGGGAGCGCGCGGCGGCGGCGCCATGGGGCGGTCGGGGCCGGGGCTGCCGGCGGGGCGGCCACGGCGCTCGGGGGCTGCGCGCTCCCGCGGGCCGGGGGGCAGCGCCCGCTGAGCGCGGCGCGGAGGCAGCGCCAGGCATGGCCGAACCGCTCCGCAGGACGCTCTCCAAGCTGCGGGGCAGAAGGTCCCAGCGAGGCGCGGCGGCGGGCGCCGGGCACCGCCACGGCGGGGTCTGCGCCCCGCAGGGTAAGTGCTCGGCCGCGAGGCTCCGGCTGCCCGCCCGCGGCCGCTCCTGCTCCTCCACCTGCCGGGCGGGGGCTCCCGCGGCACCGGGATGCTCCGTGCCCGCTGCCCGGGGCCGGCGGGAGCTTGGGTCGCGGATGGCTCCTCGGCCGCGGCTGCGTGCCATCGCTACCTGCGCTGCTTCTGGGAGCGGGAATTCCGTGAAAGCGAGAGCTCCTGGCGCTCCGACCAGCGCTGGGTGCGCGTCCCTGCTCCTTGTCCTGGCTCCCACATCTGCTTGTCACTCCTCGGCTGCTGTTTGCCCGCTGGGCTCGGTTGGTTTGTTCGCTTTTTAAAGATGCACTCGGAATCTTACAGATCAATTTTCAGTTTTGTCGGTGTTCCGTTTGAATATATAGTAGTTGTATCTTATACTTTTGTTAGGAAACTTAGCGAAGGAGAACGTGTTTAAATATCTGCCAGAAGAACTGAGAGTTGTTTGATCCATATATGGAGAGGCTGGATAAAGCTGTTCCCTGCTTCCATGCAATCTGCAAAGCAAGGCATGGGATCGTGGTGAAGTATTTTCTGTGCCCACGGAGTTGGCATAAGGTCAGCTTTGACTGCAGTAAAGTTGAAACATTGTAGCTTTGATTTCTGAGCATACACGTGTTGGTACTATTATAGCTTAACTTGAAGTACTGATATATTTAATTTTTCTGTCAATGGAGTGAAAGGTGAAGGAAATACCTGACTTTTTTTTTTTTTTTCTTGAACACCATATTGAAGCCTTTTGAAAAGGAACTGTTGTCATGTTTGGTATTTGTGTGGAGACACGGTCTTAACTATATTAAATGTAATATTAAATAAGTATGGGAAAATGCTAATAGTAGGTAGCATTCTTCTGAATGAAGCATTACTCTAGAACAAAAAGTATGTTCCTGACCTGTATGTCTCTCAGAGCTTTGTATTTATTTAAAATTGACTCACTCCTGTAACAGCTAACAACATTGAAAACTAGCTCTGTGATATTGAACCACTGGTTGTGCAGATACTTGCATGTGAACCAGTTTGTTACTAAAATAAACACAGGCATAAGGGCTTTCAGGATCAGGGCCAAGTTCGAATAAAGGCAAAGCAGTGCTTGCAAATACTGCTAGCAATTGCAGAAACTGCAGCTGGGAGATGTAAGTGTATAATGTGGATAAGTTTCAGTGGGCATTTCCAATTGATGACCTCTGGCAGCATGTGGCTGATGAGTTGGGATCGTCCTGAGTCCTGTGGAAGGTGGAGTGTCCCTGTGGGCAGCCTTGGCGGAGGAGGCTGGAGGCTCTGCATTGATGGCTCTGCACTAAGCTTTTGCAGATGGCTCGTTATGGAGATACCTGGGTGGATGCTGAAAACAAAGTTTTCTGCTGCTCGGGCTGAAGGGCAGCCTGAGGCTCACACCAGATGTGTCCCTGGGTGTGTGTTTAGGCACACTGTGCTGCTCAGGAGCTGTTGTTTTGGGAATTGCAGCCTGCCCTAAGCAGTGCGGAAGGACCCGTGTTTGTGCAGCAGAGCAGGAAGTAGCAGATATTTTTGTTTGTGGAAATACAGCTCTCGGATGCTCCATCTATTTATGTCACCAGAGCAGGGACCAGCCTTGGAATGAAGCAAGGACTTTGGGATATTTGTCACTGGCAGGAAAATGCCTGCCTGAGAAGTCCCTGACCCAAAGAGACTTCTTGGAAACGTAGGCATAGCCCTGTGCCTGTTGCCGATTAGTTTCCTATCCTTTTGGTTAGTTCTTACGTGAAATTGTAGTGTGACAGTGTGTAAGGAGGAACCATTACAACAGCATGCTTCCATTTCCAGGCTGTGGGTGCGGGAAGGAGCATGATTGCTGCCAAATCACTGAAACTTTGACAAGACATCTGCATGCACATTTCCCTCAGATTCTGCTATCTGACTGACTTAGGCCCCAAGTGTAGCAAAGCACTTCAGTGGAGGAGTGCAAAGGCTTCAGAAGGAGCATGATTAATTTTGTTAATTCTTTGAAACAAGTTAGTTCTTCTCATCACAAACAGTGATAACACTGCAGTTGAGCTGAACAAGCAAACTGTATGCTTTTGAAAAATCACCAAATGATGAATCTTTCATCAAATAAAATGGTGGTGTTTCAGATCTTATCAAGGATCTCTTCTATCATTAAAGTACAAACCTAAAAAGAGGGTCAAAGGGAAGGTGTTCAAATGAGTCTTTTTCATGTCTCCCTTTCTACAGCAAACTTGGCTGGATTTACTGAGCTGCTCCATGAGTCCTCCAGAAAGGTGCCCATATTTTAACATCCATTATTGATGTGAAAATAATTCTTTGCTAAGAATAATGTTCAAGCAGTAATGAATAGCTGCTTCTATCTCTAATATCCAGTTGCAGAATGCTTCACATGAAAAGAGGTTGTCTGTTTATGTGAACCCAGTTACCCCCATTCAGCCTCAATGGCTGAGTGAGCCCAGTGTGGGTTGTCCTGGTGTGCAGAGCAGCATGAGGGTTACCTGACCTGCTCCCTGATTTTAATTTGGATGTGTTTGCAGCTTTTCTTCCAGTCCCAGTGCAGGGGTCACAGCTCCCCGATGTGCTGCAGCCAGGGGGGTATGGCACTGCTGCTGAATGGAGCTTGGCTGTGATCTGACAGGGGGCTCAAGTGTGAGCAGCACTTTTCATGGACAATTAAATGTTTGTTGCTTCAATGAAACTCTCAAGTTTTGGGAACAGTCAGTGGAATTTGTTTACTTCTTGCGTGAAATTTTTGTTGTTTAAAAACTTCTCTACATTTCTTCTTTCTCCTTCCTTATTTTCATGATGGTGTGTTTTGTTTTATTCCCCCCAAATCAAGGGATGCTTCTGTCTTAATTGTTGGATAAAGCTGGTAAGGACAGGAGGCTGGAGGTTCTGGTGTAGGACATATCATCACCTTTATACAGAAATCTAGAAATTAATCTATGTGGGGATTTTGTAGCCATTTAAGCAGTACATTGGGACTGTTTCTTCATTGGCATAAGTAAACTGGAGAAGTACTGTGTAGTAACTTTTCAGACCGATTGCACCTGAACTTGGCAGAAAAAAGCAGCCATTTCTGTGGAAGTATGCATGACCTTTCAGCAGAGCTATCTCACTGCCATTTATCTAAATTACGTGGTGTTAAAAATACAGCCAAACATGCCTGGCTTTTTATTAGCTATATTAGTGCACATTCTGCTTTGATGGGCTGAAATCTAATTTTGTGCTCATATCACCTTATCTTTTGTCCTTTCGAATGAGGTCTGATGCAAGTGTTATATGACAGCAAATGTGTTCATCTGTCAAAAGCCAAACGATATTCTAAACATTTGTGTTTCCCTCTCCTTTTGCCTTCAGATTTCATAGAAAATGTTTACATAGCTTCGAGAAGCAGGAAGGAGCCTGAGTGCCCCCAGGCCGGCGAGGTGCCCGAGCACAGGCCGCAGGTGAACAGCATCACCGTTTCCAAGAAACGCAGCTGGCTGCAGCAGAGCACCCACCGGCGGCCCCCTCCTCCCCTGGAAGAAGAAGATGCCTGTCAGGAAGTGCCCGGGGCCGTTGTCCCGGTGCCCAGGTCTCCCGTGCCGCTGCCGGAGCCCGCCGTGCCCTGGGCTCCGTGCAGGCCGGCGCGGAGCTGCGCCCCGCCGGGCCCGGCCGCGCTGGGCAGCGCCGCCCCCGACTGCGGCGAGGACGGCGACGCGGATGATGAAGGAGAAATATGGTACAACCCCATCCCTGAAGACGATGAGCCCGACTTGCCCGGGGCGCACCCTTCTGCTGTGAATAGCCTTGTTGCTGGGGGCTCCCCATCGGTTCGGTACAAAGCCCACACCGGGGGTGACTCTGGGGCGGCCGTGAGTCCCCATGAGGGAGCCGCACGCCCCGCGGAGGGCGCGGGGGGCGGCCGGGCGGCACAGCCCGCTGAGGGCAGCCCGGCGGATGGCGCCCAGCCCGGGGAACACCCGCAGCAGCCCCTGCCAAGGTTTGCCTGCAAGGCTCCTGCTGTGCCAGCAGCAGAGGACAATCCTGCCTTCAAGTGTCCTTCCACAGGTAAGACTGACCAGGAACATAGGTGTTCCTTGGTTATGTCTCTTTTCTCTTTCTCCGCCTCTTACGTTATCAAGTAAACTTCTGGTGGAAGTGCATGTCGAGTGCATTGAAAGTGACTGAGGTTGTGAGGCTGATGCCTGCTAAGTGCAGAGGTGCACAGTTGTTTCCCAGTCAGTTTGTTCGTGGCATCTCCAGGTGTGCTTGGCCTGGGTTCTCTCTGGCCCCCACCTCACTGAAGACAAAGGTTTTACAAAATGAGCCTGGTAATGTGAGGACACACTGGGTTTCCTTTGTCAGCTGGTGTCTAGCCCTGGCCTTGGATTCCTGCCTCAAAGCTACTTAATGTCTGCAGAAGTTTCTTTAACTTGCTGTCTGGGACTTTTTAATAAGGACCTTTTGGTAGACCATGTAAATGCTATTCATCACGTCCCTTTTTGTAATTACTGTCTTGTTGACTGTCTCAGGCTAATCTAATAGACTGCAGAAGAGTGGTTTTCACTTTCAGAAGGCAGTCTCTTTGTTCCTTGTTATCTTTGGCTGAGTGTTTGATAGTCTCGTTTCCATAATTCCATTAGTGTGTGAATTCAGCATCATATTAAGGATTTTTCCCAGTCTGTTAAAGAACCCCAAACAAATATAAAACCACACCAAACAAAAATAGAAAAAACTCTCCCAACCCTTTCCAAAAAGGTATTACTTTTAATTACTTATGTGCCTCATATTATCTCAACCTTAACTCTAGTATCCTATTCAAAGTTAGAAACAGCATAAGGTTCAGGAGACAGGGAATGCCAGGTTTCTTTCTTTGGAGAAAGGTTACACTTTACACTGACATTTAAGAGCCTGTATTTCTGCCTGGTTCATCAGAAAGGACCTGAAACATTGGTGTGGGAGCCCAGGTGTGCATTGCCTTCTGGAGGAACTTCTTTTTGGGTTGTCCCCATCCTGGCAGTCTCTGGCCCCACGTCCCTGTGTAGTGGGAGCTGCTGTGCCTGGATTCCTGGTGTAGAGATATTCCTTCTGGGAACAGGGTTTGTTTTCAAAGCACCAGAGCAACTGCTGTTAACAGCAGAAGAAAAAACTCTTGGTCTTCTGGGGCTCACATTTTGTTCTTTTCATGGAAATGCTGCAGATACAGGCATATTTTTAGTTGCAAAGTGTGTTAAAGTTTTTGGGCATTTATGACAAATAGCTCACTTTATAGCTGTTTTAAATACCTAGACCAGTTTTATTTGCTTGCAAGACAGATGAGATAATATGTTCTTTGGTAGATTTTTGTCGTTGTTGGGGCTCTAGATGCTTTGCAGAGGTCACTAAGTGTGGTTATTTAGGAAAGCTGTGTGTGTCCTGCAAACTGCTTGACCTCCACTTAGTTGGTTAATCTCTCCGTACGTGGGTGACTATTTCTTTTTCAAAAGAAGCTAGTCCCTTTCTGTAAGAAGAAAAATGTCAAACTTGTTTTCATACTGCATTTATTTCTGAAAGCAAAGTTGTTGATTTAAAAGTTTCCTGAACCTGGGAGGAAGTAATGAATTTCACCTGATTGTTTGTTATGCATTTAGTTAATTAAGGTACTTCAAATGCAGCTCTCCTTCTCCATGTGTTGGGTGGTGATCACATTGAATAGATTAATTGATGATGAAGTGGATCCCTGCTGCTTGGTAATTGGCTTTATTATGGAGAAGTGGCTTAGTTCTTTTTAATCCAGTTAAAGTATCTACAGTTATTTTCAGTCAAATTTAAAATGACAGCTCATCCATATAAAATTACTACATGAAAGGCACCATGGCCAATTTCACTTTATTTGTGATAGGACCTTGTTTGAATTATAGAGCTGGTATGAAATGGATGTCTCTGTTTGCAGAGAGCTGGTACATTAAGCAGTAACTCCTGTCAAATAAGAAATTAAAGCTTTGGGGAAAAGTCTGCCTACCTTTCTTATTGATGTCATATATAATATGTCAATACTGGTTAGCATTGGAGCCTAAAGGTTAGATTTCTGGAAGCACAGACAGAAAAAAGTGGGGCAGTAGAAAATCCAAGAAAATAAATATATTTGTTTATTTTGTCATTTGGTATTTTGCTCTTTGGACAATGGAAACAATTTTACCTTTAAAATTTTTGCCTTACTTGGATTTCCAACTTTGTAGAGTGAAAATAGTAATGCCTTTTTTTTTTTTTCTTTTTGCTTGCTTTTTTGAGTCTTTATTAGACAGGAGATTTCTTTATGAAAAGAATAAATGATAGAATTCTGTTATTGTGGGTCTTTCTAAACAGAGCACCAAATAGGTATTTCCTGTAACTGGAAATACTATTTCCAGTACAATGGATCATAGTTGTAGAGGTGCTAATTTGTCCCATAGTCTTAATTTACATTGCTAGCTCCTGGTATTAATCTGGTTACTTTCTACAGTAAATGCCATTTATGTTAATAGGATTTGTCAGGTAATTCCTTAGTGAATAATTCTAGCCTTGTTGGCTTTAAAAAAGAAACTGACTAGAAATAAGGCACTCTTATAGCAGAGCTTGGGAAAAAAAAAAGTATTTTCTTTATAACATGCATTCAAAAGATAGGAGTAAGAAGGTAACTCGGTTCCAAGTTAATAATGTAGAAACAGCCCAGCTTAGGGTCTTAGGTCTGTGGGAGAAGAATTTAAGTGGAAAGAACCCTGGAGGCTGTTTTTAATTATGTGTCTCTTTGCACAGACAAAATGGTTATGATTGAAAAATAGAATTTTTTTTTTGTTACAAATGCAAGATGAGAATTTTTTCACTGTAAAATGTTGAAGTAAATTTTTTTTATAACTCTTTAGGACTGAGCTCTTAACTGTGTGTTTTTATTGCTGTGTGTATCACCTGCAAATTACTGAAGAAAAGCATCCCTTTGTAATGTTGACTCCTGAGACAGATTTACACCACAGAGCTCTGAATAGTGCCTTCTGTTTCTTACAATATTTACAATATTTTTGCATTTGGGGAGGATAACTGTTGGTGTTAGTGCCTACCTAAGGAGTGGAATCATCTCATGTATCTGAGAGACATCCCGGTAGGATTGGTGCATTGAAGGCTGCCAGGAACTAGATTGTGCTTTTGCTACTAAAAATGTACTTGAGTTAGTTGTCTGGGTGGAAAATCCTGGTAAGAGTCACTGTAAACAATTTCTTTCCAATGTTATGGCAAGTGAAGATGGATCCCATATTCCCACTTAACCCTGATATGTGCCAACTGGAACTTGGCTTAATTCCTGTTAAAACTGCAGGGCTCTTTCTCCACTTAGGCTGTGACCATTATCCTGGTTTCCAAATACATCTTTTGGGGCCAGTGTATGCAAATATTTCGCATGCTTACATGATGCAGGCAAGCTTCCAGCAATATATCTGAGTGTACTGGGCAGCAAATGCTTTCTACACCTTTCCTTCCACATGTTACAAATACTATTTTTGAAATTTAATGCTTATTTCCCAGATGGAAGATGCTTTGTGGTTTACCTGTTTTTCAAGTGCAAGGAGCTTTGGTTTCACAAGACAGAAGTGCATTAATGTGAAATAGTTGCACAATGTGTGAGATACCAGAATGGTTAGGGATTTGGCAGAAAGGTCCCTCTGCTCCCTCTTTTTCCTGCAGAGGTGAAGCCAGTTTTTAGGTGGGTTTTTGGGGAGTTTGTGCACATGCTTTTGGAGGTCAGAGGCTCATTCATGCATTTGTCTTGGCTTCATGGGGTGACAATGCCATAAAGACCTGCTGGTGAGAGAAACAACAGGATGTAACTTGGAGTGGGAGCAGTTCTGTCAAAGTAGTTATTGCCTTTTTCAGTTTCTCATTTGTCTTGAGTAACTGTTAATATCCTCTGATGGGTAAATAGGGGCAGAGCTGCTTTTCATGCTATGAGAGACCCAGTGAGGAGAGGAAATGTTCATGAGAGCAGCCTGAGCAGGCAGTGCCTGGCATCACTGCCATGCTCCAGCCTTGGAGTGCCTTGGTGTGGCTGCAGCGTCTGAGCAGAGCCGCCTGTGGTTCCTGTGCAGGGTCACTGATGTTTCAAACATCTGCAGCAAACTCATGCTGCTTTGGAGATACTGAACTCTTTAAATCTGGTCAGTAAAGCGCTGTTACATGTGCTTGCTCCTGTCTGCAGTGAGATACCCCATGGTGGATGCTCTGAGGATCACCACCAGGATGAGGAGCAGGCACTGGTCACCCCCTTCACCTCTCATGCCTGAGCCTTGGAGGGGCTGTGCTGTAACCACCTCCCATTTCAATTTTAAGCAATGTATTTTCTGTCTTTTGCTCCTATAAAAGTGATCCCTGAGTTGATGAGTTCATCACAACCTTATTAGTATCAGTGTGTATAGTAATCAAAGAAAACAAACTATCTTTACAAAATTCTGAGATTTTTTTTTACCATTTTAATAATTTCTCCATTCCTTGACTCTGAAGCAGTATGTGAGATAGGGACTGCATTGGTCAAAGTAGTCATTTATATAGAGGTTAAAAAGACTTTTCTTTACATGTTAAATGCAGAGATTCTTCTATTCAGTTAGATAAGTAATTAGGATTTACATAGAAATAATTGTTTTTTACACAGTTTTTAAAAGTGCTTTTTAGTTTTTTAATTTTCTTTTGCCCAGTTGCTGATGTAGATAGAGGTGATGCTTACCTTACATCTTAATTGAAGTTGCTTCAACTTGATATATCATGAGTTGTTCTCTCAATGCCATTTACAGTTCTGCTCTGAAGTTTTATATCTTTATGCCTGCACCTGAGAAACAACCTTTGACATCAGTAGAGCTGGTGTGCAGTGTGTCAGCTGAGGATCCACATCAGTATCTCTTGTGGATTCTGCCACAGAAAAACACCCCTCTTTCACCTATTGTTTGCTACAAGAATGGATTTGAGATATTTGGGCTCTTCTATTTTGATTTGCTGCTTTTTCACTTTTAATACATTAACTCAGCATTTTCATTAGGTGTGAGAGTGGCTGTTTGATACTTAATAGCTTGGTGTAGTAAGCAACTGATAGCTTTCTGACCAACTTATTCCCCTCAACTTGTTCCCCAAAAATAAGTTGCAGGTTTTCTGAGTAACTTTAAAATAACTCAGAAACCCTATCTTAAGCAATGGGGAATGTGGCATATATGACAGGGTAGTCAAATGTGCCTGTAAAACGGCATGTGTTGCTGGCAATGGATGTGACAGTGATAAATGTGCCCAGACACATATAAAGTCCATTAAACAGGGACAGACAAGCATGTTTACTGTGCTAAATCACTGCCCATGTCTGGCAGGGCCTGTGTTGGAGGTGCTTGAGTCTGAGCCCTCTCTTCCCTTGGGGCAGTGTTGTGTAGGGGTGTGCTTGGCTGAGGGGACACTGGTGACTGGACACCTGGATGGATGGGCGGGCAGAGGGGCCTGGTTTGTGAGGCACTGTGGGCTCTTCGTGTTTCTGTGGCCATGGAAAGGCTCTTTGCTTTCACAGAGCCACAGTGCTGAGCAAAGTAAAGGGTGGCTTTCTGCTCAAGCTGAATCCACAGCTGATGTTACACACCGTTGTTTAGGGTGTCTGTCTGTTTTGACTTGGATTGCATTGTCCTGCAAAAGCTTTTTTTTTTTTCTGTATTCATACTGCTGAAGTGTCAGAAGACACAAGGCAAATATATTAAAGCCAGTATAATAGAACAGCCCAGGCTGGAGAGGGATCAGATGATCATCTGGCTCACCCTTCAGAGGAACAAGGAGCCTAAGTGAGACCACCTACCCCACCCTGTGCAGCTGCAGCTTGAAATCCTACAGGAGTGAAGACTCTACTGCGTCCCTGGGTGTTTCCAGGGGTTGAATGTTCTCACTGTAAAATACAAACATTACATACACATGGTCAGCTGTGTATATAAAACTGGCCATCCCTGTGCTGTCCTGGTGCAACAGGTGCCTCTTATGTTTTGTCTTCTGTCACCTCTCTGTAACAATATTTTTAATGTCTGCTGTTTGCAGCACAATCTTATAACTTGGATGAGAAAAGAGGTGCAACTCAGTTTTGCTGTCACCCTTGTGAGAAAGCTGGGTAGGCTGGGCAGTGCAGTGTTACTGGACTGTGCTACAACTCCTCCTGCAGCTTGTTCAGAGCTGTCATGTACACTCTTTTAAAATTGCATGCATACCTCAGCACATTGCTGGCTTTAGTGGAACAACATGTGGCTCAGTGCTGATGGGAATACCATCCTGCATAATGCTCCACTGTTGAGTTTCCTCCAGCCGCATATTTCACTTTAACTGTTTGCTGCTGAACGCAGCACAAGTTGGACACAGAAAAGTCATAGTGTTAGAGTGACTCTTTGGTTTTAATGAGTTGGGGTGGGGAAAGTTTAATTTGCTGGCTTGCTTTTGCAAGCCTGTGCCAGAGAGTTTTGACAGAAAGGGGAGATTAATGTTAGAGGCTGCAGTGTGGCAGTGATTGCTATAGAGCGCTCCACGCCAGCCCACCAGTGGGACCGTGCGGTGATTTGCAGTACAAGGGAAGGCTTTGTCTGCCTTTGTCAAACACCACATTTCTAACTAGCTGCTTGCCAGAAAAGCACAGCAGGCGTGCTAGAAATAGCCCTGCCCCTGCAAGGGAACTACTTCCATGAGATGCAGGATTAAATGAATTTTCTTCTGTTCCTCTGGAAAACAGATTCTATGCATTATTCTTCGTAACTGAAACTTCCTTTTCTAAAGGTACTCTTTTAAGCCACCGTCTGCAAAAGTTACTTAATCCAAACTTCTGTTGAGACTAGAGCTAGCCTTTGTAGGGTTTTTCTTGGAAGGGGGCGAGGGAACCAAAACCACAGCAGATGACTTTGGTCAAAGACCAGATTGCCTGATTTAGCTGTTAAGGCTTGGTGAAGTATAAAAAGTACATTACAGTCCAGTGGTGAAAATTAATTTGAATGCACAAAGCACTTGTAAGAATCACTTGCTGTGGACTTGAAGTGGTTAGTTTAGAATTAAAGTAGTAAGTCTTTGGCAAATCAGAAGGAGAAACTCCTTTAAAGTATGGTTTACTAAGCATCTTGTGAAAACAACCCTTCTTTCTGTCTTTTTATATGCTGTAAGCAATGTCCTTTTCTGTGGCTAGCAAAGGGGAATGATGGATGGATAAAGGTGTTTGAGTCTCTGTGAGCTGCCTGGGCTAATTGCTTCACACAGGGTTGGTGTGTTTAGGGGCTCTGTAGAGCCCCAGCCTGCACAGGCGAGGCTGCCCAGTCCTCTTGGGAGCTGCTAACATTTGAAAATGGTGATTGGGATGGCTGTTGCTAGCAAGAGGCACTCTTTTTTTCTTAAGAGGAGGAAAAGTGACTCTAAGTGAAAGTAATAATGTAATTTTATTAATATCTATCATTTTTCCCTCAGCTTCCCTTCTGCATTGTTTCTTAACTAAGGTAAATTGATCAATTTTCCTACAGTTATTGCTGCCTCATGCTGGTAAAAGTGAGAATGACTTAAGCAAAACTTGGTATTTGCATTTTCTTGGGTATTAGAGCATGAGGTGAGCCACAGGTTCCTGTCTGTGTGCAATACTGACTTATGTCTAATTGTGTTCCTTAATTAACTGTTCTTTGCTGCTAAATTGAGGAAGTGTTGTTGGTTTGGATTTTTTTCTTTTGCTCTTTTTAGCATCAGTGCTTGCTGTTACATATTTTTTTTCCTTTTTGGTACCTTGAAAGGGGGGTGATTTCCTGTGAGGATGTTACTTGGGAGCTGTCTAACTTTAAAAACTCTTGTGGGGTGGTAGTGCCAGGAAACATGGAAGGTTGCTGGCAGGCAGTGAAATGAGGCAGTGCAGGATGCAGCTTTTGGAAGGAATAAATCTTACATCATGCTGTAGAAAGGAGAGGCTGAGAAGAATGAAAGAAAAGGTGTGAGACTGCCTGCATCTACACAGGAGAGATTTAGGGCTCTTTGAGGTAATAGAAGGACACAAAGAGCCACATTCTTTCCTAGAGACAAGTGTCTTTCCTCTAGACATTAGAGTGACAGTGCTGATGTGTTGGCTGTGTAGCTAACTGCTCTGCAGACAAGGGTGCCTTTGCCATATTTCCAGGATTTTTTCAGTCTGGTTTCCTTGCACTTGTGCCCCAGGAATGTGGCTGTGTGTGCTTGTCTGGGGGATGCAGCACAAGTGGCTCAAGCTGAATGCAGCGGGTGCAATTGCTCATTTGTTTATATGAAGTTTCTGGCCCTTTCATCTCCATAAAGCAGAACAAATCTGGCTTTTGACAGTGAATTGCCAAGTTTGGCTGATTGAGTCAGCAGAGCGCAGCTTTCTGAACACTTGTGAACATCTGAGTGAATGAGTGAAGGGTGTCTGAATGAATTGTACTTACCAGGTTATGACAAATCATACATGTTCTCCCCAAGTTGAAGTTTTATTTTTTCATTGCTGAGAATTGCAGTTTGTAAATGATTATTCCTTTTCTTTCTTTCTAAAGGGTTTGGAGCTGCTCTTGCACGCAAACCTGATATACCCTCCACAGAGGTTTCTCCTCCAAGTCCTAGTCCCCTGAAAAAAAGCGGATCAATCAACTGGCCTTTCCCTGATAGAATTAAATCTCCCAGGACTGTGAGAAAGCTTTCCATGAAAATGAAAAAGCTGCCAGAGCTGAGCAGGAAGCTGAGTGTGAAGGGAAGTTCAAGCCATAGTAGTTCAGATAATCCTCCCTCCCTGCTGAAAAGTAGCTGCCGGGATACAAGCCATACAGTGTCTTTGCCTTCTTCTGGAAACTCCACCACAGCTGCCAGCAGGAATGTCATAAGCCGTTACCATCTTGACAGCAGTGTGTCCTCACAACACACCTACAAAAAGAAGAGCTTGAGGAGCTCCAAATCCTTCAACAAAGGTGGTTACCTCAGTGATGGTGACTCTCCTGAACTTATAACAAAATCAGGTAAACACAGACATGACACCAAGTGTGGGAAAGGAAAGGAGAGCCTTCCAAGTAACAGTGGTAAACCTGAAATAGATATCGATGCCTTCAGACACTACAACTTTTCTGATCAACCCAAGTGCTCTCAGTACATCTCTGGACTCATGAGCATTCACTTTTATGGTGCTGAAGACTTAAAGCCACCACGAATAGACTCAAAAGATGTCTTTTGTGCAATACAGGTTGACTCAGTAAACAAAGCAAGGACTGCCCTGCTCACATGTAGGACAACATTTCTTGACATGGACCACACATTCAACATAGAAATCGAAAATGCTCAGCACTTAAAGCTGGTGGTGTTCAGCTGGGAACCCACCCCACGGAAAAACAGAGTGTGTTGTCATGGAACTGTGGCTCTTCCCACTCTCTTTCGGGTCACCAAAACACATCAGCTGGCTGTCAAGCTGGAGCCCAGGGGGCTTATTTATGTCAAGCTGTCACTCATGGAGCAGTGGGAAAACTCTCTTGATGGCCTTGACACTGACCGTGAGCCTGTGATGTTTGGGGTGGATGCTCGGAAAGTTGTAGAGAAGGAAAATGCAGGCTTGATGGTGCCACTTTTGTTGCAGAAATGCATTCTGGAGATTGAAAAGAGAGGCTGTCAGGTACTGTGCATATTTTTTAATCTCTTTTGTCAATATTTCTGTGTAGAGATAGCTGTTGTTGCAGTGTAAATAGCGAGTGGAAATGGGGGAAATTAAAAACGTTTTTACAAGTCAATTTTTTTTCCTTTGCTCTTGTGTGTACTGGCTATTGTAATGTGGGAAGAATAACAGGACTGTGTGCAGTCAGCACTTCCAGCTTGGCCTTTGTAGAGGAGAAGTACACTTGCTCGCAGGAACTGCTTCCAGCAGAGCTTTAGGAGTGGGGTTTGTGAAACAAATCTGCAGCCCCCAGTGTGTAGAGTCACCCTTGGAAAGCAGAGATCAGCTGAGAACTTGAGATTGTCTGACCCCTGAGACATGGGTCAGTCTGTAGGGACACACATCTAAATGCCAAAATGATATGGTGGAGTGTTTGCTCAGACCCAAAGCTGAGACACTCTGTGCAGGGACACAGTGAGCCCATCTTTGGGTGCAGTCTGAAGCCAGTGTGCCTGAGACCCATCTCTGTCACCACTTTGTACACAGCATTAGGGTGAGTCCCTGAGGGCCTGAATTAGTTCTTTCCTCACACCACTGCTCCTTGTCTTTCTACAGGTTGTCCTCAAAATTGGGAGTGCTGCAAAGCAAAAGTGCCCAGTGGTTTTTTTTTCATCCCATTATTGGTTGATGTAATCTAATGAATAAAAATATGCGTGAGAAATGAGGTATGGAAAAACATCACTGGTTATGGGTGCTAGACAAGAGGTCTGTTAAGAAGGACTATGCAGAGTCTTAGGCTCAGATGTTCCCCATGGCAATTAGTTTGAAGCTGGTGGGAGGACTCTTGCCTGCTGTTCCACAGCATACGTGAGCCCTCCTTGTCTTTTGCACCTGTTCTCACTCAGGTGAAACTGAGAAGTAGTCACACCTACCAGTGTTACTATTTTAAATTGCTGACAGGTTTGGATATGCTTGCAGGTGTGATGAGATTAGCTCTGCTGTTTATAACCCAGGTCATGAACTATAGAGGGAAATGGAACTTCCACGTGGCTCTTTTGCTGAAAGTCATCATTGCTATTAGCTGTGTGATTTTTCTTGTGGGTACTTCTCCTAACATGCAATTACTGGAAAAGAGAAGTTTTATTCTTTCTAGTATATGTGTCCTATGGTTTCAGCACTTTATTATGGGTTTATTAGCACCTAGTCATGCAAATGATATTGGGTAATCAAGGCAACACTGGTAATGAAGCAATTGGGATTTGAGTTATCTGAATGTACTTGATGCTTTTCACACCGCAACAAGCATGAAATCTATTTTTGTATTTGCACAGAGAGAACCAAAACTGCAAAATATACTGTTAACTTCTTCTTTTAACCACATGCTTGTGTGACATTTTTGACTTTCCTATAGACTAGAAATACTGTCATGGTGCATAATCTCCACCTGAATTTCAGATGTGGCATTAGGAAACTTTAAATTTTTAAAAGAAATTTTCTTAGGCATATACTAGGTCATATTTGGTCTTGAGAATGGGGGATACAAATTCCATTGGGTAACTTTCCAATTAATATATGACCAGAAAAATGCTTTTGCTTTCATACCTTCATTCTCATGGTTTTAATACAGTACAGGTGGGGTTCTTTTGTTTGGCTTGGTTTTGGATAATTTTTTGTATTGAGTCCATGGTACTTTTGAATTAATCTTTTACTGCTCAATACACCTGCCCATAATACTAATTAAAATAAAATTAATATTTCTAAGAATTAGTTTTGTAAGATCATAGTAGTACTTTACATAAATGGTGCTGATGAAAATAATGATAAAATGGAAAATTTCAATACACGAAAGTGCATTATTTAAATGGCCATTTAGTTGAAGAATGGTGCAGGTTTCACTCCTGTCACCTTAAGCATGCTAAATAATAGCTGTTTTGCAGAAAATTTTTAATATAATTTGAAACACATGGAAGTCAGCATCTTATCAACTTTTAAAACAACATCTTATAGGTGTAATAATGGAGTAGTCATAATTTTCTTGAAATTGGTTAAGGGTATAAAACCAAATTTTTTATTTTTTACTATATAATATAATACTGTAGGAAAATGCTTTCACTTATTTTGGGTTTGTGTTGGTATATTAATTGATTTGTAACTTTGCCCATTTTTAGTATGGAGTCAGTTGTGTGACTTTTTCTTCTGCTGATGATTAATGACTGTATTTGTACTGCAATTTTGCTTACATAAAGCTCTAAACACTTCTCACTTCTTTCTGCTGATGTTTGAATTCTATTTTGTATAATCAAACAATTATGCCAGGAAAAATAATGATCTGCAAAAGTAGGGTGAGAAGCAAATATATGCTTAATCTGTATTTCTTTCCTGATTCTGCATAAAAGCAAAACATTAAGCCATTCCAATTTAGGACTCGTGTTGCATCAAAAAAACACTGCTCAGCACGTTGACTGTTGAGAACACAGGAGCATCCTTCTCTGAGTGCTCCCAGCTCCTGTGTCCTGGGAAGTGTCTGGTCCTGTGTGGGGTGATGGCACAGCCTAACTGTGCAAGCCCAGCTGCATTCCCAAACAGCTGCTGCTGCTGGGCTCCCTTATGGCACAGCACAGGGTGCAGTCACCAGCTGCTGCTGCTGAGCTCTCTGATGGCACAGCACAGGGTGCAGTCACCAGCTGCTGCTGCTGAGCTCTCTGATGGCACAGCACAGGGTGCAGTCACCAGCTGCTGCTGCTGGGCTCCCTGATGGCACAGAACATGATGGCAATACCAGCTGCTGCTGCTGGGCTCCCTGATGGCACAGCACACAGGGCATCACCAGCTGCTGCTGCTGGGCTCCCTGATGGCACAGCACAGGGTGCAGTCACCAGCTGCTGCTGCTGGGCTCCCTGATGGCACAGCACAGGGTGCAGTCACCAGCTGCTGCTGGGCTCTCTGGTGGCCCAGCACACAGTGCTGCTGCTGCTGGGCTCTCTGGTGGCCCAGCACAGGGTGCAGTGACTGGTCCCCAGGCAGGCAGGGCTGACATGGCTGTGCTTTGTGCTTGCAGGTGGTGGGGCTGTACCGGCTCTGTGGCTCGGCAGCGGTGAAGAAGGAGCTTCGAGAAGCGTTTGAGAGGGACAGCAAGGCTGTTACTCTCTGTGAGAGCCAGTACCCAGATATTAATGTCATAACAGGTAACACATTGACTTGCTTTTCTTCCAACAGAGTTGTGCCGTGTTCCTCACGTACCTTTAAAAGGGGGAAATTGTGCTTTGAACTCTTTTTCTGTTGTCATTTTAACAAGCTTTTAACTTCTGCTGAAAGCTGGGTGGGAATGAGTGCGGTTACTTTGGGGATGTGTAAGTATGGATGAAGCAGCAGTGATTTTTAGGGAGGGGAAGACATGGAAGGACCTGTTTTCAGTAGCTGTTCCACCAGGTACAGAGGGAAGTGGGAGTCTAAAAGGAGCTGGGGTCCTGGAGCTGGTTAAACCTCTGCCATTGGTTTGTATTGGAGAAGATCTGGAAAAGCTTGGTTGTGATCAGGCCTCTCTGCTCTGCTGGTGGATCCTCACCACGTGACCCAGGGCTGCCTTGGACCAGCTGTTCTCCCCGTTATGTTGGAGACTGCAGGAGATACGGAAGCAGATTTCCCATTGTATTGTGCAGGCTAGTTAGAACTGCAGGAAAGTGCCTTCATTTGATCACTGCTTTTTTAAAACCTTGCTGGGCTTTCTCCTGCTCCCTGGAGTGGCCCTTCACTTGGTGTCACTCAGCAAGCTCCAGGCAGAGGTAAGGCTGCTCCTGGGCAGCCTGTCTGCATCAGCTCCTTACATGGCTCTCTTCACAGGAGTTGCACTGCAGAACTGAACTCAGTTGTTGAGGTTTTTCTGGTTTGCTAAAAACTGGAACAGTTTTATAACTATTGATATTTGATGTAAGCTAAAGTTGATCTAATTTCAGGCATCACTGAGTAAGCCAGTTGCTCTGAGAAATTAGTCAGAAGCATTCACTGCCTGTATATCAAGGGATGGAAATTGTAACAGTAGTTGGGGTGTAAATTTTCTGTGCCAAAACCCTTTCTGTAATAGCCAACATCCAGCTGTATAGAAGAGTTATACCCTGTTTGGAGGTTTATTTCATTTCAATGTACTGGGAATTAATTTTATTCATTACATTTTATAATGATACAACATATCAGAAGATGCTACCCGATGACATTTACTGAGTTCCATAAACCTCTTGGTTCAGGGTGTGCAGCCAGTCAGCTTGCCTTACTTGCCTTGGCTGATTTTGCTGTGGGTTCAGTGTTGTTCATAAGTACCAGCATTGTCAGCATCAGAAACTTGTATTTATAGAATCATAGAATTGTTAAGTTGAAAAGATCTTTAAGATCATCAAGTCCAGCCTTTAACCCACCAGTGTTTCACTCTGATGTTATACAGTTTTTATGAATGGGGTGTCCAGTAAAGGTAAAAAGTATAAATGATCTTTTAAACTGGGTCATTTTCTTCTCTTTACAAATAAATTAATGAGAAAAAATGGTGAGAACTTCTAATATCAGATTGTTCCATGAAATCATTTTGCATCCAGAGTTTGCATTGCAAGAGTGAAAAGACCACAGCTTTGTTTTCTGCCTTACAGAAAGTCTATTGGGTGTCCTTTAGTTGGCCTTCTCTTGCAAGAGCTAGCTTACATGCTGCTTTCCTTACAAGGGAAAAGAGTTGTAAGGAATTACACTGAAAAGCAGCTTCTTTGCCCTGGTAGCCCTGCAGCTGTGCTGTGCAGGTGCCTGCAGTGCCTGTGTCAGCGTTGTGCTGCAGGGACTGACTGTGGGGGCTCTGTGGGCTGGGGAGCAGGGAGGGAAGGGCTCTTGGCATCTGTACCTTCCACTGACCAAATGCAGCCACTCCAGTTATGGGAAGCTGCCTGCTGTGGATTGACAGGGGAAACTGCAGTTTAGTGGACAGCTGAGTTAGCCACTGTGCCTAGTGCCAGGAATAAGAGAGCCCACAAAACTCACTGCATGTGCTTAGGGAGTTGGGTTGAGAGGGAATGTTTCCCCTGATTACTTAATGCTGAGGCTGATGCACATGATTCATACTTCTATCAGCCAAAACATGTGTTCCACAGAATATGAATCCTCAGCATAAATCTTGGCTGATTTGAAGAGAAGTGCTGCCTTATGTCCTTTTTGAAATTTGAGTAGCGCTCCTTTCCAAAAAGATGAATAATATTTTTTTTTGACAGCTCTCCAAAGACTAAAGAATGAACATCAATTATTAAATCTTGAGTGAGAAATACTCTTGGGATTGGCACAAGCTGACACACAATGAAGTGGGCTCATGGACCAAACTGAGGCGTGCACGCAGTTCATGGAACTGACCTGTAGCCATGTTGCATCGTGTCTCTTGGCATCCACGTGAATTTATATCTCTGCATAAAGCTTGCAATGCTCTTAACAGTTCAGTGGATCAGAAAAATGAGGAATTAATGAAGTGGATGGCAATTTCTGCTCTCTGTCTAAATTTGTTGTGTGTGGTTGTGTCAAGAGGAATGTGCTAGTGGGCTGGCAGCAGCAGGAAGCGTAGATTGATGGAAAAAAAATAACAGCAGCCTCTTAGAGGGCTAACTTAGCTGAGTGAATGGCAAAAGGATTTAGAAAGGTCAAGGGGCATTCATGGCTCTCAAACCATCCTGTTATCTGGAGTTGGACAGGAGAAAGTGCTTTGGCAGGTGGCAGTCCTATGATTGTGCATGCTATTGCAGGAATTCCTGCTGAATAATTATTAATAGACAGTTGTGTTTAGTATAAGCTAATTTGATTAGAACATATAATTTCCTACTGTAAGCTGTTTTTGATTTCAGCCTCTGCCTCCAAAAAAAGCACAACTGAAACAGAGATCTTGATAGAAGTCAGCATCTCTTGCTAATATTTTGCTTATGAAAAAAGGAAAATATCCCAGATATGTTGTACAGCATCAGCATCTGCCACATTTGTTTCATAAATATTTTAACCAGCTAAACCACATAGGGAACCTGAGCCTCTAAATTCAGGGAAGAAAAAATATTTGGTGGGAAGGGAGGAATATGAGTAAGTTACTAAACAAAAACTAGCCACTTTAGTGGAGCAGTACCAAAAGTGCATATTCTTTTTAAAGCAAACAAAAAAATCCCACCAAAACACCAGGGGAAATATTTTTTCAGGAAAAATTGGTTGTTGTCATATTTTGTGGTCCTGAGGGGATGTTCCCATTTTGAGCACAGAGTGAGCTCCTGGAGGCCGTGTGGTGTCTGCAGAGCTGCTTTTGCCTGGCTGCCCCATGGCTGTGCTGCAGCAGGAGGTGATTGGGCAGCTCAGGTTCAGGGCACTGCTGCAAGGGCAGGATTCTTTTTTAAATAAAAATATTTATATAGGTAGAAGACAACTCTTGCATGCGTTCTGCATGTGAAGGACAAAATGTTAACTTCTGTTCCGTGTACTTTGTTAGAAACTGCCTTGTAACAAAGCCCACCCTGTACAGTTCATTTTACAGCTCTGTTACACAGACTTGAGTTGATGAAAACTGTTGCTTTATTAAATGGCACAGTGTGATGGTAATTGCTGTGATGTGAGATTTTACAAGGTTGTGAGGAGGGCCTGCTAAAAAAATCTGCCTTTCAAACTTTACCTGTTTGGAGGACAGGCTGCTTTGTTAACTGCAGTACCTACTTTTGAACAGCTTCTTTTAGTCCAGCATTTCTTCCTAACAAAGTATTTAAATGCAGTTGTGATCTAGCTAAAATTAGTAGATATTTATGGCACAGAAAGCAAATTTTTAAGGAAAATGAAAACTGCTGGGAAGCAGACTTGTTTCCTTCAATTTTTTTGTTGTTTGTATTGGATATTGGTCCTCGATAGCAGCCTGCTATGCCCTTTCCAGAGACTGCTGTTAGAAGCCTTAATATTTTGGGTTATTTTATCACTGAAACCCCTCTCAAAATGAAGTGTCAGCCAGGTCCCAAAGCCAGCTTACAAGAATGCAAACCTCAATTCCTCTTTGGAAAGAACAGGTGTTAATGAGGTGCTTGCCTGGTTGTTGCAGTCCCTGAAACAGCCTCTGTCCCAGCAGACCCAGCTGCAGAAACGCTGCAGCATTTCTGTGCCCCAGGGAGGGCTCGGTGCTGGGCACTTGAGGCAGTGCCTCCCGGGGATGTGGATCACATCTGTCACAGCTGGAGGCAGTGGTGTGCTGGGGCAGCAGGGGGCTGGTGGCTCTCTCTGTCGGCTGGGTGAGAAGGCACCATGTGCTTTGCTGTATGTGCCCCTGGCACTGGGATGTTTGCTCATCATTTTATAGCTGAAAATAAACAGAAGATGAAAACTAACTGATAGGCTTGTATAAAAGCTGGACTTTGATGTTTGTAGGAGCTCCTTTCCTTGAATACTCTGCTGGTGGACTGCTCTGAGTCCTTTCCTTGCCTCCTCTCACCCTGAAGGAGGGAAGCTTGGGGAGATGCTCACCTGGTGCCCAGTGTCCTCACTGCTGCACATGCAGCAGCCCTGTGCTCCTGCCCCTCTTTGCTGTGCCCTTTTGGTGCTGTCCTCCCATCCCTCACTCCTGAGTGCCAGGTTTGGCACTGACACAGAAGATTTTCTTGTGTAATGAGTGCAGTTGATGTGCTTTAATGCTCCCAAAAATTGCTGCAAAGGGAATCTGCAGTTTGTTAAAGGCAGCTGTTGTGTCCCATTAGGTGTCCTAAAGGATTATCTGCGAGAGCTGCCCTCTCCCCTGATAACCAAGCAGCTCTATGAAGCAGTGTTGGATGCAATGGTGAAAAATCCCTTGAAAATGACAGCCAGTGGTTGTGAGAATGACCCAAGTGACTCTGAGCACACAGCAGCCCTTCTGGATTGCCTGCCAGATGTTGAGAAGGTGAGTCGTGTTAGCACATTCAGGTAAATCACAAGCTTCAGAAACTAAAGGAACATTTTCACACTGGATATAAAATGTCTCAGAACTATTTATCAGATCAAGTGGTTCACTTGCATTTGTGATGCTCCACATGTGTGAAATAGTTCCATGCTGCAATGAATTGGAGGGTCTGCATTGCTGGACTTGCTCTAGTTTTCGTTTTAAATTGTTTCTTTAAAACTGAATGAATGGCAGTGATCTCTACTTTTACAAGATCAGATAAATGATAATTCTTGTGTGTTGTCCTGCTCCACTTCTGCAGAGCTCTCTGATCTGTGTGTTGGAATTACCTGGGCAAATCCATTCCTGTTTCTTAAGTATGTGCAATAAAGCCTTTGCTTCCCTTGCTGTGCAGTGTGAGAGAGCTGTGCACTGTTACCTGCCAAATTCCTGTGTAGCACCACAAACCACAGCCCCTTCTGAGAGGAGAGAGAGAAGGAGCAAGGGGCCTGCACAGTATCTGGAATTACCTGGAAGCTTGTTCAGATGCTGACATCATCTCAAGGGTTTCTTTATTTTCTAATGTACCTGGATCATCTCTACTGCTTCTGCAGCCTCTCTTCCCTTCCTGATGTATTGTGAGAAAACTCATCCGTATGAAAATGAGTTTAGATAAGAAACAAACTGAGTCTTACCAGAAATTCTCTCTTAATTGGTCTGCTCTGTCATAGTCAAATACAGCTTTTCTAATTCAGCACTTGGATGTTCTGTTGATGAGTGTTAGTGGTAAAACCAGAGCTATCAGCCTTGATCTTTTCCCTCTAGAGCTGTGACCAGCTCCACTGTTGTCTAGTGTTTGGTTTCCTGAGCAGTATTTTGTTTCTTTAGGCTACCCTGAAGATGCTGTTGGATCACCTGAAGCTGGTGGCTTCTTACCACGAAGTGAATAAGATGACGTGCCAGAATTTAGCTGTGTGCTTTGGCCCTGTGTTACTGAGCCAGAGGCAGGAGACCACCAACCATAACAACAGAGTCTTCACAGACTCAGAGGAGCTTGCTAGTGCCCTGGACTTTAAAAAGCACATAGAGGTTCTTCACTATTTACTGCAGCTGTGGCCAGGTACTTTCATCTGATCAAGGAAAAAAAATCAAACCATTGCTGTGTGTTTGCACTGTGTGACACTGTACATTAATTCACAGGATGATTGAGCAGTATCAGAATTCTTAAAATGTGAGGTACTGTGGCATCACTGTTAATCTAAAGAAATGATGACAGTTTCTATTTGGGCACTTTGCTAAATGGGAAGTTTGTTGCTTTAATTACTTTCTTACCATATGGCAGTGTTTGAGTATAATGAAAGAAATAGTGAAGAATTTATGTGAGTAAAGACAGTAGAAAACACTAACTCAGTGACATTAAAGTTTCCACATCTATATTAGAGAGGTGTAGGATTTTTTCCCCTGCTCTTCAGCTTTGACCTGATAGGGTTAATTTATTTCCATTCTTGTAGTTTGGCAGAGTTGAAGATATCCTTAGAGTAAGAGGTCTGCAACTTCTACTTGTTTTTGCAGAGCTTTGAATAAGGAAAAATGTTGCTACTCCATGATGGGTTTGAGGTGACTGAAGGTGCTGCTGCTCACTTGTCAGCTGCAGGTGGGCAGCTCCAAAGCTGCTGATCACCAAAAATGAATAGAAGCTTTCAGTTAGATGAGTGAGTCTGTGCAGGAGAGGTGGGGCATGTAGGTGGAGGAAGAGGGAGACCAAGAGCTGTTTGGGCAGCAAGCACTGTGCAGAAACTAATCCTGAAATCCTGGGGATGGGTTATGGCATGGCTGCTGTGGGCTGCAAAACCAAGTGGATGCAGCTCTGCCCATGGGAGTGTGTATTGCTCTAAGAGGGTAGGAGTAGGGTAAGTAGTAGAGTTTTCCTTCACTTAGAAGAAAAAGCTGAGTCCTATCCCTTGGCTTGCAAGAACTGTGCAGGATGTTGTGTTAAAAGAGAGGTAAAACACAAATGCAGAGACCTGAGTAGGTGAATACCACACAGTGTGAACAGCACACTTGGATTGAATGGAAGGATCACAGTCTGGTCCCTTATATTTAATCTCCTGCAGTTTGAGACAGCTTGATAACCAACGTGTTGTGCAATCCTTCAATTTCCGTATGTTTCCAGGCGAAAACAAATAGGCCTTGTTTGGCCAGCCCGTGTAACACTGGCAAGTTATTGTTAACCCATGGCCCTTCGCTTAATGGAGCATAGTCTAAACAGAAGGGGTTTGTTATAGTAAGGGGGGGAAAGCAGTGAGAGTTATTGCTTGTTACTGTGCAAGACATAAAGCAAAATCCCCTGGAGAGGCCTTACTTTGGGTCCAGAAGGAGAAGGATTGGGCACATTTCAGGACTGAAGCTTTGTGCTTGTGTGTGGGGAGTCTAACAAGGAGGGGCTCACGTGGTGAGCTGCATGGGTTTGTGTGCACTGCCTTTTCAGTGGTCAATGGGAATAGGAAGTCTGTGCTGCTCATTACAAGAAGCAGTGGTGTGTATAAACCAGAAGTTTTGCAGCTCAGATACTTACTAGGCCCAGGGCAGTGAGCAGAGCAGTGCTGTTTGCCTTGGGCAGCAGGTCACAGCAGAGGAGCCTGTCAGGGACTGTGCTGGGCAGTTGTGAACTCAGGTAACCCTGCCAGCAAACCTGTGTGAGTGTTCCTCTGCTTGTGCTGCCCAGAGAAATTACTGCAGGGGAGCTCCTTCAATAGCACAGAGCATCAGGGCACAAGAGAAGCACGAGAGCTCAGCTCAATGTGTTGTCAGCTTCTCTAGGGGTTTCTCAGAGGTGGTTTTTTCTTGTGTTTTAACCTCTTTTGCTGTGCCTGCTTTCTGTTACTCCTTAGCCTGGGTGAAGTGTGTGAACTGAGCAGTTTGCTTTTCTTTGACCAGAGCTGAATGGTGATTAACTCAAAATGAATTTAATTGGTGTTCTGGGAGTTTCTACTTTTAGAAAGGCTTGTCTACTGTAATTTGAATCTGGCATGAATCTTCAAATTAGGAAAAAAGTAGTTTTTCCTAATTATTTTATATCAAACAATGGCAAAAAGTGTGCAATGTGTTGGCTGTAAGATTGCATGTATTCGTGCATGCTTAGTGGGACATTGAGGGATGACAGTGGGCAGCTGCCATGGACTTTTGTCTTGCAGCATGGGTTCAGTTGTGACTGGTTTAACTTCTCTTTTCTAGTTCATCACTCGCCTGCCAAAGAGCCAGCACATCTGAGTGTGTTTCCTGAGCACTCCTCCTGCCTGAATTACCTGAGGCCCAAGAGGCAGAGACCGCAGGTGCTGAATCTGAGCAGTGCCGACATGTCGGGGGTGCTCAGACCGAGGCCAGCCGGCCTCGACAGCCCGTCCAGCAACCGCTATGCTGGGGACTGGAGCAGCTGTGGGGAGAACTACCTGTTAAGCCCCAGGGACTGCCTGGGGGAGGCAGACTATGATGATGTCCCTTCCGAGGGCACGGAGAGCGGGGAGGACAGCGGCAGGGCTGAGGAGCCAGACGGCCCCGCGGGACGCCCGCAGCCCGGCCCCACAGACCTCCCCTGTGGGAGCTGCCTGGCGGTGCCAGCCGTGGACTCTGCAGTGGATCACAGAGCACACCTCAAGGACCTGCAGGAAAGTATTGATACTCTCATAGGAAACCTGGAAAGGGAACTCAATAAAAACAAACTAAATATGAGTTATTAAATCCTGTCCTGCACGTCATCTCCTTGTGCCTCCGTGCCCCTTGTTGGGCTTCCCTGGCTGAGTGAGGAGTGATGGTGCCCCTGAGCACCCCGTGGTAAGGCCATGGCCCACCTTGTGTTAGCACATTTGAAGCCATTCCGTAATGTTTCTGCCTTTCTCCTGGAAGGTGTTGTCCTGATTTGTGTTGGAGCCAAGCTTAGGCTGTAATGTGATTCCACATAGTGACATTTCTCCCCAAAAACACTATGCACTTAGGTGGCCTGGGCAGTACCTGGTAGAAGATAAAGCAACATCTCTGCTGGCAGTGGCAGCAGAATTCCTCATTCCTGAACTCCTGGCTCTGGTACAGATGTTTCTCTCAGAAGAGGATGAACGCTGCTTGGCCTGAGTTTTGCAGCAGGGACTTCAGATAGACTTGTTTTACTATATATGCAATGGCTGCTATGAAAAATGCTTTATATAATATTTATATATAAAGTTTTAATTGTACAAATATTAACGTATTACTGTATTAACACTTTTCAGTAATTATTTAAACAAGCAAAAATAAATATTTTTCTAACCTTGTTTGTATATATCTATGTATAAATGTGCATGTGTCTGTAGCCATCTTTGTAAAGGAAAGGTCTCAGAATTATGAAATGTTCCCATTTCCAGGAAGAATGTTCAGTGATGCCAGGACAAGGTTACCCTTTGGGTAATACATTGCATTTGATTTATGCACAGAAACATGGCCAGAGAGAAGGTAGGGTGAATGATTAATGTAAATGACCTTGTGTATTGCAGGAACAGCCGTTTGCAGGTGTTGACTATTAACTTTCACACACACACACATCACCCTTTCTCTGTTTGTTTGGTTTGGTTTTTTTTTTTCTTCATTGTTTGTTTCTTCCTCCATGGTTTTTTTCACATATAAAGAAGGTCTGGAAGGTATTTACTTTTCAAAAATTATTTTTTGTTTTTCCTTTATAACATCTTGCTTTGTTTTTTGATGTTTTGGTACGTTTTTCTCTTTCCAGAGTTTCATGTATTTTTCTTGTGGTACTCTTGGCTGCTGCTGATAGTTAGATGCATTTGAGCCCTCTCTAAAGGGTTGTGGCTCTGGAGATACAAGTTCAGCACCAAGCCAGTTACTTTTTTTTTTTTCTTTTCTTTTTAAATTACTCTCCCAAAAATGGAAGCCAGAATTGTCACATGAGGTTGAAGGGGTGGAATGGTAATATTACTCCTGGGGAGTTTGGGTGGGATTGCAGTTCACTGTGACCTTATTAGATTCAGCTATCACCATCTGGTCAGAGCCTCTTTTATCTCTAGTCATTTATGGTGAGCCATTAAACATTTCCTGTTAAGGAAACACATTCTTGATTCAGGTAAAAATAGTCACCAAATTGTATAGAGGTGTTTTGATAGTCCTTCTAACCAAAAGGATGTACAGAGCCATTCCTTGTCCTCTACAGGCCACATACACACCCCCAAGGAAGGGGGGATTTGGGCAGGTGGGGCTGAGAAGGCTTTGGTATTTTCAGAGGTCAGTTGCTGCCAGCTGGCAGGGTAGAAATTAATTCTACATTTTTTTGGTACGATTTTTGACATCCCACCATGGCTTTCCATTCACCCTGTGGGTAAGTGCTTTTCTGCTAACCTGTACTTCCTTATACTCCTTAATTGAAGAGTTATTTATTTACAGTAGCAAGGAATTAAGAATTACTATGGCAAACTTCACCCCTCTTTTCTAAGGAATTATTTTAGCATGGTTCCAATGGGTTATTCAGTCTCACTAATTTATTTTTATAAGTGTTAAAAGATGCAAAACAATTATTGCAATATAATGATATGAATGAAAATGTAAATTTAACCTGAAGCATTTATCAATAAATTGATGTATTTTTTTAAACTTTTATACCTACAGAATGTGCATACTTTTTAAACTATAAATTTAAATTCTAAATAAAATTTGAATTAAGAACAAAATCTGTCTGTACCTAGCTTGTGATTATTTAAACCTGTCCAAACTGCTGTCATCCATTTGCACTGGCTGCACATGTGAATTAATTATATAAAGACATTTAGCTTTTCAGATGTTTTGTTCTGTTGTCATGTCCAGATTGACCAAATGTTTGAGTCAGGTAATTAAAAACAAGCCACTACTCCATTAGCACTCTTTGAAAGATGTTTGCATTTAAATTTATTTATTAATCTTTCATTGCCTGTAATAATCCAGATGAGGCAGGTGGTTCTCTCTTGAATGCACGTAAGCTTTTCCTCCAGGAGGGCTCTGTAACTCTGTCAACTTTAGTACTTTAATATTACAACAGTGGAAATTTGTGACTCCATAAATTATATTCATGTTAATATCATGAAGTAATTAAAATACATTAATATATTGCATTACTGTAACATTTCCTGGTAATTTAGTTATAACAATTTGTAAAACACATATCTTAGAAATCCTCCTTTAATGAGATATTTCCCAAGTGGTATTTTGTTATGGTATTCCTTATATATATATATTCTTATAGAGACTGTTATATTTCATATAGTGAGTTATAGAATCTGGTCAAGCTGCATTCTTTTTGTGATTGTTACAGATTCTTAAGGAACAGAATTACTGTGGGAATCACCTTAATCTAGGAACACTAAACTGGGAGATTAAAACAACCTGCTTCTGCCAAAGCAGTAATTAAGTTTTTTACACAAAAGGGCAGCCTCTGGCTGTGTGTGGATGCAGGGCAGAGCTCCTCCAGCCCTGTGGCCACAGCCAGCAGCCTCCTTTGCTGTGCTGACCCGTGCTGTTGTCTGCTGGGTGAGCCTCCTTTGGCACCAGGAGCAGCTCCTGTTCACCAGGACTGGAAGAGTTAACAGTAGAGGGAGAGCCTGCAGTGGAGTTCAGAGAGCAAATTGTCCTTGGAGTCCGTGGACTTCCTTCAGGTGTGACCTCTGCTTCCAGGTAAAGAAAATGGGTGTGGGTGCTTTTACAGAGGCAGTTCCAGGGCTTGCACCAAAATCACAAACAAATGGTTTTACCCTAGCACAAGACACTGATGGCCATGTGCAGGGATGGGTCACAACCAAGAATTGTAGTTTGTAGTCCCCAGGGAAAAGCAGAAATGCAAAGGTAGGTCTGTGCTTTCTTTACTGCCAAGGGTTAGGGATATGATACACTTCAGTGGATTTAGGAGTGAACTAGGGCCATTTGTAGAGTTTTAATCCTTTCCTGATTGTTTAAATAGGATTTTCCACATTCCAAACACTGTTGGTGCTGTGTGGTTGATCCACCTTTTTGCTTTTTCCCCTATTAGCTTCCCAAAGTGCTCATTACAGGAGCATGCAAGAGGGGAGTGGAGATGGTGTGGAGTGTGGGATAGTGGGGTGGCATGACCTCAGGCTGGCTTAAGCCACTGGGGACCTACATGCTCAGAAACTTCAGGTATTTGCATCTGCCTTTTCCAAATGTGTAACCTATGTGTATGTTTGTTAATGCACCAGACAAGAAATGGATCTGCAGCTTAGACACGTTCTAAAAACAGAGGGAAACATCCCCAATGGATATGTAGGATTTTTACAGAATAAATCTATAAATCTGATAAAGCAGAGACGCGTGTGGTATTTCCACTGTCTGATCTCAACCCCTTCCCCTTCATCCCCATCCCAAGGATGGGGATATTGGCATTCTTGACAGGAACTGTATTTTGGTATAGGAAGATGTTGTTTCACATTCTGCAGCTAACACCAGCTGAAAGATGGTTATTTGGGGTGTAGGGGGGACTGATGTTACACTGTCATGTAACTATGATACATTTTTTTAAAATGTTATCCTACATAACGAAATTAACTGTTTTCATTGTGCTTGTCCCTTAGAACCAAGCAGGAAAACCTGTGATGTGCCTTAACATCTTCAGGGCAGAACTGCAACGGCCCGATGGGAGATGATGCAAAGCTGGCCCTGCAGGTATTTGAACATCTAGAATTGTGTTAGATTAAAGGATCCTGGTGGGATGTCTAATCTCATGTCTCCTGTGTTACTTGGGAACAGAGATGAGGAGGAAAATGGCTCTCAGGAAGATGACTCCCTTTCCATTGGTCATTCCTGCAGCTCCCCAAACTGCTGTAGGGAGGGAAGGGATTCTGATAAGCAGAATCCTGATCTGCTGCCTCTTTGGCCTTGCTGTTAGGAAAGCCCATCTGAAATCCCTCTGTCTTTTGGGATATTTTTTAAATCAAAACTCTTAAGAGTGCCTCTGTGGTGGGGAACAAGGCTCCCATTGAGGCTGCTGCCTCTTCTGGGGAGTAGTGACAGAGCTGCAGTGGAGGGGGTTGGCTGGGCTTTCCAGATAAGCCATGGCCATCTGATTGATTTATGTGTAGCTTGCAGCCCTGTTAATCAAAAGAAATCTGTGGAAGATGCTCTGAGGTGGTGTGCTAATGAAGTCCAAGCCTGATAATAGGTGAGCTTTTTAATTAGTCAGTTGTATGATGTTTACATATCTGTGTAGAGCAGGCTGTTTGTTAGTTAAATATTGATTTAGCAGAGGAGCAGTGTTCTCTTCCTGTTTGCACTCTGACTGCAAACACTGTGCTGCAGGTGCTAGGGATGTGCTTGTTGAATTTTCCTTGGTTATAATTTAGAACTAGTTCAATGTGAGGACAAGGAATATTGCTATAATATTTAAACTTCAAAGTAACAAACAAGACCATTTTTCAAACCAAGTCCTATCTACTCGCTCCAAACCTCTCTTAATCTGACCAAAGTTCAATCAAAGTGCTAAAAGTACATGATAGAGAGATCCTGGCTGTAGAAAATTGAAGGGCCATGTCTTTAATACTGCCTAACTCCACTTTGCAGTGTTTATTTTGGGATGCAGGAGCCTCACATTGATCCTGTTTTCTCTTTGGCTGTGCTTTACTCTGACGAAGCAGAGCACTGGGGCTGGCTATTGCTTGTCAGCTGAAGATCCTTTCTGCAAATCCCCTGTGTGTCAGTTGTCTTTTGTGCTTTAGTGTCTACTGTGACCACATGGACATTTGTTTGACAGGAGTCTGTGACCCTCAAACAGTTTGGTGAGTCATGGAAAGAGTGAACTCACCCGTATAGGGTTTAATCTGTCCTCCTCTGATAGATTTAATTTCTGCCTGACAGGCTCTGCTCAGTTACATGGTGTCTGACCTGGCTATTGAAGTAGCAGCAGAAGCACTTACCAGAGAGTCCTCTCTGGATGGAGAGTGGGCATTAATATGCATGAGCTGTTACTTATTTACACTGTTAAATATTAAAACTTCTGTATAACACCATTTGATCTCTCTGAGGGATAATTGTCTTTTGACAGAAATGCACAGCTACAGTGAGCTTACTAAAAGCTGTTTGTTCTAAATAATACTGATTTATTTGAGAGAACAATATATTTTAATGGACTTGGTTTTCTATTTGTAAGGACTTGCCAGGATTAAGTAACAATATGTTTGTAAACTGATGATAGCAAGTAAAAGTAGTTCAGAGTCCTGACAGAGCTTTGAAAACTATTATTTAAAGAGAATATTCATTATAACTGTATTAAGGAAAAATAGTGGGGAAACCAGGTCCAAATCAATTGTTCTTTAACCACACTGAGCAAACAAATAGATAAGGTTAATGAAACAATAATCTCTTGCTGCAAGATTCTTTATTTCCAAAGCTAAACACATTCTGCTGAAATAGAGGTCTTTCAATAAGAAGCTTGCTGGTTCTAATGGGCTCTAAGCATCCAGTCAGGAAAGTACTTCTTGTTTCTAAATCCATTACTATCTGCTTCTCCAGCTCTAGAAACACAGTATAATTTTCTTGATCCTCCATCTCTTCTTCTCTTTTCTGTAGTCATAATCTGAAGGAAAAAAACAAACCAGGCAATAATGCACTGTTAAGCTTTGAAACTGTATGTGACCCCATTGCTTTCCAGTGGATTGTGCCAGTGCTGTCACAAATTAATGAAAATAGGCATCACCATGGGCTGCATCAATCAACCAGAGAAATGGCAGTTTAGTTATTATGACAGTTTAGTTATTTAGTATTAAACCATTTAACAAAAGTGGATAAGCAAAATTCGTATGTAAAGAAGGGAAGGCTGGAATCCATCCTTGCTTGAAGGAGCAATAGGGAAGTTTATAGGGAAGTTGACAAAATGTAATTCTTTGACCAAGCAACTGGTGTAAAATGAAAAGCAAATTTATAGTTGTTAAATGTCCATAGGCTCTAATGCTCTTCCAGGGGGGTTCATTTGACCAAGAAATGCACCACGTGAACTGGGACCATCTTTTCCATTCTTAAGAACCATAGATATGAAATAAAGAGATACTAAACAATTCTGATTATGCCCATCCTGATTTTTTTTGGAAAATCCTGTCTAGCAATACAGATGCATTTTAAAGATAAAAAGAAATACAGAACATTTTCTTAATTCCAAATGTAACATACTGTTTTCTGTCTCTCTGTCTCCAGCTCAATTTCATTTCTGTTTTGGCTTGAAACTTTTGATACTCTTCAAACTCCTCTTCACAGTGCTTCAGATATTTGACTTCTCTTTTGAAGTAATCGAGTACTTTTGCATGCTGTAAACACAGTGACAAACAAGGGTCACTACATGCTGAAAGACACAGATCTCTTGCTGATGATCTGAATGGTATCATCCAAATTGGAAATAGATATATCTCTATTTATCCCAGTAGTCTGCAGAAAAACAATTCAAAGGTGTGACAAACTTCAGGCACAAAGAAACCATCAACTACCATACTTTGGTAGTACATTTTGCATTTATTCTGTCTGGGATTCTGTGTTTTACTTTTTGTTAGTCTCTTCAACAGCCTAGTGGTTTTCAGTGAATACTTCAGTTACAATGAACATAATCTAAATATTAGTGGCCATTCTTTGGTTGATAATTCTGCACCCTAAAGAGTTTGGTTCCAAAGCAAACGTAATCTGTGCAGAAGCAATGTGTTTCCTCAGATCACTCAGCTCCTGCCTTGCTTTGGAGAAGTTGTTTTTACTAAAATGAAGCTGCTGATGAGATGTTTTATTGCTGCCTACTGCATCTCTGTGCATGGCAAACCTTTATGGGATGTTTATAAACTATTTAAGTGCCTACATAAACATTACACTGCAGGAGAATGGGAAGATGGTTTTGTGGTGTAAGAGTAACAGACTAGGCAGGAGGCAAGACTGCTAGACTGACACACTAGCTGGATCTTTGGCTGGGAGGTGGAGGAAAAGAAAAACTGAAAACTATGTAGAAAAAAAAGGGAAATTAAAACTGCTTGCATTGTTCCCATGGCCTTTTGGTACAGATGGTCCTTATTTCAAGAGCGTGAATGAGTGGGAATGTTAGTAACAGCTTTCAAAATGTGCTTTCACTGAACCAGAACCAGATATAAAGACATGTAAATTCAATGTCCAAATTATAAGGAAAAAAAAATTAACACAAATGTGGACAAGAAGGTGTAAAGAAAAAAGAATTCAATATATATACATTGCTATGCACTCTAAAACATTGTTTTACTGCATGAAAGGTGTCATTTTATGGATGTGACAAAAATGCTGGCCTCTTAATTGTGTTTTCATGTAGCCAGGTTGGAACGTGGAATTCTGCTACCTATCACTGATTTCCTTTAGCTGACTCTTACCTAAGCTCAGTACAAAGCCAGCTTGGCTACAGGTGATCTTTGGAGAATATGGCTGTACTGATCTCAAATTAATTGCCATTATTTGAAGATGCAGACTTGTTTCTGTGTTGGAGTTTTCAGGATAAAGTGTCAAAGAGATTTAATAAAAATTCTTACTAACCTCATTACTTGGAGGTTGACATAATGTTTGACAGATTTCCAAAATGTGCAGAACTCCAAGATTGTCAGAAACAGCCAGAAAATGCTGCTCTGCTGAAAGATATTTGACAAAAAAAGTATAAACAATCCAAATTCCAACAGCAACGTGAACCTCCACCCAAAGACAAGCTACAGACAGTTCTTGGTTTTTTTCTGGTCTTTTTAGTTTGTTGTTCACTGCAGCAAAAAAAACAACCTTCTTGCTCTGTTATTTCATTAATCCCTTTCAAGTTTTTCTTTTAAAATACTTTTTTAAAAAATGAAATATTTTTAGTTGCCTTTATGCCATGATAATACACTTAGAACTGAAGTATCCATTTTTGTATGTACAATGTTAAATTTGTGGAAGTATGTACTTATATAAGATCATTTGTAGTAAGATTTGTGTAATTCAGAGTCATGAGCCATTTTGCAAACAGTGTAGCACAATAAAGCACAATCACCACCCACATACCTGAGGCAATGGAGGGGCTGATGCAAGTGATGATTGATTTGGAGATGTTCTGGAAATGAGATGGTTCATGAGTTTTCTTCAGTAAGTCCCAAATATCTATACTTCCATTGTCTCTGCCAAGGAAGAAAACTCCTGGTCTTGTTAAGGACCATTGTCCTGCAGTGTATCTTCCTGCAGAGCAGCTTGACTGAAGTATTGGTCCATTCTTAATTTTTTTTGTAAAACAAAAGATAGACCAGACAATTAAACAGTACTATCAAGTCACTGCTTCAGAGCTTCTGTCTTGGAAAATGCTCACCATTTAAATGGTTCCATTACAAAAATTATATCAATGGCAAAATTCCTGCTACCTGCTGCAGATAAAAAGGATTGTGGGGAAATAAAAACCCTGGTATCTCACTTCCAGTCTCTTCAGGTAATCTGTCTGTCTGCTGTTAAAACCTGTGGTCTGGAGATTTTTTCAGGTGCAGGTAACCTGGGTTCCTGCATGAGAACCTTAAAAAACCCCCACGTTTCTTTGTTTTCATGTGCTGAAATAACCTTGTCCTAAAATACAACTTCTTCAGATTTGTTCAGCAGGCATTTCCCTAGCAGAAGAAATGAATAGTTGGTAAGCTATGCCTTTTACAAGGTTAGAATTTAAGAAAGTCACTTCATTTTTTCTGTAAAAGGCAAGTCTACTAAGCTCTATCTAAAACAGTTTTCTGATGTGAAGATGGAAAGCTTCTTTTATATCTGTTTGATGATATGAAGCTTCATGACTTACATGTTTCTGAAAATACAGTCTCTGAGCCTGTTATAGCAGGACTGTACTCTTGTACACCTATCACAAATGTTACAGCTGTGTTAAAGTAACTTACTGTAACTCCTTCTTTCCAAATGGCAAACCTCTGGCCTCCAATGCTTAGAAAGATGTCTTTAAAAAATGGAGATTTCTGGAGAGTGTTGATAGTTTCGGTGTGGAGGGAGTATTTCTGGGAGTGCTTCTGACCTGTTGGAGGGAAAAGGCAGTTGCTTGTTCCCAGTGCCTTAGGGATCAAGAAACAAGAGTGCAGGACCTACCACAGCCCTGGAAGATATCAGCCTCTTCTTTTTACTCACAAGGTACAGGAATTGGATTTGCCACAAATCTAGTTACTTTCATGATTTGTGCCAATATCTTTGTACTATTTTCTCATGCCAACTAAAGTGCTTGCACTTTTGAGGGTGTACTGTTAAATCCAGGTGTTATCAGTGAGAGAGACTATTAGAGCTATGAGCAAGAACCTTAAAAAGATGAAGTATAGACACAAATATTTTCAAGTTAGTAATATATAAAGGCTTAAACAGGTATTGAGAAGCTTGAACTTACTAACTGGTTTTGCTGTATTAGCATCAATTTTCTTTTTCCATTCAGAATAAACAACTTCTCCATCCTGTAATGTCAAAAAATCAAGCAAATGCTAATGTTAGAGCTTGGTGGTTTATTTCAAAGTGACTTGTTTTTAAGCTGAGACTTTTCTTAATTATAACCATTGATGCCAAGATGATTTTTTTGCTTTTTCTTTTATATACTTTTTATATAACTTTTATGTATCCTCAGTATTCTTAGCATGCAGACTTGTAATTCCTTAAGTCTAATAATTTAGCACAGTCCTAGTGTTCTGTTAGGCCAGGAGACCAAACATCCTAAAGGCCTTGTAGTAGGAGGCTGGAAAACCCCACACTATCCTGGGAAACCAAGGTCCTGTCTAGAACATCTCCTGTAGACTGGAGATTTGGCCCATCCAGGGAGAATTCCTCATATGGGGGAATATAATGCCATTCATCCAGGTCTCCCATTGGGGATAAGCTAATTTGGAAGGTCTATAAATTGTATACAAGATCTGGTGTGTGTGTGCATTGGGTCACATTGGCAAAGTGATGCACCAGTAATGAACCTTATTACATACTGAGGCAAAAACCCCTTATCCCTTAACCTTGTCTGGCTCTCCACTTTTAATACCAGGGAAAGGCATCACCATCATTAAATATGATCTGAGTAAATGAGAACCTGAATTTGCAGCCAGTGACTGAAAACACAATATAGTTTTGCATCACCATTTTTCAGTTATGTATTGCCAAAACAGCTTTACTTGCCATGATGAATGTAAGCAGTCCTTTCTGCAGAATCAGGTGTTTGCTTTTGATAGTTCATACTTTGCTCCAGTATTTGGGGAAAAGCTGACTGGAAGCAAAAAGGAGTCTAATTTTCATTTCCATGTGAACTCAGAACTGGGAAAGACCCATGAATTTTAGTAGCATAGGGTAGGTAGCAGGTTATGAATAGTTGGAATTTCCAAATGGGAAATTAAGTTGGGGGGCAAACTGTAGAATAAACGTTTTCACATGACATGTGGGGAGACACTAGAAAAATTACTAATCTTATGTGTTCTGGAATAAGGAAATAGTCTTTGGATCCTAATAGGTGCTTAAGCTCAACATATTTTGGAAATGTCTTCTAATTCTGCTCTTAAAGTAATGGTTCACAGTCTACTGAATATTGGAGGTTTATTATTTTTAAGCACGTAGCTAACAGTATTAATAATGTATTAATTAATAATATAATATTAATAATGTATAAAGTGGAAGTAAAAGGTGGCATGTTCAGAGAGATCTTTTCAGTTATACCTGAAGAAAACGTGCAAGTCCATACATTTGTGAAAACCCTGTTATTTAACTCTTCAGTCTTTCAGACATCTTGGATTAACATTTTCATTGGTAATACATTATTTTCACTTACTTCTTTTCCAATAAAAAAGTCTGTGGATATATTCTCTAGCAGTTCCAGATTTCTGCTTGAAGAAACATTCATCTCTGCACATGTGCTCTCTTTGACGGATCCTCTTAGTGTGCTCCGAGGTCTTACCCTCCCTGGGAAATGACAGTGGCATCTTTTTGTTACACACTGGAAAGGTGGTTTGTGGACAAGGGGAATTTCAAGAAGAGATATGAAGAAAGACTGCCAAGTAAAGCAGCAGTTCTGTAGGTTTACTGTTTCCTGGTGGAGTCTCCCCATTGCTGCAACTCTGAAGTCAGTGCTTCTTATACCCAGTCAATGCTCAGGGTGTTGCACCATCCTGTTCTGTGCCAGTTTTACACAGCACCAGTGTCTCTGTGGGAGCTGCCCTTACACATCACCCATAGCTGCCACAGCCAGGAGCTAACATCTCTGCTCCAGGGAATGGATTATGTTTCTAAAAATACTTTTCTGTAATGGCTGAAAAGGACATATTGTTTCAGGGATAAAGAGATTGGGTGAGGGATTTGCATAGGCTTTTAAGTGAAGCTGGATAGAGTCACTGTGTATATGGAATTGCTCAGTTTGGATTTTTTTTGTACATCTCTTCCTAGTCAGTGCACGTAGGTTACACACTATACTTAGGAAATCTTCTCCAAATGTGTGTAGCTATACAGTATTTTGTTGCTCAGCTTTTATTATGTATATACTGAAATACAAGCTTATTAAAAACATTTTCCTCTGTAAGTAAGGTGTAATAAAAATGTTACCTGGGGCTTTGAAACGATACTGCAGTTTCCTGAAGCTGATTCTCGTGGGACCATACTCTGTGTCGTTATCCCTTTCACGCAGATTGATCTGCTCAGGAAGAAGTGCATTTGCTAAACCATTTTGTCACATCTGTGAGGTACAAGTCTAAATTACTTTCTGCTGTAATGGAACAGAACTTTGCAGTGTGTTTGTAATACTCCACAATCAGTATTTGCTGCCTCACATACAAGCATGGAAAAAATGGTGTTTGTGTTACCTCCTTCCTGTAAGAATTTTGCTTTGTTTCTAGCAAAAAAGCCCAAACAACCCAACTTCTTGCTTGTTCAAAAACTGTATCAGCTGCAGGTATTCTGAGCAGCACAGATCAGCATGTCTAAAATTATAACTTCTTTTTCTTACCTAACATTGTTTCCATCCTCACTTTTTTTTTTTTTTTCACAACCTGCTATGGCTATTTTCATGAGAGTGAATGTTGGTTTGCTGGTAATTATGGTTCTGCTGATCATGACCATGTTGCACTATTTGGAACCCACTGAGATAGACAGTAGAGCATCTGAAAAGGTTGACAGGAACTTACAGTATTTACACAACTACTTTTGCACCTACTGCAGTTTTTTAGAAGCAGTCATGCTGTTTCTCATGAATTAGCTTTTCAAAATGTATTTTATTTAAGTTTCAAAGGAATGTCAAAGTATTTAATTTTATAATCAGAAAGAAAATATGTTCCTATGGAGTTCTGGCCATATCTACAGCTTGGCTCAATCCCTGTGTTTTGTATTTGTGGACACTACCTTTATGAGAGGTTTCCAGGAGAGATCTAAATCCTCATCAGTGTCATCATATGCACCAGGGGGCATCTGAGATCTTTTCTCCTCCTTTATTTTTGCAGATAAAAATTCTTCACGACGTTCCGTGGATGGAATATCCCAAAATAATATTGAGCTGCAAAATAATTGTATAATGTATATTTTAGAGTGTTTTGGTTTGCAGCTACATGCAATTCTCCTTACATTTTAAAGCCTTATATAACAGTAGAGACTGAAAGTCAGACAAAGGCTAGATAATTAATTGCTTCTTTTGCAAATGATGAAATATATTTCTTCATTCACCCTTTCAGTATTTATCCAGTTTGCTTATGGACAGTTGAACTTACTGGCACTGTCTGGGTGAAATTCCTGAAGGCTGTAGCAGGAAATTTAGTAACTCAAACTGAAGTTCAGTCTCAGTTTTTGTGTACCAATTAATTTGCTGATGTTCAAGGCAAATGGTCCCACTCATATTTGTCATCTCATAGGACTCTTCAGCCCTCTGATTATTCCTTTTGGTCTACTCTGGACATTCACTCTCAGGTTTGATATAGTCAATGAAACTTTCCTCATTGCTGATATCTCTTTCCCTTTTCTAACAGGAGCTGCTCAGGGACATGTGCTCTTCAAGTATGACATTACAGTGACTTCCCTGTTCTTAACTTCAAATACTTTCAATTTGGAATCCTGGTGTGCGAGTAGTTAAAATAATTTCTTCTATGTGTATTACTTATATTACACTGCAAACTTATTAAGAACTGCATTTGTAATCTTACTTCTCATTTAATTCTTCAAAGTCTTCTCTGTTATTTGATTAGGAAAAATAACTTAGCAATATTATAAAATTTTTCTCTCTCTGACACTCCCTTTGATGTAACTAACAAATATATGATTGAGCCCACCCATGCAGCCTTGAAGCCTTAAGCCTTCTGACATCATGAAAGGTAAACATTTATTTCCACTTTTTGCATTCTGCCTCCCTTGCTAGTCTTTCATACAGAATAATAATATAACTATCATGACTATTTTGTCCACAAAAGAGGAGATTCACAAAGAGTAATTCTGCTAGCTAAGTCTCCAAATTGATATGTAATTTAAAGTATTTCTGTAGAAATAAGCCTTGGAATCTTTTAACAGCTTTTTGTGCATGTCCTACAAACAAATGCAAGTGTGGGGATGTGGCTTTCCAGGCTAATATGTGTGTGATCAACACTATTCTGAAGGGGGTACACAGAATATAAGCATATATATGCAAGGGCTTTCAGTTAATAAACTCTTAATGCCTTTACTGTAAAGGGTTTAACTGGACAAGAATGCAAAGTGCTTGTCTTCTGCATACAGAATTTCAGCCACTCAGGATTTGCTGATAGGAATCCAGAAATGTGCCAGTTAAATTATGGATTATGCCTCATAAAGCTTTTCAAAGGAAACTGGAAGATTTCTTGTAGAGTATGTATTGTACATACCAATCAGGGGAGCATGTTACAAGCTGCAGGTTTTTTTCATCTTTGTTTTCAGAAGTTCCACCCTTTTGGTTTTCCTGAAAATAATGGTAATAATTATTACAGGGGAAGAAGATGATGAAAGACAAAAATCACACTCTGATATGTAAGTACTTCAACACATAAACAGGCTACTAGAAATTAAGTCACTGTTTCTGCTTGGATAAGGTTTGGAAATCAGGGCTCATTAATTTGCAGTTATGAAGTCAAGGTATTTTACAAATATGCTTCAAGTGAACTGATACCAGCTTTGCTTGCTTCACACCTAAAATTCTAAATGAACTTAGCAGGATAAATACTTACCTCTTTAATTTGCCATGTTTATAACTTCTATTATGCAGTTTAACCAAAGAACCAGTAATTGAGAAATTTATCTCCAACAGTTCAGGGTAGTGGGAGTGATGTGTCTTTGCCAAGTTTATACCATGGGTCACCTATCTTAAATTATCACTTGGCTAGACCTCACTTAGGGATTGTAGTGGTGCCCTCAAATGTTAATTATTAATTGTTTAGTTTTTGTGTGTGGGGTTCTGCAAGTTTTATACTATTTATAATTTACCAAGTAGTTATTGGTTTATAGCAAATGAATTTTAATTACTCAGGAAAATAACTGAAAGGTGTCAGAGGTAACAAGGGATTATAGGCTAATCAAATCTACCTTCCAGTATATAAAACCAAACATATTTTGGGAAAAACTGTACTTACCAAGTATGTGGCAAAATTTCGGCTATTTTTTGTAAGCCAAATTAGGCTTAAAAATCAGTTTGTCTATCTGGAATCACAATGGTAGTAATGCAGGCAGGCAAAGCTGAATTAGATTCTGGATATAACTTTGAATACTTTTTCATTAATATGTAATTATAAAACTGCTGATTTCAGGAACTGTGCCATAAAAGCTGCTGTGTTGTGCAAAGGCTGACAGTACTCCATGTTTACATAACAAAAGTATGTCCCAGTAATGTTGCTAAATACTGGCAAAGTGACTCCTTTGTCAGTGTTATTTATCAAGCATGGGTCTCCTGTATCTGTTATGCCAGATGAAGACAAAAACAGGCTTCTGAGCCTAAAGTTTGACTAAAAAACCCCACCCAAACAACAAAAACCACAACAATGTTCTGCTATCCAATCCCTTTCTTCATACTTTACATCTGGTACCAGTTAGTATCCATGACTATTACTGTATAAAATAATAATGAACAGAGGGATCAGCTGACATTTGATGATATATGTGTCCCCCTTTTCTCACTTTTCTGGAAATGCCACTAAGGACTGTAGTGTCTGTGAAGTTTTAGATTTTTTTTCAAAAATGTATAGATATATAATTTCCATAAACCTTTTAAAGATTTCAGTTTTCTTCTTCTTGGCCTGCTTTTCCACTGGCATTATTTTGCATTTGACTACATTTGCATTTCAAATGAATTTAGCACCATTTGCAATACTTTGATAGTAAATCAGTGTAAATCAGTATCCAGTGTTCCTATAGACCATAAGCTCTTTGGTGCTTTAAAACTATAATGGAAAAAGTAAGGTGACTACAATAATGCCATTCTTCAGGTAATTGAAGTTATTGCTTAGAATTCTTAGTGACAGGCTAGGTTGCTCATAGTAGAAATTCAATACATTTTAAATATGGAAAGCTTACTATAATTTTGAATTATGCTTGTCTGTAAAGTTGTGGAAATTTTTTCCAGTATTAGTAGATTCATATCAGACTGAGAGCACAGCACAGTTGTAAAGCACAATGAACACAACAAGAGGCACCAGATTATTAGTATTTACTAAATGCAGTGAGAAATAATGAATACAAATAATTAACTCTCTAGTATTTTCTCTTGAGTTTACATTAGGATTTCTGAGGTAGTAGATTAGAAAAGCAATAAAAAGAAGAGAAATTAATTTTTAAACTCACCTCAACATTACATGGTAGCCATTGTACATCTGTTACTGGCTGTGTATGACAATATGGTGTGGGAGAGGCTGCACAATTTCTCACTAGAGGTGGCTCTGTGCTACTGTACTGGGCTTGCTTCTTAGGTGATGGCTAGAAATGTTTTAAGAAAAGATATCTTAGTGCATTTTCAAAATAAAATAGTAGATCAAAGAATAAAAGGTTACTTTGCATTCTGTTAACGCTTTTTCATATATTTCAGATCAGTTTATAGCACTTTTTAGGGGTCTAATACCTTCCATTTGAGGAAAAAAAAAGGGAAGTATCAAAAAAGGCCTTTGGATATAAAGTTCTAAAAAGATTTCCAACATGCCTCCACACATATGCAGACATCATAAATGTCTCCTCTCCTCTCGGGGCTTTCTTCTGCTTATCCTCCTTACTGTCTTTTTCTACTGAAATCATCTTCTCATCTTCCAAGCTACCTTTTCTATGTTCATAAACATCTAGAATACTTTCAGTATTTTTTTCAGTAGAAACAATATGTGTTTGACAGGCTTTTTAAGGTTAGAGTGGAGGGTATATTGGTGCCCATTGAAGAACAGACTCACTAAAACATAAGTTGCACAAAATGCAGTAAACCTTTTAAGCTGTACTAACCAGGTAGAAATTATACCATGTTAATTGTGATAAAGGTTTGATTTCATGAACTCATCTTCTCCTTTCTAGTGTCTCATTGCAAAGATTATCTACTCCCCTCTTTTGAGTCAGGATACCCTCGCCTGTTTTTTCTCCACAGACATACAGATACACTGCAATATACTTATAACAGAAGTATTTAACATATTAATAGTTGTTATCTTGATTTCATAGAATCACAGAATGTTAAGGGGTTGGAGTGGACCTTATAGATTATCTAGTCCCAGCCCCCAGCCATGGACAGGGACACCTCCCACTAGACCAGGTTGCTCAAGGCCTTTTCCAACCTGGCTTTGAACACTGTCAGGGCTGGGGCATCCACAGCCTCCCTGGGCAAACTGTGCCAGTGTCTCACCACCCTCACAAAGCAAACAATTTCTTCTGAATATCTAACCTAAATTTCCTCTCTTTTAATTTTTACCCATTACTCATTGTCCTGTCACTACAGTTGCACACCAAGAGTCCTTCTCTGGCTTCCCTCTAGATTCCCTTCAGATCCTGGAAAGTTGCTATGAGCCCTTCATGCAACCTTCTCCAGGCTGAACAGCCCCAACTTTCCCAGCTTGTCTTTGTAGAGGAGGTGCTCCAGTGCTCTTATCAACTGTGTGGCCCTTCTCTGGACTTGCTCCAACAGTTCCATGTCCTCCTTGTGTTGGGGGCACCAGAGCTGGATGCAGTGCTCTGGGTGGGATCTCACCAGAGCAGAGTATGGGCCAGAATCCCTTCCCTTGTCCTGCTGGCCACACTGCTTTGGATGCAGCCCAGGATGCAGCTGGTGTTCTGTGTGCCAGGGCTCACTGCTGGGGAACCCCTGTGCACCATATCCACCCATCAGCACCAGAGTTACCTCAGTCACTACTGCTGCTCTTGGCTCACCCTCTGCAGAGTCAGTGACTTCCTCAACAACAGGCTTTGTACTTTCCAGCCTTTCTTCATGTTTAGAAATATCCCACAATACAACCTACAATGATAAATTAGTATGTTACAAATTATATTTGTATATGTGTATTAATACAATGTGCATTAATACACTTTTTTTTTTTCAAATTATGGTGATTTGGGGAAACAGAAGAAATTCACTTTCTGCACCAGAATTTGTGAAGTCTTTAAAGTATTTTCTCTTCAGCTTGATGCAATCAGAAGAAAGGTTACATATGTCTCTAAAAACAAGTCTTTATGACTTGACCTATTTATCAGTACGGTAATGGCTCAGCTATGGAATAACCAGACATAGCTTCAGGACTCTGTGACATCTGTCTTCTGTCTGTCACTGTGTTACTATGGATGTTGAGTACATCTCTCCACCCTTATTTTTATACTGGAAGAAAATACAGAAATATGCAATTTTATTTTTAAAGATTGAAAAACCTGTCCATCAACACAGCCACCAGCAATGAAATTTGGATTGCTTGGACTGAACTGAAAGCAGTAAATGTCTTCAGGAGCCTTCAACACCAACTAGAGAGAAGAAAAACAAGATAGTTGAGAAATAGTCACACCATTTGTTTGTTCTCATGTTATTTAAATACTTGGCATATTTAAAAGTCATGATTAAATACCTGGAGGCAGGAAGGCTCAAATATACTCCAGAGAAGTATAACTGACTGTAGCAATGATTTATTAGAAAGGTTTACTTGTTCTTCATACGAAGGCTGCTCTCTTGCTGACAGTGCTATAATCCCTAATCAAAAGAGAAAATAAATTTTCTCAAAAGAGACAACTCAAGTTTCAACACATTGATAATTATCCTAAATGACTTATATTTATACCTTCTGAATACAGCAAAAAAACCCCACCAAGCAGGAAAGAAACCCCAAACAAACCAACCATGTATATTTCTTTTTTTTCAGATCAGCTTTGAGGAGACTATTTTCAATACTTAACATTAGGTTATTTTAAAATGAGTCATAGAACCTATGCATCAGGATAAAACTCCTCTTTTTTCACTCATGCTCCTCAATGATGTAATAGTGCACCTGAAATGATGTGACAGACATGTAGACCTGGCCACCCACCATGAAAACAAATCTTTGTAACCCAATTCATTTTCTTACCCAGGCTGCAGTGTTGGCTAGTAGTATGCTGGGAGCTGGGGCATTTTTATGGAAGTTAACTGTGCCTTTGGGTCTGGCTGTGCAGAGCAGTAATGCACAGCAGGGAGCAGGAGTTGATATTTTGTGTGTCTTGTGATGCTCCCTGGCACTGGCAGAGCCGTGTCCTGCTGAGGCTGTGACATCCTCACCAGCATGAGGCTGCTGTGAGAGCCAGGCATGGGCACAAGCACAGTGCTATGCAGGGCCATCTGAAGACTCTGGCACCACAACCCTGCTTAAATGAGCCTCACAGGGGGAAATTTCTCTAACCTATAATCTCCACTTGTACATTAGGGTGAAGGACATGGCATGGCCTATATGAATTCTACAAAGAATTTGTCTCATTTTTCATTTTGCCTCAAATTGGCAATACAAACAGGGATACTAAATCAGTTTTGATTTCTTTTTAAATTTAAAAGTTGATGATTTTATGAAAGATGCCTATTTTATAGCTGTCATATAAATCAGTACTATAACTGCATTACCATAAATGGTTGGATGCCAGCGAACGCAGCTAATGGTTCTGTTCTTGAGATACTGCACATCTGTAAATGTTTGGTATTCTGTAAAATAAACATCTGGCTTGCCTTCTTCTTGGTCTTCTGCAAGAGCCTTCCAGTCATCAAAAAAAACGTTCATAATTTCATTTTGCTGCAGTGCAATTTCCACTCTGTTTTGTGAAAAGAACAGTTAAGACTTCAATAATCCAGATGTGACTACTCAGTAGTAGAATTACAAATATTTCTGTAAAGAGGTAGCTTCTGTTTTTCACAAAATTATGGTCACATTAGTTTAAAAATCAAGTGTTAATTCCTCAGTGCTGTATCACTGCGAGGAAACAATCTTCTATTTAAACAGAAATAGTTACTGTATCAAGAATTTAGCTTCATTTCTTTGTGGGCCAGGTACAGACCAATTGTCCAATTCTTTGTGCAAAAAAATGTCATTAAGTATGATTTGTCCCACTTAATGGGACATGGCTAAGGGCATAATCAGGGGTAGGACAGCACCTTTGCTCACTGCACAACCATCTGATGAGTGGGAAGTTTTGCAGTTTGTTTGAAAACGTGTATCACTATTAACTTTAGCAGTTCTGATATCTATGTAAAGCAACATTCATATCTGTATAGCATAGACATCATGGTTATTTTCACATAAAGAAGTATTAAGTTATTGTTTGTTAATATTATAATAATAAAAAAGGAAAAAAGTATATAGAAACATAAAATAAAATTGGTATTTGACTAGACCAATGATCCATTCAGACAAGAGTTCTTGCTTGTGTTCTGTATTATTTCAGGTAGTCTTCAAATGTACTGCTGCAATAATTTTACCTTAAATGTACTGCTGTAAGAAATTTTTTCAGCCTCTGAGATGACAGACTCTCTGCTTTTGCTTCATTTGACAACTGCCTTGGATAATACTGCGTGGATGCATTTTTTGGATAGGTCCTACCAAGTTGGAATAAATTTGAATGTAAGTATAGAAAACATTTCAAAGACAGAAACCTATTTAATGTGTAAAATTAAAATATATAGTTTTTCTAGACACCAAAAAAAAATATTTAAGAAAAAAGATGCAAACAGAGAATCCAATTTTTTTCTATTAATCAGTTTGTAACTGAGTAAGTCCAGAATTTTAGTTGAGATAAGAAACAGTGCATAGCTTAATAAATCAGCTGATAAATGTTTTCTCATGCTTACCATTTTGTCTGAGTAGTAGCTTCTCTTAGTTTTGGAACCATTTGCACCCCCACATCCCTTTCAAGCAGTTTAATACTGAAAGTATTGTCTTCATAGGCTGTGCATTCAGCATAGCTCTCTTTGTCATCTGCAGCATTCTTGTCAGTAAATGTAATGGGTGCACCAAACTGCCTGCGAACTCGAGAGATCTTGTACTTAATCTGCAAAAGATACATTTCCATAGCTGAAAAGAGAAAGCTTTTGGAAAGCTCATTCTTTAAAATGGCTGCATTCATATAATGGTAGAATTAGTTCCCTTAACAATTTCTGCACTGAGTTTATTAATATTTCTGCATTTTGAAGTTCTGAAGTGCTCTTATAAATAAACTACATATGTAATAGAAGACAGGTTTGTATTTGTAAAACTAGAAGTTGTAGCATTTTTGGATTACTGCTAGGAGGAAACAGAATTACATTTTCTAATTCATCCAGTATCAAAACTGCACATTTAATTAATTGATTTACAGAAAGCCTTATATAATACTGAATTAGGCTTCCAAGACCTAATTTTCAGCTCTTCCCTTTTGGTGGAAGTTCAGAGGAGTTTCCTTATGTTGAGAAGGATGAAGGTTTCCTTATGTTGAGAAGGATGTGTCTTGACTTCTGTCCACAAAGAGAAGTAGGCACTTGATTTCAGGCAGTAGAGGGGTATTGATTTGTCTTGGTTTCACATCCAGGTACTTTTCCCCAGCACCTCCCACAGAATTGGAAAGGAAAGTGAGCTAAAATACTTGTGAGTGGACCTTGCCAGCCATGCAGAATGCAGAATATGGAATTCTTGGACTGTGCATGTATTAAATTAAATTACTGTGAAATAGCTTTAGAGCAATCAGACATTATTTTAGGTGTATGCAATATGTTCAGTTGCTGAGAACTATCAAAACTTAGCCAGTCTTCCCTGAAGAGGGATTTAGGTACCGAGTAAAAATCACTCATGAACAGTTAGATACTTGGAGATGCCCCACACATCACCAATTAGCTGACAGCTGTGAGTGGGTCTAGTTTTTGGACATATAATCTCTCTCTCTCTCTCTCTCTCTATATATATATGTATAATCTGTAGATGTAATTAATCAAATATGTCCTTCTGTAAAGTCAGCTTATAATACCTATGGATACTTAAAGACTGTTGCATGCTACTTAGAGGCCATTCATATACCAGAACTGTTCCCTGAGCTTCATGGAAACAGAGCAATGACTCCCATTGGCATCTGGCCACTTGGTAAATTGAGCAAAAAGTGGCAGAGCTGCCAGTGATCAAAGATGATCAGGACTTCTGACCTTAAACCTTAAAAAGTGGTTATGTCCAAGGTGGTGATACATGCCTAATTTGCAAGACTTAGGGAATAGAGTTCAAAATAAAAGTTTCTGCAGCACTTTCAGCTTTTGTTAAAAGTTTAGATATGTCTCTATTTCTCTCTGTTAGTTTTCTTGAAAAACCTCAAGAAAAACTAGGATTGCAGCTTCCAACTTCCTGACTTGTTGCTTTTTAAAAATAAACATAGGGGTTTTATATTTATTTCATTGACTAACATCTGTTGATTCTGACCTTTGTCTCCCTTTCTATAAGAGATTCTTCTTCAACTTCCTTTTCGCTGCCAAGGGAAACCCAAGGTTTGCGGGGTTCTGGAGTTTCCTCTATGTTTTCTTCTTCTGTTTCTTCTTTTTCTTCTGCAGCTTCTAAAGACTGTGATATCAAACAGTGAGAAATGGTACTTTTTCAAAAAATTGTTACAGAAATGTAAGTATTAACTAGAAACCCAGGTTTCAGTCTTAATCACACATTCTTTATTTTGTCTCAGAGTAGTGAGTCTGAGTATACTGTGCCTCTGGGCAGGGCTGGCTTAGGTCCTGTTCATTTGTGCATTAGAATTTTCCAATAATATTTAATATTTAATTACTAAAGAGAGACTGTTGTCTTGAAAGCAAGTAATTTTTTATAAAAAGAATTTATAGTGATTTTTTCCATTAGACCCTCTAGCCTGGAACTGCATTTTATTTTTCTTAATTTTTTCTTCTCCTCGTTCCCTGATGCTGGATGGCAAACTCATATTCAAAAATTATATAATCTTTCTATAAACATTCTCCTATGATGCAGTGTACAAGTTCTATTTATCTGGAGCTGTTTAGAACTCAAGAACATTTTCGTGATTTGAAGAATATATTCATAGATATTATGAAAAATAAGTACAATACTTCTTTGAAAATGCTCTATATGTTTATTTTCTGTTATTTTTATGTCTGAGAAAACTGATTATTGGCAGAGAAAATGAATGCTTATGATAAAAACGTAGCAGTGGGGGTTCTACTGGCCCTCTGAAGTAAAATGCAAAACCTAAATTTAGCCCTTCTCAGAATAAAATATATTTTTACAGTGATACACATATTTTTCCATTATCAGCTTAACCATTAAAGAAATACTGGGTGCTTAAGAATACTATTCCTGACATCTTTGTTTGAGACTAGATTCTAAAATATTTATAGATAGAACAATGCTCTGTTATACTTGGATTTTACCTTTAGAAAGTTTTCCTTGGCTTCTTCAGAAGCAACAATATAAAAGTTCTGTCCATACTGTGAGCTTGGATCAAAAACTACCAAGAGTTCTTCCCCTGGATATTCCTATTTTAATGAAAAAAATTAGTGGAAAACTGAAAACAAATAATACTCAAAATAAACATAAAGTTGTGACTGGAAAAGCTACCACCAATTTAGTGTGTTAGCTTAATTTTGTATTCTTAGTGGAGAATTTAATGTGCCAATTGAAAGGAATAGATGGGGGTTTATTTTGTAATAAAAATAAGTCTGGGACAAAACTAATCTTTTATACAGACAATTAAACAGAAAATAAACTGTTTTAATGATTCTCAATATATAGGCCATGCATAAGGGGAAGCCAAGTATGTGGAGCTCTGTCAGTTCACAGAATCAAAACTAATATATGCTACTTTTAGCATATTTTCAATCTGAAGCTAGTAAAAAAAAAATGCATGGCAAGCCATGAGAAACTTAGAGTCAACAACTGCCATGACCTCTAGCACTCAGATATTACAGCATCAGTGTGTTTACACAGAGCCAAACAAGAACAGACCCATTCTCCAAAAGAATGGACACTCTGAGAGCATAAGTCTTAAAGAGAGAATGAAATATGCTACATACTAGGATAACTTTTTTGAAAGGGAGGAAATCAGAAGATTTAGCTCTTGTTTTCATGTCTTGAATTATGTCCTCTTTTTTAATACACTTGAAATTATTTTCTTCTGTGACATCTTCGTCGGGTCGGCAATTAAAAATTTCTTGGGTCTTTTCAGTCAAAAGCAAAGGAAAGATTTCTGGGTGGCCTTTGAAAAAAAGCAAAATTACATGAGTGTTGTTTAAACATGCATGTAAACTTTGATAAGTCTATGTCTTTACTGTTTCTAGCATAATGCCTTTGAATCTCTCACCTATGCCTTTGAATCTCTCGGCTTTGTTTTTGCTATTTTGGAAGGCGTGAAATACAAATTATATTTACTTTATTAATCTTTGAAAATACTCTACCCAACATTTTGCACATAATGAATATGATTTCCCTGGTATGGGGAGCTTTTTTTTCTTTTGATGAACAGGTAATTAACAACTTCAGTGAAAAATCTTTAAGGGGTTGGTTTTAATATATTAAGGGCAAAACTGCACGGTTCTGACTTAAGAAAGCCTTTGAATAAATACCCTGTGGTCCTTCCTTATAGGGCAGCACCATATTAAGCCAAATCTAGGTGAGGATGCTTTTCTGATTTTGGACTTTCATCTTGCTCCCATTGAGTTCAGAGTGCAGGAGAGACTATTCCTCACCAATCAAATGAGACTAAAGCAAGCTCACGGAGATTAAAGTCAGATATTTATTTTCAGTTCTATTGGAGAATGTTGTTTTCTACACACACGATGTCTGTTAGGTTCATTCATATTAACTCAGAATAAGATATTGCTTATCTTTGTGCTAGCATGGATATCTGCATTGTTTTGGGGGAGGCTGGATGCAGTTAGGTGACCTGTCAGCTGTGCTCTGCCAACACTCAGTCTGGGGATAGCATACAGTGCTTCTCACTGTGTGTGCCAGCTGTATGTGAGTAGGGCACTGTGTGTAATGCTGGCCTTTCTTACACCTCACATCTTCTGTCTCCAGCTGCATGACAGCTCTAAGGGGCCAAGATCCCTCTAGGCCCAGCCAGTAGATTCCTGCCCCTGAGACTCCTCTGCTGCACTGCCCTGCTAGCAGGCTCATGCTCTGTCTCAGCTGCCCAGAAAGGGCATTCCTCATGAAGGCCGCTACATTTTTGTCTGGGCAGGTTAGGAGATGTTCATCTTTTTGGTGAACTGGAAACGAAAAGACTTAGGGATGTGTATACTGTTTTACTGAACTGAAATGTGCTGGCTGTGATAATAGGTGATACTTTCTCTCTTTGTTTCAGTCTCTTAGTTTAAATCACTTAGTATTTTATCTTAATTCCCGGCACCTGTGGGGCTTTTCCTCTTTGTGCATGCCTTGAAGAGAAGTTGCCATACCTCAAATGATGATTGTGACCAGCTGTGTCAGCATGTTTTGAGAAGTCATCTCTAATCTAAGCCAACAAGGACTCACAAAATGGTAAATCCTCCTTAATCTCTGCATAATCCTATCACATAATACATTATGTTTGATGAATCTGACATTTATCCTTTAAAATCTTTCAGCACTGCTACTCCACTGCATCTGCTCTGCCACAGTCATCACTAAAATTAAGGGCATGCCTGATGTTTCTGGTGCATGCTACACTGTTCCAAGTATGGATTACTTAGTGTCCACTACTTATTTCATAGCACATACAATCTGTAGCATGCACAGGCCATTAGTTCACTCTCATCACAAGCTGTAATCAATATTGCATGATTTTCCTTTTTGATATCTTGGAGATTTCCAGGATTTCTGTGTGGATGCTTCCAAAAAATACAGAATCATAGGGATGTTGATTGCAAAGACCTCCAAGTCATCTGGTCCAAACTCACTGTTGGTAACACCAGACCTCAAAAATCCCAGCCAGGAGGAATGTTTGGTTTAGACATTATTGTTTGCTACAATAAGCTTTTATGGTGCTGTTCTTTAAATGCTGAATCATGTGTAAGCTTTGTGCACAAATGCTAATGCTGAAAAAATCCTTTTAAAGAGCTGTAGGTTTCATTGCCAAATGAAACAATACAAGCATGCATCAAAGTTAAGCAAGAATACAATGGACATCACTACAAGAGGAAACAGAGTAATACAGATACTCTAAGTACATTTTTTTCAACTCCCTATTGCTATAAGCCCAAACTAAAAACAAAGAAATGATCAGAATTAAAATTATACCTTTCAGTCTAAAGAATTAAAATTCTATATTGTGGAATATTGTTTTTAACAGAGTCTATAACATAAGGAGCTGACACTGGAGTTCTTACATTATAAATATTATTATTGAATGTTCTTTTCCAGTAAAAAGTATGTAACATCTGATCATAGGCTTCACATTGTTTTTCTATTTGTAAATTGTACCTGTATAATTTGTAACAGTCAGCAGCTCTTAGTGCTAGGAGATCTCCATAAAAGACCAAGAAACTCTAAGGAAGAAGTAAAGAACACTTGCAGGCCTAAGGAGTGTGTGCTCAGTGTTTAAATCTTGCACAGGCAGAGTTTGCTTACACCCGTGTTGTTTTCCTGCTTTCAGCACCAGGTTCCTGGCACTGGTTTAGCTCTTAGAGCTCTAACCTTATTTGCCAGCAGGTGGAGGTACAATTCTCTCTTACTAACTATCTCCTGCAACACGGAAAGCACATTTTTAAAGTGGTACATTTTTAAAGTACCACTTTAATCATCAGAGGGATCACTTTTTGTGCATTTTCATAAACTGCAGCTTAGCCATTTTGGTGATGCTAACCAGAGAACAATTTTCACGCAGTGCTCATAGGATTATGGAGGAAAACAAGTGATTTACAGTTTCTTTTAGAATTACCAAGTTTGTGTACCCCTTGTTTGCCACTCTGTTTTAGCTTTTAACAATAAAAGCTGTATTGTTACAAGCCAATTAATAAGATAACCCTTTGGACTGTTCCTGTAAACCACAGATAAATTTTACTTTGGTATCAATTTAAGTTATATCTGAGGGATAATTGCACAAATTGGGTCAGAAGAAAAATACAACCAGAAATATGGAAAATAAGAAAACATTGGAAATCATTTGGTGTCTAAGAAAAAGGAATATATTTAAATTTGGATAATTGCATACTTTTAGCCCTTAATTATGGCCATGCTTAAAACCTAACTTTACTTGAACATAAACCTAATTGTGACTTTTAAATGGTTATTTTTTTTCCCTTACAAAGAAAAAAAGATGCTAATCGATGTCTATTGGTATCTATGATTAAGAACCACAAGTGGTATGCTAAAATAATATTTTCATGAAATTTAATAATGGTTCAAAAAAGATCAAAGATTAATGAATTATTAAAATAATCATGTTTTTCCTTCAATTGCTAAACTATTTCTAAATGCAAAGATTTTGCACCCTATAATTCTGTTAGGATGCCTATTTCCCTCTATCCCAACTCCTCTCAAACCAAGAAAAAAACCTCTTCTAAACCCCATACCTGTTTCCTGCTGCACTGCCTGCTACTCAGAGAGCCACTGTAATTACTGTGATAACTGCATTTCTAAATAGTTTCTATTTTTCCCCATTCATTAAAAAACATTTTCTTTTTATTCTCTGCATTAGTAACACTGAAACTTCAAACTGCTTTGAGTATTTCAGAACTACTGCTTTAAAGCTCAGTCATCATAGCACTTACCTATACTGCCCATAGAAAGATCAACTTCATCTTGTTTACCTGAAATATAAGGACATGATGTTATCACTGTTGGTTACAGAACTATAATGAGTAATTTTACCTCTCTCAGTTATTTATATAAAATAGCATATTCTAATTGATCTCACGTTTTTTTAATGCACAGGGCCAAAATAATTAAGGTAGATCTCATGTGAGCCCAGATTGCTGCTTGTTTCATTTTTGCTGTACCTTACCAAGATGTGTTTCTTTTTCCTTTTCATGATTCCTTAGCTTTGTTTTACCTTTTTGTTTCTTTGCTGCTGGTTTTGAATCTTTCAAGGTGCTCTGGCTGGATTTGACACTTTTTGACATTTTTTCAGATTTCTCTAGAGAAAGATAAATATCATTAATAATTTTAAGTAGACAACAGAATGCGCCATGTATGAGTGAAAATTTTGTCCATGACTTTATGTAGCTTATCATTATAATAATATTTTCATATGCAGCTAAAGGTATGTTTCATAGTTTTAAATCATAAGCTGTATTTTCATATCATGTGTAATAGATGGAAAAACTTCTTTTGCCCAGGGTGTTCAAGAATGAACACTGATTGTCCAAAATACTAGCAGGTTAAATGAGGATAGAGGTTTCCCTTACTGAAAGCTAAGGATCTGAGATAAAGTGGGAAAAGCAGTTATAAATGTTTGTCCCAATGTTTGTAAGCATCAACCATTACTCAGCTGCACAAAGCATTTCTATTTGCAGTTTATTTTTCAGTGCAGCTCTGCAGAGGACAAACTCGGGAAGAAGATGTATGCCTGATTAAATGTAGCAACTACACGGCAGGAGATTATATTGTATAGAAGGCTTGTTGTTTCATTTGCTCTCCTTCATCCCAATATCTGGAGAAAGGATTAGAACAGAAGGGCAGGAAAGACTCAGTTCCACGGCAAGAAGAAACGCGGTTCAGCCTCCCGCTGCCCAGGCTGGACAGCACCATCGTGTGGGAGGTGCTCACACAGCAGCCGATGGAACAACTAAATCAGGCTGGCCCAATTCTCTTAGCAGTGTTAAAATTGTTTGGTGTTAATATTGAACTGCCAGAGGTGTTCAGATGGGATGAGGACAATGGGGCTTTCACTTTGCTTGTATCCTCCCTCTCCATGTTCACACTTTTAAGACTGGAAACTGACTGGGAGAGGAATCATTTTTTAAACGGTTTGGGTGCTATTACAATTTTACCACTAACAAGAGGAAAGTAGATGCAGACAGGACAGAAAGAGATGGCACCTCCTGGAACATTATTTGGGTGCTATTAAAATTTTACCACAAATGAAAGGAAAGTAGATGCAGACAGGACAGAAAGAGATGGCACCTCCAGGAACACTGGCATGACATAACTATTTCTGGTGATCTCTTACAGGAGCTACAGCCTGTCTGCCTGTGCACATGAACAGCACATTTTCTGTCAAGATGCTTAAGGTGAAAAGGTGAGTTTATAAAATAAATGTTCTATCTTGAGGGTTTCCTTATGAACAGCCTAAAATAGTGAGTGCTAAAACAAACATGCTGTGGCCTGTGCATTTGCAATTTCAGTGGCATACCAAGACTGAGAAACAGTGCTTTACTCTTTTGTAACACAGTTCTCAAATACTCCAGAAGCAAGCAATATAATCTTAGCTTCTGATCTCAGTTTTAGCATGGAGATGGCCACTGATGACAACATACAGGTCATGGATTATAGCCTGATGGAATAGCTGAGGTTTGGGATACATGTTGGCCTCCCGTGAACTCAAGGTAAATTTCAGTGTTTGCTTTAATGTGAGCAGTCTGACACTCATATAACAGTTATGCCTTTTTCTTTTTCACTCCAATCAGAGTAGAAAAATATACTCTATAAATCTTCAAACTCTTTCCTGTGCCATACTGGGTCTTGCAGATCACAGGGGCCATCCATGGCATGTTAGTGTATTTCTCTCTTGTTTAATCTCTCTTGATTATGGCAAATGCAGTCCCCTTCATTAATCTGTCTGAAGAACAGTAGCAATTTAATCTTCTGCTTCTTACAAAAAGCAATGATGATACCAATGCAAAGAAAATTAATGTTTCAGAATTCTGAAACTTTTGCTATATGTGGGATGACGTTTTTTAACCCCTGCCCCTGCAAAAATTAAATATAATTAATCTAAGGAGAAAGTTGGGCATTTTTTCTACCCTCCTTCTCAGAGTGTTTTTCTCAAATACAGGAGTTGAAACACTGTTAATATAGTTCTGTGTAAGCCTATATATATATATATATATATGTATTTTTAATATATTTTCATAGATATGTATAATCTTTCAAAGGAGTCTATACAATGTGCTTAGCTTATAGCTCTGAAACACTCACTGAGAGTGCACATCAACTCAGATGGTCAAAAGAGACTAATTTTTCCTTATTTAAAAAGGAAAGCTGTGCAAAGCTGTTTCTTATCTAGCTTCTTGCATACTTTATGTATAAAAATTGTGACCCATTTTGTAAATAGTTCTGTGACTATTCTAGTTTGAAACCAACATTTATGCTTCTGTGTAAAAGAGACAGCCCTCCAGGATCCCCGCCAGGAGGAGAGGCAGCTGTTGTAGAAATTAGTTGAAGGACAATATACACCATCTCATATATATATTCCAGTCACAATGTCTTAATTCACCATTTCATAATTATGCACTGCAACAAAGCTAGTTTGGAAATTTTGAGTGAGTTCCTCTGAGTATCCTAATCTCTAAGTCACATGAATGGAGGAAACACTGAGAAGGCTGACAGAAGTCACATCCTATGTTTAGTAAAATAACTCACCCTTTCAATGGATTTCAAGCATATTTCAAGCAAAATCCCCTTCCTTTCAATGGATTTCAAGCATATTTTCCCTATAAAAAGAGTTAAAACTCTTGAAAATGGTGTCCCAGTACTCAGTTCCTCCTCCATCACTGAAAGGAGGAGGTACAGAGGTAGTTGCAGCAGCACAGAGAGCAGGGCCGTGGTGTTGGTGTCAGTGCCTGGTGCATGTATTTGCATTTGTTAATACAGAAGTGCTCTGTTTAAGGGCTGCAGGTGAGCAGAGCAGCCAGTGGCACTGCTGGTGCTTCCCTCTGGCATGCTCAGGGCCTCCCAGCCAGAGAGCAGATAGGAAATTGCAGACTGCTTATCCTCCTCTGCAGCATCCCCAGAACCCTATCGCCCTGCCCCTCCCTCCTCCTGTGGCCATGTGAGCGGCAGTGCTCAGGAAACAGGGAAAGCCTGCAGGGAAAGCAAAGGCAGAGCTTCCAGAAGCTTCTCTGGAAGCATTACCAGGCCCACAGCCTCGATGCAAAGTTGGTTTTTACACAGGAATGTGGTAACCTCCAGGTGCTCCCTTCAGGAAACACACACACCAAACTTCCAAATATGTATTGGGGAGAAGCCTTTTGTACCTCCCCTCTTCCAAAAAAGGATAATAGAACAAAAGTCCCAATGTGTAAGTTAAAAGCTACTATTTTCCGTAGTTACCTCTTAGTTTGGGGGTTTGCTTTTTTCCCCCTAAGTTTCTATACAAAATACTAAATGCTGTCAAGAAAGCCATGAAAAAAATAATTCTATATTAATGGACTGTCTAAAAATGTCACCAAAACAATTAATTTTTTAATCTATGGTTAGTTCCTGTTCTCTTAGGGGTATTTCTATACTGCTAGTTTAAAAAGAGCTGGTTAATGCACACACAAATGTATTATGCCTTTCCATTATGTTTATAAAAATGTATGATTCTATGATTGAGAAGAGGTTGGAAACAACATGTAAATTAACATAATTTGTAAATTTTAAGAGTGCAAAATCTATATAAAATTATAGCTTTTGAAAATCAATCGTCATAAATATTGCCATGTATTTTATTTTTAGAAAGTAAGTAATATTTAGATTTCATTAATTATGTTGTCTAGTTTTTCAGCAGTTTTTCAGTGGAACACAGTGTTACGTTATGTAATTGCTAAAGTCTGGGTAAATATTTGACAACTTTGTTTGACATTTAATGGCCTAGTTTGTTTACAGATGGCTCTAATATTTTGAACATTAGGCTTAAGAGGAAAAAATAAGATCAGTGTTCTCCTAATAATTTAATGTACTGAAACATTTACAGCTAAAAACAAATCCGTGAAGTTGCTAGGTTCTGCAAAAGGCAAAAACTAATTAGCTATCTGTTCTGCAAAAGATGCTGCCTGATTTTAGGACACAGAATGATTCATTAGTTGCCTAATTGAATGATTTAAGGTCAAGTGTGTGTGCATTACTATTTCAGGACTGTAATTTACTATAATTTGGAATGACAGAAGAATTGGATGCATGTCCATTTTACAAAAGCAATACAAGGAAAGGATCAAAACCATGTGCTAATTGCTTTTTTTGTTGCATCACTAACAAGCTAAAAACCACATTTCTGTTGGCAAACATTTAGGAACCTGTTAAAAATATCATTTTGAAAATTACTTTGTCTCTCCAGAGATTCACATGTAATGCTGCCTTTAATTAAGTTTGTTCTATTTTGCTCTACACAAAGAGCAAATAATACAAAATTATTTTAAAAATATTAATAATCTTGTGCATATTTGGACACAGCTTCACTGTATAAGTTGTAGGGAGTAAAGCTGAAGTTTTGGCAACTGCCAAATCATTTCAGCATATAAATAGTTCAATTTGAATGTACCTGGTTTCACACTTACAACTTTTCATTAAATCAGGCTTACTTGAATCTGTTGATTTTGTTATTTGATAGAAACCAGCAGGTGTAGTTACAGTATCTGGGATGATAAGTACAAAATGTGTAAAATTACGTTAAGAACTAATAAGAAAGCCATAAGAGAACAAAATGGAAAACTTCATTAGAATGTTGGCTAATACTGTGTTCTGATTGTCTTCTTTCTCTTACTCAAAGAGAAATAGATTAAAATTGAAAAAGGTATAACAAGGATGACTGAAGACATAGAACATATTTTGTACTGGGAGTAAACTAGGATTATTTTTAGCCTGAAAATGGTATGATAGAAGTCAGTGAAATCACAAGAGACACAGAGAAAGTGACCAGGAGATGCTGATTCATGGTCCTAACACGAGATCCAGCTGGCATCACATGAGCTTGCGGATGTGGAACAAACAACTGGGAACAAACAGGACTGCAGAAGTGTTTCATTGCACAGTAAGTGTGTGAATTTGAAAATATACTGCCTGTGGACAGGACAGCTGCCAGAAGCACACAATTTCACAATGTAACAGGGCAAACTGACAGATGAAAAAATTGAGGGCTACTAAAAATTATGATAATACATCTGGCTGTAGAAATTGAACCACAAAACCAAAAAAAAAAAAAAAAAAAAAAAAACCAAAAAACAAAAACAAACAAAAAAAAAGCCACACAAAAAATAAAAAGGGTGCAAAAAGTGGAAATATGGCTTTGCTATTATCTTACCCGGACAGAACTTCTGGTATGAGCCAGTACAGCTGGTTTAGGTCATTAAAATATTGTAACAATTTGGTTGGTACTTAAAAAGTTACTAAGTATGACATAGAAGCTGTCATAACATGGTGCTGCCGGGATCCAAACAGTAACATTTGTTGCACTGTCGGGACTTTTGAAACAGAAATGCTATATTGTAAAAATTTACTTTAGATAAGACTTCTTTAAACAGAGGTAAGAAAAATGACCATCTCATCTATGAACTGTGAGCTGGGTCGCTGTGCAAGATCCCGTGCAGGGTGTGGGTTTGCGGGGGTTTGCGGAGTTTGCAGCAGCCGCGGTCTACGCGGGCCGGGCAGCGCTCGCAGCCCCAGCGCCCCTCAGGGCAGCGGGGAAGGCGCCGCCTGGGGCCCGCTGGCCGAGCCGCGGGAAGGGGCGGCTGGGCCGCACGGGGCAGTGGCGGGTTCCCCACCAGCGGCTGTGCCCTGCCGGCTGCTGCCCGGACCTCGGGCATTTCATCGCTGCCGCTGCCACTGCCACAGGCCGGGTCCCCTCCGTGCCCTTTGTCCCGTACCTGCGCGGGAACCCCGAACTCGGCCCCGGCCCCGGCGCGTCCCCGGCAGCGCGCGGTTGTCATGGCGACGGGGCAGCCGTGATTGACGGCTCGAACAGGCAATCAGCGCCCTGCTCTGCAAACCCGCCCCCGCGGCTGCTGCTTGAAGGGACGCGCCAGGCAAGAACTACTTGTCCCAGCATGCTGTGCGCGGGAGACCCACCACCGGCGGGGCTTTGGGGCGCGGGGCATGATGGGGTCTGTAGGCGCCAGGCGGCGGCTGTCCCCTCTGCAGCCAGGCCACCCGCGCACCCCAACCCAGGCAGCGCCTCGGTGCTTGCCGGGCAGTGCTGAGGCCGTCTGCCGCTGGGATTGTGGCGATTCGATGCGGTTTGCTAATATGACGATTTGTAATCTATATATTTTGTATTTTGGATGCATAAAAATAATTTAGTTTTCCTTGCTGCAATGTAAAACGCAAGGAGCCCCGGAGTATCTTCCTCCCTGTGCGGAGCACCTGATGCTGGTCCTTGGTGCCACTCCGAGGTCCATCCACCCCTTCTTATGGTAAGCAGGAGGATCCCTTCTGTCTTCCTTGTCAACCTGTACAGCCAGGAAGTTCCCTTTCTCAAAATGCCCGCTACTCTCCTTGTTTTGGTCTTGGCCCTATTTTATACCAGTGGCAGAAATTAGGCAGCTGAAGACTATGCACAGTTACAACCCGAGGTTTATCCTCTTGTCAGGCAGCCATGCCAAAAGGATCATTTCCGCAGTGCAGTGGGACTGGCACAGACCCGAGGCTGGAGTCCATTCTCTTTGAAGTTCAGTTAATAACTTTAATAGCTTAATTGTGTAATGAGTGGAATGACTTCAGTATATCCACTGTACCACTAGCTGCCCTTCATAACTACAGTTCTGTGACCTGAAAGCGATTTTGGGGGCTTTTTTTATTTGTTTGTGTGTTTTTTTTTTTTTATGACGGGTGCGACACAGCTGTTTTTAACATTACTTCCCCTTGTGGAGAAGCCTAGGTCAGTAAATCTGGAGCCGGCATTCCCATCCTATAGGGAGTATAGTACAGTGTGGAGAGCCGCCCGTCACGTGCGGCAGGAGGGAGATGTGCGGCACAAGGTGTCAGAGGCCGCGGGTGCCGGTGTGCACGGCACGGCACAGCCGAGCCTAGCCCGGCACAGCACGGCACGACACAGCCGAGCCTAGCCCGGCACGGCACGGCCCCTCACAGCCGAGCCCGGCACGGCGCTGCCCGGGGGCCGGGGCGGGCTGGCGGAGGCCGCGGCTCTCCCGCCCAGCCGAGCGGAGCCGGGAGGCAGCGGCAGCGGGGGCGGCAGCGGGCACAGCGCTCCCTCGGCCGCCCCCGCGGTGGCGGCGGCCCCCGGAGGCCGGGGAGCGGCAGGAGCGGTGCCGGTGCAGGTACGCGGGGGCCTTTAGCAGCGGGGAGAGGGGCGGGGGTGCGCCCTGGCCCCGGCTTCTCCTTTGGGTGCGGCGGGGAAGGGGTGCCCAGCCCTGAGGGGCAGCGGCTGCCGCGCTCCGGCCTGGCCGGGGACGGCAATGCGGGTGCGTATGGGGATGGCTCCCGCCCCGGCCCTGTGCCATCCGCAAGGCTGCGGCAGCCCGCGGGGCTGGGAGCTGCCGGCAGCGCTGGCAAGGGGAGAGCGGCTGAGGGAAGGGCCCGGCCCGGCCCGCTGTGACCGCCCCGGCTGCCGAGACCCCGGCCGGGCTGTGGGGGAGCAGGGGGCTGCCCTGTGGGAACGGCGCCTCGAGCCCACCGCGAGGACCAGAAATGCATTTGGGTTTGTTGGTGTTTGGTTTTGGTTTTTTTTGGTTGTTTTTTTTTTTTTTTTTTTTTTTTTTTTTTTAATCTAGCACTGATATTGACAGGACTGTTGCAGGGGCAGAGTAGGGCTTTATTTTAGAAATGCTGGATCAGCTGTCAGTAAGGTGAGTGGAAAGCACAGCAGGCTGTACTCTATCCTGCAGGACAGTGGAAGCCTGATAAAATAGGAGCTGAACTTTTCTGGCCTCTGCATGGGCCTGTTCTTAGCGCTGCACTGCTGACTGCAAACTTTTGTTGCGTTCCTGACAGCTGGGGAAATTGAAGGTCTCGAATCATGTCTGAAACAGACTGTTGTTCTTCTGTGTGCAGGGGCTGCTGGAGGAGACTGGATGTGACTGGACATTTGTCTTTGATCAATATCTTGATGATGATTTTTTGTTTGAGATATATACAAAACTATTCTTATAGGATTCAAAAATAAGCTGTCCAATAAGGCACACCTTTATTCACAGCCCAGGCAGTCTTCTCTGTTCTTAATGTCATCTGAAAAAAAAAAATTCCTGGCTAGTTCTTTAATATTTTATAAAGCATTTATAAAATGTTTGGGAGTCTTTATAAAGCATTTATAAAATGTTGAATTTAGTACCAGATCAAAATGTAAACATGCTGAATACTATGCAGAGTAATGTCTTTAAACACATTTATAAGGTTCTCATCTAATCTTTTCCCCTCACACTGAGCTCAGATGTGAGCCTCTGGCTAATCATGATTCAATTACCTCTTCTGGTTCATTATCACTGGTGGTTTGCACTGGGTCTTTTATGGCAAAAGAAAAAGACATAATCCTGCCAAATGACAAGTTAATGCTCTCAGGTGATTTATCTGAATTGCAATTTGTCATGCTCCATTTCCCAGAGTAAACCATGCTAATAGTAATGTATAAGAAAACCTCTGCCTCTCTTGAAAATTCCATTTCTTCCACGGATGGGACATAGGCTTGTAGGTGTGGGGGAAAATACTGGCTCCAGCAGTAGATAATTTTTCCAGAAGAGTGCATGGTCATGAGAGGCTTTTAGTGCTCCTCTTGAGTCAGGATATCTAGCACATATGCTGTGTTGTCAAGTGAGAGAGGAAGAAGTTTTCAGGAAGTGATCCTGTAAGTCCAAATGGACAGAAATTCCACTATTAAATAAGTGTCCTGGCAGCCTAGCTGTAAGTTTAAGAACTTGGCCATATTTTTCTTGAAATTCTGCAGAAAGTGTGCGCTAATATGTGAAAGGTCTGAAATTCAGTGTAAAGTGTGAGTGCCTTTCACAGAAGATAACACCTGGAGTCCAGGTTGTTAGTGCAGACTGATCTGCTGCTACTCTATTGATGCTAGCAGGCTTTTCAATGGACAAGGGCTGCTTTTCTTTTCAGAAATGGAGAATCCTGAGGTGGCTGTGAGCAGCTGCAGTGCACATGATGATGAAAACCTTTGCAGCTACAAACGACACTCATCGGTATCACAGGAGGCACTTTTGGAAGACCAGCTTAGAAGGAAGTTAAAATTTTTCTTCATGAACCCGTGTGAGAAATTTTGGGCCCGGGGCAGAAAGCCTTGGAAACTTGGGATTCAGCTACTCAAAATAGTAATGGTTACAGTCCAGGTGAGTACCTATGGAAGCAGGGACTCAGCTTATGGGAAGTCAGATGAATGCAGGTGATGTGCAATTCATGGTGTGGTGCAGAGAAAGGGAAAGGATAGATTGCAAAATTATCTTATTTGCATATATGTGGCTAAGATCTCAGGTGGCCTAATTTTCTCATAAAATTATGGACTGAAAAAACAGCCTTCCAGTACAGATGAAAGGAGCTGTGTTTAAAGGCTCAACTTGACCTTTTAGTTTACTTTCTTTTTCTTTGCCATTTCTCCCCCAAAGGATAATGCATCTGTTACCCCAATACCCACTTCACTGTTGTGTTTGAGGGAAGGAGAAGGCGTTTCTGTTTCAATATCACAGTGATAAGAACTGAAATTGGTGACTTTTTTTCTTTTTTTTTTTGTTTCTCTTTTAACTTGCATATGGCATACAAACTCTTGCATTGAAAAAACCCTCAGAAATTCTTCCTCTCACCCAGCCTTGCACCAGAGATTCCATATAACTCATGTATCTACTGCTCAAAACACAATTGTTTGTCTCAAAGTTCTGTGATTAAGGCAGAAGAAAGTTTTCACAAAACCTTTCTAAGTCCTCAGATGATCCTTCAGAGTTGCCCACATGTGATTTCCCTTTATGGTCATGCCAGTGCTATGGCAATGCATGTATAGAAAAAAATGTTTTCTTTCCATTTGCATGAATGATGGCACAAACTGCAGAAAAGTTCTCCTGCTGTGCATCTGGCAGCATGTTTGTGTCCCTTACTGTTTCATTTTTAAATGTGTCATCATTTTCTGATTGTCATCTCTCCCATTTTGCAACTAAAAGTAAAATTTCATGATGGAAGAATCCAGTAAGAAAGGAACTAATGCTGATTTCACATTTTCAGAGAAAATCTGCCTTGTGGTAATGCAGTCTGTGCACTGTTGGTTTGCTGGTGTATTCCTGTGGGCTGAGCTTGCCTACAGAGCATTTCAGTATCTCTGTAACTGAGTTACCCTTATCAAAACCTGCATATCCAGTTTGCACCATGGCCATAAATCTGCAGAGTACCGATTCAGACTTATCTCTGATGAGTTTCTTCACAATACACCTGACACCAGATTTGAAACAACAGTCAAGCAATTGTGAGCTCCCAGAAACAATACATCTTGTACTTCTAGAAACCTTTTCCAGTCTGGATAGTAGCTAAGAGTTTTGTGCTCACTTTCCATGAACGGTTGCAATATATATTTTTAACCAGCTTCAGGTGTTACTCTGTTACAAGCACAGCTTTGGTGAATTATTCTCAAAGCACTTTTCACTGAAACTTGATTGAGAGATGTTTGTTTTCCTGAGTTGTCCTCAATTTCCCTTTTGTGGACTGGAATAAGGACTTCAAAGTGGGGTCTTGTTAAGTCTGGTCCTGCCTTTTTGGCTGAGGAACAATGATATTCCCCCAGGGCAAGTCAATTGAGCCAGGCCGAGCTAACAAAGCATTTGTAACAGTATACAGGGAGCTCAAATCTGAGATGGTATCATTTTCTTTGTGAAAATTCAAGTCCTTGGCCAAGATGCTGTAAACATGTTAGAGACACATTGTGAAACCCACTGTTTCCTTAAAGTCAAGCTTTCATTTCAGCAGCTGTGGGATGGAGCAGCCTGCATGTAACTGCTGTGTCTACCAGTGAGGCAAAAGGCTGGCTGTTCATAGAACAGGTTCATGTGTTAATCCAGAAGCCAACTCTGTCTTTGAACAAGAAATATATGTCTTTTTCAGCTGGTGGTTTTTGGACTGAGCAACCAAATGGTGGTTGCCTTCAAAGAAGAGAACACTGTTGCATTCAAACACCTGTTCTTGAAAGGATACATGGACAGAATGGATGATACCTATGCTGTATACACACAAACAGATGTCTATGACCAGATATTCTTTGCAATAAACCAGGTAGGAATTGCTGCTGCAATATGTACAATATATATGATCTTTGCCTGGGCACCTCTTTTTGAATTGAACTTCTGTGCCAATTCCTTAAGACTAAAACATCAACTCATTTAGGTTTTCTGTCATTGCTAGAGCACTGTAGTGTGGTAACATCCTTAAAGCTAATCGGTGTACTGGTTCTACACTAAAAGCACTCCTTGGATTTTAGCCAGAATCATTTGCAGGTAACAAATTAGGCTTTCTAGTAAAGATTGGAAGGAGAAAAACATAATATGCAAAAAGGTATTTAGATCCAAATCCTGTACTTAGTGTTTTTGTCAAATAACTTAAGATATTTGAGGACTCTGCTGTTGTGTGGTTTAGGTTTCACAGTTCTTTAAATGATGTTTTAAATAAAAGAGATGGGTTATAACCAATCCAAACACTTCTGCTTTGCTTTGTTTCATTGTTTTGTTTTGCTTTGTTTTGCTTTTTTCTCAGAGACTAACAGTTTTGTTGCTATTTAAATGGGTTTGTTTGTTTTGGACTTTAGTACCTCCAGCTGCCCAACATCTCTGTTGGAAATCATGCTTATGAGAAGAGGGGAGCAGAGGAGACCCCTCTGGCTGTTTGTCAGCAGTTCTACAAGCGAGGAATCATCTGTCCTGGAAACGACACCTTTGATATAGACCCAGAGATTGTGACTGGTGATGAACCTGATCTATTTTATCAGTTCTTTGGGAGGATGGGACCTACATTTTTGATAAATTCTTTTAAAAACTTTACAGTATGATATAGTCTTATCACATAATCTGTATTGAACTTACTACCAGCCAAAACTGGTAAGAAAAGTTCTGTTTAACTAACCCTCACCTCCAATGTCTAATGCCACAAAGAAGTGATGGGCCTTTGGCACTGGTGACCATGTAATACAAGTGTTTGGGGCTAATTTTCAGGAGTGATCCCTGTGAATTCATGATGAGTAGCTTGGCTGGTGTTGAAGGAAGCCAGTGTATTTGTCAGTTGGCTTCTCAGATGACTCCTCACTCAAGTGTGCTATCTTGTCTGGTGTAGCCAACAGCTCATAACAGCCTCGGGAGTGGGACAGGCAGATTACAGTTAAAGAGCCTGATAATCCATGAGATATTGTTGTGAGTCCTTATCCATTCCAGACTGCTTGTACATTGAGCCAACGACTTCTCTGCACAACGCCACGATGGGAAAGCACAATTTGAATTTCACTCTGGATTTCCCCAGGTGAGGAGCAAAGAGCACCCCCTGTGTGGGGGTTTTGGTGCATTCTCCCTGTGCAGGGCTAAGCTGAAGCTCTGTTGCAGGCTGGTGGCAGTGCAGCTCATGTTCAATCTGAAGGCAATCAACCTCCAGACCGTTCGTCACCACGAGCTCCCCGACTGCTACGATTTCACTCTGCGGGTATGTGGAAGCCTGCCACGTGTGCTTCTGTTCAAAACCAGAAAATGACTTCCTGCTTTACTGCACACAGTCAGCACAGGCATTTTCTGAAGAGTGTTGAGTACCACTGGGTCAGTGGTGCCTGGATTACTCTGGTATGGCTTAGTGTACCCTGTAAATAACCAGCAGTTGTCACTGTGGGAGGTTAAGCTTTGAGTGCTCCTGATGTGGTCCTGAAGTACTTGCTTGGCTTACAGCCACTTGTGCTCTAATCCATCTGAAGTATAATGGAAGTGTAAATCTCTTCTCTTTAGAGATGCTTCTGGGAAAGGTTGTTTTCAGATCATAGAGGAATGAGAATGCAGTTAAAAAAAAATTCACTAGTAAAACTAGTTGATCAAACAATTTGTGGGAAATACATGGTTCAGCAGATTTGTCTTTCATTTTGACACCACTTATTTGAAGATACTTGAATTAGTTTAAGCTTAGAAATGTTTTGTCACTTCTCCCCTAGGAGAGTTATTCTGCATCATTATGCAGGCTTAGCAATACAGTGGGCTAATATGTAATTGTTTAACTTTATGAAGACATGCATATTTTCTTTATTTGTTGTTTTTAATACAGATCGTGTTTGATAATAAAGCACACAGTGGAAGAATTAAAATAAGTCTAGACAATGACATAGCAATCAGGGAATGTAAAGACTGGCATGTTTCTGGATCAAGTAAGTGACATAAATGTGTTCAAATTTTCATGCTGAAATTTTGTCCATTAGCACAATGTTTGTTAACCTTTTTCTTTATGGAAATATGAGATACCATCTCTAGTATGTGCACTCTATATCTGATTTTCTAAAAATTTGTTGTTCTTCAACTCCTGATCTGAAAACCTGGGAATCCAGTCACACCATTACTTTCTGTAGCAATTCTCAAGGCTTGCACCACTGATAATGTCAAACCAAACTTTGTCAATGCCTCACTGTGCATCCTTCTCTCTTTTGCTACTGAACACTCTGCTCATTTCTTAAGGCAGAGTTGTGAAATGTTCTAGCACCAGGCAACAGGACACATGATAGTGGTTGAAAGTTGAAGCTGATTTACTCTTATTTCAGGACTTAGCACCAGGAAAGACAAGGAAGCATTGTTGGTAAAACTTGCTGGAGTGGAATGGCTAGAAACTCTTCTTATTGTTGCTTAAATGCCATTTGCTGTGTATTTGGCTGTAACTGAGGTACACAGGATAGTTAAATTTCTTATACAATCACTCACAAGAATGAGCCACCTTTGTTGGCAGATATTTGGCCCCGGTCAAAACATCATCTTTTTCCATTAGCGAAAAGAATCTCTTTGGCAGTCACAGCCCCGGTACCGGGCTGGCGGCTGCCGTGCCAGCAGTGCCCAGCGGGCGGCGCTGCCGCGCCCGCGCTGGTGCCGCGAACACGGGGCCGCTCCCGGAGCCCCTCGCTGACCTCCTGAAATCTTTCAGCATTAAACATCTCATCTTTCTGCTGTCTCACCTCTTTTCAGCTGTATGGTAGGTATTAAAAACAAACAAACAGAAATATTTGGTGCAATATTTAACATTAGATGATCAAGAATGTAAATTTTAGTAATGTAAGGGATGGAGAACTCATGTCTAACTCAATGCTGATCTTGACTAGCTGAGCAATAGTACAAGTTATCTGCACTGCCCTAGGACAGAAAAAGCTGATTATCAAATACTGATCTGAGAGGGAAGATACATATAATAATGTTCCTAGGATTTAAAAAAAAAATCTGAACAGCTCTATGACTCCAAAGGCCATTCCAGTCCCTGTAAAATGATTAACTTTCACCTGTAATCCTGCAGGGCTGTAAGAAGCACTCACACTTTGGTATATTTTTGATGTGGTATCAACCCTCCTAAATTTATTGAAGTGGTATCTGTAGTGCAGATGCACTTCTGTCTCTCATAAAATATGTCAGATGAACTTTTGTTGGAAAAAAACCTACAATTTTTCTTAATTCAGTTGTATAAATACAGTTAACATCAAAACTTGATTTTTACTTCAGTTATGATCAACAAGAATAAAGGCACTGTAAACATGTACATTTTTGTTCTTGCAGTACAGAAGAACACTCATTACATGATGATCTTCGATGCTTTTGTCATATTGACTTGTCTGACTTCATTGATCCTTTGCACACGATCAGTGATTAAAGGAATTTGGCTCCAAAGGGTGGGTACAGCTCCTTCTTTGGAAAGGCTTGTCTTGTGTAAGCCTGATTAACTGTTTTCTTTCCTACTTTCCCCTAGGAATTTGTAAGCTTTTTCCTGTATTATTATAAGAAAGAAGTATCTTTCAGTGATCAAATGGAATTTGTCAATGGATGGTACATCCTGATTATAGTTAGTGATGTCCTAACTATTGTTGGATCAACTCTAAAGATGGAGATACAAGCTAAGGTAGGAAAACTGTTTCTGTCCAGCCTAGGTTTAAATCTCTCAGAGGACTTTAGGCTGGCTGTAATTGCTTCTGAGTGGCATGATATTTTAAAACTCTACCTTCTCCTCCAGAATTGCAACTCATGCATGTTGTTTCTAGTAGCAAGATTTAAAAACTCCAAATATCACTCTATATTATAGTGCTGAATTATTTTTGCTCCCTGTGACTCTGAGGAATAAAATGTAATTTGTCTCTGACTTCCTCCCTTTCTCACTTATATTTGCTCATTTGATAAATTTCTTCAAATTTAGGATTTAACTTTTGGAACTCTGTTTACAAGTGTTTAACAGAGTCTCTCTCCTTAAATATCACTTTGCTGCTTTCCCAGCTTCTGTTTTCCAGCATGTATGTAACAGTCAGCCACAGCAGGGTCTGGGCTTTCACTTTCTAAAAGAGACTTGATATGGACAAAACTCAAAACTTGTAAAACATTATGTTCTACAGAATTAAGAAAGAAAAATTATTATAATATGCTATCCTGAGGCACTTTGATATTCAGATAATACTGGTCTTCACAAAGTCTGTAGCAGACTTTGAAGTGTGACATTGCAACATAGTGAACTTTGGACACTCGTGATGAGAGGATGGGTCTGAAATCCATCTGCTGACAGCTTGGCTATCACAAACAGCCTGTACAAATTGCCCTTCTCACCACAGGACCTATAAACTCACTGAGAGTAGAAAGAAGCTGTGAGGAAGCTGGCCAAGACAAGACATAGCTCCATCCTGCTTTGGGAAAAGCAGAAAAGAGAACAAGATTGGAATAAGACCTTGCCTTTGGGATTCCTATATCTTATATTATACATACACCTATTTATATATGCAAGAGTATTTTACTAAAACTCCTCTCTACAGGTACATTTTGGTCCATTTGTGCAAGCTTTGTGGACCATAATGACAAGATCCTGTTCCATGTTACTGTATGAAACTGGTTGAATCACAAGTTCACATTAAAGTAGCCTAAATTTGTTTCTTGTTAAGTTCTAAATGAATTATGCTGAGAGGAAAGATTAGCATTAATATCCATTGCCAATATCTATTATTTTTGTTTTATTCTTAGGAGAATAGAAACAGAAATGAATGAAAACTTCTTTTCAAATAAGCTGTCACGATCCATGTCAGAGTAGAGCTGCAGTTCAGGAACAGAGTACATGCTAATTTGGATGAAAACAGGCCAGTATCTATAGGTGGAAAAACCAGCTAAATAGAATTCAGATAGAATTCATTAGAAGCTAATTAGTCTTCTCCTTGATAGCTTTATATAGCTCATAGTTCCCAACTACATAACAAGAGCCTCCTGAGTTTTTATCTGAGCAATGCTGACAAGTCATGCTAGTTTTTACAAAGAGCTTTTCCTATCTAGTGGAAGAACTTTATTTGTTCTTTGTCATGTTCATACTGTCCATTGGGTTGCAGTGCAGAGATTCCTAAGATGCTCTGAGGAATCTGTCAATGCAGGTTCTAGAAGCTGTTGCTGCAAGTCTGGAAGCAGCATGAAAATGTTTGCAGTGCCACTGCGGATCTTGGTGAGCTGGGTACAGAGGAGGTGTCTGTGCTTCTGCAGTGCACCTGCACTCTTGGCCTTGCAAATGAAGCTCATCTTGTTAGAATCTGTTTTACAAACAGCCATGTGTAAAGGCATGAGCAACTCATTAAATGAGTTGCACTTCAAAGTGCCCCTGCTCTTTCATGGAACCTCTCTCTAATGTATATTGCCTCAAACTAATTTCTAATTGGAGAGAGTTTGCCAAAGGAAAAATGTTTCTAAACAAATTTTTGTGATAATGAGAGTCATTATTTAGAATCTGTCAGTTGTTACAATAATTAATTATTTCCTTTTTTTTTTTTTTTTTGCTTCTTCTCTTGCTTTTTTTCAGAGTCTGACAAGTTATGATGTCTGCAGCATACTCTTAGGAATATCTACCATGCTTGTGTGGCTTGGAGTCATTCGCTACCTAGGTTTCTTTCAGAAGTATAATGTAAGGATCTCCTGGGATCTTCATATTGTTGGTATTTATTCTGTTTGTTGCTATAAGAGGACTGGAGGAAATTTCTGGTTGAATTCTAACTGTTTGCATTGCTTTGTGCAGCTTCTCATCCTAACACTGCGAGCAGCATTACCCAATGTAATGAGGTTCTGCTGCTGTGCTGCTATGATCTACCTGGGCTATTGCTTCTGTGGATGGATTGTACTGGGACCATACCACGTGAAGGTAATGTTCTGACCATGAGAAAAGATAGCTTGAATAACAGAATGAGAGGTGACTACTGCTGTTTTCTAGTTCTCCATGTCAAGGCTTCCCTTAATGTAAAAATAGTGCATCTTCAACATGATGCTGCTCTGTTTGAGGAGTCTGACTTCCATGACTCAATCAGACTTTCCTCAAGTTATGAAAGCTCCAAGTCAGAAGTGGAAGCTGCCGTGACTCCCAATCACATGCTGATATTTTAAGAAATAATTTCCATTTTGCAGAACACGAGTATCAGACTAAAACTTAGGAGACTTTATGCTTATCCCTCTTATGAGAGAAGTTTGCTTATCTGAATTGAATGTGCATGCATATAGGAGGTGCCAAGCTGTTTGTTCCTCAGATGTTTTACTGTTTGCACCTTGTCATCCCCTGGGTGTAGGAAGAGATCTGAGGCAGCCGGTCATCTCAGTGAATGTTCTTCATGTTATGTACAGTCTTTGTGTCCAAATAAAGCAGTGACAAAGCCTTGTCTTCCCTCCTCTAGTTTCGCACTCTGAACATGGTTTCTGAATGCCTTTTTTCATTGATCAATGGAGATGACATGTTTGCCACCTTTGCACAAATGCAGCAGAAAAGTTACTTGGTTTGGTTATTCAGTAGGATCTACCTCTACTCCTTCATCAGTCTGTTCATCTACATGGTGCTGAGTCTCTTCATTGCACTCATTACAGATACATATGAAACAGTCAAGGTAAGCACAGACTCTTCATTTGGAATAACAGTGCAAGATTGGTGCTATCAAACTGTCATCTCCCTCAATCTTTTAACTTTCAGTGCATGCCAATCTAAAGAATAAATATAATTGCTACTTCTGAGGGTGCAAATTGATGATGGGAGGGTTTTCAATCTCTCTCTACTTTGTTTTTCTTAAAAAGTCGGTTTTTCTGCTCCAATGGAAGCTAAATATCAACTAAACAACACTATTTTCACATTAGGTTCTGTGAATCTTCCAATTTCAGACTTGAGCAGTGTCAAAAGTGGTCTGGAGAGAATTTGGGTTGGTGTAGGTTTTTGCCTTGTTAAAAGTTTAATGAATTATCAATTTTTAGCACTATCAGCAAGATGGCTTTCCAGAGACAGAACTTCAGAAATTTATATCACAGTGCAAAGACTCACCAAACTCTGGAAAATACAGGTTAGAGGAGGAAAGTTCTGCATCACTCTTCTGCTGTTGTAATGGTATGTATCTATATTAAAATTACCTATTAAGGTATATACAAAAAGAACGTGCTAAAAAATGTCCCTGGTACAATGTTTATGAAAAGTACTTAAATTTTGGGGGAAGTTGTATATGTGGGAGAAACCCACACAAAAATCCCAAACTATTTCTAATGAACAGAGAACTTCAGCAAAATGTCTACAGCCAACAATTTTCTTAGAAAATGTGAGGGAACTTCCAAATTAAGAAGCACTTAATGCAAAAAATTATACAGAAAGTAAGATAAGACATACAGTAACTTGGGAACACCATAAGTGTAATGTGTAGGCATTAACATTTCCTGTAGTCACTGTGACAGGCAGGACTAAGAGAACTCCTTTAGTGTCCTCTTATCCACTTTGTAATCACACCTTGTGCAGGTCACAGGCCTGAAACTTGGGGAGAAAATCAGCTTGTCAAGGTTTTCAGACAGCATGCAGTTTAAGATACTACCACAGCACTTGGAAAACATTGCCTAACTCCCATTATGGAGGGAAAATGCTTCAGTTATTTGAAGTTGTGTTTCTTCAGGAATACTGATTGCAGGATATATGGTTTATATTTAACCTGCCTGGCAACAAGTCTGAGTCTTCCTTGCTGAAGAGGCTTTTGGTGGGGGAGCTAGAAAATATTTGCCTCTTGATTAAAAAGATCTGAGGTGCAACTCCTTGTATTGGGCTTTTCTGGTGGGCAGTGTTGTTCTATGCCTGATAGAACATGTTTATGAGAGGGAGGAGATGGGGATGTATTTTGGAGCAAGGAGATGACAGAGCCTGCTGTGAGCCAGCCCCTGTTCTGAGCAAGTGTTTTGCTGGAGATAAAAGTGTGGGATGAAGCAGAGCAGGGCATCTTGCTCCTGGGTGACGGGCATGGACACATTAATATTTCCTTTTCTGCACACACCTCTCAGTTTAACCAGACAAGAAAGCTAGCAGAAGATGGGTCAGGGTGGGGATGCAATAATCTTCCAACTGACTGTGCAGTGGGGATCAGGCATCTAGGAGAGCAGTCTCATATTCAGAATGTTTTCTGGTGGTTCCTAGCAGTTTCTTGTCAATGGATGTCAAATTATTAATAGTTCAGTTGCATTTTTAAGGCTCCTTGTACGGTGAAACTATTATTTTGATGCATGTACCTGACAACTTCCCTCTCCTCTCTTGTACAGGTTGTAGTGGCCATATTTAATGGATTGTGGGAGTGTATCATGGAGGCTTTGAAGCAGCACACATTGCAAGAACTTGACAATGGAGCTGGTGGAAAACCTTATTTCTGAAGACTTAATTTGCTTTTCTCAAAAAACAGTGTAAGCCTATGGCAGAAGTTTATGCTAAACTTACAGACTTTTGATTGGACACACTGCTATTTCAGGGGGTTTGGGGATGGTTTTTAGTAGTTTTATTCTATTTGATTCCTTAGTTAAATTATGCTAGAATGCAAATGGCATAAAAACCTGTTTGTGTTCAGAGACTTGGCTAGATTATAGAAGTAGAATATAAATGTAGTAACTTCAACTCTAAGTAGAGCTAGTGTCAGACATCTTCAGCTTTGAACACCAACCTAGCCCTCAGAACTGCAGGCATTATCTGTCTGTGGCTGACCTGTTACTGAAGGAATGAAAGCTCACTAGAGCCCTCAGCATTTTTTGGTTTTTTGCACTCACATAGTAAAAATAAATACTATGAAATTTAGTGTAATTTGTTTCTGGAGTCATTACACTGAGTTGATACACAAACCACTCAAATATAGCTGAAAGCACAAAATAAATATTTCTTTTAACACAAGTACCACTGGTTGTAAGTGGCAATCTATTCTCAGAGAGGCTGGGATGTGCCAGGCTGAACTGAAGTTCCAGGGATGAGCTGAGTGGGAAAAGTTCTCATGTATCAAGCACTGGGCAGAGTCAGTTACAGTCTTCAGCTTAACAGTGTTTGGATCTTACATTTTTAGAGGGAAAATCAGACAAAAACACTTTCAAAATACCTATTTTTTAAAAAAAATTTGAAATCTTCCTCTGGCATACAGGTCTGTAAACCTGAAGTGTAAACTGATTTAAAGACACAGGGTATATGTTTGAGTCTAATCTCTCCACACTTTAGAAACTGGATGTTTCCTAGCAACCTAATAATCTGCTACTGTCAGTGGCTGGATGAAACATTAGTTCGTACGGAAGTTCAGTTTTGACAACTTAGTTTATATTCTTTGTTGATTGTGATACTATTTAATGGATGCCTTATTTTATAAAGTCTATTCACTCTGGGAGCAGAATAGAAAACTAAAGGGAAGCATATTTTAGAGAATTTGCATTTGTGAGCAGCATTGCTGCAGCTGTGTGTGACAATGCATCATGCTGTAGAGGACACTAAACATGTTCTCAATGCTTACACATTTTAAATGTGCTACAATAAACACTTACAGCTGCAGTAATTATTGAGTGTGTCAGAATTCATTCTAAGAGTAAATATGTTGCCAGGTTAATATAGGAGTTTTGTTTTTTAATAATGCTATGCAATTTCTGGCATGAAATGGAGAGTGGAGTGTGTGAACTTGGATTTCCTATGGCCATGCCAGTTCCTGTGGACCCTGGTGAAGACGTGCTTCCAGCTGATGTTTAACAGCATTTCAGAATTTGCCATAGAAACAAATATTCAAGTATTTAACCTTACACTAAAAACACTCCTCAAATTCAGCAAAGGCAAATCAAAGGCATAGGCAGAACAGATTATTCACAGTATCTGAAAGTTTTGTGTACTGAGGTCCTTCTCTTTCAAAACCTAAAACTGAAGACTTTTCAAGAAGACACAAGGCAGTCTTGCCTTAAAAAGCAAATATGAAGTGACCATGTTTTCTCTTGACATGATTAACTCCTTATGGATCTTTGACAATGCACAAAATATAATGTGCACATCTCTATTGTGTACAGTGATTGATGTAAGGAGCTCTGGCAAGGGTGGCAAGCACTTTAAGATCAATGAAATGCAGAAGGCAGACTTGCATGGCTTTTTCATACAGAGTTAAGAGAAAGCAAAGATTAATAATTCACTTAAAATGCAGGTACATTTTGTAAAGAGCTATGGAATACTTTGCCAATACAATTATAAAGCAAAAAATGATCTGATTTCATTTAGAAAAGGGATAGAACATGTGCTTTGTCACCATTAACTTAGTGACTTGGCAGCAAGTTTCAAGAAAATTTGACAGAGCTCTAAAGTATCAAATTCTTACAGAGTTTTAGAATAACAGAGAGAAAGCATGTTAATAGAAGCCTGCAGCATGAGCATAAGGCATGGAAATCAACAGGTGACCACAAAGCAGGAAAATACACTGTATACAGAGTCTTTCTATTACTAATACAAGTGGTGAAGCCTTCCACTGAAGATTGGTTTCTGTTGCCTGAAGTGAAGCACTGGAAATCCCTGGTAGATCTTTAAGTGATGACAGGTGGTTGTGCTACAGCTAAAAAGTCAATAAACTGAGATGCAGAAATTACTTGGAAAACCAAGGTCTGTGTTACTGCTGCTGGATTCCATAACTTTTAATTTAGCATTGCTGGGAGTTGTGTGGGTTTGGGGAGGAAAGAGTTGATAAATTACAAGTTGCCTTCAGACAGTAGTGGGCAGGGGCAGACTGTGAGGCCAGAGGGGAGGGCTAGCTAAAAGAAGGAGAAGGATGTTTAAAGCAAGGATGGGATGGGGTGAGGGGAAAGAAAGGGACTGCTTATAAATTTAGCAGGGCAGCAATCGTGTATTTCTGGCTATGGGTGCAGGCTGTTACACTGGGAAAGAAGAACAGTACCCTGAAAGGTTACAGGCTTCCAACTGCTCAAAATGTCCAGTTCCGACTGGGAAAATAAATGCTGCTTGTATTATATATATGATACTTACATTCTGGGTTTTTTTAAAGTAAGAAGCAGACACTCAAACTTGTGTTGTTCACCTTGGTGCTACTGCTGCAGTCTAAGTGCTTACTTGTCCAGGTTTCTGACCTGTGTGATCCTTGGTGCTAAAGATATTCATCTGCCTGACTATTTTGCTCACCTGAGAAGAAGCCAGTCAATGCTGTGTTTTCTAGCCTGCTGGCTGCTTTTGAGATGAAGTACAGCTCAGCCAGATCTGTGGCTGCTGCTGTTGTGTGTGGTGAGGCTTTTTAATCTTATTAACATATGATGTGCTGGTTATGGCCTTGCAGAGCCAAGATGTGTGACAATGACTTTATTCTAAAAATCCCTTGTGACTTGATTATCAGTGATTTCAGCACTAGCAATGCTGGTAGCACATGTAAAGCTGCATCCTGGAGACATGGGTATCTTTATGCTGATACAATCAACCAGGCACAGACAGAGCTGTAAAATGCAGCTGGGGAAAACAAGGAAGCAGATAAAGCATCTGATAAACTCATGCTTAAATATGCCCTCCTGACCAAGAAGCTGTGGAGGGGTAAGAGATTTTCTTTGTTCTGATTCTCAGTGGGCTCTGGAAAGTCCAATAGTCAGTATTTCCTCATGAAAGTAAGTCACAGAGTGCTGTACTGGGCAGCAGCTGTTCTCCTACCAAGGCTCATTTCAATGCCAATGTTTTGCATATACAGTTAGGGAGAACTTCTTGTTTTCAGCGAGCCCAGATCTTCTAACATAATGAAGTTACACTGAAAGGAAGAGGTGGAGGGCTTACTTGTTTCTAAGTACCAGTTTCCATGTTGGATTGAAGCACATTCTCAAGAGAAGGTAAACAGTGTATATACAAAAGAGTAAGAAATCAAATTCAGAGGTATGAGCATCTATCCAGTATTAAAATGTGTAAAGGCATAATTTATCTGGCACATGGGGAGACAGGAATGGAAACAGAGGTAGGACAACACACAGACACTGCTGTATAAAACAAAACCTGTGGCTGCACCTGTGAGGAGCATCCTCCTGCCTCAAGCAGTAGCTAATGCCAGAAGAAGCCTTAAGAAAACCTTCATGCACTAGCTGACACAATGCTCTTGCAGCTAATGTTGAGAAACTGCATATGGATGTTTGTCTGGGCTTTTGTTCCTTCTTCTCCCTTACAGTGTGACCACAACCAAATACAGCGTGATCTGAGAGCATTGTGTAAGAATCCTGTGCTGCCCATGTCCCCTGTGTGGGCAGGTAGAGAGCTCAGCTGCTGCAATGATGCCTTTTACGAGCCTACATTCTGTTTGGAACACCCTAGTTTGGAGTAACTGCATTAAACCACATCCTTTGAGGAACTAAATACCTCTTGACCCGCAAAGACAGCTAACTCTGTAGCAGCTAATCTCACCTGCAGTCTTCCCTGCATGCTACAGGGAAGACTGCAGGTGAGGCTAGCTGCTACACCTGCAGTCTACAACTACTACCGTGTCTACAACTACTACTTGGCAGTAAGGCAACTCCTGTTACGACAGAGATTATGCTGAGTTGCAGGGGACCCACAAGAAGGAGTCAGCCCAACTCCCAGCCCTGCACAGGACATCCCCAGGAGTCACACCAGCCCTGCACAGGACATCCCCAGGAGTCACACGGTGTGTGTGAGAGCACCGCGCTCGGGCCGGGGCAGTGGGGCCGGGCGGGCTCAGGGCACGTGTGCGGCGGGGCTCCCTCCTCCGCCGGACCCATAAAGGCGGCGCGGCAGGAGCGGGGCCCGGGCTGCTCCGCCGCAGTCGTGCCCCGGCCGGGCAGCGGCCGGACCCCGCGGCCCATGGAGATCCCCCTCAAGTCCCTCCCCGGCGGGCGGGCCGCCGTTAGCGGGTGAGGGAAGCGGGCCGGGCCGGGCCGGGCCGGGCTGGGCTGGGCGCGGTGCCGAGCCCTCGGGCCAGCCCGCCCGGCGGGCAGCGGGGTCAGGGCGCGCCTTCGCCAGCGGCTGCGGACCGGGCCGGGCCATCCCATCCCATCCCATCCCATCCCATCCCGGCGGTCGGGGCCGCGGTAGCGCCGGGGCACGGGGACGGCAGGAGCCGCTCGGGAGGCACAGGGGGGCGGCGGGCGCGGGTGCCTCGGGCTGCACAAGGTAGGTGCGTGGGACGGTGGGTGCTGCCCGCCGCCGGGACGCTGCTCGCAGCGCAGAGCTCCCTGCAGGGCTCACACCGTCGCTGGCCCGGCTGCGGCCGCTCCGCCCGCGGCTGCCGGGCGCGTTTAGCGGGGCAGTGACGGTGTGAGCCCCGCACGGGAGCGCTTTCCCCTCCGTTTCTGAGAGGGCAGTGACAGTGTGAGCCCCGCACGGGAGCGCTTTCCCCTCCTTTTCTGAGAGGGCAGTGACGGTGTGAGCCCCGCACGGGAGCGCTTTCCCCTCCGTTTCTGAGAAGAACGAAGCGGTGCCGTCCTCTGGCAGAGTGCTGAGAGCTTAGTACAGATCGGGAAGGTGAAGCTGGGGGTGCCCAGGCTGACGTGTAGAACTCAATTCAGTGATGGCTTTTTTCCCCGTTTTTTTTTTTCTCCTTCTTGCCCCCTTAGAACCGCAGGGCTCTCGTTAATAGCTCTCCAAGATACAGAGCTCAAGCAGATAAATGTTGCTGATACGGAGCTCTGATGGGCACTGTTCGTGTCGCTGCTCTAGTGAGTTACTCATTAACGAAAGTGACTGCGATCACTTACTAAGCGCATTTTAGCTCCTGATTCAATGGTTCTTTTTCTGCCGGGTGAAGAGCTAACTACTACACGTGTATTTCAGGAGTACGTAGCTGTAAATTGTTGTCCTTACTGTTGAAACCTCTTTGTTAAGTGGAATGCTGAGCTCTAAAATGCCTCGCTACAGAACAGCTGAACAGCAGACTGTCCTACCAGGTACAGCAGTGCAGTGCTGGTTACAGCAACGCAGCTGCTAGAACTGAGTTAGTGCCAGTTTAATATATGAGACACATGGCACCTGGATGTGCACCTCAGCGTGCATTATACTGTTAGTCTTCATTCACAAAAAAAATTTGAATGTGTCGGTGCTTCACAAAGCACGCGGTGGAAACTCATTGAGTGGTGTAATTACACTACTGTGTCAGGATTTAATTGCTTCATTGTTCTGTGCTGAGCTGGGTACTGTGTTTCAATTAGGTTTAGTTTATTAGGCTAATGACCATGTGGTAGAATTAGATGGTTTGTTTTAAATATGGTAAATAAGTGGTAATCTCTTGGAGCTTTTAAACTTCTTCAGTGCTTTGGTTGAAGGTTCTAGTTCTGCTGATTTAATGTCGTCTATTTGGATGTAATTTTTAATCTGGCCTAGAAATGAATGAATTCAAAACCGGTTGATCTATTTCACCTGTTGCCCTGTTACCTGTTTCACCTGTTTAAAAATGAATTCTTAAATACTACACCAGAGAATGCCTCTTTTTTAATTGAAAGACAAAGTCCAACAGTGATACAAGCTTGAATCTTTGATCTCTCTTAAGCAAAAAAAAAAAAAAAAAAGTGCTGCTTTCTTTGACAAATTTCCTGCTCATAATTGCTACAGTTAATTAATAAAGGGAGCTAAAGACATCAATGAAAATAATCCCTAGCCACAAGTGAGAGTTGTGTAAAGGTGAAAGTGCTGTTATTAGTCAACATCAAGTTTTTGGAATATCTGTAAAGTCTTGACACATCTTTGGAGTAAGCATTATGTTTTTCATGCTATGTATTTGAATATTTTTTTAAAAAGTTTATTATAAAGTTTGCTGTTTGATTTGTGAGGGTTTTGACCTATGTTTGTTCGCTTTTTTTATTTTTAAAGATTTGTCACTTCTGATATGCTTTTACTGGAAGATTAGGGAAGGATTTTGCTGAAGTCTTGGCGTGGCTCTTATGTCATACCTTCATGCTTTAAAATGTGGCCAGATTTGTCTTAACCCTGTTCTGTTTCCTCTTTCCTGCCCGCCTCCGGCTGTCAGTTTCACTCTGGGTTGGCTCTTGTTCACTGTGTGCCAACACAGACACTGCTGCCTGTGGGAGAGGCTGGTACAGAGCAGTGATGCCTTTGGGGGTCAGTGTAGGACTGAAGCATCTTTGTACCCGAGTCCTTGGTCAGTGCTCACAGCTGTAACTATCACATCCTCTTCTGGCCGGTGTGTTTGCATCTTTCAAAGTTTTTGTATCTTAGACGTTACTGAAGCCAGTCCAGTATGTTTTTATTATAAATTTAAACAGGGATATGCTGCCCATAGTTTCTTTTTCTTGGAAGCTTCCCATGTTTTTCCTGCTTCAAAAACCAAAATGGTCCTGCCTCTCATCATCTTCATGGAAGATTGATTTAAGGCTGTGTAGGAAAGATAGCTCTAGAGCTTTTAATATTAAAATAGATTTTTTTGTTGTTTTCGCTTCCTCTTCTGAGGAAACCCCACAGTGTCAGCTTTACTCTGCTTCTTTAACTGAAGTTTCTCTTCTTGTGGGACAGCTGATTCTAGCAAATCAAATGTGCTTTGTGATCTACAGTTTGAGCTTAAATATCTGTGCACTTCAGACTGGTGAGGACACAAAAAGTAAAAATGAAAAAGTATTCCAAGTACCTGAAAACTTGGAATCAATGCTTTTGGTTTTGAGCCTCAGACAAAATGTTATCCTTTATAAAATTCAGAACATTGGGAACAACATTCTGAATGGTAAATGTGCCTGATAATCAGCTGGTGTCAGATATGATCCTCTTAACATGTAAAGAGAGAAAAAAATTACAAGTTGTGTTCTGATCTGTGTGTGAAGTAGGAAAGTTCCGAAAGTTTATGGCACTGGAAAACAGGGTTAAAATGATCAGGAGATGGGTAAAGTTTTTTTCAATGTCCCAGTCAGTTGAAAAGGAGAAACCCAAGGTGATTTAAAAGACAACAGTCCTTTGTACTTGGTCCTCTGATTTTTACATGTCCAGCTATTTAAATAAATAAATGCCCGTTAATTTAGGCATTGAAGCTGCACGTTCATAACAGAAGTGTGTGTAAAGCCTGCTCTGGTATAATCTTTAAGACACCTTTTGCTTCTGCTAGAATGTAGGTTATTCGGAAAAATATGGTAACAGTGGTCTCTCTTTGTATCAAATGCAATTTTTTACTAGCAAGTCTACATTTCTTTCTATTACAGACCATCTTATTTAATGCCTGTTAAATGTTTGTCTAAATGGTGTGTTTTAATGATCAGATGTGTTTGAATGCTTCTCAATGATGTGATCACAGGAAAATATTTTTGCATTTCCATAAGATAACCCAAAAAACTATTTTGGACCTTTTATGTCATATGGTGATCTGAGGTGATACTGCAATGAGGAAATTGTCTGCCAAAATATTCTGTTGGTTTCTAATTAATATTTTTTTTTTTTGTGGCAGAAATATGATGACTCAGTCAGATTTAGATCTAAAAGAGACGGCTTTGAAAGAGGATTTGAAGTTTTACTTCATGAACCCATGTGAAAAATACAGAGCAAGAGGTCAGATACCATGGAAATTGGCTTTGCAGATTTTGAAGATACTTATGGTTACAACACAGGTGAGCCTCTGGTTCTACTCTTAGGGTAGCAGTGATGTGCAAGAGAGGCAGGTCTGTGCTCCTGGGCCTTGGCCATCCCTGGGTACATGCTACTGGCTTGAACCTCCCACTTCAGTCCATAAAGGAAAAATACTATGAAAGGTGTTTCTAGTGGGAAGAATAACATAAATTATAAAAGCCTCCTGGAGGTTTTTAGGGCAGTCATTACTTTAAAGTATTTTTTTAGGGCAGTAATTTGCCTTAAACTATTATGTCAAATTTTTGCCATTTCTGCCTTACTTTAAAGCAAATTTCTCTTGCTGTGAAATTCAACACTGTCTTCAGGCTCATTGTCACAGTACTGCTTTTTGTTCCATTCTTGGATTACAGTTCACTGGACTATTTAAAAAGTGATATTTCCTGATATCTAATCAGGAAATTAAGTTGTCCACATTCAATGTGAAGATGCTCTGGTTTCTGATGATGATGGGATGGCTGGGCTACAGGAACTGGATGTGCCTCTTGCTTTTGTCATCAAATAATGCATTTGAAAAGTCATTATTGTTTGAGATACTACATGGAGGCAAAGAAGAGGGTGTTTGTAAACTGCACTGGTATCACAGTGCAGTTGGTTATGTTACAGTCCTCTAACAGTGACTGCATGTGGAGGGAAGCAAAATGGGACACACACATAAGTAGAAATTGCTTTTTCTGAACCTTTGAAATGCAAGACTGACATCTGATGGTTTGCAAGAACAGCTAAATATACATGCTGGGTTGTTCCTCTTCCCTCAAAGACAGGACAGCAGACTTTGCATGTGAATGATGACACAAAATACAACTTCACCTGTCTCTGGAAATGTTCAGTACTGCCACCTGTACTAACCTGACTTCCATTTCTGGGGCTATCACTGAACATGTAATATTTCTGTCTGCTGCCCCAGTCTCCCACTGTCCTTTGTGAGCAGAAGGAGTGCTCTTCTGCTTGGTTTTCAAAGGCCACAAGATTTTTCTGGACTGCTGCTTGAGACTTTTCTTGTCAGCCCTTGGTTTTGCTCAGATGTCAGGCTTGGGGATATCCTCCTGCTACTGTGCCTACGAAGAAGCTTTTGTGGAAAACCAAGCAGTTCCTAGGCTCTGTTTATGTTTTCCTTGGTGGTGGTGGTGGAAATGGGAACATCCATATGGCAGGGGAACACAAGTCTTCAGTGGTAACTCTGCTGTTTGCTGTCCCTGCTTGTTACAGCTCCCTTAAGCAGCACCTGGGTCAGGCAGGTGAGGCTCTTTATTGCTCTAATCCTGTGCCATGGCAGGGGTAGGAAAGGAGCAGGAGTTTGTCCATAGCAAAGCAGAGCCTTTCAGGGGTAGCAGGGTGTGCTGTTAAGTTGGCTTCTCTGCCATTTGCATCCTCCACAGAGGTTTTGCAAATCCCAGCTGGAGTTGTTGATCCATGAGGTGTAAAAGCTGCAAGTGATGGAGCTGTCTGCTCAGCTGCTGCAGTTAGAGTCTGTTTCACTTACCCTGCATGTGATAACCTTGCCTTTGGGAATCTTGTGCATTGGTTAAAGGGTGCTCTGCTCCTGCCAGAGTTACAGCAACAGGCACCTGTCTGGTTTGTGTTTATTGTAATTTAAAGCGGTTTCCAAAATGCTGGTGCTTGACCACTGTTCAAAATTCAAATCTATTTCTTTCTTTTTCTCTTGTTAGCTTGTTTTTTTTGGTTTGAGTAACCAGCTGGTGGTCTCATTCAAAGAGGAAAACACTGTTGCTTTCAAACACCTATTCCTGAAAGGCTATTCTGGAACTGATGAAGATGACTACAGCTGCAGTATATATACACAACAGGATGCTTATGATAGCATTTTTTATGTTATTAATCAGGTAGGTGTGAGTTTTAATTTAAAAACCTGTATTGATACATATAACCTTGAGGTTTCAGTTTGCTTTCTAATGCAAAAAAAAGATTACTTTCTCTAACTTCTATTTCTGTTTTTGTTTTTAAACTAGTACAGGAACTTAAAGAACATATCCCTGGGGACCCTTGGTTATGAACATGAAGAATCAGGTCTAAAAATCTGTAAACAGCAGTACAAGAGAGGCACCATGCTCCCTTCCAATGATACTCTGAACATAGATGTTTCTACTGAAACAGGTACAGTACTGTTGTACTTAAAATGTCTTGCTGTGGAGTATTTGAATTCTAGTTTTGAAGCTTAAAACAAATAGCTTTTTGTGTGGCAATCACAGGAACATTACCATGCTTCTTGCCTATTTCCCTCTTGGCTTTTAGCACCTGTCTAGAAAAGACTGCTGTGATTATAAGGAGCTCTCTTCAACCACCTACAAATCCTTGCAGTTGATGCTGAGGTGGTGTTTTGTTGTTCCTTTTCTTGAACACACCTGTTCCCCTCCGTGCAGGAGGTTCAAATAGGGAATTCTGGATGCTGGGCAGTCTGTACCTTCCTTGGCTGGGTGCCCTTTCTGCCTCTCAGAGCTGAGTCCTGGCTGCTCACGAGCTGGTACACAAACCTGCTTCTGACCCCACTAGCTGGGCCTCTGAATAGGTTTGCTCAAAATTCATGTTTTGCCTCATTAGGACTTGCTGTACACACTGATCATCTCAGTTTAATGCCACTTTCACTGTGAAGTTTTTATGCTAACATATTTTCCTCTTGTTTTTCCAGAATGTATCCTTTTAAAGCCAAAGGAACTAACTGGTAAGAAGGCAGAACTGAAGCTGAACTCTTCTTTTTTCAGTCTTGAATTTTACAGGTAAAGTCATGGGGTTTTTTAAATTATTCCAACTTGTTCTTTCATGTTAATATGATGGATTCTGATTTGTGCAGTCTGTGTATATCTCTGTGATATTTAAATATCTTTGTGCACTTTTTCAAATATGCAGGCTTATACAGGTTGAAATCTCCTTCAAGCTGAAAGGCATTGCTCTTCAGACAATCCATGCCCGTGAATTGCCTGACTGCTATGCATTTCAGAACACTGTAAGTGAAAGTTTGGCCTCTTGGAATACTGCTCTGTAGGCAGTACATGTCATCTACTCAAATTATGTCTACACCATCCTTTATGGTGGCAACTTTCTTAAAGCCTCTCTGATCAACAATATTAATACATGCTGTGTCCAAGGCACTTAGCAGGATTTATTTTTCTGGGATGCAATCTTGCTACTCCTGTTTCTCATGTAGCTCTGTATTTTCAGATAACTTTCAACAATAGAGCCCACAGCGGAAAAATCAAGGTCTATTTTGATAGTGACACTGAAATTCAGGAGTGCAAAGACTGGCACATATTTAACTCAGGTAAGTGTGGTGCATTTGTGTTTGCAGAGCAGCACTTATGGGTGTCCCTTTGCTTTCCCTGGTCTGTGGCAGTCTGTCCAGCAGGACATTCCCCAGCCTGTTCATCCCCCTGCCTGTAAAACAATGCAACTTGCCTAATGCAATTCATCACCTCTTGCTAATCAAGAGCTGGGAAATAATCCCTTTTGTGAGTGTGTTGTGAGATGACATGATCACCTCTCCATGCCAGTGTGTGTTACCAGTGAGTTCCATCTGCAAGGAGGGTGAATGTTTCTTCCATAGATTTGTAATTGTTGTGCTGCTCTGAGACAACTCAATTTAACCCACTAACACTGGATAGATTTCCAACTGAAGCCTCCTACAGCTTTCAATTTTGTTTTTTTCTAACTGATTGAAGCATACTATTTCTGAAAGCTTGCTTTTCCTGTTGGTGCTTTTTTTGCCCCTGCTGGTAGATTAATGACATGTATGAGCAAAGGCTGGCACCTGCCATGTATTTCCAGTGTTAGGGCTTGGTCTGACAGCTCAGAAATGTGCACTAAAGGGCCCTTAAAGAAACAGCAGCTGTGGTAGACTGTGCAACTGCTTCTCCTGTGTGGTGACTTTCTGTAAAGGACTGTGATGGAACAATATCTTTCAGTGTGCTATATAGTATGATGGATTAATAAATACATCAAGTGGCCTGCCTTTTGCCTTGGCAAAGGCAGCTTTTCTCTGATAACGCTGTGTTGTACCCCTATTAAAGTGGTAATTTATAGAATATTCTGAATAACCTCAAAGTGCCTTGCCTCAACTACCTGTTCCCGAGTACTTTATTTTGTGTCTAATCACCAGCTGAGGGAGCATGCATATTTCAGTAATAAAGGTGAGCTGAAGGGCTATTGCAATTATTAAAAATGAGTGTTGGCCTCTTTCATATAGTTAAAAATGTATGCTATGGAAAAGATAGGGACTGTTGATGTGAGAAAGCCAAGGACCTAATTTATGTTCACATTATGGGTTTTAAATTTGTGGATGAAAAGAAAACAGTACAGAAAGTCCAACAAGTTTATTGCAGACTAAGGTGGAATTTTTTTAAAAATTTAATGGTGTTGATACAGACCAAATCTGCATTTCTTTTGCCTCATGTAGTTGTAACACTGTGGAAGCACAGATGGACAGGTAAAAAGGAGGATACCTGTATTAATGTACCCATTTTTGGGTTTATTTTGAAGAACTTGAACATATTTTTCATTCTTGAGGTCCAGTCTCCATGACTGTCTTGATGTAATTCTCTGCTGAGCTGTGTTCAAGATATACTTGCAGGAAGAATATAGCTTGTAACCCATCTGCTTTGGGGCGAGAGTATTTGAATTGTTGCAAAATGTCACATGACTTGCATTAAAAGAGATGTGGAAAGATTTAACCTTATTGCCTTGTCTCTTTACAGTTCTCCAGAAGAACACTCAGTATATTCTAGTCTTTGATGGGTTTGTCATATTGAGTTGCTTGGCCTCTCTCATCCTGTGCACACGATCCATCGTTCTTGCCTGGAGGCTGCAGAAGGTGAGCACAGGGCTCGTGGCCCTAATGCTGGATTGGTCTCTGCTGCTTTGCTGCTGGCCTTGTGAGGGGAACCTTCTGAAACAGGGGGTGTTAAAGTGAGAAAATCTCCTGCAAGATGTCCCTCTTACTGTTACCTCTAGGAAGGATGTGCAGGTATCTTGGTGGACAATTGTTAACAGTATCTTGGTGGACAATTGCTAACTGTGAGTGGATTTTATTTCTGTTTGTGTAGTACTGTAATTTGAAGTATTTTGTTGTATCTGTCCATGGGCAAAAGAAGCATACTTTTTTCCCCTCTTTCTTACAGAATTTTAGACAAAATGATTCTGAGTCTTTGTGCTGCAAACAGGCAATGTGTCCTGCACCTCCAAACCACAAATCTTTCTTCCTTGGCTTCAGAGTAGAATTCCCATGGAGGTCTAGTTATAAATTAATGCCTTAGTGAATATCCCTCAAAGCCAGCTCTAACTCTAGAAAATGTAAAGCACAGCACATAATCTAACTCTGGCTGGTTTTTTTGTAAGCATGTGGCTCATGAGAGTTAGAAGAGTCCATGGTAGGTAGGCTATGAAAACACAAATACTTGTTTATCTAGCTCAATGTATCCTTTTTGTAGCTTGGAAACAAGACCAAGAATCAGGAGGACATGATTCAACAGAGGCATTGTCAAACTGCTCTCAGGAATAGGCACTTCACATTTATTCCTGAGCAAAAAGAGCAAGTGAAAGCAGATGGGCTGTGCTGGGCAGAGGTGATATTGTTTGCTCTATTGGAAATGAGAGCTCTTGCCCTGTAGTTGCCTTTGAGTTCTTTTCCACTTCTTTAGTTGGGTGCCTTGCTCTGTTAGAGGTGGATAGAACCTATGGTAAAGGGGATAACAGGCCATGGTTACGTTGGTGGGAATGGATTATGAAATCAAGTGTTCTGTGGAAAGTTCATTTTCACTGGCCTAAATCCATCTTAAGCTTTTTCCTATTTATTTCTGTTGCCATTGAGAATCAGCTTTAAATTACTATTCCAGTGAATACTATAGGAAAATGGGTTGTGTGGAACTTGAACATTGCCTTGTTTTTCATCCAAGGTGACCTGTAATTAATGATCTTAATGCTTGTCAACAGAGATTTGTGAATTTCTTCCTGGAGAAGCACAAGCGGCGTGTGTGCTACGCTGACCGCCTGGAGTTCCTGAACGGCTGGTACGTCCTGGTCATTATCAGTGATGTCATGACAATCATTGGGTCAATCCTAAAAATGGAGATAAAAGCCAAGGTAAGGATCTCATACTTCAGCTAAAACATTGCTAATCTTGCTGCAACCATGTGTAATGTGCTTTAATTTGGGGACAGGTGGAAGTGAGCTATAACAGTCAATAGTCATCTGTTTGCTTATTTCAGTCAATTTCCTAGTTTATCTAATAACTACCTTTAGTCTCTCTTCCCCAGAGTCTTTCAGTAATACCACGTAGGCCATTTAAACATCTTATTTCCAGTACTAAGACCCCCAATCCCTGGTATGGGACCTGTGGTAGGCAGTTCCCAACAGAAAGACTCAAAAATTTGAGTTGTTCATTCTGTAGAAGTAGCACATACAGGACTGGGGAGCCACGAGACCTCCCCTTGAATGACACAGGGCTCTTGATGGCTTGTGGGGCTGGACACACAGCTGTCACAGCTTGCTTTCCTGGCCAGCATTGGCACAGACAGTGTGTGACCTGCTCATCCTTGACCTCCCTGCCTGGGCTTGCTGTAATCAATGTGCTTTGTCCAGCTGGCAGGAGGATTTTGGGGTTGGTTTTGTGTTTTTTTCTATTTTTTTTTTTTTTTTTTATCTCCAATAGATGTGTGTCAACAATTCATGTGTTCACAAAACTTTGTATTCTGGGAAAAGCAGAGTAGGTGCTGTGCTGCTCCTGCTTCATGTGTACTGAGGCTCAAAGGGCAGATCCCAGAGTGGCCTTCAGAGGAAGCACTTGGGAATCACTGGCTGTAGATTGAGGGTAGGAAAACTTGAGCTAGATGGCTCTCTTGTGCCTACTGCAACCAGTTCCAGCCTTCTAAAGTAAAGTGCAAGTAGATTTAGTTGTAGTAGAAACAATGCTGAGGTTCTGATCTGCTGGCAGAGAACCTGTTCAGAGATGTAAATGCATGGGAGCATGGAAAGAGCTGTAGTCCCAAGGGTCACTTTTCATGTAAATGATGGCTCCTGTGTTCTAAATAGTGAATGAGAGCTTCTTTGCCCAACAGCAAATAGTAACCTTCTTTTTAAAAGTTTTGAGTTATCCAGTCTAATTTTGAAATGGTGTTGTAACCAAACTAAGGGCTTTTCTTCTTCCAGACTTTGCACTTCATGTAAAATTTCAAGAATATCAGCATAGGTGTACTTTCATTTGCAGCACTGTTGTGTTTGAATGATCTCAGTAAATAACTGCAGCTCACATTGATCTGATTTTTGTGATGTAGCAACAGGCTTTCAGTATTAGACTGTCCTGCTTTGTTTGTTTGAACTGCTGGAACTTGAATAGCTGTCAAGCTGACATATCTACTGCTTTGTAACTTGACCACCTGCTCTCTTTGGATCCCTCAGAACCTCACAAGTTATGATGTCTGCAGCATTTTACTTGGGACATCAACTCTGTTTGTCTGGGTTGGAGTCATCCGATACCTGGGATATTTTCAAACCTACAATGTAAGGAGAGAATCAAATGTCTAACAATTAAAGCATGTATATATGCTTTTTTCCAGATCTCTCTCTAATTTTTTTTGCTTTTTTCCCCCCCATCTTTTCTTCCCTCTGACTTTGTAGGTGCTCATTTTGACTATGCAGGCCTCGCTGCCGAAAGTGCTGCGGTTCTGTTGTTGTGCTGGGATGATCTATCTTGGCTATACTTTCTGTGGTTGGATTGTCCTGGGGCCTTATCATGAAAAGGTACATCAGCAGTATCCCTCCTTTTGTGGTGCAATGATGGGAATATCTGTGTATGTGTGTATAGCTCCTAGCCAAACCAACAGAAATGTGTCTTAAATGGAAATGTCTGTTTAATAGCTGTAATGTGAACATGGAAGTCATTCCATCTGTACTTCCTTCTACCTGCTCCTTTTAACAAAATAACTATTCTTGCTTTTACTGAGTGCTCTCCAGCACCAGGCTGTTTTGGTGAGGGGATAGTTTGCCCAGGCTATGACCATTGGTCTGTCTCTTCTGCCCTCTTCTGGCAATCCCACTTCAGCTGGGTTACAGAGGCACTAAATAGTTCACTGGAACTTACTTTTTTTTTTAGTCTCCTTGGCTCTGGCCTTGTTTTTCCAAATCTTTCCGTGCCATGTAACTTCAGCTCCTAAATTGTGACTCATAGAGGGATGGATGAATGCTTGTCTTGTTTGCTTTGCTTCCTGTGTGGGGGCGTGCTGTTGGTTTGTTTGTTTGTTTTCTTAAGGTTCGTATCAAAGTGTATGCCTGGTATGTCTTGTCTGCAACCTGGGTGCAGGAGTAAGGCTTTATATATTCTAGAGCACAAACCAAAACAACCCCGAAGCTTGTTTGCTTTTTCTCTTGGCAGATGCTCTGTGTGACAGTTTGAACAGAGGCAGATTCTTGTTGTGGCAAACTCTAAATGTCTGTTAATGACTAACAAATGTCTGACTCCTCGTTCTGGATCTCTGGGTGCACACAGTGTGTGTGTGATGGGGACATGTACAGTGCTTTTCCAGCTTGCTCTGCCCCCAGAGCTTGCATTGCTCTAGCTTACTGTAATTCCCCCTTTGGGCAATGCAGGTGTTCAGCCTGCATGTTCCCCCCAGAAATGACAATCCATTTCTCTCCAGAGTGGGATGCTGGATGCAGAGGGATCTTCTGCCACATTGGAGGCTCAATTGTTTATAACATTATAAGGCACAGCATAATTACTGTTGTAACCTCCCTGCAACAAGAACCTTATCTGAGCCAAAGGAGGAGCAATCAACAGCATGCTTATCTATGAAAATGTTACCTCCTCCCTAAATGTCATGGATCAATGTCAAGGGAAGCAGCTGGAGCTACGGAGGATTCCCGCTCCTGCCAGTTCCCCAGTGTCCCACAGGAAGGCAATGTGGCACTGTGCAAGGCAGCCCAGCCCAGGGCTGCCTTCCCGGGCTCTCCAGCACTGAGCCCTCCTGGAAGAGAGGGGAAGAGTCTCCTCCGATGTGCAGAAACACTGGAGAGCTCCTTATGCTCAAAAATATGGAAATACACCCTCTGCTAGAGTCAGAGAGAGGGAGTGGGTGTCCTGCATTTTGTGCTAAGTCAGTCCAGGGGATTCCAGGTGAGCAGCCCTTGGGGATTCCAGGTGAGCAGCCCTTAGCAATGTCCCTGTGTCAGTGTGTCAAAACTTGAGCTGCTCAAAAATTACCTGTGCCATGCCTCCTTTCTTCCCAGATAATGTACTGCTGAGTTGCACAATGGCTTTAAAATTCAACTCAAAAAATAATGATAAAATAAGCCATAGGTGTGAACCAGACCTGCTGTTCCTGTGCACCAATATATTCTCCTTACAAGCATATACCTCTTGACATCTTGTTTTCATTGTGGGGCCACAGTTGTGTTAGTTCATTGATAATGCACAATGTTTTAATGTGGCTAATTATTCATATTGTCCATTAAATTAGAGTTAAGAAATCCAGTTATTTGGAAGGGCAGAGCAAAAGGGGAAGTGGGCTTACCTGGTAGCTTCAGGACACATTCCAGTTTGGGGAAATGGAGTTTGGAGTTTGAGACTGTCCTTGAAATTAAACCATGGTTTTTGTACAGAGTGTGCTCCAGTAGCTTCATAATAAAGCTGTAGCTTGTACTTACAGCTCATAGAGGTCTTCCTGAGTGACAGATTGTTAATTCAGCTTGGACCATTTGAGTTCTGAAGGCTGTGCTGACTCTGGCCCCTGAACACAGTATTGATTTATTACCCATACTCCAGTAATGCTGCAAAGCTGGGAAGCAGAGAATGTGGGTGTGTTCTCAGCATACTACCACTAATTTACTGTATAGGTTCTGTGAAATCACTTCAGCTGTGCTTTGGGAAATGGAATGATACTTTTCTGCAGGTCCAAAATTGTCTATAATTCAGTAGCTTGCTGTGGTGGTCAGTTATTGACTGTTCTGCCTGTTGAACATCACAAGTTTGATTTCTTGATAATAAATTTTCTTATATTTGATCTCAACACATCGTGCTTAGTCAAGATGATAATTCTACATGTTTCTATTACTGATGTATATTTTGGGCTGAATGGAAAGTGTGGTAGCATTTAATTGCCTGAGTTGGCTTTTTTGTCTGCTTTGAGTAAAACTCAGTCTTTGAGTCTTGATTGATCTTCACATTCTGCTAATAATTTGTACTTATTTTCTAGTTTGAGGATCTGAACACAGTGGCTGAATGTCTGTTTTCTTTGGTCAATGGTGATGATATGTTTGCAACATTTGCTCAAATCCAAGAGAAGAGTTCCCTGGTGTGGATGTTCAGCCGACTGTATCTGTACTCCTTCATCAGTCTGTTTATATACATGATCCTCAGCCTTTTCATTGCACTCATTACTGACTCCTATGACACCATAAAGGTAAAGCATTTGTTTTCTGTTACACTTCTATTCAGTTTTGCATTCATTTTTGTTAATCACTCAACACCATACCATCTACCATTGCTTCTGATGTGTGATGAGATTATTAAAAATATTTTCCTTTAGTCTGTGGCAAAATTGGAAGGGTGGCTGGGTTTGCTGACATCTCAGAGATGTGCCTTTGGCAGGAGTTTGGAAAGGTTCAGGCAGATAACTCTAAAGTAATTTAGGTGTCTAGGCCTCCTTAATGTGCTGCTTAGAAATGTGTGGTTAAAAGGAAATGTCTTCTGAGAGGTGCACTGCTTCTCATTCCAGTTAGAATTGTGCCATCCATTTCCAGTATGGACTGCCTGAAAGTGAACCTCAGTTCTCAGTAATTACCTTCTGTTCTGACCTCAGGTGCTCTCTGCCCTCTGTGCTGCTGGTGGCCTCAGTGGCCAGTGGGGAGGGAATGTGGATCCCATCCTCCAGCCCTCATCTCTTGCTTGTCTTGGTGTCACACACAGGCCAGCAAAATAATGCTGGTCTGACATGAACTACAACTTCCAGGCCAGGCAAGAGATTTACTTTTGAAGCACCTCAAAATATAGCTCAATTGTCTGTGCTTCTTAGTTTACTGGATGATCTGATCTGCAAAATGGTGTTTTACTGACTCTTCCCTCTGAGCACTTTACACAGATCAATTGGGAGCTGTTTCAGTGTGCTGAACTTGTTTTTTCATAGCATTTCTTCAGCATGGCAATATTGAATAGTCACACTGGAACCCTTCAAATCCAGAATTAAAGGTTTTAGGGAAAAGGAGCCCAGGGCACTTGCAGTGAGAACAGCAGCTCACTGTGAACAAGGGAGAATTCAATACCATCATGGCCTGAGATCACTTGCTTGGCCTTATGGGCAGCAAACAAAACATAAGAATCAGTGAACAATGTGAATTTACACTGTTGGTGGAGCAAAGCAAGCTATGTAGTGTTTCTAGGATGGGAATGGATTCTTTCCTTCCTACAGACATATTGAATTATTGAACCAAATAATCTGGTTTAACTGTCACACTCTAGAGGAAATTTTAGAACATTTCATGACCAGTAACTTCTCATGTGTTGTAATTGAAATGCTTTTTCTTTCAGAAATACCAACAAAGTGGTTTTCCAGCAACAGATTTACATGAATTTCTAAAAGACCATAGCAGTGCTGGCTACAGAAAAGACAGAACTTCTTTTCCACTCATCTGCTGCTGCAGGAGGTCAGTAGGGTGTTTTTAATGTGTGTTTTCCTGAGAAGCACTACAGTTAGCTTCTCACTGCAAAATGCTGCTTCACGAATGCTGGAGTATCCAGAATTCAGCCTGGAAATATTTGGGTGCTGCTGTTCCTCCTGCACTTTACTTCATGTTAGATCTTTAGTCAGCTGCTGATGCAAAGGAAGCAGTTCTGAGCTTAAACATGTTTTAACTGTTGTACTCTTATGAAAAATGCTATGCAGGAACTGATGAGAGGACTGTGGAGAACAGCATAAACTACCAAGGGTTCTGGAGCAAACCAAGTCTTTGCTTCAAGCTGTCTGTTTCTAAAAAGCTTTGCTACTAAGCTTGGAGAAGTTGCAGAAAGTGAGAGGGTGATTCAGCCACAGGTGCTTGATCCCAAAACTGTGCAGTGTCAGAGGCACACTGTTGGAATACCATTTGCCAGAATATCGGAAACTCACTGGTAAATGTCTTCTTGTAGGCATTGTGGCAGGGGTCCTTTTTAAGGTGGTGGTGAGAGACAAATGTCTCATCTGGTGCTTGCTGGTCTGCTTTGAATTGTGTTTCTGAGGCAGCATAACACAGCTGTGAAACTTGTTAGAGACAGGAGGGGCCTTGTCACTGTCCCTAGGCAGTCCAGGATAATCCATTCATGTGCACAGAATGGTTGTGGGCACTGTGCAAGGAAGGCAGGCTATGAGAGAATGAGCAGACTAAAATGTGAACACTTAATCACAATTGGTGTAAGAAATCCTCTTTTAGCAGTAGGATTGTTGTCTAATGGTATACTGATGCTTTTGTGAAATGCAATTTTATGCTTTTGGTGTACCCTTGCAGAAGGGGACCCATAGCCACAAAAGGAACATGTGAGATGATGATGATGGGCAGGTATCCTGCTGGGGGCACGCAATGAAAACCAACTAATTAACAAGAATTTCAGCTTCAGGTTTCACCTGCAAGTCACTGTGCAGAGTAAGAGATTTGTGTGCTTGAGCATAATAAACATAGACCATAATATGCTGTACAGTACTGAGGGCACAAGCCTGGTGATGGAGTGATAATCTAAAGCTTTTGCTACTGTGGGAGGTTTTGCATCATTGTCCAGTGCAGGAGTCAGAGTTGTATGTGGAAATGGGAGAGCAGAGAACAGAAGGATCAAAACTGAGCTCATATGGGTAGGTGCTTCCTGTTGCATTTCTTGCTGATTGGAGAATTGTGAATTTTTTCTTTGCAGACAACAGAGTGATGACAACTTGATACTCATTAATTGATGGCTGCACATTGAAATTCACTACATACATGCAAAGAAAACATAGTGGTGTGGAGAAGGATAATTCTCCAAATTGCAGTGGAACCTGCCATCTGGATCTGCCTCATGAACAGACTTGTCTTAGCTAATTCAGGTTTTGGGGGGAGAAATCTATTGATGTGACAGCAGCTGGCTGACCAACAGGAGACCCAGAAGCTGTGTCTGGAGGAGAGCTGTGAAGAATTCTTTATTCTTGCCTCAAGTTCTGTCATGTTAGAGAAGACTGATCCTTGATCATTGTCTGTGGAAGCTCTGCTGGCTAATGACATTGGGGAGGAAGGAAAATGGCCTTGAATCAACTGCTGTTAATAAGAAAAAGAATTATGCAAAAATAATTTTTAAAAAATAACCCTGTGTTTAAAAGTATTAAATAAAAAGAAGTCGTGAAGGGAGGAGTTTATCACTTAACTTGATGCATTCAGCCTGTCATTTCTACTTGGCACATTTCATATTTTGGGATTAAATTTATGTAAAACAAAAAAGCTGCACAAAAGTGGAAAATAACTGTTGTTTTCCCTCATGTATATAATTTTACCACAAACCAGTTATAGGTCACAGTCTTTTCTTTAACAGCTTTACTAAAAAGCAGTTTGTTATCCTTTTATCTTTTTTGGCTATCTTTTCTGTTATACCCACAGTATTGATTTATACTGTGTCCAGATTCAACTTACCGCTTTAGCTATAATTAAATACTTTTACAGGGTAGAAAACTTTCATGGTAAGCATTATCTGAAGACTGCTGGAAATATTTTTTTTCCTTCTTTTGTTGTTTTTTTTTTTTTTTTTTTTTTTTTTTTGTAACATTATACTGTTGTACTGTCATAATCCAGAGGACAAATTCAGACAAAAACAGTGCCATTGAATTTTGCTTCTATTTCAAGCACATGTTAATTGGAAGAAAATATGTGGCAACTGAGCCTTGCAGTTGGTTTGTTCAGGTGACTTTCTAGCTGTCTTTGGGATGGGCAGCTATAAAGACTGTACTTTCCTTTTGCCTCCTTATAAGCTTTATTCAATGAGAACAGACGACTTTGGGGAACTTTAAAAGGACTTCCAGGATAGTAGTGCATAAATGTTAACCAGGTACTTCTGGAAACTTCCAGGGATGCTGGCAGTTCCTGGGCTGGGTGTACTATTATATGAGATGCTCCACTTGTGTCTCTGCACTATTTGCTCTCTAAAAAAGCCACTCTTCAGTCGGTGATGTCAGTGTGTTGGTTTTGACTCAGTCTTGCTGTGTGTTCTTAACTACTAATGGTGCTCTCTGCAGCTTCTGCCTTGTCAGTGTTTCAAATGGCAAAGGCAATTCAAAATGCTGCCCTGATAAGAGTGAGATGAGTGGCAGCTTTTTTTTTTCCCCTTTTCTCTTGTTTATTTTAATCTCCTGCCTAGTGATTACATTTGTAACAATTATACTTTTATCGTTGTTGAAAGTGAATGACATTACTTTGGCTGCAGCTAGGTGTCTAGAACAGATTTTTGGTGTCAGGATTTTGATGTGTCCAGGTTCTGCACATTTTAATGCTTCTATTGCTGAGATGTATTTGGGACAGTGAATTTTCTTCCCATCCCAGCTGTGCAACATCTTGCTGTGGCCATAACTGAAATTGCTACCAATAACCAAGACATTGTGCTCTTAGCAAAGATTTTCTCTAACAGTCTTTTCATAAACTGTGTGATCTAGAACAGAGCATTGCTGTCTTCCACTGTTGACAGAAGAGCCAACCTTTCTCCTGGTGTTTATTTGCAGAACTTGTTTGGGGCAATGTTAGTATTTTGGTGTGTGCTCTGGGGCCCTGGATAAGCCAAAAACTCTTCTGCAGACTGCAGGAGGGTCAGCATTAACTGGCTGCCAAGGTCCCCCTGTCCCTTACAATGTGCAGTCTATTTGGTGATGTACAAGATGCTGGTGTTTTCTGAATTTGCAGCTATTTTACTGGTTAGCTTTCTGGAGTGCATCTTTCTAAATCAGACATTTTAAATCCATCATGTCTGAAAATGAGCTGAGTTTTCCTTACTGCTGTGCCCTCTGCCAGTTCTAGCAGAAATCTTGGGTTAGAGACTGGAACCTAGCAGAAGCAGATGGTAAAGCAAGTGTGTGGGTAATTAGTGGTGTAAGGCATGAACAATGTAAGAGGTTCATCCCCTCCAGAGGCTGGTGCCTATTCTCTGGAGCAGCTGAGGTGCCTCCCATGCCCCTGACACCGAGCCATGGTGCAGGAGCTGTGGCTCTTTCTTAATGTGACCTGCCAAAATCACTGCTCAGATAAATACTTGTTTGTGAGAGAATCCCTCAGGGAATGAGGGAAAGCATTATCAACAAAAGAAATGCAAAGAAGACCTAATAATTCTTAACTGTTTTTAAGACTTGATTTCTGTAATGGAATCATAAGGCTTTCTTGTCCAGTATTGATTTTTTATTATTTGAATCATATGAAATGCTTGCTAGCTAGGTTGCTGCTTCAGCCCTACCATATTAGAGCAGGTCACTAATGTGCTGTAGAAACCACTTTTTATCTTCACCATCTGGTGTTCTGGTTTTTTCCCTCGTGAAAAAGAAGATAAGACACACTTGCTGGAGGCTATTACTGTCTCTCTGTTCCACAGAGGTGAAACTTAACAGGAAATCTGGCATATGTTGACTCTGAATTCTGCACATTAATACAGATTTGAACACAGTTGCTGGCTAATAGGTGGTCCCACTCCAGCTGCTAAGGAGGTAATGCACAATAATGGAAGCAGAACTGGAACATAAACTTTTGCAAAGGGCTCTGAAAAAGGGATGTTGCCTTTCAAAGTCTTGTTCTTTGGGAATAGGAAGCTTTTGCTAATTGCTTATAGGACTTAACAAAAGGAGGATAGAAATGGATGAGACAATAAGAAGCTTGATGCGACTTGGACAGGAAAGAAGAGAAGAGAATTTCCTAAGCCATCTTCAAGGTGAGCATTCAAGTGAGGGGAATAGAGTCAATAAGATTTTGGGCTCTTATTCTGAGGTTTTGCTTTTCTTTTTTGTTTAAAACAGAAAAAAAATTTGACACGGAGTCTGTTTGGCATTTCATATATTATGTTCACATGCAAGGTTGTACCTAGGCTTCAGCACCTAAGTTTCATGCTGTAGTTGTTACCAGGATTTCTGAGAAGTGGGACAGAGATCTTCTGCTGAGCTTTTGTTTAGTCAGTTCAGCTCTGAGCAGAGCTGTGCCTAGGTCTGCACTATTGGGCATATGCTTGCCCTCAGTGAGTGATTGAGGTGGGTAACAACGGGTCGGATCTGCTTGATCAGAGGCATCAGATAAATGTGATTCTGTACTACCGTCTACTTTGAGTTTGGCTTGTCTTTGATTGCAAAGCTGTGTGTGCTCACTCCGGCCCCTTGGAGGTGGCATGAGCCGCCAAGTTTCTGTATCACACTGCTGGGTGTGAAATGGTTCTTGTTTGCTTTTTACACTGTGTTTCAAAGAACAGCTACGTGTGGTGCTCTGCTGTCTGTACTGTCCGGATCTATTCGCAGAAGTTATTGCAGTTTTATCTGGGTTTTGCATTTGTTTCCTAATGTGTGAATGATCATGGACCTTCTGACGGGCTTTTCGGGCGGCACAGCCCTTTGGGCTTGTGCAGCTCGGGGGTCTCGCTAGCGTTCTCTACAGCCGCTCGTGCCGGGGGAGAGCCAAACCCTGGTCCCGGGGAGGGAACGAAGTCCTGGGCGAGTTCTGCCGTTCTCGGGCTGGGGGCAGGTGCGGGCGGGGCCGGACGGGTTAAGGCGGCGGGGCGGGCCGGGGAGGGGAGCGGAGCGGAGCGGGGCGGGCGGGCCCGCGCTGGCGGCGGCGCTGGCGCTGCTCCGCTAGGACCGGGGCTGCCGCTGGGCGAGTGGGGCCGGGGTTACCGGTGAGTGGGGCCGGGGCTGCCAGTGAGTGAGTGAATGAGTGGGGCCGGGGCGGGCAGGCTCAGCCCCTGCCACCGACCGGACCGCGGGGCCGGGGCGGTGGCTCGGTGAGGGGGCAGCGGCGGGAAGGAGCGCTGTTACTGCGAGCGGGACGAGCTCCGCGAGCAATGCGCCTTTGCTCTACGAGTCGGGCTGGTAAAACTTCTTCACTTCTGTAAAACTCTCCGCGGTGGTAGCGGAGCCCCGGGCCGTGCCGGGGAGCGGAGCGGGCAGTGCCCGAAACGCAGCCCGAGCCCGGCGGGGCAGAGCCCGGAGCCAGCCCGAGCCCGGCGGGGCAGTGCCCAGAGCCCGGAGCGCAGCCCGAGCCGGGCGGGGCAGTGCCCAGTGTCCGGAGCCAGCCCGAGCCCGGCGGGGCAGTGCCCGAAACGCAGCCCGAGCCCAGCGGGGCAGAGCCCGGAGCCAGCCCGAGCCCGGCGGGGCAGAGCCCAGTGTCCGGAGCCGGGCAGAGCCCGGAACGCAGCCCGAGCCCAGCGGGGCAGTGCCCAGTGCCCGGAGCGCAGCCCGAGCCCGGCGGGCACAGCCGGGGCTCTCTCTCTGTCCCGGACAGACGCCGCGGTGTGTGCGGACACGGACACGCATTCAGGAGCATACACGTGAGTTTCCAAGCATTGGAGACGCCGCTCGCACGGCCCTGGGCGCAGGGTCCTGCCCTGCTGGGGCGCGGGCAGCTCGGACGGACTGCGGGCGCCGGCAAAGGTCTCGTGTTAAGAGGTTTTTTAATACGGTGTTATCTTATTCCATGCAATACACCGAAAAAATACACTGCGTTATTTTGCATGATACGTTCTTTCCCTTAAGGAAACAAAGTCGGGGCCGCGGGAGAGGGAGAGGAAGCAGTTTTGTACCCTTGTGTTTCCAGAGATCATGTACTTGGGTCTGCTCTCCTATCTGTGATATGAGTTTAGAAAAAGACATTTCTTGTTGCAGACTGGTAAGCTGCATTGCTGTAGCTTTGTTCTTTAAGCTATTCTCTGTGTGTGGTTTCTTGCATACTCTTAAGGTCTTCAAAAAGTGCAGTAGAAAGCATAGCTCAAATCCAGTTATACAGTGAAAAATCTGATTTCACTAAGCTTATCTCTGTACTGAAAATTAAACTAAAAGGAAACAAATCAAACAGCCCCACAAACCAAATGTGCATAATCAGTAAAGAAGCAGCAGTTCTTACCACCATGCAAAGCTGAGAGATGTATTTAGCTTTTTTTTCAGAATGCTAGGTAAAAGTTTCAGACAAGTTAGACTGGCTGTGTCCTTATCCTCGAGTGCTACACTGACCTTTTAGGAATGTCTTACAGCATAGGCTTTATGCTATCAGATAATGCAATAAAATCTCTGCAGTATATGATTTGATGCTCTAGAGAATGTATTTATCTTGGGTGTTAAAGACTGACATACCTGAATTCTACTATTATGCCATTAGGCCAACTTCTATGTCTTGAGCAAAAAGGTCTTGGAGTGTGCCATTTATAACAGCTCCACTGACACATTTGCTTGTGAACCCAGGCTCTGAATCTCTTCACAGATCAGATGCAGTCAAGTGACTTGTTTTAATCAGCAGTGGTGTGATTTAGGTCCTCATCAGTATGTCCTGAAAATAAACAGTTAAATTGACTTGTTTGGGACTGTGCTGAAATAGTGTCTATTGGATTCTGTAGGCTTTGTAAAGAAAGCTGATTTGTTGAATGGTAAAATGGAGCTGGTAGTGATCAGTGAGAGGACCTGTAAGTTCTGCAGAAATAGGAAACTTACTTTAGAAGCAGAACAGGTATTTTCTTCTAGGCATGTTTCACAATGTATAGGCTGTTTGAATGACTTTTAAATACTTTAAATGCTGTGTCTGTTTCCGCATTATAGGATGACCTGCCAGCTCTTTCCAGAACCACACTTAAAGGAGACTAAATGAAGGCTTTGCAGCAAAGTTTTTAGTTTGAACTCCATATATAGATCTAGTAAACCATAATTTCAGAAAGTCTTAAATTACCAAAGTCTGAAGTCTAAACTTGTGGTAACTAGTGAGTTACTTGCTATCTGTCCCTTACAAATTCCTGCAGTGTATCAGAGCTTTCAGACAATTTAGTGCATTAGAGCAGCTTTGTGCTAGAGAGATTTCAGGAGCTGGAGCCTGAGCTTTGTAATACCTAGGTGGAGGTGCCCCTGTATCTCTGTGTCACAGTTGAACTGTCAGTGTCAGCCTGCAGCAGTCTGCAGAGGAACAGCACTGTCACTGACATGCACAGGATGACTCTTGTGTGACAGTGATTTTAAAGCCTCTTATCAGACTGTGTGTACAGAGCACTGTGGTTCGTGGCTGGTGGTGCTACTTCCTCTCTCTGCAACTCTAAATATTTAGTCTTGAGAGTTTGGTAGGTTTAATACTTTTCTCGAGGCTCTCTATTTGTACCATATTGCATTGGTATGCAGGATGTATGGTAAATAAAAACCTTAGTGTTTCCACCACAGATACTTAAGAGTTGCCAAAGAGTAATCTCCATTCCTTTTGCCCCACTCCCTTCCCAGTCCAAAAGATGACACCACAGAAATGGACTATTACTGGAAATATCCAGAACCGTGGTGGAAATATGAGTGCTGCTGTACTTTCCATAAGTTACCATTATGTAAGCGAAACAGGCTTGGAGAGAAAATGGATGTGGCACTTTGCTCTCCTTAGTCTAAAAGATATTGAAGACCAAGGTAGTGGGATAATGCTTGGGAGTGATTGGTTTGAGTTCAGCAAGTTATCTGAACTTGGAGATACTACAGTTAAAGAAAAAAATAGAGCCAAACAAAACCACAAGTAGATTCCCTTACTTATAAGTAAGTTCTCTGGTTGAAAAACTTATTCATTTGACCTCATGGTTTTTTAGTAATAACTTTTTTTTTTTTTAATTTGTAAAGCTGCATTTAAAAAATGTGTTTGAAAAATGACCTTCTCAGGTCCTTGAAGTGTACTGTGTACCATGCTGTTTCAAGTACAGGCAGTGCCTGTACAATTTCTGTAATAAACAAAATGTAAAACAGTTGCATTTCTGAGATAATTTGTCTCTGTAGGATCTGTTAAATGAATGTTGGCTTCAATAACGTCCTCTAGTAGTACCAGATGAAAAAAAAAATCTTTAGTTTAGATATATTTGTATGAATAATTTTGTGTTCTTTATGTGCTTCCTTTCAGTTTGTTTCTCTAAATTGATTTTGGTTATAATATCAATAAACTATTAAAGGCAATTAAAAGTGAGCCAGAGCACTTACCTCACAAAACTCTTCCTTACAGTTACATATTAACATTTTTGGCTGCTGCTATGTTCCACACCCTTTTCTGCACTGGTATTTCTTTCTAAGCTGAGGTAACCTGGATGGGTTTCTTGGGTTACTGTGCAATCATTGGGTTGTGTTTTCCTCCCTGGCCATACATGTAGCAGGGTGTGGAGGGGAACAAGGAACCAATTCCCATTGTGAGCTGGTGCTGCTGCTGTGGCTGCCCAGCACCTGCCTTCCTCCTGCCTGTGCCTTCCTCTGGGGAACGAGGTGAGCAAGGGCTTTTCAGTAGTGAGAAAAACAAAAGCATCAGGGGTGGTTCATCCAAAAGAAGAGGGCAGGACAGAGGGTGTCTGTGTCTGCCTGTGGCACAGGGTGAGGGCAGGCAAACGTGTGCTCTGGGGAGCCCTGGCTGCAAACCTCCAGACACTCCTTTTGTGGGGCTCTGCAAGAGCCATCTGCTGCTTGAAGGGTAGATTTAAACAGCTGAAGGAATGTGTGCAAGTAGGCAATTGCTGCTGATGTTTCTCTGCAGTGACAGTCTGTGCAGAGAGTATTTCACAGTGTGCCACCTGTGCCTGTGATCAGTCATTGTGATAAACTCAGAGCAACTTTTGTGATAAGTTTCAAAGTCTCTCAGAGATGTGTATTTAATGCCTGGTGTGTGCTGATGGAGAAGGGGAGCCAGGAGGCCCAGTGCTCGGGCAGGGCTGGCAGGCTGCCTGCTTGGCAGGCTGAGCGTGGGCACAGCTCTCTGCTCTGCCATCTCACAGAGCTGCCCTCACAGGGCTGTGCTCCCTCTGGGATCTCTCCTGCTCCCCTGTGGCTCCTTTGGCTGTTGAGCTACCCTGAAATTCTGTACAGAAATTGCTGTGCCAGCTCAGTGAGCCAGGCTGCAGTTCTGCCTGGGTGCACACGCTCCCTCTCCTCTGGGATGGCTTTCTGCCCTGCTAAAGGGCTAAACCACTTTTGTCCTCTTTGTAGGCTCAGTTTTGCTCTCAGGACCTTTCAGTCCATCGCCAAAGCCGGCTTGAACCCTCTCACTATGACTTTCTGTCTGCTCCCTCCCTCTTGCATTTATGCAGAAACAGGGCAGAAGCCATCAAAATCCCCCAAACTGACGCCAGCCCTTCAATTAAGTTGTAGCCAATGTATTGAAACATCTTGGTTTTTAATGGACAGGGAAGAAAACCATGGGAGTGTGCCTTGAATTACATTATGGCTTGCAGGCTAAATTTTATAATGACTTTATCATTAAAATATTATTTGTTTTTTTCCTTCAGAAATGTTTGCATTAATAATGAGGAGCTCAACTTAGAGCTGATTTACAGGCGAGATTTAATTTTTAATCAAAATTACTTAAAGCTAATTTTAATCACAGTTTCAATCAGCAAAATCCTTGACTTAAACAGCTGATATTAAATCTCATTATAAATATACAGATTTTCAGTGAATTTATTGAAGCAAACAAGATTCCAATTGAATAACAACCATTAAAGCATGCTAGCTTGCAACTAGCCAAACCTTTTGTCAAAAACATAATTTAGGTGTTGTTTTATTTCACTAACTCTTTATTCAGGTAGCTAGTGTAATATATTCATACACAATCATGCAAATTCTTGACTTTTATTTAAAGAACAGTGAAGAACATATCCTGACTTGGTAGGAGTTATACTGTCATAGAGGAATTTATAAGCAATTAAAATATATACATCTGTCATTAAGACAAATAATGCTTAAGATGTTATATATTGGGAAGAATTCTTGAAGTGTGCTTTTAAGTTTGAAAACAGTTTAGCTAAAATGCCAAATCCTTTGAGATTTTTGGAACAGAGGATTTTTCCCACTCAAAAAAGAGAAAAAGCTTGAATGTTTACTCAAGAGCGGTATTGGAAAATGCAGTACATAGTCCATCAGTTTGTGGTCTTTGTGGCTACTATTGGTTGAAATGAGGTAATTAAATAAGTTGAAATGAGAGAAAGAACCTTTTAGACAAGGGTATGTTTTTGGCACTTGACAAGTTTTGTTGTATTTGCCTGCGAGTAAAAGAGCAAGCTGTTAGCTCAACTGCCCTGCAGAATATGCAGTATGTGATAACTGCTGGAGATCTGCAGAGGGGATAGGAAACACCAAGTGGTGTAGAACAGGTGAATAGAGATTATCTGCTGTCCTTTCTCATAAAAACCCAAGAACTCTCAAACTTGGGAGAGCCAATTTCAAATCAAAATAAGGCAATTCTTCTTTAAGTGAGTAGCACAACAGGAGAGCTCTCTGCTGCAAACTCTGGATGACTCTCCTGCCTTTTTAAGTCTGGCCTAACAAGTTTAGCTGTTTTTTTACTAACTGAACAGTATTTTGCCTGAATACTCAAATTCTTGTGTACTTAATAAGCAGATATGAAATATGTAATATTTTAGGATTATTTTAAATAAAGGGTTATATTTAAGGGTTATTTTTTTCTTCTTAAGTTTAAACCTGCCCTGATTAAGGTAAACATCTCTGATCTGACTGCAGAAGAGAAGACCTGGAGAAGAAAGCCCTGCCAGGACGTGTCACATGCCAGGAACTATGGAATATCCCATCCCTGTGCCTGCTGTGGACTGGGGCAGGACCACTGAGGATCCAGCTGCATAGCTCTGTCCCAGCTGTACCAGGCTCATTCTGCTGGGAGGGCTTCAGATGAAGGTGTGAAGAAAACCTTGCACTGTCTGCAAGGCCTTGGTGTGTAAGTGCTTTTTGCACCCAGGCTGGTGCAAACATCCACGTGCTGCATCTCCACTTCGAAGGACTGGGATGTGAACTTGCTCCAGTTCAGCTTCTGCTTTGGTGCAGCTTCCATTTGGAAATCTCCAGAGTCTGCCCTGTGACTCTGAGACCTCAGCTGGATGCTTTTCTGCTTCTTCTCATCTCACCTCAATACCTCAAGACATCTCTTTCAAAATAATTTGTCGTTTGAGCTCTGCTGTGTGACAGTAAGTGTTTGTAGTGTAATTATTTCAGTGGAGAATTATGGATGTGTGAATGTGTCTTTTTCTTTGGTTACTACTTCATAAGGATGGGACCTCATTAAGCTGAAGTATTTAGAATAAATTCATAGCTGATATTTTGGATTTCTTTAAGCTTTTAAACAGATGAGATGCAGAAAGCATCTGTAGATTTCTTTATTCTCCTGTCACTGCAAGCAAGGGATTCATCTGTTGAGATGATTACACAGTAAGATACAACATGTTCAGAAAACCTTCCCTATAATTTTCACAGTTTTGGCTTTTTGGGATTTTTTTTTTTCTTTTCCCTGCCATTCTTGCCCAAAATGCTGCTTCTATTTGCAGGCATTTGGGCTGCTCTGTAAAAGCTTAATGTCAAGCTTAGTAAGTCCTTTGGTGCCTTGATGTGTTAGAGCAGAGGCTTCTCTGCTGGCAGGGTCCCCAGCACTGGGCTACTCCAGTAGCTGTTGTCTGCAGCTCCTCAGGGACTTGTGGTCCCTTACAGAGTGGATTTGATTTTTGAGTAGCTCCTAGGTGAGAATGGGGAATGTGCTGACTGCCCAACTCCCCCTTGTTCCCTGAACAGGGAGCAGTGGGCGTTGAGTTCCTGTTGACTCATTGCAGTGGATCTGCATTGCTGAGGCTTTTTTATTTTTAGATGGATGCTCTGTAATATTTCAGCACAAGGGATGATTTACTTGTTTCCTTCCACTTCTTGTCCTTAAGTAGCAGTTCTTAGTTCTGACTATGTGTTTAAATTTGATGCTATAAGTAATAGTCTTTGTTAAAAAAAGTGGCTGGCCAGGTTCTTGAGGGTAATAAAATGGACAACAATGTCAAGTGGCCTGCTTTCATGTTGACTACTAGGTGAGAATTAAGAAAAATCAAGGAAAAAGGCTAAGGAGCTAGTTCAGAAAAATGGAATATTAAAAAAAGATAAATTTCCTGAAAATATTCATTATGGAATAGTGTCATTTGATTTAATATTACTGTAAATATTGCATGAAATAACACAGGTAGCATAATGTAAATGACAAATGATGGACCATTTTCGTTCAAAGCTTGGAAGGAGCCTTTAATATAACGGTGGTGCATTAACAAGCCTGCTGGGGATTGTTTAATTTTCTACCCAGTCCCTGGGGAGATGAGATTTAACTGTAAAATAACCACAGGGTAATAATAGGCTAAGTGAACCTGATGTTTATCTGTTAACAATTTTAGCTGCAGAGGTAGCAGGCCTATGCTTTTAAAATCTTTCTGCCTGTAACCACCTCATCTAGGTTTTTTGTTGGTGCCACTCTGTATAATAGCTAGCATTTTGTGCCATGGCTGTGTTCCTGGGTTTTGCTAAAACTATACAATATCTCTTAATGAACTGTTAAAACCTTTCTTCAGAAACTGACAGTGAATGTGAGGGATGGTGATGGTCAGACACAAACTCTCCCTTCTGAGCTATGAGACCCTGCATGGGCTCCAGCAGCCATGAGTGATTGCTGTCAGATGTCCTGTGTGAATTAGTGCAGGTTCAGTTTGGTTCATAAAAAAGGCAGGCACGTTGCCAAAGCAGCTGACATTGACCTCACCAGAGCAGCACAAGTGTGATGTAAGCTGGAACTTGGACTCCCTCTCCATCATCAGATTTAATAGCCCTGTGTCCAAAATAGTGCTGAGTGGCTATGAGAAGTAAACCCCAGCACTACTGCTGCTCCTGGGGCTTGCTTTAACCTGTGGTTGTGTAGGGAACTGGATTTTGGTTTTAAAGATAACTGGGCTGTGTGGTGCTTGAGAGCCCAGTAAAATAATTCCTGGCTTTAGACTAGTCAAAGATCTAGAAAATATTTTTCTCTTTTCAGCACATATACTGAAGTTCTCTAGTAGTAAATAACAGATATGCACTCAGAATATATATATGCCTGTAGTATCTTATGTACATACCTTTTTACATTTATTAATATATAATTGAATTCATATTTTTCTGCAATGGGTCTTTTATTAATTAGTCAGTAGAGTAGAAGGGTTATGATTTATGCTTCCCTATCCCAACTGGCTACACTGAGAAATGGAAATAATGATGGGGCTGTGGCTCAAACATGGGATTTCACAGCAAAAATGGCTTGGCTGTTGCTCAGATTTTCTCCATGACCTCCAGAAAGTAATTTTTTTAACTTCTACTTTGTTGCTTGTACAGTATGATTGCTTGTGCAAAAGAACTGTGCTGGAATTTTTTAAGTAGGAAAATCTTTTAAAGTTCCTTAGTCATCCAAGCATCATGCACTGTGGTCCTCCAGAGTATCTTCTGTATCCACCCTGTACAGCTTGAATTTTTACTTCTCATGTCCCTGTCACAACCCCTTGTCCCCAAAAAGGAAGGTATGGTGGTTGAAGCAAGGACTATTAGCTGATTAACAATCTTCCCCCTTTTCCCCTCCCACCCTCCCTAGGATGCAGGGCCTTTAATCCAGGATGAACGAATGCTACTATGACAAGCGCATGGACTTTTTCTACAACAGGACAAAGGCGGACACGGCGGATGAGTGGAAAGGGCCACAGCTCATCGGCGTTCTGTGCTTTGGCACCTTCTTCTGCCTCTTCATTTTTATCTCAAATTCCTTGGTCATAGCAGCTGTGGTGAAGAACAAGAGGTTTCACTTTCCCTTTTACTATCTTCTGGCCAACCTAGCAGCTGCAGACTTTTTTGCTGGAATCGCCTACGTGTTCTTGATGTTCAACACAGGCCCGGTGTCGAAGACGCTGACGGTGAACCGCTGGTTCCTGCGCCAGGGTCTGCTGGACACCAGCCTGACGGCGTCCCTGGTGAACCTGCTGGTCATCGCCGTGGAGCGCCACATGTCCATCATGCGCATGAAGATCCACAGCAACCTCACCAAGAAGAGAGTCACCTTCCTCATCATATCCATCTGGGCCATTGCCATTTTCATGGGCGCCGTTCCGACCCTGGGCTGGAACTGCCTCTGTGACATTACTGTCTGCTCGTCCCTGGCACCCATTTACAGCAGAAGCTACCTGGTGTTCTGGAGTGTCTTAAACCTGGTTGTCTTCTTCATTATGGTGGTGGTTTACATAAGAATCTACATGTATGTCCAGAGGAAAACCAACGTCTTGTCCTCACATACCAGCGGGTCCATCAGCCGGAGGAGAACCCCAGTGAAGCTGATGAAGACTGTCATGACTGTCTTAGGTAAGAGACCACAAACCATGCTGGGCAAGGCTGGCAGTGCCAGTGAATTGCTTTGTGTTGGTTTGGTTTAGTTTTTATTTGAAACAAACCAACAAAAAACTCCACAAAAATTGCTCAGCCCTCCTAACACAAAGAAACATCACTGAACTTTTAAGTGCTGGAGGCATTTAGGCTTCTGTTTACTTTAGACACTTGTAGAGCTGTTGCACTGTGCAGAAACTTGAGACAGAGGACTCAAAACACAAATTTGAAGGTAAAGGTTTTTGGCTGATTTTTTTTTTTTTGCTTTTTTTAAAGTGGGAAGATACAAAATCACTATAGAGAAAGGCATATGATGTAGAACATTTTCAAAGTAATATTTTTTAGTATTTGCAGAAGGCCATGAGCGCTAATGTTGGATGTTGATAGTTTTCTTTGCACATCTTCCTCTTGGCTGTTTCCTGGGCGTAGAAACTTCTTCCCCCTGGAAATGCACCTTCCCTGGGGAAGGGAGAGAATGTCTGGTGGGTCTGTGACTTTAACAGAGGTTTGCTTTTCAAGGGAAGGATGCACGTTCATTCTGTGGATATTGCATGGTGCAACGTACTTTTAGATAATGATGGTACAGTCTAGCATTAGATCTCTAAATCATAGCATGAGATTTGCCCTGGGTTCTAGCCTAAAGGCACTGTTGATACTTGAGCAGCTCAGATCACTTCATCAGGGAATTGTGATGTAGTGCACATTAAATTAGAGATGAAAGGATCAGGTGACTGATCCTTGGAACAAATACCAGCTGTGGCAGTAAATTTTCTCCAGAATGACTTGAATCTGAACAAGATGTGTCCTGGAAACCAAATATCATGTCAGCAGGGCTCCAGGTGGAGCTGGGGATACGCTGAGACGTTTGTGAAGATGGGCTCAGGTGCTGGTGTACTCTTAACCCACAAATATGGCTTTACTGCTCGGACAGCTGTTCTGAGGTTGGATGAGCCAGTGCAGCAGAGCTGGAACTTTTGGGAAAGGTGATGGTCATGTGTGCCTGGTGTGTCATACTGCAGCATGGTAGTATTAGAGAGCTCTGGGACAAAAGTGTAATTTTTCATGGAGGGAGGACTTGCCAGGGTAAGAAGTTCAAGTTGAGGACATTTTATTTCCCTTGCAGTTTTTGGAGGCTCTTTGAACCGTTTGGTATCTGATTTTATTGGTTTATTTCTGAAATAATATTGCTGTGCTGCTTAACACCTTTGTCTCTTAAAGAGCTTCAGAAGCTGAAATCCATTAAACTTCACGTTGCCTGACCTTGTAAAAGAAAGTATGTACAAGGTTCTCACTTATTCTTCTGTGTCTTCCGGAGCTGGCTTGTTCACTGCCAAAGCCTTTTCCTTCTAAATCATCCCCCAACTGTTCTTTTTTGAGAGTCAATTTGGTGATTGTTCCTGTTCCTCTGCCCTTGACTTGCAGGAGCAAGATTTCATCTTTTGTCCCACCTAAGCTCCCATGCAGTGAAACTTAAACCATCCATCTGGAAGGAGAAAATCCCTGCAGGAAAACTCTGAATTGCTCCAAATATGATCCTGCCCTAATGCATAGGGATGATTAGACTGTAGTTAACTGCTGCACTGGAAAGAGACAGAAACCAGAGCACTTTTAAAAAGCAGTTTTCTGAGCATTTCTGTTGAAGCAGGACTGCACCCTGCAGCCAGTGTGGGAGCTGGAGGGACAGGGCTGGTGGCTGCCATTCCCTCATCCCTCAAGGTCCTTCAGCCTGGGCAAGCCTTCAGTGTTCTCTGTGCTGCTATGTGGAAACAAACCCCTTAAAATCTCATTTTGAACTTGGTTTTTCTTTTCCTAGGGAGTGGGGCCTTAGGACTATGGGTTGATCAGAAGTTCAGCGTTATCTTCCTCTGTCTCACAACATATGGCTTTTCAGCCATGAAATTGAACTACAATTCAGGCAGAACATTTAATGCTATTGTGTGCTGGACTAGGCAAATTTAACTTAGCCTGCATGCTGCTTTAGAGATCCTAATTTTGTATATGTACTTTGTCAGTCAGAAACAAAACTGAAACAGAGCCTGCTTCCAAAGAAGTTAAATTAGTGCTGGTGTTGCTGGGTGTACAGTCTACTGCAAGCTCATGGTCAGAGGAAATATATCTTGGCATGTTCCTTCATATCAGTTCTCCAAATTTTGACTCTGAGTGGCATTTTATAACCATTTATTTCCAAAAATGAGAACTTATTTTTTTGGAACAGTTTGAAATGTGCTCTCCTGGCCAAGTCATTCAAGCACTGTGTGCAAAATGCATTAAAAGCCAAATGGCTTTTTTCTGGACTTTCCAATTACCAGGAATCACCAAAAGTTATTCTTCCAAAATTCTGCTCATAACCACTGATGCAAGAGCCTGGAGCTATATGCAGCTCGTGGGTTTTGCCCAAAGCAGTTATTTTAAATGCTTTTTTCTGAAATATCTGAAAATGCTTTGGAGTACACACCTGACACCATTTTAACTAAAAGCCCAATCCAAGATGCTGTGCTGGATAATGCATAATAATCCCCAATATTCTTGTTACCGCATGGCTCTATTGCTTTCATGGGAGATTCAGGACCAAATCCCTCTGCTGTGCTGCTGTGTGGAAGCAGGCTGTGTGTGCTGGGTACTGCTGCTCCTGCCAGCTTCCTCCTGCTCCCTCCTTGGGAAGGCTGGGCTGTGCTGGCTGCCCCTCCAGCCAAACATCCCTGTCCTCCCTGGGTGCTCCCCTCCTGTGGCCCTACAGCTGAGACCCGGGGGAATTGAGATTTTAGTGTCATTTCATGGATTCCTGGTGACCACAGCTTGTGGTCCCTTAGGCTTGGAGGGTCCCTTTCAGAGGCTGGGAGCCAGGTCTCTGTCACCTGCATATTCCTGCCATGACCCCTGAAATAGTCCATCATGGCATGGGAGTGAGGCTTTCCCCTTGGCATGCTGAAACACAGGGTGTTATCTAGGTGAAACTGGAAGATGTGGAACCAGGAAAAAGGGGCTACAATCCTCTTGGGCTGACCTTGTGGCACAGTCCCAGCGCAGCCTGTGGCTGCAGCTCTGAAGAAGAGAGGCTGCAGGTGTGTGGGTGTGGGATTTTCAGGTGGTTGTGTATGTGGTAGCTCCTCTGAACCTGGCAGTGAGATTCCTGCTGAAATAGCAGCTTTGGAGGGGATGATTTTCAGTTTCAGTGAATTTATAGTTTAATTGGTAACTTGCTGTTTTAACTTGGTCGCACATGTGGCATTGTCATCTGGAACCTACTGTGCTTTTTTTTTAATCTCAGTTTTGGCATGCTCAGGGACAGCCTTGATGTGCAGGAGTTTATGAAATGATGCTGTTGAAGCATCAGTAGTGCTTCTGGATCCACAGGAATTAATTTTTAAACAGAGATGATGTAATATACAAGAAATTCCATGGTTAAATATAATGGAAAATCCTCAAACTAACCTTGAGGCATGGTGAACTCTCTCTTTGGTGAAGAGACTTGGAGTTGTTCCAATCTATGTGGCAGTCAGGCTGTATTTCATGTCACTTTTGTGAATTTTAATGAGTCCCAGAAGTCAAATTATTTTTAGAGTGTGTCACTTTGTCAGGGAGGGGAGCTCCTATGGGATAAATATTCTGCAAACAAGAAAATTGCTGAAGGGCTGAGACTAAGGTGTATTTTTATGCTTAACCATGGCTCCCTCTGAAAGCTTGGTGGTAAAAATAAAAAAATCTGAGCAAGGCTGTGAGTCTGAGACGTGCCTCACTTTCATCTCTAAGCGGTGCTAAGAGCAAAATGTGTTTTTGATGGAGTCAAAGCAACCCCAAGAAAGCATTATCCAGTAACTTGGACACTGCATTGCCCTGTCGTTGTTTTTGGTTGTGGGAAATGTGTGGAGACATGCCTGAAGGTGTCTTTTATCTTCCCTTACTTTTGAAACCTTTTAGGGTTTACTTGTATAGATAGACAGGAATACATCCTATGAGTTTGTGGCCACTCTTGCCTGCAGTTTTGGGTTCTGTTTAAAGGAGAGATTTCTGTGTCTTTTGTTAAATGTGCCTTTTGGGGTCTCTTTCCTCTCCTGCTGGCTTCCATACAAGCGTGGTTGCACCTTGCACTCTTTATGGTACAATGGTCAAAATGCTTTCAGTGTCTGTTCTTAAGGAAGGTTTGTTACCATCTCAGTTTCTGCATGGAGCTGGTGGATTGGCAGCTTTGCCAGTGACCCTTTTTAGTGAAACTTCTGTGTCTGAACACTCACTGAGACTCTTAACCAGGCACAGTATTGTCTGGGTGGTTGGTTGGGTTACAGAACTTGTTAAAGCTGATGGGATTTGCTGGTGAACCCCAGGACAGCCATTCTGTGCAGTGTTTTGTCCATTGTAGATGATAAGAGAGAGCTGCTCTCAACTGCTTACTCAGCATGCAGGAGCCAAACCAGTGTGTAGTACAGAGACTGACCAGGGAAAACAAGTGTTGTGGTAGCAGCATGCAGCTCCCAATGCCAGTGGGCAATGGAGGAATGTTACTGATGTTAACCAGTATCTCAAAACTAACACCATGAAATTAGCACTTAGCATCACAAAAATCTTGGTACAGCAGAGGAGAAAATTCAGTTTCTGAACAAAGTGGTCTCTTGCCTTTCTGTTCAGCATTGCCTAGAACAGAGTAAATCAGCTGGATTTTGTCTGCAGTCCAGGAGCAAAATGTTGCAGCAAGATCCACAATACCTTGTCTGATACATTTTTCAGCAACCCTAGCGCTTGCTAAATCCACAAATCCCCTTAGCATGCCATTATGGCCTGCCTGTCACATGGGCATTGCCCACCCCAGTCCTCAATGGGGAGCAGTCTCAGTGCTGCTGACCCCAGCCAGTGTGTGCAGCACTGCTGGTGGGTGCCTGGCTGCTCCTGGGCATTGCCAGGCTCCCTCCCTCTGCTGCCTTCCACAGATCGGAGATGGGAATATCCAGCTTTGAAAGGATGAGGTGGACTTGCTTGTTCTACCAAAATTGTTGAACAGATATCCACATCCCCAGAGAGCTTTTAGGCATGTAGATGCTATTATTTGTTGAATTTTTTTTGTTTTTTTTTTGTTTTCTAAGCTCCAAAATGGGGAAACTCTGCTGTGATAAGTGGTTGGAATTTCCTTGGTACATTGTTCAAACTGTGACTGCTGGGCAGAGTTGTAATTTTCTATTTCTGAATGTCAGACAGCAATTGTGGCTTGTGCTAAGTTAGTATTATCATGCATATGGCCACTCCTTCCCTGGGCTTGGGCAAGGGATCACAGGGTGCAGTGCAGGGGGAGACCAAGGGGCAGATGGGGCAGGACAGGGCCCCTCTCCAGCTGGTGCCTGAGGCTGCATTTGCTAGCAATGTTACCCCTGCTCACCCTCATTTATGGTGTGGGTGTGCAGGAACACGGGAAGGTGCAAATGCAATATTTAACTGCCTTCTAAGCTGTGGTTTTAATGCTTTCTTTGTGCTGTGTTCAGTCCAATATCTACCTCATTCTCCCTTTAATTTTTTTTTTGCCTCTCAGAGTTTTCTCTTCCCCCACCACTAAGCACTTACTTCCTCATACTTTTTCTGTTTTGCTTTTGGTTTTTTTTTTCCTACCCCTTCATTTCCCTTCACTTCACCTTCACCAATTCATCTGTTTGTTCCTCCTCTCTTTTCCTGTGTAGCTAATTTTTTTTCCTGCAGCTGAATTACTGTGTCTGAGCATGCAGAGCCTGGAAGGGAGCAGAGGCAGGAGGTGGGCTCAGCTCTGACAGGGGAGCCCACGGTGCTGGTGTACTGTAGGGAGAGACACATCCTACACTAGCTGTGGGTTTCCCTGCCAGGACGTGTGGAAATTATGCGATACCTGTCTTATTAATTGGCACTGCAGAGTCAGCTGTGGGGTGGCTTGTCTCTTTAGATCATATTATGGCAGTGGTGGAAGTGAACCACTTGATATCTTCTCCTCCAGTACATGAAAGAGATGAACAGAGGAAATGTGTTCCAGTGTCAGTTCTCTGCTTTTAAATGCTCCAGAGCTCTTGTTTATTTATCAGCATGGATAAATCATTGTTGTGATGACCTTTTCCCATGTGTGTTTGAGTTGATGCTGTCAGCAGCTCAGATTCTTGCTCCCTGCAGTCTTCTGAGAGCTGCCCTGCCTCCTGCTTAGAGAAGCTGTAGCAGACATAATCTTGCTACTGTCGTTAGAATTTTGTCCTCGCCTGCTTTTCTCATTTTTGTGTAGAATTTTGACAAAATCAATAATCTTGTAAGATATTAAACATTCCAAAACCAACACTAGAAGTTTGAAGTCAGATTTGGTTTTCTTTTTATTGTTTCCTATATTTCTAGGTGCCTTTGTTGTCTGCTGGACCCCTGGCCTGGTCGTCTTGTTGCTTGATGGGCTGAACTGTACTGACTGTGGGATTCAGCATGTTAAAAGGTGGTTTCTTCTCCTGGCCCTGTTGAACTCTGTCATGAATCCAATAATTTATTCATACAAAGATGATGAGATGTGGGCTACCATGAAAAGGATGATTTGCTGCTCCTCTGAGGACAGGAGCCAGGACAGACGCTCGTCCCGGATCCCCTCGACAGTTCTCTGCAGGAGCACGGATATCTCGGGCCACTACATTGAAGATGGCATTATTCAAGGGACAATTTGTGGCAAAGGAGATCTTGGTGACAAAGGAAACTCCTGAGCTATGCAAGGGACTGACTTGGCTGGAAAAGGAGAGGGGGGAGGGAGAGGTTTTGTAAGAGGAGATCGACTGGCAAAGCTAGTAAACAATATATCCACTTTGTTCCAGAGCCTCAACTCCAGTGTTAACAAAAGTTCTTATAAATAATTGCCTGATGGAAAAACACTTTGTAATGAAGAAAACTTTCTGTACTGCCATCCTTTTTGTCTTTCAAGTACATGAAATTGTTTTTTCATGTGAATGGAATAAATACCTCTCAGAGACATCTTGTGCATGGAAACAAAGTGTAAGCAATGTAAGGAGACCTTCCTTAAGCTCCTACAGAGAGAAGAAACTTGCCTGACTGTGCAGGTTTGGCATTCATTGAGTATTTATGCTTTGAGTAGTTTCTGTGCATCTTGAGGAGGATTGCCAGCTTGGTTGGACAGAATTGTGACCTGTTTTCTTGGTTTGTGAATTTCATGAAAAAGTTCATGCTTACCTCTTCTCTTCCTCCTCCTTATCTTGCTTTCAAAATTGGTAGTTTGATAGTTTATTAAAGCTATGCCAGAAACCTGGCTGTGATGGGAGAGCCAGAGCAGGTGTCAGTGTGTGTGAGTGTCTGACCATGGACTGCCAGGATCTGAGAGTACAGAAAGCACAAAAGCCATTTTTCTTCCACAGAAAAGCCATTTTTCTTCCACTCACAGAGGGGTGAGTGCTGCAGGCAGACAGTGCACTCTCTGCTGCTGTTGTGCAGGCAGGCACGGAGAGTGGATTGACAGAAAAGCAGCGAGGCTGTGCTCATTGTGCTCATTTTTTACTTCCCTAGACAACATCAAATGGGTGCGCTCGCTCTTCTTTACCTGCTGTGCCGCTGAGAGAAATGAGATCCAAAGCTCTGGTTTACAAGGGAACTTCGAAGGGAAGTTTAAATTAAAATAGAAATTAATTTACAGGCAAAAAAAGCCTGAAATCAATGTAAGCACCTACCACAGTACAGTATGCATTGATTGTCAGGCCTTGTCTGGACCACATTTAACCTCTGGTTTGCAAGCAGATCTTACTGGAACAGGTACTTGGGGAAGGGGCCATGAAGCAGCGAGCCACGGAGGGCTTTCAGCATTGTGACTGACCAAATCTAGTGCTGATGCAGCCACAGCCCAAACAGCTGGAGTTTGACTCATGGACTACGCTGTAACAGAGGATCCAGCATACAGAGCTCTATGGTAAACTTCTATTTAAACTTTCAAATTAAGAACTGGATTGTAATTTCTCAGCACTCTGAAAGGCTGGTTCATTCTGCCTGGTTTCAACAGCAGTGAAGTCCCTGTTGCCATTTTAACTTCAAGAGGAGTTTCCTGTGTTGTCTCCTAGGGAAAGTCTGATCCCTAGTATCAAGGCAGGTTACCACAACCAGAGGTCACTTTGAAAAGTTTTGGAAGTTTTGGCCACTTGGAATTATCAGAGAACAACATGAAGAGCCAACAGCAAGAATATACTTTATGAAGCTGGAAGATAAAGTTCAGCTGTGGTTGGGACAAATCCTTCCTTGGGTGCCACTTGCACATGGATATCTGGACTGTGTTGGTCAAAACAGAGCCAGCCCTTGGCTCAAAGTCTGAGCAGGGGGTTTGCAGAATGCACTGGGGACCTCACAGCAGCCTTAGCATATCTTGCAAGCACAGTAAGGCCCTGTTCAGAGAGCTCTCCCACAGCATGCTCATCCCATCCCATCTGGTAGGGATGTGCCCAGTATTCAAGGTAGATGCTGTATTTGAGCAACGCTAAAAATGTTTACACATTTTTTTGCTATTATAATGCAATTTTTTGTGCAAATACTACTTCACTGCTCTGGTGTTCTGAAAAGCATGTAAAGTGGTGCTTTTAGAGACAGTGGTGTGGTGGGCTGAGCCTGGCTGGAGACCAGGTGCCTACCAAAGCTGCTCCATCACTCCTCTCCTCAGCTGGACAGGGGAGAGAAAATAAAACAAAAGGCTCAAGATAAGGACAGGGAGAGATTGATCACCAATTATAGACTTGACTTGGATAAAAATTAAGTTATTACCAATCACATCAGGGTAGAATAATGGGAAATAAACCCAGATCTTAATACTTTCCTCCCATCCTCTGTTTTTCTTGGGCTTAGCTTTACTCCTGATTTTCTCTATCTCCATTCCACAGTGGTGCAGGGGGACAGAGAATGGGTTGGTTCATCAGTTGTTGCCACTCCTTCCTCCTCATGGTGAGGTTTCCTCAAACCCTTTCCCTCTCCTTTATGGGGTCCCTCCCACAGGAGACAGTTCTCCTCAAATTTCTCCAAGAGAATGGGTCCCCATGGAGTCACTAGCCAGCAAACCTGCTCCAGCATGGCCTTTCCAGTGCTCACAGCCTCCTTTGGGCATTCCCTTCTCCTGCATGAGATCCTCCACAGGCTGCAGGTAGATCTTTGCTCACCATGGGCCTCCATGGGCTGCAGGAGAAGCTCAGCTCTGGTGCCTGGGGTGCCTCCTGCCCACCTTGGTGTTGGCACAGTTGTTTCTCTCACAAATTCTCACTCTCCACTTCAGCTGCAGTTGCACAGGTTTTTTCCATCCATCTTATTAAGTTATCCCAGATCTGCTGCCACTGTTGCTGATGGACTCAGCTTTGGACAGGGTGGGTCTGTCTTGGAGCCAGCTGGCATTGGGTCTGGCAGACACAGGGAATTTCTGGTGTCCTCTCACCAAAGCCACCCCTGTTTCCCTCCCCATGCCTCTGGGGAAACCTTGCCCTGTAAAGCCAGCCCAGGTGGCCTTGCCAAGGCACCCCTGTCCCTACACCCCTACAGCTACTGCAGTGCACAGTTGGTCTGAGCTAGGCTGAGGCTCTGTATGCAAACCTAATAGAAAATAAAATGGTACTTCAAAATGCAAGTCTTGTTTTGCCTCCTGTTTGAATGGTGATGGAGCAACAATGGGGAAATATTGTTTCATGTTACTGGGGGTCCAGGTGGGAGTGGGGGTTGTGTTAATAAAATTTTCCTATTTACTAGCAGTACTGGCCAGTGTATTGCTTGATTGAATCAGGCCCTGAACAGAGCTTGGATGAAGATCTTGAGCATCTGCAGCAGGGGAAAAAACATTAGGTCTCTCCTGCAGAGCTTGGGATTTAGGGTGTAAAATAACTACCTGTGGCTGATGTTTCCAGGTAAGCAGGAAAAGGTGACTTCTGTGAAGGTAAAGGACTTAGGTTTTTTTTACAGCACTTCATCCAGTGGACTCCTCATCTGGGTTGAGGTCTGAGAGGTGTTACCAATCATTCAGCTGCAAGTAAGTAGGAGGGTTTGAGGTCTCTTATCCTTTCTGTTGTGTAATTAAAGAGAAAAAAAAAATCCCAAAGCCTGCAAACTGGTACTTGGAGAATGGTACTATTTGCAGTGACATGCCCTTTGTTGCAGCAGAATGCTTTCCTTGGAGCTGCTACATTCATGGTCTACTGCTATAAATTGCAATGTGACATGAGTGGAAAAGGAAACTGATGTTGCATCAAACTTTCCTATGAACTGCTACAGCACAGGCTGTGTAATGTTTCCAGTATCAAACTGTCTAAACAACTACCTACTCACAGAGTAGGGAATTCCTTATTAACTCCATAAACATTTGTCAGAATAGTTTGTCTCAAGGAAACCATTAAAGCACTATTTACGCTTGAGTAGGAAAAAAAAATAAAAGAACATAGGGCAGTTGGTGAAGGCAAGTTCTGCAGGGCTCCTTTGTTCCCTTTTCCACTAATATCCCCAAATATCTGTGTCAGTTGACTTGGCATATGCCTGCTCCTATTTGTATAAGCACGTTCTGCTGGGGAGGGCTTTAGGGTGAACACTCACAGAATCCCCAGGACATTGGTTCATGGGAGGCAGTGGAAGGAAAGGGAAGAGTTACCATTAGGTCGGAGAGTTATGAGATTCTGCATGTTCCTGGTGGTGCTGGAGGTCTTTCTGCTTTTGAGAGCTGCTGTATTGCAGGAAGCAGCAAGCAGATCCTTCTAAGACAACATTTTCATAGCAATTATGGTTTGAAAACCTTTGTGATATTCTCCTCTTCTCTCTTCAGCTGCTCCCAAACCAAAGTTGCTTTTCCAGTTGATCATAGGGTCCAGGAAGAAACGCTCCATGGCTTTTCCCAGGCAAAGATGTATGGTCTGTCCTCTGTGATTTGCTCTCCCATAAAGCCTGTGTGGTCACAATCATTAGAGATGCTTTTCAGAGAACTGTTATTAAAAGCTGGGAACAATGAGGTTTTACTTTACACGAGAGATCTTTTGGATCTTTCTGGATAAGCAGCTATACTGATCCTTGTTTAATAGCTGTGTGCGTGGGAGAGAAGTTTCCCTGATATCTGTGCTGTCAGTCTGACCTAGGTGGTGTGGGTGATGAGTCCCTCTGGGACAGCAGCCAGATTGCCAAAGCTTGAGTGCCTCTAGAGCACGACCCTTCCACTGCTTTGGGGCTGCTCTGCCATGACCATGATTCCCTCTGTATAGGTTTTTTTGTGAGCTTTTATTTTCAGTACTTCCTGCAGACTGGTGAAATACATCTGTATTTGTGCATATGACAGCTTGTGCGTGTATTTGAACTGCAATAATTACTGCAGCTCTTTGATGGTGCCTTTCTCTGATCAGATCTTTATTTTATACATATTTATATTTTTTCCCTTAAAAAAGAGGAATTTGCATATCCATATATATTCTTCCCTTAAAACTCTCTCCCAAGTAGCAGTGAACTATAGGAGCAATACTTCTGATACGATTCTTTCACAGTTTTAGTGAGCTCTGAAGATGCATGAAGATTCTAAACTACTGGTTAATGGAAGACGACAGAGAAAGGGTCCTTTTAAGCTTGACATATTTCTTATGCTTTTCCCTATGGTTCTGGCTACAGGTCACCATCCAAGCAGATGCAGGGCAGGATCAGCCTTTGGTCCTGCCCAAAGCAATGGCTTGCAAGACTAGAGCCAAAAAAAGAAAATATATGGAAATGTTAAAAAGAAGAAGGCAGGGACCTTCTGTTATTTACCCCTATAATTCTAATTAAATCGCTTAAAAGAAGTGATCCCATTTTCCCCCTTGCTCCCACTCATGCTGGCACAGCCATTTGTGAGATCATATTGTGAACTGTAGTAGGTCTGAAAAATAACCCTGAATGTCATATTTTGCTAGTAACTGCAGAAGATTTTTTTATTTGTCATGAACCAGCAGCTGCATTATTTCCTCTGCTTGCTTTTTGGAGTCACACAGATAATTTTTTTTCTAGAAATCTTTGTGAAACACAGTCTCCCTTAAATGCTATACTTCACAGTGACTAGGCATGCTTCTATCAGGGAAAAATAAATCCATCTGGAAATGAGGAATTAGGTCATGATAGTTCTTCCCCACCCACAAGATCTTTTGGAAGACAGGGAATTTAGACTCATTTGCTTTAAGCCATGACTCAAAACATCCTGCTTATCTTTCAAGTACCATTTGGTCTCTGGCTTCTTTTGTACACATTTTTATAGTATTGAGAGTGTTTTTTCACTGCAGCAGGCAGAAGCATCTGTTTTCTTCCAACCCACTTAGAAGTGCTATTTTGCAGCTCACAGGTATGCTGCTGTGAATTGTCTTGTACGTGCATCCACGCATCTCCTCCTGTGGGAGCTGAGAGAACCAACATTTAAACCACCCTCTGCTGTACTTACCACAGACAACTGTGCCACAGGCACAGCTTTCTTCTCTGAGCTAGCCTTCACTAAAATCCCATTTGTGCACTTCTGATTCTGATATATGGCACTCTAAGAAAGTCAACATGCAGAATAAGAAAAGCACAAATGACTTGTTAATCTGTTCTCAACAATAGCTGTATGTTAAATGTTAATTTCATGGAAATCATAGATATGGCCTAACTTCTCTAAAAAAATCCCAAAATAAATAAACAAAAACTCCCATTAAAAAGGCTATGGCAAGCAAAAATCCACACCAAACCCAACATTATGCATATCTGTAGGCCAGGAGTAAGTCAGCACACTTACCATCCCTTTAGTTTCCCTGACTTGCTCTGAGATATATGAAAATCAGGAATTCTTGTTTCTGAACACAAGTAATTGCTTAGGGGTTTGGTATGTGATCTCCTGGGGATGTGCTTCTTATCTAGGCAGGTTCTTTAGCTTTCCTGCTAGAGCTTCTGTGGAAGGTGGTGGGATACTGGACTGGGAGCATCATTGTTCTCCCATTACTGCATTTCACATGTGCAATTGGTAAGAATATATTATCTACCATATTGTCCCTAAATGTTAAGATTCTTTTGCTTATGCTGAAGACTCTCACAGTTCTGTAGCACTAATTTTATCCCCAGGTTCCATTTGTATTTATGCAAACAACTGCTTGGTGTGTTTGCTTTACTTAGGTTTTTGTTAGCAATATGCTCAGTTGCTAAAAGATGTCAAAATGCACAGAAGTGGAAAGGCTTGATCTCCAGAGATGGAAATATTATTAATGCTTAAATGACTCTATTCAAATCCCAGTTAACACATCAGTTGTTATGAATGTTAGTGTATTGGCTTGTGCAGTGCACTCTGTGATGCTGGGCTGCGATTTTCCCACAGGTACAAACGAGTTAATTTAATTAGAAATGGAAGGGTTTGTGCCTGTAGGGCTGGTGAATGGTGAACTTGCAGTTGCTCACCCCCATGCTCTAACTCAGTGCCCCTTTCTGTGAAAGGAGCCCTGTGAGTGTCAGCAGCTGTGGGGTGAAGACATTTAATGGTGTGGTTAGATGGAAAGTCCCTGCTGTATGGGAAACTGTCCCTATAGCAAGAGGCTGGCTGACAAACACACCAGCCCCTCTCAGACACAATCACTGATGTTAAAGAGGAGACATTTGTGCTCATACCCACAAATTTACAGTATTGGATCATGTCCCAGATTTGACTTACATTGTTGTGTCCTGTTTTCTCCTTTATAATCTCTTTGCATGTAATTTTTTGTGTGTTCTGCTTTGTTCTTCAAAGCACAAACTAAAGCACATTTCTCTCTAAACAGATAAATTCCAGCAGTATTGGATCCTATAGCAACCCTTCAATTTTACAGACCAGAGAGCCACAAAAAGAAATAAAGACGGTTGAGCAGAGATTTTAGTCTTGAGTTTTTGCAAGGTCAGAATACCAAAAATAACAAAAATAGTTATGCTTGCATGCATTAGTTAAAGATTTTGGAGAAAAATTCTTTGTCAAAAAAAAAAGGAAACCCTGAGCTCATGGCTGATTTTTTGTAGTTAAAATATGAGTAGGAAGTTCTAAACTTTTAAATTGTGAGTTTTCTCAACAGAAGCAAAGAAATCTGTTTCCTGATTGGTTTCTTTGAACTGGATAGAAGCTGCCATGTGCATTTATCTCCTTCCCAGCACGAGGGGATCCAGGCAGGAGGGAGATCTCCTGAACCCCTTCCCCCACCCAGGCCCGTGTTTCTGTCTCCAGGGGCTCCAGGAGCCTTTGCTGATTTACAGAAACAAGACCAAGGCCAAGGATGGAGGAACCTCTGCAGAATACAGTGTGAGCTCTGCCTGGAGACTTTCTGTTGAGTGCTTGTGCCTCCTGTCCCCAGTAGTGGCTGAGATTGCTCCGTGGTCCTTGCTTCTCTGGAGCAGACTCTCTGCCCAACTGGTTATTTTCCCAAAACCTGTTGGTTTTACTGAAAGTAAGTGATGATTTCAAAAATTTCAAGGACTAGTCAGGCAAAAAGTGGCACACTGCCCATGCCTCATTCCATTCAGAAATCAGGATACAAGTGTTTTATGGATGTAATTTTATGCTTGCCTATGCATAGGTGAGGACTTGCAGGAAAATTATGAAGGCATCTCCAAAGGGGCTTCCCAGCAAGTCTCCAGCACCCTGATATCCCATCACTGCTGTGCCTCTAATCTTTGCCCCCAGCCAATGCCAAGAAAATGCCAGTCTGCCATCTTTATCCAATTTGTAGTCAGCAAAATTGTTAAAGAATTATTGAGGTGAAGTAGTCTTGGCTCCTTCTCTTTGCAGGAGTATGAATATGGCTTGTCCAAAAGGTGGCAGGATGACTTGCAAAGAGCTGTGAGTCCATCTGTGAACACAGACCTGTATGTGAAAGAAAATCAGGCTTCTGTGGTTGCTCACCTTGTGTATGGTGTGCTTACTTTGTGATGCCTGAGGTTCAGAGGTTTTGCAAAGTGACTTGAGGATTTACCTCTGTGTGAGTCCTGAGACCTTTCATTTGGTGGAAGTGGTTCAAATGAGTCAGAATCACAGAGGGATTGGCATGAGGGGGCTCAGGGGACGCAGATGGTCACAGGAGATGCCCAGTGCAGAAACTCTCCTTGTTAACGAAATCTGCTGCTACTGACTCTTCATTGCACTGCTTGTGTACCAGCTGGGGTTGTAAGTTGTGATTGTGGTTGTTTTTGTCTGAATGGTACAGGGGTAGCAGGACCAGGTGCTGGTGTTCAGTGTCCTGACACAAGGGTAGGAAGCTGGAAGGAATATTGGGAGGTGACATCTCAGTATCTCAAGGGATTGAAGCCCAAATAGCTCACTGAGGGTTTCTAGAAAGGAATCCCTGGTGGATGACAATTCACTTCTCTCTCTATCCCCTCCTGTCTTGCCTCCTGTCCTTTCTCACCCTTTGCAGCAGCAGTTCAAGCTTCAGAGTTGAAGTACAAAACCTTTTGGCCAGTCAAGTCAAACGTTGATTGGAAGAGGTGCCAGGGATGAGATAACACTCGGATTTGGTATGAGCAGTTCATCCTCCCCTGAGGCAGTCAGACTGAATATTTTGACTTGCTACAATAATTTCCTGTGCACTGATAACCACTGATTCAGTACAAATGGTGGTAACAGGCTCCATCAGGAGCTGTCCTGAAGGGCTGTTGATTCATTTAATCCCACAATGAAGATTGAGTGAGCCATTATTTTGAAAGGCAAGCTGGATCCAGCGTGTATTTGTATCAACATGCCAGAGATGACACAACCAGTGCCTCACCCAGCCCAGCAAAGTGGGGTTTTGCTAATGTTTTATTTGGTCTCCATGTTTGGCTGGGAGACAAGCAACGCTCTTTTGATGTGTTGTTTCTATGAACAGCACACTGGAAACGTTCTCTGTGAGAGGGTGGCACTGCTGTGCTCTGCTCACTCATTTCTGTGCACCTCCCTCCTGCATGGGTTCCAGTGGGAGACGTCACTGTGAGAGTAAGGACCCGGGGCTCCTGGAGTTGCCACAGAGGCTGGCACTGCTTGCCCCCCAAATGGGGCTGGGAGCTCCTTACAGCTCCTGGCACACTTTGGGAGCAGGAGGAGCCTGCGGGTGGCCTTGCAGCCCTGGTGGTCCTGGTCAGACACGGTGCTGTAGCTGCCTCCCTCCTGCATGGGGGCTCCTCGCAGGCTCCTCGTGACTGCTTTCCTGGGACAGCCCACAGGCACTCAGGCACCTTTCCAGCTATGAGGTTTAAATTTTTACCCTTTAGCTTTTAAGGAACTTTTTTGACATTGTCAAAGTTGAAGCAACTGGAGCTTTCTCTGATCCAGGAGTGAAGTTGACTCAGCTCTGCTTTGCCCAGTTTTATTTAAAGACCATGACTCCTACTTCTGAAACATTACTCATGAATGCTGTTATTGCATTATCTGCTTTTCCATCTGTTAGATGCCATGGCCCCAGCAGCACAAATACCATAACAGTAGCAGCTGTCAAAGGTCTATTTAGGCATCTTCAAAAAGTAGTAAAACCTGATACCACTGAAGATAAGCCAAGTTTTATTACAATAAAGTTTTCTTAGGGTCTGATTTTAAAAATGTTACTACTTTGAGCACCTCTGAAATTTTATTTTTGGTAGGAGGGAGGTTGTACTAATCTATTATTTTAAGAAAAATTATTTGCTTATTCCTGGTTTAAACAATGTTGTGTTATTGTCTATAACCCATGTACAAATATATAACCCTCTGTTATATCTGCCTGCAGTGTTCTGTTTGGTTGCTTCCCAACTCAGGGAGTTCACATAGGATAAAAAAGGATCACTTGGGCCAAACCCACGTCTCATCTTCTGGGTAACCCCCATGACTTCATGACAAATCAAAAGTCTAATCATAAGCATAGCTCATGAGGCAGGAGATGCCCTGAACCAAGTCCTGTGTATCACTCAGAAATGTAAAATTACAATTCTGTAGTGAATAGTGCATTTAAATATGAATGATAATTGCAGCAACAAATTAACCTTGTTTATGCTAATTGAGTGGATCTGAAGACTCCTCGAGGACAGGTGTGCCATTAATAAGCATTGCCTAATGGACTGCAGTTCCTTCAGAGGCCTCACAGTCTTGACCAGGCACATGGAAACATCCAAGGAATTCTGCAACACTACAGCTCCATGATGCTGCACACAGACCAGCTGCGTGTCTGCAGGAGGCCTGGGCACCCTGCTCCTGCTCCTGGCTGCTCTTACAGCCCTGTCCCCACGGGCTCAGCCCCTGCTGGTCCTTCAGCCAAGCTGGAAAACTGCAGGAGAGCGCAGTTCTTCCAGTCACAGCCCAGGAGGGACAGGGGTGATGGTGTAATGGCCACCAGCTGCTCTTGGGGTTTGGTCTGCCCCACAAGTAGTCCCAGAGGCGAGTGGTGCCCTTTGGCAGCTGCACATTCCCTGAGAGCTGAAGGACACAGAGGCAGCACCAGCAGCTTCCCCAGCATTTCCTGGGCATCTCCCTGCTCACAGCTGTGGGTGTCTGAAAAGCACATCGGACAAATGCATGTTTTAGGGCTAAAACCAGAAATGGGAAGCAGTTGTGCTGGGACCCAGGCTCTTCCTGGTGATGACAACTGCAATCTGTCAGGTAAGGAGTGCTTTTGGTGTGGCTGGTTTTTCCCTGACAGAGCACCCTTGGTGCTGCCGTGGGGCAGCCGGCAGGAGCCGCTCTGGGAGGTGGCACGGCACGTTCCCTGCAAGGTACACGGCACTCCTGTCCCCTCCTCCCCGCTGCCTGCAGCCTGCCAGGACAGCCAGCCCCTCGGTGGCACTGCTGTGCGGTGCCTGCTGGCCGTGTGCCACCCCCAGGGCTCCTCCCCACCTTGGGGACTTTGCACAGGGCGCTGATCCTGCCCAGCCCTCGGAAACCCCTCAGCAGGGACTGGGCAGGGGTGGTGGGTGCTCTGGGGAGAGGGCAGGCAGAGCAGTGTAAAGATGGGGTTGTTGATAAGGCTCCAACCACCAAACCGGTCTGGAACCGTGTGATTTGGCACAGGGCGCAGAGCTGTAGCTAACAACACAAAAGATGAATGATTGCAGGTCATGGCATTCATTCTCCGAATTTAAAAATGATTAAGCTCGGTGAGGGCAGGCAGCTGCAGGTTTGGGCTGCCCTTGTCCCCCCAGCCATGGCTACCATGGCCCTGACGTCCTCTCTCCTCCTCCAGCTGTGCCCTTTGCCAGAGCAGGGCTGCTGCAGGGCCCGGCTGTGCCCCTCCTGCCCCGGGCTAAGGGAGGATTGTGCATGGTGTGAATGCCAAGGGAGGTTCTGCTGCCCCCTGAAGTTGTAGAAAATACGACCAGTGAGGAAAGTCTGCAATAATCGAGCTGGACCCTAGGCCTTTCTCATTAGAGAGGATAAGCATCATTAATGGGTGTTTCAAAAAGAGATGGGTGTGCATGTTGGAGCCTCAGGTGTGGTTAGGTGCATCTTAAACAGAACAACCTTAGGTTCCATCCAGTACTGTGTTCTGGGGTCTTCCTGTGTTATTGCAGATGCTGAACTGGGGTTTTAAACTTTTCACCCTTCTTGTTTTGCAGGATGGAGTGGGAGGAAGGCAGGCTGGCAGCACAAGACCTCACAACCACAGCTCCCAGACCCCACTACTGGTTTCACTGCAGCATTATCTGCAGGTAATAATCTTACAATCCCTGGACTTCTCAAAGGGGTTAAACAGCTAAACTCTTTCCTGAACTGGACTGAGGTCTCTGTGAGTGGAACTAAAGATCTGCTAAGTAATATCATGTTGCTGTTAAGGCGGCAGGAGGGATAAACTATCCTGGCTCATATATAAATATTTGCACTTACAAACAGGAGCAAGGGTAACTGAAGAAAAATGTGAAAGACTCATGTTATTGTTTTTCGAAGTTTTCTGTCCTGCAATGAAATACCTTTTAAGTAATTCTATGGCAACCACAGCATAACAAACCCCCCATGGCCTTCTGCTCAGTTACTTTGACCAGCACCAGAATGCAGGTTGGAACCTTGATAGCTGCTGGTGTTTTAGCCAAAGCACAAGTCTGCAGGAGCTGGCTGGGTCCTGCTTCTTTCTTTGCCCTGTTTAAGAAAATAAAATTAAAATAAAAGATGTTATACAGCAGGCAGTTACAGCAGGAGAGATACAGAAATAACCTGTTTTATTAGTGAAAGATAGCTCTGAGCATTCGAGTGCTAGGCTCAGTAATTAAAAATCATCTTAGAACCATGAACCAAGCGGTGCCTTACACACTCCCATTTCAGACCTAACAATTCTAGAAAACAGCTTAAAAGAGACACTAAAAGCAGCAGACATCCAGTTAATAACCATAGGGTACATTAGGCACATTAGGGTACATTAGAGGTTTGCCTGTTTACTTGCATTTTTTCTGGCATAAAGAAATAACATACTTCATGAGCCTTCCTCTCCAGGCTGACCGTGCTGCACACATCCGGTTAATAGCCATGGGGTACGTTAGGCACATTAGGAAATAAGAGGTTTGCCTGTTTATTTGCATTTTTTTGGCATAAAGAAATAACATTGCTCATGAGCCTCTCCTCTTCAGGGCTGAACATGCTGCTGGTGGAAGGCTGAGATGGGAGATCAGCAGAGGGTCATGACTGCCAGTAACAAATCCTGTAGAAAAACCAAAGACAGAGCTGTTAAGGATCATCTTCTCAGAACCAGGACTGGGAGTGGTGAGCCCTGGAGATTCTTCCTCCTTTACAAGCACCTTGTAGGTGGGTGAGATGGGGTTCAGTGCAATGAATCTACACAGAACATTCTGGAAGGAGAGGCTATTAGGGCAGGAAACCCCTCCTGCCCAGCAGAAGAATGAGGCTGTGGCTCAGGTGGGGCAGAGCTGTCCTCCTGCTGCTCTCCACAATCATGGTTGAGGTGGGTCTGGTTTTGCCAGCCAAGGCAAATGCAACTGCTCTTGGGGATTAAAACAGGTAGAGGGTGAGCAGGACCAACGAAACAGCACCAACTCTGAGGCAGAACTGTTCCTGGCAGTGTATTCCCAAGCACTTGATCAGATTTAATTTTAAATACCCGTCTAACTGTGATGTTCTCTGCTTCCTCCAAGAGGCTTGGTTCATTAGGTCCATTAGTGCAATTAGGGACTCAACAAGTCTGGCCACTTGAAAAATATCAGTCCAAAGGTCATCTCACTGACAGCTGATGTGGCTTCTCTCTTACTGCACCAGAAAAGCAACAGGAAAAAGTCTGAGTGTGTCCTTTCCATGAGAAACTTCCTTAGCCATGAAAAAGCAAGGGTGTTCATGTGGTGCTGCAGTCTGATGGCAAAGCAGAGCTTACAAGGCTGGGCTGTGTGGCAGAGCATCCTGGGGCCCAACCACTGCTGGGTCCCCCAGCCCTCACATCCTGGTGAGACCACCATGCAGGAGGAGCTAGGACGGTCTCTTAGCTGGAAGCAGAACATGAATAGCTGGAGGAAATGCTGATCACATAATGGGGGTCACCATGGCCTTGTATTCACTAAAATGTGCTTGTGGGTCAGTGGCAGCACACACAGCTGTCTGCTGGAGATGGTGGATGTCCGTCATGACCTGCATCCTAACCATGGCTGCTCTTGGAGAGCAGGGGGCCTGGGAGTGAATCAGGAGTCGAGTTCTAGCCTCCCTTATGCATCTCTTTTCTTCTCTCACACCTGGAATGGAGCTGGTCAGGTGTGAGGCAGCTCTGGCACCATTTCAACCAAGCTGCAAGCCAGAACTGAGTTATTTCTTGCTGTGTGCATTTGGAAGAAGCCCATTCTCCATATTGTCCTGCTAGTAATCTGCTGAATCAGAGGACAGTCAGTGCAATGAGAGGAAAATCACTTGTCAGGGAAAGAGTGGTGGCATATGCTAAAGCTGTTATGAGAATTTTGCCTGGTTTTGGACAGCTAGTTTCTGTTTGATAATGTGGGAGATCATCAAGATCCACTTTTAGATTTCAGTACAGAATAATCTAAGACAGCAACTCTTGATGTCAGTGGGAAATGAGCCTATTTGTGCTAGACAGAATTTGGGCATGGCAGACCAGAACAGCCATATGTTGCACAGTATTATGCCACGCTCCATGTACGTGTCTAGTTAGTTCCCTACAATTCAATATGCTCACAGTAGAAGCAGGCTGTGCTGTGTTTCAGGAACTTGTGCAAGCAGCAAATCCTGTTAGGAGAATAAAGCTGCCTAACCCATGGATTGCTTGTTGCACGCTCAGCACCATCAATCACAGCAGCTGGGGAAGGTGCCAGAAGCGTTCTGGCAAAGGGCAATGCCAGCAGTGCTCATGGCCACCCCTCAGAGTGCTGCAGCCACAGCCCCTGGGGGACGCCTGGCCCCTGCCATGGACAGATGCTTTGGTGGGAGATGTGGCTGAAGGGAATGTTCAGCTCCCCTGAGCCACCACATTTACAGCTTGGTGTGCTAAGCTAGAGCTTGGCAGGTTTCCTCTTGTGTGAATATGCAGGGCAGTCAGCTAGGGCAGCTGTTTGGCTTCCAGGAAGGGCAGGACATTCTCCTGCATCTGGAATGGCTCCAAGGGCCACAGCTACATCCAGCTGCTGTTCAGCCTGCAAAGAGTGTGTGCAGGGCATGCACCTTTCAAAAGGCTGTCCTGGCTTTTCCATTAGTTGAACCCTTAGGAATCTTCCAGAGGTTTGAGTATTTTTCTCATACAAACCTTATTAAATTGCACAAATTCTTCCTGAGACCATTTGTCCCATCACTCTATTCAACCTACTGTCAGTCACCACATTCCAGCTTATAAACCTGGCCAAACAGCTACCCCTGGCACTCTGCATGCACAGTGTTGCATGGGCTGTCATCCCCTGCCAAAGGCTGTGAGCAAGTCAGAGCTGAAGAGAGGCAGAAAAAGCACTTCCTTTAAACAAACAAACAGGCAAACCAAAGAAAGAAAGAAGAATCAGGTCAAGTTTCTCCTGCAAAGGCTTGGGCTATAACTAAAGTGCAGGTATTGGAACTTTCTAGACAATAAACACTGCTACGAAGACTTATTTTATTAAATCTTTGAAAAGCTAAATTGTACAGTAACACGCCCAGCCAATTAATATAATATTTATTTTTCTATTCCATTTACTTAAAAGCTAATTTGGAGTGGAGACTAATTCCTACAGCTGTGTGGATTGTTATCAGCCATGCCCTGCACAGGAGCCAAACATTACAGCCCTCTGTAAGACAACTTTTCAGACAGCTGCATCTCATGTTGCCATGGAAATGGACCTGATCTCACTGAAAGCTGGGTAATGGGCTCTAAAATCATCATTTCTTATATTGAAAAATTGCTGGGGGGACCTTAAGTAGTAGTACTAATACCAATAATGTCTTGGCTTGTGGAACATTGGTCTTTGTTGGTTTTATTTTGTAGAAGTGTTGTATTTATGTCTCTATTTAAATTCTCTGGTCAAGTACAACCCTTCCCTTTGCATTGACTGACTGACTACAGTGCTGCAGCAGTCAGATGCCATTCAGACCCAGCAGCAGGGAGAGCATCACTGAGAAAATGGAATTGAGAAGGAGGATTGTTTGTTTTAACTAACCAGGCATATGGACACTACTGACCTTTCCTTTTATCATGTCTGTCCTGTTGCACAACCATTTTCCATTAATCCAGAAGTGTTTGCTTGATCCACTGCCATTACAATATATGATAAAGTTCAATAGTGTTATGTCCCACATTAATGTCCTTTCACTTTGCTGTGCTCAGCAATCTTCAGCTTTGCCCTAGTTTCACAGTGTTCTTAATTGTACTGGAAATGTTTGCCTCTAGCATCACAGTAACATCTTACTAATCAAACAATACTGGCAAGGAAAATTTTGCTATGCAGATAAACTTGACCATGAGAATTTAAACTGTAAAACATTTAAAGCATTTAGGGGAAAATTGTTCTTGTAGTCACAGGATGAAATGCAGGGCTGCAAACAAAGAAAGAAAGAGTTGGAAGCCATCTTCTCAGCCTCTGGTTTTGTGGCGAAACCTGCTACATTTACAGGAGTCCTGCAAAAACAAAGCGCTTATATGCCAGTCTTAATTTTGAGATATTTTAATAGGTTGCTTTCAAGTTATTTAACTTTATTGAATTAGCACAAGAGTAATTTTTTTACTTTTATATTTGCTCTAGAGAAACAGCATTGTCCACCAGAAGCTAGCTTTTTTTTTTTTTTTATTACTGTAGCATATCAAGATATGATGTTGAAATTATTTTAAATCTGGGCCTTGAGCATATCAATATATTCTAGCAAATTGAAAGTATACACTTTAAATTCCTGGAAAAATCCCTTGATCTGCAATCACCATACACTGAAATACTGCTTAAATTAAGAGCATGTATGTACTCTCCACCTTAATTTGTGGCATGCTCATTTTTATTTACTGATCAGCTGATTTGTGGGTAGATTCATGGCATTTCAGGCTATTTTCTTTCAATGTGTCCTTTGCCAATCCTCTGTCAAATTAAAGAGAAAATTTTGTAACCATTTCAATGCATTTCCCAAATCTGACTTGCCTCCTTCTGGTGCCTAACAGCATTTCTCAGCAGTATTTCCAGGCCTGTGCAGTGTTCCTGCTGTATCTGTTTAGGAAGATGCCTGAACTTGGTCTGTTATAGTCAGAAGAGCTCTGTGGCAGAGATGGGGTTTGCACATTCAGAGGGGAGGCTGCTGATGAAGAAAGCTAACACTTCTGCAGTAAAAGTCATTCGGCATGCAGCCAAATTCACATCTTATAATCTTCCTCTAGGCCATGCTTGTGAGATTCAGGGTTGTTTTAATTATATTGTTTCCTTCATGTAGATTTTATAGGAAGAGGATTGCTCTGTTTTCCTTCAGTGACTACTTTTTTTCAGGGGCTCAGAGGTCAAGTATAAGATCTCTGGTGGTTAATTAATTTCTGCATAACCTTCTCACACCCATTATTGTATGGGGTTCATGTTCTAGAGTCAGATTGTGACAGGGAGAGCTGAGCTGGTGCAGGCTGCCACTTGCAGAAGAGGAAGTTCTCTGAGCCACTCTCCAATCATCACAGTCACTGTTCACAGCCCCTGCCAAACCAAAACAAGGCCCCTTGATGCTCAGGAGATGGGGAGGCCTGTCCACAGGGCAAGGGTGGTCTCCAGAACAGACAGTCAGCACAGAGGTCTAGGAAGAGTGTTTCACAAAATTTGTCTGTCTTTCAGCATGGTCTGAAAACTGCGTCCCCTTTTCCTCACATTAGCCCCCAGTTTCAGTTTGGATGAAGGCAGGGGCAGATCTCCCACTGACTTCAAAGCAGCAAAGTCTAGGCATTTAGAGGGAAATCAATATGAAGAATAATGATGCAATATAAACACTTCTGTTATAAATGCATAATGTAAATAACACTCTTTTATAGCATTTATTTAAATCCCCAGGCACTGGTAGAAAATAGGTCTCCAAATAACCTAAATAGTTTGGTACATTAAGCCCTCAGTCCTTACAAATATTGGTAGTGTTTCAAAGAATGCATTTTTAAGTGAGCAATAAAAAGCAATTAGGCATGTAATTGTTGTTTTAGAGATTTAATCCAATTCCCACTGCAGTCAGTGGGAGTCTACAATCACTTCAATGGGGACTGAGTTGGGACCTTACACGTATCAGGGCAGGAAGGGAAAAAGAAGGGAATAGGCAAACCTGAACAAAATCAGAATTGGGAATTTCATAAGCCTAAATAAAATGCTAAAAACATTTGACATAGAAGACATCCTTTTGTTGGGCAGAAAGCATCCACTAACCACAACTGAAGATTTCTCCCCTCCCCTCCATACAATGCCCCTCCTATCACATGACAGCCGCATGATTAAATTATGGGATAGAAAACTTTTCTGAACTTCTCAAAGAAGACAACTCAGTTTTTCTCTGTCAGATGTCACACCAGCTAATTATAATTAATTGTATTTCTGTATTTGTCAAGTAGCACAAATGCTGTTAAGAAAATGTATAAACCTGAAATGGGTAAACACTTATATTTAAAACTTATATTTGACATATTTAGGATAGACATGAATGCTATGAACACAGGAGGATTGAAAGGTTCAGCACATTTTATGTTATTATTTTCAATTAAAGTAAAAACTGTATTTAGGTTTTAAGGTGGAAATTGGAAAGATAGACTGTTCAGAACATTCACAATTACTTGTGTGGGTCATATATCAATATATCAATATCTACACTGCAGAGATGTGAATCCAGGTTGTTAAGTATTCTGTTTTCCCCTTGGCTCATGTGCAAATATATTATGACTATCAAGTCAGATAATTCAAAACCAAGTTCCCTGTTTGAATCTTTAAACTTTTGTCAGGACTATATCTGATGGGAAAAAATATTATGCTTGTTACAAGACTTTAGAGTAATTTTTTTGCGTTTTTCCCCTAGGTATCACAGGATCTCATTTACAGCTTTTTGTTTCCTGCAGGACTGAGACTGCAGGCAAATATTTTGTCATTACTGAGTCAGGGTTAGGTTCATTGCTTTGGCTGAAATCTGAATGGGGTAAACAGAAGGTGGATGTAAATGGGTTACTGGGAGAGAACTCCCCCTTTCTTTTGGGGCAGCAACAGAGGCAATGGGCATTGAGATAATCAGCCTGATGTGAATGGAAGCTTTCCATCCACAGTTCAAAGATAAAGCTCTAAAACCAAAGAGGGCAGATCATATTATCTTTAAACATGATTTTGGTCTAGGAAGAAATGCTATAAAGCTACACGACACATTTTCCTAATAGTGAAATGGCCAGTAAGGAGACATGATGCAACTGACTTCAGTGACATGACAAAATGAGTTTCCAAGGATTTATAGCAACCTAAGTATTACTTCTGGTGATTTATAAAGCTGCACACAGATCTTCCTCCAGACAGCCAGAGGAACCAAACACAGAAGACAGCTGCAATGATGTATTACTGTTTGTTTGACCTCATTTGTCACAAGAACAGGGCCTTTAGAGCAAATGTATTTGCATCAAGGCCAACTCTGCCCTCCCTACAGCTACTTGCCAACTGGAATAGGACCTTGGAGAATTAACATTTTAACTATTGGACTTTAGAAAATGTATTTTACTCTTTCTACATCAATGCAAACGCACTCAATTTTCAAGGAAAAGTACTATCTACCACCATTCAAAAAAAAAAAAAAAATAAAAGGCAATCAAGGACAGACTATGAGCATTTCACAGTATCTCAGTGAAACCCTGGAGAAGCAGGGCTTTGAATTTGCTAATTGACCACTGGATGCCACTATTGTTCCACTGAAAGGAAGTGCAGTGTTTTCACATTCTGACTGGCTTACTATCCCAAAGAGGAGAGTTCAAATAGCACTGGTATGTGCAATTTTCTGTAGAAAACAAGCAATTAGTTTTGAAATTATTAATGCCTTTCAGTGTGTTTAGAAATTAGATTTTTCTCCAGGCTCAGAGCCCTTTCCCTGCGGGAATCTCAGCACCAGTCTCTCCCTTTGAAGGCCCTGGCAGACTACCTCCAGGTTTTGACTGAAGAGAAGCATTTACAAATCCATGCTCTCTTCATGCAGAATATTTAGGCATTATTCAGGAAAAGAGGAAGAGATGAATGACCTAACATTAGCCTCCAGAAATTCAGAGACCTGAACTGGGGAGATGGTCATGGTACTGTGCTCCCCAGCTGGCGGAGCCTCTGTCTGTGATAAGCTCAGCATTGGATGTCACAGAGACATTAAGATTAGAAGACAACAATGTTACAACCTTGTGAAATTTTCTCTCAATGAGTGGGTCTGGGTTATCTTGCTTTTAAAATCTCTGTCCTGTTTTTACCATTTTAAACTGTATATATATGCATTTGAAGCCAGACCAGTTCTGCCTGTCTGCAGAATCACGGGACATGGGTTGCTGTATTTCTCACCATCCTCAGGCCTGTGTGTGCAGCTTGTGAAGATCTCTGGAAGCCCACAGGGAAGCCCTGTGCCCTCAGGACAAGGAGCAGTGCTGAGGTGTTGCCATGACTGCTCTGCAGCCTTCCCCCCTGAGAGGGCTTTCCTTTCACCCTTGAGATAAACACAGGGCATAGCACTGGACCCCACGACACTGGATCTGTGCACTGTCTCATGCTGATGTTTTCCATGATTAAATTCACATTTGGAGCTGGCACTGAGCCCTGCTCTAGTAACAGAAAGCGTGAGCAGCAACGCTGCTTGTGAGCCCCTCTGCTCTCAGCTTTTCCTCATTTTCCTGTGCAAGTTCTCCACACATCAGCCATTAATCCCTCACTGTCTGTGCCATGGAGCCATGGTGCAGGTTTTTCTCATTTCCAGGAGATAACTCTGTCAGGAAGGAATAGACATTCTGTTCTACTTGATATTCCAGAGGCAGTCACCCCCAGCAAGAGGTGAAGAAAACAACTGCAGGTAGTAATGTCTTAAATCCTCTGCTCTAAAACTTTGCACTAAATCAGGGAATTATGTTATATGTTGGCACCTCACTGTACAAATAAAAAGAAGTTTTTCCCTTTCCTCCCTTTCCTCCAGATAGTATAAGAGGAAAATATAGGAGCTTTTTTCCGTCATGAAACCCATACACATTCCTTCTATTGTCAATTTCACGCACAAAAAATACTGGATTTTGAAATGAAAATCAAGATTGCTTTATTCTAGCTGTGGACTCCCTAACCTCATTTTTCAATTGCCTTTCAAAATCCAGCAAGTGTACTCGAGTCACCAGGGAAAGATAACTGCCAGCTATGTGGATATGGAGCCAGAAATAACAGCATAATTTATGATTGAACATAAAACAAATCACCCTGATTTTTTTCTTTTGCAGTTTTCAGCAGTTCAAGTGATTTCAATATGACAACAAACCTTCCCCACCATGTTTTGTGATCAGTTTTATTTTAAAAAACCCCATTTTTATTAATTGCGGATTCCTTTTATGCTCCAGTGCAGATGTTTAAAAAGATTTAGTTGGTCTCATTTCAAAAGGGCACTGTTTAAATTTTTGTAAGTCAAATTTTACATTGCAGAGCACCAGATTTCAGTCAAAAGGAATCTGATATAATAATAATAATCACCATCATCATCTAAGTGTTCTAGAGCACATCACAGTCTGGATAATGAGTGCAGAAGTGCATAAAGGACTTGTTGCCACTCCCACAGCATACAAGATTAGATGTTATTTCTGCAGCTATTCAAAGAAATAACCTAAGCTTATGGAGTGGAATATTCAGGTGTTTCCTGGAATGCAATTCCTGATAACAATTTTGCAAAAATTATTTCACTCAAGGACATTTTTAAACATCCATTTGTTGGCCTCAATCTGTTTTTTTTTAAGCAGTTCACATTATTTCTTCAAATAACAGAAAACTTTTCTTAAAATATTACCTTAGAGATTGGTAAGAACAAGTTACTCATCACTGTCTCACCAGTTCTGGACAGAGTTATTGTACCAGCTGTATTTATTGTGTCTGGACTGTATGTGCTGGTGAATGAGAAGTTTGTGCAGGCTTCAGATCAAGAACTAAGAAGAAAACAACTCACATTACCAAGACTTTCTTATTATCTTTAAACCCTTAGATGTAAAAATATTTTCTTCAGTTTTTGGCCTTTGCATTTCTGCTGCAGGCACAGCGTGCAAGAGGCAGGCCAGCTCTCAGCAGAGACAGCATGTCTGGGCAAAGATACCTGAGAGACACTGCTCTCCCCCTTATTGTTGTCCCTCAAATTTATTTTAAACCATGTTTGATTATATTTTAAGATATTAACTTGAATATTGCATCTTTTCTAAACAGTTAAAGAGCCTTTCAGCTGGTAATTGGTCTTGAAATTTCCTTTTTTCCTTTTTTCTTGAAATTTTCTTTTTTTTTTCCTAGTGCAGGTGATGGCACTTGTGCACATGCAGTTGTACATGGGCATCTGAGCATCAGCACTTGCCAGACTGAAAAGTGATAGAGAATCACTTTTGTTTCCTAAATTTTTGTTGAGCTCAAAAAGAAAGGATTTTGATTTAAGTGCCTTTAACTCACCCTAGCTCAGCCACTCCAGCAGAGTGACATGAAGCACCTCTCTTGAGAGAGGCATAGTTCAGAACTAGTTGCAGCTGAGAATGCTTAAAAACTGGAGTATCAGCTGTGTTCTGTGTGGACAACTGCAGTTTAATGGCTCTGCAAGCAAGACAGGATTGAAATGATTACTTTATGCTGCTTTTCTAACGCTTTGTGTTGCTTTGTGGGCATCAGACTGAAAGGACAGTGCTGTGGTGAAATATGAGTCTAGAAATTTTATTTTCTTTAAAATTTCACTGTATGGTTGATTGTTGCACTGGGTGAAAGCTTTTAATTTTTCTCAACAAATTATGCTACAGTAAATTTTCTCAAGGAAGCAGAAGATTTGTATTTACGTGCAGTGTCCTGGTAGCTCTGAGGCCTGTGCTGCTTCATTGGACTGAAAAATGAATGGTAAACTCAACTGAGTGTGTCAGGAGCACATTTTTATTGAAATTTAATGTTCTAATGATCTGAAATTGGAACTAAGAAAATAAATTGCAGCCCTTGGTTATGGAATAGGTTTCTTTAAAGATATGCTTAATACTTTGGTACTTAATTTCCCACATGTTTAAAATTGACACCACTCCTGCTCCCTTTTCTCTGTTAACTCTACAGAGTTTGGGGTCATGTGTTTATTTTGGGGTGCTGAATTATGACATAGATTTATTTGGTGACAGTAAAAAAGGCTTGTTTTTGTGACTGGTGAGAGATCAGATAAACCACATATTGTTCCTGCAGACACCAAACTAACACACTTCATTTATTGCTTTCCCCTGAAATGTTATTTGGCTGCTTTTCACAAGCTGTGGGAGCTTCTCTTCATTTTCCTTGTGCTACCATTGGCTCTTCCTCCTTTACAAATACACTACAACAATTTCAAACACTTTTGAGTGCCCTAGTGTTTGGTAATGGCACTTGCACAACTATTTCAGCAGCTGGTCTAATGAAGGAGAGCAGTTAGATGCACAAGATTCAGTGACATTTGACCCTGCCTATAGTGATATTTCACAAGTGTGAGATGCTGAACAAATTTTTGTCAAGCTTTTTCAGATGGAGATTGAAGCAGACATGCAAAATATTGCACATACTGTCCAAAGATGATGTATGTGTAGTACAGGATAGGGTGGGAAGGAGAACAGCTGTTTCATGGCATGAGTTGCTATAGCTACTAACATCAAAATTTGTCATGAAATATCTGCATCACTGAAACTCTTCAAAACAGTTAAACTAAATGGCATTGTCTGTGCTGCTCCTTACTTCATGGAAAAGGTCCCTTGAATTGCTGTCTGGACAATTTCAGAAGGGAACCTGAGTTCCTGCAAGCATTGTAGCCAGTTGATGTTTTATCCTCCTCCATAGGTCTTTGGGGTAAATTCAGTGACAGCTTACCTAGTGCCTGCCTCCCAAAATGGAAGAAAAACTTGAGTGCCTATGGTATCCTTATCATGTGTGGATGTAGTTAAATGAGGGAAATATCTGCTCCCATCTTTAATCATAAATAAGGTTGCAGAGAGAGAAAGTGTGGTTGTGGTTCCCTGAAAGCGATTAGCATCTAATGCCTCGTTGACACTAAAACTGTGGAGTCCCATTCCTCTCCCTGTTCTTTCTTTTTCTTTCTTCTCTCCTAGATTGTTTTGTACTTGCTCTAGCATATTTGGAACACCCTGTGAGCCAATTCTCTTGCTAAGCTGCTGGAACTCTAGTCCAACAAAAAATTAAAATAAATAGAATTAATGAGCTGAACTGACTCAGATGAGGGTGCAATAAAAACCAGGGCCTGTGCAAAAGCATAACTATGTAGACAATTTTGGGGAGGAGCAGTGAAATAGTTGCAGTCCATGTTTTAGTTGGCATCTTGTCACTCACCCTGAGGCAGTCTTGTTCAAAGGTTTTGGCTGTGGTTTCTTTTCTGTGGAGTCAGCATCCTTTTTGTGTCACACCCACTTGGATTCCTGAAGCTTAGTTTGTTTTCCATGGCTTTGGCTTGGCACAAAGACTTGTTACTCTGACAGGTAAGAGCACCATCTCATCTGTGGATATTTTTGTGACTGTTGGTGTCCTTGGTCAAACTCCTGAGGAAAGACAGGCATCTTTCTCTCTGCTTTTTTTGACCTAACAGGGATTAGTCTGAAATTTCACTGCCCAAATGCAAAAGCAGAGGAAACTTTCAGCCAGAAGTTGAATGCCTTTTAAACACTGAGCCACGGGACTCTCATGTAGTGGGACACTGGGGGAGAGGAGGGAATGGATCACACAGGTGGGCTTAAGAATATAAAGTCCTGTAACCTGCTGTAGGTCTCTCCATCTTTGGAGCCACCAATGGGCTCCAGAGACATCTTTTAAGATCACTGCATGACAGGAGCTTCTGCTGTGTGAGCTGGAGCTGAGAGCAGACCTTAAAGCTCTTACCAGAGCAGAGCACAGCCCACAGACTGGCTTATGAGGTTATTTTTACACATCTCCACAAAGAGACACCAAAGCCCTGGGAGCTGGGCTTTGTTGAGATGCAGCTCTTACACCAAGGGACAATGAAGGAGTCACAGGCTGCCACTGGTCTATTGCATAACCGGATCAGACATTTTAATGAGCTTCTGCTCGCCCAGGCTCCGTCAGCCCTGCTGATTGGTAATCAAGCAGGACACTGCTATAGAAACCACTCCAGCAAACAGCAGTTCTGAATGTACTTAAGAAGATGAGTTGGAATTGAAATGCAAACAAACTGTGGATCAGCCCCTCAGTTTCTGAGTTGTAGGAGCCTGTTGTCTTACTGTTCATGTTACGGTTTAATCCAGCTTGAATTTAAGTTTTGAGAGGTATTTTGTACATTTCACTCCATAAAGCAGTCTCCTCTAGTTCTTTAATTTTCTTCCCTTTATAATTCTTCATCCCAATTCTTAGCAAATAGCTACAAAGAAGCAATTATAAATACATCTTCAAGATTTCTCTAATAATTTATTCTATAAAGTATGTTTATAAAAGAAATTGAACTACAATAAATTTTTAGGATAAGAGTCTATATGACAGAGTGGAACAGCTATGAAATAACACAAATTGTTTGTTTATTTTAAAACTGAATTGTAAAGCAAAATAAAAGGAGACTCCAGATAATTCTGTTGATTAGACTCAAAGAAGACCAAGTAAAGAAGGAAAAAACTGTTTAAGGAGTTACTCTTAAAATTTGGGTTGTTGTCAAAGACCTGACATCCACTACAGGATATTTATGATATTACTCAAGAGAATACAAGAAATATTTGATGTTATCCTTTACTGTATCCCTTAGGACCCCAAGCTTCTAAAGATACCAGCCTCTCTCTGTACCAAAATCCTCCTCATGTCACTCTGTTAAGAATCACTTTAGAAAGCTGTGTTTTACTTCTCACCTCAGTTTACAAAGGCTATGTTATACCAAATTGCTGCATTATCAGTGAAGGATTGTGTTGGACTACAGTTTTTCATAAGCTAAAATTTTCTCATTCTTTTGCTTGAATGCATCTCACAAAGACTTTTCCTTTCCTGGCCAGCCTTTTAAAAAAACATAAACCAAACCTGATCCATGATGCACAGCAGAGTGCTTGGGGAGGTCTCCTTTGAATAGCATCAACTTCAGGAACAGCTGCTAAGATCAAATGGACAAAGGGAATTCGGCACCACCCATGCCTGTATTATGTTTTAAAGCTCCAGGAGCTTAATCCTTCCTGTGAACAAGGTCTTGTCCCCCTTGCCATTCCCACTAACATATTCTGTGTAAGTCTGCTTCCTCCTCGCAGTGCACCTGTGGCAAAGCTGCAGAATAAAGATCCAAAGTGTCTGCATTAACCAGAGTGATAAAATGGAAGTTTTCTTCTGCACTGTAAGGAATGATTTCCTACAACCCAAATAACATAAAAAGAACTTCCAGTTATTAGAAAAAATTTTAATGCTTTTGCAAAGGTACCAAAAGCCAAAACAATAATTAGTGTTTCTGCAAGTTAACAGAATGTCCTTGTCATCTTACTTGCCCCTATTCTTTTCCACCTGCCTGGAGAGGTAGTTATGGTCTGCTCATAAATGGAAGAAATAGCTTTATTTCCAATATGTGTGGCAGGAGTATACTTTGCCCCTGAAAGTTAATTTTTTTTTTTTTGCTTTTGAAAGGCTGATTTTGACCTTACTCAGCATTTTTCCATTCTTAAGCTGACTTTTGAAAACAAGAAATGCTGAATGAAAGAGAATCTGGAAGCAGGGCAAGCAGTGTGAGAGAGACGTAGGGAGGTTTATCACAGCGGTGTTTGTGGCACGAAAACCTACAAGGTCCATTTGCTTTTGCAGCTCCATCCCTTGTTGCACACAGAGCATTGTTCTGTTTACATGGTGACCCTAACAGTGAAAATGCTAATGGTACTACTTGTGTCCTGTTACTACTTTCTTATACTGAAAATACTCAGAAAATAAGCAAAATTTGCCAACTTGGCTGGACAACTGAATTTAAGAAAATGTATGTAACTACAATCTATTAAAAATAAATATTTTATATCCTAATCACAGCTATTTCTCTGTGGTGGTGTCTTTGCAGTCACAATAGTCATTCTGTCTACTGCATTCTAAGTCTCTTTTCTGTAATTTTTTTTTCCTTTTTTTTAGTGTCTTGATCTGGTCTATAACACCCTAGCTTTTGAAGAAAAAATAGCAAGAACAATCATCAATCTCTTCCTGTCACCAAAACCCAGGAAATAAAGTCTCCCAATAAATTTACTAGGTTAGAAAGCTGGCAGTAGTTTATTAGCAGTGCTTGATGCATGGGGATTTCTCCTCAAAGCATTAATGAAGAGCAACCTAACAGGCCAGGTTATATCCATGGAACTAATGCATATTCATCAGATTTCTACTACATATTCATTACACTTCCTGAATACATATGTAGATGATAATTAATTCCATTAACTTATTTGAATATGAGGTCTTTTGAGCGTCTTTGGTGGTTGTTTGTGAACACCCCATGCCTCAAAATTTCCCTTTTATGGTCCTGGATTTTCTGATGAATCTCCTTTCCTTGAAATAGCTTTGTTTAATGCTTGTGATTACTTGCACCTAATCTTCCAACAAAGTGCTCTCCTCAAAACTAAATGTAAAGAGAATATTGGACGTGTTCTGGTGACCTCATCCTAATTAAAAAAATACCACAACAGGTTAAGGTTGATAATAACGAAAATTGTTGTTTATTAACTTAGAAATACATTAGGATGAAAACTTCCAATTTTGAAAGGCAACATGTCACATGTTTAATGGTGAGACATTGGAAAGTTTAATTGATGTTCTCTGGGGAATAAATCATGTGCCACGCTGAGTATCTTGGCGCTCCCACAGCATCACTCCCAGCCACAGAGAAGGCTGTCAGGTCTTCCAGAGGGACGCATTTTCGTGACATGGGACTGGGAGAAGAACCCATTGAGAGGAGCTGTGGAGAAGGACTTGGGGGTTCTTGTGGAGGAAAAGGTGGACACGAGTCAACCCAGAAAGCCAGCCCCGTCCTGGGCGGTATCCAAAGAGCCATGGCCAACAGGTCAGGGAGGGGATTCTCCCTCTCTGCTCCCGCGAGAGCCTGCCCGGAGCACTGCACCCAGCCCCGGTGTGCTCAGCACAAGAACGGTGCTGCCCTGGGACAGCGGGTCCTGAGGAGAGCACGAAGATGCTCAGAGCTGGAGCAGCTCTGCCCCTCAGGCTGAGAGCTGGACTTGTTGAGAGCCTGGAGATGGCTCAGGGCAAACCTCACCACACCTTCCCGCTCCTGAAGAGAGCTTTTCAAAGAGACAGAACGCCTTTGACACGGGCAGGGAGCGATGTCTCCAGCGGGCCGGGTTTCAGGGGGCCGGGTTTCCGCCGCCCGAGGAGCCGGGCCTGGCAGCGGCCGGGGCAGGTGGCGGAGGCACCGCTGGGCCCGCGGGGGGCGGCAGGTGCCGTTCAAGGTCTCCCGGCAACCGCGCGGCCAATGGCGGCGGGGCGGGGCGGGGCGCGGCGCGGGTTTAACCCCGCGGGGCCCGGCCGGGGCCGTGCCGGCCGCGGGGCTCGCTCGGGAGCCGCTTCCCTCCGCCTCCCTGCGGCCGCAGCAGGTGGGGGGTGCGCGGGCGGGCGGGGCGGGGCGTTGGGCGCGGCGGGTAACGGCGGCCGGAGCGGAGGTAGCGGCGCTAGCGGCGCTGCTCTGCCGGGCTCCGCTGCCGAGCCCGGGGCTTGCGGCGCTCCCGTGGGCTGGGCTCGCCCCGGGCCGGGCAGGGCCCCGTGCGGGGGCGCAGGAGCCGCCGGCCCGGGCGGGTTGTGGGTGACATGTGCTCCGTTCTCTCAGGCTCCGGCTGATCCCCGGGACGCGGGAGAGCCGCGGCGGGGCTGGGGCTGCCGGCGCTCCCGGCGCTGTAAGGCCCAGCGTTTGCTATCTCTGTGAGGCTACAAGCGGCTGATGCTCGGAGGTGAGAGCCGTAAAGCTTTCTACTGAGTCAGGGAATCTGTGGCTGCTCGGGCTGAGCTGGGCTCACGTGATGTAGGAGTGTAGGTTTCGTGACTTGGTTTGTTTTTTTTGTTTTTTTTTTTTTTTAATTTTATTTATTCATAGCAAAGCTACTTTAAATTTGAAGATCAGATCGTAATGCGGGACTAGTTTGTAGTGTTCCTGCATCCCCAGATTGTGTAGAACGCTCAGCTGCTAGCGGTGGTGAGTGAAATAGTTAAGCCGAGCTCCATAGGCTGCCAAGGTATGATAGGAATTTCAGGGCAATGGCTTAAAATACGAAATATTGGAAGTGTAATGTGAACGTATTAGGTGAATTTTAATAGTGAACTTGGAAAGGAGACCTAGAGGAAATTATTTGATACAATGAATGGGGATTTCAGATGTGTTTATGGAGGAAGATATTGTTTCTAGGGTTTGTTTTTTTTTGGGGGGGGATGGGGGGAGAAAGCTGTGATGCCAATATCAGTTATAATTTGGACTATAAAGATCACAGGAGAGGGTAACAGCAGACTCATGGGGCTCAGTATCTTGGTTCTGAAGCTGGCAGCAGATGCTAAGGAAAAGCTGTTAAGTACAGTTGGGTTGTACAGCAATGCTTTTATCTGTGTATCCTCCCAAGATGCTGCAGTCTGGAGTTGAAGGCTGCATCTGTCTTTTAAAATGTAATAGATGCTGATGGAGGCTTTTCAAAACATTGGAGGCAGTTTATGTATTAAGTATTCACAGCAGCTCGGGGTGATGCAAGTCCACAGTTTGTGTTTTATGTGGAAAAAATGCTCTTATTTCCCAGCTTGTGCACTGAATGTTTCATTGCGTTCTTTATAACTGCTGTGTTAAAAGAAGCAAAGAATATTTGTTTTCTGTATGTTGGTCCTGTTTCTCCAGCTGTTTCCTCTTCTCGTTGAAAAGTCACAGCTTATTAGTTTCTTGCACGAATGTATTGCTTGGTCTTTGTTGCACCATATTTAGGTATATTCTGTCTGTTTTTTTTTTCAGGGCAGGTTGTATCTCTGTGAGATGTTTAAGGTGTAGGAGCTTAGTATTCATCAGGAGACATTATGGTGGTCTGTTCTGTCCTCTGCCCCAGGGTTCTGCTAACAGCCTGGGAGCTGTTATTTCCAGAGACCAGTCATAGGGACTGGGATCTCTTCCTGCATGACAATGCCTAACTAGAGCCTGTTGGTTTAAGTGCATGGCAGAGTTGTCTTTTTCATTGTGCTTGTGTTTATGAACAAGGAATTTCAGCTGCTGGTTTTTATTATCCATGTGTTCAGTTTGAGGACAACCTTCTGCAGTTTGTCCTTCAGCCTGTGTTTATTTTTGTGAATAACTCTGTGTAGTACATGAGTATATCATGTGTTATGGAGAGATGCTTGCACAGACCCCTTTGGAGCTCTAATTTTTCTCTTTGTCACTTTCATACTCTGCTCAGCCATCTATAACTTGTTTGTACACTTTGCCCTTTCCATTTATAATTGGTCATTAATAAATTCCTTAACACCTTAATTTAAGAGCTTTTGGAGGGAACATTGTGAGAAGCTTTTTGAAAATCCAGTTATGCTGTCTTGCCCAGGTGTGTTGGATGATTCATTCTTCCAGAGCACTGTGGCTGACTGGTTGGTGTTCCTTGCTTCCACAGAAGATATGCTGACACTTCACCAGTCCCATTTGTTTGTCAAGTCTTTTCTGTAACATGTTTTGATTAACAGAAACCTAGATTTTACAGGAGAGTTATTCCTTGAGTTCCCTGCTAATCTCTAGAGAAATTATGTAGTTATCTTCTTGCATTCCATGCCTGATTTAGCTTTCAGGTAACATGCTGCTGAAACATGTAAGTTTCCTAATTTCTGGTATTTGGACTACTAGTTGTGGCTCTGCCCAGTAAATATCTCACCAACTTTAGGAATTAATAAGACAGCAGTTTGCTTTTCTTTTAAAAACTTGTCCGCTTGCAGAGACAGCCAGCTGTAAAGTTTGGCTCAAGCTGACCTCAGGGAGAAGAGGAGAACATGCAGAAGATGGTTTCTGAGGTTCTCTTGTCTGTAACAAAATGTTCTGCTCTGGCTACATATAGTAAATGGGTTGTGAATGCAAAGGGAGAAATGCAGTTTTGAAGATTAACAATAGAGTAATTGTTTAGTGATAGGAAAATGCTAATGTGAAATCCATCGTGTTAGTTCAAAATGGGGTAGGAATTTGGGAGCCAGATAAAATGTTTCCATGTGTTTCAATTTTTCAGTGATTGAAGTAACAGAATTTCAGTCATCTCTGTATGTAGCATGTAGAGTTGAATCTTGAGGCAGTACATCAGATTATATTCCTTGTAACCTGAGTGTTTGAGGCAAAGACCATGGCAGATCAGACACTGAACACTGAATTTTATCAGATATAAGAGTATATTCTTGTGTAATTATGTGTGTTGAGAAGATTGAATACTTCTTTTCTTAAAGCCCTTGGTAATTTTAATTTGCTTTCCTGTGTGTTTTTTTTTAAGTAAAATGGAGGAGAGAAATGAGTTGGGATTTTTGAGTATGATGTATTCAGAATGAATGGAGACTTCATACCCACAGGCTGGGTGGTTTGACTTGATTGTTTATGCTACTGGAAAATTCACCTGAAAATCTGATATTACTTAAAGTTTTCATGGAATGTGGATAAGTTGAGGGATTTCTTCACCCTCATTTTGAAGCTAATAGATTAATGATTAAATTGCCACAATTTTGTAAATGTGGGAAGAAAAATCTGGGCTCAGATTTAATTACAAGAGCCATCATTAAAATTACATTTTAAAATAAAGGTCACTAGAATGAATAGATTTTTAGGGAAAGGTATTCTCTTTACTGTACCATTGTCACTGGATATAATACATATATTAGTGCTAATGATAAACTGTTTTTAGGAATTGTGTAGAGAGACAATGAATGTCAAAACTCTAGGAAGGAAATGCAGGCACTTTTGTGGCACTTACATGAATTAAAGCAAGTATATATCATGGCATTATCAGGGATGTATTTGTGAACCTTCAGTGTCATGTCTAGAGTTTACATCCTAAATTTACCTAGAGTTCTCTGTCTCTTTGTCAATCCAGATAAAAGCCCTCTGTGTGACATCTGTGGATTACACTTAGACAAGTGTAAAAGCTTTAAGCAGCTCCATAGCTCCCTTTGGTATTATTTTGATAGAAAAGAAGCACATTGGTCTTCAAGTAAATGCTAAGTACCCCCACAGTTTTACAAGTTGAAACACATGCATGTCACAAGTTGTATTTGAAATATACAGAGAAGGAATGGTAGATTATTTCTGGTTGGTGATGACTTTCTTCTGAGGCACTGCACCTCTCCAGAGGTGCTTTTCCATCTCCTCCCTACCTTGGCAGGGGTAGAAGTTTTCTGTGTTAGCAGATACTGCATTTCCCACTTGTGTCACACCCTGTCTGGGTTGGGGATGACCAGATGGTGCAATATGATCACAGCTCAGCACTGTGGCAATTCTCTGCTGGTTGTTTGAGTGTGTTTTACAAACCCAGTTACGACTCCTTTTCAAGTTTAAACATGATATTTAGAAATTTTAAGTGTGCTTTTATGTTAAGTTTATAATTCTACTTCTTGTTGCTTATGACTTTCAAGTTTTTATATGGCCTGCACTCAGGCTTAAATTATCAGATTTCTATCTTAAATCTTGGCACATTTGTCAGTTCCTCTCCTGCCCCCAAAACACAAGCCAGTACTTTTATGAACAGCTTCTTTGAGCTCTTTGAACTTATGAAATATACTAATTTTGAACTTTAGTCGTGTTCTTGAAAAGAAAGATGTATTTATTAATGAATTATCTAGATGTTTCTGGAAATACTTGTGTTTTTTTTTTCCAAAATTTCCCAAGGTGACTTTCAAAGAAGTTCTGGTATGTTATTACCGTGACAGTGCTTTTTTTAAAGTTCCTTGGGGTTTTTGTACTTCACTTGTTCCAACTAGCACTTAAATGCCTTTGTTTGATTACTACTTCCTTGGTGTAATCAAACCCTCTGTGATTTTAGTGGGGTGTATGTTTGGGTCTTTTTGTTGTATATAAGATTTCTTTTTTTCAGTGAGATGGCTCTGCTCTTGTATTCACACTTTGGAAGCTGGGTCCCAGAGGCTCATTCTTGCACAATCCATCTGTGTCTTGGCCTCCAGGAATTCCTTGCTTGGGAGAGGAAGTGACAATCCCAACTGGGGCAGTTACCTCTAGAGAGCAGTGGGTGGTTGCAGGGTTTTGGGCAAGTCATTGAACCTCGTAGGGAATTAACTCTAAAAAATCCCTGTGCACAGGGTAGTCTTGCTAGGGCATCTGCTCTGAATGAGTCTGTGTGTGACTTGCAGGGTGCAAATTTAGAGAATCATTGCATTCCTACACCTGGATTAGTGCTGCTTCCAGTCAGACATTGTTTAGGGTGGCAGATGCTGTGTCAGAACAGTTCTGTCAGTGCAGAGAGACCTGGGGGTTGATAATTCTGTGTGTGCAGGGAGTGTGGGTGCAGTCTGTTAAAGAATAAAAGCCAGTTGGTTTGGAAGTAGCACCATATCTAAAATGAGATAAGTATTTTTGTGGATTTTCCAACAGTCCTTGATGGAACTTGTATACTTGTATCTTAAGATTCTTAATATTTTGGAGAATGTTATAAGATTGCAGGGTTGTGATGTCAGTAATGAAAATGTACTTGCATATTTATTTGCTGCCTTTTTTCTCTTGTGTTTGTGCATTTATCTGTCTGATGCATCCAGCAGAAATAAAGTAGAATGTAAGAGGTGTCTTCTCTTAATACTTACTGACTTTGAATTTTGTTTTAAAGGCACTGTTGTCTAGTTAATTTGTGAGCATCTTGCGTTTATGGGGGGGGGAAATTGAAAAATATGCATAAATCAAACGTAGAGAGAAAGCAGAACAAAATTTCTTTAACAAGAACAGCAACTAGATCATTACATTGACTGTTTTCTTGCTGGCTTGTGTGTACTTTCTGATCTGAAAAAGTTTTCAGGAGCTACTAAATTACAGCACATGAGGAATAACTGTTTACCTTTTTTCCCATGTCCGTTTATGAACCTGGGGAAAAAAATGTTCATTCACCTGGGTAATTACTTAGAGGGTTTTTTAATGCTGAGCATTCTGTGACTGTGCACCAGTATGATCTCTTAAACTTGGTGTTTCTTTGGACACTGTATGTTGTGCTTTGTCATTTGATAAGCATTTTTACTGTCTTTGTGTTCTCAAGAGACCTTAGGGGTAACAAAACACTCCCCCCTGTCCTTTCCCTTCTTTGCCCACCCAAATGATATTTTTTCCACAGTGATAAAAATACAAGGTTTTGGTGTCAGAAATTTAGAAGTTGCTTAGCCAAAGTGTGTGTATTGGAACATTAGCAAGGGGTTAGAGAAGAACATGCATGTGCTCTAAAATCTACTGAATCCATCTAAAACAGACTTTAGACTTTGTTCCAAATTGTTGGTGGAAACAAAGGGGCCTTCTTTTCTGTCAGGTGGAAAGTTTGTTTCCCTGAAGTATCTTTGTTCCCCTGACAGCTGATGGGTTGTGCTGTCCAAATCTTTAGCATCCAAGCTGGATTTAAAGTTTCCAGCAGTGAGAGATAACTAATGCTATTATGTGCCTTCTGTGTGGTGGAGGTGGGGTGAGGGGACAATCAGTTTGTTCTTTCTTTAGAGTGGGTGGCTTCCCTTTGGTTTCCAGAGGGACAGTGCTGTACTGAGCCTGTGCCAGCAAGGCAAGGCTTCTCCTGTTTGTTTCCTTCGACAGTTTTGGGGTTTCTGCAAGGAAGCAAGCAACTTGCTAGGGAAAGGCAATATTAATAAATGTGTAAGTTAATTTAAATGGTTAAATATTTATTAAAAGCTCCTTTGTCCCCTGCTGATATATCCTCTCTGGAGCCTTTGTAATACCTCTCTTTAAGTAACAATGGGACAGACATATGTTAAAACTTCATGCAAGTTTACAGAAATAAAATTGCTTCCTGGTTATATATGGCAGGAAAAAATATTTGTCTTGCTCTGTGTTTTATGATGTACATCAACAGAAACAACTAGTTATCTGTGAGTCTTAATTTTCATGTGTGCCTGGCATTTTGGCTTTAGTTAATGGTTTACAAGACAGTTAAGGATTAATATAGATAGATGCATCATTTTTTACAGTATACTATTTGCTGTGCTTACTGTGTTCCAAATTTAGTGTAAAGAAGTAGAGAAATTTCACGTGGTTCAAGTTCAGTAGTCACTCTCCTGTGCTGCCTTTAACCTTCTAGCTGTATTAGCTGCTTTTGTTAATCTGAAATGCTCTTGCTATTTTAGGAGATGCCTACGTAACACACATTGCCAGCAATTGTACTGAATACTTTGCTGCTGAACCAGTTGCTCAGGTACCCAGCCTGTCTCTGTTGCTATGGGAGATTGGAGGACTGTTACTGTGCCGCTGCTGTCGTCAGGTAAACTGGGAATATTCTGAATTTAGTTGATTTCCTGACTTTACCAGCAATGTTATAGTAGCTAGAGAGAGACTGTAATTTTGTGCATGACATATTTGAGTAGTTAAACAGTGTGGTAAATAATACAAACAGTGCTTTGTCTTGGATTGAATCCTTACAGAAATGCTAATGTAAAATACTGTACTTGCACATGTATAGAAAGGCTAAGAGCTTGCAGTCACATTTTATTTTTTATAATCATGCCTATCAATGTGTCTTGTGTTTTCACAGATTTCTTTACTTGTTCTATATTCTTTTGCTTAATAAATTTGTTACAAATTTGTTAAAGGAGTAAATATTTTCTTGCCTATTTCTGCCTAGTGGAAGAGTAAATTACAGCATATACTTAATAAGTGTAATAATACCATACATTCTAGAAGAGTTTTACTGAATGCACATCTCTTCACCTGTGTTGTAGCAAGTCAATAAAAAGGAAGTGTGCTCAGTTTTTTCTTGGTGGATGAGTAAAATTTGAAAGGTAAAACACTTTAAAGTGTTGAGTCTAAATCTTCAGTGGAAATTTCTTTTTTTATATGTATCTTGTGAATGGTTTAATGTCATTCTAGATCAAATTCTCAGTTCTAGAATCTAAATTTCTGTAAATAATAACTTGAATACATAAGGGTTTGATTTTATGTGACGTGTTAAAATAATAGCTGATTTCTTAATGTTTAACTTTTAGATAGCAAAAATATATTTCCATATACCTCAGAAAGGAAATCTCCTGCAAGCATGAGCTCAGAAGTGCTACGCTTGTCACTGCCTTCAGCCAAAAGCATGCACAGCTTTTTCAGTGCCTTCTGCACAGAAGAGAATATTGAACAGAGTATATCCTATATTGATAGGGTAAGCCAGATCTTTCTGTTTATTGGGGATTGTCACCTGCACACAATCAATTGTGGTAAAAAAGATTGACTGAATTAAGAATGCTTCTTCCTCAGTGCCCAGAAGCTGAAGTTGGTGGGAAGTAGAGTCACGTTTTCCCCCTTTATACAGGATTTCACCTGAAACTGTTTGTTTTTTAGAGAATGGTGGGAGATTGATCCAGTTATTGATCTCATTTCCCCCCTTCTCTCCCCTTGTCTTTTACCAGGAATTAACAACGATGGGGTTTCCCTCTATTTATGCGGAGTCCAAAGGAAAAGAATTAGATTTAGTGTCTATGGTCAATTGTATGAATGAATTGCTTGTACTGCAGCACAAGAACCTCCGAGCTCAGGAAGAAATAGAAATACAGCATCTCAAACTGGGAAGTGATATGGATCACTTGCAGAACTGCTATACTAAGTTAAAGGTAGAAAAAAAAGATCATTCCACTAGAATTATGTAGCTCTTCTTTTTTTTTTTTTTTTTTTTTTTTTTCTACCCAGTACTAATTTACAGTTGTATTTTCATGTGTATTTTGGGGAATTTTGGAAGTCTTTTTTTCCAAATGAAAATGCCTTGGTGTTAATGAATTATGAGCTAACAAGAGAACTTCTAATTACTTGGAATTTTAGCCTGCTTAATCAAGGAAGGGGGAAGACTGTTTGAACTGGGAGTGTTAATGTACACTTAGAGTGAAAACATTAAACACTTCAGTTCCCATCACTTAGTATTGCTTAAAAGGGTATGCCCAGCTCTTAAGGATAAATTCCCAATGTAATTGTAGCAAGTAAAAGCATGCATAACTCTTCTAGTGTGGAGTTTTTTAGTCTTTTTCCATATAAGTTTTTTAGCTTTTTCCATGTGTTATTTTTTGTTATTGGATGCCTCGAACATCCAACTACAAAGTCTCTTTGTTAGAATTGCTCAGAAACTGTTGTCAAACCACAAGTTACTAAGCTTCATTTTATCACAGGATAAACACATGCTCAAGGCCAGTCCCTGTGGAGTAGCTGATATATTGGAAGTTCCTGGGTGCACTTGTATGTGCAGTCATATTAGAAAAGACTTTCTCTTAATTCTGTCAAGAAAATAAAATATAAAAAAAGAGAAAATATTTCAGTGCATGATTCAGTGCTTTTTTAGGTTTGCTTTTCACTTGGGCTGGTCAGCACTGTCTCCTTGAAAAATACTGCTGTAGATTTTCAAAATCCCAGTAGCCCTCTTGCTGAGATTGGTCATTCATGTAGAAGGATTTTGATTACAGATTCAAAGTAATCTGTAACTGCACTGATTTTTATACAAACACTGTAAAATGCTAGGTTCTAGAACACTCCAGTTGCTTTCCCTAGATGAATAGCTGTAAGAGGAGAGAGGCAAATAATCTTAGTATTGCATGAATCCCAGGGCATCTAATTGGCTGTCAGATTGTGGAGTTCCTCATGTAGATTCTTTCAGCTACCATACAGCAATCCTCTTGACTTCCACTATTGTTACCTGTATTTCACTGTGGTGTGTTTAGAAGTTCTTGTTGCTTAAATATATCTACACATTTGTACCTCAGTAGGCATAGGAAGGAAAAGTTTGTATTTGGCTTGTCATTTAAGTTGCCAATTTTAGGTCTGAGTCTCATTCATGGACAAAACTGTTAAAAATGCTAGTTTGCATCGTCTGTTGTAACGAGATCATCTGTCTAGCCTTCTCTGTATATGTGAAATGTTCCATTTGCATTGTTATGGTCACAGTCTGTATTATCTGTGTAAATTGTACCCTTAATTATTCAACAGAAATGCTCCATTAAAACTGTAGTTCCAAACTCATCCAGGTTGCTTAATATCCACCTCACTCTCACAGTACAGATATGCTTACAGAATCCTGACTTAAGGAAAAAGTCCTAACTGTAAAAGATAATACCTGTTAAATACTAAGCCATATCTCATGTGAGGTGGTTTGGCAGTTTGGTTAATATGGCTTGTTTGTTTTGGTTGGTTGGGGTTTTTTAAAATCTTTGCTTTTAATTCCTATTGATACTGAACTATCAACACTTTTTCTAGGAACAGTTGGAATTATCTAAAAGGGAAATAGTTGGGCTTCAGGAAAGAGACAGACAACTGCAAAGCAAGAACAGAAATTTGCACCAGTTACTTAAAAATGAAAAGGATGAAGTGAGTTGTTTTGTACATTAACACAAGTCATTTATAGATATTGAAGAATATTTTTTATTATGCACGGAGTCTTGTAATTGCTCATTTTGAATGTGGTTTTTTGTTTGGTAAATGTTGTCTTTAAGTTGACTGGCTTGTTGCATATGGATAAATAGGTTCTATAAGGGATAGGTCCAAGTTACAACAATAGTAGAGAATAATGCAGAAATGCAGATGTGCAGTTTTCTGGGATTTTCTGTACAACTTTAGCTTAGAATGTTCAGATATATCAAAAAGTAGGAGGGGCAACAGGATTCAGTCACTTAAACATTTGTGTATAGAGGCTTTTTGGGTTTTCTTATTATATTATAGAGGGGAGCAAAAGACCAATAAGAAGGGAGGTGGAGAGAAACCCAGCTCAAAAACACCATCTCATTAAACTTAAATATCTTGAAGCAATTAAGATCAGAAAACACTGACATCCATGACACTTCTTAGTTTGGCATTTGTTTCCTTTATGCTCCTTCCCTAGCATTGTACTTTACATGGCTCCTGTGTTTTTGTGAATGTGGCTCCTCTAAGTTTCTGTGCATGTTCTGTGTTCATAAACATGTTCATACAGTTGGGAATAAAGTACTAACTGTTCATAATGAACTTCCTGGAATTCCAGTTTAAAATATTGAATGTGCTGTGTGTTTGTAAGGTTAAATCATAAAATTAGAAAAACCCAAACAATACAACCATAGGAATTAATAGTATATGTCAAAAATTTGCTTTATGATCTTTTAATGTTCTTTTAGACCAAATGTCATAATCGTTCTTTCAATGTTTTGCTGCCCCAAGGAAGAGGAGTTTATTTTTTAGTGTAAGCCTAACAGGCATGCTTTAGGATTGGAGTAAACCTAGATCCTGAATATGAATTACTGAAAGTAAAGATACATCTTTCTCTGCTCTCAATAAAGGCATTAAAGGCTATGTAACTTATCAGAACATGAATTCAGCTGTACTTCAGAGAAATTATAGTATTATAATCTGCTGTTTATGATATGGGTTTCTGCTGAGAACCTACCTCTCATGAGATAAGTCTGAGTTCAGAATCCATGGGGTGGGAGAGCTCTTCTCATTCCTTTTGTCACTTCCTTTCCCCAGAAGAACAGTTTAAAAGAAGTTTTGTTTTGCCTCATGTGTTTTGGTTTTTTGAAGAAATTTATGTTTATACTTTAGTAGAAGAAACATGCTTTTGTGGCATTGCTTTTAGGTTCAGAAGTTACAGAATGTAATTTCAAGTAGAGCTACACAATACAATCATGATATGAAGAGGAAAGAGAGAGAATATAACAAATTAAAGGAGCGCTTACATCAGTTAGTCATGAATAAAAAGGATAAAAAGTTAGGTAAGTAGCTCTTTGAATTTTACCACAGCAAAATTAGCATATTCTGTGTGTTAACCATAGCCATTTTTAAGTATTTTAATCATTAAAGGCAATGTGGCCCTCTTGCATATTTTAGTTGGATATTAGAATGTTAAAGAGAAAATGCAATATTTCATGTTAACTGACTGCGTAAGACTTTTCTACATTGTGTTCCATAAGATTTCTTACCAAGCATAAACCAAATGCTGATCTTTACCTAATGAGGTAGGGGGTTTTTTTGGGTTTTTTTTTTGCCCTTACTAAGTAAAATTTATTCCTAGGGTTCCATAGGAATCAATGCCTATGCCAGAGCCATCTTGCCTCCATTTTCTTGCTACTGTTGCTATCATAAGATTTTGGATAATGTCATAAAATCTGTGTTGTTCCAAGCATTTGCCATCAGGAAGGCACACTGCATAGGATTTTACTCTGGAGATGCTTTGCTTGTGGTTAGCACAAGTAATGAGAGGTTTGAGAGGAAGTAACACAAGGCAGATGTTCCATCCTGTACTATGTGAAATGAGGAGAAACCAGATCTCCTTTATCATGAGTACTTGTATGTTGTACTGCCCAAAATTTGTGTTCAAGACATTCATCAGTGCTATTTACCATAAATACATGGGTAACCATGTAGGTATTGTTAGGTATTAAAAAAAAATTTACCTTTTGGTTCATATATCTGCCCTTAAAGTATTTCTAGAATGTATCTCCAGTGGAAGGGATTCCTGCTCTTGTCCACTTGCTGCCCCCAAACTCAGCTGTTTGCCAGCTGTAGTCCATGTTTTAGTGAGCTCATTGAGGTCACGAAACCAGAAGAAAACTATTCCTGTTGTTGCAAAGATGGTTCTCTGCTTATTTAGTTTGCTGTAAGTCCTTCTGCTTAAGCAAAACCAGGTTAGGACACAGTGGGAGAATCACCTATTTTGGCTGCAGAAAATCTTAAGCTATCGTTTCAGTAAGCTCTAGAAACTTTGCCCTGAGGTCTGCAAAACTTAAACATTCTTGACTTCTGGTGGCCAGTACTAGTTCAAGTGTCAGTGAGGTAAAAATAGCAGGGGTTTAAAACTAGTTACTGTTTGGTTGATAGCTAACTAGCTTGGACCACCAATCTGTAGTCTTACATTGGGTTTGGGTTTCTGTTGTTGGTGTGGTAGGGGTTTTTTGATTTTGTTTTTATTCAAATGTGGACAGAAGTTTTGAGGAATGCCTCAAGAAACAATCTTAAGTTCCTTACCCTAAACAGGAGATAAAATGGCATTATTGTCAGAATGAGCATAGACTTGATACATTGATATAAAGGGTGAAATAGGGATGAAGGTGTTGTTAAAAAATGCATTAAAAAGACAGGATGAGAATATATCCTTCTGAGTTTCAGAACTCAAAAACTTTACCTTTTTTCCTTTGACTGTGTTATTTTTGCTTTAAGCAGGGCCATGTGATTTAATGAGTCTGAAGTTTGAGGGGGATATTTGAGTAATATGATCTTTTTATAATAACTACATACAAATGAAATGTCATCTAAATTTTGATATATTTGCATATTGTTTCACACTTTGAAATATCCTTTTCATTTGTAGCTATGGAAGTTCTAAATTATGTTGGTAGAGCTGATGGGAAGAGAGGTGCATGGAGGACTGATAAGACAGAAGCCAGGTAGTTGTCTTAGAACAACATTAATTGAAGCATGTATGAGGGCTGGTATGTTGTTACTGTGAGATTATTTCTTCCAGAAACGAGGAAGAAATGTACAAAGTTCTGTTAAGTGATTATGAACAACGCCAAAAACAGCTTTTACTGGAAAATACTGAGCTAAAGAAAGTTCTTCAGCAAATGAAGAAAGATATTATTTCACTTCTTCCACCACAGAAACAAAAACCTAAAGAAAGGTCTGAAGATGGGCCGGTAAGTATTCTTCAGTTAAAATTTAGTCTCCATGGTAGTTTGGTATAGTGCTGGAGTAATTTGATAGTTATTAAAACGAAAGTAAACTTCTTCTGAGAGTTGCAATGGATTGCACATCATGTACTTTGTGTGAAATTCATCCAATATAAATATTCTGCTCTCTGTGAACAATACACAGTGTATTCTTTCCAGTAAGTAAATTAAAAGCTTGAAAATCTTCTTTGAATGAATGTAAATCTAGTAGCTACTGGTATGTAATTCTGTGTTGCAAAATACTGGATTTTTGGTGCCTAGGGGCTTTTGTTTGTTTGTTTCCAGATCTTAAATATTTCTTTACACAGGATATTTTTATTGAAGAGCTTACTGCCATGGCTGTGTAGAACAGCCATGTAGGTTCTCTGTCACCTTCTTTATAAGGTGTGAGTACTGTTCTTGACTGGATGACTTCCCCCATACTGGGGCAGCTGCTGCCTAAGTCTGACAGCAGAACTCAGCAGTGTGACCCTGTCTGGGTTGGAGATGTGAGTGACTGAGCCTTGCTAGCTGTGATGGGGCTCTGGTATCTGCCTGCTCCCTTGCCTCCTCAGCATTATGCTGTCAGGGAGCTGAACTCCCTGAGAGTCAAATTTCCCTGGATGGAAAAATCCTTATGTAAGGATTTTCTTTCTCTTCAGTAAATTGAATCTATGCACGTATTTATATAAACAAATACACATATTTGGAGGGATGAAATTGTTTGCAGCTTCTTATTTCTGCTTCTACAGGTGCTGTCAGACCAGGAGGAAGATATTGGAGAATTAAACAAAGAGAATATGTGGGAATTATCTTGTGAAACTGTGCGAGAGCAGCTTACCAACAGCATTAGAAAGCAGTGGCGAATGTTGAAAAATCACGTTGAAAAGCTGGATAACCAAGGTTGGTGTTCAACTGCATTATGTGTACATCTAAAATATATTTTAGAAAACGTATTGCAGATGTGGCACTTTGAAATAATTAGATGCAAAATATATAATTCCCTCTAAAGATCCTAGTCATGTCACATCCTCTGGGACTTCTTGTGGCATTCTAAAACAAACCAACTGATGGTATGGTGCTGGACTCTCCTCATTTCCAGCTGTTAAACAGCATTAAGACAGCTAAAAATACATAAAATTCTTTCCTAGTATTATTTTTCCATGCAAGTAAATGCAGCTACTACCACAGGTTTGCTGTCAAGAGTAAGATTGAGAAGGTCATGCATGCCCTTGCAAATAAAACAGCAGATGGCCTCTGAGAGTATGTTTACACCCTAGAAAGGATTTCAAGAATTCTTGTAATACTTTATTTGGTGTTACTAACTGAAAAGTAAGCATGAGAAAAAATGTTTGTTCTTTTTTTGGAGTCATCTTCTAGGTTTTTTTTTTTTAGTTTATAGGGGGTGACCATAGTATAGCCCTTCAGGATTCTATTAATGTTCAAATACTGGCTTTAGGGGACCAAAACTTGTCTTATTACAATCATTGTGATTTAGCATGCATTGAGCTAAATAAGCCGGTGTGTAATTGTACAAAATACAACCATTTCTGTAATTCATTCCCTTACTGGAATGAAAACATGCTTTCAGTGTTGGTTAGCTCCATTTCTCCTTCACAAGACTTGAAGGAAAAGGCTTTCTTTTTATATCTGTGATAAATATAGTTACTGTCATATTTTTATGAACACATAAGCCCTTCAAAAATGGGCTCAGAAGAATGGGCTAACAGCATGTCAGTGAAAAAAAAATCTTTAGTTGTCTTGAGTTTTTCTTTTAAATGACTGCTGAAGCAATTGTGGATTTTGTGTAGCACTTCCTGCAGTGTAGATGGTTGGTTATCCTTGGGGAATGTGAAACAGCCATGTTTTCATTGCTTTTCTTTTTTTTTTTTTAACTGGATTTGATGCATAATTACTCTTGTAGCACCAATTTTGGAACTCTTGTCTCTGATAGAAATGCTTTTGAGTACGCTGTGTATCTGTCTTTCATGCTGAAACAAAGTCCAAAACCTTTTGCTCTTCCAAGCTGTCTCTGATATGAGGTGTTGTGTTTTTATAACTTGCTTTAAAGATGCTCTTTTTCTCCCTTAGTGTCACGTGGACATTCAGGAGCTTTGAATGAAAAAGATGTCATTTCAAGAGAAGACCATGAGCTAGAAACTGGAAAGTTAGAGTTAGAGATTCAGCAATGTAAAGAAATGATCAGAACTCAGCAACAGCTCTTACAGGTAGTAGGCTTTATTTTTTATTTTTCTTAATTGAATCAAAGTTTATTTTATTTAATTGTCCATTCTTCTTGCCTCTGAGCCTTTCTCCATTCCTTGATTGTACTTTTAAAATAAAACAACTTAGTGGGTGGTCTGAGTATAACTGTGCTAGTGGCTTGGTTAATAATATAAGGACTCTTTACTCCTGGTAGGAATAATTTTGGAGGCTAAACAAAGGTGAGGCTGTCTGAACAGGGACATTTTGATTGCTATCTGAAATCTGCCCCCCCATCCACCAACTTGATATGCATTATTTCCATATTAGACTTTCACCATTTTTCTGGTAAAACTGAAACTGTGGAAATACTGTACCTCTTAAGTCACTCCCAAATTAACATTTGTCTTTTGTTGCTTTATATCTACAGCAACAGCTTACCTGTGATGATGACACCACTCTGTTACTACAAGACTGCTATTTGTTGGAAGAAAGAGAGCGTCTCCAGGAAGAATGGAGGCTGTTTCGAGAGCAAAAAAGGAATTTTGAGAAGGAACGAAAAAGTTTTACAGAAGCTGCTATTAGATTAGGACTTGAGGTATTGGGAAAGGGAGCTCTTATGGAAGATGAATTACAAGTCCTTCTTTTATGTGTGACAAAGTGCAGCCATCCAGCAATGTCTGTTTATGATGTCTGTAGAGAAAGATCATTGCCATACTGTAAAAAACATATCTTTAGTTGTTCTGGAAGATCATTCTCTGGGCAATTGGAAAAGCCAAAGTTTTTGTGTATATTGGAAAATACAGTTTCTGCAACTGGAACCAAGCCATTTTTATTTCAGGTTTTGAAATATTTTAAGTGCTTCCAAAATTTATTACCTAAATCCCTTGGATACTTGTAAAGTTTGGTTTCCTACAAAAGTAAGGCCTATGCAAATTTCAGTCAAATTTGGCCTCAGGGTTGAATCTCAACGGTACTTGATTTCTAAGATTTGGTGAAAACCAGTTTTTTTGCAAAAACACCAAGTAATTATTATGCTTCCCTTAGCAGGGTCATTATCTGTTGGGGTTTTGTAGTTAAGCTGGCCAGTAAGCACAGGTACTGGCAGTCAGGGTAGATGTGTCTGTGAATGAGCTCTAGCACATGTCCTTTGGTCCAGCCCATAGTTTGGGTCAAAAATGTGAAGGGGCTTACAAGCTTGTCAGGGAAAGGTCATTATGATGTGATTGTGGAACTAGGATGGTGCAGATATGACAGGAAAAGAGAAATGGACTTCATTGCTTACAGAACAGCTTGCTTTGATGTGCAGAGCAGAAAGTTGGAGTGGGATGTGATTAAAATTTATAAAGCTGTGGATTCAGTTTGAGCAGATGAAAGCCCTACTGTTGTTCACCAAATCCCTCAAGTCTTGGACTAGAGGAGACTCTTAATTTTGAAATTAAATCAAAAACATACCCAAAAAGGTAGTTTTTTTATAGTTAGATAGTTGATTTCTGGTTTTTTTGGAAGGAGATTGTAAAGGCACTGTGTACCATCAAGTTCAAAAAGCACTTTTCTGAGCTTATGGGCAGCACAGTCACAGATACTGAAAGGCACCCCCTTGTGCCCCATTTTTATTATCTATAATCAAATGGCTTTTGGGAATGGGAACCTGTGAGGGAATGTACTGCAGAAAGTGACTGTGCTCATAAATACCATCTCTTGTGGCCATGTTGGAGATAGAATACAGAGCTGACTGGCCAACCTGTCTGACCCAGAATATAAAATACTCCAGATTTTACTTAAGCTGCTGGGATAGCAGTAGTTCACATGGTAACAAATACAAATTATGACTAATTTAATTTTATTTGTGTTTTAGTGTGTGGGTTAATTTCATGTTGCACATTGAATTCAGCTTTAAAAGTAATGAGTGATAAAACACAATAATTGTTTGTCTGGAAATGTTTAGGACTCCATTGCAGCCTAAGTATAACTGCTCATGCTTCAGCTTGTCAGAATGCTGAGGTATGACATGAGATGCAATGCTGTGAGCTTTGTAGGTGTTTGTGAAAGTTTGCGTTGGAGTTCAGCTTCCTCTGTTTTTGTAGGTGTTTGTGAAAGTTTGCGTTGGAGTTCAGCTTCCTCTGTTTTTCTACTGACACAGAATAGGAGCATCCTGTTTCACTGATGGTTTTTGGAGATGAAATAGCTTGTTGCTTGATTCCAGAGCTGTTGGATCTCTTGGAGGTTGTCTGTTAGGCATTATTTTCTTTTTCTGTGCTTAGAGGGGTTGGAAAGGGAAACAACCTCTTTTTCTTGCCCCAGTTTTAGACAGAAGCAGTCAGGGATATTTTCAGTGTAATTTTTCCCTGTTTAGAAGGTTTAAGAAGTAATTGTTGCTGGTAGCTGCCTTGGATGAGAGCTGCTCCAAGAGGTGGTGGTGCTCTGGGGGAATGGGGAGCACAGGAGATGCTGTCACTGGGGGGGGTAGAGCAGTGAAGTGAAAGGATTACTGTGACCTCTGTGGAACAAACTGTGGGATTTGGCTGTAAGTGCCTCCTCAGCCAATCCTCCTTGGGCTAAAAGCTTGCTCACAGGCAGTATTTGCTGTGTTAATCTGCTGGCTCTCCTTGGTGACATGGACGTGCTGCAACTTTGGCTTTCTGAAATAGAATAGCATCAATTTAATGTGGGCTAGGTTTTTTCCTGTTGTCATAAGTGTAAACTGTCATTTCTTTTCCTAGAGAAAGGCATTTGAAGAAGATAGAGGAGCATGGCTGAAGCACCAGTTCTTAACTATGACTGCTGATTGCAAGTCTGAAAATTCAGCAACTCCAAGTGCCTTCTTAAGAAGCAAGTATTTGGTTCAGATTATGTTCTTGCACAGTTTCTTTCTCTTCCTTTCAAGAAGTCACAACTATGAACAAAACAATTAAAAAACCAAAAGGTCTCAAAAAAAATTTTACCATGCATCTGTATACCTCCACATATCAGGGCAACTGATGGTTCAAAATTTCCTTTGCAAAAAGGAATTGTAACTCCCTTCCTCATAATTACTTATGTAATGAATTTATATTTGTGAAACAATCTGGTGAATATCAAATACCTGACAGCACAGCAGGTAACTTTTCAGGTGCTTTCATAAATACTGAAGAACATGTAATAATTCTGGTTTTCCACTTCATATAAAAACTTTGAAATATAAATGTGAGAAGGGATTGATCTGGCCCTGCTAAGTTTGCCATGTCTTTCCATTGACTTGAGTGAAGGTTAGTTTCATGTAAACAGTAAGACATCTAACTTCATTTTGGTTTTGTTTTCAATATTCTGACCAGCTTGCAGGTTTCATGTTGGTGTTATGTCTGTGCATGCTGGAGAGGCCTTTACTTAAGGAATACAAAAGGTTTATTAATTGTAAAGTGAGAAATTACACTTGAGTGACTTCATATGACTACCTTCAGTAGTAGCTATATATGCAAATGCTGCATTTTCAAATTTAGAGTCCTAATTTTAACGTAACTTCATTCAATAGCATTACAAATACTTTAAAAATGTTATCCCAGGTCTATATCAATGACAGTTTTATTACAGCTCTGCTTTAAGGTCTTTGTGTTTTCTTGTTTTTTTCTTTAAAGCAGAGGACACAAACCCTTGAAGGACTTGCTTATTTTCAGTGGGCTGCAGTTTAACTGGTGTGTGTCTCTCCTAGGTGCTGACACAGACCTTCGTTTAGTGAGATCTGCATCTCAGCAAAAGAGACCTCCCTCTGTGTTGAGTACTACTGCTTCACCAGAGCCTTGCCAGATATCCCAGTACATTACCCAAAACAGGTTTGTGAAACAGTGTTGTGGGTGGTTTGTGGAGTGCTGAACTCCATGGAGAGTGCAGCATAATCTAAAGCTTATGCTTGGTATATAACCAAGGCTATTAAACATTATATCATAAAAGCAATCCTCTGTTTCCATTCAAAGCATTATTTATTTGCATTGTAACTTCGTTTTCTGCTTCCAGTGTTGCATCAGAAAAACCTGCTGCAGATTACTTGCCAAATCTGTGGGTGGGAAGTGATGGCAAAGAAGAAACTGAAGAATGCACAAAGACATGGGAAGACTCTGGACTCGACACTCTATGTAGAAACTTGCACATGGAACAGCTGCCTTAGACTTCTAGGGTTGCCTGCTGGGATTTTTGTTAGAGACTTGTTCATAAACTTATCATTCTAAATGAAACAGAATGCTGTGAGTTTGATCATTCTTCTGGAGGATTATGTGGTGATCTGAATCGTGGTGTGTTTCTATGTGTGTGCACATGGCTTTTATTTTTTAGATAATTTTTTGCCTCTTTCTTGCAAGTCTTGAAAGAAAATTTAAGAATATATAAAAGCTTTGATATTTTTCTAGTAACAGAAGCTCTAATTCTGTGAATAAAGCAATGGTCTGAAACTTTGACTGTAATGAAATACTGGATCTTAATGTTACCTTTCATCACAAGCCGAGATAGCACTTTTAGAAATTGTTTAATTATTGGAAACATTCATTTAAGTCTCAAGTGTAACTGGCATTAAATCGTTTTTTGCCTCAACTTGAATGTACAGTATACTGTAGATTTTTAACAAAACAGGTTCTATATTTATTGTGTGATTTGAAAATACCTCTTTGATATCTCAATGATTTAAAGTGCAAATCTTTATATATGTGTAAATAGAACACGTGGTCATGCTGAGAAACCATGAAATGAGACATATGCATACATAAATATTATTTTACATGGCATTTTAAATTGTTTTCTAGTGATACTCAGTTTACAGATCCATTAGGACTTTCAGTGGTTCAGTCAGGAACCAAAGTATTTCAAATGTGAACAATAAATGTGAAATTCTATTCTAAAAAACCCTGGTTCTATGATTTGTGTGCAGTAAACTTTTAAGCTACCATGGTTATAGGGCTATATACAATGTATACAAATCTGGTGCTGGTTTTGTATTTTGTTTGTTTTTTTGTTTTAATTGACTCCAGAATGTTATTTTTTGTGTAGCCTTGAGGAAGTCTCTTGTTTATAATGTAATAAAAATAGCCAAGTTAGAGGCAAGATGTTTCAAGGTCTCCTTCACCTTACTCAGTGTGTGTGATTTTCCTTGCCCAGTACAGATCCATCTTCTCTTCTTGGGTTTTTGTGCATATGTGATCATACATAGCTCTGATCCTTGTGTAATTGGCCTTTTGGAAGATGTCTGAGTTTAAACTGCCTTTCTCGGGGTCAGAGGTGGGAAATTAACTCAAGTTTAGAATCCTTCACTGAAGGATATTGGTGCTCTGCCCATTCACTTCAGAGTTGGATGGAGTGTAGTGATTGGATTATCTGGAAAAATAGCAGTAGGATCATACAGGGAGAAGAAACTGCATTTCTCAAAGAAACTGATGTAAAAAGCTGCAGTTTCTGCTGCAGTGAATTCAGTCCATTGAGTTCCAGCTTGAGATGAAGTAATAGCCAATGTAAACTGCAGAGGATGATACTTGTGTGGTTTTCATGTAGCACCTGTAAGAGAGCAGAAGTGGATATAATGATAAACCAATACTATTGTCTTGGTGGGCTTTTTGCTGCATGGGTAGTCAGGTTGGAAAGACAGCATCATGTTTCTGTTTCTCCTGTTCTTGCGCAATAAATGGGTGTTCAGAATCCTGTCATGCATTGCTTTTTAGCAGGGTACAGTTCCTGTTTGGTTTCCTATTTCCCAGCTATTGGGCAGCTCTTGCCTGAATTTTACTTGTGGAAGAATAAATACGCTTGCAAAAAACTTCAGTGAAAATTTAATATATTAAGGAGAGCAGGACTCTGCAAGCCGGATTATTTCCAAGCCAGTAGTGGCTGGAGATCTCCATGGCTGAGGCAGGATCCAGGTGCCACCAGGGGCTGCTGCTGCTCCATTGTGTGCTCATGGGTGCCCTGCTGGGACTGTCAATTGTGTTTGCTTTACTTGGGCTTTCCTGCTTCAGCCTGGTTTTCTTTAACTTTTGGGATAATAATGCCTTGAAGAACAAAATAACTAAAATATTTAAACTCTTGTTTATATCTACTGAGTGGTTAGCAATTAATAAAGATTTTGTACTAATTTTTTGCTTTAGAGTTGTGTAACCTGTCTTGCAGAAGTGGAAATGTGTGACAGTCTCCATGGAAGAGCTAACTGTGCTAGAAGGGTGTATGCAGTTGAGTCCTGAGCTGGCCTCACTTGGTCTGGAAGTCTGGAGTACAGATTGGGTCCTGTCTGTGTAAAGAAGTAAAATATGGCTAGAGTTATGGATTTCTCTATATTCAGTATCTGGGAAGATTTTAAATCTGAAACTACTGCAAATAATGGTGTGAGCTCTGCAGAGGGTGACATTGTGGTACTTAGAGCTGTTTGAAACAACTACAGGATCTTACTCAGACTTGAAGAGCAAAAGGAGGGAGACTTCCTGCAGGAGTGTGATACAGGTGTGTCACTTCACATAGGTGTATATTTGAAATAATGTATTGAGTGCTCTTCTCAAGGAACAAGAAGTAGAGACTCCAGCAAATGAAGACAATACAGCTATTGTTAGCTACTCATGCATGATATTGAGAAGATGAGTGGCTCTCTTAAACTGTGGTGTCTCACAAGAATCTTTAGCTACAACATTCATTGCTGCTTTTTCAGGCTGTGATGAGTGTGCTTTTACCCTAAATATCAGTCTGATTAGGTCTGAGTACTTACTTTCCAGGATTATGTTGAAGATGTTAATTTTTTTCCCTTTCATCCCCAGTGGCTAATATATAGCTCCTGCAACACAAACTGTATAGCAGAAAAACCTAATAAATTGAAATTTTTCTTAAGAGAACCTTCTCCCTACAAAACAGCTGTTTTCTTCCTACTTTGAAGAGATCCTTCCACCAGATTCTGCAGGCATGCACTACTTCACTTGTAGCAGGACAAAAGAAAAAACAGACTGAATTTTAACTTATTTTCTGGGGCTTGTTTTGTGTCCAGGTAGGTTTCAACCAGGTCAAGGTAACTGATATATGTAGATAATACCAATACAATCACATTATTCTTGAAAGGAAAATGGAAGGATATGCAGAATAATGGCAATACTGTGCGTGTAGAATTAATTTAGTTATTATACAGGTTTATTTTTTTTTAATTTGTAGTTATCACTAAGCCTTATGAGATATCTTGGTTTTAGATTTTTTCTGATTTGCAAGAGAATTTGATGAGAAGAAATGAAATGTTGACATAGCTGTATCAAAAAGCTGACCTCACAAGAAGTGTTCAGATTATCCAATGATTTATTTATTGCTTTCAGAAAATACATCTGATATCTAATGTTCACTATGCCCTACAAAGCTGCACTGCAATGAAAACCTAAGCTCCCATGGTGTGCATTTTGTTGTAGTTTTCATATTTTGTTGTCGTTTTCACGCTTGTCAGTGTTGGTTTCTTTATTCACATTTTGAGTTGTACAAGACGTACAACTATTTGGTACACATAACAGGTAAGTTTGTTTTAAATAAGTATTTACTAATAAAAATTTATTTATGACTGTATAAAAGAGCTTGTCACCTGAGGCACAAAACATGCTTGTTCCCTTGAACATAGATAATCGTGAGAAATGAGACATTTCTTGCAAGTGTCCACCCTTCATCCCTCAAATGTCTTCTGCAGTGAGCTGGGTGACAGTTCCCAAAATAGTTCATACAGCCTGAGGTGGATTTTCAGTCCATGTGGAATCTGAAATAGTCAAGGCCTATGGGACAGACAACCCAGGAACAGTACTTGCTAATGGAAGGCTGTAGAACTGTGAAATAGAAAATAAATGTTCATTGTGGGTGTTCAAATAGCATTTGCCACAAAGCACACTCCTGTGGTTAATCATGTAACTATAGGAGTTGTGGGAGTAGAATAAAGTGTCTGATTAACCAGTTTGTCATAGATGTTGAATTTGAATGGGATTCATGACTTTTGTGTCACTTCAGGCAACACAATAAACTGTAGGCTTTGAGGTGCTCCTTCAGAAACATCCTCCAACTCAGAAGCCCCTGTGCATTTTTATTTCTGATTCAGATGCCACCTAGCTGGCTTTGGAAGACTGTGTCACTTGTGGGAGGAATGAGTCTGGTCAATCCCCCAGTCCCTCACCATGCTCAACCAGGCCAAGAGTGTTTTGTGCATCTCCACTTGCCTCCGTGGCCCTGAGGTTTCTAGAAGAGAACACCTGTGTGAATGTGTGCCTGGGCTCTCACTGTAAATCCATGGTGAAGCTGGCTGCAAGCCTGCAACTGTTCAGGTGATTCAGCTGCATTTTGGGATTGACAACTTAGGAAATGCAAAAGTTCTAGCTGACCTGCACTCCCATTCCCCCTGCTTTGCTTGGAGGAGTCTGTGGCTTTTAATTGTTCAGATTTGGCTGTCATTTACCTTGAAAGATAAAATATTTACTGATGGCTTATGAAATCTTTGTTCATTTAAAAATATTCCTGGTCATTGTGACCAGAGTTGAAAGGACACACTGTTCCTCTGATTTATTTGAATAAAAATATTTATATGCCATATATATAGGTTTTCATTAGATTGTTAATGGGCTTTGGTGCACATAGGAGTATAATGGCAAGGGGATATCTGTCCGGATCTGCTGTCTGCAGGGGCAGCTGGAACCAGTGCTGAGGGAAGGGGAGGGACAGTGTCAGTGTGTGATACTGACTCTGCTAATTGGGCTGCTATCAGCTAGATAACAGTTTGGGTCAGGTGCCAGGTCAGCATAACCTGGGCAAATTCAACCTAGTCTATGGCAAGACCAAATATCAGCAGCCAGCAGTGACACAACCTAGGAAATGAAGTAATGTGTTTATTGTAAAATTATTGTAAGTGATCTAGTAAAAACTTATTAGGATAAGTTGAAACTTTTAAACAATTCAGCCAAGGGCTTATGAGATAATCAGTGAGGTGCCAAGGTATGACTTGATTTCTGTTATTGAATCTGAAGAGAAAGTATGATTGCAAAAAGGGAAGTGTTTACATTAACTGATAAAAAACTTGAGAATTCAGCAGAACACAGCCACGTGTTCCTGAGCTTCCTTCCATAAAAGTCTCACCATGTCTGCCACAGCCCCATTCACCTTCACTATGAGGGGGATCATCCTTGCACTAGCGCTCACCCTTGTAGGTAAGGCTACATATCCCTGCTTCACCTTTCTTTTCCAAATTTTCCTTAAGTTCAGTGGCAGTGATTGGATCTAGATTGAACATTACTTACCTGGTTTTTCATCTCTTTTTGTAGGTAGTCAGAAGTTTGATATCGGTAAGTAAATTTCCTTCTATAACCTGTTTTCAGTGAATTTGCTGTTATTTCTATTTATTAGAACATGCTTACAAGTACTGTGAAAATGGCTATTATTTCCCTCAGAGCCTGGATTCAGTAGCAAAAAGACCTACGTGTACAGTTATGAAGGCTGGGTGTTGAATGGGCTTCAAGAAAAGAATTTGGCCAAAGCTGGCGTGCGCCTGAGCTGCAAACTGGAGATCAGTGGGCTGTCAGAGAACAGCTACCTCCTCAAGGTACTGCACCTCCTAAATGTGCAACAGTGAGCTAAAATCACAGCTTTAATTGCATCTGCCTGATGTGGGGTGTAGGAAAGCTGCAGGAAACACAACTGGAGGCTTATCACTGTAAGTGTCAGAGAATGAGAGGCAAGCTGCTGTTTCAGAGGGATGGGTCACTTACCTGTGCTCCTTGTGGAAGTTGTTGGTAGCAGCTGTTCCTCAAAACTTATTGTAAATACAGCTGCTGGGGGTTTGCTAGAAAATGGAAAACTAAAGACATTTAAACTTGCTCTAAGATTTGATTCTAGTCTTAGCACACATTTCCCACTCCTGTGGGAAGCCAGGACTTTGGTATGTAAAATCATTGTCATGAAGGCAACTAATAAAAATAGACTTAAAAAGTGATAAAAGCTAATGATAAAAAGTGATTCATTATAAAGGAAAGATTAAAAAGTGAATGTTGTGAAAAAGGAGTGTGTAATAATGTTTGGTGTTTGAATAATGCAGTAAAAGATCTGTACATGTGAAATCATGTCTCTGCTGATGTCAGCAGTGATAGGAACTGGCTCAATTCAAAATAAATATGCTTCAGAAATGTACTTTTACCCCTTTAATTCAGTTACAAATCAGAGGTTCTTTGTCACTGAATACTCAATTCAGTGACAGCTGTCACCAGTTGTATTGAACTGTAGATCTTTCAAAACTGCGGGCTAGGGATTGCATTTCACACTATAGACTGTCCTGAAATTCTTGTATGGTTTGTACCAGCCTGTGCTCTGAGGCACTTAAGCTGGCAGTAACTTTACCAAAGTTACTGAAATTGCTTCTTATTGACATTGTATCTCAGTGTTTATAAATATATTGTTCATTGCTTAAGTATTCTGGTTGATTTAAATAAGTAAAAAATAGGAAACCAATGTAGTAATTAGTTTAGTCCAAAAAAAGTTGTATAGGAATAAGTTAAAATGAAACATTCTAAAACTGCAAATTTTTTTACATTTAGAATGGTATAAGCTTTTTAAATGCTAAATATAAAGCAGAATATTTATTATAAGGCTGACAAAAAGGGAGACTTTATTTGATATGTTAACTGCTTCTGTAAGATAAAACAGTACTATTGAGCAGACAGGATTTGCACTGGTTTTACAATAGTGTAAACACAAGGCAAAAGAATAAACTGCTCTATGATTTTCTAAGCCTACATTTGGAAGAAAAGAGTATCTCACTAGTGGTTATATTAATTTCTTCCAATATGTTTGCATATTTAGTACCAAAGGGGTTTTATTCACCTAAGTATCTTGATTTCCTCCCAGATCCGCTCCCCACAGCTGGAGGAATACAATGGCATCTGGCCCAGGGACCCATTCACTCGATCTTCCAAAATCACCCAGATGGTTTCCTCATGCCTTACCCAGCCCTTCAAGTTTGAATACAGCAGTGGACGGGTTGGAAACATTTATGGCCCAGAAAACTGCCCTGATACTTGCATTAACATTGTGAGAGGAATACTGAACATGATACAAATAACCATTAAGAAGTCACAGAATGTGTATGAATTGCAAGAGGTGTGTTTCTTTCCATTCTAAAACTGTTTTGCTGAAAGAATGTGGGTTTTTTTCTCTTTAGCTGGTCTTCCTCTGAGTTTCTGTCTATCTGCATCTACTTTTGTGTGATTGCAGTAAGAAAAAGGTGATTTTTATTCATATAGAAGTAAATGTGTGCATGTGTGTTCAACAAATTACCTGGGCTGAATTCTTTTTAAGTCATATGTCTTTAAGTCTTAACATGCAGTTCTTTGGAGGAAAAGAATTATTATCCATTAGTTTATTTGTTATATGGCTTCCATAATACAGCTATTTGATCAATTTTATTTGTTAATTGTTGATATAAAGTGATTACTTTTCAAGTTCAAACTCCATCCCCTGACCGAGTATTGGTCACATACCTATTATTTAGTTCAGTAGGAATGATTGTATGTAATAGTAGCAGATTCATTGAGAATCTTCATGAAGTAAAACTTCTCACACAGTGAAATCCTGACATAATTGGGAAGTCTCATTTTCTGCATTCATCTGCCAGGCTGGGATTGGAGGTGTTTGCCATACAAGGTATGTCATCCAGGAAGACAAGAAGAACAACCGAGTCTCTGTGACCAAAACCATAGACCAAAATAATTGCCAGGAAAAAGTGGTGAAGAGTCTTGGAATGGCTTACATCTACCCCTGCCCTGTTGACATGATGGTACGTGAGATGTGGAAAGATCTTCCTAATTACAAACACGGCCACTGTGTTCCCATTTATTCACTCTTTGGATCTCCCTGTTGTCCTACAGAAAGAAAGGATCATCAAGGGGACTGCAGCTTTCTCCTACAAGCTGAAGCAGTCGGACAGTGGTGCCCTGATCACAGAGGCTGTCTCTCAGCAGGTGTATCAGATCTCACCCTTCAGTGAACCCACCGGGGTCGCTGTCACGGAAGCAAAGTAGGTGGGACGTGGGCTTGCTTCACAAAGTGAGAATAATTAGAGGTTCTATCAGTTCCCTTCACCCCCAGCTGAAGTGAAATGAGAATTGGGCTCCACAACAGTTAAATGGAGATGTGTAATCACACTTGGAGTTTCCACAGTCCAAAAAGTTCAGCAAACCATTTTCTATTTGTACCCTGGTCAAACTGGCATTACAATTGCATGGAAGAAAAGGGGAAAAGCTGTTTTGTTCACTTATACCATAAGAATGCTGCTTTGCTGCTCTGTTTGTTCTGACCAGGGGCTAATTTGTAGTGTCAGGAGGAAGATAGTGTCTGTAGAAATATGATCATTCCTAACACCAGGTCAGTAGCTCTCATTCAGCAGACAGTGGTTTTGCTTCTCCTCGGAAACAATTTCATTGTAGATAACTCCAATGCCATTTTGTTCTAGATAGAAAGCTTTATTCATTAGCAAAAGGTTTTCTTTTGATAAGAAATTTTTTAAAGAGTGAGACAGTTACCATCTTAGTATCACTGAACAAACAAACAAGAGTTGGCACATGGGTGAAGAGAGATAATGCCTTGCTCCTGTGACTCTTGTCTCTTTGACAGACAACAACTCACCTTGCTGGAGGTGAAGAGTGAATGGGGGAGCTCCCCAGACATCTCCATGCAGAGCTATGGAAGCCTTCAATACCAGTTTCCAGCAGTACTGCCACAGATGTCAGTGCAGCTCATCAAGACCAAAAACCCTGAGCAACGGGTATTTTTTTCCAAATTGCTTTCCTAATTAAAAAAAAAAAAAAAAAACAAACCAAAAAACAAACCAAACCTGATCATAAATTCCAAAGACTGTAATTATGCATGCCCTCTGTCTTGTGTTCTGTACTAGATAATTGAAACACTGCAACACATAGTCCTGAATAACCAGCAAGACTTCCATGATGATCTCCCATACCGCTTCCTGGAGCTCGTCCAGCTCTGCAAGCTGACAAGCGCTGACACCCTTGAGTCCATCTGGAGACAATGCTCAGACAAGCCCCGCTACAGGTATTTCATTGTACCAACCTATAAGAAACTCTTTTGGTTTTGTGACAACTGGGAGCTAAAATGAAGGATTTTAAAAATCTCTCTGCAGGCGGTGGCTGCTGAGCGCAGTCTCTGCGACGGGCACCCCAGAAGCTCTGAAATTCATCAAGAGCAGAATCCGCAGTGACGACCTCAGCTACCTTCAGGCTCTTCTCAGTGTTCCCTTTGCTCTCCATTTCACAAAAGCTGATGAACACACTGTTCCAATAGCAGCAGTGAGTAAAGCCACGTGAATCTTTCCTGTCTCACAACGAAAGGAATGATAATCAGCAACTGTGATTAAGTACATTAGAGGCTGGATTCTCCTCTTGTGAACACTAATTTTGTGGAAACATTGACCCGTGAATTTTTTTTGGCATAGCATTTATTAGAGGATAGTTCCATATCTTCATTTCTCTATATTGATGTAAAGTCCTTTTCTTATAAGAGCTTCTGTGAATAATTCCCATTTTAGTTTTCTGGGCTCACATGGCATGCCTTCTACAGACAAAACTTTGTCCCTTTAATCTCTTACTTCTGAAACAAATTATGATTGCTGTGTTATGTCACTTGAGCAGCTCTTTCGATTACAAACTAGTCCATGAAGTGGAAAATGCTGCAGGAAAGGTATTAGTGCAAGCATCAAATATGTTGACACAATAAAGAACCATTAATTCTGAACAGGATTTTTGCCATCTCTAGCCAATATTCTGAAGCAGAAAAAGCAGAAATTGTGGGAAAGTGCATCATTAATATTATTGAGTTGCACATTTTGCTGGAGGTATTCCATTTATACATTGATGTTTATCCATAATCTTAATGTTTTCAGTGTTCAGTTGACAAAAATCAAAATGTAACTAGGTGAACTTATATGTGTATAAACTAGCGGGGAATTAAGCTTCTAACTAAAGCTTCCAAATATAATGTCTACAACCTACTTTAATTTGTTTAGATAAGAAGAGTAATCATTCTGAAATTGATCCCTTTAAATAAGATCTGATGGTTTTCCTGCTCTGAGAGCTTTGTGAAGCACTGTGTTAAATGACAATTTTTTTTTTTTTCTTCTTCACAGGATTTAGTGACAAGTTCTCGAGTCCAGAAAAATCCCTTACTTCAACAACTTGCCAGCTTGGGATACAGTTCTGTGGTGAATAGATACTGTTCTCAGACCTCAGCTTGTCCTAAAGAAGCTCTCCAGGTAGGCAACTTTTTGCCAAGCTTTTTTTTTTTAATAGCTTAGTAATGTTCATCATATTAGCTTAATTCTTTGATATACAGTATAAAAAGGATGACTGGAAGTATAAATACACATTTTGTAGGTTTTCTTCAGAACAAAGGCATCAAATAATTTTGCAAATGTAATCATTTTCTTCATCATTGAAAACACAGTTTTCACATTGCAAGGGTGAAATCCTGAGAGAAACCAGCATTAAATTATTTTTATCAAAGCCAGTTGCTTTATTGTGACGGGCTTTTCAGTGGGTAAGGGGGACACTGTGGACAGTCTATAGATTAGAGTGAGAAGACTGAACTGTGCTTTGTTTGCAGCCCATCCATGACCTGGCAGACGAAGCACTCAGCAGGGGCCGTGAGGACAAAATGAAATTGGCTCTGAAGTGCATTGGCAACATGGGAGAACCAGCCAGCATCAAGCGCATCCTCAAGTTCCTCCCCATCTTTTCATCCAGTGCTTCTGATATCCCCATCCACATTCAGATTGATGCCATAATGGCCTTGAGAAAAATTGCTTGGAAGGACTGCAAAACAGTATGTAGGATCTGGTAGATTTTCTTAACTTAGTGAATTAGATATGTACCCTAAGTGTAATGGTTTTAATGGCACTGTGTGTGGATTCAGTTTTTTCAAAAAAAGATTATTTTTAAGAACAATACTACACAGTTTTATATTTAGCTGATGTTTTCTGCCAAGATGTAAGGATAATTAGTCAGTAGGAATCTTCCAGCAGTGTTGTTTTTCTCGTCTGTTGTAACCAAGTCCTGTGTTAGTTATAGTGAACACTTAGCCACCTAAAAGTCAGACTTATAATTTAAATTGCCTCTGTAATCAGGAGGAGAGACACTTTCTGTTAAACTCGTAGGCCAAATGTCAGCATTACTCTGCCTCTTTTAGACCCTTCCCTTGAGGCTGGGTGAGTCACCACTGACCCCACACCGAGGTTGCTGTCACAGAAAGTGTAGCAAGACTCCCGCCTTTCAGATGGTTTAGGTATAGGACCTATATAAGAAACCATTCACTCAGACTGTCTTTGGTGAACTGCTGAACCCTTTTAAAATGGTCTAAAATAATTAAGCATACTCACTGAGTCAGTGGAGTTGTTTCAAACAATGAATCTGTCTTATTATCTACATTTTTTTCTTCCATAGATGTTCACTGATGTTTGAATATCAGTAATGTACAAAGCAATGCTGGTGCCATTTGGATTGTCATGGGTTGATAGATGGACATTTATTTCCATTTCAGTGGTTTCATGGGGCTGTTCCACCACGGCCCCTTCAGTTATATTAGTAGTTATGTGGAACCCTGCAGTAAAAAAGATCAGGAAACTTTTCTGCAGGGATAATGATCCCCTTTCCCTATTTTCTGTGGGTTAGATGTGGATCCAGATTGCAGAATGGTTTCAGTTATTGTTAATTCCAGACCCTGTTTTGTCTGTGCAGGTGCAGGGATATCTCATCCAGATCCTGGCTGACGAGTCGCTTTCCCCCGAAGTGCGGATGATGGCTTGTGCTGTTATTTTTGAGACAAGGCCTGCCCTTCCCTTGATAACAACCATTGCCAACGTGGCCATGAAGGAGAGCAATTTGCAAGTGGCCAGTTTTGTGTATTCCCACATGAAGGCTTTGTCCAAGAGCAGGTTGCCATACACCTACAACATGTGAGTAGAGACAGCAACAAAGCAGGTGCTCTTGAGCAAATTATGATCTTCTGCATGTGCTGACAACTGAGGTCAGTTGATTTACTGACAGGAGCTTGTTTCTGGATGTTATTACCTTTTTCATTTTGTTTAGATCTTCAGCTTGCAATATTGCCCTTAAGCTGCTGGCCCCCAAATTGGACAGGCTGAGCTATCGCTACAGCAAGGTCATACGTGTTGGTGGCTACTTTGGTGAGTAAGTGTTTCAGGGATCAGGAAACTTTCACTTCAGAAATCCATTCCAAAAATATTAAGTCCTTTGCAGAAATATTGCATTCTTTTTTTCAGTGAGAAATTAAATTGAGATTCATATGTTTAGAGTAGCCATTTAATAATTTCTGCCTAAACAGTTAGAGTTTATGTAATGATATATCTTAAAGTTGGCGGTAGAAAAAGCAGCAGAAATATGATCTTGAATGGTAAACAGAATGGTTAGAAAAAAGATGTCTCTTGTTTTCTTCTGCCACAGATAACTATAAAGTTGGTGCTGCTGGAGAAGTCCTTGTTATGAACAGCCCAGGAACAATGTTCCCATCAGCAATCATTTCCAAGCTGATGGCATATTCTGCAGGGTCAGTGGCTGATTTGGTGGAGGTAAATATTTACCTAAGTCAATAATAAATCAAATTAAAATTAAAACTCCTCACAAAGTTTCATCTCTGTAAGCATGTTTCAGACTGCTCCTTCTCGTGCTGTTTTGGTAGGCTGGTGTCCGTGTGGAAGGCCTCACAGATGTCATCATGAAACGAAATATCCCATTTGCTGAATATTCCACATACAAAAAGATAAAGGAGATTGGAAAAGCTGTAGGTATTTTCAGTAATACATGTGGGTTATGTGAAAAGGCATTGGTGATGCTTCTCACTCTAGCTAAGCCTTGTATCAGGAAGTTGAAGGAGTCAGCTCAAGTATTTCTGTGAATGAGAAATGTGCAGTGGAGACTGCAGGGGACATTTGCCATGGCTGCAATGGCTTCTGCCAGTTTTTGCTCTGGCTCTGCCTCTTCCCCACCTCAGAGATGGCTGCAGGAGGAGCACAGGAGGGAAGGGCATAGCAGGCATTGCAGCACAGTGTGTCACATGCCTGGCAGGCTTCCTACTCTCTCTCTTCACCTACCTCACCTAGTTTACAAGAATATGCCTTTGTCTCTAAGAGAAAAGACTTTTTTTTTTGCAGTGCTTTCAAACTGGGTTTAATGGTACTAATGGCTCAGACCCTGTGTGTGAATGTTACTGTATTGGGATACCAAACATTTGTGGGCATCTCAATGGTGGGAGAAAGTGTGAATTAGTGCCACGATGCTATTTACAATTGGAAATCTTACAAAGGAAAAGGGCAGCTTGGCCAGTGATGGGTTTAGTTATGGGTGGTTTAGGACGAGTTATCATTTATGAAGTGTTCTGTTAAGAAACTTTGCTTGTGTCTTTATCTGTTCCCCAGCTGCTGGGATGGAAGGAGCTGCCAACAGAAACCCCCTTGATATCAGCCTACTTTAAACTCTTTGGCCAAGAGCTGGCCTACATCAACATCAACAAGGAGGTGCTGCAGCAGGCCGTGAAGGTACCAGGGCCCCTGCTCTCTGTGCAGCACTGGCCAGCGTTCCAGCCCCCCGTGCCCACATTCTGCTCTCTGTTTTCCCACAGGCCGTGCTGGAGCCCGCAGGCCGGAGCACGCTGCTGAGGAGGGCGGCGGCCCAGCTGCGCGCCGGCACCGCGGCCCAGTGGGCGCAGCCGCTGTGGCTGGGAGAGCTGCGCTACATCGTCCCCACGGCCCCCGGGCTGCCCCTGGAGTACAGCTCCTACAGCACGGCCCTGGCCAGGGCTGCTGCCAGCGGTGAGCGCGGAGCGGGCACGGGGGGACAGCGCCTGGGAGAGCATGGAGAAAGGAGGGGAGAGCCAGGAGGTTAGAAATAGAGCTGGCTTGGGGATTGGAGAGTGGGCAGTGAAGGTGTTTGAAGAGAAGGTGGGTGCACTGGTTTGTGCATTGAGTTTGAAGGGAATGAAGACAGAAGAGGTGAGATGAGAACCTGGGAAACCAGAGAGAGAGAGGCCACAGCATTCAAAGCCAAAAAACCACAAGAGCTGCCTGGGGAGCTGATGCAGGCATGGGTAGAAGGGGGTGGTTCCTGAGCGGTGCTCACACAAGCTAAGGAGGAATCAATGTTGATTTAAAAAGAGAAGAAAATAGAAAACAATCAAAAGTGCACTGTTACTAACATTAAGAAGGAGGAAGAGAAGAGGGTCTTCTGACTCCCCATGTTTCTGAAATTTTAGTGTCACACCAATTATCAAACTTTCAATTTGGGTCAGCTCTTCATTTTCTTAGTATATTTTTATTTTCATTTTCAGTATGTTGCATCAGAACCTTTGCCTACACAACAAGCTTCCTCTGCATTTTCAGTTTTCTTCAGAATCATGAAAGGTTTCATGTACCCCAAAGTCTGTCTTGTTTTCCATCTGTATTTACTGTACTAACAAAAACACTTCCTCCTACTGGAAACTGCTTATGTTTGACTCCTTTCTTTCATTTTTACAATGTTTAAATATTGTTCTTGCATTTGCAGTTGATGGAAAGATATCTCCCCCTTTAACTGGAGATTTTAGACCTTCACAGTTGCTCGAATCCACTGTGCAGATTCGTTCTGACATAAACCCCAGGTATGGCAGGTTTTTGAGGCTTTCCCTATGAAGGAGGTTTTCAAGGGAAGGCAGAACCTCATGGGTGAAAAGAGCACCTTCCTTACACCTGACTGCTGCACTCTGTTTCAGTCTATACATACAGAAATTTGCAACAATGGGTGTCAACACAGAATACTTCCAGCAAGCTGTGGAAATTCAAGGCAAGGTCCTGACAAGAGTGCCAATCAAGTTTGATGCTAAGATAGACATGAAGCTGAAAAATATTAAGATTGAAACAAATCCATGCCATGAGGAAACTGAGCTAGTGGTTGGAAGGTATGGTAGCATTACTTCAGAATATTTTGTGTTGCTGAAGCCCCACAAAGTTCACTATTGACTGACCTCCCACAGAGGTCTCTAGAGAGGCAGAGTGACTCTTCAGTGTGTAGCAGAACCTTTGGGATAAAGCACAAAGAAGACAAATACAGGAGCTAAAAATCAGAAGATAACTGAATTATTTAGCAGTGTGATTTTTATATTAAATTGTTTATTATTTTGTGTTCTTATTATTTTTTATTATTTTATTGTCTTTTAAGGATTTTGATTTATGTGTTTGAAGGAATATTTTTGATGTTTTGGAACTTTTGTTGAAATTTATCTAGACTTTGAGAATTCCTGCAATATAAGAAAATTATATTTGTCATGTACTCTTTTTTTGTTTTCAATAATATTTATATTTCTAAATTCATATATAATCCCTATGTTCAAATATCTTACCTCTGTGCTGTCAAATGATACTCAGAAGGATGTATGAATCCAAAGACAAGGGGTTGGAATAATTTACTGTTTTTTGCATATATCTCAACAGACATAAGGCTTTTGCTGTATCAAGAAATTTAGGAGAGCTAGGTGTTGAAAAGAGAACTGCAATTCTCCCAGGAGATGCTTCATCAAATATTGTGGAAGAACCTTTCAAACCATCAGATAAAGCTTCCAGTGAAGACTTCACAAAGGTAACCTATTTTTTTGGCTTACACAGTAATATTCACCCTCTGTGCACTGGATGTCTGTAGTTTCACTCTTGCCTGTGACAGTCCCAGTGGCACTCACACCCTCATCTCTAACGCAGCCAGCAGCTGACAGCGCCCCAAGGAAACGTGCCCATGGCTCTCAAGAGGATCTTGGCCCCGTCGCAGAAAGGAAAGCTCATAAACGAGACATTTGTGTCAAGCTGCAGCACCTTGGCTGCCAGCTCTGCTTTGCCAGCAGGTCACGAGATGCCAGCTTCCTGAAGAACACCTATTTGCACAGGCTGATCGGAGAGCACGAGGCTAAAATAGTCTTGATCCCAGGTAAAATACTGAGCATCTTGGGCTCGTCAGTGCTGTCTGAAGCAGTATAACTCCCTAACATGTGCAATTGTTGTGTAGTTGAAACAGATGCTGATATTGACAAAATTCAGCTGGAGATTCAAGCAGGATCCAGAGCAGCTTCCAAAATAATTAATGAAGTAAACGCAGAGTCGGAGGAAGAGGGTGAATCATCTCTGTATGGGGACATTCAAGCTAAACTGAAGAAGATTCTGGGCATTGACAATGTGTTCAAGGCAAGTGACTGGGTATGGCAGTGGGGAACGTTTTCCCCTAAATGAGGGCAGGAATTAGAGGTACAGTGTGGGGAGCTGGCATGGCAAAGAAAGGCTGAGGCTGCTTTGGAAGGTGCCAGTGCCCCAGGCTGAGGTATTGCTCCTATGGCGTGCATCCAGCAGGGTGGGCTGGGCTGGGCTGGGCTGGATTTCAGCTGGATGGAGTGGATCTGAGGGAATTCTGCAGTTTCTGCTGTGAGTGAGGCAGGGAGATGGAGGTGGTTTTTTTCCTTGAAAAGCTGGTGTGAGAACCCAGCTTTGTCCAACACCCACAGAAGTTTTACTTTGCAAAAGCAGGACCAGATGTATTCTCTCTTTTGCACCTCTTGGATTGTGTTTGCAGATTGCAAATAAAACACGACACCCGAAGAAACAACCTTCAAAGAAAGAAAACACTGTGCTTACAGAGCTTGGGGCAGACCCTGACACAAAACATCCCTCCAGCTCATCTTCTGCCTCCTCAGCTGCCTCCTCTTCCTCATCGTCTGCTGTTTCTCCTCGTCGTAAAGAGGCTGGCGATGAAGATGAGAATAATCAAGAAGAGCAAGCGAAAAACAAAGATGCAAGCAGCAAGAGCAGCAGCAGTGGCAGAAGCAACAGCAAGAGTAGCAGCAGTGAGAGCAGTAGCAAGAGCAGCAGCAGTGGCAAAAGCAGCAAGAGTAGCAGCAGTGACAGAAGTAGCAAGAGCAGCAGCAGCAGTAGTGACAGAAGTAGCAAGAGTAGTAGCAGTAGCAGCAGAAGCAGCAAGAGCAGCAGTAATAGTAGCGGCAGCAGTAGCAAAAGCAGTAGCAGCAGCAGCAGTAGCAAGAGCAGTAGCAGCAGTGACAGAAGTAGCAAGAGCAGCAGCAGTAGAAGCAGCAGCAAAAGCAGTAGCAGCAGCAGCAAAAGCAGTAGTAGTAGCAGTAGTAGTAGCAGCAAAAGCAGTAGCAGCAGCAAAAGCAGTAGTAGTAGCAGTAGTAGTAGCAGCAAAAGCAGCAGCAGCAGTAGTAGTAGCAGAAGCAGCAGCAGCAGGAAGTCATCAAGTCATCACAGCCATGGGCATCACTCGAGGCATGTGAATGGCAGCAGCAGCAGCAGCAGTGAGTCACTGAGCCACCACAGCCATGAGCATCATTCAGGACATCTGGAAGGTGGCAGCAGCAGCAGCAGCAGTGCATATTCCAAAATATGGGTAAATCAGCTGATGCTACTAATCACGCCCCTGGCTTTGCATGACAAGTCAGGACATTAGGAGATGACCAGTAGATTTTAGCAACATAAAATTGAAGAATTTATTCTACAAACACACCTGCAATCATTGGCACAGATGTCTGCTTCATCTCAAAAGTTTTCACAAGTTTGTTGAAAATTTTGCTACTGTCAGGAAATGGTGTTTTTGACAATTTGCTGTCCATAAACATTGCATATTTCTGTCTTAATTTTGCAGTAGAAACATTAATGCTTTATATAAATTACTTCATGTTGACAAAGGCAATGCAAAATTATGTTCTTGTGACTAAGCATACAGGACTATGTATGAATGATAATCAGTAAATTTCTTATTTAATTTCCAGTTCTTAGATTTTCATACAATTGCAGCATTTCTTTTCCTCTGAGACTTCTAATCTTCTTGTTGTTGTCATTTTCAAAGGAAGCTCATGAGATTTATCAGTACCGCTTTAAATCAGCACACAGACAAGAAGAGGTGAGTTTTTCTTTCCTCACTAAAAGAAGTATGGAATCTGTCAAGAGTCAAATGGAGATTTTAATGGCAACATGTTATCTTTGTTGAGAAAAATTACAGTACTGATAACTTTAGAACCATGGTGGTTCTTCTGAGATGGGTAAAGACAGTGAGCTGTATTCCCTTTTGTGCTGTGCACATGAAGCCACTTGTGGCTCTGCAAAGGAGCTACAAAGCCTCTTCCAAAACAATAAAACAGATTGGAGCTGCACACTTTGAAGGAACCATGAGAAGCTTGATTCACTTGGTTGGCTTTGATCACCTGGTTTCTTGGGTTGGAATCACTGAGGTACACGAGGATAGTGATGGTGACAAATGTAGAAAGATACCTTATTTTATAGTATTTTGGTTGAGCAGATTCTTACTAGGGCATGAGCCAGCCAGAGCAGTGTACTTGGCACTGGTGCTCCTCAAAAGGTAACATTTGAGCAGTGTGTGTCCACTCAGATGCTCCTTTCCATTCAGTTAGTCCATTCAGTTCATCAGGCCTGTGCAGAATTTCTGGTCTGTCACATTGAGTGAGAAGCTGATTAAATCTGACTTGCTTTGGTCCATTGTTTTTTTCATATAGGGAATTCTCATCTACATATGGTCCTTATGGACTGTGAAGAGACAGATACGTTTGGGGAAACAAGATTTTTCAGAGTTAGATCCTATATAGTAAGCAGGACAAAGCCAAGTGCCATGAGAGAGAGCATTGTTCAGGACTGCCTCGTGCAATTTCTTCATGCATTCTTTAAAGTTACCCTCTTAAGCCTGTTGTGGTTTGATTTTTTGGGGAGTTTTTTGGATTTTTTTTTTGCAGGTCCCGAAAGGAAAACTCCCAGATGACCAAATTGACAGCTCACATTCCTCTGCCAGATCCAGTCATGCCACATCTCGAGCTTCATGGGTTAGTTGCATCATTTTTAGGGGGTTTTGACAGCTTGGAATTATCTCAGAGTGGCTGTGCACTGACAGTAATTGTATATAGTAATAATTACAATAATCATGGGAAGGGAGAAATGCCAACCTCTTGAGTCTCAGGTATCAGTCAAGACGTGCACCATAGCTCCCACATGCATTTTCCCCAGCAGTGAGGACCCTTCTTTCTTTCATCACAACCCTTCCCTCATGGAAAGCCCACCCAACAGATGCCTGCAGAGACTCATTTTGTGACCTCTGCATCCTGGAGGGAGATTGATTGAGCGCTGCAGTGCCAGTGTGAGGACATTGATGGTAGCAAAAGGCATGTTCCAGAGGGGCATGGAGCACCTGGGCTCCTCACCACCAGGCAGAGGAGTGCAGGCTTGAGAACGAAGGAGAGAAGATATTGAAGGTCATGATGCACTTCAGGCTGTTCTCCAAGGGAAGGGGTTCTTGATGTTGGAGAGAATGTCCTGGGTTATATTCTGTGCTGAGTTGCTGTGCAAACACAGAACCTGACTGCTCCACAGAGCTCACAGCCCAAGTGTGAGCAGAAAGCCAGCACAGGACCCAGACAGATAAACAAGAGGAGATGAGTGGGGATGTTTCTGCTGTGGCAATGAGTGACGCATACCACTGACAGCTGATGTTCAAACTGAACCGCTTGCTTTTATTCACAGGCTGGATACTAACAATGAGGCCCCAATCATATAGTCATTACAGTGTTTTAATTATATGACTATTTCCATGGTATCAGCTGTAGCTCAGGAAATGGCACAAATTTTGGCTCATAAAAACACAGTGCTAAAAGCCATCTGGCATGCAGAGGCACGTGCACATTAGAGACATATGCATGAGGTTTTATAGGCATGTGTATGTGTGTAATACATATGCTGGTATATATTTGTGGTTCAGTTGTTTATTTTTTCCATTTATCCATCTAGATCTTGCATCTAAAATGTTCCATGGTAACTCTTCTATAATTATATGTTTTGCATACCTTCTCCCTCTTCCTCTTAGCCCAAGTTTTTGGGAGATGTTGAAGCCCCAGTGTTAGCAGTTTTCCTGCATGGCATCCGTGATGATAAGAAGATAGGAGGCCTCCAGCTCGTGGTGTATGCTGATATTGACTCCATCAAGCCTAGGATGCAGGTATTTGTGTCCAACCTCACAGATTCAAGCAAGTGGAAGCTCTGTGCTGATGCTTCAGTCCACAATGCTCACAAGGCAAAGGTAAGGCTCAAAACTGGCTTGTACAGCTCTGTATGCATCACAGGAATGCTCCAGGCACTAAAAAAGGAACCATTGTCCCTCCATCACAGGCCTACCTGAAATGGGGACGTAATTGCCAGGACTACAAGGTTTCATCTGAGCTGGTAACTGGGCAGTTTGCTGCCCACCCTGCTGTACAAGTGAAACTGGAGTGGCCTAAAGTTCCTTCCAGCATCAGATCCGTGGCAGAATGGTGAGAATTGAGTCTGCCGTGACACTTGTTAACAATGCTGGTCAACTGGGAAAAATCAGCATCTGCACACAAGGTTCTAGTGGCTTAAGTGCTGACTGATACTTTATTCTCTGATCTGTCCAAGTACTGCCTTTGGACATAAAAGCTGAGTGGGATTACATCTCATTTTAACGTACAGTAACTCTTGATATTTGCCATAATTACTGAAAACTGAGGAACAGATCCTTCCTTTCACTGAACACTTGATCAGCAGAGCAGAGAGTGGGTGTGAGGACATAACCAGGGATCCTGCAGACTATTATGCTGCTTACACACAGGTGTGAGACAATCTAGCTGGGATGTGTGCAGCCTTTTTTTTTCTCCATCTCACTAAATCTTTCTGATTTGAACTTTTGAAGGTTTTACAAGTTCGTCCCTGGGGCTGCATTTATGCTGGGATTCTCTGAAAAAGAGGACAAGAATCCTTCTCGACAAGCCAGGGTGATCGTGGCTCTAACTTCTCCAAGGACTTGTGATGTTGTTATCAAGCTTCCTGATGTAATTATGAAATATTTTTATCACTCTTCTATCTTATTCCTAGTAGAAAAATGTAACTGTTTAATTACAGTGGGTCAATTCTGAGAAAGAAAAATTAAGTTAGCATCAGCTTGGGTGCAAATGATGAAAATTGCTTTTATATATTTCGATCATTATATTTCATAGATGTCCATATAGTGATTCTTTTTATGGAGAGAGACGTGGGTACTCATAATGACATGAGTTTCCATCTGTAGTATCTCCCTAAGTGTTCACCTCCTCAGCTTTAAAAGGGAGCAATTCATTCTCTCCCAAACAATACCTGAATGACTTCTCTCACACCATGAGAGAAAACTGAGCAAAAGCAAAAACCTCATGGACAACGAGTCAGATGATTTATGCTCATGTAAATTCTTTGTAATGAAAGTAGAATAGGAAAAAAATCCTAGCTGTTTGCTGGCATGGGTACATTTTGAATGTGCTTTTGAATTCCTTTTCAGATTACCCTCTATGAAAAAGCCATGAGGCTTCCCCTGTCACTCCCTGTAGGGCCAAGGACATCAACGTCAGAGCTGCAGCCCCCCAGCTGGAATGTCTTTGCTAAAGCCCCTTCTGCAGTGCTCGAGAATTTGAAAGGTCAGATCTAACTGGGTTCAGAAGCATGACAACTTCAGTTTCACAATTCATTTGGGCACCTTGTAAATTTTTCTGGCATTGTTTATCTGAGTTAATTAGGAAATATTCTGTAATAATGTGAGGATGGTTCAACTGAGATAAAATACTGTGCATGTAGAACAGAAATCATCAGCATTTCAGGGATCAAGATACCAATTATCCAAATTGATAAGATTTTAAATTTCTGTCAATTATTTTTCTGTTAGATAGAAGAACACATTTTATATGCCTTTATGGGTGCTTACTAGCCAAAAGTCCCTGTGAACCATATGAAAATATCACATAATGAAACAAATACAAAGCTAAAATACTATGGCACTAAAAACAAACCACACAATTTAGTGGCTTTCTCTCATGGAAAACAAAAATAACACTTTTTTTTTTTTTTTTTTTTTAACCAGCTCAATGTTCAGTTTCCTACAACAAGGTCTCAACTTTCAATGAAGTTCGGTTTAACTACACAATGCCAGCAGACTGCTACCACATCTTGGCTCAGGACTGCAGCTCTGACCTGAAGTTCCTGGTGATGATGAAGAATGGAGATGAATCTGTGAACTTGAAAGTGATCAACATCAAGATTGGCAATCAGTAAGTAACTTCTGCCAGATGCTGGGAGCATGAGGGACCTCCCTGCCCACATCTAGCATGAGAGGAGCTCCAATCTGAGCTTTCCTGCAACGGCCAGCAGCCCATGGAGTTTCAGCACTCCCCTTATTTATTTTCCATGCATATTGAACATGACGCTGATTCTCTTATCCAGCATCTTGGGTGACAAGAGTACCCCTGCTGTAATTCAAGCATTTGAAATGAGCTTGTGCTCTGAGCAGTGATGTTGAGTGAGCAGGAAGCACTGTGAGTGTGTGAGGGTGGCACAGGCAGGGTGTGAGCACTCTTGTCCTTGCAGTGAGGTCGACATGCGCCCTGCCGACGGACGCGTGCAGCTGCTGGTGGATGGGGCTGAGAGCCCAGCCAACGTGTCCTTGACATCTGCTGGTGAGTGGTGCAGCACGGGCTGCTCAGTGGTCACATGTGCTTTGGGAGAAAGGAGGAAAGAGACGGAATCTGTGAAGGAGATTTGATCAGTTTGTATTCAATCCGTGTTTCTTTTGTTTTAAGGAAATATTTAAGAATATGTACTTTACTCATTTGCAGAGGGACACTTAGAAAGATTGGTTAGAGTGTGAAGCTCTTGAAGTAGCCTAAATAAGCAAGATATAATTAGCAGGAAGATCCCACCTTTTTGTACAACATTGCAGGTCCTGTTGTAGTTCCAAATTTGAGAAGGGTTTTGGCTATGCTATCAAATTTTGCTTGATTAAAAAAGTAGAGCTTTTCTAAAATCCACTACACGTGACTTGATTGATATTGATGTTTTTCCTGATTTGATTTGTAGGTATAAATTTGGCTTGCATTCTGCCAGGGATAGGTATGGAGAGCTGGTGAAACAGCCTGCTTGATTCTCCCAAAATAAGAATAGTTTGTTTCTGTGAAAAGTACAGGAGGACCTTGTTTCTTCCTGTGTAGTCAGGGGCTATATACAGTGTGGGTATTCTGACTGAAGAGCTGTAATATATGAATTGGGCTAAATCTTGCTGAAATTGGGTTAGCATGTACCAGTGCTGAGCTCTGTCCTATTTGTTATGTACTTGGGAAGTGATAACTGTGCCAGAAATGGCTCCAGTGGCAGTCAAGGTGTTCCTCATATTTCCATATTCCAATGCAGTGCACTTGGGGCCTTGTTGATCTGCACAACTACAGAGCTACTACAGACAGCTCAGTAATAATTTATAGATATAAATGTGATTATGTTAATAACCCCAAAAAACTTAATAAGTCTGTGACCATTAACATTCTCTTCCATCCTTTTGCAAGCACCCATTTTCTATATTTGCCCATTTCTACATTGCTTTCTTTTATATTTGTGTTTCTTGAATAGGGTAAGTGTGGAATTTTGAAGAAAAGAACATTTTAGAAACATGACAGTTGCTTTTTTTCTCTCCTGAAGAAGCGAAGTTTGGTCTGGTTTTGTTTTGTTTTTTCTTCTAGGTGCTTCTCTGTGGATCCACAGTGAAAATCAAGGGCTTGCACTCCTCGCCCCAGCCTATGGCATTGACAAACTGTACTTTGATGGATACACATTCAGGGTATCGTTCTCCCTCTTCATAAGATTAAGAAATTTCCATAGAATTCCCTTAAATCTGTGTGTATGGGGGCAAGGGTGTACAGTGGCAAAGGCAAGTGTGTGCAGGCACAAAAAACCCCAAAGGGCAGATGATGCTACAGGATTGCACAGTCCTGCTCTTTATTTCTGGGTGTGAGAAATAAGAACCTTTGATGAACACAAGTATTCTGTTCTTGCAGTACAGACGTGTGTTGGGAAGTGGGTCTGTGAGTGTACACACACTGAGTCAGCAGTGCCTTTGCAAGAAAAATTAGTTTTCAGCTCCTGACGCTGTTCTTGCAGCTGTATAATTCTTCAAAACAGCAAAAATGCAGCCATTCTTCCTAGATAAATGAGTGGTTTAAAGTGTGCACAGAAGTTAACATGAAGCTGGAACGTAAGGGGTTGGTAAACAGTTTCATGTCTGTCTCTTGTACCATCAAAATAACAACCAGAAAAAAGCTTCAGCATATTAATAATAGTCTACAGCATGAATAACTCAACATCCTAGACTGGCACAGTGGGTTATGAAGGCTGTATCAGTTACAGATTCTGCAGCCCCACAGGAGTTTGGCATCTGACTGTCAGACCCTTTTAAATTCTTATCAAAGAGATTTTAAATGTTTGTGCATTAACTTGCACTGGAAGGGACCTGCATAGCAAAAATGTGCTCCACAGGTATTACATTTTTTTAACTTGAAATCTCTCCTCTTCTTTTTCCTCCAAGATCCAAGTTGCTCTATGGATGGCAGGGAAAATGTGTGGACTGTGTGGAAAATACGATGCAGAATGCGAACAGGAATATCGGATGCCCAATGGATATGTAGCTAAAGATGCAGTGAGCTTTGGGCATTCTTGGATTTTGGAAGAAAGACCTTGTAGAGGAGGTATGCAAGCTCTAATAAATTTAATATAATATTACTGCAGTTGTTCAGGAATAGTGGGTTCTGTTCAGAAAATTTAAAATCCATATATATTTTGGGAGGAAAAAGCATATTAGGAGATTCATTATTAAGGTGATATATTAAGTTTTAAAATTACTTGCAAGTTGAGAAAGAAATAAGAAATCACAGGTTAAACAAGTCAAAATATACAACTTAGTTAAGTTCAAAAAATAATATGAATCAAAATCTTTATTTCAGTTTTGAAGTATTTTAAATGAGGATCAGAAAGAGGATAAGCTTCACACACAATGCTTTTATTTAAGCACAATTCCATTTTCTGGACATCAATTTTCAGCAATTAGTCCATCAAAAATCAGATGGGGATTAGTAGTTATTACCAGGGCTGACCACCTGGTTTTTGAACCAGTGCAACCTGTCAGACAAAGCATTCATGTTTGGTATGTACAAAGTAGATGAGCAGTCCAGGGATTTAATTACATGGTTGAAATTAAAAAGCTGCATTTTAAGTCTTTCATAGATTAGGATCTTTTGGTGTGCAGCTCTCACTGAGGTTATGATGCAACCTCACACCACAGTGCTTGAGGAGAGCAGGCACGTTGCATCTGCAGAGACTTGTCCTGTGGGAAGAACATCCTCAGTCCCTGCAGATGGCTTGTGCATGTCTAGCTCAGCATTAGCTGTTACCCTTCCATGTTTTTGTCACAAATTCTGGACAACAAACTTGCTTTAGATGGATATGGAGTCCACACGCACATCCACAAAAATATTCCTGTGGCTGGTGGTGAGCACATTCTGCTTCCATTTAACATATGGTGGAAGCTGCTGAAATTTGAAGACATAAAGCTTATATCTAGGAATAAATTGTGGTCTGTTTAGCTTCTCACATGTAACTGCTTGTCCTGGGAATCCAAAATGAGATCAATATTCCTTGTTGGCAGCAATGACTGTTGCTCTCTCTCTGACTAGTTCTGTGTCTGAATGACATCGTATTTGGTCAGAAATCTCCTCTTTAGTTCCACTGCTGAATATTCAACATTTTAAAATGTGGTTTGACAGCTATTCAGTAAAGAAAGTTATTGATCACAGTTTTGATGTATGTAGTAATGGAGTGAGGAATAGAATGAGGTTTGAGGCAGCTAGGGCTAGTACGCCTCCTAGTTTGTTCGGAATGGATCGATGGATTTTGGAAGGATTTTCAGTTTACCTTGAAAAATGTTTATTAGAAAGTACTGTGTTTCTATATCCTGATCTAGAAGCAGACCAGTTGCATTTGAAATTAGCTTTCCAGGGCTCCATATCCAACAAGCTGATTTGAAAGATTGATCAGCCAGTAAAGCTTCTTCATTTATCACCAAAGCACAGTTTTCACAGAGGGGAGTTTGCAGACGGGCGGTGTGGGCAGACGGGTCCTTTGGGGGGGGTCTGGAGCTGTGTCCCGTTGTCACAAGGCTGTCCCCGCCCGTTGCAGCCTGCAAGCTGCGGCACGCCTTCGTGAAGCTGGAGCGGGCGGTGCAGCTGGCCGGGGTCGAGTCGCGCTGCCTCTCCACGGAGCCCGTGCTGCGCTGCAACAAGGGCTGCGCCCCCACCCGCACCGCCCCGGTCACCGTGGGCTTCCACTGCGTCCCGGCAGGTAAGGCAACACCCGTCCCGCTGCCCAGGAGCTGGGCAGGAGCAGCAATACATTGTCACTTAGTTGTTCCACTTGAAAAACATCAATGCGGCACGGCCGTAGGTAGGCATTGACTGAAGCCCTTTTGACTGAAGCCCTATTGACTGAAGCCCTTTCCCTGTTTTGTTAATAGGCAAACATTCCTTCAGTGAGGGAGATGGTTCTCTGTCGTACATTTAATGGTTTTCATTGTGCTGGGATGTAAAATCTAAACTGAATTCTCCTTCGTGGTGCTTAGGGCTGGCAAAGTAAGGGCAGCACAACAGCGCAGTCAGCCCTGGGATTCGGCTGAAAAGCTGTGTGCAGGCTGAGCCATGGAGGAACAAGCACAGCACCCCAAAATGGGGATCCTTGCCTTACATTTTTTATAAATCACTGCCTTTGGGTGTGATCCTACTTCACTGAGCTGATTTAAGTACTAGAAGAGCAGGTGTGGACAGGATTGTACTAGAAGGGCAGGTGTGCATACAGGTCCAGTGATATAGGAGGATTTATTTTCTATACATGTATTGTAGATTATAAGACACTAGATAAAATAGATATAGATTATATAGAGAATAGAGTTGTATCTGTTTTCCAAGTTTTTTTTCTTAAAGATTGTAATACCCTTTCCTAAGTGTATCATTAATAAAATTCTTCATGGAAGTAGTAGCTTTCAATGTAGAATTGACTTATTAATGAAGTGGATTTCCTGGAACATCTCTGTGTGACTTAGACAAATATGAATATGTAAATCAGTGAGGAACAGCCAAGCCTGCTGTAATTAATAACTAGTGCATGGTAAATGCTGTAGCTTGCAGAACTACTTGTCAAGTAAACTGTTTAATTTTCATTTCTTGTTCCCCATCAGATTCAGCCACCAGCCTGACAGACAAGCAGATGAAGTTTGACCAGAAGTCAGAGGATATGAAGGACACTGTTGATGCACACATAGCATGTACTTGTGAGAATGAAAACTGCATATGAAGCTGTACCTGTGCAGCATAGGAGAAAACAGAAACACTTTCATATTTTTATTGTGTAGTGTAAAAAACCTTGTCTTAAGGAATAATAGATACTAAATTAAGTACTTAAGGATCTTGTATGGGGAATCTTTCCAAGTAATTTAAAGTATTAAACTTTATTATTGTAGAAACTGTTATGATTGCCCATAAATATCTGATTTCATAATAAATCCATGCATGGAAAAAATTGTGAAGGTTTCCTTATTTCACTGGTGGTGGAAAGAGGTCTGCATAGGTTCTCCTTATCCCCCATTTTGTAGACTTCTTGAGTTCTGTGCACCGGGGTTCTGTTCAGGGCCACTGGGAATTGGGTCAGCAGGACCTGATCACCTTGGTGTGATGCTGCACCTCTGCAGCAGCCACGCAGCTGTGGGGCTTGGCCAGAGCTCTGGGATGGGCCAGTGCTGCTGCAGGGAGCAGCAGGCTCAGGGAATAAACCTGAATCTCGTGTCCCTGGGCAGGGCTGCTCTGAGGGAGCCAGGAACACGTTAAGTTTCTGGTGTGCCACGTGCAGAAGCTACGGTGAATTGGTGTCCTGGAGCAGGACAGGGTGGGGCACACCAAGAATCATCAAGCACATCAAGCACAGCACCTGCCAAAGGCTCTGAACTGAGCCAGACCTCTGCACTCAGGGGGAGATGCCCCAACCTCTGTGCCCAGCAAGAGTCGTGGCTGCAGCCCCCCCCAGGTGGGCTCTGCCCCAGGTCAGTGTGGGCATGGCCAGGGACGAGCTCATCTGCCCTGAGCAGTGCAGCCAAAGGATCCCAGCTGACCTGGAGGGTGTTTTCTGCTTGCCTTGAGGCTCTGTTTGCAGGCTGGCTATGCACACTGGGTGAATGGGATTTTGAGAACACTTGAGAACATTCTGTAAAAATTGTGTTGTTTTGCTCTCCCCAGCAGCTTTTGCACCTTCAATGGATGCACATACCTGAGTTTTCTCATTTGGGTATCAGTTTTATAGTTCAGAAAGGTACAGTCCTTAGTACCAAAAGAAATCTGTTTGAAAGGTCTAAATATACCATTCTATGCAGTTTAGATGCTGCCATGGTAACCTGCACTGCAGAATGCTGGGGAGCTGGCAGCAGCAGCAAAGCCATGAGCTGGTGGTTTGCTGCGTGCCTGGAACTCACACAGGGCGGTGATGGAAAGCACAGATTTCCAGGTAACCTCAGGCTGAATCCAGCAGAATCCAGGGCTTTATGTGGCCCCTGTGGGCAATGCTGGCACAAACTTCCAGCTCCAGTTGGGGCAGCCCGTGAGGCTCTTCTCTTCCCAACGTGCCAAGGCTGGAGCAGAGTTTTGGGGGAATTGTTTTCCAGCAGCCTCAGCATGCAGGTGTGCTGAACCCCAGCAGCACTGCCCTGGCAGGAGAGCCTGGGTGAGCATCAGCCAGGGCAGGCAGAGCCCCTGTGGGACTGCAGGCCAGGTGGGTGTAGGTGTCCATCTCATGAGAGCCTGTGGAGAGCCCTCAGCAGCCTCTGCTCCTCTCTCCACTGCCACAGCTCGAGGGAAATGGGCTCAGCCAAACTGTTTGTCACCCTCACAATTTTCTTAGTTTGGGGATTTTTTTTTCTCTCTTCTTTTTAATTCAGGTCATATCCTTCTGAGAAATACTAGTGCAAAAGGGCTGTGAATATATGGGGGCAAAGACTGGGATTTGAAATTGTTATTGAGGTACTGAAGAGGTGACCCAGAAAAGGAGAGGTTTCAGTTTCATAGAGAAGTCACTAGAGACAAAGCCCTTGCCAGCGGGTTTAGGTGACCCTTGAAGCAGAAGAACAGATGTCCCTGTGGCAGCAGCATGGCTGGGATGACCAGGGATGCAGCATCTGCTGCCCAGAGGGAGGGATGGGGACAAAATTCTGCAGTGCTGGTGATTCTGGGGAGACCCTGCCCTTGCAGCTGGGTGCAGCCTGTACAGCTGCCAGTGAGGACCTTTATTGAATGCTGTTTGACCATTATTTTGAGAAGTCACTGTTAGAGTGTGATGTTGCAGTGATATAATGTTATAATTTTGAGAATACAAGCATTGTTGCATTTAATATTGCCATCACAGCAGCTTTCTACTTGTACTGCCACTGACCTCAAGTCCTTGCTTCTTGCAAGATGTTTTTTTTTTTTTTAAAACCCAAACCTGTGCAGCTGCTATAGCTATGCCATAATGGCTTTTGAGCCTTGAGTACCAGTGGCCAGTAGCTGTATACTCAAACCCTTAAGTACATTTACCAAATCTCCAAAGACATGACAAAACTCTCCAGTGGATAGCTTGGCTTTCTATCATGTGCTACCAGTTTTACAAGGGAAGGGGTTAAAAAAAACAGGACCTGAATACAGAGTCAGTAAAAACACGGTGAGGGATTTGTCATGCTTCAAATTTCTTTGTTTTTTTTTCCCTACAGATGTGGTCTTTGATCTAGGAAGAAAATCCACTGTTTGTCAGACATTATAAATTATGTCCCAAAGGCTAATTATAAAACCCCATTAGCTAAAGAACATTACAAAAACTAAGCTGTCTTGGAGAGGAGCCGCTGGTCTGTGGATGAGAAAATGAATCCAGTCCCTCCCCACAGAGAGGTGGGCTGCAGCGGCTTTGTTCCCACCCAGAGAGGAGAAGGGTGGTGGGGAAACAGTGGCCACACGGTGCCAAGGTGAACCCCCCAGCCCTGGGCTGCCTCAGCCCTCCCTGTGCTGATTCCTGATGGAGCACTCCATGACCTGACTGCAGGGAACTGGTGGGCTTGGGAACAGAGCCAAACCTGGAGCCCAGAGCAGCCTGAGAGATCTGTGGGTTTCCCTACACAGGGAAAATGCCTTCTGATGAGAGAAGGGGGCTCCACCATGGGCTGAAGATGTTCTCTTGTTGTGGGATGTGAAGAGTTTGGGTGGCCTGCACGTTGTCCACCTTTGTTAAGCCAAGAGGTCTGATCTGTAACACCTGTCAGCCTCTCTCTGTCCCCCTTGCCAGGCAGCCCCCACCAACACCTCTCTGTGCCTAAACACACCAGTGGAAGGGCTGGCACATCAGCCCTGGAAGAGAAGGCAGGAGAGGGAAGCGTGGACATCAGCAGCATTTAGCCATGGCCCTCGTGACAATGACAGCAGGTTTGTGTCACTGGGTGAAGTCCCTGCCCCAGAGAGCAGCTCTGTGCTGACAGCCTGTCCCACCCACAGCAGGGCAGGGGTGGGCACGGTGTCACAGGAGAGCTGGCCAGGGTTTGCACAATCCTGCTGGGGCACTATCACTTAGATAAGCTGTGTGTCTTATGGTCAGGTCAGGACAACCCAGACAGAGTCAGCACAGACTGCAATAGCACCAGGTGCTCTCAGGGAGTAAGGATAATTAGTAGTTTTGTTTACATAATAAAAATTTTGGCTTTAACTATGTTTTAATACTTCTAGGTAGTTGTTTCTAAAGGTACTTTCAAGACATTCAGTTGGTGAAGTGAGAACAACAGAACTTGTGATGGTTTTGGTTCAGCAAAAATATCCATTTCCCTGACCCCAACCCCCTCTCCCTCAAAGGGTTTGTTGGGTGGTTGATAAGAAGTTGATAATTCAACAAAATTCACTGTGCCTGTTAATAATTCTTCTATAAAAGCCACAGGTTTCCCCTGTGTGCTTCAGTCACTTTTAGCATGAAGGGACTCATCCTGGCCCTGGTGCTGGCCCTCGCAGGTAAGTAGAAGCTTTACCATCACTGCCGAGCTGTGACAGCCACTGTGATCCTGAGCAAATTGCATCTCCTTGGGGCTTTTCAGGGATATTTACAACTTCATTTGCTGAAGCCCTTTAACAGTTTCAGCTGTAAACTGTTAGATTTCTGTGCTAAGCTCAGCAGCAGAGAAAAGCCAAGCAAGCAGCAGCTAGTGAGCAGGGCTGGTATGGGCTTGGTGTCCTGGGGGTGTGGGGTGAGCCCCATTTCTGGTGGTTTGCCAACCATTAGCACGCTGACTTAATGAATAATGCATTAAAGGATCTACAGAAAAGTTTTTTTTTCATTAACACTTCTCTTTCCTTCCTCACAGAGGGCCAGAAGCAGGACCTTGGTAAGTGGCTCCCTGCCATGCAGCAGCTCCCTCGCTGCCTTCCCTCATAGCCTTGCCTTGCCCGCTGCTCACCCCTGCTTTGTGGCAGTGGCAGCTTCATCTTTCTTTGCTGGGCTGTTCAAGTAACATCACAACAGTCATGGAAGTGTTTGTCTTATATTTTTTCCCTGACAGAGCCTGTTTTTCACATGGGCAAGACCTACCTGTACAGCTATGAGAGCATCATTATGCATGGGTTCCCTGACAGGAGCATGGCCACGGCAGGGCTGAGGCTGGCCAGCAAGGTGGAGATCAGCCGTGTGTCCCTCAGTGAGCACCTTCTGCAGGTAAATCACCATGGCCATGGAAGCCCTCCCACCTTCCCACTGAGATCATGCAGCTAAAGATGCTTCCTTCACTCCTCCAGGCTGGCAGAACAAGTGACAAAAATATGTAGAACTCTCACAAAAGCTGTGGGCCCTACCCACTGCTGAGATGGGCCTCCAGGCCCCAGCAGTTTCCCTGAGGCAGTGAAGATTCCCCAGCAGGGACAGAGGTGTGGACATGGGCACTGAGCTCTGCACCCTGCACACCAGGTTATGGTGGGGAGAGCTGGGGGCACTGCTGAAGGGTCTGCAGCTCATCCAGAATGCTTTGGTCACTGGCAGGGACCTACAGAGAGCACCACAGGCTTGCTCACAGCCTCCTCCTTTGCAGGAAGGAGCTGGAGCTGCTTCTCTCTGCTGCCATCAGGGTCTGGGCCCCCTGGCTAAAGCTGCCTCAGGTTCACCTCCATACAAAATATGGTTGGCAGCTCTTTAAACAAATGTCCTAACATGATTTTACTAAGGCAACACTAAGATTGGGTATGAACATGAGCATTCTAGAATGAAATGTCCATGTTTTTTAACCTGGTCCATTGCCTAAAAAAGCTCAGCACTGGAATTCAGATATCACATGAGAAAGACCCAACTGTCTCCATTATCCCCCTTTTGATATTGTTACTCATCAAAAAGATTAAACCAAACAGTTTAAAATACTGGCATGGCACAAAAGACCACAGACTAGGGACTGAGAAGACAGCACATGGAGAAAAAGCTGTGGGAGCTGCCCTTAGCACTCACCTAGGAGTTTTCTCAGTCTGTAATCCTGCACATATGTAAGTGAAACAGTGAAGGAATACCTATTGTCAAACTTTGCACAGGGCTGCCGTTGCAGGCTCTGTGTAACCTCACTGGAGTTGAGACAGGAGCCTTGAGTAGGATTTAATTTGAGAAAATGTGACAAGAGGCAAGCCACCCTTACAGCATCGATTATAAATGCCTAAAATAAAACAGAGCACTGAGCCCACACCTTTTCCCTATGCAGGAACATGTACTTTAATGCACGAGGGTGGGAGGTGTGTGTGTGAGGGACTGGATGGGTCTGTGCTTGCAGGCACACACTTCCACTAGGTAGCAGTCAAGGACTTGAGCACAGGCTTTACAGCCAGAGGAGCTCAAGGGGTGTCAGCCACTTCCAAAGGTGTGAGCTCTGCTCCCTCATCAGCTCTGCTGTGCCTTTGGTGCTCGGGGACGTGCTGGACCTGGAGCAGCAGCCAGAACAGTCCCTGTGTGCTCAGGCAGGCAGCTTGGGCAGTAATGGCTTGGCTGCCTTGCAGACTGAAGGGAGATGTCACTTGTCATCTGTGGGAAAGGAGTGAGTATCCTGCTTGTACTGATTGTTGGTAGCTGGTGTTTCACTCAGTCTACAAACTTAATCAGACTTGCTGAACTTTTGAATTCTGCTCACATAATCTTATTTTTCTGGCAGAAATCCTTCATGGAAGTTTGCATTTCCTAGGCTGAGCACAGGAGTCCAAACTGGAAATTGTTTCCTGCAATGTTAGACAAGTGACTTTTGTCTTGCCATGGAAGAGGAGTGTCCAGTTTCTGTATGATAGACTATTTCAATCTGATGGTGAAAAATATGGTTGTTCTCCTATTTTTGTTCACAGATTCGATCTCCAAAGCTGGAGGAACACAATGGCTTCTGGCCCACTGACTCCTTCACTCCGTCTTCGAGGCTCTCAGAAACCATTGCTGCCTGTCTCAGCCAGCCCTTTAAGTTTGAATACACTGAAGGAAGGGTTGGGAGTATTTTTGCCCCTGAGGACTGTCCTGTTCTGTGCACTAACCTAGCGAGAGGGGTTCTGAACATGCTGCAGATAACCATCAAAAAGACACAAAATGTGTATGAGCTACAGGAGGTTTGTTTTTTCCATTCTGATTTTACTTTTAGTCTAATTTCAAATTAAAGAGTAAGTTATACTTCCCAGACCATTTTCTTTGACCTTTTTATTGCTGTTTCAAGTGGGCATTCACTGTGTTTAACCCACACTTGCAGGCTGGGATTGAAGGCATCTGTCAAACCAGATACGTTATCCAGGACGACAGCACGAATAAACGTGCCACAGTTTCCAAAAGCAAGGACCTGACAGACTGCCAGGACAAAGCAGTGAGGAACCTGGGGATGGCCTACGTGCGGCCCTGCCCCACCTGCACCCTGGTACGAGGGCAGGAGCCACCCCTGCACTGCTGCTCGTGGGGCTTTGGCTCCTCTGGGCTCACCAGCCCACTCCTATTTCTGAGTGGTCTCTTTGCACTTCTAGAAAGCCAGAAACATTAAGGGCACGGTGACATCCACCTACAAGATCAGGTATGACGACAGCGGGGCATCGTTGACGTCCGCTATGTCGGACCAGGTGTACCAGATCTCTCCTTTCAATGAACCCAACGGGGCAGCAGTCGTGGAGGTGAGGTAGGCACTGTGCGTGTCCTTACATTATCACAGCCAGGAGGAGATGCTTAAAACTGATTATATATTTGCTGTTGATTTGTGAGAGAACAAGAAGTGTCTGGCCTGTGGCTGCCAAGGGCCAAAACACTGTACAGCTCCTGGGATGCCCAGCCCAGGATGCCCGGGGTGTTTCAGCTGGCCTGTGCTCTACTGTTTAGGCCACCCAAAACATCTGTCCAACCTCTCAGAGACTTTAACAAGCTCTCACAAAAGCTTTTGCAGTCTATGGCTTTTCCAGATAATCCTGAGCTATGGATGAACAGGGAAGTGCCCCTCCATTTGCAGTCCTGCTGGGTAGCCCTCAGTCTGCTCCAACGCTGTGCAAGCCCTTCATGCACAGTGTGCTTGCTGTCTACTGATGCATTTCCCTCTTTCCCTTGAAGACAAGAGCTATCCCTGGTCGGCACTAAAAGGCCTCCTCTCAGTGAACCAACAGTTCAGCTGCATAAACAGGGGAGTCTTCGTTACCATTTCTCAGGAGAGCTACTCCAGATGCCAATTCCTCTATTAAGGATAAAAAATCCAGATTTACAGGTATTAGAGGCTTACTTTCATCCACTTTCACTATTTATAAGATTAACAGGTCATCACATAATTACTTTAGACATGAATATTTCCAGCTGTCTGTTTTTCCCCCAGCTAACAGAGACGCTGCGGCAATTAGTTGAGAATAATGAGAAAGGAGCCACCAAAGAAGCTATAGCCAAGTTCTTACAAGTGATACAGCTTTTTCGTGTAGCAACCCTTGATCAAATCGAGTCTTTGTGGCTGCAGTTTGTCAAGGAACTCCCCTACAGGTAACTATGGCCTTCAGCCCGGGATTCTGACCAGAGGCACACTGGGCAGTGAGGTGATGAGTGCTCCTTTCCCTGGCAGGCCCTGGTTCCTGAGTGCCATCTGTGCTGCTGGAGCCACTGACACATTCAGATTCCTGAAGCAAAAAATCCATGACAAGAAGCTGAACATCTGGGAAGAAGCAGTGACTCTCCCTCTCGCCTTCCATTTTGTTACGCCAAACATAAAGACCCTGGAAATTGCCTCAGTGAGTACAGATCATTCGTCCTTTTGTTTTCCCTCTCACTCCTTTTTAAAGGTCAATTCATAGGATTATAAGTGAAAGATACAACACATTTCCATCTAAACTTATAAAATGCAATGTAGTAACAAAAATGGGAAATGCTTCAGAAAATGTTCCCAAACACTTGTTTCCAAAAGTTTGTAATTATATTTTATATTAAACACCACAAACTATAAAAAAACTACTGTTGATTCTTTTTGCCAAATCAGAAGTTAAAAAGAAAAAAGACAAACTCAAGAAAATAATATGTAATCAGTATCTAAAGAGCATACAGCATAACTGGGGCAAATCTACTTAATTTTCTTGTAGCTGAATGTCTAGCATTCAATTTAATTCCTGAAATTATTTAGAAACAGCACAAATCAATTTTATCTATTTCTCACATCCATTTATTGATAAATACAGCTCTAATTACTAGAAACAGTAAAAAATGATACTTCTCCCTTCTGCAGAGTTTTTTGACCTGTCCCCAAATCCAGAAAGTACTGATGCATAGGATAATTGTCTACCTAGGATATGGTAGCATGGTGAATAAATACTGTGCTCACGCTTTACTGTGTCCAAATGAACTTCTTCAGGTATGTGACTCTCATTTCTTACTCATAAAAGGTGAAAAATTTTTAAAAGTGCCTTTAATTTAGCTCTCACAATGCTGACAATTAGGTAACTCACTATTTGCATGCCTCACTCAGCAATGCAAAGGCAGAATGAAACACTGAGCTGATGCCTTTGAGAGAACAGGCTGGAATAGTTCAGAATTTCAAATGTAATACTAGAAGCCCATTGTGATAATGGATCCTGTAACCAGCCTGAAACTGAGTTAAGTTGTGACAAAACTCGGATTAAAGCAAAATAATCATGATTCTATGATTCCACTTTGACATTAGGTAGAATATACTTAAAAAGACAGTGAAGTGTGAATATAAGCAAAGCTCTAGGTATGTCATAGGTTAGGGCTTCCAAGGAAGCCCTGCTACACAATTGCAGAAATATTCAGGACATTGTTCTTGGACCGTGCAGTCCCAGCTCCTTGCTCAGCAGGATCACAGCACTGAGAAGGCCTTGCTGTGTTTGACATGTGTTTCAGTCTTCCAAAATAAAGTGAAATAAAGCCACGCCACCTGAATTGTAATTCTGCTTCTCAGAACAGCAGAACTGTTCAAGTAAACTTGAAATTATTGTAGAAGTGAAAAATGCAAGTGCAATTTGGCAGGGCTGGCAGAGGTGGCCCTGGGAACAACTGAGCTTGGCATGAGCTCAGCACTGCCTTTGGACTTGCAAAAGGCTCTTTGGTGCAGGCACCCACCTGGGATTGTCTCCTACACTCAGGCTCAGGCACAATTCAAAATCAACTACAACACCGTGCAAGGAGAAAACCAAGTTTATTTGTATGGTCCATGTTTAGCATCCTGAAAAGGATGGGATTTTCCTGGGAGAAAAGCCTGAAGAGCTCAGTTCTGGGATTTGCAGCAGTAATTGTTCTGCTTGCTATGGAAAGCACATTTTATGCACTACTACAAGATCATTGACCATTACCTGGTGAGGTTAACAGTGTCTGCTTCATTTTCAGCCACTCCATGACCTTGCTACTGAAGCCACCAGCAGAGGTGATGCCAAAGACATGTCCTTGGCCCTGAAAGCCATGGGCAATGCAGGAGAGCCAGCCAGTATCAAACGCATCCTGAAGTTTTTGCCAACGTTTTCTGCAGCTGCAGCTTCATTACCAAACAGAATTCATGTTGATGCTGTTTTGGCTTTAAGGAAAATTGCAAGAAAAGACCCTGCAAAAGTAACTGCAATTATTATTTAAACAAACATCTTAAAGGGTATGGATTGGGTTTGCTTAGTGATTCAGGAATAACCAAGCCATCAGGTAACGTTAGCAACTCTGGACGGGCTTCTCAGTTACTGGTCTTCCTCCTGCCCATGCTGTAAACTCCTGACATCATCCCATCCTTGCTGATATCCTGGGAAAGAGTGCTTTAGTCCCTGTAATGCTCATCCTAATGGCTGTTTCTCCCAGCCCTGCTCACTGTGCACCCAGCAATATCTTCACTTTTGGTGACAGCTGCCGTGCCCACATCTCTTGTTTAGGGTTTTGTTCTCCATCCTCTGCAGAGCACATATGCACTGTTCTGGAAGCACTGCTCACAGGAAGTTATGGGCTTCTCAGAGGTTCTCTCTCCCCCCTGTAGGTAAGGGAGCTCACCCTGCAGGTGTTTATGGACAGCACGCTTGCTCCCAATGTCCGAATGGTGGCTTGTGTCGTTCTCTTCGAAACCAAGCCTGCTCTTCCAACAGTAACAGCTCTGGCCACCTCGCTGCTGACAGAGCCCAGCCTGCAAGTAGCCAGTTTTGCATATTCACACATGAAGGCTTTGGCAGCAGGCAGGATCCCACAGCTCCATAAACTGTAAGTAGAGGAAGAAGTATATTTTTAGTAGAAAACTGAGATTTTTTTTTTCCATGCAGTTTTCTAAGAATTTGGTCACAGTCGACTCTCTTCATATGATTTTAATTCTCTTACTCAGATCTGCTGCCTGCAACGTTGCCATTAAACTCCTGGGCCCCAGGCTTGACAGGCTGAGCTATCGCTACAGCAAGGTCATTCAGATCAGTGACTATTCCTGTGAGTACCAGCTGCCCTGTGCACTTCCTCAGCTTAGGTAGCCAAATGCCTCTATTGTGTTCTGTGATTTTCATCCAAAATCCAATGATAAACTGTGAATTTAGTGCACTCTTGAAATAGAAAAAGCAGAAGAACTTCCTAACATGCAAAATTTCCTGTGACTCTTCCAAATCCAAATCTCTGGTATCTGCTGGGGAAAGTGGTGCTTGCACACGGATTTAGGCCTCCTTTTTCAGTCCCTGGGGTTGTGTTGACTCTGCCCTAGAATAAAGTCCTCCTCTTGAGGTTGCAAGCTTGAGGACCTATGGGACTGAACCCTGACAGAGCCCCTTGTGATCTTGATCCCCCAGCACATAGCTGAGGTGGCTTATGTGCACCAGAACCTTGGAGACCCTAATTTCTGCTGTGCTTTATTCCTGTAACAGTTCAGTATCAGGCTGGTGCCATTTGGAGGGTCTATCTAATGAACAGTCCCAGCACCATGTTTCCATCTGACATAATCACAAAAGTAAGAGGCTATTATGCAAACACTGCAATGGATATTATCGAGGTAAGTATTGCATTAAGGCAGCCAGCTTTTGGACTGTGATGTAGTGTTTAACTCCAGTTCTGGCTGTGAGGACGGACGTGGAAGGGAAAATTTAGATAATGATTATGATTTTACTTCTTTTATTTGGGCTTCTTGACACACACATTCATCAATGAACACATCAGTATAGGCATGTAAGTCTAGGAGTGGATGAAAGCTTATGCAGCAGAACATCCATCTGCCCACCTAAAGTCACATGGGATCCAGGGTATTTTGCATAAGTACAGGGAAATTAAATTTCAGCCAGCAGCACAGCCAGGGCAGCACAAAGCTTCATGTAACAGCATGCAGGAATTCACACAGCTTCTTGAGCAAGCTTTGTAGCCTGGGCTGAGTTCTGCCCTACCCTAAAATTATCCCTGCTGACTAATTTAAGGCTGGCTGGCTCAGCACGTCCTCAGCATCTGCAGCCATAGCCTGCAGCCACCCACCAGGTACACGTCCTTATAATGCAATGGCTTAATGAAACAAGTATTTCATGTGGCCTCAGTGAGTTAATCCCAGGCACATGAGTTTTCCTGAGCTCTCTTGTACTGGGGCTGTGCTGCCTGACTCTTTCCTACAGGTGGCTTTCCGGTCACAAGGCCTCACCAAGCTCCTGAGGAAGCAGAACATTCCCTTTGCTGACTATGACACGTACAAGACCCTGAAGGAGCTGGGTAAATCGGTATGTCTGGGCACCTTTCTGACCTGTCTGCATCAGACAGCTCCTCACAGCACCGGGGTTGCATCACTCACCCACTGAGCCATCCCTTTGATGTTTCTGGAAGAAAGGAGTCCGTCATCCTGCCCAGTCATGGAAAGCTGCACTTACATTGTACTTACTCTCTCAACAGATGCCACCTTTTCGCTCAACATGTGTTAGCTCTTAATGTATAGAACAAAAGATGAGGCTGCTGCTGAGAGCCAAAATGTTTTAAAGTGTATGTTAGAACACACTAAGTGGTTGTTCTTCTATTTTGAAATTATAATTGAATAAGGTTTTTCCTTCATGACTCCTTGGGTGTCACCTACTACTTACAGCAGCAGAAATTACCTTGCCCTTACCTCATCCTTACATGGGGAAACTCTTTCTGAAATCAGCTATGCAATTAAGAAAGGCCACATTTGTTCAGACCCATAACATGCCTATTGGGTTTTTGGCTAAGGAACCACAGTTCTCATCCTTCAGATGGGATCTACTCTTTGTTAATACATTGCTTCACTTTAAATGATATTTTCTGCTCCTTCCCTTTCTCCCCATGTCTCCTAAACACCACAGTTTCTGGGATGGAAAGAACTGCCGCCAGAAGACCCCCTGGTATCTGCTTACATCAAAGTATTTGGTCAAGAGATTGCCTTTGCTGACATTGACAAAGAGGCCATTCAACAGACTATGATGGTACTGACAAGGCTGTTGACTTTTTGTCTGCAATTCTGAATAACTTCCCTTCCGTGTCTCCTCTTACCTAACCTATTTCTCTGTTTCCAGAGTCTAACTGGATCATCAGACTGGCAGCCAGTAGTGAAAAAAGTGGTGGCGGAGGTCCAGAGAGGCATTTCAGGGCGATGGACCCTGCCAGTGCTGGTGGCTGAGATGAGGCACATCGTCCCCACCGTCGCTGGGCTGCCCCTGGAGCTCGGGCTGTGCGGGGCCACAGTGGCCCAGGCTGCAGCTGATGGTGAGTGTGGGAAGCCAAACTGAGCAGGTTCCACACACAACTGTGGGTCCAATCCCTCTGCTCAAACTGAATCCTCTATAATCTTGAAAGATACCCCAGTAATGTTGAAACCTTAGTGACCATTTGCCTCCAAAGCGTTTGAGAAGTAATTAGGATATTTCACTTGAGATATATTTGTATAACTCTGGTTTGGTATTAGCAACCTTTAAATAACCATGTAAAGTATTTCAAAAAGTAAAAGCACTGCTCTTGCCTTAACTATTATGCTTACTGAAAGTATTTTTTCCCCAGAATTTATTGTTTCTCTGTTCATATAATTTTTGTCTGTCTTTTTCAGTGGATGTAAAGTTATCACCCCCAGTATCTGACAATTTTAAACCCTCACAGTTGTGGGAATCCAAGACGGATATTCATGCTGACATCAGGCCAAAGTAAATATTACATATATATTCACATACACACACAAACATTAATATTTATAGTTATAGTTATATCTGACATAGATATGTCGTGACACAGATATATGTCAGTCACATCTGACATAGATATGTATAGCTATGTGTAGCTATACAGGAATCTTACTTGTCCCAGATTTTGGACAAATCTGCTAGTCTAGAGAAAGTAACACAATCCCCCGATGCTTTACAACCCTGCAAATCCAGCAACGTGCATAGTATCCCACAAGATACTGTGCTATTCTGCCACTGCAAGAAATGCTTGCATTTGTACCTGTTCAATGACTAAAGATACTAAGATGTGAAAATACATTATCTTATGTATCAAGTTTTTTACAATTTCAGCATAGAATGGCATCATCACCTGGCATAAGCCAGAAGAATTTCAGGGAGCAAGGAGAAATGCTTCTGGATCTGCAAAAACAACAGTACTAATAATGATAATAGTAACAATGATGATAATAATTGGAGTGATAATATTATAAAAATAGGCAGAATCTGAAGCTATGAGATTCTGGAGTTAGCTTGTCCTCAAGCAATGACAATGACAATACCAGTGACAATGCAGTCAGAAGGTTCGTGTTAGCTTTGTTTTTCAGACAAACCACGTTTTCCAGTGGCATATTAGCTTTTTTCTTATCCGGTTGTGATAAATCTCTTCATCCATCTGTAGTGGGTCTTACAATAAAAGAACAGCATGAAAATGTACTTTTGCATTTCAAAGTTAAATTTTTGCATATTGATATATAATTATGCCTGGTTTTATTTCCAATTTTTCAGAGCGTATTTTCATATGATTGCAATGATGGGGATTAATACACAGTACTTTCAGAGTGGTTTTGAATATCATGCAGAGTTCAGTGCCAACACTACAATGAAATTTGATGCCAGGATAAATATGAAAGAGAAAAATTTGAAGATTGAAACCCTTCCCTGCCATCAAGAGGTTGAGCTCGCAGCTGCGAGGTACAGGAGAGCTTTTTTCATTTTGCTTGCTCTGTGTTACTGATTTTGAGTTCCCTGTTATAAAATAACAAGTATACAACTACTTGTTAAGGTCTGCCATACCTCAGCAGTCAAACAAAGCTTTGTAATGTCTTTTTTGCACCAGGAAAGATGGGTAGAGTGAAATCAGAAGGTGTTATTTGTGTGCCATTTATCACCTCCACAGGAGTGAAGTTTATGCTATTTCAAGGAACATGGAAGAGGTAGATTCTGAAAAGAAATCCCAGATTTTCCCCAAAGGAGAAATACCAAGTATCTCTGACCAGGAGTCAACAGAAGGATCATCAAAACCTGGTGGCTGGAAGGTAAGGAGGCCTCTTGCCACCTGTACTGCAGACAGGCAGAGAGCAGCGAGCTCCCCTGAAGGGCTGGGCACCCCTGACATGGGAGCTGGCCAACCAGATCACAAACACAGGAATGGTGAAATTCAACAGGGGCCTGATACTTCCCACACCAAGCCTAAAACCCAATGGGTTCATTACATGATCCTTCACAGACCACTGACTTTCTTCACTGCATGCAGGCAGGGCTGCTTCGACAGCATGTCTTCCTATTTCTTTACAGTCATGGGAAGGTGTCTGAAATTCACATCCTCTGTACAATATCTCTTTTTTAAAATTATTTTTTCCTGAATCAGACTAATGTGAAAAATATGGTTCTTGGGCAGGATATAGATTTTTCTTCACAAATCCCGAGATAACTCTTAGTGGGTTGCAGGAGCACATTCTGTCATGTGCTCTTCAGAAGTTGGCATGGTAAGGCTGCACTGGCTTCCAGCAGGAGGACCAGAAGCCTGAAAGGGATGTAGAGGGACTGCCCCTGCAAAGAGCCCTGCAGGTTCTCACTGGAAGTGTGTTCGTGAAGCACTGCCTGAGAAAGGGTGGGCAGGAGAGATGTCCTCTTCCACAGAGCATTTTGGAGGAAACCCCATTGCTTTCAGTGCCTGGATCTCTAATTCTAAGCATTGCTTCCTTCTTTAAGCAGGACTGTCAGCATTCTCTTCATTAACTGGAGGGATTATTTTAAGAGCTGGGACAATTTTATTTTTTTATGGAAAATTAATATGCCTTATTTTTGTTTAATACAGCAAAGCAGCATGCCTAATGTGATATCCAAAGGATACCAGAAAGGTCCAGAAGAGATACGTCACAACAATGCAGGAAGAAGATTTCACATACGCAGGTTCTGTAAAAAATTTGAAAGTTTGGGATGTTCTACTTGTCTCAGCCTTAAATCACAAAATTCAGCTTCCTTAAGAAATACCTATCTGCATGAATTATATGAAGAATTTGAAGCCAAAATAATTTTAAAGCCAGGTAAAATCATAAAAACAAGTTTTTCTGACAGTCACTGTAGATAATGCTCAAGCAGCAAACCCTGGAATGCTTTTGCCTTTAGTTCGTACAGATGCTGACATTGACAAAATACAGCTGGAGGTTCAAGCAGGACCCAAAGCAGCTTCAAAAATAATTGAGGTATCAAGCTCAGGATCAAAGGAAGAGGGAGAGGCAGCTCCATACGAAGACATTCAAGCTAAACTGAAGAAGATTCTAGGCATTGAAGAGGTGCTCATGGTAAGAGACTTTGAGCATCAGGGAGGGAAATATTTCCTATAATGAAGCCAAGGGTTTCCATTGTGGGAAACTGGCATGGCAAAGCAAGGATCTGGGCTGGGAGGAATTCTATTTCCTTGAAAGCCTGTGGTGAGCATCTTATCTGACAGCCAGGGAAATGTAACAGAACAAGCAATAAATTCATAATGCTTTCAACTGTTTTTGGAGGCTGCAAATAAGACACGGCGCCGCACAAAACGGATTAACCGAGAGTACAACACTGAACACACAGGCCTGTGGGCAGAGCCCAGCACACCCCACCTCTCCAGCTCATCCTCCTCCTCTGCTGCTTCCTCTGCTGATGGCAGAGAGCCTGGAGATCATCACAGGAAGGATGAGAGAAGGCAGTCTGGGCAGAAGCGTGGCAGCAGGAGCGGCAGCAGGAGCAGCAGTGGGAGCTCTGCTGGCAGCACAGCATGCAGCAGCAGCAGCAGCCAGGAGGACCACTCTGGGGACAGGCACTGCAGTGGGGACAGGGAATATTCCAACCAACAGGTAATTCACTCTGGCTGGACCCTTTATATTTCTTATAGTGACTGCTTTTGTACATCAGAAAATTGAGCTCATAGACTGTGGACAAAAGAAAGAGTAACCCTGGTTCTCTGAAGCATTTCAGATCAGAATTTTGACATTTCAGAATTTTTCACCATAAAATGCTTAAAAAATGTAATTTTCTGCCTTTTTTTTTCCATACTCAGAACTGAAATTTTTAATGCATTTTTCAAAAATTAGTTCTTTATTTTCCCTTGGATCTTACATACTATCTATTTTCACAGGCAAACCCACCTGTTTACCAGCTTTTGTTTAAGCCAGCGGATGAACAGGTACATCTACTGCATGCAGCATGTACAACTAGTCTTGCTGTCTTTCTGCAATTAGATCCTAGTTCTCTGGGAGTGAAAATATGATAAATTAATTCTGCAACACCTTCCAGTGGTAGGCACCTGCTTCAAGGTGATTCTTTCTTTTTGCAGGACACAGGAGGGGAAATCCTGAACATCAGCATCAGCTCTTCTTCCTCAGCTAGTGATGAAGATTTCTCCAGAGCCATATCTCAGGTGAATGTCTTAATCTGCAAGAAACCCAAACATTTACTTTGCATTTCCAGTTTTTGTATATTTGTAACAGATAGGAAAATTACAGTGATTTAGCATAAAAGGTATATAGAAAGAAATTGAACTGTTTCTTATTTTATAAAGGTGAGCACGTTGGATAATCACTGACTGTAATTTAATATTCATTTAATACAGGTTACTTTTTTGAATGAAACCGGAATGTATTGCTGTATATGTTGAAATTTGTCTTGATCAGCAAATAATTCACTATAAAAACCAGAACACTCTAGAAGTGCTGACCTGCTGGATCAGAAGCTGGTTTCAGGGATATTTTCCTTGTGTATCTTTCTATAAAAGTTTAGGAGTTGACTCTGCCACTCTTTTGTTCATTAGGCATTGAAACTACAAAAAAATTTACAAAAAAATTCCCATCATAGTCTTAGTTGCATTGGTCATGCCAGTGGTTTTACTATGGTAATTCTAATGCCTTCTTTGTGTCTTTGGTCTCTGTTTCCTCTCTACTCACCAAAGCCTGAATTCCTGGGAGACAGAAAGCCACCAATACTGGCTGCAGTTCTTCGTGCCATCTACAGAAACAAGCAGCCAACAGGATTTCAGCTTGTCCTGTACACTGACACACAGCCCAAGAGGTGGAGAATACAGATGTTTGGTTCAAGCATCACAGGACCAAGCAGATGGAAACTCTGTGCTGATGCTTCAGTAATTAATTACCGAAAAATATCAGTAAGTTTAAAATATCAATCGGCCCAAATTTAAATGAAACATAATGATCTTGCTATGTTTTATGTAAAAATTTATTTATTTTCCTTTACTAGGGCTCTCTTAAATGGGGTAAAAATTGCCAGGACTACCAGATTGCTACTCAGATTGCAACAGGGCAATTTGCTGCTTACCCAGCTATGCAGATGAAGCTGGAGTGGCTGAAAGTGCCTTCAATAATCCGAACTACTGCAAGATGGTGAGATTTCACTTTAGTCTTTGAAAAATATATCTCAGTGCTCCAAATAATTGCAGGTTCAGTTCTGCAATTTCCAAGCTAGAAAAAAATCCCTTCAATCAGTAGGATTTCATAAAATCAGATTACAAATGTTTGCTTTCTCTGTATTCATTCCCTCAAAGCATAATTACTGCATTTTTGTATGCAAGAAAACCACAAGGGATGATGGGATTTTACCTAATCTATTGCAGACTTGTAATTTTAAGTGCCTGAATTAGGAGATGGCTCTTGTCATGCTTCCTGATTCATGGAGGCTCAGAGCAGAAGCCTGACCGTGGGTCTCTGATGAAATCAGTCTCTTACTAATTTCCTAATGCAGACACTTGCCTCTGGCTTCTAAAGCAGGCGATACAAATACTTCTCATAAAACTTATGCACATTAAATAACAAATATTTTATGACAGTTAATGTAAGAAAACTGAAAACTGTACATTCTGGGGTCCATTCATGTGTTTCACCTTTTTAATGAAATATCTGTTGCATTCATTCATTGTATCCCTCCATGCATCTGCCTGCAATAACATATAGATAGATACACATTGAGGCCTCTTTTCTTGCATAGTGCTACTAAAATAGTCATGTACAGCAACTCGGTTAACTAAATACACTTACAACACAAGTTTTCACATTAAAGGCATACAGGTGATTTGATTTAAAGTCTCCTGAAGAAGGTAGCTTTTTACATTAGATTGAATTACCTAAAGCTGTTATCTACTCTTATTAGAGGAGATTAAACCATCCAATTGACAATACTGGAGCAAAGCCACAGAACTAACCTTTTCTTTTCTGCTCAGAGATTAAGCCATTTTATAAAGGAACATTTTCTGTATTTCTCTATTTCAGTCCCAAGCTTATTTGGAAACTCATTCATAGAGATCCTTCCATCAGCTTGTTGAAAGCCTTAGTGGGCAAAGGATCCTTGCCTAAAGTTACCACTACATGACTGACCTACTAAAGTGAAATACTAATTTAGCATATTTTTAGCATGTTAGTATTTGGTGGCTTATGTAATTGATGCCTATTTTCAAGTCTGAATGTGGTTAAAACAAATTTGCCACACTTTTCTTCTCATATTACTCTCCCATCCAGAGTCTTTTGTACCAATTTTATACCAATTAAAAAATAAAATTGCTGCCTCTCCTTCAATATACAACATCATGTATCACCAAACCCTGATGCAAAACATGCCCTGATGCCAACACATATGCATATTACTTTACGGAGGTATTTTAGTGTGAACAAATAATAATAATTTCTTTCAAAGACAATTCATTTTAATAACTTCCTTTTTTTTCCCCCAGGTTTTACTCATTTCTCCCAGGAGCTGCCTATTTGCTTGGGTTTTCCCAAAGGCAACAGCTTAGTCCCTCTCACCAGGCAACCTTGGTTATGGCTTTGACATCTCCAAGAACCTGTGATGTTGTCTTTAAGTTGCCAGAGGTAACAATTTCCATCATCTTTTATCCTGAAGCAATCAATACCTAGGAAATGGATTATTAAGGGGTTTTTAACCTGCTGATTAAAAAAAAAAAACAAAACTATAAAGAAGCTGCCTTCAGAAGACATTATATTCATGCAGTTGGTTTTAGTATGAAAATATCTTACAACATATTTGTCTTTTGCATGTATGCTTATTTCATTTGCTTACAAGCATATGAAATAAACAGGTTAGAAAATAATCATCATGATTGACAGCAAGTTAAAAAATAACTTACGAAAAAGCCCACTCCTCCCAAAATCTTAAGAAAGATGACAGGTGTTCCTGTGTTCTGGAAAAGACAGCAAAACCAGGCTGTTGAGACAGCCAAACAGCAGCACTTGATGTACAGGCAGAAAGAATGTGTGTATCTCAGGTGAGCAAACTGTTCAGCCTGAGAACAAATGTGATGTACAGGTACCCAAAAAGCTGCAAATTGGTGACTATCCAAATTCATTTCTAGCACTGCTGTTCCACTGGTTGAAGATGTGTCACACTGTACAACTCTTTCATGCTGTAGACAGAGGACTTGATTTCTTTTTCTCTCTGACAGAAATCCAGATGTTAATTTAGATTTCAGTCAGCACAGTTGTCTTGGAAAATTAGAGGAAAATGCTACCTCATCTCTATACTGTACTTTGCATTTTCATTCCCATTCATGCTTGTTTCCTGCCTGATTTTCAGCTCACAATTTACGACACAGCCATCAGTCTGCCCCTGCCAGTCCCTTCACATCCGGGCACAGCCATCTCAGCATCACCATCCTCTGGCTGGAAGGGCTTTTCCCAAGCAACACTTTCACTCATTGAAAGTCTTAAAGGTCAGCAAGTAACTATCTGCACAGCCATTGACTGACTCTGTAAATTTTGTAAACATGATTTACACTTTTGATGTAAGTTTTTTTACTTATCTATTCGCTTAAAAATCAGTTGGATGTCAGATAAAAACAAAACATCTCTATGAAAATCTGTGAAGCAGCAAAGATATAAAGAAATGGAGACATACTAGGAAGATTAAACATTCAGTTCCATGCCAAATAATACTTTCAAATACTTCCATTCCCAAATGCATCCATTTCAGCTTCACTGCAAAAATTGTTTGTGATGAAAATACAAAATGAAATCTGTGAGAGGAACATCTAAGTGACCGCTGATTTAGGGTGCTCTGCTTGATTAGCACTGTTATGTTGAAGCTGAAACAGCTCCAAAAGTGTATTCATTAATTTCAAATCCTGCACTTTGAGTTTGAAGGGATTATTGTTTTATTAATGCTGTATTAACAGCTAATCACATTATACTTACTTAGGGTAAGTTTTAAAATGAAAAGCTTTATGTAATCCTGCAATAAGGAGTCACATTTTGCATGGAATCAGTGGGATAATATCATACCATGCATATTTATAAGGTGTCCTTGTCCATAGCAAGGGGATTGGAATTAGATGATCTTTAAAGTTCCTTCTAGTCTGAGCCATTCTATGGTATTTCTTAGGTAAACACCAGAACTAATCTGTATTAACTACAATTGTTGCAAAATAGTTTCTAGTCAGGGCTGGTAGGATTTCCCACAAAATGCCATCACAGTGAAAAAGACAAAAATGTAGTATGGTATTTTTTCCTTCCCAACTTCTATTTCTAATCCTGGTTATGACTCCATAAAGGTATCTGCATTTCAGTAAACTTTCTATAGTGGTAATGGTATGTGAATTGTTATCAACCCTTGTGAAATTCTTTTGATTACAACAAAGTTAGAAAAGCCAAAATGCCACAAACTGAGAGTTGCACCAGCTGTGAGCACAATTTATCTCACACAATGCCTGAATCACAGGGGTGTTGTCCTGCTGCCTGGGGACTGGAAAAGTTTTACTTTTGAATTACTAAAAATCTAAAATTTCATCTGACAGAATTAATTCATTTCTACATCAGAACATGCAGAATCAGATGATTTTTTTTCCTTTAATTACAAAACTAGAATAAAATATCTGTCTCATATAAATTATAAAATGCTTACTTTTTACTGGTTTTTTTTCCAGGTCATTGTACAGTTTTCCAAAATAAGATCACAACTTTCAATGGTGTTGAATTTAACTATTCAATGCCTGTAAAGTGCTACCATGTCTTGGTGCAGGACTGTAGTCCAGAGCTTAAATTCCTGGTGATGGTGAAAAGACTTGAAGAGGCTGCTGACCTTATAGCAGTAAATGTTAGAGTTGCCAGCCAGTAAGTAATTGAAAACTTAATAAAAAATAGATGCCAAGCTGAATATGCTATAAATGAAGATCAGATTGGCAGGGCAGCATTAGATTCATGCAGAAAGTACCGATGTCAATGGAAAGATATCTAGGAGTGTCACTGAAATTTGGGACTTTGTCTTTTAAAAGTGCTTCTGAGATATATCTGAGGTTCATAGCAACCTCAAGGCTTTAATGCCACAAATTCTTCATTAATTTGTTAGAACTTAACCATCTCATTTCAGTACTTAGTAGTTAGGCAGACACATAAATTGTAATCATTAGTCTGGCCTTCTACACTAAGCTAATAATTAGAACAAATTAGAACCCACAGTCATTACACAGAGTTGCTGAAAAGTGGACATAGCTAAAAAGGGCATTACTTATCCCAGATTAGAGGCACTCTCTTAGGACATCTCTCAGTTGGTACATAATATTCTAATCTATTTGAAATTCATTTAAGATACACTTTGTTTCAGCCTGGAGCAATCACCCCTAAATTGTATGGGATTATGCATACTAAAATCATTGCAGGGAGTGTTCTTCAAAGCACATAAATAGACTTTGATCTGTAAGGTTTCATTACAAGTAATTGTTTATTTCTGAAAAATGTGTGCCTAACTGTGCCATAGTGTTAGAGAAACAGAGGGAATCCAGTATTCCCTGCGCCTGTTTTATGGAAGAACACAAAGAAGCTTGTTTTATAGACTGTATCTTTTGTAGATAAAGACATTCCTCATCACTGAATCATTCCTGATTGTTTCATGCAATTGTATGGATGTGCTTTTGATGTGCTTGAGCTTCATATTTCTTCTATTAGAGCAAACACTGCTCTGAAGAAAATACTACAATACACAGCCTGTTCAGGCTGTAAGAGAACTGCCCTAGGAAACCCAATCTTCCTTTGAAATGTAAAGCACCTTCCATTTATGTGAAGGTAATAGCAATTGGGTGGCTCTGCAGCAAGGCTCCCGCAGCCTGGTGTCTCCCTGCCTGTGCCATGGCCATGAGCAGCCCCCCAGAGATGGGTACAGCCAGGGGAGGGGCACTGGGAGCCCTCCTGCTGGCACACTCACCTGGGCCCCCCAGCCTTCCCCCTAAAGGGCAGATTCATGCCAGGATGATACGAGCATCCTGCAGTGATGGTTCTGCCAGAACAGCAAATTATAAGCTGAGTAGGGCAAAGGAGAAGCATTTGTTTACGCTAATTTCCTTTATTTAAAGTGAGATTGACATGTATGTTTCCAATGGACTCATCCAGTTGAAGATTAATGGTGTCCAAGCCCCAAAAGATTTTCCATACACATCTAATACTGGTAAGAGACTCATCTTTAGATTTTGTTTAATCTTTGATGAAGGAGAGGACATGATCCTGCAGACACATCACAAGATAAAAGAGTTAGGACACTAATTTGAGAAAGAGTTAGGAGACTTTAACATGCCTTCATGCAAGATTTTCTCATGGGTGGCAAGAAAGAGGAGCAAAGAATGGGATGCTGGTCCTGTACATCTTTGCACAGACCGAAAATGCAGGCCTGCAGTATGTTTTGCTGATTCCAGAGACCCACAGAATAGGCATTAGATGACCTCTGTCACAGCCACCCCTGTGAGCGGCTTCAGCTCTTCCCAGGGCAGGGAGCAGTAGTCTTCTTACTTCCCACCATCTCTTTTGGGATTCTGTAGAGTGTGCACTATGTCCCCAGGAAATTAACAAAAGGTTCAGGGTGGATCCTAAAACAGTAACTTCATTTTAGGAAAGATCACATTGCTCTTTTCTGTTGCAGCTGCAAGCATGCTGCTCAGCAGTGAAAAGAAAGGACTGACACTAAAGGCCCCAGATTATGGCATAGATAAAATATACTATGATGGGCACAGACTTGAGGTAATTTTTAAGTTACTTTCAGTGGGTTTAGTTTTAGAAGAAAAGCATTTACATGCAACTTTTCTGTATTTCCACAAAGATTCAAGTTGCTTTCTGGATGGCTGGAAAAACATGTGGCATTTGTGGAAAATATGATGCTGAGATAGAAAGAGAATATCAAACACCCAGTGGATATTTAGCTAAAGATGCTGTGAGTTTTGGTCACTCTTGGATTGTCTCAGAAGACCCCTGTACTGGAGGTACTAAGATCCCAACATATATTAATGTAATTGCCTTCATATAATTAATCAGTCAATCAATCAATCACATGAATACTTGGTTTCTATTAATTGTAGCACAGTCATCTCATTTTTTGCTAATTTTGTGATTAGTGGCCACAGACAAAATGAAGAAAAAAAATCTGTTTTTCCTGAGTTTGGTAGTTCACTGCAAGTTCTAGTTTTGTTGGGCTTTTATATCAACATCTTATGCACTGTATAGTTACCTGGAGTTTGTGTGTTCAACTTAAAACTCTCTAAGTTGATAATTTAGTATGAAAAGGAGGAAGTTTGACTGTTGACAAAAATAATTTTATGTTATTTTCAGCAGTTTCATTCTTTATTTTAATTCTGTTATTTACAGACTTTTAGTTTAGATTTAAAATATCATATCTAGCCCTGACTATCAAACTTAGAGGGCATTTGAGGTGGGAAAAACTTGGTTTAATTTCCTCAGGCTGAAGATTAACACAGTCTGAAAACTTCAGCCTGGGAATGACTGATTGTTCTTGCCATCCAGGTCCTACATAAAAACATTAATGTGTTGGTTACATTAGGGTGCACCACACATTTTGTGTGGAACACAACCCTGTGGGCATGTGTTGGCCTTTCTGTAATGTTTTCTTAGATCAAGCTTCTCTGGGGTGGCTGGATTATAGACTTAAGGACTAAGCTACTCAGCCACGGCAAAGCAGGTGTGGTGCTGCTCACAGTACAGAGAGGATATGCCTGGGAGCCACTGCTGCTCCAAAATGAAGTGCTGTCTCAGTTTCAGTAAAGTTGAGTGTCAGCTGACCAAGGTTTTCACATGTATCTTTTCGGATTTGGACATCAGTGTCCCACCCAGGTCCCATCTCTGTCCTTGCAACTGTGCTCCACGTGCCTCATTTTCTCACAGCCTGAGCCTTTGACAAAAAATTTATTCACTTCAACCTGATTAACTTCATCTAGCTGTGTCACACTGTTCATCCATTGGTCTTAGTGTTTGCCAGTTCTACAAATTAACTACTGAAAGCTATTTGTCTAAACTCTGTGCATGCTTTAAGAGGGTTCATGTTTTGTAGCTTGTAAACTGCAGCACAAACTTGTCAAAAGTGAGAAGCCACTTTCATTTGAGAAGGCAGCAGAAAAATGTTTCTCCGTGGAGCCAGTCCTTCGCTGTGTGAAAGGCTGCTCAGCCACCCAGACTGTTTCCGTGTCCGTGGGCTTCCACTGCGTTCCAGCCGGTGAGTCTGGTGAGCTGGGCACGCCACGCTGCGTCACCGGGGTTCTGTGAAAATCCGCACTGACACAGGAGCGCCCCGATGTAAAACCAACCCCGCTCTCCTTTCTCCTCCAGACTCCGCTCTCAGCTTGGACGGGCAGCTTCGGCTGGACCAGAAATCCGAGGATGTCGTGAGCTCGGTGTCCGCTCACACGGCGTGTTCGTGCCAGCAGCAGTGCCCGGCCTGAGCCCCGCTCCGGCCCCGCTCAGCTCGGGCGGCGGGGATCGGCCCCGAGGCCGCTCTGCTCTGCTTCTTCTCCCGGGGATCCTGGAAACAACCCGGGCACCCGGCCCCGGGGTGACCTTTCAATAAACAGCTGCTCTCTGAACGCTGGCCGAGCTCATTTGTCTCTGCACAGGCGGCGCGCTGGGCCCGGCTCCGCCCGGGCCCGCCCCGGGGCCGAGGCTGCGCGGCCGAGCCGACACAGGCGGCCATGGGGCGGCCGTGGGGCGGGTGGCTGCTGCCCGTCGGTCTCCTGCAGCTGCTGGGCCCTGCCGGCGCCTGTCCCTGCCGGGACCCGCGGCTGTGCCAGCCCGTCACGGGCCCCGCCGGCTTCGAGGTGCGCGGCCCCGGCCCGGGCGGGCGCTGGCGGCGCAGGCGGGGCCGGGCCCGGCGGCAGCGCCGCTCGCAGCAAGTGCCGCGCCCCGGGCGCCGCTCTCGAACGGGGGCCCTGCGCTTGGCCCAGGCCGGGCAGGGTCCCCGGGCAGGGTCCCCAGGCAGTGTCCCCGGGCCGAGCAGTGTCTCCGGGCAGTGCCTGGGTCGGTGCTGCCCCGCACTCGGCCCCGGCTGCCATCCGTGCCCAGCGGGGATGTGCCGCTGCGGGAGCCGCGGGAGAATGCTGCTCCTGCTGAGAAGCGCTCAGGGATAACCAGGGTGCTTTTTACCCCTTTTCCAGGTATTCGTGTTTGATGTGGGGAAGGAAGCCTGGAAATCCTATGACTGGTCCAAAATTACCACTGTGGCGGCTTTTGGGAAGTACGATCCTGAGCTCATGTGCTATGCCCACTCCAAAGGCTCGAGGGTAGTACTGAAAGGTTGGTTACACTGGAGAAACATGGGAGTTTATGATACGTGAATAAGATAAGGTACACAGGGCTATATTACCTTGACATTTTACATTCAGTTGTATGCAGAGTATTAAAATCATTAAGAGAATTAATTAATAAGGCTTTAATGAACCCTTGACATTTTGCACGTGCTGGTATGCAGGGTATTGAAACCAGCAGTGGATTGTGCCACAGTAGTAACCAAACCATCCCAGTGACATCTTAATGAAAGTTCTCTTAACAGGGAACATCATTGCTGTGGGGAAAGAGGGAGGAAAGAAAAAGCCGGATATTTGGGTCTGTATTCTGGATCTTATGTGGAGTACACAAAAGACAATGTAAGGAAAGGGATTTTAAGTAATTAGTATTTTGCACTTAAATTAATCCCTCTGTATTAGGAAGTGGTTGAGTTTTAAAACATGCTTACTCAGGAACTCTGTGCAGGTACAAATGTTGATTAGAAAGACAAAGTTCATTAGCTTACATGTTGTAAATACCTTTTGGCTCTGTTGAGAAAAAGCAGAATCCAGGACTACATTGTGGAAAACAGCAAATGTTAAACACAAAAGTAGCTTTCCTCTAAATATGACCAGTTAAAATGCTAAAAGTACTTTGATTTCAAGAAAGGTAATTTACAATAGCTAAAAGAATATTAAGCAGAAGCAAGAAGATTAAAATTATAGAAAAAGAAAGGAACTTAATTTTAACACCACTCTCTCAAAGAACCTTGGTAATCTTTTTTGGGGTGGTTTCTCAAAATTATGCTCCAGGAAAAAATTAACTCCTTTGTATTTTACCAGTATTGATATGGGCATTTTTAATGTTGTGTTTAAATTTGTTGGTTAACTAAAGACAAACTTTTCCTTCCTACTATTACTGTGGTGCAAATGCATGTTAACTCCTGAAGGCCTCTTGTCCAGGTGATGTACCTCTTCAGGAAATTGTTGATCCTGCTAAAAGAGCAGCATGGATATCCCAACAGGTGGATCTTGCAAAAAAGCAGTATATGGATGGAATTAACTTAGATATAGAGCAAGAAGTTAATGAAACCTCCCCTGAGTATTATGCATTGACAGAGCTTGTTAAAGAAACTACAGATGCTTTTCACAGAGAAATAGCTGGATCACAGGTAATAATAATGTACTTTATGCAAACATTAAATTTATTCTTATGAAATGTAAGGACTTTTGGCAGTGCTGTTTAGCAGATGAAAAAGTTTATGCAGATCTAAATATAATATTCTAGTGAATGCTTAATTATGGATGTTAGCTGTGATATAATCTTGTAAGAATCACTCTTTTTGACCTGTGTGAATTTCAATGAGAGATGGGCTTTGCTGAGATTTGTACATACAATGTTACTGCTATGTGTGAGCTGGCAGTTTTTAGTGTCCCTTAATGAATTGTTGAAAGTAGGGCAAATACAGCCTGCTGGGGCAAAACCTTGATAGATTTTTGGTAAACCTATCATGCAAGTTTTCAAGATTTGCACCATGCTTCATATTTTGGGGGGTTTTCATATTATATTGTAATTTCTTTGGTGGTATATGTTCACTAATGAGGTACTCACTTTATTATCTTCTGTTTGTTTGATCAGATGAGCAGCTTCTTCTATAGTTCATTATTATCAAGATGTGTTAAACTGTACCATTTGGGAAATACTGTGTTTAAAAGTCATAGCTTTTTTGGGTTTTTTTTAAGAGATAACAAGGGCACCTAAGTGCCATACTTGGTACTAAATTGTGCATTTTTCCTTCAGGTAACCTTTGATGTGGCTTGGTCTCCAGCATGCATAGATAAAAGGTGCTACAACTACACTGGGATTGCAGATGCCTGTGACTTCTTATTTGTGATGTCATATGATGAACAGAGCCAGATCTGGACAGACTGTGTTGCAAAAGCCAATGCTCCTTACCTGCAGACTTTAGTTGGTGAGGACAGAACACCTCCCCAGGAGTCAGAACATTGCCATTTGCTCACATGAGTAGATAGAAAAGAGGGCTTTTTCTCAGACAGGTTTATTTTGCTATTGTTGCAGTAAGGCTTTGAGTGTGCTCAGATGTGTGTTGTCAGGGTATGAAGACAGTGTCCCTGGTCCTTATGAGCCTGCAGACAGACAGACCTTCAGCCTTGTGTGTTGGTCCCTGTAACCTCAGGAGTGCAAAGAACGCTTTTGGAATGACAAATGGCAGCCAGAGCAGTGGTGTCTGCCTGGGATTGCAGAGAACCTGAAACATTTCTCTCATCTTTTGAACCTCTGCTCAGGGCAGATGGTTTAGAGTGTGAGAAACTGGAGCAGTTACTGGGATCTCAGTAGAGCAAGCCTCTCACTCACTGGAGAGTGCAGGTGAAGGCAAAGGACAGCTTGCACCTTGGCTTCTGGGTATCATGCAGTGGCTCTGGCCCTAAATTAATTGTAAGAATAAAAAGCATAGGAAAAGTAAATGATGCATGTTAATTTTTGTTTCCCTCAAAACTAGGATATGAAGAGTACATTGCTATGGGCATTGATCCTAAGAAGCTTGTGATGGGTGTCCCCTGGTATGGCTATGACTATGTCTGCCAAAACCTATCCACGGTAAGGTGAAGATTATTTGTTTGCAATCAAACTGTTAATTTTTTTCCCTGGAAAGATGTAACTAGATTTTGGTAATCTTGTTTTTGGACTGGGAAATACTGTGGTCTGATGGATAAGGGCATCAAGCTGGGACACAAACCAGAATCTTTTGCTTGGCTGATAACTCATGAGCAGTGTGTTACCAGACATTTTAGCTCCTTAGGCAGCCTGAACCCCATGACATCCAAGCCCTGTGTTTGGGTAAGGAGCTATAAATGTTATCTCTATGAGAAGAGATGAAGTCCAAAGGCCCTACAACACTTGTATGTGCCTTCTGAACACCACTGTAAAGACAGGTGCAACAACCTGTAGCAAACCTACAACTGTTACAGCATAGCAGTTTATGAGGTCTCAAATATTACTTATGAAAAATGTAAGGGTCAATTAAAGGTGGAAAAGATAAGACAACTGTTTAAGCTGAAGGGTATCCATCCAGTCCTGCATTACTGCAGAAAAAAGAAAATGTAGCTGCTTTAATTTACTTTTTTCTACAAATAGTATCTGCTAGATTTGCTTGAAGACTTGGAATTTTTGTGGCCCTCACGCTTCTTGTGAATTGTTCTTGGCTGTACTCCTATTCTGGAGTTGAGGGTATCTCACCTGACACTCGTGGCTCCCTGTTTGTTTTCCAGGAGCATGTTTGTTCCCTCCCCAAGGTGCCTTTCCGTGGGGCTCCCTGCAGTGATGCTGCGGGGAGCCAGGTGCCCTACGCAGCCATCATGAAGCAGGTGAACAGTTCTCTCTCAGGGCTGCTGTGGGATCAGGTGCAGAAGGCTCCATTTTATGAGTACAAGGTAAGAGTCTTTTTCCAAGCCACTGAGGTGTGGAGTAAACATTCATGAACCACAGATCTTTGACTATAAAGTTATTTGGGTTAGATTCTTCCTTTTATGTTTTCTACGTTTTGGTTTGGTTTGGTTTTTTGGGTACCGTAAAGGATCGCTGCAAATTTGTCTTGAATTCCTAGTCTGAGAGAGGGATGCAGTGCCTGAAGACTACAGGAATAATAACAATCTCTATTACTTTCTAGTCTTCTTGAAATACTGTATCATGTCAAAAAGGACATTTTGGCACAAAGACATCCTATAGCTCCATCCTTCACTGTTAGAGTTACTTTCATGAGTTGATAAATGATTTAAACTAAAAATGATTCTGAGATTCTCTTAATTTTGTCTAGCTTGATGCCTTGCATGCATGTTCTCTTCTGCATTTGTTTTCTACATGGACACAGTGAAAGAGTCCATAAATGACTGTGCTTACAAGAACACCACAGTGTGTCCATTTTGTCTTGTTTCTTTAAACATTATTTAAGTTTCACATGTTGGTGATAAAAAGATGTTGTAAGCAATGACCAGGTAAAAGCAGCATAACCTTGATAAAATTTTATACCCTCCTCTAAAACCGCTTATTGCTTAAAAAACCCACAATCTCAAACTAAGTTCACCTGTTATCTTAGATACTGTATCTGAAATTTTAGCTGTATTTTTAAAAAATATTAAAATACAAATTAGATAAGCCTTTTTATCTAAATAGATTCAGTTAAATTGTGTCACTGTTCTATAACTAATATTCTACAATTTTAAAAAATCCAAATATTTGGCTTAGAATTTTTAATTGTCCCATGTGACAAAGAATTGATAAATCAGGAAAATATTAAATAAATCTACCTAGCTTGTTTCTCTCAGTTTTTAGTTGTACTTTTAACTGTGTTCAAGAGAAAATGTGATCACTGAGACTGGTATTTAAATATTTTTCTAGGATTCTGTTGGTCAGTTCCACCAGGTATGGTTTGATGACCCTCACAGCATCTCTCTAAAAGCAGCATATGTGAAGAGTCGAGGCTTAAGGGGCATTGGCATGTGGAATGGAAATAGTCTTGACTATTCCAGGGAAGCTGCAGCAGAACAACAAACTCAAGCAATGTGGCAAGCTCTGACACCATAAGAACTGTGTAAACCCTTGATTTAGAATGATGAAAATTGGTAATTTTTTTATTTTGGCTTACACTATCACAGATTTTAACTTTATATAAATATATTGTGATTAAAAAAAAACTTTAAAAACGAGGCAAATCAATCTTGTTTTATATGCAAAGCTGTATTTTCATTCTTCAGAAAGTTCCATTGTTGCTTTGGAACAACAATCCTTGTATCAGTAGGTTTTTTTAAGACTGCTCATCTTTTTAATTTTTCACAGTTACTGTAAGTTGGTTAATGCTTGCACCCAGTGTGTGTCTGGAAACAAGACCAATTGATGGATTTACAGGGCAGTCTCATAATGATGCTTTGCAAAAGCTGCCAGGTGCAGCAAATACTTATTCCTGTGTTACATGGTGCAGTCTCAGCCTTCTGACTTCCCAACCCAAACAGTATTTTAGCTAAGTTGCTCTAGAATCAGATTAAACAGAATACTGGAGAGACAGATTATTGATTATATCCAGCTTGGTTATTCTTCTAGATGAAAAGATTTTTATGGACTGAAGAAATTACATAACATGAACTAGTTGCTGTTAAGATTTATATCAAAGTTGTTGTTAGAAAGGAATATTCAATAAACTCCAGTTTCACTGTGCTTATGTATCACATAAATTCCGCAGTTTCAAAAACTGAAAATCTCTGACCTTAGCTTGAAGAAGAAGCATTAATATGAAGGTGACTTGGATGATGTTTCCTTCCATTTCAAACTACTTTACTTCCTGAAAACTAGAATTCAGAAGCTCATTTAATAAACTGCATATCTATTTTCCCACACACCCTAAGATTTATTCAGTAGCTTGTTTTTTGTTTTTATGGGGTGTTGCCTCTGAGATAACAGGAGATTATGGTTTTTTTCTAGTTCATATTTTCATAAAATCATTTCCCTTAAGAAGTTGTATAACTTTTTAAAATACACATAGTGATGTAAAGATTAGCTGGTATTTACAGGATTTTTTTTGTTGAATAAAATGCTGCTCTTGGTAAGGCTTGTAAACAAGGCTTGTTCTGTGTCTGTGCTTTACTTGTTTTACAGCTTACAGCCCACACTGCTTGTCTGCTTCTCAGAACTGTTTCACAACCAGATTAAAGTGCAACTGGGCCCTGCTTAAGTGACTCCATTAATTAAAAAAATTATTTCATTAGGTAGATGTAGTCATTTGTGGGCTTGGTGGGATTTTTGGTTTGGTTTGGCTGGGGGGCTTGGGGTTTTTTTGTCTGGTTGGTTGGGTTTTTTTGCTTGCTAAAGAGTTACCACAGTATGGCAGCATTACCATAATGGCTACTGGGGCCAAGACTGGAAGACTTCATCTGAAGTGTCTGCTTGATATTACAGGGGATGGAAAGCAGAAGGTGAAGCCTGCTGCTCTTACAGAAACTAAAAAATTCCCTTGACAAATCAGGTGGCTTTTCACTAGAACACCACTCTATAAGTCTTAAGAGAAACTCCTACATTTTATACATATATATATATATATATATATATATATATATATATATATATATATACACACTTCAGAACCTTAAATGCTTAAATACCGTGCAATGGATATTTGCTGAACTGAGAGTCTTCTGCTATGAATATCTGACCTGCAAAATTCTGAGGGCCAGCTGACTTAATTACAAAACTCTCCTTCCTGTAGCAGTCAAGAATCATGAATTGACAATACTATACTTTAAATTTAGGTGCTGATTTTCCAGTAGCTGGTAGCCTGCTTTCATATCTTAAATAAGACACAATTCTTAAATAGAGAATGTGAGCTTCAACCCTGAATTAGGCAAAAGTGGGTGTAGTTTTAATAATTTATTCAATCCTTTAGCACTAAAATCTTTGTTAAGTCCTATCTTTAAGAAAATAAATTGGATAATGGGTGGTTTGACTCAAGACATTTCTAACTTAGTTCTTCTGAGAGCTGCATAATTTTCTTATCCCATAACTTATTTCCCATGAGTGTTTCACTTCCAGTTATAAATACAGCCTTGATAGCTTTTTAGCTGAGATTAATTTCTAGCATGTTATTCTTCTGCTCAATATAATAACATCTGGTTTGCAAAGAGGCAAACAGCAGAGCTAGAAAAAATTCCTATGAAGAGGATTCTAATTCCTCTTTCAGATAATTGTTAATCTCAGGGCAGGTGTGATCTTGGAATTAAGGAAAGGCAGAACATGCAGGAGTGTAAATTGGACCAGGATCATCATTTTACTGGCCCAAGAGAAAGCTTGCAGGCAAGCTTTCAAACTACAGAATACTTAATGTTTTTGTGCCTTTCCTAATAAGAGAGGGAACAAAACCAGCTAGATATGGAAAAAAGTGAGATTATCTGAGATTTTGTTTATGCTTCATAATAATACAGTAATGATACATTGGTAATTTATAGATAGATGTACTTATAATGACAAAAACATGCTCCAGTAAATAGCCAAATAAAGTGTTGCTGTATTTCTACAGAAACTATATTTTAATAATGTCTAAAAAATAGAATGTGTGAGCCTGAAAAAAAGGACAGGAGGTTATAGATTTTAGGTTTATTTCTTGGTAGGTATGTAGTTAATCAAAGAACATCAGCATGCCACTGGCATGTTACACAATTAACTAATTTGCACTTTAAAAATAACAGCTTAGTTTCAGCTGTTACTAGCTTAAACTGTATGTTTAAGTAGTTGACTGATCTTACAGTGAGATTTAAAAAGAAGTGAGCTGCATTACCTCAGTAGCCTAGTATACAAATTCCACAACATTTATATAGTTAATGTCTTTTTTACAAAATTACTTCAAGAACATACAAATTAATGCTCTGAAACTCTCTTTCCCATACACCAGAGAGCTGTACATTTCACAGATGTTACTCATGTCATCTTCTTAAATTCCTGATTTTCTGGACTGGAGAATTAAAGCTGAATGAATCTTCTTCTGGGTCAGTTCTGCTCCCAGTGCTTGTAAATCAGATGTTGCTTGCTTTCTCATCTGCAAAAGAACCCATCATTTAAGGAATGCCAATTTAAGAAGGCTTTTTTTGGAGGTGACATGCATATAGGTTTATATAACTAAGACTGAATTTTATACAGGATGGCTGAACACAGAATGCATCTTTCATCTGTGAAATTTTATGTGTCCTAGCACCACTTTGTTCTGTAATTTGCCTTGATGTTTTGGAAACAACTGCAAAAATAATTGTTCTTTCCACTCCTTGCTAGACAATGGAGGAGTCATAATAATTCCAACCACCCTGGAGTAGCCAGTAAACAGGAGCATGGGCAATCTCTGTGATGTAGAACACTCCTACTTCAAGCTTTCAGAGCTGGAAAGATGTACAGGGTGAAGGCCTATACCACCTCTTCCCTCCAAAAAGTGTCATAGGCAACACTGATATGGAATAAAGCAGATGAAGAGGTCTGCAATCTTCTTAGACAGCTTTTTCTCTTTCTTAGTTTTTTTGGGGGACTTTTTTCATTTTTTTTTCCCTTTATACCATTTTTCTTTTTTTAGCCATGGTCTATTTATTATTGCTCAGTGCCTCACCACACCAGGTGTATTTCTTCAATTACCTTTTGAATGAAATGGGAATTTCATGAACAAGATTGTGAACCTTAGCTTACATAGTACACTGAGTATCTAAGTTTCTTGGATGCCATACATTCCAAATCATCTGATAACCTGTGTCCTGGAGTAATTTAGCTCAAATGCTAAAGTCACAACACCTAACACCTTAATACTAACAGCATAAAACAAGAACTGTTTAGCAAATATTTACATCATCTAATAATTGAGAAGTTCTAATTTTTTTCTATACATTTTCACATTTTGACTGTTCTAATAAAAGGCACAGTACCTTAATTTCTATGAGGAGTCTCATTTTTGTATCCTCTAGCTTCCTCCTCAGTTGATGGAGTTCGTGCTGCACTGTGGCAATCCGGATGATTGTGTAATTCTGTGTGAAACAACAACAAACCTCGAGGTGCAGCATTAGTGCATCTGTCCCTCACTGGGTGTTCCTTCACCACTCAGAAACAATCCTCTAACAACCTCTTTCCAAATTCCCTGTCTGCCCAGCTGGCTGGTGCCTGCCTGGCTGCACGTCGCCCTTGAGGGCTGGGGAGAACCCTTTGCTCAGCCTCACCGCTCTGCAAATCCCAGCTCCCTTCTCAGGGGGCTGCCCACTACAGAAAAGGACCAATAATGTATCTGAGCATAGCCACAACGCAATGTCAACCCTACTCCTATTTTTATTTCGTAGATATTTCAAGATAGCTCCAACAATACATGTTTGTATATAATATACACTCTTAGATTGTACATGCACACCTTTCAGATGCAAGAAAGGGACATCTATTTTTCCTAGGCTAGCTCCAGTTTTGTTCTCAACAGCCTTGCTTCCATTAATGCATATAGAAAATTAGCAGACACAAGTGTTGGAAAGGGTGTTTCCTCCTTTTCTTTTATCTTTTTTCTTTTTAATCCCTCTGAACTTCCTGTGAAACTCACAGTTGCACAATAGTTGAAGTGCAACCACTTCAAAAGCTACAGATGTGTTTTCTGTGCTCCAAACATTCACTGCCTCCTTGTATGAAATCTTGCATGATAGAAACAAAGTAGAACTGAACAATCCATTAACTACACTTAACAGAAGGGGATTTTGTTAAAAAAAGGTACCAACAGAAAGCAGAAAGAAACAAATGCTCAAACTCAAGCACTTCTGCAGTCTTTTGGAGACAAATGGCCTGAAGGAACTCTGTCCCTCAGATCATTGAGCTAAAGGTAGTTTACAAGTTATTGGTTGGTGATAAATCTGTTATTTTAATTTATGTTTTATACAAAAAACCCTCAGACTGTGAAAAAAGAGATAATAAATAATACAAGCAAATACCTTGGAGGTTGTTGTTTTGTTTGGTCGTTTTTGGCTATTTCTGGCTTCCAGTTGCAAGAGCAATTTCTGGTGGCAAAGCTCTAAATCTTGTTGCAGTTTGTTTAAAGTGTCCTCCAGTGAAACTGTAGCTTTCTTGGTTTCAAAGTACTTCTTCTTCCATTCCTCACGCACTGAACAGGAGAACAGTAACAGGGTTTGGTCTTGTTCACCTTATCATAAGGTCTGCTGAAGGCAGTCATGACAGCTCATCCCACAAGCTTCAGCTGGCCAATGCACCCACTGAAACATGACAGGAGGTTTCTTTAAAATAAACATGTAGTGAAAAAAATCTTCATTCAAGTTACATTCTCTCTAAATGCAATTGAATTTTCACATAAACCTGCAACAAAGGGCTCTGTCTGTCCACTGAGATAAAACACAGGGTCTAAACCCAAAGTTTATTCAGCCTGGCTGTTCTGCAGCACCTAGGTGCTCCTGTGAAGAGTGGTATGCCCAGCACAGTCTGAATTCCACTGCTCTACTGTACCAGAAAATGTAGCATTGTAGATTTAAGCAAAATTTATGCTCCTCATGGACAGAGATTTGGAACAGCTTCAGTTTGACATCCCAAATTATAGGGAACAGTCAGTTACCTTTACACTTCACTATGATTCTCCCTGTGTTGTCAGTGTGCTATCAAGAGGTGGCACATCAATGCCCCTGACTGTGGCAGTCTTATGGCCACTGCAAATCTGCAGTGTCTTAAATGAATCCCTTCTTTCAAGGCATAGTTTATGGGAGCAGGACAAGTGAAACTTACCCAAAACAGCTCAGCTGTTGGAGGATGACTCTGTGCCAGGTAACTGAGAGTGCCTGTCAGCATGGCACTCTTAGGAGGCTATTAAATACAGGCTTGGATGGCTGTTACTGCAGAAAATGCTCTTTCCTTAATATCTTGTAAAGAAACATGCTTGCTATGTGCCCTTACTTACAAAACTCTTCAGGTCTGATTAAAAAATAAATTCAGAGGTACAGATGCTTGTTGCACAACCTGCAGAAGCTGTTTGAATCCTTGTGAAATAACCTTTATTTTACCTAACTGGATAACATAATTTAAGGCAATGCAGGTGCCATTTAGGGCTTATCTCTACCTTGAATTGCAGCTCCATGCTATTACAGAGTTACTGCTTCACACACCCAAGTGTGGGGTTTTTAAATACAAATTCCCCAGGCTGTGCAGCCATGTCCTTAGAGAATAACTGAAAGAATGATCTCTCCTTTCAATGAGCTACAAGTAATATTTGAGACTAGTAATGACTTAGTGACATTTAAGCACAAAGAGAAAGCTCTCAAAACATCAAAATTATTAAATCTCATTTCTGTATAACTGGGATGTGACTTAGGGAAGATAGTTTTAAGTATAAACTTGAAAATAATTTTATGAAGAATATTTATGCAAAATTTCAATGAGATTTGACCTTGTTAAAAACCAAAGTTTGTCCAGCTTGTCACAACAGGCTTGGAACTTCCATGTCATAAGCTGAATACCATTGGATAGGAGGAACAAAAATTATTATGCTGCAATTTACCTGAAGCCCTATCAACACAGTACAAGCCTCTTGTAAGCTAAAGGCAGGATTAGAAAATGCCAGGCTGCCCTGGGCCTCAGAGAAAAGCCTGCAGTAGTTCTCTGAGCACTGCACATACATGAGACATAACTTGAATAGTTTAGGAAAGCCAGAACAACCTTAACTTTATAAGACATGCCACAAAGAAAAAAAAAGTGTAAGGAAACATTGCAACCTTGAATATTTCTAGCATGCTATTACACAAAATGAGTCTTCTTGGAGCTATTGGTTAGCAGACTGATCTCTCTGTAATTAAGCTCACTGACAAGGAGACAAATATTTTCACATTGGTTTCACTGTAATTTCTCAATCAATCCAAATTCCAAAATAAATTAAAAGTGTACCATGGTATCCCCTCAGCTTATTTTGCTCCAGTAGCCCTTTAGCTTTTTTTCTCAGTTCTTCTCTAGTTTTTTCCATGCGCCTTCTGTCTTCCTTCATTTGTTGCAGTTGTTCTGCCATCCTGTTTTCTAAAGATATTACAATTATATTTAGCAAGCATTTGAATACTCTAAGGACAAAGGATCAGTCAAGACTTTTGTAATGCACTCATCACAAATAATGCCAAAAGCTCTGCCAGAACAAGCAATAGAAACAATTTCATTTTAATCAGGTTTAATTTTAAGCTAACTTTTCAGAATGGCTGGTGCTTTAGAAAAAGGGGGAAATCCAGCATGCATCCAGGCATGCACAAACACATGCAAACAAACATTTCTGTATGTTTAGACAATGTATCACTAAAACTATGTAAGCAAGAAATATATTCACTCCATACATTGCAAACTCTTCTCAATGAAGCCTAAAAAGCCTCCAAAAGACTATTTCCTGCTTAAAATACATTGCAATAGAAACTGTACAGAAATCTTGCCTGAAACTCCAGCTTGCAGGACAATATCTGAGACTTTCACTAGTCTGCAACAATAGGTCTAACACTTAACTTCTCACTATCCTCCCCCTCAGCAACACCACTTGTGGTTTTCTTTGCTACATTCTCACTTGAGACTGCAGCATTTAATCTGATCTCCCTCCTTTTCTCCTTCCATCCACTTGACAAGTTGGGTTTTCTAGTGCTGGGAACCTGCAAAGCTCTAGGACAGCCCATGCAATCATAAATACCTGGAATTTTCCATTAATAAATTAAAATTTGTAACAATACTGTGAATTAATGCATGTATAGTATAGGTATTTATGTCTTCATTGAGTCTTCAGTCTTGATTAAAAGTTCACTTCCTTGTAATTTCTTGGAATCATGTACTCGCTGCTTGAATTACAGGAACTTGAGCTGGATTTACAGTAAATGCCAAAAAAGGTGAACTAGGAGCAGAAATACACTCTTTTGGACAAGTAAGATGATTTTGCTTGTTTTCATCTGCCTATAGAGTCAAAAGACACAACTATAAGTACATCACCATAATCCTGAATAGTTACATTAGACACATGCCCTGAAAGTGGCCTGAGTGAAGGAGAGGGCTGAATTTGACTTCAGGCAGGATTTTTTAGTCTGTTACCAGTACCCATGACCACTAAATTACAAACAGCTGGATCTCTGCAAACAAAATGAGAGTACTGAACACTTCATCACACAGAACACACAGACAAAACTACAGATTATTGCTACTGGTTCTTGTCCATGCCCATAACCCCCAAGTTACTGATAGTCCCATGCAAGACCAGGAGCTAAGGGCCTTAAAATGGCCACCTGGTTTGTTAATTATGAAATCAAAACCTGCCAATTTCTAAACTAAAATCTGTAATTGTAGATTTTAATTGTTTAGAAAGATAGTTGATATTCATTACAAAATCTAAGCTAAGTAGCACAGCATGAATAAACTTTTCTCAATTATTCTCAAATCTTTCATATTTATAATGAGTCACCAGTCTTACAAAATGAGACTGTTTCTAGGTGGAGGACTTTATTTATTGCTCAAGATTACTAGGAATGTTACCTTGAAAAACATACCTGATTATCCAGTTTTTCACCAAGAACAACTCCAGTCTTCTTAGTTCTGTTTTGCTGCAAGCTAAGATAAAATCAAAAAAACAAGTGAAAGTTCACCAAAATGTTTTTCCCTGCTTTTCTTTCATTTATTTGAAGTCTATAAAGTAAGTTTGTATTGGTGAATTAATATTATCCATTATTTTAGGAGATGTATTATTTGCTAACCTTTGTTTTTTGTGGACATAATCTGTAGTTTGGTCTTCCCTTATTTTAAGATTTTCAGCACCCTGTATTCTGTCTCTTCTTAATTTGGTATCTTTTTGGTGCTCATTATTTTCCATGTTTGCTAGTTCTGTGACAGGATAGTGATGACAAAAACACATAGATTACACTTGCAAAAATCAGGCTGGTTTGACTGTCAATGACTGGGCTTTCCAACCTGTATTGGAAATTCAGTGAATCAACACAGCAAGTGGTGTTATCTCTAGGATTTGGAAATGCTCCATAAATAACAGAAGAAAGAAATCAAGGGGGAAAAAAGGTATTTTTGTTATTAGAATTTATATCTGACTGATTCCAGTGATTAGGCAAATGTATCAACTACAGTAAAGTGTTTCTCTATATCAGCACACAGTGCTAATGAAGGACCACATCTCTCTGAAACACATCATCATTATTTTAAAAAAATGGAATATTGCTCTCATAGTGCTATTCCAACTTACACTTTAATTACAGATTTCTTAAAACTTAGCTTTACTTTGCTTTAGCATAAAGGCAATAACAAACATGTGTACCCTTTTGATATTTAATGCAATTTTGGGGTCTTTGGTTACCCTGGCCTTGTTCATCACTGTGGTTTACATGAGTAAGAGCAGTTCCTTTGGCTTTGTCATTCCACCTAGGAGCATTGCAGTCTTCTTCCTGTTGGCTGAGATGATTCTGCTCAGAGGTCTGTAATACCAGGTCCCACTTTCCAGACTCCTGGTCTGCAGGATTGGAATGACTTGGTGTGAAGAGAGATCCATCAGATCCACTTGGATCTGTATAGTAATTGATAATACGTCAGAGATATTATTTACTGTGTGGTTAACATTTACTGTAAATGTTAACCATAATATTTGTTTTTCTTCTCATTCATCACCCTCCTTCACCACACTGGTTAAGCTTACCTTTTTCTTCAAACTGTTTTTCTGGAATCCTGTTGTTATTGTCTTGCTTATTGTTTGTGTGTGAAACTGGAACAGGCTCTTTCTCACCCCATTTCACAGGACTGGGCACTTCCACATTTTCTACCTGATGCCTGCTTTGTATTCTTTCTAAAAATGGTTTGCCTTTTTTAGGTTTCTGTTGGGAAAGGCTGGATAATCTTGATCCATGACCAAACCTATTAACTTTTTCACTAATGTGATGTTTCTGTTGAGGTGATGATAGCAATGGATAAACATCTTCAAAATAATCCACTCCAGGTAGTAAATATAATTCAGGATAAAGTGCCTGAAATTGCAGATTATATCCATCAGACACAAAGAAAATGTGCAATGTAAAGTTTTAGAAAATGGTACCTTACAAGCCACTCAGTACTTACATAAGGAGGAGCAAATGACTTCAGTTCCAGTTCTGTTTCCTGCTTTGCTTTCACCTCAGAAGATAAAGTATGGAAACATAACAAATAAAATACTTTTTTCATCAATAGTGTTGCATGTGACATATGCACTCTATTGTCATTTTTTACATACTGCATTCTTTTATAACCATCACCATAATCTGTAGTGGCTTTATGGAGTAAAAGTATTTCAGAGTACATTTGTATTTTCTGACAGAGTTCTGCAACTTTGTCTATTTTTCAAAATCTTAATCACACCCACAAGATTACATGCACGTACTGAATGGTTTTTTATCCTTTGCATCTGATCCAACAATCCCAGGAAAAGAAAATTTGCAACTTTCTTTATCAAAAGTTGCTTCAAGCTGAATCTGGACAGAAATGCTGAGTCTCACGTAATTTTCTCTATTTCCCTAATACAGGAATGCAAAATATGGAATGTATATGGGAAAAAAAGTCAAATATTATCCTATGTCTTCTTGTATTTATCATTTTCCTTCATATTCTTTTTGTGACATACACTTTCACATTTAAACAGTTGTCCTGAAAACAAAGTCTAAAATAGTCAATATATATTTGAAATATGTGCTCCAACGTAAGGAAAAGAAATCTGAGCTTACATTCAAATAATTATATTGAATTAAACACAAAGGTTCTATATAAAAAAGGAAGAGCAAATGAACATGATTTTAGTTTATGTTTATCTTTTCATTTAAGAGACCCCTGCTTGCAAGTAGGGCACAGCTCTTAGTTCTGCTTACATTGTTAGAGTTGTGAAACAGAAGACTAAGGGGAGAGAACACTCAACAAATATTTGATCATGGAGATGTAATTCAATGAGGTTACCATGACCCTAAACAACAAATAAAGCAGTTGGTTTATTGCTTTACACTTTGCTATAAAGTTAAACATCAAGCAACAGTAAATATCTCAAAGAGAAACTGTATCTTTCATTTGTCTCTATAAATCCTCATGTAGGTTGCCAGTACCTTTAATTCTCTATTAACATAAAATATTTTATTCATTTGCTGACATTATAAAGGCAGGAAAATTTCTCCATTTATCTCTGAACTATGTGGGGATGAAAATGAATCATCTTACTTATTGTCATCCAGTTAAGAAGACCTCAATTCACTGAAACATATGAATACTTTCCAATTTAGATTGTATCACACTCTTTTAAGTTTCTTTTCATGTATTTCCACCTAGTTTTGCAAATCACTTAGTATTTATTCTAGTCTCTGTGAGAGTGATTTTAGTGATAATTCAACTAGAAATGAAATAAAGAATGGCACCGAATTTCCTGCTTGTAGTTAGTTTCCAAATTCATGAGAAAGAGGTGAAATGAGACATGGAAAAGGTATTCTATACTTACATAAATGACTTATATCTTTGTGTGTTACATGAACAAACTTTCAGTTGGACTAATTTTGAAGTTTATTTAATCTTTAGCTATATTTTGTAAGATATATATTTAGAACTGATGGAGGAACAGTTATGATTCACACATGTAGAGGTTTCATTACCGATATCTCAGGCTGTATTATTGGACTAAACAGTGGAACTTCCAGAGAAGCTTTCATTCAGAGAATATCTTAAATGCTTTTGACAGGTCACAGCAGGAGCCATTACAGGAACTCTGACTGACCTTCCATTGCACTTTGTCAACTGAATAATCCCCAACCTTGTACAGGTAGTAATGGCCTTATGGGTTTGGATTTTTTTTAATGCAACCAGATTTGTCATATTTAACCCATGGACTCACCAAAACCATTATATTTTCACTGGATGGTGACTAATTACACCTGTTGCTTTAAAGGGTACTTGTAATACAACTGTCCAGCTTTGGCCTTGCACTCGGGGAAGCAGATATGCTCTGACAAGAGCTTAGGCTGCAGCATGTTTAAAAGAAATGCTAACAGTGCCCCTAAAATTATCTCTACTTTATGTAATATTATTTCATCTGCAGGAATGAAATCTCTGCTTTACATCATATAACAGAAAAGCATTAAAGAAAAAAAATTAACTTACCACTGCTAGTTTTTTCCCAATGCATTTTAAAAATCTGAATTTATCTGCGACTGTCACTCCACCCAGGTACTCTCCAAGCCTCTCCCGCAGCACTCTTAATGTGATGTGAGGAGACACCCTAGAATGTTGTCATTCATTAATACATCTGTAAGACCAAATAATGATGGCTAGTTAGTAGGAGGGGGAAGATAAAGGTCTGTGCATGCTGGCTTGCACAGCCAGAATGACCCAAACTGGGAGCTGTGTCCTAGAACTGAAGCCAGTTACAGACAGGCCAGAGGGTTTTGGGGTGGCACTCAGAACACTGCACCCTAAGGGCTGTCCTAACATTAACCAGCAAGACTCACCTTGTACACACAAAGGGAACACATGGAAGCTGACAAAATATGAAATTTACTTCTTCAGAATGCTGTTGCTCATCTGCAGATGAATAACAACACCACTGGAAGCTACAGTCATGCACTTCCATACAAGTGACACAGTTTCTTGGGCTGGACCAGGACTGTTGAACATTCCCTTCAAGCATCCAGGGCCAGAGGAGCCTTCAGCACTGTTCACTTCAAGCAGCAGGCACATTCCTTTGCTTTGTCTTTTCCAGCACAAATTCACAGTTGGGTGTGTGCATGTGTGCATGCAAATGTATTTTAAATAAAAACCAAACACTGCAGTGTGAACATTTCCACCATGATTTGAGGATGAGAATGTTGACACAAATATGAATTACATCATTTAATGTACTACTTGAAAGTATGCAAATATTTAGGTAATGAGCTCAGTAGAAAGATCACTACAGAATAAAAAGCATCTCTGCACAATAAATCCAAATGTGCCAGAGGCATACCAAAGCACTGCAGCACAGTACAAGCAATTCTAATTGTTCTAAGCTGCCATATAAGAAACCAGGGAACAAATGCAGGCCTGACACTGTTAATCACCCACTCTGATTAAGTGGCAGGATGATTTTGGCCCAGGCAGCTCTGACTCCTCAAGCAATGCACAGACACAGCTTGGGGGACAGCACATGCCATTCTCAGCAAACAGTACAGACAAGGACCTGCCAGGTCTTCAACATTATCCTGTCAAGGTTTGTTTGCACTTGCAAGCAGCCCTTTAGGCCTTCAGCTCACAGCTCAAGCATGTAGTAAAAACACTGCCATTTTCATGTCATGAACACCATGCTTGCCTCGTATTATTTCAAATACCCTGGACTTAGAGGACCCTCCTCAAGATCATAAAACGTCTGCAGAGTGGACACATCTACAATTTATAATGGGGGAAAAGTATCTAGGTATCCAGATCCTGAGATATAGGGCAGAAATTTAGCTCAAAATTGTTTGCCAGTGCAGCTGCTAGGAAAATGCAATAATATTAGTCTGTCACTTGCTGCCACTGGCTGGCACAAAACAGTCACATACAAGTCACTTGCTTCAGGGTGTCCCTTTAAAAGCAATGCAAACTAGAGCTCATGGCAGGCATCTCATCCAGAAAAAATAAAAGTTTGGCTTCTGTGGTGAGGAATGAGGAATGGAAAAAAAAGCTCACAGAGGCTAAGAAATCAAGTTCATGGGAACAAGAACTCAGGGCCATAGAAAATTACACCCTTAACATCTTCCTCTAATTTCACAGCTAATGGAAGTGGCCTGTACTTTGACCTAGGAATCCTTTGGAAAGCTGACTCAGACAGCACTGGGATTGTCAAGCTGAGTGAACAACAGAGCTATCAACAGGTCCAAGTCACAGGAGTACCAGTAATTCCCTCTCCTGGATTATAATAAAAGAAGTTTTTTAAAATATTTTTTGTTTTTAAAGACAGTGATTCACTGGCCAGGTACGAGTTATGTTAATGGTAATGTCCTTTATCATTGCATAGTACCCCTAGAAGAATTAATTAGCAATTATCTAAGAGTCACTAGCAAGCAACACTATCCAGGTAGATACAAACCCACTGAAATCAGTGAGAATCCTAGTTTAATTTCATGCCTCAGTGAAATAAATTTTCACTAGAAAATATAGGGCAGTGGCAGATGTCTATGACATGAAATTAAGTTACCACTTCACACCTGTATTCTGCACCGCTGCTGCAGACTAGAACAGCAAACAAAATGAGTTTATGCTCTTATTTTCTCTGGTTTTGAGCAGCCTTTCAACAGAAGCAGCTGTGAGAATGAATGCATTCTGCTCTACATGCTCCTACCTGATTGCTGTCAGTCTTTTCAGCTACACTGTATATTGTCTCAAGTGGACAATACAAGACTCAATTTAAACTAATTAAAACCTCTATTCCCTGCACTTTTAGCTGAATTGACAGGTTTTGCACAGATGTAGACAAGGTGTATGTAAAATCTCAGTTTCAATACACACCTTTACATTATTTGATTTTTCTACAACTTGTCACCACACTAGACACTGAATTTTGTGAGCAAAGTGTTTTAGGAGTATTAAAAAAAAATTCAAAGTTTTGACAGATGAAAAATACAACTCCTTGTGCCAGGTTTGAGCCTAGCACTGGGAACCAGGGTATTCTTTCACTAAGTCCTTTAAACAGCTACCTGAGAGCACACACAGCGCACAGCGTTGTGCACAGCCTTTCACTTTCTTCTTTCAAGATGAAAGAGGAAATGCTGCTGGTTCGTGGGCTGTAAGGCTTTCCCTTGAGAAACAAGGCTTCAGCTCTTTCTCTGGACTGAGAAAGCTCAGATCAGCCTACCCCTCTTCCTGGGAACTGAAAGGCTATCCAATCTTCATCAAGCTATTCTCTTGAAGGCTGGCCCATTGCCCAGAAGAATTCCAGCTTTTGATAATCAGACTCAAGGAGACAGAAAGAATGTAAGATATGATTTTACAATATAAGTCTTTCTACAGAAATACTAGCACTGCTCTGGAAGTGCTTTTCAATGTCTACACCATGCCTGACACAGTACAAATTAACATAATGCTGGTTATGGTCACCACTTACACTCCAGACATTTCATTAGACAACAAGTTTCTGCTGCAGATGTAATTGTGCTCTCTAGAGCAACAGTCGGACTAAAAGTTGGACTGAAGGACAGTGTGAAGGACCTACCATGTACATGAAACCTAAAACCACACTCACCTTATAAATCCAGCTGAGACAAATTTGCTAGTAAGAGCTACAGGAACTGTGTTCAGCTTGAAGTTCCACACTTCTGCTGGGACACAAAAAACATGAAGTTCCAACAGCTAGAAAAAAGAGCAGATGTAAATGTATTATCATCCTCTTCCTATACACTTTGGTTTTTTTAGGTGGACTTCCAATTTGTGTAGCAGGAATGGTTCCTTTGGTACTAGCACAGGGACTAGAACAGTGAGGCCCTGTCTCACAGTGATGACTAGATTGTGACAACAGTGACAGCAGAGCAATTTGTGACTGAGTGCCAGCTGAAATAAGTCACATTAGAACAAGCTCCCCAATGGAAGTGAGATAATGGAGAGCCTGTGCTACTGCTGTGTATCACTGTGACAGCAATGGAGAGATCTTACCAAAACCAGTTGATACTCTGGAGTGTCATGACTACAAGAATCCCTCAGCTGAAATCATACCTTTGTTCATCTCATAAAAAATGCAAAGCCCTGAAAGTTTGATTCAAATAGCACCACAGCTTGACTGTGTAATCAAGAAAAAAAATTTTAAAATATTTCTGACTGTTTTAAATAATATTAGCTACCTTGGAAACACAAAAATATTCCTGCTAATGTCTGCAAAAAGAATAACTAAGCTGGCTCTGACCAAGGTTCACTTGGGCTGTGTTGAGACCTGTGGCAGTTGTTGCACTGCTAATTTCCAGCTCTTGGTATTTTTAGTAAAACTCAGATAGTATTGACAAGGGTGATATACTTCCATTTAACTAAAAACCATGCAAATAATCTATATTAAATACTTCCACAAGTGTTGAGTTACTTAATATGAACTAGAAAATAATTCTTTCTACATATACTATTTTAAAATCAGGTATTCTAGAACCTTAATGTATTCTTACATTTTGTTTGTGAAATTTAAAAAATCTGTGTGGAAAAGCACAAAATCTCTCACCTGTGAAGTTCGAGGTCTCATTTGATTCAATGACATGTTGGTCCCTCTGTGTGACCACAGCAAATGCCAGGAAGGCTTTCTAATTTTCTTTTTGATTGAAGCATTCTTTAAGAATGAGTTTCATGATAATCTGTTGTGACAGAAGTTACTCCATAAATATCCTTTTTTCATTTACTGATCTTCATTCCACTTATGAAAACGGAAGTCATGTGCTGAGGCAGAAAGCTTCCAGCTAACTGCAAACAGAACCAACCACACCTTCTACACAAGTGAGTGTCACCTAAGTAACTGGGGGAATTGCTAAATCATAGCCCTGAGCCTCTGAGATCTGCCCTAGAGCATTTCCTCTTAACATTTCCTCCCCTTTCATAAAAATATGAATTTGGTAGTATACAATTTTCTATACAATTCCACTGTTTTCCTAAAGACAAAGACCTAAATCCCCATAAAACAAGATTCTTGCAGGACCTGGATCTGATAAAGTGATGATTATTGTGCACTGCAGCAAACACATTGTGCCAGCCAAATGCAGTGTTCTGAGGAAATGCGACTGTGCTGGGCAACCATGGCAGAAAAATACTTCCATAAATTATAACTGTGGTTCTGTCCTAACATGTTATAGAATCAGGGAACAGTTTGGGTTGGAGGGGACCTTGGAAGGCCAGCTAGTCCAAGCCCTGCAGTGAGCAGGGACATCTCCCACTGAGCCAGGTTGCCCAGACCCCCACGTCCAATCTTGAATGTTTCCAGGGGTGGGGCATCTCCCACCTCTCTGGTTAATCTGTTCCAAGCTTTTACCACCTTTAGTGTAAAAAACTTCTTCCTTTCACCTCTCATCAACCCTCTCTTAGTTTAAACTCATTCACGTGGTACTATTGCAACAGACCCTGCTAAAATGCTCGTTTCTGTCTTTCTCTTTTTGTTAGGAGTTTCCTTGGTGTTCTCTTTGAAGGCTCTTCCAGCCCCTCTGAGGTTACAAACCTCCTCTGGATTTTCACCTACTGAACTCAGGCGCTGTTCTCCTGCTCTCAACAGGAGATTTCTCCACTCCTCCCGCCTCTACCCCAGCTACTTCTAATTCACCTGCTTTTGAGCACGAGTGACCAGACCTTCCAAGTCTCACCCTGGTGCTGTGGAATTAAGATTTCCTCATGTCAGTGGGAAATACCTGCTTAACAGGGTCAGCGTCTTTACTTGCGAGCTCCCTCAAATGGCCCGGGTGTGACACCCACCACTGCCCCGGTCACTGCCCGCCACAGGCAGGCACAGCACGGGCTGCTGCCATTGCTCCCGCCGACAGGGAAGATGCTGTACCTGATGTCACCCCGTGCCCCGCTTCACTGCCGCTCCCGGGCACTTCCTGCAATGAACAGCACCAGAAAACTGATCCTCCAGGCTACAGTCAACACTCAAACTGCTAGCACGAACTAAGTTAGGAACTTCATTCATTGCACCTCAAAATGGCCCCCAGATTGGAACCCAGTGGGTCTAACCACCAAGACTCGCCGCCTTGGTGCGAGAGCAGCCCCCCGGCAGTCCCCACGATGAGTGTGTGAGGGCGGGCCCGTCCCGGCACACGGCCCGGCCCCGGCTGCGCAGGCGCCGCGCTCCGGGCACTTGTGGCCGCGCCGGGAAGTTGAGCTGGGAGTGCTGCGAGTGCCGAGCCGAGCCCGCCGCCGATCCCGCCATGTCGGGCTCCTCCAACGTGGCGGCCATGAAGAAGGTGGTGCAGCAGCTGCGCCTAGAGGCCAGCGTGACCCGCGTGAAGGTGAGTACGGAGCCGCGACGGGACGGGACGGGGCGGACGCGCCGCCATTTCACCGCCCCGGGGCCGCGCCCGCCGCGCCGGGGCCGGGCCGGGCCGGGGCCGCCGGCTCCCACCTGCCCCGCCCCGCCGATCCGGCTGGGCGGCGGCCACCGTGCTTCTCTCGGGGCTCCGTCGGGGTTCCCCGGCCGAGGCGAGCCCGGATCGGCAGCGGAGCCGCGTCCGCTCCGCCGCCATCCCTGCCGGGGCTCGGGCGCTCGCTCCCCGCCGCCCCTCGGGGCCGCTCCCGGCCGAAGCGCTCCCCGGGGCGATGGACGCGGCCCGGCCGTGCCCTCGGAGCGAGGAGCGCCCTTCCCTCGGGCTCTGCGGGGAGCCCGCCCGGGCGGGGTGCGCAACGGGCTGGGCTGGCCCGGCACGGCAAGATGGAGATGTCGCTGCCAGGCACACCGAGTGCATTGAACTCGTGCCGCGCCGGGGCCAGACCGCGCCTGGCACGGCAGAGAAACCGGGCAAACTGCAGATACCTATCGCGTGTCAGCGGAAGATGCAACTTTTTGAAACTTCGATCGCTCTATTGTAGGAGTTCAGAGTTACAGCAAAGAAAAGCAAGAGAAAGATTTTTTTTCACTGATCAGTTATTAACAAGGCACAGCATGCCAAAAACCCCTTATAAGGGTGCTCAGAACCCCGTTATCTCATCGTAAGGATGGCTTTCCAAGGGAGCCTGAAATGCAAGTTCAGTGGAGTAGAACATGTTAAACATAGACAGTATTTTTGAATTGCTTATGCCAGAACAAGGATCTTCATAGATTTAATAAAGTCATCTCCAAGATCTTGCTCATCTGTCACTCTTCATACTTAAAAGTTTACTGTGGAAATTAAAACTTCCAAATCAGTTCTCATTCTTACATTGTTCATCTTCTTGTCTTTAAGAAACAAAAAAACTACAATGAAATTATTGCATAAAATCTACATAAACTGTATTGCAGAATAATTTAGTAGTATTCTTTGTACTTTTCAATGTAAAAACCACATCCTAAGTAAAGAGTGTTCAGTGAATTCTAATGCCAGCTTTCATTATAACTAGGTTTCTCAAGCTGCAGCTGACTTGAAGCAATTCTGCCTGCAGAATGCACAACACGATCCCCTACTGACGGGAGTATCATCAAGTACAAATCCATTCAGACCCCAGAAAGTTTGTTCCTTTTTGTAATTATGTGAACTACTTCAGTATCTTTCAGTGGTAAGTTCTTGAATTACAGTTCATAAACTCTTTTGTCATTTAAATGAGACAGGCTCTATGAAAGGCACTCAGAAACATCTGACTTGTGCAGGTGGTGTTGGTCTACATCCCATTTTTGGTCCCTTCTCCCTTTTTCTGGTCACAGCTCTGCACTGGACACGTGCTGGCCATTGCTATTATGAGCAGCACATTGCTGGTGCAGCTTCCACCAGTTTGTGTAGCAGAATGGTGGGACCAGCTACTACTGAGTTGCTCTTTGGACTAACCCAGCTGAACAGTAATTGTGCTGTATCTTCCTCTCTATAAGGGTATTATTTCCCTTTTCTCACTTAGAATTAATGTGGTGAATCCTAATTGTGGCAGATAAAACAGACTTCAGTTCTTAAACTTCTAATGAACAGTTCCAAAAACAGATTAGTGGTGGTGGTCCCCAAGAAGAGCACTGACCACTGTGGAAAGGAGATGCCCTCTCTGCCAAAAGAAAAAAGTATATACTTTTTAAGATGTATATACTTTTAAAAGCCCACATGCCACTCAAGTAAGCTACTACAGGGGTAGCAGTTTAAATAACTAGAAACAGTGGAATACTCATGTGGATTTTCATTCCTGAGCTTTCATAGGCTCATTAGCACTGCTGCTATCACCAGGAAGACTACTCACTCACCTGCCGTTTTGGTGACTAGATTTTAGGCTAACCTCTTTAGCAAGGTGGGTTTTAGATGCACAATAGTTTCACCAAAATTCAGAGTCCAAATAACTTGGTTATTTTGACCACAGTAAATGAATGATTTTACCATGTTCCCTCTTCCTGTTGCCCCTTGACATGGATCTGTTGGAGATGAGAGCACAGACGTTATTTCAAAGCACCTGATACACAGTTAAGCATAGTTCACAATCCTTACATATCTCATGGTGAGTCTTAACCTTGAAAAATTCTGGTTGTGTAGGTGACTTCTATCATCCAAAGAACTGTAGTTTGCTAGATTTAAATTGTGCTGTTAGGCAGCTTTATAGAAGGGTGACCACAGTCAGATTGGATTGATAAAATTATTCTCCCCTCAAGCAGACTGTAGAAAAGGTACAGATGTGTGTACTAGCAGAATAACCACGTTTAAAGGCTAGAATAGTAACAGTATAGAAGTTGATCCTTAACTATTTAACAAGCAAAACCACAGCCCACATTGTTTTGAGCCGTGAAATACAACAGTATAACTGAAATGTGCTTTACAGTTCTTGTAGCTTTTACAATTATTTCTGTTGTGAATTTTTGCCAATTACTGCTATTTAAAAAAAAAACTCTCGGACCCTACCCTAGTGTGGCTTCAGCTGTAAACACTAATCCAAGGAAGACATCAGATCATCTGTAAGCATTGTAAACTGAAAACTTACACAAAGCCAAATAAACTCTACTTAATCCATGACAGGTACAATTCCCCACCGAGGTTTGCCAAGGTTAGGAAATTCCTGGATGTGGATGTAGGGAAACAATGTTTCCTATCTCTATGTGAAACTCCTTCACTTTGCTGTATCTGTTGCAGGCACTTCCTGAAAAGAGGTGATTCTTTGTGTTTTCTTGATGAGCCAGTAGTGTTTGTGTTTGCACAGTCAGCACCACCTCACTGAGGAGGAAGTGTAATTTGTTAGTTACGCAACAAATTCCCTGCTTTTCAAAGACAAAGTAGAAACCTGGTGTTTTGGTGAGCAGAAAGTGACTGGGAACAGCTGCTTCTTCCACTCAGCAGTTTGGTTTCAAGGAGACACTAAGCTTCAGTTCTTCTGTAAGAGCTTTGATTATCTTATTGTATCTTTGAGCATGACTTCATTTAAAGTTTATTTTTTAAACTAATAAAACAGCTGTGGAAAAAGAGGATATTTTTTCCTAAACAGTTGTCCATGGCATACTCTGAAATATGCATTCTTTGATTTGCTTCATTCAGCAGTGATACCTTTCTAACTAGATTTTGGTTTTGTTTTTCAGATCTTTTAGCATCTTTTCCTACCTGCTGATGTGTGTATGGGCAGAGTGCCTCAAGGAGTGGCCTGGTTTGAAGTCTGTAAAAAAGCTTAGCTTTAACGTGCCAAATCTAACTCTAAAAGTGCTACTGTCGTCAAACTTCTTACCATCTACCTCTCCAGATGAACTGTATGCTAGTTACGTACTTCTGTTTCATACGGGAATCACTTTTATACGCCAAGCAAAAAATAAAAGTGTCTTGACTTAGTCTGGTCTTGAAATTACTGTAAGAATTGGATTAACTTCTGGGCATGGTGGCACCTCACAGTCAGTGCATCACTGTAGCAGCTGGAGAGCAGAGAGAGGAGTGTAAATATTCTCTGCTGCTGCAAGTCTGCCTGGGGTTAACAGTCCTTCAGAACAATGAGGCTCCAGCAGGACCATACTTAGAAGCATAACAGAAATAGAACAGAAAAAAATTTGAGCCTGTTTATAATTCAGCTATACAGCTGTGCCATATCATAGACATCACATTAAGACAGAGTAAATTAAGATTCATCTTAATGAGTAATTCTACCCTAGGAGATAACTTACTCTATGTGCCTTCTTATTCATTAGGTAAATATGAAAAAGCACTTACAGCTGTATGTGGAAAGTAGCTCAAAAAAAACTTGACCTTTTAGCTGTCAGTGAATGTGCCAACTTAAGGCAAAACAGTAGTTTATGTGCAGATAATACAAACTCAAGTGTTGCTGTGAGGCTGAAGAAGAATTTTTAAAATTTTAATGGGGAAAACCCTGCTCAGAGACCTCACATAGTCACTGAGCAGCATTTTTAGATGATAGCTTTACAAATGTCTGTCCTGTAAGGGTGTTTTATGAATTCTTTCTCATCCTTTCAACTGCTTTGGGTATACAGACCTCTTGTCAATGTGATACTTACAGAAGAGACGGCTGTAGGAATTATGTGTATTGTTTTTGTAACTTCAGCAACATGCCTATTTTATGCAAAATGCTAATGAAATAAAAGACCATGGACTTCATGGATTGCATACTGCCTTCTCCGTGTTCTCTGGATAGGAGAACCTTTTTGGAAAACTCCCCATACTGTCAGGGAACAGCAAACTGTAAGTTAGAAATAAGCTTCAAATATTTATCTCTTACCTGATTAACTGAAGATGTCTGGGTTAACAGAAAAAATAAAACGGAACTGTAAAACTAGAAATATTTTATTTTGAAAATTTCTTTAACCAACATATTTGCTGTTTCTGATGTTGTGAAGCATAATCTGTTTCTACAGCACAGCAGCACTTCTGGCAAATCCTTAGTGATGGCTAAATGACAAGTTGCTCAAATACAGCCATAGTTTTTTCCTGCTAAACTGGAAAAAGTCACTGTCCTTGTCACATTGGCTACAAATAGGAAGAGAGTCACATCCTACTTGATCTGCTGCTGTAGAAAGTTTTAATGTTTCCTGTTTGTCTTTCTGCAGATAGATACTGTTCAGTATCATTATCATTAGTTAGTAGTCCAAGATCATCCATAGTTCAAAGCAGCTGCTGTATTCCTGGTCACCAGCAATTGGCAGATTTCACTTACAAATGGAATTTTCTTCTACTTGTGTCCATTTCTCGACGCTGAAATTGAAAAGGGAAGTTGTTTACCAGCAAGTTCATGCAACAGGATGAAACAAACAAGGAGGACCACTCCACTTTATAGCAGGGCAGACAGTGAAATGCAGAGTAGTAAACAGAGTTGTAAATAAGTAGTTACGGTATATTGACATTATTGTCCTTGCTATTTTTATTTTTTATTTGAAATACGATGTTTCTGCTTTGCATGACTCTCAAAATACACCTCTAAATACTTAAGCGCTTCCCCACTGAGACCTGCATTTATACCACTTTTCTAGGGTAAGATTTTTGGTTACATTTCATGTCAGATTTAGCCTCCCCAGGCAAGACTATTATCATTACTAAGACATACCTTATGAATCCACTCATATTCTCCAAATTTGGAATCAAAGGTTCCTTTTTGAAGTGACCTCAGCTTCAATGTAAAACGTGGCCCAAGTTCTTGAATTCCCACTTTCTTTTCACTCTTGAAGATATATCTTGGGGAAGAAAAGAATTAAAATTAGGAATTAAGTTACAAGAGCATTCTCTCTGACTTGTAAATGAGTATTGTGGAAAATGTCACCTGTGGAATCTGAAAAAGATGTAGTCTCTCTGGTTGTGAAATGTAGCTACTTGTCTTCCAATGAACTGAGGATCGTGTGGGAAGAGCGCAGCAAACATGCGGCCGATGGAGTGGCCGAGGCGCGTGGTGAAGTTATTCAGGATCACTTCGGGGACGTGTTCTGTGGGCTCCTTCCCCTTCCGCTGAAATCAGAGCGATAACAATGCAAAGAACAGACTGAATGCAAAAGGATTTTAATGTATTGCCTAAGAAGTGTTTGAAATAGAAGGACAGGGCCAAAACCACGCCCTAATCATTCCTTCAAACACAACCTAAGTTTATAAACATGTAAAGGAGCAGCTGGTAACATAAGGATCTTTGGTTCAACAATATAAATTCAATGAAAAAGCAGAAATAATTTTATATTTTCTCCTGCACCATTTTTTACTCTTAGCAGAACCTGTTATAGTAGACCATGCACTCTACCTATCACAGGAGTATTCCCCCTGTACTCATACCAACTAGGGATATATGGGACTGAGAGCATATGGGCTTCTTTAATAAAAACTAATTAGAGATTACTTATTTCAAAGAAGAAAACCCATTTTACTGCAAATTACTTAGGGCTAGGTAGGCAATACTAAGAAGAGGTGACAGGGCTATAGGAACAAGAAGACCTAGGTTTTATTCAAGACAAACTACATCTAATGAAACCTTTTACGCTGCTGATTTCATATACCCTATTGTGTGTATTCTAGACATGTGGTATTTCCTACTGATGTAGGTTATCATCTGCTATTTAATGATATGATTTTAAAAATACTTGTCAGATTATAAAATACTTGGCAGTTAAAGAAATACAGCAAATAAGCTTGAAAATGGAAATATATGCTGCTTATGAAGTAGAATATACTAGTCCTTAGCCTCCTGTTAGCTTGTCAAAAAAACACATTTACAAGATCAAGCTGAATCATTTCAAAATGCAGTTTTGACAGTTGAAGTAGACTGGATGTATTTGTAATTAACCAACAGATAACCCATTTTTCAAATATTTTTGAGTCTCACCTTTATTTCTTTACGCAAACGCACACTACTCATTCTAAAATGAGCAGTTGGACCATCAGGCAGGTGACTTAAAACAAGACCGTCTGTGCACCAAGTTAAAAAAAAGGCTGGTAAAATCGAGCATGTAACTTACAGAGGAACATTCAATGCAAAATGCAGTATTACACTGGAGGTTTAGATTCATAATCTATTCCCAAGGTTTTGTTGTATGTTCAAACATACATTCCCAAACTGGTTAACTAGCTTTCTGAAGGATGTCCATTACATGCTAACAAGGGTTATCCTCTACTGTTTTCACATTTAATGAATTCATAATGTTTTATCTAGCCAGAAAAAAGAGATGGATCTTCCTGGTCAGAAAAACTTGTTAATTAATCAAACTGTTATATTTACTGAAATAAGTGCTTAACCACGCATTACAAACAACAAAAAAGTGCCAACACTTTCTTTACTAAGTCCAAGTTCCATTAGCTATCAGACACTCAAGTTGGCACAGTGATTTTTAACTCTGTAATTTGCACTGTGAAGAGAAAGAAAACAGAATAAAGTAAATCTCTGATGCACACGACAGAATTGTTTCCTTTCCCTGATAAACACACAAAAGGATACTTGGTATTTTGCGATCTTCATTAATGACAATTAAATCTGTGAAGTCCCTTGCAATGCACTGTGGAATGATTCTTTTCAAAGCCAGCCCTCTTCGGTAGAAGACGTGTGAGTTGGGTATAACAGTGGCCAGCTGCTCACAGAATCTCACTGTTCTCTGCAAAACAGGGCAGATAAATTGCAGTGGGCAGAATTCAGCTGTTAGGAGAACAGAGGGTTGGTCATTCCAACTACACTCCTTGAGCATGCATCACTTCCATATCTCTATAAAGATTTGAAGATAAGCTATTAAATTACTTCATTCAGTTAGTGCAAAAAAAAATTATTTGCAGTAAAGAATGCAGCACACCAGAGATTTTTTTAAGGATTTTTTCCCCTTCCTCCATCACGGAAAAGTGGGAAAATGCAAAAAGCATACTCTGCACACTCATTATTTATAAAGCACACTGGTTTATAAAAAATTCACAGCATCTCAAAATACAATATAACAATTTCTTCATTAACTCATGTCTGAGTTTTCAGACAAACTGTTTGAGGTGTATTTTTTCTTATTTTTAAAGCAATTTCTGTTATGGTTTTAAAAAATGTCAGTAATCTCTTTAATCAGGCAATGCTGATCATTTCAATACAAGAACACATGCACAAGGTTGGGTTTTTTTATGGAGGAAACAAACAGTGCTGAAGAAACCAATGGATTACATACACATACAAGGTTACTGTTGGGCACTAAATAAAATGACAGAAAAAATCCATGTGAATGCTATTATCTTCAGTTTTAATGTAACAATCATAGGATGAAAACCCTGGTATCTTATAACCATTTGGTTTCCAAGTAAAAGATACGTACCCCACGAGGTCGGTCTGATGTTGTAATAAGAATTTTGGGAACAGTCTGTCTATTAAAGTACGGTGCAAATTCATCAGTTGCTTCATCAAAAGCAACCTGAAAGAACAGAAGTTTTGTTAAATCCACCCTGTACAAAATACCTGAGGAACAATTGTTCAATGTGATCAAAATTTTAATTCACAAGATCTATTCTGTAATTAATCACCCAACGGCACATGGTTTTCATGTTTTTAAGAATCTAGTGTGATGAACATGGGCAGCTTTTACTACCAATATCAGTATGGCAATTATTTAATATAGATAATGAAACAATGACATCACCTCTTAGTAAACCCATCATGTGTCAAATGTAATTCATCAACAGATTAACAGGAAAGTGGGGATTATTCAGTTTCATCAATCAGTTTATGTCCCTTGTTAGAAAAAAAAAAAGGTTAACTTATTAGGACATGCAGTTACCTCTTCATCATTGGGATCTACAGTGGTTTCATCATACACTCGCTGATTTTCAATAGTCTTTGGTACAGCTTTTGGAGGTGCCTAAAATACATAAAGTTTATTAACATAACATATTGTTGTCATTATTAAATGCATTGCAAATACCACATTCATACTACCCCAATATTGTTTGTATTTCTACACAGAACTGCAAGTATTATTTATTTGATGCCACTTTTAATTAAAATATGCACAGCTATTGGGACATCAGAGAGCAGATGCAGAGAAGCACCACTGGAACAATGTCCCTTTTCAAAACAAAACAAAACAAAACAAACAGGGGAACTTTCTTTCCATTTTTATTTCTTCTGTGGAAGAAAAGGATTCTGCTTTCAACTGCAACATATTTTAACCCTGATATCTAGAAATTAATGACTAATAGCTTTTAATGTTTACCCTGTAAACTTACACTACTCTGGTGAGACTACTGTAATACAGGAATACAGATATTCACATCCGAATATCTTCAATCAGTCCAGTAAGGAAGCAAAACCTTTCCTCACAGCTGGGCTTGGAATCCAGCAGATAACTGGCCTGGGCATGATTTGGTCAGTTCTGATTGTTTTAATCTACACAAAAATTAAAATTGCAGTACAATTCCTAATAACAGCAACACAAATACCACAGCAATCACACCAGAGACAACTTTTCAGGAGTGGTGATATGTCATTAAGTTTAAAACTCATCCTGCCTCTTTACAGCATCATTTAACACAGGAGCAACAAGGTTTCTGAAGTCAGCTGTTTGATACCTCTGCTAGACAACAGTGTCTCTGAAGGCTACCACAGCCAGCGAGCACAAAGAGCATACAACTGCAGAATGGTTTGTCTGGAAGGGACCTTTAAAGGCCATTTATTCCAGTGCAGTGAGCAAGGACGTCTTGGACCAGACCAGGCTGCTCTGGGCCGCTCCAATCTGGCCTTGAACGTTTCCAGGGATAGGGCACTCTGGGCATCCCATTGCAATGTTTTATCACCCTCACTGTATTCACTGCTCCGCTTCCCTGAAGTCTGCGGAGAAACCCTTTGGCTCAGGAAGCTGAGGAGCCCCAGCTCCGGGCAGAGCTGCAGGACCCTCACCCTGGCGAGCAGCGCCCCGTTTGCAGGGGGAAAGGAGCGGCCTCGCCGCCACACCGGCTCCTGCGGCCGGAACCCTTACTTTGTCTCCGAGAGCCTCTCGCTCCTTCCTCCGCTTCTTCTTGAGGGCCAACTTCTCCTGCGGGCAGAGGAACAGCGCTCCGTTAGCCAGACCCGCCAGGCCCGGGCCTCCCCCGCCCCGCGGCAACAGCCCGCCCCACCTTCCTCTGCTGCTGCTTCCAGCGAAGGAACATGAAGTGCCGACGCTGCTTGTTCTTAATCTCGGACACGCTGAAGGTGGGCGGAAAGAGCACCCGCTCCGGGGCGGGCGGGCCGGCGCCATCCCCCGGCGCGGGCCCGCTGCCCTCACCCGCCATGGCGCTGCTGCCGCTGCGGGGCGGGGCCGGCCCCTCACCCTTGGCCTCTGCCCCGCCGGGCGGCGCCGCGCATGCGCTGCACGGGGCTCAGGGCGGGTTCGCGCAGGGCGGGGCGGAGCGCGGGCATGCCGCGCCCACCCTCACAGAGTGTTCCGAATTGGAGGGGGCCGAGGGGCGTCATCAGTCCCGCTCTTCACCCTGCACGGCCCCCAGGAGTCACACCATGTGCACACACCATGTGCCAAACGCTTCTTGAACCCCTCAGGCTGGTGCGGTGACCACTGCCCTGGGGAGCTGTTCAGTGCCCAAACACCTGGAAGGAGAAACTTCTCCTGATAACCAACCTAAACCTGCCCTGCCTGCGCTCCAGGCCATTCCCTCCGGTCCTGTCCCTGTCACTGAGCAGAGATCAGTGCCTGCCCCTCCTGTTCCTCTCTCGAGGAAGCTGTGACTGCAGCGAGCTCTGCCCTCAGGCTCCTCCAGGCTGAACAGACCCAGTGCCCTCAGCTGCTCCTCACGGCTTCCCCTCAATGCCCTTCACCATCTTTGTTACCCTCCTCTGGACACTCTCATAGTTCAGTGTCTTTCTAACATTGTGGTGCCCAAAATTGCACACAATACTCGAGGCTGAGTGCAGAGCACAGTCACCTCTCTCGACCCACGACGTGTCAGGGCTCATTGCTCAGCAGACAGTGAACCTGGAGATAAAATCAGTGTATTTCATAGGGGTTATTGCTGCAGTGTTTTTTATAAACCAAGTTAGCTGTCAAAGTGGGAAGCTGTGAGCGAACGTGACACATTGATGGGTTTACATTACTGCAGGTAACATCATGGCCCAGCAGTGCCTGCCCATGTGCACACTTTCAGACCCTTGCTCAAAGTGATTTAAGTTTTGGGGAGCACCTGTTTATTAGGAACCATAGGGGTTTTGATGATAATGTTCCCAAAAGTTATTTTTATTCCATTAAAGTCTGTTAAAACTTGATGTTAAAATGAAACAAGAACTCCTACAGCAAATTAGAGATTCAATTTACATAAAGTCATTTCTATTCCTGAGCTGATTTTCATGCTTGGAGATGTGCAAATGCGTCTGCACAGCAAAGACTACACAGTGTTTTATAGAAATTGAGTACTCAGGGACTGGGGGGACCTGTTTAAATTGGAGACATTTTTAATTTCAGACTGCAAAATTCTGAGCCTCAATGGGACTGCTTAGTTCCATTTGTCTCAAGCATTTTTTCAAAGCTCGATGTCTACTAATTTTATATACAAGTACTATTTGTCTTTGTTATGTCTTTCTCTCACTAGAAAAGGGAAAAATAAATCTGTTAACATGAATATAGGAAGATAATAAAAAATACCTAGAAATAACCAGAATAATAAAGAATGTCTTAAGCCTTGTTCTGTCCTATAAACAAATTTTGTTCTGCAACTCAACTTGCTTCACTGAGATTACTTCTGCTTAACACAGAAATCAAAGATCAAAGGCCTCATGCACAATCCCATATATTTCTGGCCTCGCTCCCATTTTTGTCAAGAGAAAATATTTCAGCTATCCTTACTGCCTTAAGGATAAGTAGTTTCCATGGTAATTGAGGCTGAGAGGATTTTGTTGAGAATATGTTAACCAAGGACTGCTGTAACTTTATCTCTCTAGCTGATGCAGATGTCAGAGATTGCAAGGTTATTTCTCAAAGTCATTAGCAGAGATTTTCATCACTGCTATTAGCAGAGCATACAGGGAACTCTGTTGTTTGTAGTTCCAGTTTGCAATGCTGTTTTTGCTGGGATCACTGAGTGCATACAAGAGGAAAAAACATATCATCTTTCTCCCTCCTAGCAAGAGGGATGACAACCTCCTAATATTATTCAAATACCTTTCTTCCAAGGACTCAGAGGAACAAAATAATGATACACAATAATACAAGAACTTCCTAGGGCAGGGGAGGGACAACGAAAGACACCCGAAGCACACTGAGGATTTGGTAGAGATCACTGACAACTTACAATTAAACTTCAATAGAAGGCTCAACTAATAAATGCATGCATAGTATTACTTTGGTTTTTTCACAGAAGTTCCAAGGTCTTTCTTAGCTATGAACTCAGTTCTATGCAAATAACATTTTTACCAGGATACTCTTATTTCACAACTTAAGTAGCATTGTAAAAAACCTTTTGGAAGGTAAAAAATATTTTGGAAGAAACTGCTTGGTTAAAAACAAAACAACTGGGAAAAAAAACACCAAAACCCAAACAATCCCCCACCCACCCATACAAAACCTCCCAACAAGCAAGTTCTCTATAGAAAAGTGATGAATGAAAACATTGATTCCATGTCAGCACTTAGAAATTTTGGAGGAAAATTTCTGTAAATTCAGTCATGAAGCATCATTTAAAGTTGTATCAATAGAGTACTGTTTTGGTTTTTTCTGTTCTGTCATTTCAAAAAATTGAAAAAACCACTTTGAGATCAAGTCAAAATGATAAAAATTCATCTGGGGAAAGGAAATTAAGTAAGAAAATATAGAAAGAGGCGAGAAAAGAGGGTAAGGTACCTTTGGATTCAATAATTCAGAGAACTGTTTTGGAGGTGAGGAGTTTTCTTCTTTGTCCTTTTTGTTGGGTTTTTTTTGGGAGTGTTGTTGGTTGTTTGGTTGGTTTGGGTTTTGTTTGATTGTTTTTATGTAATAACCAATATTTTGCTATTTTCCTATTTTGTTGTTTGGGTTTTTTTATTTGTTTTCCTGAAGGTTGAGAGCACATACTACTTGTCTTTTTCCCTCCACAATGCTGTGTAGATAATGAAGTGGTACCCCAAAGGTCTGGTTTTGTTATGCCTGTAAACACCTCAGAGCAGCTTTGATCACATCTGACCCCTCAGCAGGCCCCTCATGCTCACAGCTTCTCTCTGGTAGGTGTTCCAGGGGCTGCTGAACACCATGGAATGTGTAGCAGAGTCAGTGATAGTGGCTTTGCTTAACTGGTAGTTGAAGGATACAGAAGACAAGACTTTCCAGCCTCTGGAGATTATCATCTTACCTGTCAATGGAACACTGAAACCACAAGCCTGATGGTTTTCTAAGGTGAGAAGTGTCTTCATTCTTCCAGCTGAAGCTACTGCTGTGTGTCAAATAAGATCTAGAAAATGCTGAATCAAATAGCCAGGCTGGGCACTCTCCTTCTGAAGGGAAACAAGATTTGACTACTGGCCAGATCTCAGTATTCTCCCTGTAGTTTACTTTAAAAGTTACACAGCAAAAAACAAGTTGTAGAGCAGCTTCAGTTTCTCTGTGTATGCTCTCACCTCTGAGTTGAAGAATCTGGTTCCTTCTACGCTGCTGGCCCGGTGCTCTGCTGGGCTTTTTGCACAGTGAAGAACGGACAGCGTGGCCTCACCAGGGTGGAACAGTCAGAGTGGTGGGAGATGCTCCTGTGGCAGGAGAATCTGTCTTTGAGCCCACTTCTCTTCAGCTGAGGAAAGTTGGGCATGGGCCCATCACAATATGCTGTCCTATTAAAGATGGACATCCACACCACCATTTTCTGAGAGAAAGGCTGCAATTGTGTTTTGCAGAGAGCCTAAGCCACTGGTGCTTAGTTTGCATATTGTACCAAGCCATCTGGGGCTTCCACTGTAGAATAGTCTCTTGTTTACCCAGCTAGGAATAAGCACAAAATAAATGCTGAACTGCTTAGCTCTTTCCACATTGTTCCCAGACTCAGGCATACCCAGAGCTGTTTCTCCAGGAGTGCATTTCATTAAATTACCAGGTGACTATGCAGGAAGTGTGTGGGTAGTTTTTCAAGATCATCTGTTTGAGACTTACAGGCTTGCATTCCTTAGTGGATCTTGTCTACAGTCTTTTAATTTCAGTGTTTTCAGTCACCCAGGGCAATCTCTCTAATGGATAAAATGGGTATCATGCACAATGAGGTTGGGTATTGTTTATTATTTCAGGATGAACACTAGATCTAACCATGTGCTCTCAATGCCCTGTCCTCATCCCATAACATAACACCAAAAAAATTATTTTTGTATGCTTTTCTGGGTTGCTCTTTTTTACAGTACCTGAGCTGTGTACAAGCATTAAGATGCTTATTGGAAAGAAGGCATGATGTCCATTATACAGATGGGAAAATTAAACTAGTCTGTCAAAACAAAATTTATCAAACACACTTAGAATGCCCAGTGTAAGACATCTAAAGGTTATTTTACAAACATTTAGCACCATGTGTTCAAACCACAGCTATATTAAATTAGATTCACAATTAATGTCTGCATGCTCAGGATCATTCTAGACACCAGATTTCAGGTACATCACTGACCAAATGAGGAATGCAGACTGAGTGTTTAAAAAAGTTTGGTGTACTATGGGTCAATAAGGAGACCAAATTAATTTTTTTAGTTTTTATTCTGTAGTGCTCTTTCTTTTTAAAGCTTCTTTACAATCTTCACACTTTTGTGTAAGAAGTCCTAGGTTTAAGAAAGAAAACAATGGTAAAAAAGAACTAAGACCTCTCTGAATAGCAGCTTTATCTTCCTGAGTATTGACAACCCTGCTCACAAAAAGTATCACATCTGAACATGCTGAGAATGCCATTAAAAAGGACATTAAGAGTTTTAGCCCCTGTACAGGTCCCTGAGGAACACCATTAGTAACCAGCCTCCTTTTATGTGGAATTAGCACTGCTGATCAACACCTGTTTCACTGCACAGCCCAGCTGATCACCCATCCACCTTGCACATTTTCCCACTCCCTATTCCACCCATTTCACTGCAGGGAGACTGTGGGAGTCCATGCTGCAGATCTCCCTAAAGTCAGGGTAAACAGCAAGCACTACTCTTCCTCTTGAGCCAGTCTTCCCATCAAAGGTTTGCCCTTGGCAAGGCCACATTGCACCATCAGTTCTCAGCCACCTTCGTGTCCCTCAAGCGCTAGGCAATGTGTCCCAGCAGTGTTTGCTCCACACTAGGCAATGTGTCCCATGTCCCATGTCATGCTGGGGACAGAGCAGACCTGTAGCTCCCTGGCTCTCCCCTCCTGCTCTTCTTGCAGCTGCAGCAGCTCCTGGTGCAGCCTTCTACTGAAACACTGTGCAAGGAGTAGGGATGTGTCCAAGTGCTCTGTGTCAAACGTCTCAGAGTGTGTCTGTGGTTATGTGCATATAAGAAAGAAAAAGAAGCAAAGCTTTTGGAAGCCTGACTGAGCAAGATTTGCATAATCTAAGGAATAATTAAGCAAAGGAGAGGATTTAAAAAAGAAGGCATTTTATAAGGAATTCTTGCCAAAAAACCTTGCAAATGTATTATTTAAAATTTATGGAAATTCCATATTCTGCTGTATATGAGTGTCCAGTTTTCAACTCACTTGAGTTCAAAAAAAATGACTTTATGTATGGATGTCAACAGAGTAGTAAACATGTGGTTATAACCAACATAATAATTTTTTCCCCACAAGACTTATCAAGATGGCATAGCTGGTCATTATCTTAATCTGGACAGATTGGCCTGGCTAATATTGGGTGTTTGATTTACTACAAGTGTGTCAGCACTTCTGGTTAGTAGATTATAAATATTAGATAATGCATTAATTGTATATAAGCTGGAAAAAAAAAAGATAATGGCGGTTGCTAGAGTTTCAAGTGTCCAGTGTAGAAAACTGGAATACTTCCCCAAATAGAAATTCTATGGACAATAAAGTTGAATTTTGACACAATTAGACCTTTTGAGAAGTTTATCCAATAGTTACCCATGGCAAAGTACTGAAGAAGCATCTACTCTTTCCAACCTGGTATTTTGCTGAATTCATTGTGCTGCTTCTGGAGATCCCTACCCTTTGCTAAAGAATTATCCTGTAAAAGAGAAGATAGTCAATGGCAACATTTCATCAGCCTTGTGGGTATGTAGAAAAACTTGTGTTTCTTGGGAGGTGTGGTTCTCTTTGCAGAAAGTGATGCTTGGATCTTTCTGCTGGTGCAATTACACATAGCTTGGGCTGCCTTAATAAAACACTCCTTTATGTATGGAAAAAGGAGTTAATCCAAGATTAGAGTATGACTTATTTCTAGGCAGATATTTCTCAGAATATGCTACCTTGTGTTTTAATTTTATTTATTAAATTTCTGTTATTTTATATTAAGGCATATTTGTGCAGTAGTGGAATAGTTTTGCTGAAATAAATCGAGTTGGTATAACCAATAATTTTGCTTCTTTTTCTGCATGCAGTTTGCCCACAGAGAAGGATTTTCTCTTTGTTCAAAATTATTGCAACATAATTTGTAGGTGCTACTACAGAAATAAGGTGATTATTTTATTATAAAGTAAAAGGTGTCAACTGAAATGTCATTCCCTTCCCCTTGAAGACTGCTCTTAACTCCATGGTATCAACACACATTTTATTGAGAATAAGCAAAATACTACTTAAATATTCCTCTGTTTCAATACATTTCAGTGTCTGGCTATATTACACTAGGCTCTTACTATATACTTTACATTTTAAATTGAGAAAAATAGTCAGGATCATTTTTTTACTTGGCATTATTAATAAGTGAGAAGTATTTATAAATAGCTAGTGACAGTTACTAGTTATTTTACAAATTTTAAGATAATCTTTTGTAAGAAACAGAAGCTGTAAAGTGATACATGATGAGAAATTAGTCCACATTGCTCCCAGAATCTAGGTGAGTTAACCTGAACAATGTGCATTATAGGATAGTTAAGTGCAGGTTTATATTGCTAGGAAAGAAAAATGTAATTTATTTACCTGAGGGAGGGCTGCATCATGAAAAGGAGTGATGCAGAAATGCAGTTAGGGACACACAGAAATGCCATCCTTGTGAACAAATGTGGGGAGCACTGCTGCAATGGGGATTTTGTTGTTGGAACAGTAGGACTTGCCCTGATACTGAGACAAAAACTGAGAAACTGGTTAAGCAAAACTATGTGATTCCTTTGGGATCTAGAAACCCTTTTTACAAAAGAGACTTAAAAAGCTTCATCTCTTTGGCCCATCAATGAATCAGGGAAGAACTAACTCACCTGAAATTACATAAAAAAAAGAGAATAATCATAGAAATCTTCAGTTTAACAGACAAATCTTTTAGAAGATGCAACGTTTAAAAACTGAGTCAAGAGATCTTTTTTGATTGAAACCAAAATCAAAACAAACAGAAAACCCCTTGGATTAACTAAGCCCTAGGAAAAAAATTGATAGATAGGCCTGTGAAGTATTCTTTTTCACATGAAAACTTTAAACCAAGGTGGTGGATTTTTTCCCAAAGGATACATCCCTCAATCCAATTATCACCTGTACCATGCAAAAGGTCAGGCTGGAGACTTGTGGTGCTTTCTTCTGGCCTGAAAACCCATGATGCTATAAAAACTCAAAATGAAGTAGAAAAAGCCCTTTCAAATGTTTTATAAGAATGGTAGAATATCTTCCATAATATTCATATGGTAGGGGGTTAGACACTGCAATGAATGGACTTTAAAATCATTTAACAGGCTACATTTTAGCTACATTAAAGTTGGGGTTTTTTTCCTGTCTTTATTTCTATATTTTGATTAATAGTCATTAGAATTGCAGTATTTCTTTTATTTAAGCTACCAAGCCCCTTTCCCCCTGATAAGGTTTTCTTTCTTTATTGGTTTATCAAATCATTTAAGACTGATAATTCAATGTTGTGTGTTCACCTCAGGATAACTTTCTGGAAAGCATATTTTGTATTTGGCAGTGATCATAAAAAACATCAAAAGCAAAATTATTGAAGCTAATAAAAACAAATGCTAGTGCAAGTAGTAGTTCCAAAATGTGTAGACAGACTGGTGGGCTAATGTGAAGATTTACGAGATTTCTTTCTCTATTATGTTACAAACTCTCACTAACTGTATTTTTTATTTATGTGCTGATAAATTATGCACATTCTTTTGGACATTTAAAAGTGCTAATCACAAAACAGCAAAGATAAAAGCAATGTAAGACATTTATCTTGGAACGTATAATCCCAGTGTAAGATAAACTCTTTTTTTCCAGCATGCATATGTAGCTCTTATTACTGAAACTCAAGCTGCACATAATTATTGGTAACAGAAAAACACTGGCGTTTACCTCCCACACACAGAGCCACACCTTACCCTCCAGGAAATCCAGAGAGCTTCCTAAGAATTATTTCTAGCTGTGGCCTAGATTTCAGCCTCTTTTGTATAATTTTGCAGTGGAAGCTTGTGAGAGCCAATCCTGACTGGTGCACAGGGTTTGACTGAACAAAGAAATGAAACTCATAATGAGATTTGGCCTTACATTGGACCTTTTATCACAGGATTTCTTCTGCTTGGTCTGCACGGTTCAACAAGTTTGATGCTTTACCCAGCACAGACTGATGCTGGAGACAATCTCTGTTCTCTGCAGTAAGAGACAGAGGACAGAATTAAAAGCACATTTCAGTAAAAGTTACATACAAATTGACAAGGAAGGATTAACTAAAATAATATTTCCTTTGTCTGTATTTCCAAATTGATCACTTTTTTTCTCCTGTTTGGAAAAATACTTTATTTCCTAAGCTTGCATGGAATTATTTATGAAAGAGAAGGCATGGCAGGAGAGAGTTAGACTCAGTGGTTCAAACCCTGTTTTTTTATTTCATCAGGTAACTTTTAGATACATCTGGAAAGAAATGGCAGCATTCAATCTGATCCCAGAATTGTATCCATCAGCTGACAATGCATCTGGCCATGGCCTCTGTCCTTCAGCCCTACATGGAAATGTGCAGTACTGTAGTGCCAGTATGGGATTCAGGAGATCTGTCCTGTCCCCAGTCTCTTTCTTCACAAATACTTTGTGGTAATCTCTGATACATCCCTTTGAACCTTATTCTTCTACAAAATCACTGAGAGAGCCTTTTTGCCATATACAAATAAAGAAGCAGAATATATATTTCAGAAAGAACAAAGGCCCAGCAAATCTCCTAGGAAGTCCTCTGCTGGGAAGGAATTTTATCAGATCACAATTGCTGCTTCTCTGCCATGGTGATCAGAATATGGAAAGTAACTCTTGATTGCCCAAGGAAGTAAATATTGAGAAAGGATAAAGAGATTTATACTTCATCTTTATCTGGTACCAATGCAAGGAAAGGTGGAATGTTGTTCAGGATCTGGGTCCTAGATTCAAAAGAGTGATGAAAAATTAGAAGGATTTCATAGAGTAGAGATGAGACATGATTAAAGGATACTCTCCTTCGAATGTGGGGTTCAAGAAGTTCCACCTAGTTAGTTTATCAAAGAGAAAGTTAATGGGGGCCCTTTATGTACCATTCTATGGTGTAAATATTCATTTAAAAATCCATGCCTTAGCTCAGGCAGACAAAGATCCAAGACCTGCAATCTTAATTTATAGTTACCCATAATTAACCATTGAGAGGGTTACCAAGAATTATAGTAAATTTCCTGTTGATATTTATATCAAGATATATGTGCCCCCCTTAAGATGATACAATCTAGTTGGGACAGGATGAGTTCAGGAAAATCTGTTCTCCATTATGCCAGAAGTCAGACTAGAAGATCACACAGGTCATATCAGGTTTTCTAATCTGTTAATTAGATAGTTTATATAAATTCAGTTTAGTTGGGTCTGTGTTTTTAATAAGCAGTGTCTTTAATGGTTCATGCTTGATTGCAGCCTCATGTAATCTCAGTTGGTTCTTACTGTTTGTGTGTGGTGGGACTCTGTCATTCTAGCAGCACCTCCACCTTCATCCTCAAGTGTTGCATCATTAGCTTGTTACACAGCCTGCAGGCTTGATACTGCTGATATGACACCAACCTCAAAATCATTTAGAGATGGAGTGATGGCATTGCTGGAGATCCAAACAAAACTGCTCCAGATCCTGCACACAAGTTATTTATCAAGACCAAATTCTGTTGTACATTTTTTAAATCTTAAGTAGAATATACTGCTCAGATGATTGTAGTCTCTTTACAGGTCTTTGATGAGGATTTTTAGCATGTCATTCAAGATTTTTTTTTAATAAATAAATGTATAATTTTTCAAGTTTTTATCCAGGCTGAAGCTAATATTTAATTAAAAGTTCTGTTCTCACTTGTTCTTTCAGCCGTATTTTGCTCAGTAGTTCTGGGAAGAGCCTGCTTCCCTGACAAGGATTAACCACACCTGTTGGACATGCTGTTGTTTCTCTGGGCACCCCTTCAGCTTTGCACAGAAAGCAGCACATCTTTAGCTCTTTCTCATCAGGAAGCAGTCCATCCTTTAGGGGACACTAAAATTTCCTTTCCTTTGGGCTCAGGATCTTTCATTCCATCAAGTGTGTTGGCAGAAATTAAAAGGGATACCTCTGTTGTTTCAGGTGAGATGTCAGTGCAATGCCCTCACCCACTGGCTGAGTTTCTAGGTATTATTCTGCTTTGAGAAGAAGCAGGCACTCCACAGCTCTGCAGTTCAAAACTCTTTGAAAAGTGCTGTTCCCTTCCTGTTTACATTCATAAATTGTTTCCGTTTTTCTCATTTCAAAAAGCAAGCTGCAGAAGAATATCCTCTTCACTCTTTTTGTTGTGCCATGGTTTGATGCCAGTTAAGCTCCTGCTAACTTCCTGAACCCTCTGATCTTTAAGTACTTCTTGCTTTTCCAAGAACTTTTAACAGCCACTGCCTAAAATGTCAATGCTACTGGATGTTCCAGTGTAGTCTCAAAGCAGGCTTCCACCTGCTGTGATTTGGAAAAGACATTGCATATGTCCATTACATATCCACAGCACAACACTGTGTGCAGAAACCAAGCTATGTACTGAGGGTGAAAAGCATTTCACCAGGTTTTGAGAAAACCCTTGTAACTAAGCCTAGGTAAAGGCTCAGCATGAAGCTGGGATAATCTTGTGACTAATAACAGGTCAAACTCAGAAAAATTGTTCAGCAGCAGAACTGCTGTAGTGTACTGGAAGGGCACCCACAGAAGGAAGGAAAGGAACCATTTGAGTCTGTTAATATAAGATACTCTTTATCCCTCCACCTATAGGCACACATCTTATCTGTACCACTCCTGCATATCCTAGATCAAATGAAGAGCCATCATACTTCAGGGAGCGAAGCACTTTTGAATGCTGTATTTCACAATACCAGAGCTCTGCAGGTGTACATTTCTTTTTATATATAGTGTGTTCATACATCCATGTACAAGACTTACTGGAACCCTTTTCTGTATTAAGCTATCTGGGACAGGGAGCTATATAGAAGTACTCCTTCTGGGAGTATCCAAATCAGGAAATTCAAAGCACTAACAGATACAAACCCATATCAGCAGTGAAATAAATAGCAGGGGTGGTTTTCTTTAAGAACAAAAGCATGTATTCTAATTGAGAATATTGGCTAACTGTCTATGTGTGAAATACTTTAAAGGCTTGTGCCTTTGAATGTATTAGGTCCAATTTCTAAGGCTATTGAGAATTTGCCAACTGTGTAATTTTCATCTGTAATTATGAAAGATTACTGTCAGAAAAGCTGACTTTCATTTTTGAAGGCAATTCCTGAGAAGATACTGAAAAAACCAGACTCACCCTCAGTGATGAACCTTTCACAGATTCTTCTGACAAAGTAATGCTGGTAAGATAATAGCTTTGCTAGAGAGCTTTTGAAAACTGGTCTCTCAAGCTTAGAAAATCTGTGTGAAGAAAGTAATAGTTATCATTCAAACCTGACGCCAGACTCTAATTAATACTTCAAACACAACACAACAACAGGATTTTTTTTTAATCTCCTTGGTACACTGCAGTAGCCACACCTACATCCTTTTAGAGGAAACATATTTTTCTTCTCCTGGCTACTTTGCACAAATATGTATTAATTTGTTCAGCGCACTCATAAATTTGTTAGGGGTTTGGCTCTTCTAATTTTTACTCTGTTCATCTTATTACTTTATGCAGTACTACATTTAAATTAAACTGGACTTCAAATGCTGTGGGCCCTTGCAACTTCCCCTGCTTAGGAAAGACACCTTGTTTATGGTAGAAGTGGTAAGGGCCACAAAGCTGCTCAGTGTCACTTTGCCTTTACCACACTGCTCTAACTAAGCCAATCAAACCAGCTGCGCTCAGCAGTGTTGTGTTCAGGGGTGTCACTCGATCCCACAAAGCCCTGGCCTCATATTCCCAGAGGAGACAGGGACCATGAAATACAGATGAGTTTCTTATCTGAAATACAGTGTTTCACCTTTCCTGTACTATCTGTCTCACTGAGAGTCATTTCAGATGGACTACCAAGCTAAACCCACAGACTCAAATAGCATTGTTCTATGATTCTCAAAGCAGCCAAACCACATGCTCTGCTCCTCCTTTCTTAGGCTGATTATATATGTGCTGGTAGTGAACAATAAGGGCACTGAAACCCAGAGGAATTTAGCATTAAACAAATATTACATTTTATTATAAAAAAAGTATTGAAATCCCAAGTTCTCTGTACCTGCAGGATCCTGAGGAGTGCTTGCTCTTTCAAAAAACCCCAGCTGTATATTTTGACATATAATATGGGTCTGACTTGTAAAGAGCACAAGTTTTGAAATGTTCTTATAGTTTTGCAGGAGAGGCTTCAGATTCCTTAAGAAATTTAATGTATGGAAAACATGCATAAACTTGTATTTTGTAGTCATATTTGTGGCTTTAATAAAGGTTGTCCACAGAACTCTTTACACTCAGAAACACAAAATCACTGCTGTATGGAACACAGACAAGCAAACGTGCTAAACACATCTCTTTTAAAGGGGCTTTTCTGAAAGTGCTTGCCATTGCTTTCCTGATATGGCTGCAGTGGTCTGGGGGTGCAGACACCATACAAAACATGAAATATAATTAGAAATTGATGGAGGGGGCTTAGTTAGGGTACACACTCCCATGGAACATTTTCCTACTGTTCTTTGGAATCTGGTTTATTTGAAAGAGTCTATATAGTCAGACTTACTTTGGTGACCAGTAAATAATGAAGCACAGAGGGGGACTTTTTCTCACAGAGCTAAAATATGACTATGAGGAGCAAATAAACTTATCAAGAGTGTAGCAACCTCCCCAGGTTGTACATTATACGTATTTTCATCCAGCAACTTGATACCATGTCATATTATGCATTCCCAGGAATGGAAGAAGCACTAGGAGTCATCTAAAGGAAGGACAGGAAAACTAATTCTGTTGTTAGTACACCTGTTCTTTGAATTTTTACTTGCTGTATGGTGTGAGTACCAAAACAAGACCTGCAGAGATGCCCAGGAAGGAGTTCCCTCATCCTGGCTTTCCCTCATTCCCAGCATTTAGCAGGCCATGTGCACTTAAATATGTTCTTAGTCTTCAGGGGAGATCTTAAATCTTCCTAGAGAAGAAAGTATTCTTTATATCCACACCACTCGTCTTCCTCAGTTCAAACAACACAAATCAGGACTGAGGAGATAGAGCTTTCATTCTGCCAGAGACAGGCTTTGAAAGAATATCTTAAGCTACTGAGACATAAAAAACGTACCAATAAAGGTGGGGATATCACTTCATCCTGATTTGGACACTGAAAGTACAGCCATGAGCAAAGAGAGAGGAGCTTCACCTGTGCCCAGCTCATGGGCCTCAGGGAGGTTCTTCTGTCAAGGAATGAGCTCTCTGAGGTCTGTCCTAACAACACCACATGCCAGTGCCAGGGACAAGGTCACAGCCAGGCCAAGGTCATGCAACTCCTGCTGGGGATATTTTCATGGTGTCAGGGCTACCCCACCACCCTCAAACACAGCTTGTGTCAGAGAGTATGGAAGGTTCAGATTTTACCCTTCAGGTTGTATGGGTGATTCCCATGTCTTTGAAGTTCTGTTCCCACTGAAGATGAAGGCAAATTCCTGCTGATATTAATGGGGCTAGGATGTGTTCTTGTCTCTGTTTCTTGCTGTTGTTTCCTTTGTTGCAGTAGACCTATTCCTTTATTAAAGTTTTTGCCTGGGGGAAAAAGCAAAGCCACGTTGCTAAATAAATTATGAAATATTTACATTTGTGAAGCCAACCCCTTATGCCTAGCTCCTCCTCTGATATTAAGCTGACACTTTTTATAGAGCTTCAGCTTCTATGCTGCCATTATTCCTCTGTGGGATCCGAGACCAGGAGGTGACAAAACAGCCACCATGAGCCAAGTGACAGTAAGTAATACCCAGGAATGATTGCTGATTTTGACTCAGTACAGTAAGAAACTACTATAGTAGACCAGTGGTGGTTTGTTTAGTGCAGGAGAGCAAAGTAGGATCAGAGATGAAACTGAAAAAACCATAAAACTGGGGGAGGTTTCTAAACAAAGCTTGATTTTTAAGCTGACAATAAAAGGTCATATATTGTACAAAATACCCATAATAATACTGATCCCAGGAGCAAAGTCTTAAAGGCATCATTTTGCTACTCCCTATCTATATTCTGTTTACTTTCTTTTGTATTTGTATTTACCTCTTTTTGCCTGTGGTACTCTCAATGATGCAAGAATGAATGCAGCTCACGTTAGTGTCACCAGCTGTAATGAAATGATCTGCAGTTACTCTTGTGAACATTTTGCATCTCTTGTTTTTATTGTATTTGTACATTGGCTTTATACCTTAATAGTAGCTTCCTTCTTTTAAAAAATGGTTTAGCATGTTGTTCAAATATGTATGGTTCAAACAGGTTAGCCTAGCTTACAAATTTCTCCCTCCTACTTTTACCTGTTTAATGCATTTGACTTTACCTTACCCCACCTCTTGCAGGTTTGGAAACAGAGGTAATGACTTTCTCAGGTGTTGGTTTGCACTGTGGTTTTTTACCACTTGGCTAAGTCACTTCAGTTTATGCGTTTTGCTTTTATCTCTGTGATGCAGCCTGTGGAGAGTGAATCTGTAAAATGCTTAAGTGTTAGGTAACTACCATAGCAAATGAAACATCCTGTTAACTGGATTTTTGCACAGCTAACTCCAAAAGTTTCTCTGTCCCAACACACAAGGTCTCTAACTGCCTTGGTGTTGACCATTATAATGTTCCTTCTGCTCTTCCCTTGCTTCCCCTTTCTTGCTTGCCTCCAGTTGTTTTGTTCTCTCTTCTTCCTTTGTCCTGCAAACAATTTTTGCTGCCATTTCTCTTTCTATTCCCATCTTTTGGCAGGTTGGTGAGCAGCTGGGAATACAACTGCACAAATTGTCCCTATCTGCTGGGAAGTGTTTCTTTCTTTGCAAAATGTTCTGTGCAAAATTTTCAGTTCCCTCATTCTCACCTTGACCTTCCTAAAAAAATATTTGGAGTAGTTAGAAAGCAAGAGATTAAAATATGAGATTTTCCTTGCACAGTGCCTAGGAATAACAAGGTCAGGATGTGAAATGGAGCAGCTTTCAGAGCAGGGAAGAGTTTCTGAAATTGTGCTGAAGTGGGGGACAGTGGTGCTTACCATGTTCCTACTAGTTAGAAAATACATTTTTAAACTGCGTTACAGCAAAGAGAAATATTGATATTTGGCTGACAGAACATTAACCCAAAAAAGAACCCTGGAAAATGGCAGACACAAAAGTGCCCTGGAGCTAAATACTCTCACTCTTTAGAAAGTCAGCAAGCAACAAGAAGAAAACACTCAGTGACACAGCTTTTAGTGCTTTTGGCACATTTTGGAATGTAATGGAGAAACCATGCAGTGCTATAATGTGCTAAATTTGTGGGCATTAATACATGTGAAGACAGATTTTTTCATTACTGTATTATGATGCACAACTCTCTGGCTAATTTGCATGCAACATTTCTATGATTAATAAATGAGGCAATGCTGGAAACTACTGTACTACAGTGAACCACTTGTAGCAATTGCCAGCACTCCAGCATGCAACATTAAATACTATGCTCTGCTTCTGTAAGCTTTGAATATTTGAACATCAGTTGGCAGTTCCCAGGCTGCAAAGTGATCAAAGGAGGGGAAGAATGTTCCTTACTTTTATCCCTCTTACAGAGAACCAGAATAGTCAGCAGATACCTTGTGTAGAAATGTCAAGCAAACACAAATGGAAAAAAATAAAATCAAAAGGACTTACTAAAATAACTTGAGTAAAAGTGTAACACAGCTCTTTATAAAAAGCAAGATATATTTTTCAAGTCCTAATGTTTTGTAGTTAACAGTTTTAATAAAATGAACATATATCATATTTGCATAGAATAGCATACTCTCAAAACTGCGATAAATCATTTAAAGACCATGAAGATAAGCATGCAATGGGTCTGCATTAAAAATTTTTTGTTGTCTGAATCCAAGATCTGAAAATACTACAACTGATTGCTTGGTTCAAATACCACTTCTTTTACAGCATTCATGCCAAATTTGTGAGGATTATGTGAAAATTTAGAAGGTTAGATCTATAATCTGGTATCTTCCGTCTAAATAAAAAAGTGTCAGATATGTGACATATACGGCTAGCAACTCAGGGTGTCAGGATATCTATAATACATTGATATTGCTATCCTAGCTTGGAATTTCAGATCAGGCTCTCTGCCTTTTACTATGAAGAATTTTTTCCCTGCTACAAAGGGTTTTTTCTGACACTAACAGAATTTTTTCTCAGCCTGACACAAATTTCTTCCTCTCCATTCTCATTTTTTAATTCCTGTCTTTTTAAGAAACCTCTTGTGAAATTAAAGAGGTGCATCATATTCTTGCATCACTCCCTGAGCAGAGTTAGGCTTTGGCTTCCTGAGCTTTCAGATGACGCTGCCAGCACCACTCTGCCTCCTGAACATTTTACTGCAGGCATGGGCAGCTTACATCTTCTGAAGCAATGACTATATTAAGTACCCAGTGATGTATCCTTCCCAGAAACTGAAAATAAAGGTATAAAAGAAATCTGCACAATAATTTATGGGCGTTAACATATGGGTGTAAGTTTCTCTGTGGGTAATTATGTGGCTATGCTAATAATGCCAAGGATCCTTTGATACATTAAAAAAAATTCTCACAATGATGTTATTGAGCATTTCATTAGTCAGAAGTACGCCTGCAGACCCCTATGACAAGACAAAGCACCAGGCTGCATTAGCATGCCTTGAAGAAGGTTCCCAGCTCAGAGAAATTGCTCCCAAAGCTTCCTTTGACTTGCTGGCAGGCAGCTGGCATGGAGCCCCAGAGTCCTTGAGAAATTCTCCAATACATTGCTCATCACTCCCATCATGAGAGCTCAGGGTATGTTCAGTTGCTGTGGAGACACCAGAAGCAATTCCACCACAAAGGCTGTCCTGTGAAGTGGGCTCAGGCTGCCATGCCTCTGCCTGTTTTCCAGTATTGTCATTGCTCAGCTGGAATTAAACTTCACACAGTTTAAATTTTTAAGCCTTCAAGTTTTTTTTCTATTTTTAGCTTTTCTTCAATGTCTAATCCTTTGACGTCTTGCATTAACTTTGTGTAAAACTGCACTGTTCAAACCACTGCCCTACTGACACACAATTACCAGCACTGGGGAAGGATCCTCAGGGATGCAGGGGTTTACAGAAGAACCAGCCAGGTTTTTTGAGCAGTGTCAGGGAGGCAGAGTCCTGCCCTTGCTCTGGCTGTGGGGAGGGCAGGAGATGCCCTGGTGGGGGGTTGGATCAGGGGAAGCTGTGTCTGCATTTCCTGCACCCCGCCAGCGTGTCAGGCGTGCTGGGACCGAGCCTCAGCTTGTGGAAATGATTGCAGGGCAATTTATAGCAAACAACCACCTCTACTGCTGTGTTTGTTACAAACTTGGCTGCAGTACAGTAATGTTTAGTGGATTAATAATGTTTGTTTTTAGCCTCTCCTACTCCCTCGGCAAACAATTTTCATGTATAATAAATGTTCTTATTTAGTCTAACTAGAACAGAGCCCAAGGGTCAGAATAGCCAAACCTGCATGCTGAGAAGAGACTCCAGGTTTCCACACCAGGCAGCAGCTTTCTTCTCTCTCCAAGCCAGGGTCCAGTGTTTGGGCACTTCTGCAGAGTCAATTTTGCTGAGCAGATCTCCCTGAAACTGCAGAGGGGCCATGCCATGTGTCCCCTTTGGCAGGAACCAGTCTGTCCAGTCAAAAGGGTTGCAGTGGGCAGCAGAGGCAGCACAGAATCACTGGAATAGGCAGATATTTCTTGAGTGTTTGGCATCTTAAAATAGAACAGCATATTTTAAATTTAAAAACCTTATTTATATATATAATAGGCAAAAAGTAAACATCTCACATAGGGCATGCTGTGAGGGTGAGTAAGTGGCTTATGGTCTTGCATTTTTGAAGAAATTCCTAAGACTTTTAGAGTTACAAACCCTTTAAAAATCTATACTGTTTATTTTGTTGACTATTAGTCTCTTCAGGGAAACAAAGAGTCTGGCCCTGTTTCATAACATGTAGGAGAAATACACAGATATGCAAATACAGAAGTTACACAACGAAAGCAAAACCGAATTAAAGCTGTTTACAGTCAAAAAATGAGAACCAGATCTGCAGCCTTTTTATTGCTACACCACTGAAATGAGTGTGTGCACAGCCAGGCTGCTGAGGTGCTCATAGGGCTGAATGGTACAGCTGTTTCTCTGCATCTTCCCACTGCTCTTTTTGCCTCCTCAGTTATAGCTCAAATGGAGGCAACCAGTCTTAGGTATAATGAAAGACAAATGTTTAAGTAGTCCTGTAAAACTTTATGACAGCTATTACTTGACCAAGTAATTAAGAACAGCAATCAGCACTTATTTCAAGTGATGCACTGGTGACTGCTGGCCTGGGGAGCAGAAGGCTGGCAACACTTCTGTGACAAGCAGTGGGACCGAGACTCTTGGCTATTGAACCCTGTGACCCAAGTGCTGTGGCTTAGTATTTGAAAATACTACAAGAAATACAGGTTGTTACACAGATCCAGGAGCTCCCTGACACACATGGTGAGCTTGCCAGCACTGTCTCCAGCAGAGGATTCCTTGCCAGTCCTGTACACTGAAGTTGTGCTTACACAAAGCTGTGGGCAAGATACAAGAGCTCAGACAGGCAGGTTAGGTCAGTGTCTGCCATGAAAAGATAGGCAAGATAAATTAATTTTGTCTTGGCTTATCTGAGCAAAGCCCTACCATGCCACGGCGCAGTGTTCTGTGTCACTGGCAATTTTCGCTGCCACAGAAGGTGTTGCTTGACCACAGCTAGCAAAACAAGAAGTAAATATATAAAACAGTTTGAGAGGCATCAGAGAAAGAACATTATCAAACAAATTATTTATCTAATGTTATTGGGTCATATGCATGGAAAATAAAATAAAAAATTTCTTGCAGGATATCTAAGCAACAAAACTATTTTCACTGAGCCATGAGACTCAAGCTACGAGCTACCTTCAATCCAGAGTGGCTAATTATGAAACCTATTCCTGTACAATTCCCTTCATTACACATCACATAGATTATTTCTATCTCTTCAAGTAATATGCACAAGTGTTTTCTGAAATTAATTAGTTTGACACTTTTTACACTTCGTTGTTTGGCTGATTGTTCAGGGTGAAAAGGGAAAGAAATCTTTGGCAACCTCTTGTGGTTGTGGGGCATTTCTTCATACCTACTTCCGTGGAGGATCAGTAGCCGGGACTACAAACACAGCAAAACAGAAATATCAGTGGGACAGCCAGATCAGATCTTCAGACTGGAGTTTATATTAGCAATTCAGGAAAAGAAGAGACAGAAACATATAAATATATTTAGGAACATATTAAACACAGATACACTTCTGAAATCTGAACACAAGAGTGTATTGGGAGTTTGCAAATCAGCTTTGTCTTTATAGCAAGACCATGCAAACTTCAGCTCCTAAGCCTGAGAGTAGAGATATTGAAAATTACAGCCATCTTTGATGTAATGTGAAAATGTAGATTAAATAACATCTTTCTTCAAATATATTCTTCTCTTTATAATTTTTCCTGTCTTCATTTTTCCTTTGGCAGCCATAAAACATTTTAAGCAAATAACTATACAGATGGGAGAGGGAGAATGTAAACAGACTATTGTTACTCCTTGTTTTGCTTATTCATATTTTGAACATGTTTATTTGTTTATAAAATTGCTGTACATTAATAGAAGCGCTAGAAACATTTCCAAGCTATTAGTTACAGATAATTTAAAGATGATTTAAAGTTCATTAATTCTCTAAAAATGAATCATGTAAAAATGAGGCCTTCCTGTCCTCAGATCTACTTATCTCCCTGTCTGGATCTAATTTTCTCAGTTCTTTTAGAGATTCAGCCCAAGCTGAGCAGAAATGCTGTGATTTATCTCAACAGTGCCAGAAATCCAGGGCAGTTCTGAAGCACTTGGGGGTGCTTATCCCTGGCTACCTGCCAGTGCTGACAGCCCAGTTCAAGGGAGAGTTTCCTGTTGTCCCTCCCATCCCAGGTCCAGCCCCACCCCCAAGGTGCCCAGGGATGCCCGTCAGGGTGTGCACACAGATGTGCTTTGGTGCAGCCCCGTGCAGCAGTGTCCCTGCCATGCCATGCCATGGGGAATGGTGACAGGAGCCAGGGAGCACAGCAGGGCCCAGCACACACCCCCTGAGGGCCCCACAGCACAGGAAAGCAGCTGCCCTTCACCTGCTCCTACAGCTAACAAGGGGATGGCCTAGCACATCTGGGAACTCACAGAGCTGCTTTTCAGAGTGAAAATACAGTTCAGAGAGAGAGAGATTTCCTACACTTCCCATGTAACAAGGGCTGTGCTGGTTGGGAGGAATGTTTGTTAGAGCTCTCTGGGAGCAGAAGTGCAGCTTTCATAGTGGATTATCAAATGCCTGAAGGCTTTGTAGATCTGTTCATTCTGGGTACAGATGAACCCACCACTTCTCCAAGCTTGCTCGGCAGCACGGTTCAAGTCCCCAATGCATGTCCACTGATCTTTGTATTTCCTTGAAACAGCCCATTTGGAATGATCATTAATGGAATGGAAGGTGGAGTTCAAAGGCATCCCTATTATATTTATGTTGTAGACGTGGTAGTCAAGAGAGCAATTTGAGTAAAGCTTTTCGCCAGAACGCTGCCAGGATTCAGCCAACAAATCAGTCTTCAGTTCCTGAGCCATCCAGGCCACATAGATATCTGTGGAATAACACAGGGTGTGGGCAATTAGTGTTTCATGTTCCTTCATTTAAGAACAGACTGAAAAGCATAATCTAAATTGTGCTAGTTGCATTGTAAAGCATGAAGCTGGCCAGAGGGAATTTTGCCCCCTCCCCTTATTTTGAGCTTTTCAGAAGTTCATTTCTACTTTTTCTCCTTCTAGAAAACCTGTTACAAACAAACAGCACGAAAAAAGGGGACAGAAAAATTGCAAGTCCTCTTCATAACAAAATCTCCCAGATGATTCAATGATTCAATCCCCCTATTTCTTCTTCTTTATTACTGTTGAATAATGGAACATAATTTTCCTGAAAATCTGATTGTTCGATATTTTAGGATGGACCAGACAGCTTTTTGCTTTGTGAGGCTATGAGAACATTAGGATAGGACAGCACACCTTGGCCTCTGTTACACTTATTGCTGAAGCTGAACTTCCTTTTTCTCCCTCAGAGAGAATATGAATTTTAAAAGAATTTATTAATTCATATTTTAAGAATTAATTGAGAATGTATAATATAGAGAGCAAAAGTTCTCTTACCATCTATGAACAAGTGTGACTTTGCAAAGTGGAGAAAGGTTTCCCCCTGAGCTGACTGGAGCTTGGAGAGGTGGTGCAAGGGGGGCGAGGGCAGCCTGGACTTTGCACAGAGTTTCTGGAGATTTGGGAGATCAGCTTGGAAGATGTCAGGGATGGAACAGCTGTAGATTCCTGGATTATAACTCAACATCTGTTGGTCTGAGAAAAACCCACAAAAATGAACACATGCAGAATTAAAATGGGTTAAAGAAAAGCAATCAAGAGAGGAAAGTTCTGTCTTGGACAGAAAACCTAAATCCTTCTTAATCTTCACAGCCTACCTCCTAGATGAGTTAAGTGTCAAAGTATCTTATTTTAGCAACCAAGAATTTGTGTATTGCTTTGTATTCTGACTGGCCCTGCAGCACAAAGACTGGCTGGGAGAGTACACTCAGGCTTTCCACTTAGAGCCCATTATTTCTAGCAGAACTGTTAACTGGTGGTTTTGGTCCCTGCCACTTCCACCCATGCCCATCTTGGAGCCTCTCTGCAGTCAGGAGCCCTCAGACATCACATGTAAATCCAAACCTGGCTGTATTTACAGGACTAGTCTCCAGCCAGTTACAGCTGCCAAGCCAAATGCAAACAGAGGAGCTGCCAAAGGGTCTAGTTTGGTTTTAGGGAGAACAGAACTTGACTTTCAGCATCTGGATTGAATCTGCAGGAGAAATCTCCTTTTCTGAACAGTGCTCAGTTGTAGAAGTCCTTGCCATGGATAGCATAAACAGCTAGGGAACAAATGGGCTCATTAGGTGAGTTCATGGAATACCAGTCCATCAGAAACATTCCAAGTCTTTCTGGCTCAGGAAATCCCTGAACCACAGATTAGCAGAAGCTGGGAGGATGAGCATTAGCATATGCATCTAATTTTTTGTCCTCTTCTGCTAAACACATGCATAGATGTGTTTCCACAAACAGGAACCTGGGTTAGATAGCTCTGAGGTGTGGCCAGCCTAGCAATTTGCACAGCATGTGCTGTTCATTAACTTGATTTGAGATCTGTAAGTGAGAGAACAGGGGAAAAACAGTGTGAAAAGAGTTGAAGAACATGCCAACATGACTTCTTGTGCTGTCTTTCAATAGTCCCTTTTCAGGATTCCAGTACCAGTTATCACTGCCAGATAGTTCTGAATCTTGCAGCTGTATTTTGTTGGGTTATGGAGTTTTTAATATATTTAGTATTGGCAATTTTTGTGGCAAAGAAATACCTGGGAAAATTCTAGGTGATATTTATTCCATACTTAATTTCTGATGAGTCAAGGCTACTACTCCAGCTCAAGCAGTGGTTGCCTTACATTTGTAGAAGTGCAGATGACTGATGCTGACTGAGCTATTACTGTTAAAAGTGATTAATCATCCTACTTTGTATTTCCAAAGCATTTGTTTGCATGGGCTGAGTTTACTCTTGATATGCACTTGTGACTATTATTATCCTGATAGTCCCCACAGGGAGATGAAAACAGAGCAGAAGAGTGAATTTCCCACATTCACACAGGAAATCACTGGATAAACACAACTGAAGCCAAGAATGCTTTTTCCAGGCCCCACCTGGTTTCCCAATGTCACAAAAAAAACTCAAGAACAAGGAATTTTTGAGGGGAAACCTCAAGGAAAGCATTCAGAGAGGTGTGGTGGGACTTTCTTAGGGAAGCTTTTCGTACCTATTTCTGTGAACTGATCATATTTGAAGGTTATACAGATGGCTGTCTGTCCAAAGGACTCCCCAGTAGATGGATATCCATAACCATCCTCAGGGCTGGGAGGGAACAGGGGCACACTGTGAATCACCCAGAAGCCTTGTGATTTATCCAAGAGCAGAAATCCTGTCAAAATAAAAGTTACTGCAAATGAATAAAGGAGGAAAAAACCCTGAGATGATAGAGCTGTGCCCCACTTTGGTTTTGCTGCTGCAGATCCCACATTTCAGTGTGTTAATGTCTACAGTAAGCTGTTCTAGAGTAGATTATTAGGCCATAGGAAACACTAATATTGTATTAAAATTGCATCAATTCTTTCCTGCATAACTCAAACTGTCATCATGTTTTATTTGAATGAAATCCTTTCACACCCCCATCCTCTGCTCAAATTTTGCCTTCAAGAGTTCTGACAATAGAAGGTCACAGGTTGTGACCCTCTCTCCATCACTCATCTTTCTTCACTTCAAATATTCACTGGACAAAGGGAAACAGGTTCTGTCAACACTGTGGTTCTTTCCCAGACCAAAATGTCTCCTATGGGGAAGCAGGAGAGAGACAGGCTATGCTCCTCCCCTCCAGGGGGAATCATGCTCCTGAGCTGTGCCCATTGCTGCAGCCTGGAAATACAGCCCTGCAAAATGTGCTCATTTCCACCTCAGGCTGGGCAAACCCCATCTGCTTCCTCAGGGGAACATTTAAACTCCACTGAAGTTTACACTCATTTAAAGTCTTGATTTTCTGTAACTACATCCTACAGTGCTTCCATGATCTTGGCAGCAGTTTCTTGTCCCAGAGAATTTGCAGAGGTTTCTGTTGAGGGAATGTTTCCCTTCACATCTTGTACTGCTTTGCCATCAGGCACAGGATGGTGCTCAAAGGGTTTGTATTAGTTTCAACTCTTGAAACAAAGAATCCATAAGCCCCAGGATCCTTCACACAGCACAGGCACAGCAAAACCAAAACAAGCTGCAGCGTAGGTAACTATACAAAAACCACGCATCATGCAAATCACTCTTCAGTTTTGCTTTAGGCAGGAATTTTAGATATGCAGATAGGCAAACAGACAGACAAGCAGATGCTATCTGCAACTTTAGAAAGAAGAAAATGGTAGTTTGGGACTCTCCCTGTACCTTTGGTGTGTCCACATTTTGATCCTTTGGAGTCTGATTCAGGGATCTCATCGTTGTATATTGCATATGCAGTGGTGTTCCTCTGCAGGGAAACACACATTTCTGAAACATGACATTCAGTAAGAGAAAGGCACTTAAGCAAACATCTGCTGGGAACAGAAGAAAGAATTCAGGATTCCTCTGTGTGAACATCATGAGCCTAATCCTGCTCCCAGTTCCGCTGACACAGTCTGCACAGAGCTTACAGTACAATAAACCTGAAGACTCAGCATTAGACCTCAGCTGACATGAAGTGGAAGCTCTCTCAATCACTGCAGTTGCCCTTTCCCAAGGGTTGAAAATGCTTACTAAGCCAGTTTACATGGGTTTAGTGGCCCCTTGCTTGCAAAGAACTTCCACTGTCTGTTTTTTGGGCCTCTCTCTGATTTAGCAATCAGATCTGGTAAAAAATATTTGCTGAGTAAAAATAAACATGAAAACTGTTGTTATTAAGGGCAAGCAATTAAAGCTTTTTTGCAAAAAATTTGCATACAGCCACACCTTATTTCCCCTGAACAGAGAACTTCAAAGGAGAAAGGACATGCCTCCCCTCCCAATGTACATTGTAAACAGTTTATTACAGCTGCAGTAAGACCTGGGATTTGACAGTTTTCTGGACTGCCAATATTTGAGTGACTTTTGGGAGTCTCTTCTACATACAAATTAATTGCACCCTACCACAAACCCACTGGAGAAATGTGAGGACACACCCAGACTCCCAACAATACCACATGGATGGGAAAAAATAATTATAGGGAAATCTTATGATATTTTACAGTCACTTCACACAAATGTACGTGAGGTGTCTGAGGGTGGGAGCAAAAAAAAAGGTCACAGTCATTTCAGGAGGACAATGAAAACCCAGATTGGATTTGAGTCAGAGTATGAAACACATGCATATAGCAGGGCTTAGGACAAGTGTCTGTAACAATTACCACTGACCTTGGTCAGATATTGCTTTAGATATTGCTCAACATGAATTGTCAATTCATGTTGGCATGAAAAGAAGCCAAAGGGAGAATGCATGAACACTCTTTTTTTGATGGACAATAACTATATTAAAAGCTTAACGAGAAATTAGAAGTTTGAGGATTATCCCTAATTGTAGCCAAAATTGCAAATAATCTGCCCAGCTGTCGAGGTGCTCCTCTCCTATGTGTTTTAGCAGATCCATTGGTCAGGCCTGGCCTTATATGCTTATTTTGGCTGCTTTCATGTCATCTGCACAAAATATCGAGTAACCACACTAACAAAAACAAAATGTCACTTGCCTTGGATTCATATGTCTCATAGAGCTGCTGCAGTGTTTGTCCCAGAGCACCCTGGCTCATGTTGATGAGGTGTTTACCAAGCTGCCACTGTGGAGTCAGAGCATCCATGTACAGGTATTCCAGGCCCAGCAGGGGAATCTGTCCTTTGGCATGCTTTGGCAGCTTGTAAAGAGCAAACCTGCAACAGTGAAGAACAATTGGTTTTTCACCACCACCCTGTTGGAATGTGTAAATGAGTACCTCCTTCCCTGAGGAAAAGGAGGGTGAGCCCAGGGATGCCTGGGCTGGAGGGGGAGCAGAGGGGCCATCTCAGCCTCAAAGCAATGACCCAGCCCAGGGACCAGCTGCAGTTTGGCAGCACAGTCCCTGCTGCAGACAAATTTGTGCTGCTTCTTAGCAAGCAAGGGAGGCAGTTTCAGCACCAAACTCCTGTTGCTGTGGCCAGACTGCTGTTGGTATCCCTGAAGAATCTGAGGTAGCCTTGGCTGAGTCCATGAAATCCCTACTGCTCCTGGTTATGGTAAAGAACCTCAGGTCCCAAACCCAGTCTAACATTCTCCCATGTCAAACAATTTCCATATTATATAAATATGGCTTTATATTAAATAGATAAAAGGTATTGAAATAAAAAGTGCATTATATTATGTTTATATGTATCACAATCACAAAATAGGTATAAAGCAAAGTGATAAAGTGTAGTTCCAATCATACTTTCCATAATAGACTTGCACTATGATGAACTGTTGCAGACTGGAAATTTTCAAACCATTAGCCAGGAATACAAATCTCTTCAAAACTGTAAAGTACTCAATATTGTCAGTAAAGAGAGTAAATGGCTCAGTTCATACTAAGGTTCCTGATAAAGTAAACAGGTTTTCCCAGTGCACAAGTCCATGGGATTAATCACAATGTAATTAACTCAGCCACTTTCTCTAAGGGCTGTAATTGAGTAATTTGCTATTAATGTCAACAGTAAGGACTGAGTGGCATTATTTTCAATCTGTTTAACAAAAATGCAGCCTGTACTTAACCCCTCAAGTATATGAGGAGGAGAAAACCTTGCCCAGTTGATTTAGAGGCTCAAGTTGGTCACAAAAGATATCTCCAAATACAGGTAAGAAGTGGCAGGAAAACATTTTGCTAGAGAAGAACATTTAATCCACAGGCAGAAGAAAAACACACACCAGTGGTGGTCCTGGTAATCTACCTGCATTGCCACTGACTGAATGATCTCCTCAAAGTATCTCAGGAGAAATAACTTCTGATGACAGATCACAGAGAAGGAAGTGATTTATACAACTAGGCTGGGGAGAGTGGTCTGTGCCTACACATGCACCAGGAGTCACAACAATCCCTTTATTTTAAATAAAGATTTGAAATGAAGACTCGGAAAGGAGAGGAATAGCAGTAGTTACAGTAGTCAGAGCTGATGCAGGAATTAGTAGATGAAGCCTTTCCAAACTACTCTGACACCTACTGAAAGGTTTATGCTCTGGAAGTGTTTACAGCCTTGCATCTGACAAACCCACCTTGTCAGACATGCTTATGAAATGCTAGTCATTGAACTATCAGGAAACTGCCTGCCAATTCCCAGTGGATACATGTTTTGGCTCTTCCCAGAAAGCCAGCTCAGTGTATTACCAATTAAAGTTGTATAAAATTTTTAGTGCTGTTCGTGCACAGGAAATTTCTCAAGAACTTAGGCATTGGTGGGAGCAGAGTAAAAGTTATTTTCCTGAGAACCAAGAAAGAGCAAATCCGCTCAAACGGGATTAGCATTGTCACATTGTTTTCTTGGGACTGAACACAACTTACAAGCAAGAATCACATCTTTACTTCTTCCCTTCCTCCCCACCCCACCAAAGAAGCCCAAACAAACAATGTGCATGGCGGCTTCAGTCCTTGACTCAGCATTTCTCAGAAAGCATAGTTCTGGCTTTTATCTGCAGGGAAGGCTTCCCACAGAAAGCAGTGAGTTTAGATGAATAAAGGGAAGTCTCTGCCCTGCTCACACAGCCGGTCCTGCGAGGATTGTGGGATGAGATCCCCCATGTGCTCCGGCAGCCCCTGCGGGAGGGCAGCGAGGATTGCGGGATGAGATCCCGAGTGAAGGGAAAACACGGGAGCGATTTCTGCCCGCCCAGTGCTGCGTGCAGGGAGGAGCTGCCAGCCCAGCTGAGGAGCACAGATGGGATCAGGTCAGACACAGCAAGTGATCCCTCTGGTTCAGCGGCAAATGAAAGGGTGTGTGAGCACTGAGGAGTTATGGAATACTGCAGGGTGAAACCACTGCATAGCAGGAACTCACACAAACCTGCTGCTAACTGAAAATAATGCAGTGTTGTTTGTTTAAAAGGACATTGACATATTTTGTTTAAGAGGAGGCTTTTCTCAGCAGTTTCAGTTCTGCTTCTCCTGTCAGCTTCATAGCAACCAATGCAGAATCCAAAGGCTGACTCTTTTTAGTAAAGCAGAATGACCCCAGCTGACAGGCAAGTTTCTCTTCTTTTGATCAGGGCATATTGAAAAGGTAACCCCCTGTCCTAGCTGCTAAATTTGTGAAAGGGAACATGGATTTGCCTCTGCAGACCCACAAGTTCTCTCCTGGAACAGGCCCCATGTCACTGGCATTGACACTGAGGCACAGGTGAATTACTCCTAGCCCCTTTAAAGAATTTCTCAGAAAATTTTAATACAAAAATGGTCTTCATCTAATAAATTCACAGATTGTATATATATTGGTCTTTGGGGTTTGTTTTGTTTGTTTGGGTTTCTGTGTTCATTTGTTTTTCACAAAAAACGTCATTCTGCAAGGAATAAATCCAGTTTAGGGAGAAATAAAATATCTCATACCTTAAAGTTCCTGGGCAGCTGCACCAACTATGAGTCTGATTCCTGAAAAAATTACATTATCCAGAAGTGCCTTGGCAAAGGTGACAAGTCACAGGGATGGATTAGACCCTCATACATTTGATACTATGCCAACAGAGCAAAGCCAGCCTTGTGCTCCTGCCTGTGGTGCAGGACCGCCTGCCTTCCCTGCAGCTAGCTCTGTGTGCAAGGAAAGGGATGGGCCTACTTCTTTAGCACTTGTATCCAAACTAATCGTTGTTCACAAGAAAAACATTTTTCTTTTGATATTTATCTTCAGGAAGCTCTTTTTAAAGAGCCCTCATTTAACTTTTAAAATCTGAGCTGGATATTATGCAATTTTACTTTGCATCTTTTCATCTTGAAAGCTCATTAATCCAATTAATCATGTAACGTCCGAAGTTGGGCTCGCAGCTGGCACTGGGAAGGCACCGGCGGTGCCGTGACGGCAGCTCCGGGCAGGGAGCGACTCCTGCTCCAGGCACGGGCACTGGAGCTCGGCCAGCCCGGGGCGGCTCAGCCTGCGCTGCCCTCGGTGCCCTCAGCAGGGCCAGAGCTCCGCTGCTGTCAGGGCCAGCCGAGGGACACCCGGGCGCCTTTCCCGCCGCCGTTCCCGGGCCCGGCCGTGCCCCCGGGGCGGCCGCTGGCGGGCGCAGCCCTGGCACCGCAACACAGGTTGTGCTCCCTTTGATCATGAGACATGAACGCTGTGTAAAACCGTGCTTATTTGATTGTTCTGCAGTTAGTCATGGTGCTGCACGGTGGTTGGTTGAGGGAAATGAAATCCGATTTCAGTGACTTATCCCAGGTTTTTCAAACGCAGCATTCCGCCACTACTCTCGTGCCAACAGCGCTGAACCAGCGATTGTTTTTGCATTGCTCCTCGGTGACCTAGCCACTTCCCGCAGTTTAATCTCAATGTATTTATTTACTCTCCCAGCGTTTCTCTCCAGCACGGTATTTACTCACCAGTCCACCGTCTCCCCATCTTCATTCCTGCAGGAAATCCCAGCGGCCCACAGGGGAACGCAGGAGAGGAGTAAGAGCAGAGCAGGCTGGCACCAAGCAGATCCCGCCGGCATTTTGCTTTCCCGGCTGCGCAGGGCGAGTCGCGAGCGGCTCTGAAAGGAGAAGTTGCGCTGCCGGAGCCGTCAGCTCCTGCCCACGGAGCGGGGAGCGCACCCCGCCTGGGAAACAGGGCTCCAGGGCAGGGCCGGCCATGCACAGCGGGGCAGGGGCTCCTGGGAGCCGCCGGAAACTGCTCCCGGCTTCTTTGGGCAACAGAATGACAGTGGACAAGCTATGTTTTTGACACTAAACAGAAAAAAAGTATTTTGACTATTTAGAATATTCATGGTATTCTGCTTTAAATAAAGCTCCAGCCTGCAGATACCGAAACCCTTTTTGTTTTCCTTTCGGTTCTCCATGATTGACGTACAAATTTTTCACAACTATCTGAAAAAACCCTGGTGTTCAGACAAGCAGAACAACATGACTGCAGCTCACTGCTTCTCCGCCCAGCCCTTGCCCCGTGCCCGCAGAAAGGGCTCCCGGTGAGCGCCCGATGCCGGCTCCGGCGCTGGGCACCTCCAGTCACCCCTGGGGACGGAGCCCTTAGGGACCGAGCTGGAGAAACGCTCTGATCTCTGAACCAAATGAATTTACTTACAATTACCTAATGCTTTTTTCAACTATTTTAAGAGTGCATTTAAGAACAAACATGTCTGAATGGAGCGATTTCACAGCTGATAATCTTTTAGCAACTCACACATAAAAAGCTTCAATTTATATTTTGGTGCGGAAAGTGCTCTTTCTCCATTCTCATTATGCCTACATGAAAAGGGGCTGATTTACATAACAAGTCGTTGATATGGGATATTTCAGCCTCATGGAAAGTCTAGTGCAATGAGCTCTGGGTATTTTAGCACAACAGAAATCCTCACAACCTTTGCAGAATTTTGTCACCTTGCTAGTACAGCCTGTCCAACACTGTAAGAGATGTGTAAATGGGGTGTGTTTGACAGAAGCAGGGTAAAACTTAATAACAGGGCTTAATGCAAACAAAACCAATGATCCCAGAGAAGGGACTCAGTGAAGGTCTATATAGGCAGGATTAATTCACAGATGACAAATGAGAGATTAGTTCACTGTGACTCTTGTTCTATAATCTGTTCCTCAGAAAATTTTAGAATTTCATCACAGCTGCTACTAATACAATAATAGTCTCCTAAAGCATTTTTTCTTCCTGTCAGGACTCTGCAATTTATAATGAAAATATTCTCATTATCATGAATAACTACAAAAATAAAGGCCATAAGCACTGTTTATGTTTCACTGACATTGTTTCATGACTGCATAAGTCAGGCTTCCACTGCATTTTTTTACTACTGCCACGTGTTTTCTTTGCAGATCAAGGACCTTGAAGTCCTCAACTGTGAATATGGCAAGAATACAATTAAGTTCCTTCGCCTTCATAAAGAAGGAAAGAAGCAGTTTGTTAAAGAAGTGGAAGTGTGTGCACATCTCCGCCTGACTTCTCCTCAGGAGTACCTGGAAGGAAACAATTCTCTTGTGATACCTACAGACACCATAAAAAATATTGTCCTTGTGCTGGCCAAAAAAAATGGGGTATTTTTTTATTTTTTAACTAGCCTTGCTGCTTCTTACAACTTCATTTGGAAGTATTTGTTATGCTAACTTTTTATTTTCAATTTGCATATCAGACCAGTACCAAAGTAATTTTCAGTGATTTTAGTTTTCGTCCTCCACTGCTTGTTCTGTGGATTCTTAGTTTTCCAAAGCCTTTCTTCTCAAGATATAGCACTGGTTTTTGTGGATTTATCATATAAAAGCCATCTTTTTTTTATTTTAATTTAATAGCCCATAATCCCGCATTATTCCTGTATAGTATTTTTAAACAGAAGGTCTCAAAGTATGAGACGCCTCTTAAGTCTTCTATGCTCTTCCTGCCATCAATTGCATGTATCATAATGACAATCTGTAGCACTATATTTCTCCATAATGGAATCCCATCTTTACCCTGTAAAACTTAATTACGGTATCACCATATCAATCAGAATAATTGCGATAAATTATTATTTCAGCATTATATCCACAAAGCATAACACTCATGCAGCAGTTTCTCTCAGTCCAAGAACTGCAGCTCATTGTACCAGAATGGAAGATTTTTGACACAACTATAGTTGCTATTTGCAGCACACACTGCAAGCTGGTCAAATGACTGGGAACAGTGAGCCAACCTAGAAATAAGAGAAATGTGTTTTTAACCACACTGATTCTTATATACAACAACCAGAAAAATCTACTTTTGTACATGAAGTTATTGCTTCTTTCTAATAATACTGTTTTCTGCCTTAGATCTCAAGTTTAGAACAATTTGCTATAGATATCTGCAATCACTTCATGACAACATTTTGCCAAGTGGCGTACGTCAAAGCCTACGTTCAAGAAGTACCATGGCAACGTCTGCATGAGGTATCTAAAATACTAATACATTCCATTTGTTTATGCTGTAGTCATTCCTCACTCTCTTAGCTCCTGTTTTCAAATTAACATAATAATATTTATGGCACTTTTACTTACATGTCTGCTCTAAATTGCAGGATGGCGTTCCCCACATCCACTCATTCATATGTGTTCCTGACGGGATCCGCTTTTGTGAAGCTGAGCAGTGCCGGAATGGTGAGAAAAGAACTGGCAGCATCCCCTACTTCTCTGTAAATATTTCTGCCAATGAGAGATGAAATGGCTTCAGAGATAGCTAAGGGTGTTACAGGGCTTAGGGCACAGCCAAACTGCTCCAGAGGTCTAAACCAAAGAAGATTTTTATAGTGTAATTTTGACGTTCTTGATCTCTGAGACATGGCTGAGGAACTAACATAGCTCACATTTGTATGTATATCCCAAACATGGAATGGTTACAACAGCACATCCAGCAGAACTGTTACATCCTGCCACAGGATTTAACGGCCTTCTGAGAACAGGCTGCTTCCTTTTCTACCTTATACTACAACCTGTGGTCTCCTATGATCCTTACCTGATACCACACTGCTGCAGGCCAATTGCCTGCTTTGCAGTAATTTCCAAACTCCTGTCAGCATGCCCTGATTTTATTTCTAGGAAAGCAATTTCACTGCTGCAAGCCAGACTAGCTTGCACATCGTGAGCACTCTGGTCTACCTGTGAACCATTTTTCACATGAAAATACTTCAGAGTCTGCTTACTATTTTTGCACACCATGCATAAACAAAGCAGTATTTGGCTGGACCAAGAGTTTTGTGATACTTAAAAGACAAGTTTTCAAGCTCAGCTGTCTGTCCATGAATCGGCATTCCAAAGGGAGTGTAAAAATTATCTCTACTTGCTGTAGCTTGCATCAAAAGCCCAAGATCAGTCTCACTGTGATGGTGTTTTGTTTAATGCATCTCCTGGATTACTGGGAATTGCGCTGAGGCCACTCTATCATTTCACATCATGGCTTTAGAGGGCTTAGGTTTAGTTCAGTACCTGGCTATACTACATTAATGTAACTGAGAACTATTTCCCATCCTATCCAGAACCAGTGGTAAGACCAGTTTCACTTGCAGACAGGACACAGGTTTTGAAAGGTCCATCTGAGCATTGTTCCTGTGGTCCTGCTGAAAGAACACAGAAAGTCTCCAGTGCCTCTTGGCCTCATCTTTTTAATGTCTCTAGTATTAACTACTGCTGTACTTTTGGCAGCCTCAACAGTACTGACTGTATTTTCTGGAAAATGTTAAAAAAGACACCTGAATTTAAAAAAAAAGAAACAAACAAAAAAAGTCTATACATTTATGAAAAGCTGTTGCTCTTAATATAGAGCAATCTTAATATAGATTGTATTAAATTTTTCATCATCATGAAAATTTAACAAGCAATTCTGCAACTTCAGATTCTACACAAACAGAAAGCTTTTACAGCTTACTGAAGAAACCACCTTTTCTTCTTAGACTTCCCTTCATGTAGCCTTTTAGTTGTTTCTTTAGAATTCCTTGCCTAGGTGAACAATAACCAAAGTGATGATTTTCAAATCACTTTTATTTTTCTTCTAAGAGAATGTTCTCTATATTTAGCATCCTCCTATGCACCTATCAGCCAGACACGGGAGTTCATTTCTCAGTTAATCCTATTGTTTAATAATTTTCTTATCATGAAAAAGAAAACCCTAGTGAAGTTTAATAGAATTATGTTTTGCCATTGTATCAGCTGATAAAAGGCTCAGAGTTTTTTGGAAACTCAAAACATTGTAAGTAACTTAACCGAATCAAAATTTGTCAACTGAAGACAGCTCGAGCACAAAGCCCCCTGAAAGCACAGCATGAGCTGTTCACCTTGGAAACTCTCCCTTTGGAGCTAGTTTCAGGCTGATTGCTGTACAGTCAGCCAGCCTTTCAGTCAATCTTTTGCTGCAAGGAGCTCTTTCAAATAACTCTAAGTATTTGAATATAAGAAAAATATTTCTCCAGGTTCACTGATAGTACCTGCACTACATTAATACCTGTGTGTCACAGTCTTATACCCAAGTGCTGAATTATTCAAGAACTGTAAAAACCCCAAAATATCCTGTCCAAGGTCAGTCTCTTCTTTAGATTTTTTTACAGTTTTAGTAAATAACAGGGGGACATAGGCAAAATGATAGATACACCTCCTTAGACTAATTCAAAAACAATACTGCATGTAAACAAGAAAAGAAATAGATAAGATACAGTGTCAATAATATCCAGTCACAGAGCAGTTTAAAAACACCCAAACCTCTAAACAACCATGCAATATAGAAATGCCTACCACGGTGGAATTATTTCCGGTATAAATTCCTTCAAAGACATCATTTAAAGACAAAATTTGTGAGTCTTCCAAATCCAAGGCAGGATTACTATGCACTTGACATATTCAAGGATGAATTTTGAACTAGCTAGTGTGATCCAAGAGCTGCACAAAACCAGCAGCTTGGACTTCAGGCCCTGACTATCTGCACAGGCCCTGAATGAGCCTGCATGCTGTGAAGTTTCTCTTTTCTGAATAAGCTCTTTGGCAGCTCTGGTCAGTGAAATTTTCAGTTACCATCTTGGTGTGCTCTAAATAACTGACTGCTTGAAATTAAAATAGCTGCCGTTCAAAAGGTGTCTGCAGAAAAAGTTCACAACTGCTTGGTGTTTGGAAGACAAAGATCCACCCATGCAGCAGTGATCCTCAACAGCTTGTTTTATAAATAGTGGCTAAGAGCAAAGCCACTGTCAGTTTGAACCTGTGGGTGGCATCTGTATCAGTGCCAGTTCCTGCTCATTAGCTGAACTGCAGGGATTTGCACTGGCTCCTGGCTCTCATTCTCAGAGATGCAAAACTCCCAACAGGATGGGTATCTAAAGCAAATTACTGACTGAGTCTCTGTGTTTATACCGAGAATTTTTACATTCGTCTGTGTTCTTGGAACAGGCACCATCACAGCACTGGTAGCCTATTTCATTTCCCTTTAGAGCCATTCCTAAATTGACATCAGCATGAGCCAACCCAACATGTCCCAATTCCAAGCGAGATAAAAAAGTCTATCCTCAATTCTCCTTAATGGCATATCACTTGATGGGATTCTCTATTTTCTAGATTGAGCCTGACTTCAGTAGTTTCTGTCTTGTTTCTTCCCTTTCTGCCAATATCAGTATGCAGAAAGTTATTGTCTGCTTTCTGGCTCTGGAGCTTTCAATGCAAGTATGCACCCAAAGATTTCTTTCTTTGTGTAAAAAGAAGCTCATATTTTCTTGTAATTTTCAATCACAGGTCCTCTGATTGTCTTTGCTGGAATTAAGGACCTGAAACTTATGAAGACAACACAGTCTGGATTTGAAGGCTTCTATAAGAATGAACACACCACACTTCCTGAAAGACATGACAGGATTCTGTGTGGAGAGTTCTTCTGCAAATGGTCATACGGCGAATGCAAGGATTTTGACTTTAACTGCATATGGTATATGTTATATCAAGTAATATTAATTTCCCAATCTATACTCACAAAGTCCCTCTGTACAATACAGAAGGTGTAAGGGCCAGATCCACAGCTGCTGTGCACCAGCCACTCACAGCAATAAGCTCTTGCTACAAGGGGTGAGAGGCATCTCTTAGGGTACTTCCCTCTCTAAGGGTACATTATTGGGCAGGATTCAAATGAACAGTTCAGTGTACAGTACAGAAGACTTTAGGAAAATAAAATAACTATTTGCTAAATAGTTTTAACAAAACCTTTTTGTGAATTATATATCTGGTGGGCATGGGGAGAATTTGGATGAAAGTACAACTTGTTCTTGCATAAAATCCCATGGGCTATATATTTGTCAGAAAAGACATGCAAAATATAATCAAAAAACACCCCACAGCAGAGCATTACAGATCTAAGCAGAGACAGCTGATACAAGGTTTTGTAAGAACCTGTGTTACCTCTAGGAAAAAAATCCGTGAATGTATCCTTGAAGCCTTTGCTGGACCACCTGACTGTGGGGAATATTCACCCTCTTACCAGAAAACTGTCAACTGTATCCAGATGCTTGTCCTTTCCAGAGTGCCACAGGTATCTTCTTTCCTCCTAATGATGTTTTACTTCAACAATAGTGAATGTTAATTGCACCACTGAGAAGACCAACATGAGGCTGTTATTTCCTCTGTCAGTTCTAAGAGTGGAAACTCACCAGCTGGAAACACAATGGGGGAGAACATCACTCAGTTCTTGGCAGCACTTGAATAAAAGTGAAAGGTGTGCCACACATGTTGACTAGATTGCATTTGATCAACTGTACTGAGGAGGTGGCATTGTTCTTTTTTACACAAAGTGAAAAGCCTGCCAGCTGTTGACTGAAAAGGTGCCCTAATTCATTGTCTCATCCATTTTCATGGTTTCAGGTACAGGTCATAGAAGTCGTCTTGAACAACACCTTTTATAATGTTGTAGACATGAAGAATCTAGGCTTGACCAATGACAAAGAAGTAAGTAAATGCTTCAAATACAACTTGACTGCCCTCTTTAGAAATACTCAGCCTCAAAGCATAGCAGCAGTTCTACATAAAACAGAGTTAAAGTGAGCAAACTTTCTCCCAGCCCCAGTAAAAGCTCTACATTACCTCTAAAAGAGACTTAAAGTGATTACAAAAGGAGGATAAATAACTGTCTTTTTGTGTTATTGATAAAACTTAAATGGCAAGTGGAATACTCTGGACATCAAAAGGATCTGTAACAGAGACTATCTCTGAAAAAATATTCCTGCTTTCTCCACTGAATTTGACTCTCAATTATAATGCCAACCTGTGCATTTTCCCCAAGCAGAATGCATTGTGGCATCCCAGATTGGTCAAACAGTGGATAAGATACAAGCCTGGGATCAGGCAGAGAGCAAGAGGTACGGGGTGAGATGTATTTGCTCCTCCCTCCACAGCCGGTGTAGCTGCCAGCTAGGTCTAGCTGAAAGTCTGTCACATGAAAGAGAAAAATTGGGCTATTCCATTGACCTTGATGGTCTATTGACTGTTTATGCTCTAGTCTCCCTCTAAAGTCCTGTGGTTCTGCTACTGTGCTCTCGTATCCTTCCCCTCCTTCAGGTGGACATTATAGATCCACTCGTACTTGTGATAATGTCAGCATCTACCACTGTTGTTCCGAAGAGGGAGAAAAAGGTCTGGGCATGATTTTCTGCTGGTCTATCCCTGTCTCAAACATAACCTTTGTGTTTGTGCTCATCCCCCTCAGGTTTTGGTTCCAGTGGAAACTCCTTATGGCTCCTGTGCTTGCACACTTGGCCGGAAGACGTTTTTTGAAGCACAAAGCCAAATGCTGAGAGATGAGAGGAGATGTCAGTTTGGACTGGCAGCTGCCCAGGGAAACTAAACCTCTTGGCTCTACTCAACCTTCCTGATAAACTTAACAGCATGGCTTTCCTATCAATGTTTACTCCTTATTGGCCTCTTCCATTACTGACTGCTTTTCCCTCTATGAACTCCTGAACATGGGATTTATGAAGGACCCTCAGGAAATTGGAAATGAAAGTCTGTCCCTGACTTCCAGTGTGATTTGCAGACTGAAGTGCCCTAAGCTCTTTGGAAAATCCCAGCTGGAAACATTAGGTAATTTAATTTTTAAACTAGCTATTCCTAGACCTTTTAATGAAACAAATAATTTGATGTCTGTAATAATTTGATGTTTTTGACATGTAAAATTAGGAAATCTCTATATTCTCTTTATTAATATTTCTTCAGTAAGTTGAATATACAGGCATAAGACCTGCTGTTTCATTGACATAACCTTTCATGACCCCTTGACACCACACTGATCTACAGAGCTGATGTTCTGACCGAGTGACTGAACAGGGAATCAGAATCAGGATTTCTTTAAGCAGAAGATGAGAAAGAAAAAAACAAACATCTCTCATATCTCCTTTGTGTTGTAATAGTTACAACTTTCTCTGCATGTAATCTGACTGCATGACTGCTGCTGCTACTCATCAGACTGTAGTTACTATAGTACTTTTACATTAATCACTGAGGTGATTTGAGGGTTTGGGCTATCTCTGTAGGTTTAATTAAATAGTTTTCTTTATTCTAATAATCTTATCATGACTTCTGAGCAGGTAGGAGTCAACCTACGTAGCCCTATTACATTTGGGAGGGGTAGGGAGAAAACTAGACAGACAGATAATGCATATTTTACTTTAGTTAGCCCAGGGGAAAGCTTTGAACATTAAGATAAAACAATACAGTCAATGATTCTCGTCTCACAAACTGGCTACCACATTTGCAACAGGAATCATCCTGATCTTCCAACAGCTTCAAACTCTTTCTCTTGTTATCTCAGAGTGTCATTTTCACAGACTCCATGTGACAGAGTACAAAACAAGTGGGAATTGCCCAAAGTAAAAACTGCAGTTAAGTTGCCTTTGTGCCTCCTGAGTTTGCAGACATGCAGCACTGCTCTGGTACAATCATTAAATTCATAGGCACCAAAAATAGGGGAGATGTCCTGCTCTGTGTGATATTTTGAGGTGCTTTGAAAGATAGAAACTTGCCTTGATGAGCAGGGCATAAGAAATGCAAGAGGAGAACACTCCACCAGCCTGGGCTATGCCCTGAACAGCAGGAAAAATGACACCATGGAGTGAGGCTGTCCCAGCTGTGATGTTCTCTGGTCACCAGCCAATTCTGAAAGCTTTATTCACAACACTTCCAGCTTTTCCTGGGGATGTTCTTGCTTACCTTCTTAGATGTGTTGTACTGTACTTGCGGGCTTATGTCTTGCTACTTCTGTCACTTCTAGGTGCTTTTAATTTATTAATGTATCTTTTAAAGGCAAATAAAGAGCAACATCAAAAAACAAAGTAGCTTTTGACTATTTACTACCTATATATAAATGTGAACATTTTAAGTAAAAGAACTATTTTAATTCATCCAATTTCACCTCAAAAAGTCACCAATCTTCTTCCAAATGACACTTCACTACCAACAGATGAAAAAGAATCTTACTGAACATTTCAGCATTTGCCTCTCTCTGAAACAAGGCAGATCTGCACAACCAACTTCCTTTCTACCTTATAAGAAATTTACTGCATTAGGCACAAGGTTTCTTTCACTACTTTTTGTGCTTCATTTGTGGCCCTGCAAGGTAGTGGTGGACTAACCTCTATGGTAGAATGAGGACACAAAGCAGCGAGCAGTTGTTTACTGAGCCAACAAACACACACACTCAGTCAGTGTAGTTTGTATAAACCTCCACAGACAGGCAGACACGGACTGTCTTCGGAGCATGTCAGTGCTGCTCCATCCAGCACTGCAAACCTGAGTCACTTACGTGGGCAGATTGCTTCTAAAGAAAGCACTCAGGCAATCGGAAGCAGCCCCAATTTCCCATATGGCAACAAGATTAGGGTAACAGTGGCATAAATCAGTCTTGAAAATGTGAGTTAGCCAGACTCACTTGGGCCTGAAATCTGACCAAATTCCCATTGGCTTCATTAGATTCAGTCTCCACAATGGACTTGCATTAATTTCATTCAGACAGATGTTTTTTCAGTTCCTGTCCTAAGGAGTTGCTCAAGTTGCTTACTGTGTTTTACTCAGAAGCAGCTGTGATGCTTTGCTGACGCCATCACACTTGATGAAAATGAGCAGCAGCTAGCAGGTTGTAAAATTGCTGTTTAAAATACAACTTCTGGCTGATAACATGAACCTTGCTGGTCTTGGGCTACATCCCAGTATTCATAGGGGATGAAGTCTCCTACCAACAAACAGAATATTTCAAGTGCACAAACACTTTATCTTTTTAATCTTTGATTCTTTTCCATCCTGTTTCTGTTCAATTCTGATAACTGCCCAGGACAGTCCAACACAGCCTGCCTCAGCTGCTCACCATGCTCCATGCACAACCAATGGCACACAGATAAAATGTACCAGCTAAACTCATCAGCCAGTACCTAAAACAGAGAACAGATGTCACTGTCAGGGTCAGGACAAGTCATCTGTCTTCCCTGACTGTATTATTCTATATATATTGTTACCTGCTTTCCAGTATACATTTAAACCTGCCATTTTTTATTAACTATCACAGCTACTTTTTTTTCCTTCCTGAGAGTTGTCTTTTTCCTTTCTTAATTTAACTTTGCTTTTATCAAGAGTACATAATCCTGACTCTAAGTTAAGCTGAGCTACTTAAAGTGACCAAAAAACTGTTTCTGGCTAAAAATCTCAAAAGAAATACTTCTGAATTTAGAATTACACTATTTTTATATATACAGCAGCCAACCATATCCCTCCTGTAAAGTGCACAGCTGTATCTAGAAAGGAAACATATGAAATGTTTCCAGTTACTGGATCAAAAATATCAGCTCACATGTCAGCTACAATATAAAATGTTTTTTGAGAGCTTCACCATTCATAGCAGCCTGAGAAGGACACACACACATATGTGTATAAAACATGAGTATAAATGACACCTACTAGATCAGCTGATGTATGTAGGACTCATCTATGTTAATCACATCAGAAAAAATGATGATCTGGGGTTAGTTGTTGCTAAAACAAAAAAATAGCCCAAACAATACTGGAGGGATTCAAAATTAGATAAATGAGGGGGTAGAGCAACCTTTGATTCAGAGGGAAGTACAACAGAAATTCAGAGTGCCTGAGTACTGTGGAGGGTTTCTGCCTCAAGTGTGGCATTAGGAATGAATTTCTACATTACATCTGACTGAAAAAGACAAGAGTTCAAGTTTTCATGACCTTATACTCCTGCAATGTTTTTAAATCCTCTAGACACACATATTTCCAGGCAGGAAGGCCCAGGCAAACTGGAGTGGGTTATTTATGCAGAAGGGAGGAGGGAATTTGAAGAGTGTCTTTGTGAAACAGGGTTGCTACACCCAGGCACACACCCATTTCCACATTTCTCTCCCCACAGTTTGGCCACCAGCTTGTGAACAAACTCACCCACAAGTTCCTTACTTTGACTTCCTTCCTCCTTCCCCAATCCACCAAGATCCACTAAGACAAGACAAAGCAATGTTCCTCTTGAATCCAAAAGATCGGTGCAAATGATAAGCCTTCCCTCCCTTGTCTGATAAAATTTAGCTGCTAAAATCAGAGGCACCCTCAATATAGTAAGTACCAAAGAGTGCACTCTGTAGAGGGGCAGCTGGATTATAGCAATCATCCAAAAAAGGGAAGAGAACATCCTGAGATGAATGCAAGTCTGCCAATGCCAAGACATGTGCTGCTGCCTTATCAGCAGATCAGCTGATAATAGAGCAGTTGTAACTGCTGACTGCTCCTTCAGCAAGGATGCTCACAAGAGCAGCATATAAATACAACACTGGTCTCCAGTACTCACCAGCAGCCTTCAGCAGCAATGAAACCCTCACATGGAGACCAACAACCACTTACAGTCTTCAAGGTGCTCCCCTTGGCCTCTCCAGGTGCCTGAAGTTGCATTTCCCAAATTTATAGCAACTACAGACCAATGTTATTCTGGGAATTGAACACACATTGAAGATCCAAATGAACATCACTGAATCAACTCCCTAATTATAGGGGCTAAGCAAAAAGTAATTTAATGACCTTGTTACACTATCAAAAAGAAGACAGACTTTCCCAATAGGAATGAAAGTTATTTATTAAATCAGTCTGCCCATTCTTCCAATGGAGACTGCCCCTGCCAGAGGGCTAATGACAGCCACTGTCTTCAGCACTTCCCCTGGGCAAACTGCTGTCCAAACTGAGCAACACAGAGGTGATGGAATGGGACATGGCTGAGATCTCCTGGATCACATCTCCATGCACTAAGTCCTTTCATTTGATGAAGAAGCCAATCCATTGCCTGTGTAAATTGCCCAAGGTGAAGGAGAGAGTAAAGCAGACCCTCCTCTGCAGTGCTCCACTCACCCTGCTGCTTATGAGCCAGTGATTGTTACACCCTCCATCATGCACATTTACAATCATTTCATTTCCCACACGACTTTTGGGCCAAAAGCCATTCCTGGAAGAGAAGGAACTGCTGTTCTGACTTGGAAGTAGAAAACCAGAATGAAGACAAAGTAAGGTAATATTTTTCTGGTCCTACCCAGACTCAGCCTTTAAATGTTGTACAATATTGCCATTTAAAAAATGAGAAATAAATTTGCAGCCACTGTCAGACTCACAAAAAATAAGACCCTCTGATTTTAAAACAACTGTCACTGTAACTTAAGTGTGTGACACTGGAAAGAGGATTGCTGAAGACAAAAGATCAATTAAATGCTGATTTTTTAAAAGAGGAAGAGTGAAAGGATTTGGCAGAATTTGAACATGCTGGAAAAAGTAGGGAGAAGAAGGAAGAGTTCATTTAGCAATTAATGCCTGACATTGACAGCCTAATGAGACATTTTGCCAGGGTCATTTCTAACCAGGAGTGATGCATGGGAGCCTCCCCCACCTTGTTACAGCTGTTGAATCTTGTCTTATAATTATATGGGCAAAGAATCTTCTACAACATGAACAAGTGCAGCACATCAGAACAAACTGTGACCAGTAACATGTAGGCATGGGAGACAGCAGCAAGTAGCAAGAACCATTTTTTCTGGGCTGAGAAAGTGGTCCTGGTGGACAGGTACTGCCACACACCCCATACTTTGCTGACAGGTGCCTTACACATGCTTTATGTGTGCTACTTGGCTCTGTTCGGATGCAAAGAGAATGTACCATGTTGTGTATCCACAGCTTTAGAGGAAAGTGACCAGAGCTGATGAACAATTCCTATATATTTCACATCCATCATACCAGAACAGACAAATTGTAATGCTCTGAAATAGTTTTAAAAGTGTATGAAAGATTCTGAATGATAAGCACTTCTGATATTAGGAGAGAGGAAGGACAGGGAAGACCTTGGCTGCAGCATGACACTTCTTGTGCTGACCAACAGCAGGGCAGGGGAGCTCAGTGCTGCTTTATTCCTTAAAGCTGCCTCCAGGAGAAGGGCACTCTCTAAACTGTGATTCAGTGTGAAAGCCACGACCTTCATCACACTCACCCCTGGATCAGCTGAGCAGCCAGAGGCTGGCAGCTTAACCATCACCAGGGCACAGGCAGGGCTTTTAAGCAAGAGGGACTCTCCCAGCTGCAGGCACATATAAGGGCAGGATTTAAATTGGATTCCTGCATAGCTCTGCAACTCAGAGCTGCAGTACTGACATGGTATCCAGTAATGCCTATCAGTTGCTTCCTCATCTCAACAGCAGCTGTGTTTTCTGCAAGAGGGAATGGTAGCTAAAAATAATCTGGCTTTGACTTCCTCTTTTAAACCCTTCAGTGTCTTAGAAAGATTTTTTTGTTCTCCCAGAAATGGCAAAGAGAATGTAAGAGAAAAAACCAAACAGTCAACTGCACAAAGAGAAGAGCAGCATTAGAAAGCTCAGAGAACAGTAGGAAACTACAATAAAAATCAGAGACAGTAAAAAAATTGTCACAGTTTTGACCAATATTTTCCAAATTCCTTTTTGCACTTGCAATAAGATTTCTGTTATGCCTTTACTTGTATGACTCAGTGGTGCTGAGCAAAGGGGAAATAAAATCTGGATGTTTCTGACTGCAATTCATTTGTTCATTAAACATACTAAAAGAAAGAACTTTGTTCAGTAGTCATCAAATGCACTCTCATGTCTGCACAGTGGAGATTTTTACTGCTTCTTGGAATAAGTACATTTTACTTCAAATTCTGTCTTCCATAGGACCACAAAATGTAAATCCCATACCAAACATGCAAATGGAGAAAAAAAAGATTATTCAATTAATCCTTCCATAACACAGCACCATGTATTCTCATCCAAAATAATTTTACACATACAGTGCTGGTTAGCATGTCCAGGCTACTTTCATGATCCTTTTCATAAACACACCTAATTCTATATTAAAATATTTAGGAGTTTCATGTATAATTTTTAAATTGCAATCCAAAATTAGCCAGATACAGACTATAGCTCAAAATTCCCCAAGGCAGGGTTGATGATCTCTATTTGAATCTAGTCTTCCAGCAGAGCTCTACTCCCAGCAGGTATCTCTGGACATGACAAACTATAAATAAAATCATAAACAGAATTCAGACCATGACTTACAAACCTGCTGCTAACAGACCAATGCCTGAAGTAAGGTCAGTACAAGGGACAGTCAAAGAAATGATGAATTTCTGTCCTATTGTCTCAAATTCCAAATAAATACACTGTACCATGTAAAGGTTAGGAAGAATCCAAGAAAGCATGCTGCTGTATATATTTATGTTACATAGCATATACCATGAGATTCACCCATGGCATAGGTATTAGCATGGCTTTGTCCCTTCTCTCTCCTCTCTCCCTTTAGCCGCAAGCATGAACAGCCACCTCACACTTGGCCAAGTCAAAGTGAAGATAGGGCCACTACCCAGGCAGGAAATTGCAGGAGTTTCTCCTTCCTCTCCCTGAATCTTGTCCCCACTTTCACCACACTCTCATGCTTAATTCCTCCCTCCTTGTTCCTCTGCTCAGCATCACCAATGCAAGCCCACATTCCCCATTTCAGGGCTCATGGCAAAGCTCTCTGGGCCAGAGATGATGGTGAGCCCAGACAGGGTTTAGCAGCATCCTTGGGTGTCTCCAGACATTCTGGGGTAAATGGACCCACCCTGTGTACCAGAGCCAGCACAGCAGCTCCACAGCACTGACAGCTCCAGACACGGGTAAGGGAAACACAGATGTTATTGGTGAACTGTGGCCAGGGCTTCTCCTTCAGCAGTATGTGATACCAGAGAAGAAAGAACAAAAATAATTAAATCTTTAAATATTATGGTAGGTAGTGTTGCAAGTAATCACAAGAACATAGAATAGTAAGTAGATTTTGATAGCTTTTTAATAGGAAAATGGAGGAAAGGAGCTCCAGTATAACACAACAGAGAAAGTAAAAGATCTGTAAAGTAAACTGAATCCAAACATAAGCAATGTTTTATTGGGATATAGCAAGCAACCTATCAAATAGGGAACCAGTACAAACAGATTGAACATGACTCTCTTTTAACAGAGATGTATGGTGACAAGACAGCTTCTTTCAGTTCTTAAAACAAGTATTCAAAGTGTTAAGTAAAGCATTAAAAAAAATCAATCATTACAACACCAAAGACAGACAATATTAAAAATGTGCAGAATTTTACTTTTTACAAATTTCTGCATAATGTTAGAAAACAATCATAAATTAAAAAAGGAATAAAATGAAGCTTTTTTGTTTGCAAAGCAACACAAACCTTTAAAAACCAACTATATTTTACATAGGACTACTATTAAAAACAGGTGAAAAGCTGAAAATTTAAAGGACAGCAAAAAATACACAACTCAGTTTCACCTGTCAGCAACACCTTCTGCTATCGAAGGAGTTATGTTAGTTCTATGTACAGCTTTAAACATTGCAGCATACCACAAGTAAACCTTAATAAGGTCAAAATAGGACCCTCTGCAAAAAAGGGTGACTTGGCAAGTGTCAGTCCCATCCTGAAATTATAAGCAGTAATAATTTTAGTAGGTCTTTAGTGTAAACCAAAACCTACTTTAATTGGTTCCTCTCTCTAAAGATGCATGTAAACGTTGGGGTTCTTTTTGTTTAATTTTTTGGTATCTTAATTAATGAAATCAAGAACATGTCTGGCTCAAAAATGAGAATGACATACCTCCCTTTTGTTCTGGATACAGTGATGTAGCTATCTCAACATGCGCATTGACACTTCCTAAAAGAGAAAATCATTATGTACTATGTAAAAAATACACACCACCTCTCTCAGTTCAGACTCAGCATATAGTATATTGCCAGCTCTATCCAATAGGATATATATTCTAATTTGGTTTAAACTCTTAATAGATATATTCTCTCTTTACAAAGTTCCATCACATGAAACCAAATTGCTTATTTTTCCCTTGAGGCACAGCATGACCCCAATTAGACAATTAGCTATAAAGAGTTGTTCTTTAGATGTTGTGTCTGTAGAGGTTTTACGTGATATTCATAGATTTTCAGCGCAGGCCCCAGTTTTAATGAAAGTCCAGTCAGTACATCATTTCTTGTCATCAACAGTAATGATTTGCCATCAATTTCCTATAAGAAGAATTAAAGAGTTGATAAAGACAAATATACAAATCTAATAGAGGAGAACAGTCATGCAACAAATGGAATACTACTATAGAGGATCAGTGAGGAAAACAGTAGCCTTGATTTTCCTGAAACCATGTTCACAGCTGCTGAATTCTGCTTGCTGTCTGTTTTTCAAGTGCTCACCTGTGCTGACTAAGGCATAAATACTATTTAGTCAAGCACAAAATCCAAATGAGCCTAATTTCAAAATTCCCTCCTTGTAAACCTTTTTCTAATTAATAGGTACCAGTGAAGAATGCCTAATTATCAGCCATTTAGGGAAGGATACTCCTAAGAATGCAGCTTATGAAGTGCATTTCAGAAGAATTACTATTTGATGGCAATATGCAAGTTTAAACTAGTGAATATCTGCTAATAACTTCAGGTGCCTTCTTTAAAAGGCCAACCTTCCCATGCATCCTGTGGGGGGGAAAAAAGGAAAAGACTCTTGCAATCAGAAATTTTGGAAGGGCTTAACTAGAGCTTGACACACTGAGAAAACTTCTCTTCCTCTACTTTTAAGGGAAAATGAGAAAAGCAGCAACTTGTCAGCTTAAGTTTCAACAGCCCCAACACTTTCCTGCTTAAAATACCTCTTGTAAATCACAGATATGGTGGGATTTTTTTTTCCCTTTCAGACCTGTTTAGGTTAGAAATCCTGTAGGCTTTGGATTTTTGTTTTCCATCTTAAAACCTTGACATATGCTTGAAAACTCCCTCTAAATCATTTTTAAACTCAAAATGGAAGAGCAAGAATCCACATCTCTTCACTCCCTTCTATTATCTTGGAAATATCAGAGATCCAATCCTTGATTACAATGCAAGATGAAAAGAAGACTTCTATTAGAGCTCAGCAGGAATTTGTCAAGATGGATCTCTCTTAAAATTTAATAAATTTTATAAATACAAAATACATGGACAAACCACAACACAGTCAAAGATCAGCTGAAAGTGGCATTTTTAAAAAATATCCCCAAGATGTATACAACTACTAATCCCTCAGGGGAGCATAAAGTAACAGTAACTCTAAAAGAAAAAAAGTTTCCAATAACTTTTTACCCAATTATAGCAGGTGCCTCTTTCCAATTACTGTTGAGAATGTTAATGGAAAAAACCAGTTTCTATCCTCTCTTTTCCATTCGTCACAATTCTTTCTGTGGGAATTTTGACACCAGTGAGTGTTTTGCTCATTGCTATGACCGATCTGAAGTTGCCTTTTCTGCTGCTGTTCAACGATGCTATGGAGGAAGAACAGCCTCCAGCTTGGTAGGATCCAAATGGAGTAAATCCAGTACCTGGAATAGGAGAAACTCCAAGAATAGGAAAAAAGCATCTATTCCTTTCCCTTCTTCTTCCACAGGGTACCCTGTGTTTTATAGAAATGCTGGTAACTACTAAGACTTTCACTGAATAGGAAACTGATTCTTTAAACACATCTGTGTAGGAAGGAGTGATTACATATTCAGAGTTCAAGCGTTTTATATCTTTGTGTGAATTGTAAGCTTTACCTTTTTCACTTCCTTTAAGTTTTCCACATTTACCTGATCCTGCAGAATTGCCACACCCTTTTTTTGCACCAGGTAAGATTTCGTATGCTCTGGTGACTTCTCTGATCTCTTCTCCGCTACTTCTCTATTTTCTGGATTTTTTTCAGGATGCAATTTCAATGCTAGCTCTCAGTATGTCTTTAAATGTTAATTGCAGAGAAATTTCTCTGCACAACTCAAGCTATCAGTAATTACCCAGGTGCCAGGATGACCTTAACACCAATATCACACTGTCTTCAACAAATAACCAGGGGACTGCTTAAGCTTCAAGTCCCCCCACCATCCCTTCTAAGTGACTGAGAAATGCAAAGTTTTACAGTAAGCCAGCACACTCACGTACTTCTCCCTACTGTGGCTCTGCCAGAAAGCAGCAGTGGACCCCAGCTGATGTCAAACCCCAGTTTCCCTTCTGGTAAGGCATTGCAGTGAGGCCAGCAAACCAGCACTGGGTCACCTGGGCGTGTCTGGCTATCACAACACAATGCTCAAGAAGCCACATGGGCCACAACAAAGGTCAGAGCACAAGCACATCTTGAGACCTTATAAACAGCTTCAGTCTTGGAGTGAGCCACAGTCCCCTGTGCTTCCAGGGCTGCTACAGAAATCTCAGCCACAAATTGGCAGGCTGTATTTTTCTGGAAGTGTCCACACCCTCGTCCTGCAACTGCTACTCCTCCCTCTTCAGGTATCCTGTGTCCTCAACTTCTTGGCTTGTCTGATTTGCTTGCTGATGTTATGGATTTTTGTTATTGGGCAACATCCTTCAGCTGAATCTGTTTTCATCAGCGAGCTCTTGATTTGCTGACATCAGTGGAACTCCAAGAAGGAATAACAGATAATCATCATACAAGCATCACTTCCTACCAGCACTTACAATAGAGGTTAATAAAACATTCTGCAGCCCCATAAAATGTCTCCTAATTATCCTTGAAGTATTGTACAAAAAATTCAGGTCTTAAAGATCTTTTGAGACACTTGTTTCAGGTGAGTCCAGATGTATTCAGATTCATCAAAGGAAAGTGTGGACCCAGTTATTGCTGTGTAAAAGCTCAGTGTAATAAAAGATGTCATGATTACATTCTGGGCTAAGGATATTTTCTAAGGAAACCATTGTGCTACCCCTACTGAAGCAGTTCAGTGGAAAACAATTTCCCAGTGTTGTAGGTGAAACTGAATACTTTCCTTTACTGCTTACAATCTCATTCCTCTTCCAGTACATATTCAGGGCAGTAGATCAAATTAAACTGGGTTTCTGGGGCTCAGGCAACTGCAAATGACAGAGGAAAATAGAGATGGCCAGAATTGCAGCTGCATGCCTGGTGCTCTACAGACAGAGGATGGCTAAGGTTTCAAAATGAATCTGTCTGCACTGCCATACCTGGGAGATCCTGACAAAAATACTGTAAGACCACAGGTCAAGTTAGTGGTAGCAGATAGTGTAGAAGAAACTGAACAGCACCACTGATAAGAAGTTAACAACCCTCTTTGTTTATGGGGCTGTTCTTGATGCAGACAGGGAACAGGCTGGCAAACCTGGCACGTAGAACCAGGCACTTGCTGCTCCTCATGCTGCTAATGGAGAGGAAGAAGGAAGTGGCAATGACTTCTGCTGCAATTAGCCATCCCTCAGCTCCTGGCCACATTCTGGTGGCAGCTGTCAGCCTCTCTTTCCAAGGTTTTAGCATAAGGTGAAGTTGGCAGTGGAATCACAGCCACATTTCTGCACATGGCTGTCCCAGCAGAGTCCTCAGTTACCCTACTGAAACCACTTATCCCCATTGCAAAATACTAATAGAACCTACACGGCTGCTGTTGCAGGCTGATTTGCCAAAACTCAGAAATCAGCCTCACCTTTCTGCAGCAAAATCAGTAGTAATTATTTCAATATTATTGACAATAATTGCCAGCTGTGAGGCAAAGAGGTCAAGATATTTGATGGAAGCCAGAGGTATCTGGTTCAAAAAAAGACTGGATGTGGCACTTGCTGCCATGATCTAGTTGAATTGTTAGAACATGGGTTGGACTTGATGATCTTATAGGTCTCTTCCAGCCTTGAATTTCTGTGATTCTGTGTGATTCTGTGATCTGTCAGTATAAGGAAAAGACTCGCAGAGACCACAATTACTTTGCCTGTGTAGTTTTTAAGCCACATTTCCAGGGCTTTTTGACATGGATGCTAGAATTAAGGACTGGACACACTCAAACATTTTCCTTTTTAGCCTGTTCACTCATCTTCAAATTCTGAAAAATTAGCAGCAGCTGCAGAAAGAACCTTCTCTGCAACCTGCTAGAGAATCACCCAACACCAGGCTTTTCACCCTCAAGAACAAAGAACTGAATTTAGATACTTTGTTATATGTATCAGTTACATTCAGACTGGATTTCACAGACGTGGTGCTGAAGGTCAGCAACATTACCCTGACCAACCACGATGTTATTTCATGGACAATGAAATGGACAGTCTCCCTGCAAAGCTGCCAGTAACTTGCACCAGCTCAGTACCTTGGAAGGTCGAGCCATCTATTTTGATAACCAATTACAAGTGTGGGTGACAAATTTGCTGGTAGTCACACACAAGCCTACAGACTTATCTGGGGAGGTGCTGAACTGCCAGTCTGATGTAAGTTACTTCTCTATGGAACAGGTGGGCTGTAGGCCAAGCAAGCTGACTTCCCAAGCCTGCCCCACTAGCACACAGCCCCAGCTGCTGGCAGGTGAGTCCCAATGGGCCACCTGACTGTTTAAGCTCTGACCTAATCTACCAAAAGAAGCCTCCCATTAGTATCAGCAGTTACAGGGCCCAGAAACAAAGACCCAACTTTTTCTCAGACTGAGTCCTACAAAAATGCTGCTCCTCTGCCAACTTAGTGCCAATCTGTCCTTTCCATATTCACTTGTACTGCCAAGTTCAGGGCAACACAGCAGCCCCTTTGTCACCCTATGCCTTCACACTCACATTGTTGCTTAGAAGCCCCAGGTTTTATAAATACTCATGAGTGTAATTACACAATACACTAAGAAAGAAGGGAATTCACATTTTAAACACCATTCACATTTTAAATAACAAGACAGTGAAACTGAGTGGGTTGTATAGGGAGACTGAGTTCAAGCCAGAAAATTTATTTAGATTTCTCACCTTTCTGAATCCTATCTTAAACAAACTCCAACTCATTATCCACAGCTTGCAGAACAAGAGAGATTATTACATTACTCAGAGATCACAGTCCCATGCATTGTCACCCAATAACAGACTTAAATCCCTCTATTAATGTGGGATTTTCTCTCCCATTTTACAGTATATAACCAGGCTCACACCAAAAATTTGCAATGTGAGAAACTGGTGGCAGTCAAAAGGTGTTTGCTAAGAGATTTACCTGCTCCTGAAAAGCACTGGCTTGTTCTTCAAATCCAGCTGTTCTGAAATAATTCACAACATCAGTAACAGCCCAGTCAGCAGGATCCAGAGGTCTCCCATTCTCTAGTGAACTGCAAAGTGCAAATGCAGACAAGTAATCACTAAAGGTGTGCAGAACATCTGCTGCTGCTTTGTGCACGCCTCATGTATGTCCCCCTCCTTCCTTGCTTCTGCAGGAAAAGTGTTCTTTGATACATCTCCCCCACTCCAATACAGAACAGTGTATCCTGTTCTTTCACATTCCACCTGATGCTGGGGAAAACTGAGACCCCTCTCCTTTCAGAAAAGAAGAAAGTATATGAATCTTCACGTCAGCCAAAGGCAATCAGTTAGGATCTTCATACAAGTGTGCTGTCTTTGCTGCTGGAGCATGAGAACTGCCATACCTGGGGTACCAAACTCCTGCCTTTCAAGCCTGCAGCTTGCTTTCAGCTACCAAGTACTTAAAGAATTACATGTGGATTATTTACACAGATGAGACTGTCCTTGTAACATGGGTAGAAATTACTGCTAGGCATCTTTACCTTGCAAAATAACAAACAGAACTTCCTAACCAAAACAAAAAAAAAGGCACCAAATGATTGAACTAATTCTCAATATAGAAAATTTCACAAAACTGTTGTTAGATTCATCTTTGGACAAATCTATGGACTTTTTAAATAGCTGTGCATCTGAGAAAACATCTGTTAAACACAATCAGAATTAATTCCTTCTGTGATTAACCTCAGGCAATTGTTTTCCACAAAACATTCATATTATTATCTTTATCCTGCATTTCTTTTCCTCAAACTACAATCACCCTGTCATAAAGATAACAGTGTATCTGAAAATTTTTGGTAAAAAAAAAACACATAGTGAGCTTGACTTCCTGTTCTACTGCAATTTATGAGGATGAAGAGCAAGACATCAAAGAGAGAGCTTCTTTAACATGTTTCCTCAACCAGAAGTCCTGAAGTTCATGCCAAATATTCCCATCATTATACTTGCTTAACCATAATGCTAATGAAGCAATATTGAAAATGTACAGATTAGGGCAGGTGTCAGAATCCTGTCCATTTTCTTGTCTGAAGCTTAGAGGCAGGACTTTGATTTCAACCGCACCAGCTGGAAAAGAAACACAGATTATACTCTCCTGACAATACTTTTGCTCTGTCCTTCAATTTTTTCTTTTCCAACTGTCAGTATCTCTGCCTTGCCAAGACTTGTCTGTTTTTCAGCAAAATAACTGGGTGAATCAAGGGCAGACCATTTTTCAAAGCAGCCAGATGCAATCCATACATAGAGTGCCTCCCATCACCATTTCTATAACATTCTTATTCCTACAACTATCTGAGTCCTGGGAAGGAGGACTCATGGAAACAATGATTTTTGCAAGTCCCCAAACTCTTGAAATGTGTCTGTCAATATGGCAACAAATTCTGACCACAGGGACCATCTGCAGCCTGTGTTACATTGGGCCTTCTAAAAGCAGTTTCTTTCATTTATCACAGATCTCTGAGCAATGAGGAACAGTTTCTTACTTTTGCTCATCACATGATGACTTACTTCATGAATTGCTTCACTGATTGTGATTACACAGAAAGCAATACTCAGCAAAATTGAAAATGAGACTATATGGCCTTATCAGAGCGGCACTTTCTTAATTTTTTTTTTTTTTTCAAAGAATGCCTTTCAAATAAGATTTTTTGGTGTTGTGCACATTCTGAGGCTTAAGAAGTAAAATGTGAAAACTGCCACACAAAATCTGTATGTATTTATAAAAGCAGCATTAGAGGAATTATATTTAAATCTTTGCATTTTCCTTAAGACACGGACTGTCACTTTCAATTACTCATTTTCTACTAAAAAAAAATAAACTAAATGTGAACCACTCAGTTAAAAAACCAAACAAATTGAATTTAACCCTTCCTAAACAGCAAATAAAAGGTTCAGTCTGTAAAAATATCACCTAACTGTAATTAACTTACTTCTCCAAACACTTTAATTTCCAATTAAATATGGCCCCAAACCCTCCTTCCACAATTTTTTATCTCAGCCCAAGTGCTCCAGTTTTTCTTGTAGCTTCTCTTTTATCACTAGGGAGCTGCAGCTTGGTCTGGGTCCAGCCCCATCCAAGGCTCAACTGCAGTGACTTCAGGGGCTCTACCTCAGTCATTAACCAATCACAGGAATTAATTGCAAGTTCCTGCCTCAAGGAACAGCATCATGCTGGACCTCAAGTGGAGCCAAATTCCACAGCTACAGCTGCAGAAGACTGGAAGGCATGTGGCAGACTGCTGGAGGCTGGCTGGATTTTAACCCATCTACCCACACAGAGGCTCATTCTGCTTGTAGACTTTGTCAGTCTCCTCCTCACACTGCTGCTGACATGGCTCTATTCTTCAGTCAAGACAAGGGAATATATAACATCCATGGCTTAGCCATACACTGGCTCATGCCTCACATCCTGGATGCTTTAAAATCTTACAAGGACTGGCATTTGAGGCTTTGAAGCTACTAGATGCACTAACAAATAAAAAATAGGCTTGTCTGTTTTTCACCACTGTCCCTGTGCCTTTATTGCCATCATGTGGCAGAAGCAGCAAGGTCTGAAAGGATATAGCTGAGAACAAACAGATTTTATCCAGCTTATTTATAGGCACTTCAAGAAAGTGTCAAATACTTCCTTTGTAGATATGCCCACATACATACAATATACATTCATCTAGAAACCACAGTCCCACAGTTTAAATACAATTTCCATCCACTCTAAAAGGCCAACTTAGCAATCAGTGGTTGAGTCTTTATCACCCAAGCCTTGGGGAAAATGATTAAACATAAACTGTCTCTGCTTTGACTGTCTCCTTTCTCCTCCCACCCCAGAGGGCTCATTGTAGAAACCAGCCTGCCAAAGGGAAGGTGGTTTCTAAGGGACACACGATAATTATTCATAGTCACTGAATAGGAAAATGCTCTTTATTTGGTGTGGTGTAGCCAGCATCTCAAGTGAAGGGGGAGGATGCTGATTTTAATGGCTGCCATCAGATCTTTTGATGCTTTTGATAATCAGGTGTTTTATCAGTAGCCTGAAGTGACCATTATGATTTACATTACTCTAATGCCTGGTAGCCTACGCATTGTCACGTTTTCTTGGACAGCTTATGTAAGAGAGATCTGAAAGAGAATAATGAGGTGCAGCTGCACAAAGTGTTGCAGCTTGTCAGAACAGACTAAGAGCTTACTCTAGTATCTTTCCTTATGGTCTTTTTTTCCTTTAATATATACACATATGTGTACATCTCTCTCACCATGGCTTCTGTAATCCTAAAGCAGCAAGGCCAGATTTTTCCACACAGAATGTCACTTCTCAGTCCATAATGTCATTCAGAATTTCTAGTCCTAATTAAAGAATTTCTGATCTTAAATAAATGCTTACAAAAAACTTCTACGCCTTAGCTTGTAGTTTACCACACAAAAGAAAGCTGTAGAGCAATGAACACCATGTCTCTGCCTTATTCCTGCTCTAGGTCTGAAATAAAACCCCAGCAACTTCAGGCTTTTCCAATAAACAGCTTAAAGTATCTGTTTCAGAAGGAAACTGACACCTAAGTGATATCCTGCTACTCCTCAGCCCCAGACAGGTGGGCTGTCAGCAGAGAAGGGCACAGAGAGGTAACTTCCACACAGGACACATCTCCCATTAGGCACTGGCTCTGCAAAAGCCACTGACAGGTGAGCAGAGACACAGTATTGGCTACAGTGCTACCACTTGCTTTAGTGTCTGGTTGAGAGGAAAAGAAAAAACATACTCCTGACTTAAGTTACTATCTTCTACATCTCTTCATTGCTATACAGTCCTACCACATATCACTTTTAATGAGCTCAGTGCCCTGGACTCTTCTATTTCAAAGCTGAAATACAACAGAAGTCATTAAGAACAGGGAGGATTTGAAATGTGCAAAGATGGAGATGGGCACTGTTGCCAACCACATTAGTTCAAAGGAAAACCACATTCAAAATCCATGTGCTGTTTATGTAAAAGAAACACTTACTTTTTGACATCCAGAGAGCCATTTTCCTTGTTTTCCATGTCAACAGTTAGCATGGGGAGGATAGAAGTTTTACTTCAGCAACTGATTGATAGGGAGGAAAAAAAAAAGCCGTGTTTAATAACTGGTAGTAAGACCAGTGCAGCGTAACGTAACAGAAACAAGCATTCTACAGGGACACATGCATGTTTCTACTTGAGAGCAACAGTGCTATCAAAGACTGATTTCCCTGGAAGCCTGGCAAAGCTGATAGTAGCTAATGAACTAGAAAAGAAAGTTGATCTGTGCTTCAAACACAAGAAATAATTCTTGCCTGAAAATCAAGGAAGGCAATACTACATTTAATCCTTTTCGCAAGTGTTAAAATTTTGATCAAACTGTATGTATTCAAATACATGGAGATTGATGTGCAATATATAGCTGTGTATCAAGAGCTTGATGGGTCTTCAGTCATCCTGTGATACAGAGGATCCAAACAGATGGAGGATCTTTAGAAAGATTTGGAAATCCATAGCCTTGTTTTACAAATGTGGACTTGGATACAGATGAGCATGTCACTTATGCCCATCGTACAAATAAAGCTGGTAAGCAGAGTTACTAATTGAGCCTCAAACTCCTGAGGCCTAAATCATAAGACCTCCCTTCCTGCACTAGAGCAGCTTCTTCTATAGGTATGCTACACTGAACTCCAAAAAGGAAAGGAGCACATGAAGGACACAGGAGAAAATCCAGTTCGTTTCCTTCCTTGCAGCATGCTGGAGTACTTGCACCACACAGCTTTTTCCATCGCTCCACAGAACATGCAGAAATAACCCAAGCCTTTCCTTTCTGTCCTCAAGTAAGCCATTTCTATTTCAGAAAGCACCAGAGAACAGACCAAGGACTCAGGATGTTCTTGCTGTAGCATTAATGGATGCCAGTGAAATGTCTCAAAGCTCTGGGATACGGAATAGGGAAATCATGCTCTTCAGCTAAAACTTTGCAAAAATAGAGAATAGCAATTAATATTGCTGTGGGGGGAAAAAAAAGGAAAAAAAGGGGAAAAAAAGAAGACGACCCTTTATTATACACGTAGAAGCGCGTAAAGCACCAAGAACACAGTAACAAACTAATCGAAAAGATGCTTCTTCCTGCACCGCTGACCAAACAACTCCACGAATTCCCTGAAATCACTTCTCGGTTCACCTGAGGTGACTGCAGACGACACCCGCACCAGCCTACCTGCGGAACGCCCCGCGCACGGCCCGCAGCCCCCGGGCTCGGGGCGGGCACTCCCGCGGAGCCGCGGGCCCGGCCGGCGGGGACTCCCGGGGCTCCGCTCCCGCGGCTGCGCCGGGGCTGCCACACGCGTTCAGCATCTCCCGGGCACCCGCTCGCACTGCACCACATTGTCACTCCTGGCTGGGGGCGAGGGAAGCAAGGCAGAAAAACCTACCTACGAGCAACTAAACCGGCGCATGGCTACCGGCTGCTGCGGAGCGGCGGAGCCCGCGGCCCCCGCCCCCCGGCGGCAGCGGGCGCTCCGCGGCGGCTCCGAGTGACACCGGGAGCGGCCCCGCCCGGCCCCGTGACGCGCCCGCCACACACGGACCGCCCGCGTCATGGCCGCCGCGTTAAAGGCGCCGCGCCGCGCCGCGGGACCCCCGCCCGGCGGGGAGGGCACCCGGGGCCGGCGGGCTGGGGACGGCACGGCCCGGCCCGGAGCGGCGCCTCCGCCGAGCGGATCACCCCGCAGCGCTTACCTGCTGGGGAGCCGCGGGCAGCGCCGGGGCCGGTATGGGCGGGCACGGACCTGCCGGCGGCACACGGCCGGAGAGCAGCGATCGGAGCTCGGTTCTTGACTTGAGGTTCTTGGGGCCTCCTTGTGGACATTTCTGCTCCTCCTAACAAGCAGGGTGTTACAGGTAACGGAAAGGAAACACATCCCTAGTTGTTGAAGGAAGTACCAAGCCGAAGACATTTTATACAAGGTACGAAGTAGGAGTCGCCAGATGTTGGCAGATTAATAAAGTTACAAAAATTCATTCCTAGAATGACTTCGTCAACACGTTTGTGAGTAGCAGACACTTGGTTTTCTGTGGAACTCCTGCAACTGCAGGCTCGGGGTGATGGGAAAGAGGAGCGACCCAGGACAGCACCACCGAGTCACCCCCACCGTGCCACCGCCGGCACTGGGGAAAGAGGAGATGGAGGCACTGAGTCTGCAGATCTTACTCGTCTGAACTCCAGACTTCATTTCACAAGGAGACCATGTACAGAAAGAATCAACTCAAAGAACTTACAAATTACTAAGTGTCCCACTGGCAATAAAATTGTCACAGAGCTTAATACAATCACCCACAGAATTTAATACAAAAGTTGTCGCGTTTTTCTGGCAACAGTACTTCTTTTTTTCTTTTTACACTATTTTTTTCTCTTAAGTATTTCCTTGCTTTGTGATGTTTTCTAGTGGCAGGTAGGCATTATCTAGATGCACTGTCAGTGCAACGGAAATCAAGCAAGAACTATCAACACACCCTGTTCCCACACATGGGCTTTGTAGCCAGGGCTGCATCCCAGCCACTAATCAGGTGCTGTGACCTTTTGATTATCCATAACAGGCTGGGTTACTTCAAACTGGTGGGATGTTTTACTTGAAAAATTTCCTTCCAAGTCAAGGCACTCAAATTACACACCTGCTCTTTGCTGGAAGGTAAGGGGGACATTACAGATTACCTGGGGATTTGCACAGAACCTACTGGTGACTTTGGCCTGATTTCTGCAGGGCTCTGACACGAGTGCCCAGCTGGCACAGACAGAGCTTTCTCAGCCACCAGAGTGGGCACCTGGGACTGTCCCAGGCACTTTGCATCCGTCTCACTCCCAGACAAAGCTTACTGCACTCAGACTGCATGGAGATCCAGGTCACCTAACTGCTAACTGGGCACACTTACAAGCACTAAAATTACCAGCAAAGTGGACTTTTGGGCAAAGGACTGCAAACATGACTTCCCAAACCACTTCATTTTGTCTTACTTATGTGTTGTCAGATAAATAACCAGAGCTTGCAGGAGCTTTGCAAGTAATGGCACTCAAATATCGACAGAAGCATTGAGAACAGAGGGCAGTAACAGTTCTCACTGCTTTGGGATTTAAATAAATGCAGATAAACAAAATAAATAGAGGATTAAGTGTATGGTGCCCTAAACAAAATCCTCTTTACTTCCCATCTTAAAGTGCACTGTAAAACGTGGCATATTTGTGTTGGACAAGTTAGCCAAGCAAGGCAATTCTTTTCTGTCTCTAAAGAAATAAACATTCTAAATGAAGCCATAATGAGTTTTCTGCATCAGCTGGTTTCTAACTTTGGTAATGAACTGACATTTGAGGATACAAATATAAACGAGCTATTTTACTCACACTCTCCCTTTCATCATGTTCTTCAGTTAATCCTTTGAGTATTTGAAGTGAGGCTCACACAGTGCATGCATTCCTTCTAGAGGACCTTGAACAGAAAAGAGAGGAATTTTAAGAAAATGGGTTGTGGAAAAATTCAGTGTGGAATATGATCTGTGGCCTGTATTTTCATTCATTGGGGTAAGGTAATTTAATTATAATGAAATTATGTCTGGAGGGAGATAAAGCAGAGAAGTGAATTAGCCTTTTGTTTGACTATTTGCATCCCCCTTATGGCCAAAAGGAAAAAGTTTCCAAGCCATGCAGGGAACCAAGTGAGACCAGGGTTGGCAGATCCAAGTCAAGGGGTCTGTCCTCTGTGTGTGTCTGAACTTCTGCTATCACATGAGGGGAAACACACAAAGGTCAGTGCAGGTATTGGACACCATTGGACCCTGTTTTCTGGGTATTGAAAAATGTCAGTTTCCTACTGGAATCCTTCCTATCCTTTTGTTTTATCCCTGGCAGTTAAAGAGTAGAAGACAAAATGCACGGCACATGTGGCAAAGGGAGAGCACAGCACCCTGCTAGCTGTGCAGAGAGTACTGAATTTCAGCTCCCCAGAGCTAAATAAAGCCCTTGGAACCTTCTTTTCAGTGCCCTTGGTAAAAAAACCATTGGGGAAGCTGAGTGAGAAAATAACACAGGAAATTGAGGGGAAACCCCTCTCAATAAGGCGGCATTATTCAGAGTAGAATGAATCTAGCCCCGTGCAAAACACGTATTTCTTCGCCAACAACGACCGAATGTTTCAGAGCCCTCGGGCCGCGAGGGAAGCCCTGCGCCCTCAGCAGCAGACGCCAGGCAGGCCGCGTGCGCCGGCGCCGCGGGGGCTGCTGGGAGTTGTAGTCCCACGGGGGCCGCGCCTTCCCCTCACGGCCCCGGCTCTGAGGGGGTACCCGAACCGCGGCGTGGAAGGTGCCTGCTGCTCCTCTGGGTTCTCAGGGAGACATTTCGGGGCTGGCTGCGATCGTTTGTGGTTCCTGCTGCTCATTGTGAGGAAGAAAGTAAACCAAAGAAATTTCATCCAGATGTGGCTGGCGGTCAAAAAATCATCAAGTCCATATAATGCTCAGGACTGGCAGCATGGGAGTCCAATGGGGGCACAGGCTGTTTCTAAGTGACTTTTGTCATGAGTGTGGAAGTGGCATGGGTGTAAAATGCCAGGTTGCCCAGCAAACTGAATAAATGTATAGCTATGTCCAATCAATTACTAACAACAGTCTAAAAATCCCTTTTGCATCATTTCCCTCCTAGCAATACAAGACTGGAAAGGGACCAAAGGGACCGTCCAGGCCATGGGCTTTGATCTCCTGGCATGACAGCCAAGCCCTCACACAAGCACATTCACACCCAGTGCTGGCTTGGGGCTCCTCATGGGGAATCTCAGCCCACTCTGCCCTGCAGAAAGGCTCTGTCCAGCTCCTCTTTGCAGGGGATTAAGAAATTTTAATCTATAACTTAAAAAATATAGAAACAGTTTATACTTGTTTGTTCCTCTAGTAATAATCTTTAGTTTAATATTCTTAAGTGCAATATTTGATTTCTCTGTTTCTCTGGTATTAACATTCTTATATAGACTCAAACATCTGAATGACCACAGCCCTTTTGTGGTCTGCATTTTCTGATCTTGTTCCCCTTTCTCCTTTCTGTACATTCACCTTCCAGGAGAGGACATTTGGAGCTGCACCCTGGGCTGCAGTAGGGTTTTGGCAGTACCTTCTCCCCCTCCAGTCTGCTCTGAATGGCCCCTTATCCCACACTACATTTTTATCACACCTATATGGTACTGATGATTTGAGGCATCCTTGCACTAATAAGTAACTAAGGATATTCTTCACAGTTCCTGGCAACTCCTATCTACCCAGAAAGAGGAAAAATCCCTCTTACTTGTCCAGTTGCAGCTTTTCAGCACTTTAGTCTCAGAAAATTCTCCTTCTTCACTTAAGGTATTTTCCATCCCTGTCCATAGTATTTCTAGTTTGCTTGAATTGAATTTTGCCACTTACCTTTCTCCACGGTATCAACAGTTTACTACCTGTTGTCCTGCTGTCCCTTCCCTACTTCAGCACTCCACAGAGGAATGAGAGACAGTTCCCAGCCCATGGAGTCCAGCAATGAAGTGCCTCTCTTCAATTCGTGTCTTGGCCAGGAAGATCCTCCAGAAACCAAGCTGTGTCTTCTTCACAGTTCTCTTCTGGCCTGCCAATGTGTTCTGCATGGCTGGGTATTGTCATGTTGCTCTGAAGTTCTGCATAAAGCCTAGACAAAAGCCTAAAGATCACAATGGTGTTAAGCAAGTGAGGAGGGAAGGGAGGCAGAAAACCCCTGGCCAGAATGCAGCAGTGACTTGGTACCAGCTGGCAATCATTTTGGAGGCAGTTATGTTACTGCGTGTGTTAAACACCAAATCAGAGAACAGCAGGCAGTGGGCCTGAACTTACCCTCCCTGCAGTTCCCGGGGTGTTCTCCCACAAGGTAAAGAACAGGGTCTGTAGATGTGCACAACCTCCTGTGACAGCTCCTGGCTGCCAGGCTGGATCAGTGACAGCTCCTGGCTGCAGGCTGGGGGGAGCAGCACTGCTCAGACTCACTGACCAGGCAGGGGGCAAAGATCTGGCTTCTGTCCTGCTGGGGAGCCCCTGAAACCTTTGCTTTAGTATCCTAAGGTATGCATTACCTGACCTTTTTCTCATAATCATATGAATCTCCAGTAAGATGACTGAAGTTGCACCCTCTTCATACAGCCTAAAAATGAATGTGTACAGTAGCTAACTAGAATGCAAGGCCAGTGACACCTTTATGCTTTTACTTCCTCTTTTTTCCAAGACTGAATTGCTTAAATAAATCTTCCTGCACCTGAATTATATACACTTCACTGAGAATTTCCTGCCCTACTTATTTTGTTGTGCAACTCCTTATTGTAGTAGTTGCTCATATTTAATAAAGCTTCTGTCTAGACTTAAACTTTTGTTATTTTAAAGCTTATACTTCATATTAAAAAACCACTGTATAAAACACAGCTCATTGCGCCCATACTAGCAGTAATACCTGCCACATATTTGCCCAACTTGTAATAATGTAGCAAGAAGCTTATAAAAAGTATTCATTTGAAATACCAACAGTGTTAAAAGGAATCCAGCCTGATAAAAACATTTTATATAAACATGGCTCACCCATCTCAGTGAAATAGCTACTACCTCTCTAGGAAATCTAAAATGTAGCACTTGGTTGCAGGAAGTGAGGAAAATGAAAGAGCACAATATGGTGATGCACTCAGAAAAAGTTACAGACAGAAATGTGTCAGCAAAACTCAAGCAGAAATTTCAACTATATTTCAAACAATACATTGAAAAATGAGTGCTAGTTTTTTCCCCCCACTTTGCTGGGAAGCCCTTCTCCTGGGAGTGAAGAACTGACTGTCAGAAATATCCAGATTTTTAAGATTTGTAAAGCAACCATGTCTCCGCAAATACTGGCATTTTCTCTCCACGTTGTTATTTGGGTGTAACTTTCATTCTTTGCTCAGCCTTGCAGGATGCTGCTCCTCAGCCCTGGGAAAGCACCCCAGAGCCAGGGAAGGGTCTCACTCACTGCTTCTCTTTGGGGGACTTACAGGTGCTCTGGGTGCTCTCAGGCACTGAACTGTGAGCAGAGCAGAAGGAATGGCATCTCTATGATTTGTGCATCAATGTGCAAACTCAAAGCATGCACACAGTGCTTTGGTAGGACAGTGGTTGCCAAAACAGACTGCAAGAAAGGAAGCTCTGTTACAGGGGGCAAATGTTCCAGTCACACATTGGATGACCCTGTTTCCCCCTCTACTCTCTCCTTTGATATAAACCAAACCCAGATGCATCTGAATATGAGCAGACATGACATTTAACAGTTCTGCTTTAAGATTGTAACAGTTAAACTGATCATTTAAAAACTTACTCAGCTCTTAAATTGGTTGATGATGCTCTGATCACGGGTGCTCTCAAGAGCACATTTGCTGTAACTTGTTCTCCAACTGCTCTGGTGATCACATAATTCAGAAAAATATAAACAGTTGTTATTTTGCCTGTAAACATAATTAGTAGAGATATACCTAAATTTGATTACCATCCAACACAAAGTTTTATATCCAACTACTATCAATACTATTTACTTAACAAATAATCATAGGAACACTTTCCAATTTTTATTGGTGACCATCTTTGGTTAAAACAGTGTATTTCTGAAATTTTAATTGCACATAAAATAGAAATGTAATTGTGGGCTATGAGTACACACACCTCTACTTCTAGCTTCAAATGATAATAGGAACTATCAATCAGGGATTTTTAGTGAAATTTTTATATAGTCCATGCAATAATACATATTATGAAAAAATACTTTTGTTCAAATTAGTGTCAAAACCTACTTTTTTTGCTCATGCTGATGTGAAAACCAGTAAAAAATATTGCAGCTGTTAACTCAAAAAGGATTTAAAGGCAAAATCTACTAATACACAAAGAACAAATACTCATGATTGGTATTGCATGTATTATTCCCTGACATATTATGTGACTGGTACAATCTAAATTTTTCATTCCCTACTGCTCTTAAATACTTTCCAAGTCTCTTATTCTTACTATGCTCTGCAGCTGACATGTCTTACACAGCATTCCACACCATGTAAATGTGACATCTACTGGCAAATAAATGTAACTAGAGCAATTGGCTATGGAAAGCTCCTGAAGATGCAATCATAGAATACTTTGGGTTGGAAGGGACCTTAAAGACCATCTCCTTTCATGATTTTAGTTGACAGGATTTTGCAGTAACCTGAAACATTAAAAAAAACTTCAAGAAAAGTCAGAGTTGAGTTCTGTTAGTCAATAGGTAGTAGCAGAATGAAGACGAGTTTAGTAACTTCAGACACAACACTAGGTATGCCCTAAAGCAGAGGTTTGTGTTGCACAAATCCCAAGTGAAAAAGAATTTGTGCTGATAGTTCAAGTTTCCTTGAGTGGCTTTAAAAAAGATCAAATAAGTTTATGAGACTTGAGGGAGTTATTTTCCTCCCAGCACTCCCTGCAATACTTCTCTTGGCAGGAAATACCCCTTGCAGCAAACTCAGTCTTGCTCTGAAATTCCTTTCCAGAATCCATGAGCTGTGGGTGCTGTGGCCTCGGGAGGTGGCACTCTGGAGTGGTTCTGGGGAAGCAGAACCACTCTGGAGATGAACTCATGTGCTTGCACTAACAAACTGTATCACCACATGCAGGTTACATCACATGTTCTGCCACTGGGATCCTCTTTCTGCCTCCATGGGATGTTTTTACTCAGGCTGCCTGCTCAGTTCCTCTCTTAGTTTTGCCACTGGTAAGCAAGCCTGCCAGATGCACACTTCCCAATGCCAGAGAATGCCACTTCCCAATATGGCCAGAGAAAAAGGGAAATAAAGATAATATATTAACTGAGGACACACAGTGCCTTTTTTTAGGGGGGCAGTTGAAAACAGATACTTGATAAACACTGGGCATTTATAAAAGGATTACATATTGGTTGCTTACCCTGAATTAACATGTCTATGAGATGGGTGAATCATGTTTTACTTGTCCAGGGTGTTACCTATCATTACCAGAGTCCTGACACTCAGATCCCCAGTTCATGCAAGCATCAAGTAGAAGGATGGCAAAGACAGGAGAAAGTGAAAGGACATCCCAATCAAGCATTCATTTTGTTGAACTGTTATTTAGATAACTACATACACATTCAAAGTAGCAATGTAGGTACAAATTAAAAAGAGCAATACTTAGCAATACTTTTGGTATTCTTGTGATATTGCTGTGTAGACCAAAGCATTAATACACCACTAAATCTAAGTGAGGTCTTGAATTTTTTTTTTTTTTTTTTTTGCCTTCAATTGAATTAAAACACCTTGGTTGGGGAAGAATTCAGTTAACCAAGACTTTCCGGCACTCCAATTTTCTCTTTGTTGCCCTAGTCAGCAGTAATTTTTCCTGGAACTTACTGAACACACTCAGAAGATATCACACTGCTTGCCAGGCTGTTGAGACCTTGCTCCATTTGTGTTAACATAGCTACAGCTGTGTCCTCTCTGATCTTCCACAGCACCTTGGAAGCAAAGGCGAAGGAAGAAGTTTCTGATAACAACCTCCCAGCAAAGGAAAACACCTGTTACTGTGGTTGCATACAGATGGAACAGATCACTGACCTCCCTCCTCAAACTCCACCCTTTCATCCTGAAGAGTTTTTGTGCTGCAGCCTTGCCATCAGACTACTGTGTTTCCACTGTGTGCTCCATCACAATCTAGACCTGTGAGCTTGGCAGCAGTAAGAAATGTGCAAGTTTGCCACTGGCTCTTCCATTCACGCTTAGTGACAGCAGCTCATGTCAATGAACTCCACAACTATGTTTCTTTAAAGCTTCAAAGCAAAGAGCCATACACACACAATTCTTAGGAATATGTTTTTGCAAAGACATTGGTACTTGACCCTCCAAGGGAGGGAACAGCACAATGAAGCTGTAAGGATTCTAAAGGAATCTTTACTGGCTTCGAAACACTGGTGGGAACTGATCCTAATGATGTCATAGAAACCTCAAGCTGTTTTTATCCCTCTGAGGGACTACACTCTTTGTACTAGTCAATTACAAAAATAAAATACATTTTCAGTATATGCAAAGTTCCTTCAGGCATCCCTTTTTGTCATACAATACCCCTTCCCAAATCCAAACAATAAAGAGGTAAAAATGTGACTAGATCTCAGATTTAATTAATACTTTTATTCATCATCAAATTCAGAAGTTAGAAAGATTTCATGAGATCCTGTCTTTCCTCTAGGTACCCATCTTACACTTCTAAAAAAGATCCAACACTTCACATAATCCCTACGTAAGATGACAAACACTTACTATCTCTAAGGCATTTAAACACCCTTGTGGAGTTCTAACCCTTTTGCTGCCCAGCATGAAGCTAAGGGCTCATATTTTACCTATCTGTTAAAGAACTTAAATCAGTCAATACCTCGTGAAAATACCTTTCCATTAAAAACATTTTTAAAATGTATGCAAGACCCACACTTGTAAAACTGTGGTGGTCAAACTCTTTTTTTTTTTTTTTTTTTAATATCAAACAGATCCAGATCAGCTATATGCACCTCAGCTAGAGAATGGAAGTGGTTTTTTACCATTTTCTTATGGAATGGCTCTTCAATTCTGATCTGGGGTAAGTCCTCCTTATGCAGGAAATCAGAACAGATTTGAATGACACCTTCAAATCTGTGGCTCAGCATGCTGTGCTTGTTTAGGAGTTGTAGTAAAAGCAGAAGACAGTATTTTCACAGTTTTTTTTAGCTGAGCTTTAGAAAAAGTACAAAGGTCTTTAAAATGTAATGTAGCAGTGGTACCAGGAAACCAAGAACACAAGACCGCAGTCGCAGGCGCACAGCAGCAGAAGCACAGAGGCCACAGCTCGGCTCAGACAGTGGGAAGAGGAGGAGCTGCATTACAGAGCAGGCACCAGAACCTCTCCAAACACCACTTGCAGAAAAAGCCTCAAGACAAACAATGCCAAGACCATGAACAGTCTTTACTTCTATCAGTTGTTTCACAGCACAATGAGACACAGCACAAAGTTTGTACAGCGGGATCTGCAGACAGTTTAAAAACAGGCAATTATCTTTAATAAAAAGCATTGAGTCTGAATGAAAATAAAATGAAGACAAACAATACTGAAGCTAATGATCACCTTGCTTGCTTTTGATTGTCTAAGAAGTCCAAGACTTCTCATAGTGCCTTTAATGTTCTCCACATCACCTTCTCCAGACACCCTAGTTAGTGTAAAGCTTACTGTGCCCCAACTCATATGTGTAGTAGGTTTCACAACCTCTTCCTCTTGCTCTCAAACTCTGCTCACACATGGGGAGGTGCAACAACTGTCATCATACAACATTCTGATTCACAAAGAAGCAGCACAAGTGTTGTACATAATTTAATTTGCACTTCTGTATATAAATGTTTACTATTGCACACTATTGCAGCACTTAAAAACATCTAATTATTTGCAAAAATTAGTAAAATACTTTAAAGGATTTAAAAATAAGGGTTTTAATGCAACTGACAAGATAATAAAAAAAGCAATTTACTTAATGAGATACAATCCTTTATGTTGGAAATGAAAGTTACATACAACTAGAGTACAATTAAAATATACCATATAGTTCAACACTTAATTCCTCAAATGTGTAAAATTAACAAGCTTCTACTGTCATAGATATACAATTTTTCCATATTGTGAAAAGGATTTTTCAAATTAAATACAGGTAACATAATATTCTGTAGTTATATTTCATGACTGTGTTTAAATGAGAGGGTTGTATAATACTCACATTGTCAAATGTACTCACTAATGCCTTGGAAATTGCACACTTCCCCTCCTTTTCCAAAATAGAATCTCATTTCCATACTGAAGTCTATTATGCCATATTGGAAAAGTGTTTTACTTTCTAACAGGATTTTCATAAAATTAAAAAATAGCATAATATCATGGCATTATGATGACTTTTCCACTTATGCCCGTGTAGAATTTAATCTGGATATCAGACAGACATATCAGAACCAATTTCCTAGACTTTTGTCTTATTGTACACGCAAGATGAATGATAACAGTATTTTACAGAACAGAAAAATCTTTGAAGCTTTCTAGAACTATAAATGTAATGATTAAAAATTAAAATCATAACAGAATCAAATTGTGATCTTCAACATTTATTAAAATCTTTTAAAGTTCATAAACGACAACAAAGTTACTGTAGAATTTATCGCATACAGCTAGCATACAGCAGCATGTCCTTGGTCTAAATGAAATACAAAAGATTTTAACATTTTCATACAAAGGATTTCTTTAAATTTATTAATGTGACGATATATCTTTGTTACATAAAATTTGCTACAGCAAAGTATCTTATACTTTTCTTGCATGTATGTAAATATGGGTGGACAAAGACTGCATTCAGTGTCAGCCTCCTAATGACGTTGTGCAAAAATGCTCAACAACCTAAACAGACAGAACATTGGGTGGTATGTTTCATACTCTTTTGTAAAATGTCTACAAAGGCCTTTCTTTTAGGAGCGTCGTACAGATTAAAAGGAAGGAACGCCAGCTGTTTATTTGCACTGGCATTCAAACAAATCCAATGGCTATGTATCAATATAGCTCATTTTTTAAAAAAACAATTCATCCTTGTATGCATGTAAATTTATCATAAAACATGAGTCTAGTTTAAACTTTTAGATGTGCTGTTTTAAGACAGGTCACTGAGACAGCCAGAACCAAGTGTTCAAATAAAACTACTATGAATAAGTTTAAAAGCAACCCCGAAAAAAGTGCTGAGCCGCTGATTATTAACATTGAAATAAATGTGTAAAAGTGCCCAAAGCTAGCACATGGTAGCAATACCTTTTAAGTCAGTTGGTGAGAGTATACAAAACATAATTAAACCCAAATACTTGTATCTGTGTGACCATACATTCTGATTGATTGAAAGAAAGTAGGTTAGAAATGAAGACACAACGCAACTAAAATAAACTCAGCTGTTGCAGTTTTTAAACTTGATCTCTTTTCTTCATGAATGAAGTGCTGTAATTAAAAAGAAAATGATTGTAGCAGTACTCCATCCTCAGTTTACTAATATAGTATACCAGAATAAAAACTTGGCAATAACCTCTTATTCTTAACAGCTAACAAAAAATAACCGTGTTCATCCAGCGATGCATCTAGAACATTATTTTGCATTTGCTAAACCATTTGTTTTTCATAGCTAATGGCAGAGCGCATTTTGCTGTCTGTGGCATGATGGTTTTTATTCTAATGGATGCCTTTTTTAATCAAAAAAGGCTTGAAGCAAGGAATACTTTGGGAGCCGAAACATTGGCTACTTTAAAAAAAATAAGAAAAAAACAGAAGAAGAAAAGGTGAATCAAAATTAATTCTCTACAGTACTGACCAAAACTTCCTTTAAGAGTTTAGGGTTCTTGATCTTAAACAAGCCATTTCACACCTGCCAACTGAAATGCTGGTAAGTTGACTTGGTTTAATATGGTCCAAAGTCCAGACCAGGTGGAATTACTCCCTCTGATGAGACTGCAAGCTTTCCATGGTACAGTCTGGTTATGGCAACCTGCCTACTGCCTAGGTGGGAAATACAAAGGAAGGAGGCAGTGACGAAAACTGCAGGGATGTAGAAAACCAAGGCACGGGGTCTAGCTACTGTCCCCTACTTAAGCCATCCAATTGATTCTACTGAATTTTGGTCAGCCTCCAAGAAGAAATGTTTTTAAGTTAATTTAGCAGACATTTATATGGCGATAAATACTACCTTCAAAAACGCTAAAAATGTTGGCTAGGTTTAGTCTGAGCTACTAAAAAATTATTATAAATTGTAGCATCAGACACAAGACAGACATGAATTATTGGCTGGCACAGACTAGAAGCAACATTTATCTTTCACTTCAGTCTAAATCACACTAGCCGCAACACCTTCCATTTCACTCACACAAATAATACATTATTCAAAATAAAATGGAGCATTCTTGGGTAAAAAACTACTTCATTTCAAAGGGGGAAAATGAACAATACACAGAAACAAAGAACGACAGAAACCAAAGTTAAGTAGGAAAGTGGTCTATTATTCTGTGTTACTGCACAAACAGTGCTTGCTTAATTGTGCCTAGTTAGAAGGGTTGGTGCAAACTGCACACATGGAAGATGGCAATAAAGACCTCAGTCAGCTTTGTGGAATGAAGTAACTAGGTAACTGTTTTGACATATGATGGTCTCAGCTCCACCTCATCTGTTAACAGAGTGCAAAGATCCCAATGTGAGCCCTGATGTCATCTTGTCCTCTTACTCTACTAAAAATCAGCAAATTCTTTTGCACATTTTTCTGTTAGAGAAGCACGAATATCTTCTTCTTCATAGTCATCAAAGTTGCTGGTATCTCCAGGACCTCTGCACTTTGGTATGAATGGAGCTTCTACCTGTATTGGTAGGAAATACAAAAAGGCAAATGAAATGTTACTGCCCAAATACCAATAGATTTAACATGGTAATAATGAGCACAGTAATACTCCCATTACTTCTCACATCCTGCCAAGAAATCAGGTATTACAGATTTAAGTCGTGGCACAAACAAAACCAACCTAGGAAGGTAGAGGCCTAGATGTGTGAATCTAAATTGGAAAAGATTAGTCTCTTGCTGACAGACTCAAAACAAAGATTAGTCCCCTCATTGCAGAGGTGATCCTGCTCCTTCCAGCTCATTAGCACAGGACATGGAGTACATTGATTGCCACCACCACCACACAAAAATCTTAGCGAAGGTTGGAATGCCTCTCCCTCCTACTTGAAAACAATCTTCTATTCCCAAATAAAAACTAACCTAATTCAAGTGGAAAAGAATTTGTTCTGCATATTTTATGAAGTTTCTCCTAGGAGCCAAGTGAGAAGTGAAAGCCTTCTAAAAACTAGGCCACAATGAGACACAAGCAATGACTTGAAGGAGTCACTCAAAGACTGCACTATAAGGTAAGCAAAATTACAAAAAATTATGCAGGTGATGCAAACCTGGAAACACAAAGTAATCAGTATCTTTCTCCCAAACATCTCAAGGAGTAGGTGTGCCAGAGGCAGAATGGTGGGGAGACAATGAAATGGGGCAGGCACATCTCCAGCTGAGGCAGAGGATCACACCACGCTGTGCCCCCAGGTAGATGCTGATGGTGGGGACGTGTTGCATGTTTAAATCAGTAAATTAAAGAGGTACAGCACAGACTAACAAAATTAAACTCCAGACTGTGGGCAATACCATTATACACTGCCAAGAAATAACAGTAACTTGTGCATTTGTGTGTGCAATTGTCACAGGTATATCCTCTTATTCTTAAAACAAGATACATGTTTCAGTGATTTAGCCTGAGTGAACACAGTCTGTGTACATATCCAGCCTACAAAGGCACACATTACCAGTATCTGAATCCTGTCTCTGTGTCTTCTTAAATTGATTTTCAGTTACTTTATTACAGCAAAACTCAGAGCACAGAAAATATCTCATTTACTGCTTGAACTTTAGAACACTTTCAAATGAGAGACAGCATCACCAGCTGGGCAAGGGAGGGGATTGTCCCTCTCTGCTCTGCACTGGGGCAGCCTCACGTCAGTGCTGGGGGCAGTTTTGGGTGCCATGATGTAAGAAAGACACTGAATTATTAGAGTGTCCAGAGGAGGGCAACAAAGATGGTGAAGGGCATTGAGGGGAAGCCGTGAGGAGCAGCTGAGGGCACTGGGTCTGTTCAGCCTGGAGGAGCCTGAGGGCAGAGCTCACTGCAGTCACAGCTTCCTCGAGAGGGGAACAGGAGGGGCAGGCACTGATCTCTGCTCAGTGACAGGGACAGCGCCCGAGGGAATGGCCTGGAGCTGAGGCAGGGCAGGTTTAGGTTGGATGTCAGGAGAAGTTTCTCCACCCAGAGGGTGTTTGGGCACTGAGCAGCTCCCCAGGGCAGTGGTGACCACACCAGCCTGAGAGGTTCAACAAGTGTTTGGACAATGCTCTCTGGTACATGGTGTGACTTCTGGGGTCCTGTGCAGGACCAGGAGTTGGACTGGATGATCCTTGTGGGTCCCTTCCAAATCAGCAAATTTTGTGATTCTGTATCCAAAATATGAAGTAATTGACTGGTTTATTTATGACAATAGCATAAAAAAACCCCCTCAAAACAAAAACAAAAACCCCAAAAAACAAACAAAAAAAAAAAAAACCAAACCCCCAAACAAAACAAACAAACAAACAACAACAAAAACAACAACAACAAAAAAAACCCCCAAAAAACCCCAAAACCATTCACATGACATTAGCTGCTAATGGAACACTAGGTTTATTCAAGAGAATACATGCTGTGGTAACAGCCACTGTGAAAAACTAGTATAAGTCTAAGGTTTATTGCTGTATTTCTGTGACTACTTGAATGACATTACAATCCATGCTGTTGATTCAGATCCTATTACAATATTCTTTATAGTTGGAAGCTTCAAACTTACTCAGTATCAGTTTTCACAACCTTTAAATTTAGTAATAGTTATTCTGACTCTACTACTTCTTAACATTTAAAAATATTTCTTATTTATGTGAAAGTAATTCACTATAGCAGTACACTAGCAATGCTAAGAGTATTTAACACAGTATTAAAACACTGTTAATATTACGGGGCCTGGGTGTTCCCAAACAGCATACTGGCAAATGAATCTTGCTGCATATAATGCCTCCTTGCAAAGAGCCATTAAGAAAGTGAAGAGCAGATAATTAGAATTCCACAATGGGGAATATTTTCTTAAAAATATCTATACTTAATGCAAGGAATACAGGATGCATTAATTGTACCCTGTCTTCTAGTAATTACTACATTAGTGAATAATTCAACAATTGTACTGTCAGTTTGTGTAGCCAAACAACCAGTTTCCTTTTATAAACTATTGTTAGTATTCAGGTTTGGCCCTTAAAATACTGCTGTTACAGCAGCAAGTTCATGCCTCTATAGTCAAGACTGTTCGCATTTCAAATCCAAACCAATTTCTTTAAATATTATCACTTATCTCTAGCTTTTTTTACAGAAAGAGCAGGTTGCTTTAGGAGAAAAGAAAAAGCTCTAGCTTTGGCATGAGCTTCTCCACACTGAAGTTCAGTCTGAGTGCTGGCTGGAAAGGAAAACAAATTCATTTCTACTGTGGAGGAGTATTTATAGATGCCACTATAGCAGGGGTTAAATAAAAAGTGAGAGAGGCAGGTGATGCCTTGTCCTGAGATAATCCAGAAATAGACTAATGCACAACATGTGTGTTAAAGAGAACGTGAATGTACACAGAGGTCCAGGCTAGAATACACAGAAAAAGAAACATAATTCAACATATACATATCCTTTGGAACCTTAAAAGATTAAACTACTTTCACCCTTTCTCAATTAAGAAGTCACAGATCTAGGGAATGGAAATTAAACACAACAATTAGAAATTTTACTTCAATCCTTTAAAGACTTGTAGTAGTTTTGATCAGGAAGGGTCTTACCTTTCTCTGATAAATGGCAATCCAATCTGTAGTTGCAAACCACTTGTGATTCTTTATGTCATTTACACCATTCTTGAGATTTCCATATCGTTTGGTCAAATCTACCTGGAGTAAATTTCTTAGAAGATCCTTTAGGTCTGAACTGAAGTGTGATGGGAACCTCACCTAAAATTATACACCCATAGCATTAAAAAACATGATACAAATTTGATTCTTTCCCCTGTGAAGGGAAACAACTTGAAATAAAGGGAAACAGTAGGGCAATTTTCTATCTTCCTTCTAAAACCAAATCAAGCAGGAATGCATGAAGAGAGAGATGATTATTGTTGCACAGACATTTCTGTTTCACAAAGCCTTCATCAGCAGCATTACATTGCCCATTTATGATTTCTTGAACTGGAAGTTTCTAGAGGGCAAGATATTAATTTAATTTAACAGTGATCTAAAAGCTAAGTTGAACTTGGTGTTTTAACAACACATCATCTCAAGAGAGTCTCAGCTATTTTCTAGGTATATATTTTTAGATTATATTATATATGTATACATCCAGAGGAGACACAGTATATAGCATATATATAGCATATAAATACATAGATATGCTCTGAAATAACTGTACATTCAGCAATCATATATGAAAAGTCAATCTGGAACTTCATGCTGTACTGCAATCTGTTTCTCATAACTAAATGCACCAACATCAGAAGCCTTACATAACAGCACTATTTGAAGACAGCACACTAGTGACTTGCAATTCATTCAAACCTGGCTAAAGGATATTTGAGGATGATTCGTGGGATGTAATTACAAAGGGTTTTTCTAACAAATGATCTACTGACACCATTTGAGTTGGCAGAGAGAAGGAAGGGGAAAAGAACAGGCAGAAAGCTGTATTTGTCATCCTCATAGTCTCAGTGTTTGACACTCCCGATACTGAGCTGATCAGTTATGATGTAAATATAGATCATGGAATTACTTAACATAAAAACTTTTAAAAAAATCAAGAAGTCCAGTTATTAAGAACCCTGCTTCAGTTTACCTACCAATATAGTTCTATTGTAGATTATGAGAAATTCACAGGTTTAATGACTATACTATCTAGTCCACTGAGAAGTAAGGAAATATTAACTCAAATTTTTATGTAGAGAACTATGCAAATGAGGTAGAATAAATGAAAGACCCTAGGTTGTAAACAACTGCTAGCTGAGGACTGAATTACGATCTCCAGAGCTGATGTCCAGTACTATTTCTGCTGTAGTCCATCCATGGACTCAGTAAAAAAGGTAGATAACCTTTTACAGATGTCAAGCCAATTAGATAAAACTACAAAAACTGCCTAACATTTTGTTTTTAGTTTAGAAGAAAAAGATTTCTTTAAAAATATGTCCTGGTAAATTAATTCCCATATATTCATGGACACAGCTGAAGCTTCACAACATTAAACCTTTCAAAGAGCAACCACCAATCACCTTCTTTATTAAATAAGAATCAACCTCAGTGCAGGGCACCCCAGGCCTACTGAGGTACTGCCCTTGATTGGAATTACAGAGGCACCTGAGATACAGCATGTGTCTGTGTAGGGAGGCAAGGAAGGGAACAACTGTAACAAATCAAGTGAGCACAAAGAATCAACACTGGCTGGCAGGGGAAACAACAGAATGACTACATTCTGCTGCTATCCAGCACTAAGAGATATTAATGAAAAATAAACTGGAAACATTGGATACACTTTTCAAAAATTTTATATAACAATGAAAGCCAAACAACACTAAACATGTCTACCTATAAGACTGTGGAAGTAAAGAGACCTAGGAGTGATGGAAACTATACAGGGCTTCTCAAAAATTGCAAAAAAAAATTATTGAAAATAGCTAGGCAAATTAAGCACACAGCTAAGCAGTTGTTAACAGTCGTTGGATCACTTTAATCCAAGCATAAAAGGATATAATACCACAATGTCTGCAAATTTAGTAACTTGCATTTTAAATTTGAAGGCAGGGAACAGATTTTTATAACTTTGCTTTTCAAGTAACAATGTCTGTACTTATGAAACGTACATTACATACTTCTCCTAGGCCCTTTTCAAATTGCTCACTGTCTAGAGGCCAGTGAATTCTGCATCTCCTCCACCAAAATCCAGGTTCTATAAAAACAACTGTGTTTGTGAAAACACCCAGAGCCTTAACCCACCTTGCCAGACACAATCTTCTCGTAAATTTGAATGGGCTGATCTGCAAAGAATGGGGGATATCCAGCTGCCATTTCATAGATTAACACTCCTAGTGCCCACCAATCCACTGCCTTGTTGTAACCCTGAATGAAATGAAACATGCCACTGTTAGTACAGGTTCTAACACAGCTTAGGATTTTCACTATAGATCTATGTATTTATGCAATACAAAGAAAACAAATACATTTTTGTTCATTTAATGCAGAACTTACAACCTGCAATGACACCAACCAAATTGGCATTCATAGATTCCAACAGCAATACACTTAAAACCTAACACAGCAATGACAGTGAAATAGTGATGGAAATAAAGCATTTTGCACACATTCCTGTGATGAGTGTCAGTGATTTCTTTACACTCCTGGGTAAATGGGCACAGCTTATTTATTTAAAATCAAAACAATTTTTTACAGACTGGGAAATCTTCAAAGCTTAAGGAAATTTCATTACAACAAAATACATAACATTTCCTATATTGTACACTGTCACCATTTTGCTTGATTATCCACATTTTGGAACATTCAGTTTCATATGTAGTTAACCAGCTACAAGAGCTTAGAAGTTTAGTTAATTAGCTGTTAGAGTCATTTATGATCTGATCTTAAAAGCCTGATCCTTAAACCATTAGTAGGTCCTATTCAATGTTATGAAAGGCAAAGAAACCACCAAACCCATTAATTTCATATATGTTCTTTGAGATTTTTTACAAAGCTCAGGGCTGAGACTCAGTCTTTCAGGAAAATCCATTGTGAAGACATTGCAGTAGATGCATTGTAATTTTTTCTGCTGTTTTAGCTGCACAGGGGGAAAACATACAAACAACAAACATTTTTTCCCCAAACAAAGTATTTTTTTTCACTTTTGATGATCTGTAAAGGGTATTTAATTAAAGCACATGTTAAATGTGTACTTTAGCATTATGCACTACGACTGTTTTATAGCATAAGCAGTTCTATATTTTCCATTTGCAAAGCAAACAGTGCTGCAGTTGAACAGCTATAGGATAAATATTTTTTTTTTAATGTTGGAATGCAATGCAAGTAATGGACACACAGATCTACAGTCAGCTTAGACTGCATGTGCTTTACATGTAAAACCAGTGGATTGTCATGTTTGATTTGATGTCAAATGCCTTAAACCTGAAACTCTGCAACTAGTTATGTAATGACTACTGATTCATCCCATCACAGTTCTTGTTACCTCTGGAGTTCTTGTTCTAGTGTGTTAACACTTCAGAATGTAATCATTCAGATCTGTTCTTCTGATAAGGATGTTAGTTAAATAACCTAATGACAGTTTCTCTAAATCTCTTTCCTCACAAGTTACGTGGCAAGCATATGTAGAAAGTTTGGTACAGTTATGTGAAAATTCCTTATCTGGCATAAGTTTTGGCATACTAAACCAATATTTACAATGCAATGACTGCATTTTGTGTCATCTTGTCAATTAACTAATCAAGATTTAATTTTTGGAAGTATCAGCAACTTTTTATCCCTCAGAGCTTGATAACTGGGTGAGAAGCTTTAACTACATCAAATGCATGGCTGAGTAACAAGACAAAGTACCTTGCTGAGAATTATTTCAGGTGCCAGGTATTCTGGAGTCCCACATAACGTCCAAGTTCTGCCTTTTACTCTTTTTGCAAAGCCGAAGTCCGTGACCTGTCACCAGAAGAAATAAATTGATTGTAAGTGCATTGCTACAAAGAAATTTAAAAGGAAGTACTTTAGAAATATTTTGGAAAGCCATTTTTTTTACAGGGGAAAAATTTATTTCTCAAAGCACATAGTATCATATACTTTATTAGTCAGTCTTCCTGGAACTTCTAAGTCAGATAAATAGGGCTCATGATGAAATTCATAAAGAACACAAAATATGTATTATCACCCTGACATCAGCTTCTATTTATAATTTAAAAATCACTAGAAACTATGGTTTTCTAATCTTCCACATGTACTGCAATTACATTATTTTTTTTTATATTTTAACATCAGACTGTTTGTCATGCTGAAAATTTGAAGAATATAAACAAGATATTTATCTTTTCCTTTCGTTAACAAATAGATGAATCACAAAAAGGGTCAATATATTCTCCAGTCTTGTAAACTTTGAATTTTATTGCATAAGTGTATAAAGGTCATATGTAAAACTAGTGTGGGAATAAGACAACATAGAAGAGGTCTTCCAGTAACTTCTGATTCTGAGTATCTTTGAAAGCATCATCAGAGTCATGTTTGTTTATTTGAGGCCCGGGGGGGAAAATGCAGCAATAACTGCATTCACAAATGGCAAGTACTTGAACATTATAAATTCCTCATTTCACTTGTCATGTTTTCTACAGTAAGTTTTCAGAACTCTGTATGCAATATCATACTGTCTGTGTTTTTACCTGGACCATATTGTGGAATACATACAGAACCCAGGTAATTACATGTGGAATTCTGGGATCAGTTTCAAGCTACTAAGTCTGTGCTTGTTTCTTTTGTTTCCTCCTTCTTGGTTTCAATTTCAACCCATTCCTTGAGCAAACATACTGCACCAAATGAGAATCACTACTAATTACACAACAACCTGTGCTGATGTTACTGTACATTAATGTCACAACTAAAGAAGCCAAACTATCAAGGCAGCTTTTTTTCATTTTTGGTAGAAACAACAGCATCAGCAGCTGGAACTGAATGGAGTGGGTGACATGCTGACTGGAGAGACCTGCTTCAGTCAGCAAAGAATCATTTCTGTGTTTGGGAATGCACATCAGTCTACGTGTGAAGAATACACTGCAGACATGGGATGAACAGTAATGGCTTTAAAACACAAAAAGAAAATGAATTTGGAGCTGCAGCATCAACATATGAACACAAGCCTCCTTCTGCCACCATCACAGAAACATGCTGTTGCACAGAGAGAGCTGCCAGTGCTGGAGTAAAGCAGTCACAGTAAATGGAGTAAACCAGCCATACACTAATGGTGCTCCCCAGCTACGTTAAGCTTGTACTGATCTTTTTCCTACAGTATTATCTTAGACTCCAAAATTATCTTACAGTTATAAACAACATAAGATATGAATCCTTTACACTTCTCTCAAACATGTTTATTATGTATTTGCTTGTTTAGATTCTGCTGTGGCAAAAGGTGACACAATGAGGGAAGAAGAACTTCCTTTTAAGTTTAAGGACTGCACAGCATTACAGAGCGCTTGTTGCTGCACTCTGCCTTCCCATTTGCCATTTAGCTAAAAGCATAAGAGATAAGAGGAAGATGAGAAGGTGCCATGAGAGGCTGTTGTAAAACAAAGGCTGTTATTTGAGCACTGCAGTGCAGACCTCAACTCAGCTCCCACCCCAGCTGTGCTGGGAAGGCTCAGACTCTCCAAGGGTGGGAGTACATGATTAAGTACTATCATGTCAGGGCTAATATCTAAGCTGGTTTTCCTAAACTCCTTATACAGACAGTGCAGAGAAACAGACATTTTAGGGAATCCTTCATCTTGTTCTAGGGCAGACATATAAAATAGGTCAGATGAACAGAGCCATGTAATCACCTACTTCTCACCACAGACCCCAAGGGAAATCCTGACAACTGGCTCAACTGCAGACAGCTCTACTGTGCATACTTAATTTTAGTCAGAGGAAGTACAACCCAAGGGTTTTAACCATTACTAGACTGTATGGCATTTGAATGCTCCACACAAACATACTAACAGACCATTTATTCTCAACACATTTTCTCAAATTACCTAAATCTACACTGCAAGACAAAACTTCATCCCTAAATATATGAAAATATCATACCTGGATGTATCCTTGCTGATCAATTAAAAGATTTTCAGGCTTTAGATCTCTGTAGATGAGGTCTAATGAATGGAGGTACTCAAATGTTAGCACTATCTGAGCTGCATAAAACCGTGCATGTGGTTCACTGCGAAGAATTAAAAGAATATTAAGTACCCCAGTGCTATGCAAAGGTACCAAAACAACCACCTTACTGTCAGGCACAGACAAAGTAAGTATCTTTTAACTGGTTCTTTTACTGTGCAACAAGAAAGAGCAAAACCAAACATTTTCAGAATTGATACATACATTACCTAAATTAAAGTTTTGCAGCTAAAATACACAAGCAAATCAAGGTAAATGTATCCCACAGTGCAGAGCTTTGACTTCAAATTTTACTTTTAGAAACTACCATGAATTTCAGTGACAATATGCATAGGAATTCCAAGATTCTATCATGCACAGATCACAAATGCCTGTATTAACTAAATGAAAAATAAATAGGAGTTCTTCATTGCCTAATTTAAGTCCACTGAACAAGGGGTAAATGCACTTAACCCTTCAGAATTTTTCCTCAATGCTAACAAATTTTACAAACCCCTCTTCCCAAATCAGCAAATTAGGCTTTTTAAAAGGAATAGTGTCATTAATACTCTTACCTGAACCTTCCGATTCTTCTTAGATGTGAAAACATTTCTCCACCAGGAACATACTCCATTACCATGTATAAATTAGAATTGTCCTAAATAAATTAGGGAGACAAGTAAACACACATAAATGCACATTAGGCATGCTAGAGTCTCTACAACTCCTACGTGAAGCAGATGTTATTAATGAATGAAAATGAAAAATTGTAGCCATCCAATGACATTGGCAAATGTAATGCAACATAGGTAGAAATTCTTGAAAAACTGCAAAAGAAGCATCATATATCTCAGGAAATATATTTTAAAGCAAATCTGATAAAGACATTTAGCGAGGTCCAGATGCAGACTGGTGTGTAAGAGACCTGAGGGAAGAGAGGGTAAGATGTTTACTGCAAGGCAAGACCTTGAACTCTTCAATACTTATAACTGACAACCTGAGGTATTCTTGTCTCCACAGCCCCTGCCCCAAATCTCAAACCTCTAGAGATTAAGGTAGAACATGTGTGCTCATTTAAAATTAAAAAAAAAGATAAAAGAAAAAAAGAAGGCACACATCACTCCATAAACTAGAAAGCTTCTCAATTTCTTTACAAACTAACTAGTATGTACTGTCATTAAATTAGAAGCTTCATGTTAAAACTGTCCTTCATAGTCAAAACTGTCATTAAGACCTGCCTCAGGTATAAATCTCAAGCAAAAAGATCTGCAGAACAATTACAAATTTACCATTCTATACAGTGGTACAGAAGACACGCTTTGATATCTCTCAAAGGTAAAATGATGCCTTAAAGCTCCCTTGCTGTACAATCCAGCTGCCCTCCAAGAGAAGAGAAAACTCTCAGGAGTTTAACTTAATTTAATTTTAATTTTTTTATTTGGAGATATCCTTTCAAACATTACCTGATGAACGGGGGTATATGAAGTGTACACGAGTGCACTCCACTCCTACTCAAGCCCTGGCAACAGTGCCAAATGAAGCATCTTTGAAAACAAAAATACTTGAACTATTGTACAGTAAAAGTTATATATTTTAATACCTAAAGTGTAAGCATGCACTTCCCTGAAACCCAACAACTACTTTGAATGTAATGAATACCTTAAAAGAATACTCCAGTTTAACAAGGAAAGGAAAGTTCACCGCTTGTAATATCCTCTTCTCATTCAGTGTGTGTTCTATCTGCTTCAGTTTGACAACCTGGGAGAGAAAAAACAATCTTCAGCTTAAGTATGATATTTTATAGCTCTTGATAAACTTTTCCATGTTAAACAATTAGTTGAAAGCAAATTTGTAACTTTACAGAAAATGAAAAACCTTATGGATTCCTAGTACAGTAACAGCACCAAGAAAGGACTTAAAAGTCTAATAACATTTTAAAGAGTAACACTTGTGTAATATGGTTGGCAGACAACACTACAAATAGTGTTTCTTCCTATTTGCTAAATGTATGAGTCAGTAAGGAAAACCTGTCTGCATTTTCTATGAAAGGTTTATGTTTATTATGGCCATACTTTCTCAGCAATTCAATAAAGTCCACTTGATCTTTGGACCCTTTGCTATGAAAGGCAGGAAACTGTGTAGGACACAATTATGAATTTTGTTACCTGTGAACAGAAGTAAACAGGCTTATGTTATACAGCTCACACATTAGTGACAAAACTAAGGAGAATACAAATTCAAAATATCCATTTTTATGAACAAGTTACTTATAATTCATTACAATGTTAGGATACTAACAAGGCAGCAAGCAGCAGGTTTCTGTTCATTCCTTCTCAGCAATTAATAATCAGTTTTCTGATTATGTTAGACCCCCATGGTGCATAATGAATTACATCCATTTTACTTAATCCCAATTGCACAATTTATCTATAACCCATTTTCAGAATGGCATGATTTCCAAGTAAAGTTAAGGTTTTTTTCCTCACTCCATAGGAAAAGAGAAGAACATGTACATGAGTGATCAAAACAAGTCTGCTTTTATGTTTGGAAATCAAATCTAACTGCTATAAATAAGAGATAATCAAGATACTCCAACCCTGAATGAAATAGTACTTAAATTTAATTTTAGAAGCAAAAAGTAGTACCTAGAAAAACTCACTACTGTTTTGAAATAAACATCATACAAAGAAAATAATGGAGATCTGGAATTCCAAATGGGTTTCAGGGTACAAATAAAGTTTTGCTCAAATCAACTCATTTGTGGGAAGTATCTCCTTCATCCCTAAAAAGCTACAGTGCTGGAAAGATCTTGTCCATCCAAGCAAGAAAGCCAAGGCTCTTGTCTGGGAGGTGTTCAGCTGCAACGCCAGACCAGACTTCACTCCTGCTCCTGCATCTGCTCCCAGGGAGGTACTGCAGGGGGATGGAGCAACACCACAGGCTGAAGCTGCTGTTTAACACTTCAGAATGTCCAACTGGGCCTTCAGACCCCGCTTGTTCACACTTCAGCACAGACTCAGGGCATGGCCAGTGTCAGCTTCCCATATACCAAATGGTATAATGGCAGATTCTCCAACAGCTTGTTTGTGCCCAGGCTCCTGTTCAGGATTTTTTTCTTTCCAAAAACAATTACCTAATTAAACTAGTCAAGCAGTGGCATGTTACAGCCTTCCTAACTCAAGGCAGACAAAGGAATAACATCCTTACACAGAAAACTCCAGGCTGCATCAACACCCATTACATTTTTTTCATGTTCTATGAATCAAGCATGAGACTGGATAAAAAGACATTCACTGGATGCTTTCCCTTTTTTCAAGCAAAATGGAAATGAAAAATTATAGGCAGCCTGCCCATTGTCTAATTTCAGATAGCTGTATATTTTCTGTCATAAACAAAGAGACAGAAATGTATTCTTTATTTTTCTAACAATTAATGGAAGCTACTAATATATTTCTAATAGAATACATAAAAAATAATTATGCTAAGATAAGTTGAAAAAACAGGTATTTCATAAAGGAACACATCAAGATTTCTTATTATATACAAAACCATCTAATTTATGAAAGAAGACTGATGTCTGGATGCAAACATCTTTGTAATCCTGGGAATCATTTACTGCAAGTCCACTGCAGTTGTTAAAAATGTGACCTTTTTGCTTTTTCCAGATAACTTTCCAATTTTGAGAGGTAGTAATGAATTTAATTAACTTAAAAAAAAAAAACCTCTTGAAGTATTTTTATGGCAGCTTTCTGAAGTAAGATGTTATTTCTTGAACTCCTCCAGTAATCACAATTCAGCCATTCACAAAAAAAGGGTTCAAAGTAAAAAAAACAGCTGAGACTCTGAAATTTGGTGGTGGACTCTTTGTGCAGCACTGGGATGCTCTGCTGCAGGCTGCCACCAGCCATGCTGAGGTAATGCTGAGGCACATTTCCACATAGGTGGAAATGGCTGGGCTGCCTCTATTTGTACTATGCTGGAATGTCATTTTAACTTCATTAGATTTTTTAAAAATACAAGTTAGACACCATTATAACAGGAGAATGCTTTAGATGCAAAAAATGGGGTTTTCTATGCAAAAAAAAAAAAAAAAAAAAAATCAAACTCTTCTGTAGCACAAAACCCCCAATGAATTATACCAACCTTCTGTTTGTCCAGTATCTTCATAGCATAATACTGTTCTGTGGATTTATGTTTCACCATCATTACTCTCCCAAATGATCCTGTTCCAAGGGTTTTTTGCCGCTCAAAATCATCTAGGCCAGCAGTATTCTATATGTAGGATATAATCACATTGTTTACAATAATACCAAAGAGAATTTTAACTGTATGAATTCAGTTATGGAAAAGAGTTGGGAAATACTACATTTAACAAAGATAACTATAGCCAACTATACTGTTATAATTTGATATCAGTCAAATTTTAAAAAAGAGATTTTACATTGCACTAATTGAAACAGAAGAATCAACATTTCTGTAATTTGTCCATACAGCTGTCCATATATGCTTAGTAAGGAACATCTAGCAGTAAACAGATCATGAATATAACATGCAGTTAAATAATCCCTTCATGCTTCATGATCAAGAATATTAGAACATGCAAAAGACCCCAAGCTCTAGAAAGAGTTCTACATGAGAGCTGTCTGAGAAAATGTACTTGGGGATGTGCTCTTCAGACATTCATTTCCATAGCATCTCAAATATTGCATTAGAACAAGAATCTTACCCAAAATTCCAAATTTTACAAGACTTCACTCTAACAAGCTCATTAACCAGCTCCCAAGCACTATGCAGTAGTCTTAATACTCTTAATTCCACTTACTAGCATGGCAGAAATTATTAACATGGTAAATTACAGATGTGCCAATCCTTCTGGGTATTAAAAAAAAAGCCAACTAAAAACATGCCAATAGATTTTGAGTCTTGTCATGTTCATTGTGAACATCATTCTCACAAGAGAAAACGTTGTTCAGTGGGAGCATTTTATGAGCTCAAATCTAGAAAAGACTTGATAATCTCTGTTGATAAACTTCGATGAAAGTGACAAAGCTGGCATCAAAACAACCTGAAAATCCTTTACAAATTGCACTAAAATTATTTCTGCACTACTCATTACAGGCTGAAAACATATTGATAACATTATCCAAAAAATGCAACACAGAAAATTACTGAATGCTTAAATGACTGATACCTGAGGGGGGCTTTCCCATTTTCTTAAAAAGTCTTCTTTGGCTTTGGCTAGGAACTCTTTCACTGAAAACACACAAAGAAGGTACATTTCAATTAATATAATTCATCATGAGTGCAATGGAGATGGTTTGTTAACAAAATACATAAGCTTCATTATCAACTTCTTTCTTCAATTGATAATATGCTATTTTCACCATGGATGAAAGCAAGCATCAATGCCTCTAGAAGTTCTACTCTATTTCCAGGTGATATCTAAGCTTTCTGGAGTAACTACATCATTCTACACAAATTACTTAAACTTTACCAGCTCTAAGAGCTCAAATACTCTATAGGCAAGCAGGCTTTAAGGTGATGTCAGACATTCTTAATTCAGCTGGGAAAAAACCAAACACCTAACATTTATAAATAGCCATTCCACAAAGATTGACTTCTTATCTCTTTAAATGTTGCATTTTCTTTCAGCTGCTTGAGTGTAATGTCAATCTCATTGCTTTTTCCCCTCATCACCTTTAAATAAAGGCTGTTTGCAAGCTCAAGGACCAAATGGACAGCATTACTGCAAGCAAAGACAAAGCACAGGGCTACAACAACACTGCACATTAGGCATGCCCACAGTCAGAGAATATGCAGTTTTAATATTGATTTTCCATTGAAATTGAAGGAATGTACAATGGCAAAATTCTGGATGACTGTTTAAAATGTGCACCAAAATATTTTGTTCAGATCATCTCTCAGCTGTTCTCTTTTTTTTGAATATCAATGCTCAGCCAGATCAATGTGGATTACTTCATGCACAGTCATTAATGGGAGGTGTTTCAGACATTGCTGTGGTTCTGAAAGAGTCACAGAATCGAGAAAATATCATACTGGTTGTGTGTTCTCTGAATCATTTCACATAATACAACATTAATAACAGTGTTTTTTCTGTACTGTGACATTCTGCCACAAGCAATTGCTAAAAATACACCACAATATGCCAAGATTATTCTGGTCAATATCTAGCACTCTGTGTTTTTAGCAACTGTATTTTACATTCTGACAGTCAAAAAATTAGGTTTATAACAGGTTGTAAACAAATCACTTGATGAATCAGAACTTCCTTGTACTTTTCAGTGAATACTAATGTTGACAAAGAAAACTTCAAAAATACTCTTCTTATACTGGTACATTTCCAGCAGCAGCCCTGGAGAAGGCTGGTTGTAAATTATTATTTTTCCTTTTTTCCCCCCTTCTTGGGTGTGCTATGGGACTTGATTATCACAAAACACTCAAAGGAGGTTTATGGCTCCCACTACCACTGGCTCTGATGGACCACTAAATAAAATGGTAATTTCATAGAAGTTGTCAAAAGTTCTGGCTGACCTCAACATTAGGAAAGTGTCTAAAGCATGATATCCACTCAGCAATGTTATTTGAAGAGAAACAAGCAACATCACAGAGGAGGAACATATTCAGTACTCTAAATTTATGGTTAAGAAGTGCAATAAAAACACAGTTTGTATCAAAGAAACTGGTAAAATGGTATTAAAACAGAGAGTTAAAAATATTTTAGTGGCTAATCAGCAAAAAATGTTAACGTATTTATCCTGTGTGTCGAAAATATTTCCTTTGTTTATAAGTAATAGAGGTTATTCATGTAATGACTTTTAATTATCCTAATTTGAAGATTGGACAGGATTTCCTGTGGCATGAAATAATTTTCAACACAAAAACCGGAAACTAGCAATGTCCAAATTCATGTTTGATGATCCTTTTTCCATTAGGAGAACAGAGATGACTTGATCAAGTGAGGAATACTGATACAGTTATTCAAACATCAATTTATGTCAAAGTAGCACAAATATTTTCTCTTAATGACAAGAAAAAAACCCCAACAAAATCATTAAGATTACCAAAAAGCTGAGCCTTCAAACTTTAGCGACTGTAGCTTAGAAGTGAACATTAACACAAAGTAATTGCTTTTTTCTTTTTTAATGTCATTACAATACATATGTTTAAATATCCCTCATGCCATCTCTGTTCATATAAATAAATATTTTATGTTGCTACTTATTTCACATTGAAGTATGACTATTCAGTATTTATAAAAATATACAATGACATTTACAGTCATTTTTATCTCTGTTCTACTTATGGAATAAAGAATGCTGTTTATGAACTAAATGTGATCCAGCTGGAAATATTCAAATTATGGATTCATGAGAAAAATCTCTCATTTCTAGAATACCATTAAGCCACAAGCTCTCCTGCAACAAAACTCCTACATTGTTCTACTTTACTTTGGCCCTCTTTTCAAAGAAAGCAGCATTGAACATAAATTTTCAAAATAAAGCTACCCAAGGGTAACAACGTATCTGAAAATCACTATATTTTAAAAATGTTTTGTTGTCAGTTTTATTAAAATCAGTTTCTTCCTAATGACAGAGTACATTGAATTATGTCTGGTTCTCACTTCCAGAGGTCACCTGGGCTCCTACACCTCAACACAATTCCGCAGGTGCTTTCAAATAGAACTTAGGCAATTTAAGTGCATGCACTTCTGTCATTTCTCAAAACACGACTTGGAATTTGAACTTTTGAAAATTATCTCTCAAGCACAAAACAGCAGCTCTTGCTAGAGGAGAACATATTTAATTTCTACTTTTAAGTGCAGAATCAAAATTTACGCCAACTGGGTAGCAGTGGCCATTGGTATTACTGTGATGATGCAAACAAATAGGTGTAATAGATGATGACTTAGAGGTTTTCCTCAAGTGCACATTTTTAGCCACCTTACATTGTGATGATGTGGCTCTTGTGTGCTTTTCTAGTCTAAACTGTACCTAGCATCTGTGACTTTGGGCACTAATGAAGGAATGAGCATACCAAACGTCTCTATAGGTTCCCCAAGGGTTTGCAGGAACATTCACCCACACAGATGAGATGATGAAGAGAGGAAAGAAAGAGAAGAAGAAAAAAAAGTTTTATGCATTTCCACAACAAACACATAGAAAACACAAATACATTCCACCCTTTCCCCTCCCCACTCAAGAACAGACCCTGTAATAAACCAGCCCTTTCCCACACAGACAGAATGACTCATGTTAAATCACAGAATGTTTGAGCAAAGAAAGAAAAAAAATCACCAAAGGCAGCTAAAATCAGTATGAAAAAAAGATGATGCATCACAGAAATAAGCACAGCCTAGAAAACTTCAGGAGATCAAGTTGGCATCTTTAATTATTAAGCTATTCGAAGACATACACATCCATGGAACTGTTGCTAACAATAGTGTATCTATCTTCATCACAGCATGCTGGATCACAATAAAACCTGTAATCGGGTGATCTTCCCACTACTTAGCACTTTGTTCCAGAAGACAGCATGTGCGAATTGCATGGCATGTGGTAGATTGCAAAGAAGTGGCAAGCAGTCTCCAAAACATAAAAAAATCTCAATCAGATTTCAGTCCTATTACCCAAGAACAGCAACTTGAGAAGTCTAATCTGCACAGCTGAAGTTACTGTATGCAAAGTGGAATGTACACAGGGATCTGATATGGACACCATATGAGCATGATTTAATTCGGTAAAGCTGTCAGAAAAAAGGAGCTAAGGATGTGGACATACAGGTTCCCATAAACACTGAAGAGCAAGGATCACTTGTCTGTGGCTGAGCAAAGTGTAGATGAGAGTGGGGCAAGGAGTGTATGCACAGACCAGCAACAAACACTGCTCAGATGGGGTTTGCTGGCACAGTGGAAGTTGGAGTGCAGGAGGCTGAAAGCAAAGCAGGAGAGCTCCTGCTCAAGAAAGGAAGGTACTAGGAGGAGACAGCAAAGCACAGGTAACAGCACCAGCACAACAAGGACCACAGCAGAAACAACTGAACACGGCAGGAAGGACACCAGCTGGAAGCAGAGAGGATGCACCCACCGGCTGTCCAGGGATCAGGCAAGCACAAACAGCACAAACCCAGCCCTTTGTCACCAGCATGAGCAAGCCTTGGCAGGAGAGGCAGGTTCTCTGCAGTGCAAACACCCAAAGCAGGACATTTGGTGAGATTCAGAAGAGGGTGGAAAGAAATGGAATAATGGCCAAGGACCACAAGTGAATGGCTTGAAGCAGTCACACCTTCTGCCTGCTCTGGTTCACCTTGGTCAGAAGCAGTGCTACAACCACTGCAACACGAAGCCTCAGCTACTCCCTTGCATATCACAGGGGGCTTGTGGAGAGCTGTACTTGGAACCAAGGCCACAGGAGGATAAGCAGGAAAGTCTGCTGGAACAGTGTTCTAAGGGAAGAGGAACCCAACATCCAGAGGCTCCTAGGTAATGCCAGCATAGGAGGAATTAAAGAAAACCCCAAGCATACAAACCAACAACACCTGAACAAATGAACAAACTCTGCTACATGCAAAACAGAAACACCCCTGAGCCCACCCCCAAACAAGAGGAAATTGGTCTCTATTGGTATATTCACACAGTTCACAATATGTTTGCTTGTTTTATTGATCAACTTTTCTATGAAAAGTTAACATGCTGATAAAAAACCTGTTAACTAAGGGTATGAGTACTGTAATGAGTACTTTGACCTAAAACACAGTTTAAGGGCAAGTGAATCAGAAGCAAGTTCCTGAAAAAAATCAAGAGGGTGAAGACCTCTTGGTTGCAGGATTGCAATGACAGCAGAGGAAAAGGGGTCACAGATGGAGCAGTCCTGAGAGTTACCATGAGTTACTCTGCCTTTCTCCCACCTCCCACATGCACAGTATTTGTTATTCTCAATCACATCTCCCACAAGAGCCAGCAAGCCAGGATTTTTTTTTTTTGTAAGGGGAAAAAAAAAATATTTGGCTAGGATTCACAGCAAGAAAGCAAGAACTAAACTGATTAAGACTAAACACTGGGCACCACTACAAACCCCCATCTGCTGTGCTAAATGCCAATCTCTGTCTGGTATTTAAAATGCCCTTTATCAAAATACAATTCAAATTTTCTTCCAAAACTGTAATATAATCATTTGAAGTCTGGAGTTAAATGGGCTATTTAATTAAATCATTTAATGGAAAAATGAATATGTATGAAGAGATTCTGGTAAATGTATATGTATATTTCATTTTTATAAAAAGTGTATTTATAGCCTTAAACTTTATCAAGATGTATATAGATATCTGTGGTTTTGGTACCATATTTCAGATGCAAGTGAGAAGCTTCTGATTCCGGTTCTAAGTCCCATTCTTACACTATTAGCCTGTTGTCTAAATTTTTAAATATTTCTCTTTTGATTAGCAGGAGTAATAAAGGCTCAAAAAAAGGTTTCTCTGCCCTGGCAAGTGTTTCAAAATGAACACAGCTAAGTGTTAAGTATTATTATACACTCAGATGAAGCAGTGTGAGCACCAGTTAACAATTTAATAGCTGGAAAATACTTCAAAGCATAAACTAAAATGGTATCATTGAAACAGACTGTCAACAAAACCAAAACACTTTGCTTCTCACAATATAAAAATGGTGGGTGAAAAAAGTCCAGGTGATACAAGCCTGGTTGAGGGCAAGTCCACCTTTTTGAACACAGCAGAGAGCACAGCCACCAGCCCTCTTGTGAAGAGCTGACCAGCAAGGAGTCTGCCTTGTTTCTGCCAAGGCTGGGTCAATGAACTGCATCAACTGAATATCTCATTTATCAGGTTTTGACTTAAAGAGCAAGGTTTTGACTTCATATTTCTCTATAAACACTAATTATGGTAAACACAGGTGATGCAGAGCAAACCGACTTACCAGCTGAAATGGGTAAGACCCTTTCTTCAGTTAAAAAAACAAACCAAACCAAATCAATCCAATCCAAACCCAAAATCTAACAATCCCCAGAAACAAAGAGCCAAACAAACAGAGCAGTTCTGAAAGGGCCCAATTGCTGAAATACAAAACCAGAAAGTTCTTAGTAGCTACATGATCATGTAAGAATTATGTATCTACTAATTAGTAGATTAACTGAATTAAGCTTGCTTTTCACTGAATATAAGCTTACTATTAAAATAGGAGCACTAATTATCAACTGTACACTGTAAACTTTTCTAAAGAATAGTGGAAAGAATGGGGAAGAAATGGGAAAAGAGACAGGCGTGGGAAAAAGGGAGACAAACAGGAAAAAACAGTAAATTAAGACCAATTACAGCTGTTGTGCCTAAAAACTAGAAGAAGGCACTAAAATCTGATCTTTGTAGGAGCACATTCAGGAATTAATTTAAAGTGTGCAGAAATTGTAAAATACAAATTGATCTTATCCATTACAACTCAATTTTCAAACACGGGCACAAATCTTATTTGAATCCCGTGCATGATTTTCATGTTTAGCTCATGTTTTGAGCTAAACAGTATTTTGTGAATTTCCAAAAAGCAAAGTTAAAAGAGTTAAGAGCTCTGTAAAAAACCCAGTTCACTGCTTTACTTGGCTGGCTACACAGCAACAGCCTGTACAAGAGATGTGACAGATTAAGACACATCAGAACAGGAGCCAGGTTTTCAGCCATCAGAGATAACACTGATCTCTGTTGGATTCTGAGCAGTAGATACTCTACTGCACAAAACTGCCACAGTCAGACTGACTTCCTTCTATTTTTATTATAGACAATATAATTAATTTCATTTTCAAATCCAATGCTCAGTCTTTCTCCCTTGATCTTTTCTTAAATACCAAAGTACTGCTTCAGAGGTGGCAAACCCTGCTAATGCCAAAAATAGAATATAATATAAGGGGGGCACTCTGGGGAGACAGAATCAAACCCAAATAACAGAGTCACTTAGGACACGAATCCCTGAGATTTTGTTTAACCCCCCCCCCCAAAATGTATAATGTAAATCAGTAAAGTCAAATGTTTAATGCAAAGCAGTAGTTTTTCAGTCACAAACACAATCAAATCTTGTACTAGCACTGCTCAGCAGAGCTGCACATGCACCCATGCCCCAGTTGAATAATTTTCCACAAAAAAATATACATATGAGCTAAAGCTCTACTTTCTTAATCTAAAAGATTAAGCTCCTCCAGACCCAATGTTCATCAAAATTTACAAACACATATTTTTATAAGTGACTTCTCCCTCAACAGAAGATATATACCAAAAGCACCATAGCAGGTTAACTTTATGATCCAACCTAGGATCTGTTATTCAAATCCTAAAGAAATAATGATTTGCAAGACTTTCTCAATGCTGACAAGCAGAATATTTTCATCTGAGCATCAATGTATAGGATGTGACAAAGCCTCCTGCAGATTCCTGGTGGCTGAGAGCTGTTCAACCCCACCTTTAGGTATTTTGGTCCTTCAGGCTGCCGCCCCTCTTTACTACCCAAGCTTCCCTTTCAAATTAAAGGGCTAGTAGCAAGCTTTTGCTGATGGATTAAAGTTGAAGTTTTCGTTTCAATTCTCTAAATGGATCAGTTAGAACTAGCATTAAATTAGTTCTGGAATATATTAAAACTAGGATTTGGCTTAATGAACAGTGTCTCACTCATACCTTCTTCCTGCCCTTGAAGCATAAATTGAAGGAGATGACACATTTGTAAATCTGCTTCCTCTCTTGCAACAATCCATGTGATTTGAGGCTTTAAAGTCCAAGAAATAGCAGTTTGGTTTGTCAGGCTACAGTTCAGTGTTCAGCATGGGCTGAAAAAAGCCCCACACCAGTCCTGTCCTCCTGCAGTCATTCACTCCTGCATTTCTCTAATGACCTTCCTTGAAAGAGCAAAAGCATTCTCGTGTCTGACTGCAAGCCAGGTCAGGGAACCAGCCCAGACTGAAAAGGAATGGGCAGAAGGCAGGGAATGAGCAGAGAAGCAGTTCCCTCCTCTTCTCTTGAATGGTCCTCCCGAGGTGAGTGGGCAAATATGGGGGACAGAACTGCTCCTTTCTGAAAGGGTATCAGCTTGTGCTACCGTGACAGAACCATGAACACATCACCCTGGACTGCTGAAAAGGCTTCTGAAAAATAATTCTAAATTCAAGTTATTGGTTTTCAATTATTGTATTGAATAATTCAACTATCTTAAAATTTAAAATTAGTAAATTATGTGTTTAACACAATTACTTTCAAATGCAGTACATAACACTCTCCATTTAAAAAATTTGCTCATACAGAAAAAAATCTATGTGAAGAATCTTAACATGTAACTGAAGAATCTTAAGATGTAATATACTCAATTGTCATCCTCTGAGGAACTTAGTAGGCAATTAGGAATTAAGGTGCAGCTGTGCAGTACCATCCTCTATAGTTGTTGAACTTTATCCAGCAAATAATCTAAGATGTTACAACTACCACAGGACCTGTAGTGTAAAAGACCACATTCCTGTGTGAAATATAACAGGTATTAACAATACAACAAAGAAAGCTGAAAACTGTGTGACAATTGTCAAAATTCAAACATCTTTTGTTCCTGCAGCGCATACATTTCCATGGTTACCATGTGGGGAGAAAAAAAAAAAAGAATACAGTTTAAGAATGAGTTCCAAGAACAACATCTTCTAGGGCACTACTATAAAGTATTTTGTAAATGTATCACATTTTTGAGTAAAGGTTTTTAACAAATTCTAGTAGTTGATACAAATACACAAATTAATCAGATTTTCCTATTGCAGTCAAAATCACTTACCAAGAAAAATGTTTTCAGCACCTGCTGTAGATTCCCTCTAGTTAAGCTCTCTGCACCATTAAGATTCTGCCAGTTGGTCAGCACCCACTTCCCTCTCCATATCACTGTCCCACATTTCCTCTCTGCAGCAGTTCAGTGACTACAAAGGATAACGTGCAGCTATCCCTAAGACCAGGCTTTATGGCTAGATCATTAGCAACAGTAAACATAAATCTGCAGGTAGTTGATGTTATCTGCATATTGACTAATGAACTCCCTGCAAGCAGGCAATAATACCACACACACTCATGCACAAATACCCCTTCCTTTTAAAAGTAACCTTTAGAGGTTTTACTAAACTAACTTCTTCCTTATACTCCAAACTAAACAACTGCGGGGGCCGTTCACTGTATGGATGTATTTAAAAAGTTATTTGAGAAGAGAAACTATTTTGTTGCTTTTTCTTTTTTTCAAATATTTAATACAAGGCATAAAAATAATAGTGGATGCAACAATCTTGGTCTGTGGGTACTCATGTCTAAGCCCACTTCCCACAAGCCATCTTGTTCCAGCCGTTGCATTATTAAAACTCCACAAAAATTATCATATAGATACTTTGGGATCAGCAAGACATCTTCACAGCTGTCAGGGTAAATCAGCAAAATAGTTCTTCATCTCCTCACAAGATCTGAGCTTCTGACACATTGCTGCACTGACATATCTCCTGCAGAACATGCTTTCAATATTTACAGGAAAGGGTTGCCTGCAGTAACCAGCCAAGCAGGAGAAGTTCATTTATACCCTTAAATAGCAGAGACTGGCTTCCTGAATAAGGAAGTCTTATGTAAATAAACACATTTCACAATTCAACACACTGGGTGAATAACAAATTTTTGTTTGTCTCAGGCTTAAGGCAAGTAAAAAGTAGGTAAGAAGGTTTATTATCCATTCTGATAAAGAATGAGATTTTAGAAACTGGGTAAATTCAGCACTTATTTGGCATAGAGGCATGCCAAATAGAGGCATACATAGAACTGAACTGGAAACCCTGAAAAAAAAAAGCTGAATAAATTAAACCTATTAAACCAAAGAAATTAATTCTTAATGGGCTGAGCTATCTGTCAGCAGCTAAAGATGAATAAAGAAAAACAGCAAAAACATTGTGCAAGTTACAAAACTACCTGTAAGAACCTCCACAATTAAAGCTGGGGAACTTCTGTGAACTTTGGCCTACAACAGCAGGACTAGCAGAAACTCTCCGAGTAACCAGCAACAAATATATAAACAATTTGAGATGTTAACTCAAAACGAGGGCAAAAACCAAATATTTCTGATAAAAAAATACAAAAGTAATGCAATAGTGACTAGAGTAAGTCAGAGTTCAAGACTACAACATACCAAATATCCTTTCCTTTGGAAGAAATCTCAATTCTGTTACTCTCATTTTTTGCTTCTACCCCAAACCAAGCACTGTGTTCACTTTGTGGATATATTTAATGAATTATGTAAATGCAGCAGCCTTTGTCTTGTCTTTTCAAATATTTTGTACAAGAACTAGAATAAAACACAAACCCAAGTTAACACCAAGAAACTGCTGTAGTTTGCTGTCAGAGGGTAATGAGTAACAGTAGGGAATTTTTGAAAAGAAGAAAGCATTAGTCCCATGAGACATTCATAGGAAGATATATGGTTCTGACACCCAGAAATTCCATGGCATTCTTCCATTTTTTACAATCTTTTGAGCAGTGGGAATAATCAGTTGCTGCTTATTGCCCCTTGCTGTTAGAAATGTTCTCAGTGCACATAACTAATGTATTTATACTATCCCCCTTCACCCTTCACTCCTTACACAAGCCTATGCTCTAGTGTGCACAAAACTGGGCAATATTTCAGCAGAGTCCATCAGCGTGGCTCACGCCCTCTCCATGCACTGCTCCATCTGTCTCCATACACATCCGGTGTCTTTTGAGTGCAAATGTCTGTATCTCCAATTACCTCTATTTGCAGTATTGGAAAGTAGTAGCCCAATCATGTAATTAGTGATACTTCAGAATTTTAAGCCTATTCTTAGTGAAACAGTAGATTTAGCAGACTATACCTTTGACCCCTGGGTGCTGGGGCTATTATTTACTTGACCTTACACTTTTATCTGTTCAAGCTGTTCAAAACAAAAGTCCAACTTTAAAGAAATAGAAAACCACCTTTTCCTTTGAGTCTTTCTAGAAAACAAAAAATCTAAGCATATAACCAGACCTTTTCTGGGGAGGGAAAAAAAGGAAGAAATAAAAGGGGAAAAAAATTAGCCACTTGTACTTGCAATTGAAGAAAATACATAATTTTTTTCATCAAGGTTTCACTTGCATCTTGGCTGTCTTTCTCAAGGAAAGCATCTGATTTTATCCGCTGACAGGGTGTAATGTAACACTGCTGCAGTGAAGCCAGCCACAAAAATGCACTGAAAAGCACAAGTGGTTTAAATAGGGAAATGTTTACAGCAAAGACTTAATCTTGATGGAGCAGAAGATAGCTGCCTTTCCCTTGTCAAAATTAGACTAATTTATAGGTATTTTTGATTGGGAATCGACACCTGTTAAAAGTTGTTCCTATTTATTTCTATGTTTTAATGGAACTGGGAGACTGCATGCAAGATGAATAAAATCTACAGATGCAAATTGCAGAATAAACCCCCAGGGGAAAGAAAAAATCCCCAACCCTAAGAAGAACCACCACCCCCCAAAAAACCCACACCACAAAACAAACAAAAAACCAACATAATTGTTGAGGTTATAAACAACTATAACCTCTTTCTCACCTAGATTGTGTGAAATTTATTCCTTTATGACTCATAAATCATAAGAGAATATTCAAACAAAAACCCAAAACTCAGAATTCACAGAGCTGACTTCCACAAATCTCAATTCCTATGGAGGCTATGACCTAACTGTAAGAGAAACAGAGCTAAATGTGATAGAAAAACCAGTCTGGTACCAGCTGGTGAAAAGTGGAGACTTTCTGACCCCAGGAGAGACCTCTCCATGAGCACAGGAGTGGCTGTGACATGGAGGAAATGCAGAGGCTGACGCCTCCCCCCTCCCGGAGGCTGAGCAGGGCAGGTGGTGCGGGGATGCCGGGACGCCATCGTGTCCCTGCGGGGCAACGTGGCCACAGCAGCTCCATGCTGGCCTCCACCTGCCAGCATCCCTGCAGGGATGTGGGGAGCACACACCCGGGGCTGGGACAGCACTCCCAGGGACAGCCTGCATTTGGGTTTATTCAAACAGCCATGAATGATGCTGTGCCACAAATCTCCATCGTGTAGGTACAAAGTACTGAAACACTGCCTTAATAACTGCATCGGTTTTGACATTTGTACTTTGTACACCAAGGAAATGACAGCCACACTTTCCATTCTGGGCAAGATGACCTCAACACATTTGTATGAGATAAGTATAGATAAGCTGATATTAGATAAGGCAGTGGGATAACACCTCCCTGCCATGCACACAAATGAAATCTTTATAAAAATAGTCCTTTAAATTTGTAATATTAAGCAAAACCACACAGACACACATGCACACAAACACCCCATATATGTGATTAACTGCTCTTTCTTTTCAATAAAATGTGTTTCAAGTCATTTTCCAAAGCTCTAGACTATCTGTTTGAAACAAAAAGGCATCATTTCCATAACTAGCATATTTGGGCTTTTTGAAAACAATTTTCAAAGGATATATTTTTCTAAGAAAACAGATTTACAGTCTACATATTGAGAAAAATATCTTTCAATAATATTACAAGAAGGACTACAGCACTTCATAACTCCATTATATTCAAAGTACCTTATAATAACTAGTCACAGTGGTTTTGGAAAGTAAATACCTGCCTGATAAGTTTACTAGATCTATTACAGTATCTCATTTCAAATGAGACTCCCCTCCCTTACTTCCATGAATGACCTCAACTATTCTGCCATTCCAGCATTTGGAAGACTAAAAATAATAGCAGAATAAGCTGGTTCAGCCGAAAAACAAAAGCCTGTTTAGATTTTCAGGTGATTAATACAATAATTTCAGAAGGCCTCTCTGATTTGTATAAATTCACAGAAAATAATTTATTGTGAGTGACACAGAAAAATTAAGTGAACAGACATGTATATATTCAATTACAAAATTGTTCAAATCGGATATGTCCAAAAGAAACCTTTAAAATAATATTTAAAATACTAAATAGCAGTCATGCAAAGCAAGCTGTTTAATAAAAAGCTGCAAATCTTTAAGACTAATAATTTTACAGAGAAACCCACAGTGAGTCGATTACAAAAACAAAGACACCGGCAGTCGATGCAGCTCTGCAGACAAAAAAGGGAAACCTGGTAGATTTTCCCTGATTGTGAAGACGGAACAAAAAACGTCTCAAAAGGGAATAGAAAAGACTTACCATTCATGCTGAAGAGCTAGTTTTCAGAAACATATTGCTCCAAATATTAATCCAACAGTTGATGAAATATGTTAATCTCTACCAAATCAGTGCTTCAATCTCTAAATACACTTACACACTAACCAGAAAGAGAGCACACAGAATCCAGAGAGCTGCTCTTCCTTATGAGCTCCTTGTGATGCAAAAAACTACGAAGCACAAGATACCAGTAGGATATCAAAATCAATATTCAGGACACCGGTATTTGGTTTTGCTCATTAACTACTACTGTTCTGACCAATGCTACCTATTCATGTCTAAAGCAACTCAAAATGGCAGGGGAAAAAAGCATGCAAACACCAGGAGGGTTTAAGATGTTCTCAATTATATCAAGCACTGGTTGTTTCCATGGCAACCTTAGACCAGAATTATCTGTTGACTTGTACCCAACTAGTAGTTATGCTAAAGCTTTAAGCAATTCATACAGTATGCTCTGTACATTATTTCATATTTAACATGCGTTTTTCTCTCTCTACACACACATATACAAGTAACTATTCTGCTAAATCTCTATAAATCATTCTACTGTATTTGGAAGTATACTAGTATTATTTTGAATCAGAGATCAAATCATATTCTTTTGATTGTTTATCACCCATCCACTTTCAATTTAGAGACTATGAAGATGGCAGATGCACTAGTGGTGACCCTTCTGACCATTTCAGGTATCCAAGTTGTTGATATTCTTATGCAGATTTGGAAAACACTTATTGGTTCAAGAATATAAGACACACTGATCTTACTGTCACTACATTCAAAATCAAGCAACCTCGTTCTCCTTTCCTTTCGCATTTCAGTTTTTGAAAGAGCAACAAGCAACTAAGAAAACAAAGCAAAAACCAAAATGTAGGTTCCATATATTTGCAAGTGGCCACAGTCAAGACTTCTAAACAAAGAACGAAATGCATCGTTCTGATAGCTCCCATCATGTCCCTTTCACCCTTGGGCAGTGCAGCACAACTGACTTGGTCACCAGTTCAGGCTGTACCATCACATGTGTGCTCAGGCAACTTTTTAAAACAGATTTCAAGGCCTGTGGTGCCCAGTCACCTCTGCCCTACTGGACTCTGAGGACATTACAAAACACATTAATTTCATGCATCAACCAAGTATCCAAGGTAAGTTGGAGAAACCGTATGCTTATATATCAAAATAACAAAGCAAAGATGTTAAGTTTCAAACCCAACCACTGAAAATCCCCAAAGGCCATAGACCACATGGTAATTTATTCAAATCATAACACTGACAACAGCACTAACAACCAAAGTCCACCCAAACAAGCTCCTTCCCCTTCAGCAACCCCAGAGCTTCTGCAGAAACCACTTGTAAAAGAAACAGACCTGCTATTGTATTTCATTACACCAGAAGATACAAATACATCCACTTCCTTTTCATATGGTTTCTACCTGAAACAAACAAAAACTCTGAGAAGTCGCTTTGCAATTTTTTTTTTCAGGAATGAGAGTGTTTTTGCCTTGAACTTCAATAGTTATTCATGCTGTCTGCTAAGTAGCTTCACCTAAAACTTTACACTAACATTACTAAGTTGCAGTGATATTGAAAGAATAGTTGAGAATATTCAAACATCCTTCTAAGACAAACCACCGGCATGTTTCCAAAACACTGCTTATTAATTAAACTTTCTGGAAAATTAATCTACAAGCTGAATTCAGTGACTCTAGGCAATTCTAAGACAATGCACTCTTGGATATAAAAACCCCCCACAACAAAACAAAACGACCCCCAAACAAACAAACCAACCAAAATGAAATTAACAAAAAAACCCAAACACCTTGTTTCTCTTTCATGTTTTACAAACTATTTTCAGTGATTATGGATTTTTCTGAAGATCTAATTAGAAGTCAGGAGTAGACAGAAATACTTCCTCCACTGTAATCCCTTTTCTTCTCTATCAGTCTGACTTCAGTGGTAGCAAAATGAGAACCTTTAAATGTGAACTCAGTGCATGGGTACCTACAGTAATTTATATTATTACTTTTTAAAAATAATCTAGAGATTGAAGGTAGAGTTTAAGGATGAAGATTCAGAATTTCATCCCAAAACCAAAGCTACATAGTCACCCACCATTCAGTTACCAGCTCAGCAACTTCAGCTCAGAAAACTGCATGCAACTGTTCTGCTTAATTACGACTTAAAATAGCACAGAACAGCCATTTTCTGCATGTTTATCAAGAGACACGACAGTCCATTTCCTCATCAAACATGTCACACTAGGAAGCCTGCCTTATGAAGAGGGGAAGAAAGTAAGAGACTTGTACAAAACAGGTCGCAATTTGTGAGTGTCACTAGGTCATTACCATGTTTTTTTCTTCATGTTATATAAACAAAAATGCTTCAGTGTTTTTTCAAACAGCTATTTACATAAAAAAGAGCTTCTTCATAAACACAAGTATGTGCCTATTTTTACCAAGCTGAAAATATTATGGAGAAGTGAAAGCTCAGAATTTATGCACTTTCATCAGTTATCTTCCCAACAAAACGAGTCAATTCTTCCTGTCTCATTTGGGAGACCTAGATTTAATCTATTTTAGATCACTGCATTAACACCTTTTTGTTTCCATGTTTACGGCTTATCCTCTGAGAATAGATTCACTCCCTACTCATAAAATATTTTAAATTTCAAGTAAGAAGTATAAATGCTGATTTTTTTCATGGCAATACTGTGATGCTGAAAATTTCCAACATGGCCTATCTTCAACTGAAATAATTGTGCTATCTCAAATCCATCAATGAATCTGAAATTTGGAACAAAATTATCATAAATTACCATATTGTAACATTTTAAAATGAGTATTTAACCAGAGACAAGAATTGCTTTGCAAAATACTACACAGCTTTAAAGTTAAAAGGAAAATCAAACGTCAATTTATTTATATTGTGATTTTTTGAAATCTCTTTCATTACTCAAAATACAACCATGGAAAATATGAATCCATACAAATAATACTGTAAACTGTTCACTAATTAAGAAATTAATTAGCTAATCCGTATTCCCACACTAAGCTAATATGTAATAGTTAAAAATCAAACACAATTTTATATTGTTTACCACTACATAGAACATTTCTGATGTATATATCCCTTAAAATACAACTATGAATGATGAAAAATCCCTTTAATTAGAATTTTAATCTGCACAGCAGTGTCTGCCTATTTTGAAGTTTAAATATTCTAGTCTTTAGTTAGTCTTCTACTTCTGCTGAACTCACTGATTTAATTTGAAAATAAGTAATTTAGAAGTAAGAACTGGGGTGGGTGCTTGCCAAAACAAGTCAACTGTGCTTTGAAAGAAAAAGGAATGCGTGATAAATTCTCCTGCCAGCCACCAGTCCATAAACCAGCCCCCATCTTCCCCTGCCTGATGCAATATGCTCTTCTTCCCATTAATACCTTTAGGTAACAAATTACAAAACTGCCCCAGAACCTATCACACAGCAGTGTTCACACTTCATTCACGAGGCAAACTGAAGAGCAACTACCTATAAAAGAAACCAACCCCTCCCCACACTTACTTGATGCATCCCACTGGGCAGTGTACTCAGAGCACTGCTGGCTCTCATTTTCCAGAGCCTCTCTCTGCTCATGCGCACCATTCTTGGAGTGCCTATGGAAGAGGCGGTTAGCAAACCCTTCCAGTCTCTGCAGCGCCGTGGCCGTGCCCTGGCTGCCAGGGACCTCCTTGTGCCCTGCCATCTACCACACCAGGGACTCACAAAAGCAAAAGAGAAAACATCTAAAGGGAGCTGGACGCCCCAGCGCCACTAAGAGCTGTGCATGTGCCGAGCTTCCTGCCTGCAGTGTTTGCTAACCACGACTCTCTTCTACTTCCTGTTAAGGAAAGCTCTATGATGTACTGAGCTCTATGATGTACTGGTTTGTACAGTGAAAAGTTTCTTTTCATGTAAATTGAAAAGTGTTTTGTTTTTTAGAAAACAAACAAGCAATAATTTCTCTAGTATGTATTCTCATTGCTTTTAACGCATTAAACTTCATACTTAAGTATACATTTTATGTTAGAGGACTACAAACAAGCCGTTTAGAAGTAAAGATCAGAAAGTAGATAGGTAATTTTTTCATTTACCACAACCACACGTGAAAAAAACCAAAAGTAACTATTCTGCAGTTCCTCTCCTGTTATTAAGATGGAGTACCACATCATCACAGCAACATATCCAGCTGGAATCTAATCTTGAGTAATCTCATGCTTTCAACTAATCAACTTCCTAAGCAAGGAAGTTACTGAACAAACTTATGTTATTACTGGAGGAAGAAAAACCATATTATTTTCTTCCTTTGTGGATAAAATCAGTGAAGAAGTTGAATTCTATCGCACATTTAAACACAACTGCATTGTACTTTTTCAAACTGGGTTCTACTTATTCTGCGAATGAACCAAACACATTTACATTTTGCTGATAAGATTTCATTCTTTCACAAGAAATCTTAGTATTTTCAACTGTGGAGTAAGTCTAGAAAGTGTAACTTTTAATGGCACAAAATATAAGGAAAAGAAACTGAAAGCTGTATTTAACACTATAATTATTTGCAAGTTATGTAATTTTGCATGCTTACAATGGGTAATACTAAACATTCGTTTTTGTGAAAATGGAAACACATCTATTTCTGCACATCTACAATGTGGCTTTTTAAAACTTTAGGCTATTCTTAAGAAAGACTGAAATATGTTTTCCACAATCTGTCTCCTGTCTTACAGTCAACACGTGTTAAAGACATACCTCTCATTTTTCACCACCATACTTCTCACTGCATAGTTTTCAAATGTCAGCAGATACCCACCCTTGGCCATTATATAACCATTTCATAACAGCCCTGTGTCTCAGAAAAAAACCCCATGCTGACAAACTGCCCATGACAGTGATAAAACAATAAAAATGCCAACAGACAGATTTTACAAATTTGGCTACATTCTTCCTCATGGGCACTGCTACACTTGTGATTTGCCTCAGCCAGCACAACCCATTACATTTCTAGACTCTACACAAAGCCCAGGAATGCCCTGTGCTTGCAGGCTCCAGATACTTTGGAAATGTAACTTCTTTCTCCAGCCCCTGGTCAAAATTTGGAACCAACTGTTGAGGTGCCTACATTCTGCACAGCCATCTGACAATTCGGGTAATCATCAGCTATTGCAGAGGTGCCCAGGCTGCTCCTTCATCAGGGTCTGGCGCTGCAACCTTCCCTGGAGGCCACCTCATGCCTTCCAGCCTTTCACCTGCTCTGTTCCAAGGCCAATTATGACATCCAGAACATCCCATTGGTTCAAGGCTCTCTGCTAGAAACAGGACGTAGTGAAGATCATGAGGATCTGTTTGCCTTACCAGGGGTCACAAACGGGCAGAGGGGATATATTCCATGCCATATATAACCCAACACAGAGCAAGGCCATGCTACTCCCACACAACAATACAGAAATTATTTAAGACAACATCAAGATGCTTATTCCATGCATGGTGATCTTTCTGGAGCTGAAGAGCCTCTCTGGAATTGTACAGATGTGCTCCACCTGCAGCTCACCACAAGTCCTTGGGCACTGAAAGATTCTTTCCAAGAGACTCATATTCTCTCTAACCTTGGCTGTTTTGTCCAGTAAACAAAGCTACCTGGTATGATGGTGTGCTTGTCTCTCTGCTCTCCCACGGTTCTGAGCCATTACACTGCTGATGTTTTATCATTCACACAGCTCTTCAACTAAACCATTTTGTTTCCCTGATCTGAAAGACAGTAATTTACAAAATTCACATTACTTAAGTTCCAGTCTGCCAGCCATGTCGAGTCTATGGAGAGATGTGGAAACTGCCACAGATCAACTCTGCCCATCAAAATTCAGGGCACTTAATGCACCCAAATGTCTAGCCTGGACACTTGAGGCAGGGATCAAAATAAGAATTGTCAATACTCATACTCTGACATCACAGAAGTGGTTTAAGTGAAAACATGTTACTGAAAAGGAATTCTTAGAAGAAATCCTAAGAGAAAGCCTGAATTTGCCAGAATTTTAAGAACGTCTGCCAGTGTATGGTTACAGAAGTTTCTGCACACATAAAACATGAAAAGAAAGTGCTGGTAACATTTTCACAGATAGTAATACACTTTTCTAATCTAGGAAATTCTTGGCATTGATTGGCATTGCCCAATGACAGTACAAAAAGCTACCACACAAACATCTCATATGGCTTTCAATGTCTCCAAATGAAGTCCATGATTTTTAAAGATGGAACTTCCAATTCCTGTTTACTTAATCTTTCATCTTATTGACACACTGATCTTCCAATTAATTATTACATCAAGTAAATTGTATGCTATATAGGAAGAACAGCATGCAAGAGACAATCTGAAATTCCTGTTCTGTAAGAGATAAACTTCCAATTTCTTGCAGCCAAAGTCAACACTGAAATGTTAATTTTCTTTAGAAATTTTACTTTTGCTATCTTCTGACCACCAAATCTTGGCAAAATTTTAAAACACAGTCAAAAACTCAGAGCAGTAACATTCAACAAGTAACATAAAACTGAGACATTCAACTCTGAATTTGAACATTGCATGTGCAAATTCTGGTATTTTCATAAACAGTATTTCAGCAAAAATGCTCCCCCAATTTTATAAAAAGCAACACCAGGATGTGTTAGCCCAAGTACAAGGGCTAACATAGTGGTCCTCCAAGCTGAAAAAGGCAACAAAGCCATTTACACTTCTCCTGATGGCCAATCTATTGGTTGGGCAGATTTCCCAGGGGCTGATGCCCTGTGGCATGTTACAACACACAGCACTATAACCCAGCCATAGATCTTCCAGCTCCTTGCTGAAAAATAATCGACCAGGTAGCTACATGGACAATTTATTTTTAATAATCCCTGCTAAAACAGTATTTCTCAATTTCTAAGAAGAAACTCTACTGTACCAGTCAAGCCTTAAAAATGAAGGATTAAGAATGAGAGAAGACTCCTCTCCTCAAAGGACCCAGAAGGTTGAGTAACAGCATGTTACCATGTGTTGTAACTTTACTTGGAAATCGTCTGAAATATTTTTAAAGGATAATGTGTGCATTTTTCTATGTGCAGGCAAAGCAGGACTGTACAAATAACACCATTCTCTAGTGTTTAATGAAGGTTAACCCTGAGAATCTTGCAATCAAGAAAAAGAGTTTTTAAGAAAACTAAATCTATTCCTTAACAGGACTTAGAAAAATGGGTTTACAATACAAACCAAACTTCAGATCACCTACAGCTAAATAAAATTTAGGCTTTAATTCCATATCTTGAAATAATATTTTTCTGGTTCCATCTTCTAGTTCTCAAAATAAAAATACTATTTTCTATCTTCTTTTACATATGAAACATTATTTGAAACGGAAATATTTCTTTTTTTCACAGGAAGCCTCTATCTGTATTAAATAGACATACTGCAACAGTTTCTGCTTTTTTTTTTAATCAATGGAAAAAATAACTTAAACCTTATAAATGACTAATGAAGAACTTATTTTTCCTAGAGGTTAAAGAAAGTTTGCTTATTTGCTTTAAAAATTGATGACTTGATGAAACACATCTTCTCATTTATGCATCAGTTATTTCAAAAATTAAAGAAAAAATCCATCTTCAGCATTTTTTATTTATTACAAAAGGAATGAGCAATTACTTGATACAAAGCATTAGTGAGGATTCCTCCATTTTTAAGAGCTTGGGGATCTTGCCAAATTTTGCTTGTCTCTTACTGACCAATAAAGTATTTCTAAGTTGAAAGACACAGCCAACACATTTCATAAAAAGAAAATAATTTAAGTGATGAATTTTGAATTTGGAAATAAAAAAAGTTTCTAAGTATTGAATTATTCTCAAAATTTTTACATGATTTATACAAAAAAACCCAGAGTGTCTGTGCTATAAGCCTTAGGCAATATGTGTGGTATTTTTCTAGTTGTTAGATAAACCTTGAGAGAAAATGATGTAAAACAAAGTATACAGATAGCCCTTTTGTAACTTAAAAACCCCCTTCATTTTCATCCGAAATTATGTAATTGAACACAATCCATTTTGAGTCTTGCCAGGCATGCATATTTCAGAAGGAATTATGGGTAGAGAGACAAAAAAAGGCTCTTGAAAAAGCAGATGTGTTTTGATTTTCACTGTACATCCAGCACTATTCCACTGGGTTGCATTTCTTCTTAAACACACGGAAGGAGGAGCAGTATTTGCTCACAGCTTACAGCTTTGATGGCTCTCCATTTTGAAACAAAGATTTTTCAAAACGTACATAACGAAAATAAACACAATCAGCAACCTCATTGTTTAATATAACACAAGAAAGCAAACCCATCCCGGTTCAGTGTGCCTGTGTGCCTACATTTTTCCTAACAAGGTTAACCCTTCCTAGAGAGTCCCTGCGAGAGCTGCACCGAGGCTGGGACTGCAGCACCGCTATAAATAGGAGCGCCGGGAGGAAGTTGTTGCTATGGAAACGCCAGTCCGAGTTCTATTTTCACTCCATAGGTCTCTACTGGCATCTACTGTACACCAGTTTAACTGCAGCACACATTCAAAACCTTCTCATCAGGAAGCATTCATTTAAGCTCACAGGGTCAAACAGCATTGTTTGCTTGTTAATCATGATGATACAAAATGAATTAAAAAAATAAGCGAGAACTTGGAGTAAAAAAAGAAATAAAAATGTCAAATTCAGCATCTGATTTTTCATATGTAGGCTAAAAGTTCTTACTTTTCCCATCAGTTTTCTTGTCATAATTTGACGAATTCACCATCTCAGATGTTGTGATTCATGTATGTGCTGTGCACACATACCATGGCAGCAGATTAAGTTTCCTCATTTCTACCAACACATTATCTGGTCTTTTTGGAATCAAATACCTTGTAGTCACAGTCCCACATCTAGCCCTGACAATAAAGGGACAGAGAACTCTCTCAGTACAGAAGGCAGATCTTCAACAAAACTGTCCAGTTTGCCAAAGACAACTGGATTTCTCCCCCAAGAGACCTTGCCCCATGCTTGTCTCACAGCTCCCTTCAAGGTGCTGTGCTCACTGATGCTGGCCAGTACAACAGCAGAGACTGCAAGATGGGTGTTGGCAGAATGTGAATAAAAATTACCCAATTGCTTCACAGTAAAACAAAGGTTAGCCAGCAACCATCTTTGAAACAGCTGCTTTCACATAAGTACAGGAGATCTGAAAGTACTGGCGAGATCTGCTTGGTGTCCATGCCCTTCCAAATCACACACATTGCTCAATAACCTTCTGTAGTTACTTGCTAGCTCAATTTATGATAGCCTGACAGCCAATCAGAAGTTTTGTATTGTTACTTTGCAGCAAAAGAGAAAGTATCTATGTAAGTGGTATTTGTTGTATTTACACAAAATAGTAAGCTACCAGGAGTAAGCTGTTTCTGCTTTTGGATCACTGAGGTCTAGAAAAAAAATGTAAGTATGTGGACTTTTAAAATTAAAACCCAAGGTTAAATTGTCAAGCAATTTAGCATGAACTCAGTTGCTCTCCCTCTCTGAAAAACCTAACAGCAAATAAAGGTTTTGGTCCACCTAATTTACATCAAACTAAGTACTACTGTTGATTAACATTGAGCATTAATGGGTTATTGATCCAAAATGAGTAAGATGAAGTTCTTGAATTAGAAGAACCATGCAGACAGTTTGCTCAGAATCTGACTGGGCCCAAGGAGAAGCTCTCTGCTTCCATCCTGGCCCTTCTCCATCAGAACAAGGACGCTGAAGTTCTGCCTTTCACAGGAACCACAAAGGCTCCTGCAGGTGCAAAGCTGCTGTTGAAAGAATCTTGGCTACAGGAAGCTTTGGGTAGAGGAGCTCTCCTTTTTCCAAAATCTACAGGCTTAGTCTATCCTTCCTTGGTTTAGCTACTGAGCTAAAGGAACTTGTAAGGAATTGCCCCATATGAGGCACACTTAGGTTCAAAAACTCCTTCCTAGGACTCATTAAGCATTATTTGTCATGAATCAGAGTGCCACGCATCATAAATTATTATAAACTCTGAGAGATCTGGAGTCATATTTACAGATAATTTTGATGCAGGATAATGGGAGGAAGTAAGAGAAAGAACAGCAGTAAAATGTTCACCTAAACTGAAGTTTTGTAGGCAAAAATTATTCACAATATTAGCAGCTAGACTTCACTATCAGATCTGTACTGCACAGTAAAAGACCAGAATGCTAAATACTAGAGCAACCAGAGACATTTTAGTAACACTTTCAGGAAGCCAATCTGCATTTTAAATCACCAGCACACTTCCTAGGGGAAAAAAATAACCCAAACCAAATGACTCCACCTTGAGCAAAGTATTTTAAATTCATACCTTTGTTTTCCTTCCAAAACTGGAACGTTCCTTGATTATATGACACTTAGGTTCAATTAGAAAAATATCCAAATAAGGAAGAAAGCTAACCCAAAGTAACTCTATTAAAAGGGATAGTGCTTTTTCATAGACTGAAGGAGCACAGAGTGCAAATTAGAATAGAGTAGTGGCTTTCATAAAGTACAGTCTGAAGCACAAAACATTTGGCCAAGTGCTGCAGAGATGCACTCCCCACTACACAGCCCCTGTACTGCAGTGCCCCACCAGACTGCAGGCTGCCCTAGAGGGTCCTGCTCCCTCCTCTCCCACCAGCCTGCTCTGCTTCAGATACCCCAGAGCACAGAGGAACAAGTGAAGCACTCGCTGTCCCCCAGAGCAGCTAGAGTGGAACATGGGCATTAAGCCCTGAAAAGTACAGGGGATGCTGCTGGCCACAGGACAAGAGGCTGCAGAACATCTAAGAGGGCATTTCAGAGCTCACCAAACACACCTTGTGCTAAGTGAGGGGAATCTCAACTACAGCAACTTGCAGGACTGCAGAGGCATCAGAAGCACAGCTCAGAAAACAAGATTTATCTATATACTGAGGTTAATTACACCGTGTTTACAAAATATATGTTAGTCTGCACTTAAATGGAGTAACAAATGCCATCTGCTGGTTTAAGACCAAACAAAGCATGAGGTAAAAAAACTATAACACTGAACAGAAAATTTTAGAAGTACTTGGTCATTAATTTGTAATGTGTTGCACAAGCACAACTGAATATCTCATATTTTTTAGAGGGGAAATAATTCACACACCAACCTTCTAATTACTGGCTATTTTTCTTAGTGAAGCAGCAATGAAGGTTACAGATTGTACTTTTTTCCCTATTTGTGGAGGGTTTTAATTTAAAAATGTTAATTTATATTGCGTTTATTTCACATAAGGTGAATTTGTTTATTATTAGTCTGAATATATTGGTAAATAGTATTTACATTTGAATATAACAGAAATAATTCATGAAGTTAAAAAAAATCTTAAAATTAAACATTTGCCTTTGGCTCTTTATGAAATGTGTTTACCAGTAAGCAACAGGCACTTTGCTTCTCAGTCCACATCACCTTGTGGCATTCCCAAGTTTTACTTTACAACAAATGCCAAAACAACTAAAACTTGGACAGGCAGAGTGGTCAAAAGATATCTTTCACTCTTCTATTTACAAAGAATGAGATAAATATCATGACTACAAGTATATTTAATTTGGTTTTATGTTTGTTTTAAAGCATAGGAAAGTAGGAAGCACGTTCCAGGAAAGAAATACTACAAGATTAAATGCAGTGTTTCTTTTCTTTTTTGTGGATAAATTTCAACAATCTTTGTACTTCTCTGAACAACTGTTTGAACAAAGTCAAACAATTCACACGGCATGCTAGCTCCACATGCAATATGAATATCACAAAGATATAATTCCTTAATATTGTATCCTCAACCTTTCAATTGTATTTTCCCTTTTAAAGCATCATGATCAAAGGTTTTTTTAAAAAAAGATCAAAAGAAACTAGAGGTTCCTTTACCAGCTTAGAGAGAAAAAGTTACAAGCTGTGCTACACATAACATTTTTTCTTATTTTAATGGAAAATGAGTGCTTGATAATACATAACAGTTTTATTCTGAGAAGTTTAACAATTCTGCATTTTGTTTAAAAAGCAAATATTTTCTTTCTAAGAAACAGGTTTTTGTTATGCCGGCTACTTGTAATAGAGCTGACTCCCTTATATTTCACAAAGAATAAACTTTTCCACAGTAACACTATTTAAATAAAGAAATAATTTTAAGTGTAATATAAACTTTTTAGTGACAGGTTAACCTCAGTAAATCACCCTGAAGCTACTTTTTAATTAGATACAAGAACATCCATTAGTTGAAATTGTATTTACCTTTGATTTTCTCTAAAGAGAAATAAGAGCAAAGAGTAATTAAAAACGCATTCTGAAAATCACTGTTTCTACTGTGAATTGCCACTAAAAGCATCTTCTCAAAGCAGTGCCAATCAAGCCCATACCCTCCTGAACAAGGATACTGTGACCCTTCTGTGCCACCGTGTGTTTCAGTGCCCACCTCCACTGCAGACTGCACACAGGGACAGCAGATCCTTTCCAGATCCAGCAGATCCATCTAGGGCCTTCCTGCTAATACCTGGCAGTGGTCACACCATAGGATAGGCCATCTTAATCATGATTACTCCAGAATAAAGAAAATGTTTTGACTATTCCCATTTTGAATGGGTGAAGTCTATCTCATGATAGCATTGTACAGGCCCTTTGTATTTCTGGGAAATAAGAATCTCTCTAATTTAGCAGAGCTTGAAGATATCTTTTGAGTTTTTACCTTAATTTACTTGAACCATTTTGAAAAAAAATGCTTAAAAGTTTGTAACTAGCCAGAGGCTTCATTTCTTCCTGCTGGAAGAACAAACATGTTTCACTGGGAGCCAGTCTCAGATGCTCACAGCTCTTCCTAACAAGCTCAATACAGAATTGTTATTTCTGGGAGTCACATGGCATGTGGGAAGGTTCTGGTTTTCTTCCAATTCCTCTCAAGTTAAAATCTACCCAAGAAAGCTGCCAACTGCCAAAATGAGGTAACAGTTGCACTACATTGGGCAATTTTTCTAAACTTATTTCCACTATAAGATTCACCTTCCTCCACTCTAGGGAGGGTGGGTGGAAGGAAACACATGGCATCCCATTTAAGTGAAGTATCAAAATAATGAACTTCGTAATTGCAGTAACTGAGCCCTCTTCTCACCTTTTTAATACAATAAAAAAAAGAGCCCAGCACTTAAACTACAAGAAATAAAAGCCTAAATGAATAGTTATCTGAAGTGAAAATGAGTGCTTACATATTATTATTAGGTAACATATGACATTTGCATTCCTTTGTCTGTGAAGTTGACACTTTCAGAAGAAAATATCAGCTTCATTTATGAGCCAAATAAGGCAAATATTATTGCAATTTTTGAAAACACTGCTGATACATGATTTTTCTGTAAAGTTGTGCAAGGCTAACAATGCATTTATGCATTGCTGGAAAACTTGCAGCCTCATTGCCATTCATGTTGAAACACCAAGTTTATCTTCCTTCCTTGCTCTGAGGAAAACGGGTACATATATACTCACTCGAAGAAACAGGAAAGAAAGGGTGATATTCTGGGTACAAGTTTTGTTCTACTTAAAGCAACCAGCTCAAGGAATATAGATAAGAAAAGCATACTTTCAGAAGAACTGCAAACAAAACTATAACTAACTACCCTAATAACAAAATGCTTGCACTCACCTAGAATAGGTATGAAAATAGCAGGGCAGGAAACTCAGCATGAACCTTTAACTCTTCTCCTTTTCTACAAAGACAAATTCTTCTCAATACTAATAAAAATGCAATTCATGTCTCTAGGTAAATATTTTAATATTTAAAATATTTACTTAGAAAATCATATATGAACATCATTACATTAATATATATACTACACAGTATTCCAAAAAACTTCCCCTCCTCCTTCCTCTCAGTTGGAGAGTTTTTGTTGAATTATTTGTTTCTCTCCCTTGAAGGAGTGAACACACATCTAGAGATACAATTACCAGACACAAGAATGGACACAGCACCTGCAAGAGAAGAGGCCACTTACTCCTGTCCTGGGCAGTGTGCTGTGGAGCCTGAGCTCAGATGTTCTCTCTGCCTTTCTTCACAGAATTCGTTTGCACCTCTGGTTTTGCAAATACCTCTTTGATATAATTCTGTTCCACATATTATACATTCAAGTATTTTTCAGTTCAGCCTGACTGCTCAATATGCCAAAATTTCTAATCATACATTCCATCTGTTCTCATTAATTTATGTAGTCTAAAAATAATTGGTAGCCTGAAATTCAACAGAAAACTCAGCCATACACATGGAAACAATTTCAAATAAAATTGTCTGGTTTTTGATTAAATTAAAAATAAGACTTATTTTGATGTTACATGATTAAATTGGCATCCTCAAGTTCAAACACTTGCTTTTAAGGTTTTTTTGCATCAGACAAGAAGATGGATTAATATCACACTTTTGACAGTAAACAACATAAATTGGCTGACATATTAAAAATTAAGAGAATTATAAGTACACATAAAAAAGACACATTTAATAAACTCTGATTCTTGTCCTAAATCAAATAAACCCCAAATTAAGGCCTCCAAAGAAAACATATTGAGTGAAATAGATATTTTCAAGACATATTTACACCAGCAACTTTAATTATTGCGAAAACAGGTTAAAATATGAAAGATAAAGGAAATTAGACTTGCTTCTTTGCTTACAAATAATTAGTGAGCCATTAAAATAGTTTAAAATTAAAATAGTCTTTTCTCTGCCAGTAAGTGTCCCCTTCAGGAACAAGTATGACACAAGCATGGGGAACATAACAATATTAGAACACACCAGAACGTCACCAACACTTGGTCAAAAATTAGAATTTCACAACAGAACTGGGGGGAGGAAAGGCGAAAAAAAAAAAAAAAAATCAGAGGAAGGGCTAACAGGCAAAGAATTGAGAATTGATGCAAGATTGCATTAGGGAGCTGGCACAAGGCAGAGGTAAAACTGAAACAAGGAGCTAAGGAAGGACAGAGTGAGGGCTCTGCATCTGAAACCACTACAGTGAGTGAAGACAAAACCTGAGCCTGAGGGTATGTTAAAGAACAGGAAAAGGCATCTTCATCTGTGGTCTCTAACAATTAGAAGACTTTTATTCTCTCATATTATTAAAAAATAAAGTTGTACAATGCAAGCCTCCAAGGGTGTAGTGTAGCCAAAACTTTTCTAGATAAAAAGGTCTACCTATCACTGCACATGAAGAAGAAAAATACCCTAACCCCTTGCTGCCAATTTTTCAGCCATTTAAATTTAAAGGACAATACTTTATGTCTCTATACAACTTCACCCTTAATTCTCTTTTAGACATTCATTTTAGAAGGTCAAAGGCCAAAAACTGATTTAACACAATCTTATTATCTCAACTCTTTTCAGTTCTCAAACTGAAATGGAAGCTTAATTTAGTTACTGAGGGCCAACTGGGCATAAAGGAAAGATGAAACACCCACTTCTTCAATATTCTTCAGTATTTTAGCAACTTATAACTTGGCTAGGAAATGAATACCAAACTACAGATACACTTTGGGCATGCTAAAAAAATGAACTCCTCAAACATTAAAGTTTGCTAGATCTTGTTTTGCTAGCCTTCATTTTTATCTGATGGTGCTACAGATGCTGATTGAGACATTTAAGCTGTAAAACTTAGTGGCTGCAGCATCATTAATATGTTCATGTATTCATATGAAATAATAATTTAAAAAATCTGACCTTGGGGTGCGATCTCCTCAGCCAGAGCCAAGACTGCAGCATGAAAAGAGACTTCAGAAAAGCACTTCTGCTCCTTGGCTCACAGGCAAAGCAATCAAAACATCCAAAGTGTATCATGGATTACATGGATCACTAAAGGGTACTCCCCCGGACCCTAAATTATGATGCAGCTCAGACTGCAAAAATAATTAATATTCCTTTATGATGTGGTTAAATACTGGTATCTGTGGTGCTGCTTGTCATTGGTATTTTTGTCTTTGTAACTTTCAGACTAAATTACTACATGTGGTGATTACACACATTTATGCTCAAAAGCCCAACTACAATCAGTGCACAACACCACTGCATGCTCTGACAGAGCCATGGAATCAACAGTTTAGTAACATTTTACCTGCTCTCCTGAGACTCATCTGCTGCATTCTACAGCTGCCCTCAACCTAGAAATGACTAAAATTCTTTATTGCCTTGGCGACTCTCTCTTTATCCATTTTCATGATTGTGATGGTTTGGTGAGATCTAATATTTAACTTGGACCATGTGCAGTGGGGATAAAGAGATCCCCATTGGCCATTACAAAATAAATATTAACCTAAGCATAACTTCTGAGCCATGACTGCAGAGTAAGAAAGGTAAAGACTCTTTACTTTCCAATAGTTGGCATGTTTTTAATATGAGACTTATTTTTAATAAGAGATTAATAAGTTTTGAAAAGCCTGTCACTTACAGGGAAACAAACATTTTTTTCTTTGCTGTTGAATGTAAGTTCACAGAAAAAATTATTTCAAAATAAAATACTATTAAATATGATTCTGAGCTCATGACTTCCAGCATACATTTAATTTTCCCTTGCAGTATCCGAACATTTTCAGGACTGAAATGAAGAAGATGAAGTTTCCCCAGCTTGCTTATTTTGAAGAAGAATTTACGTAATTCACCTGACTTTATTTCAGGGTTTTTAATTAACAAACATAAAGCTTGAAACATGGCCAGAAAGATGAACGGCTATTCCAGGACCCCATTAGGAGGCACTTTACTCAGGAACACATGGGAAACCTGCTCTGCAATAGAAGCCAAAAGTTTGCAAAGTACTTTCCCAGAGTCCATTTAGGTTTAAAAATAGAAATGTAGTATTATGATACAGCAGTCACATGTGGTACATTTGATCTATTTTGAGCTAAAATTAATAAGCGCTTTGAGAACGTGAAGTAAATTGATATTCTAATTGCCATAAAATAAGGTATAGTTTTCTCTCTGTAACAGACTGCCAACTTAGATGTATGACTGTCAAAAAATGAAGATACACATTATTTTAAGTTACTAGAAGTGTTACTACAAGCCTAGGGTAATTATAAGAAGTCTCTTTACTGTATTGCTGTATACTTAAGTCTTTTAAAGAGTTAATTGTTAAATTAATATTTGCAGTTATTTTCCAGTTTACAGATGAAAGGTGCTTAATAGTGCCAATTAATTTAAAAAGCTAATTATTTTCCCAAAACAATTTCCCTGTTATTTTCCCTATACTTTCCCTAACAGAAGTACAGAAATGGTTAAAAGCAATAGGACTGTTAAGCCTGATTGCATTGCCTCTGCCTTGTTTTTCTGGAACATCGCGAATGAGAAGTGAGGATTTAGACAATCATATGACTCCCAAGTTTAACAGCCCAGATTTTCAGTGCATCAAGCCTAAGCAGGAAGGTCAACAAATACTGCAGTTTGACCTCGGATAAGAGCTGAATAGTATCTACAAAGAATTTTCATACCGTGATACCAGAGCACAACACATTTCTGCTATTTGTACAAAACACTGATGGGTGGGCTTCTAATGAGATTTTTAGGAGTACTTCTGAGTTTAGAAAAAAGAACTCCCTAAGAGTTCCAGACGGCAAAGGCTTATCACAATACCTGTTCCTGTCTTATGATCCCAAATTGTCTGTCTTAATATTGATATAATATATATACAGATTGATTTCTTCCCAAAAGTTTTAATAAATTCCTCTAACTTGAACATAAAAATATGCAAATTACAAACTGTGCCACTGAAAAAGCTCCCATATTACCTCTTAGCTTTATTGTGCATTCTAAAAATAATAACCAGGAATTCCAGTGATACTGGATAAAGTCAACTAAAATACTGCCAACCTATTGTCATACTAATTATGAATATTTATGAATAAAGACAATAACTGACTAGTAAAATTTATTGCCTTTTCATAGGGAGACATTTACAAATTAAACCATGTAAACAAGTACTTGTCTACATAACTTAAACAGAAAACTATGTCTTAAAGACATGCTTTATATTTCACATTTTGGCATCCAAAGGCATTAAAAAAGTCAGAATTAGTACTCTTTTTACAACCTCTACATGGCCCTTGTTTACACATTCTTTGTAACAACAAATACAGGCATGTATTCGATTTTCCAGAAACTGGTACTTCCTGCAGAACAACGTTTGGAACTATCCTGGCACTCAATCAGGATCAGGCAGTGAAGGAAATGTATCAGTTGAGCTCCTTTGGAAAGACCAACAGAACTCTGGAAGCAGGATGAAGGAGCCTTTAGCAGCATCAGGACAAGCTGCTGCCAAAGGCTAATAAATACCATCCTTGAAGAGTAGACACTATCCTTGTTCTGGGACAAGTTACTTGAACTATATGATTTTGGGCTGTAGCTACTGCTGGATTTTTATCCCCAGGATGATGAAATATTATTTGGGTGCCTATTTCACAAAGAAGAAATAAAAACTATTAGAACAGGAAGAAAACAAACAGGGAGCAAAATGAGGCTTTATTTTATTCTCTACCCACTGCATTAATTAACCTTTAGTAACAAATGAAATAACTTTCATATAGACCTTCAACAGAAAACAGTGTGTGCATGTTTACAATTTTACTATTGTAAAAACTCCAATTTGAACAAAACAATAATGGAGACATAAAGCTAATCTGTCTGAAACAGACAGATTCCTATGTGGAAGGACAGCTTGGGAAAAAGGTGTAATGAAAAAACAGAGGGGCTCTGTGTGTATGTTAATTACAGCTGAAAGAAGTTGTATAGGACTCATAAGAAGTATACATAAAAATGAGGGAAATAAGTTCAACTTCTTAATAAAACCCTTTCCCTCTGCCCCCATTATGAGACTGATTTTAATTTGCCCAAGCAAGGAATTCTTTAATTGTTATAAGAGCTATATAACCATAAAAATTCATTCTAAGATGATTCTTTATTAAGGACAATAGAGGCCTGACAGAACTGGAATTGTTCCACCAGAGTTTTTTTAAAGCTTATAGATTTACACAACAATTGCAAACTTTCTTAGCAGCAAGAAAGCATCAGTTTTGCAAAATAAAGTGGCACACTTCATGTCTGGTGGTGTGTGGTCACAAACTCTGAGAAGCTGTTTCTATAGAGAAAACACATACTGATTTTTAACAGCCCAGGAAAGGAAAATTATGTGTCACCTGAAAAGTCACATCTCAGCCTGTTGATAGAAACACTAAACCATAAAATGAAGGCAAAGAACTAGGTGATACAGCAAAAGAACCTTTGGACAGCACATATCATTACAGCTCTGCCAGTCAAGACAAAACCAAACCCATGCTCCTCACACAAGTGCACATGGTCACCTACATCACCTGGGCAGGTAACCTGCTTCCATCACCCACTCAGCACTTGAATAGAAGTAAGTGAAATGCTGCTCTCTGCAGATTGTCTTGATTCAACCCTGGGTATTTATAAAGAATGTATAAAAATCTACCCATACATAGAAACAAAGGTCAGAAGTCCATAACAAGTTTTCTTTAGCCATGCCCAGTCAAAAAATGCCATGCTGTGCTTTTCAAGGTGCATCTTCCACTATTTGCTCAAACTCTTTGATCAAGAACAGGAAAGTTGCATGTCCAGCCTTCATTTTCTCTAGAAATCTACCCAGCCCATAATATCACAAATGTGATAAGAATGGACAGCATAAGAAGTGTTTGAATAATTCTACTCTTACCAAGCAAAGTAAGATACTGAAAATGACCTGAATATACTGATACTGAAAATATATACACTGAAATAATGTAACCTTTACTTCTAAGCAAAGTAAAATTAAACTAATATAAAATAGTTAAAAAATTAAAATGTGTAGTTTTTAATACACCATAGTCATCACTGTTTATTATTTAAAACAACACTATTAATTATCCTTTAAGATGAGATTAAATATATTCTTGGAAATACAAGGTGTTAAAAACCACCCCATGGCACCTTGTTTCAACAAGGTGTACACGTCCTCTCCCTTTTTTAAATATTACCTGAATAGGTGCAGGATTTGAGGGGTAAAGTTCATAAACAATGACAATCTCACTAGCCTCACAATTTCCTTTTATTTAAATGAATCAAATACATTTGCTTAAAAAAGCTCCCCACGACATATTAAAAGACCTTCTCTTGAAACAGGCCTCTTATTCTCTTATTTTGGCTACTTTATCAAAATTGGTGACTAAGATGGGAATGGAACAAAAGTTGGCCACCATCTCCACTCTTTGGTGCCTTTACCAGTAAAAAGATGAATTGATACCTGCTCTTCTGTAGTATGTCACATACAATGTCCACAGAATATTAATATGTTTTACAGAACTTTAAACGACTACCACATGAATGCTTTAAGATGCAACTGTCAATATATTAACTACTGTTTATTCCCATTTTCCTAACTTCAATTCCAATGTATCTCTCACCAACATCATCACTGTCAAAATACAATAAAATGTTTACAAACAATGATCTTGCCTAGAGCATAATTATATTTGTTGCATTAAAACTGTTATCCTTCTCTTCACTTTCTCCAACCTGAAAAATCATTAAGTGGTAATGGTAGGAAAATATTTTTTTGCCCTTGTTTAGAGCTTTTCTGCCTTCAGTTAAATGAATTCCATCTATATAGCAAGTATGCATACTTCAGTACAAAGCATCTCTAAATGATAGGCTACCGTTAGGACTACATTTTTGCCTTCTTAAATTGTAAAAATTTCAAGGACCAGATTTATATCTGCTTGTAGGTCATCTTTCAAAACTGTTCTAATTTTGCCATCCCTTCTTAAACACTATCACCAGTGAAGAAGCACTTGAACAGAATGATTAGCTGGAAGTACTTTTTAAACAGCAATGATGTCTAAGCATAGTATTTTGGTACTTCAAATTGCAGTCCTCTAAGTTCAGTTCTAAATTACCCAATCTGTGACAATTACTCTATGTTTGGACCACAAAACCATCTCAGTAAGTACACCTATAAAAATGAAATACTGGTTTTGTGGTGGTTACATATTGTCCAATAAAATACTGCAAGGTTGATGCTGCTGCAGCAGGAAAGTAATTCTGATTCAAATAACCCTCCTGCAACTACACAAAGAAATGAGAACCTCCCAAACAATAACAGATGTCAGCAGCATCTGCAGTTTAATTGTTCATGAGAGAATACACTCTGCCATGTGATGAAACACCAGAAAAAATTTAATGCTACCTTTCATTGAGCACTTCTTGATGCAATTACAAATAGGGAGATCTAGTGTTTCGTCATATCCTTGGAGTGCAATAAAGGTCCACTGGGCTCTTTGCAGCAGGGAAAGAAGTGTCCCAAAGAGGAGTAACATCAACAGACATGTCAACAATTCTTTTTTTTTTTTAAACACACAATACTAATATACTTCTCTGTTTCGGAAGAGGAAAATACTCTTCATGCTATAATGCTATAACTGATACCTGTAGCATAAGCAAATACTTAATAGGGACTAATAAATCTATTTCTTAATTTTGTCACATCTTTCCTCTTCAGCATTTACTATTACTTTGACTCAGAAAGTTGCCAGTATTGTGGCTTACACACATATACTGAAGACATTCCATCTTTCACAACTGAAGCATACATTTTCTCCAAACGTATTTCCCTCACTGTCTCCTTTTCACTATTAAATGCACATTCAACAAGAAATCAAAAGCGTTTTTCATATAACTCTTGCCTTCTTGAGACTATCCCACTGTGTTCACACCATTTAAGAGGAATCAAAATTCTCATTCTAGCTTTATTTCTTAAAAATGTACCTATCTATTGTCTCCTTCCCAGCTTGTAGTTCACTTCCTACAAACCCCTCTCTAGTGCTGCCCAAGTATCAAACAATCTCAAGCTCAACAAACAGGCTCTGCTACTCAGCCTCTCCGTACCATGTGAGAGAATCACAGAACATCAGCTTGGAAGGGATCTCAAAGCTCATCTGGTCCAAACTTCTTGACAAAAGCATGCCCTAGACAAGACGGCCCAGCACTTTATCCAGCTGAACCTTAAGTGTCCTGCTGTTGGTGAGTCCATCACTTCCCTGGGGAGATCATTCCAGTGGCTGACAGCTCTCCTGGTGAAAAATTTGTGTCCAAGTCTGAAGGGACTGCATTTGAAAGGACTGCACTTTCATGCTTTCCATACTGAACATCTCTGCCAATGTCTCTTGGGCTGGTCCTCTTAACAACTAGACTGGCAGCAGAACAAGTAAAGTTTGTATGTATTAGTAGAAATGAATGAGTCAATTTAGTTGGTGGAGAAAATTATAGTGTTGTGAATAGAACTGTGTAAAACCAGCCAACTACTATTTTCTGTTTGGAATTATTTTCACATAAAGAAAGTCTGAACTACCACAAGTTATTTTTGAACAAAGGGACAGTAAGGCTATGAACTTTATTTTTACTTTAAATGAAAAATACATCCCGCAGAACATCAGTATCTTCACCTCTAAGCAAGAATTCAGTTCAACTGCAGAAAAGATAAATGCAAGAGATGCCTTCATTTTTTTTGCCAAAGATCATACTAAATTTCCAATGCTTACACCTCTGGCTTTACCATACTGTTTAGGTTAACTTTGGTATTGGATTCCTTCACATCTCATTGTGCTGCTGCACAATTCTGTACATCTCTTCTTCCTCCTGGTACTCCCTACTCACACGCTCTATCTAAAAGGAATGTGCAGGTTTTAGTCATCTTCCAGTTTTATTGTCCTAACAAATACTTGAGTACATTCTGGAGCAATTGAAATATGAAGAGGAAGGCTTACGATCTTTTTGATACCTTTGACAAAATAAATTGTGCTGACAACCATGAGGGTAATCACATTTAACAGAACTAAAATGATACAAACACTATTTTAGTCTCAGTTGTAAGCAAAAAATGGGGCAACTCTTGCAGATAGTATTTGAGAATGGCATGGTGATGCACAGCACAACAAAGTCAGTGAGCAGCACCTCTGGATGAAGAGAAAGCTCCAAGGAGTCCCTCAAATTAAAAACCATCTCACATTAACATATCCAAAAGGTGATACTGACACCATGCAACAGTAGCATTTTCTCCTCCCCTTCAGTGAAACCTGTGTTTTCTTCAATGGCAAAAGGCACTTTCAACACCATTTCCCCATTTTGGATCTCTCCTTTGTATCAGCCCAACGCAAGGTGGGGTGGTGTTTTAAGACAGGTCCATGAAATAAAGGGTTAAAACAGCAGCACCAGGTGGGAGCAAGGGTCTTAAGCATTGTGGTGAGACACAGAGCAGTCCTTGAACAGCTGTATTAGGACAGGAGGAGCAGTGAATTGTAGCTATGAGCAGAGCAGCAGGGGTGATAAGGGCAGGCATTTTTCAAGTCAGCTTTACTGCCAAGGAAAATTGGTCATGTAAGTACTGCATAAGCAGCAAGTTGAAGAATGTTCATATAATTATAGCCTCAAACCTCAAGCTGAAGACAGTAGAAACATGTTGTTTTTTTTTTTTTTTTCAAAAATATCATACCAGCAAAAATCAGGTTCTACTCTGAAGACTCTTGCCCAGCAGACACAATAAAATTGCTTCTAAAATAGGTCCTGAAAAAAAACACTAAAGTAACAGTGACAAGCAATGGGGGCTATAACTGGTTTGAAAATTCAACCAGATCATCATACATCACTGTCTTATAGTTGAACAAGTTATTTGACCAAACTATGTTCTACATTTCTGCTGTCAATTACTTAGCAGATGTTTTTCTTTAATAAACTGCGTAGTTTGAAGCATCTACTTTGAGGCAGAAAGCACAAAACAAAACCCAAAAACCATCACCAAAAAAATCCAAACTCTTCTGAAGTGAATAACTAATACCATTTTAGCTCCTGAAAGTACCAAGCTTCTAGACACACCTTCCATTAAAAAACAATCATCCAAAAGAAAAAACCACCAAAAAAACCCATGAAAAACCAACCAACCAAACAAATCCCCAACAACAACAACAAAAAAACCAACAAAAAACCATCAAAACCAAACTAAAAAACCAACAATCCCCAAAAACCCCACAAGAACTGGCTGAAAGTATACAATGTGCCAAGTACACCTGGCACCTCTGGCAGAACAAAACCCCAGAATATCTCCTCAGGCACCTGGCATGAAGGTAGTCAGGGATGTCCTCTGCCTCTGCAGCAAGAGCTGAACTCACCTACAAGACTGAGGCAGGAGTAACCCCAACAGAAGATTGTTGTCCCATGAGACACATGACTTTCCCATGCAGCATTTCAGCAGGCTTCATGGCATCCTGTTCATCTTCACACCTCATCTTGGAAAATTCCATTATGCCCTCATACATCACTTTCTCACCATTTGCCCTGCCTAGACAGCAGGGGATGGGATCTCCTACCATCAGGAGAGGCACCCTGCCAGGTGGATCAGCTTGTACTTTGGGCTAAATCCAGAGCCCAGCCAGGAAAAATGCATTAAAGACATGAGCACATCCATAATGCTCTGCCTGGGGTCCTGAAAGCTCCCTCTGGGATGAGGAGGAATACATGCATGCCATGGCCCAAGTGGGATTAATGGCAAGCTAGACCTCAGCTTCTCCAAAACTTCTCATTAAGAGGCTCTTGGTTCATCTTTACATTTATACATTTCCTCTCTAACTCTCCACACAACACAGGATCTCTTAATCAGAGACTCTAGTGCTCTGGCCAAGCTGCAACCAGGTGGAAGAAGCTTTCCAGGATGTCCTGACACCTGTGGTACTTTGATCTCCTCAGGCAGAGCATCTGTGGCCAGCATCCATCAGGTCCCTTTTCTGGGATGGGAGTATGTGGACAAGACCCAAACCATATTCTGCTCAGAGCTCCCTTTGTCTCCCTGTTTTTATATTTCTCTACTCACATTCCTTCTTTTACCAGCTGTTGCCTGTTTTTTTCTCCATCCTCATTTTCTGTAGTTTCTCATTCTCAAGGAGAGCTCTAATGTTTTATTAGGAATAAACTGATATCTGTTCCTAAGAAAAAAGCCAATGGAAGCAATGACTCAAAGCAGTTACTTTAAAAAAAGCAAGCATAGGACATTCCTCACTCCTCATGCCACAGTTTTCCAGATCATGCCTTCAAGCTATTCTAGATAGGAGATGTCACTTACATAGCAATTACAGAGTAATTCTTCACATGAACATCATTCCATCCTTGCCAAACTTTTCCTGAGTGTTCACCTGAGATGCAAGGTGTGTGATGTTCATCACCAACACATGGTAGTAAGTATTGCTTAAAAACAAAAATTGTTAATTGAAATTGAAGAATCCCAAAGTCTGAATGCATTCTCTAAAGTTCAACAATGCCCTACCTTGAAGTTCAATATAAAAAACCTAAGTTAATATGCAAATGAAATAACATCTGCATTTGAATATTAAACAAACAGTTGGATTATGAGGTAGGTAGTATCAAAAGAACAATCTTTATGGAAGAAAGCAGGTCATAACAATAGACCAAATTTAGATAGAAACTGAACTTTATTAGGTATTAGTGCCATCTGTGTGAAAAGCAGGCTAATTTTTTTAGTGTCAGTTTTGCATCTGGTCATTCATCCTCAAGAACTTCAAGGGAAAAAGAAATTGCTAATTTGCAAAAGAACCAGGAAACACCCTGGGAACCACTATAAAGCACTACACACCCTCAATCTCCCAGGCAATTCCACATCCCATGAAGCTGCTGTACACTTAAACAAATTTCAAAACTTGCTTGTTTTGCAATTTGTTATTCAAGCTTGTTAATACAAGCCACTATACTAAGCTAAAAATCTAGCACCTAATTTCTCTCTGAAGTTCAGTTCACTACACAAATACCACTGCAATGTAGATTTTTCAGCCAGTGGAGAGAATGCAGTTTGAACACACGATGCACTGTTGCACTGTCCTGCTTTAGAATGCTTAACCCACAGTTCCCAAAGCAGAGGGCCAGGGCTGGGAGCTGCAGGGTGTGCTCCTCACTGCACGAGTCTTCACAAGGAACAAACATACAACTGAGGTATTGAATTTTTCAAAGCTGCCCAATATAAAAAAGTCCTCAACAAGTTCATGAAAACATATCTTCTTTCATCATAGCTGTTAGAGGGAAATACCATGATCTTTCAAATGGCCTTGGCATGATTTTAGCTATGCTCTTTCTCTCTCTCACCACCTACCCTATTTCTCAATGAGAAACCCTGATCAAAACCTCCATCCTCCACAATAATCTATGGAGCAGTTAATAAAATGCTTAAATATAGATAATTTGCATTAAAAACTTTATCTAATGATAGACTTTGGTGCAGTCAAATCACAATTTTGCCCTGTGCAAAGTAAGGCTAGATTATCATATGCTTAACAATCAATCAACATACACCATAAAACTGTAACTGCTGCTTGCTACAAGACAAAGAACTTCAAACTGCCTAATGTTATAGTAATCAAAACTAACCTTAATCACTATAACAATGCAACTACTGAAGTAGCAGAGTACGTACACCCTTAATTATGTCATTTTGTGAGAGGGAAAAGCAAACTGTTTCTGGGCACAGGCAAAGTAACAGTCTTTTCTATCTTTCAAGTTTCCACCTTCTTGCCAAAAAAGCACTTTCCTTTGTTTTAATTTCTTGAGCCACATGGCAGCTGTGGATGTCTGTGGGTTTACAGACAAGTGCTAGCAGCAAGTGCAGTATGTAAATGAGCACATACTTCCTGGAAGCAGCTTAACCTGAGTGAAACAAAAGAAACAAAAAGTTCTGATGTCCTCTGTTTAAATATTACAGTATTTTAGCAAAAGAACACAAGTTAACAAGAGGCAGAGGAACAACAAACTAACAATAACACTTACAAAGCACTAAGCAGTTGATATATTCACTCACCTAGCAACATTTTAAAGGATTCACAGGTAAGATATCTTGCTGCTTCACAGTTAGTCTATAACAGAAATACTGTCTTCTCTAAAGAAAAAAGGTCAGTGCAAGTACAACAGCACCTCTCCAAGCCCTTCCTAAGGGGAAGATTTGGCTCAAAATGCTCATCAGGCTTTCTCTAGTAAAGATCAGCTATGCCATAGAAAAGACTTTTGCTTTCTCAGAATATGGACATCCATTTAGCTCTTATATGCAGAGTGCATTTATATGCCTCCTTGATTTACTGAGAAGTATTTCTAAAACCACAATTATTGCTCAAAACTACAGACAGATGACATACCAGTGTAGAGAAACTGGTTGTTTATTCAGAAGTCACAAAAACTGTGGCTTTAAAAACCCAGACAAAACAAACACTAAGGTGTTTCCACACCTTTACTGCATAACATAATGCTAAGAAGTTAGCCTAACCCTTGCTACACGTCTAACAAGGAATACATACCAGAAGTCATTCTACCAGAAGCCAGCAAACACCTCTTCCTTCTGGGCAGGAAAAACCAGAAGGTAATTTAATGGAAGAAATAAAAACTTTGTTATGTTTCTTCCTCTGAACAGCAAATTGGAAAAAAAAACCAAAACAAACCAACCAAACAAAACAAACACATAGATACAAAATGAAAATCTTAAAAATAAAGACTCCTTCTAAAATATTGTCTTAAAGATCCATATGACAACTGTAGAGATAAAAGCAAGCAATGTTTTGCTCTATTTTTCTCTACCTCCATATAGCTCTAGATGTCCAACTGATAGGTGCTAACATCTCTCATCAAAAAACTTGAAGTCTTGAATTTCTTATAAATATAAACAAATGCAGATGATAAAGTGGTAGTTTGGAGTAATATTTTTTTCAAGAAGTTGGCAGAATGAGATTTTAAAGAGTTTAATGCTAAAAAATATAGACTCCTTTTTCTTGCCACCTAAGCATTTCATCATCAATGGTGCTTTCAATGCTTCCTTTGAATCTGTCTTTTGCCATCTGACACCTCAGTGAATTGATTTGGAGTGCAAAAATAATTATGGACAACCCAAAGAGATAAAACCTGCATTGTTTTCTGCCTATGTAAAATACCTTAACAATGGTCTGGAGAAACACTTGAGTCCTGACTTGTGAAGGGTCTAGGAATAAAACCTGATTTTTCAACAGTGCAAGTCACCAGATGGGCTCAGCTGTTTTGTGAAACCTTACTCTGAGCGGATGTGATTCTGCTGAGATGTGGAAGGAAGAGCAGGGGAGATGCCAAAGAGAGGCTCAAATGAGCCCTGAAGAGACTCCTGTTCAGTGCTGCTCAAAAGGCAGGAGCTCCCTTTAGCTCTCTGCAGAGCAGACCCTCTATACTGCTGCATCCCAATTCTCCTGCCACACAAACCAAGTCTCACCTTCACTTCCCGTCAGCATTTACCTCATTTTCCAAAAGAGTTTCAAAGAAGGTATGTTTGTACAAACAAAATGGGGTTCTAGCTCATGACTAGCCCTCCTGAACACCAGGATAACAAAAAGAAATAAAATGTGTCTAAATCCTTTCCAACCATTGAAGGGGAAGTTTAAAAAGAAAATAAATCGGAAACAAAGTGATTTTATCTTCCAGTTTTGCAACTCTAAGACAACATACTCCTCCCTTCAATTACCTCCTCAGAGCTCCGCTGCTACTTTGTTCTCTTTGCCATTTCCCAGGAAGCACTTCTACCTCACAGCAGAGAAACTGCTTATGGTAGGAAAATACTCACAGTACAGCCTGAAACCACAGCTCTCCTCTTGGCAGCAGCAGCAGGTCAGGCAGCTCCCATTCAGTGCCTGCTATCCACTCTCTTCTCTGTGCCACATCCCACCTGCACTGGTACAACTGCTGTGGCTGCAGCGAACTGCATCGGGAAGCCAAATACAGGTAACTCAAGTCCCTTCTGCTTTCCCTTTTCTGTAGCGTTATTTTTAAGCTAGATCAAGCTCAAATTCAGTTCACCTTGTTGTCTCATAAATAGTTACTCCAGCACACTTGAGGGCACAGAGGCAGAAAAGCAAGTAGCAGGGGACAGAAAAGCAGATCTGCAAATGAAGGAAATGCTTATGAAATAGCACCTTGCACCTGAAACAAAGACAAAGCTTGAGAGCAGCACTGCAGGGTAGACTTTTTACCAAGTTCTAGCCCTAAATTCTACAAGTCTATAAGGAAAATCCCCACTCATTCAAGGTTCCTAACACTGAAAACTTTGCAAGTTTAAATGCTAGAAGCACTGATTAAATAAAACAAAACAAACCAGTTTAGATCCAGTTCTAGATCAGATCTGATCTGGAACTCACCTGCTGTATAGCAGAAACAATATTCTTTATTAAACCAACTGCTGTAGTTTAGGAAAAAAAAGCGTCTGGACAAACAAGTCCTTTATGATGTCTAGAAAGGATGCAGGCAAACCACAAAATCTGACAGCTGTCCAAAAGCCTTTCCAAAGGAGCTTTGTCCAAAGGAGGGATGTGTCAGCTCCAGGAGAACTTTCACTGTCTGGAGAGGACTCCCTGCCAGCCTGGTGTGGAACAGAGCAGTGCCCTCCACTCGCACCATATCCTGCACTGCTGCACCCTTACATTCTGCTCTCTGTACCAACGAGAGGCTTCATTTCTGCAGCACAGCACAGCCCTAATTAGGCTAAGGAACAAAGTGACTTGAAAGAATATGAGCACTCCCAGCATTATTCAAGATATTACTTTTGATTATGTCACTTCTACAAATGTGGATGGGCAGATGAACAAACAAACCCAGCAAAGAGGGAATGCCAAGTAATTTAAAATACTCTGTCTCTAAAGTAGTCTGAGCCTGTAATAAAGGCCTAACCACAACAGCTAAATACAAATAAATTTATCACTTGGAAGCCCTTCTGACCTTTTGTTATGCCACCACGTGGCTATCTTTAATGAGTGATAACCTCTCTCTTTGCTAATCCAAGTTGTGAATAAGCATTTTGGTTTTAATTAAAGCAGAATTTTCAGATGGCACCTCTCTTCACACGATGCATACTGGTAGTCTAACATTGGTGATTACAGCAGAGGGATTTTCAGGTATTTCTTCAGCAAGTAATTACAACCATTTCTTATTTTCTTATTGCCAAAACCTACCTGATTAATAGATGATACAACCCCAACATAGTGGGAAAGAAGCATTGCATACAGTGTTCAAAGATGTTATTCATGCTGACCATTCCAGCATCACTCCAATACACATTTTTAATTACTCTTTATACAATACATACTTTAGCTGATGTTCTGATCCAAGAACAAGGCTCCAAAAGATACCCATTTCAAAACTGGAGTGTTAAACATAATGAGCAAAAGAGAAAAAGACAATCTCTGATCAGAAACACTCAAGCAAGAGCCTCTGGAAAAGTGACAGGGAATCAGCTGCCTTGGGATAGCAATGGATACAGAGCTTTTCACCTTTACTTCACCAATTTTAATTTAACCAATGCCAGCAGTGATAAATAAAGCCTTGCCTCATCTAGTCTTAACAAGAAATACAATTGTGGTCTCTTTTGGTCTTCAGCAAGAAAATACAACAGAATGACCCAGCAGTGAATATACATGAAAAATATGAAAAAAAAACCCACCCTCAGTTTTTAAGAAATGTACCCAGAGGAGGTTAAAATCTACTGGGAAAAGAAAAAGTAGAAGGCTGCATCTTCCTGTCAAGTACACTTCAAAGGAGCACTACTTAAACTTTTTACAAATTATAAGAGTTCAAAAGCAAAGAATTGAGTATAATGGGATCTCTCATACTGAAGATACTGTAGGGAACACTTTGAGGAAAAATGGGAGTGAATGAACACAAAACTCACATGCAGAATACACATCACACATGCTGTACTTGGCTATTTAAAGACCACAGAAGTCAAAGTTAGTAAAATCATGCTGGATTAATAGAACCAGAGGTCTGGCTACCAGGTAAGAAGATACATGTACAGAATTATGCTTTAAAAATCATGTATAGTTTCCCTTTAAAATACATTTTGAGAGCAATTCGCTACCACATACTGCCACAGAAAAAGCAGCAAAGACCACCTGAATCCCAGCAAATAAAATGCAGAAGCCAAGCCATGTCATCAAGATCTATTGGAAGAAGAGAAAATTTACAAATCTTCCAGTCCCTAAGTGTGTATTTTAATCACCTGGTGTCTCAGCCAGTCTGGTGGTTACACAGAAACAGACAACATCACACCTAAGTACTCTCGAATCTGTGTGTGTGAGGGGGAAGGGGAATAGGCAATGGGGAAACAAAATAATCCAACAAAAACCACAAACAAAACTACAAGTGGGATTACTAATAATTTATAGCCAAACCTCTTGCTATCATGTATGAAATTCTGTTGCATATCTAATAGGGCAAATAATTCAGAGCTGTACATCATAATTACTTTAAAAAAATCTGTATTATTGTGTTCTCTGACGTAAAACACACAAAACTTTCTAAGTATATAGTTTTGCAGAAGTGACATACATTCTAGTTTAGAAAGCAGTTCTAGTAAAGTTAAAACCTTCCTGTTTTGTTGAAAATTAACAATGATTTTGAAAGCAACAGATTCACTTGCTGAACTAAAAAGTTATGTGACCTTTTTTAAACCTCAGATGTGTTTTAGTTCTGTTTCATGCTACTTCCACAAATTATTCCAAGATAATGAATAATAATAAAGCTAATATTTTCCCACATTAACTGCAACAAGTTAAGGATTTGGCCTTTTCTAAAAAATGAAATTTACTACATATTGATATTTTAAACTTCTAGGTTGTAAAAGTTCTCAACTACTGTAAATGAAGCAGCTGAAAAAACCAACAAATAATGAAGAGAATAATGAAATGAATATTAGGACGAGGAATCAGAGTAAATTTTATGGTAACTCATAATTGTCTCTCTCCAGATTTCAAATGAAAGACACTTATATTACTATTCTAAAAGGCTCTCAGAATTTGTAGGTTGCTGTGGAAAACCATGAAAACATCTAAAACAAAGCTAAAAATGGAGCTAGAACCCTGATGCTTCTCTTTACCAAAGGACAACTTTTAGTTTTGGTCCTCCAAGTCAAAACCCAACACATCTTAGGAGAATGTGGAACAGCAGCCATAGAAATAATCCCCTAACAGACTCCATCTAAGCTTTCCTTTCCAGCTTCTGTGCACACAATGTATCTTGTCCTCTCTGCTACACAAGCCCCATTCACTCTTGTGGTGACCAAGCTTAAGAAACCACCACCACTCAGATTTCATTCACCTGCAACTTCAGCCCAGAAATACTCCAAAACCTTTCCTCTCATCTGCTGCTTGTGTTCACATACTCATGGTTTTACTCCACTTCATAGCCTAAGTGAAGTAACAAGTACTAAAGACATTTGACTATAAATGGAAAGCTACAATAAATGAGAAGGATGCAAGGGCCATAGCAGGGTGAACAGCATTTACCGCGCTGGCCACAGACACTGCAAGAGGTCTCAAATTACACTTCATGAACTAGTAAGTGTAGTTATCAGGGGAAGCTGCGTTACCCTTCATTGTTCTTCCAGGGACCTCAGCATGCCCTTGATCCATTCAATTCCATAAGCTCTATGCATGAATCAAGGCATAACATCACCTTTAGAAATCTAAGCTGGATATTCTTCTGTTGACCCTTCAAACAACTTCATTTTCAGTGTCCTGTCGTCTGGAACACATGCTATTGATGACACTTAATGTGCAAAACTAGAAAACTGGTTCAACAACGCAAATAAAGAATATTAAAGAAATATTCAGAAATATTAAAGCTCCATCGTATATTTCTTTAGTTTTTGGTTGCCATGTATCATATGAATAGATGACAATCAACATTCACTGATAGTAAACCAAATGCTGTTTCTAATAATTAATTAGTTGTATAATAGTCATATCTTATCAATCTTCCATGGTAAGTGAAACCTGGTCTTTCCCAGCAGTATGTCAATGATGACCAATTTTTTCTCCTAGTTACAGGAGTTGTATCATTACAGAATTTTGCTGCTAAATATACTGAGTAATTAAACATATGAGCTTGATGGCTCTAGCAGCATTTCATTTTTAAACACTAACAAAGGGAGAGAGAGGTTCTGAAGGAAACTCCTGCAACCTGAAAAATTATGATATATATATTTTGTAATATGAGAATTCATTAAAATGAAAGTAAACACTGTGTGTTGTAGCGTTTATTTAATTGCACAAACTAATAGCACTACAGTTACCATTAAGTACAAAATGAGGTGTTTTGTCACCTGAAGTACTTCAAACAATCCACCCTCTCCATACTTATCTTTATAGTTAGGCCAAAATACTTCCCATCAAAATTAATGCACTCAAGTAAAAATATAAAACCACTAAACAATAACGGTCAAATACTCGTAACAGATTTGGATTGTGAAGTCTACAATAATAGTGAGCTAAGACAGAAGAACTGCAAGGTGAACCCAACAATCAGAACTGGGTAGGTCAGCCAGAGCCCCTGCTCCACAGCTGGAAGCGCCCACTGCAGATCCCTGGGAAGCCAGAGGAATGCTGTGTGGGCAGGACCTGGCCCATGCAAATCGGGTTACCTGCTCCTACCCCAGACCTCAAGAGTAAATACACAAAAAATACACACACTAAGAAAACCCTAAAAAACAACAACAAAAAAATCCCAAAATAACAAAAAAAAACCCACCACAACTAAAAAAGAAAACCAAAACCAAACCAACAACCCCCCCAACTTCGACGTTTAAAGTTATTTCCATTTCAATGCCCTAGGATTTTCCAGTAACAAAGGGTATTGTTGTCACAACACTGAGCTTGCACAACTACCTGCTCGCTACATCTTGTCTTTACTCTTATCCATCACAAACATACCCAAAGTTTTTCAGTAGAAACGAAGTAAGTCAACATGCAAAAAAATAAAGTCTAGGGTTTTCTTCCCAACAAATGAATCGGCTTTATATTGTTGAAAGTTGTGCTGAAATACTCAGAGGAAAAAAAAAACCAACAAAATAACAAAAACGAAGCAAACAAACGAACAGAAACACCAGCAGAAAGCTCCCTGCCATGACGAGTTCAGATCAATGCTTTTGTCTTCCATTTTACTCAGGGCTCAGGAGAGCAACGCGGTACCGAGGGCTCTCCCAGCGCGCTCCCGAGCGATGTAAACACGCCGCGGGGCTGGGGCTGCGCCGCGGGGCGCGGGCACGGCCGCGGGGTCACCGGGGCTTCACGATCCGGGCGAGCACGGGAGTTTCTGACCTACATTCCCCTCAGCGGGATAAAAACCCTCCCGCCGCAGACGGAGCGCGGCTCGCGGGAGGGAGGCCTCCCCCGCCGGCAGGGTGTGTTCGGGGGTGGGGAAAGCGAGCGGGCCGTGGCGAGGATGAAGGCTGGCGGAGGCGCCGACACCTGCCCGCCGACACCGCGGCCCCGCCGCCGGCTCCTCCTCCACCGGGGACGGACACCTGCTGCGGGACAGCCGCACGCGCGGCCCGGCGGCGGCCTCGGCCCGGCGGCCGCGGGCGGGCTTGTCCCGCTGCTTTCCCGAGAGCCCGCTGAGCCCCGCGGCGGGGCCGGGGTCGGGCGAACTCCCCGCGGCGCCGCGCAGGCCGCGGCCGGGCCTGTAGGGGCGGAGGGCTCGGCCCGAGGCCGCGGGGCCTGCGGCGGCGGCGACGCGGGGCGGGCGCGCCAGGCCCGGCCCCGAGCCCTCCTCCGGGAGCGGAGCCGGGCGGAGGCGGCGGCGGCGGCGCGTCCCCCTCACTCACCGCTCTCGATCTCGTTGCCCTTCTTGGCGGTGGCTGCGTTCCCCATGGCCGGGCCGGGGCGGGGGGCGGGAAGGATGCCGGGCGGGGGCCGGGCCGGGCTCGGCTGGCGGGGCGGCGCGGCCCGCGGGCGCGGCGGCGGCAGCGGCGGCGGAGCTGCCCTGGCCCCGCTCTGGGTCTCTGTGTCTCCGGCCGCCGCGGAGGAGGAGGCGAGCGCTCTGCCCCCTCCCCCGCCCCGCACTCGGCGGAAATGACGGCCGGGGCGGCGCCTCCTCCCGCTGCGCCGCCCGCGGGGGCGCAGCCGACCACGGCCGGGCCGCTGCCGCCGCCTCGGGCGGGGGCTGGCCCGGGGCAGGAACTGGGGGAGCCCCGGGCGGCGCCCCCCGCCCGGCAGCGGCTCAGGGGGGCGGGCGCGGCGGGTGCCCGCGGCCGTCACCCGCGGGGTCTCGGCACCCTCCGCACCCCCGGGCTGGCGGGCGGCGGCCCCCGAGCGCCCCCGCTGCCGCAGGGCAGGCCCGGCCCGGCCCGCCCGCGGGGCCGCGGCCGAAGCGGGGGCGAGGCCGCTCAGCCCAAGGTGACCCCGGGAGGCCGCGCGGGCCGCGGCCCTGCGGCTGCGCCCGCCCCGCGCCCCTGAGCATCCCCCAGGACACCCGGCCGGGCCTGCACCCCGGCGGCCGACGGGAGGAAACTCGCACTTGCCGCCTGTTCAGTGACTGTTTTTACACGGCTCACCAGACTATAGGAAAAAAAAAGAAAAACCGCAGAAAGTAAGCGGGCTGCCAGGAAAGGTTTTTTTTTTTTTCCTCCCCCCCTTTTGCTGCCACCCATCATAAATAGCTACAGCTACACATTTTCAAGCGGTATTGTGACTTTCAAGTTGATGATAGCTCTCTTTATATATTTATCATGTGAAACACTTCGAGTGTTTTAGCTCTGGAAGGAAATGCTTATCAAAAAAAGCTCTATTTTACATGCTTTAAAGTGGAGAGAGTGGAGAGCAGAAGTGCTAATCTTACGGATCACAAACTGCATATATTCTGCCAGGACAATGTATGTGATACCCAGCCTCTCCTGGCAGCATTCTTTCCCCAAGGCTGCAGGAATTGTTCTGGCTACCATCCTTCTCTGGGGTTATCAAAATCCTCTCCCAGCACTGTGGGCTACCTGCTGGTAAAGCACATGCTGTCATAGCCTAATACTGAATTACCTTACTACAAGACAGGATTTTGTACACACACACTAATGCACATTAAAGTAGACACTTCTAGGAAATTCCCAGTTTCCTAGGCCTGTGCAGTGGATACTGTGTATGGGAGCACTGGGCAGATCTACCCAGTGCATGGTCTGCCTTGACAGATGTACAAGCTGCCTGGGTTATATGGCTGCAAAGTTTTGGGAGCACTTACCTGAATTATCTTGATGTTTTGTAAGTTGAGGTTTGATCAATGAACTTTTTGGTTTAAGAGACTTTCTCCTGATTTTCTTCACCTTTTCCATTGCATTATCCTGATGTGTATTATACTGCTTACTTCAGGGGAGTACCTGTGTTTCTATGATTAAAGAAGCTGCCTCTGAGGAAGCCAGGTCTCTATTGCTTTGAAGATAGAAACAAGACTCAAACATCATGAGGAAATAACCTGCAAACCATTAGGGGTAGTGAAGCAGCTACTATTGAAGAGGGCTGTCTCATTTTGCCAAATATACTTTATGCAGTTAAAAAGAGGTTCAGCAAGTTATCAGTAATTCACTTTGCTGAGGAATGGCATGTAGATTGCAATGGCTGGATCTGTAACAGAAGGAGAACTTAAGCACGGGAAAAGGAGAGGGTACTTTTGTCATCGGTCCTCTTGATCACTCATACAATGACAAAAAATAGAACTCAGGTGCTGTAGTATTTAAACAAATATCTGAAAATTATATCTCAGGTAAAGATCTTATCCCAGTTTTAAATGTTTTCTTTGCTCCAGCCACCATAATTTTCATTTTGGCCAGATTGAGTCTGAGTCAGCTGATTTTCATCCAGGTGCTGACAGGCATTTTGATATCCTTGAGAAGACAGCAGTGGCATCGCTAACAAATGAGATTTGCTGCAGCATCTTTAGCATATTCCTGGCATTACAGCTCATCCCTTCGCTAGCAAATTGTGCTGCAAAGGCTGCATATGTGGGAGTCCACCAAGGTCCAGTAGACATTACTGCCCTTTGGGTCTTGGTGGACAAGGATCAGCTGGTCATTGCATGTACTCCAGCAAAATCCTACATATACACGTCCAGACCACATATCTGCATATATTTATATGTGTGTGTGTGTACACCAGTGCAATGACACTGGTTCTCAAATAACCATATGCTCTTAATGCACATGCAGCACTGAGGGATTTGCATAAATGTTTTTACCCAAATGCTCTCTTTAACAGAAACGTAACAAATATAATTCAACAGCGCTGTGAAATATTAAATTAACCATATCCATGGTTCTAGCATTACATGTGTAGGCAAAGATACCAAAAATAAGAGTTAGGGATGAATGTTTGTATTCATGTTTACACTACTCACACATCTTATGCTGTATTAACAAGTTAATAACCATTGATTAATTGCAAAACATACCGATGATTATAGATATTATGTGTATACAATCAGCATTCAGACTCTTGTTCCAGTCCTAATCTTTAGTTTCCCTAATTTTCTTATATAAAATCCTTTTATGCTGAAATACCTCATATCACTACTTATTCACAAGTAGTTTACCTTTTTTCTATCAACACAATTGGTTAAAAAATAAAGTAATGCAAATATGAAAAATGTTCTGTTTGTGTATGTTAATATATTTCACTAAAGGTCCAATCTGAAAATTCAAATTTCATTTGTTTTGCTGATCTATATGAGATTTTAAAAAATATACTCTAAGAAAGTCAACTCAGTTTTAGCAGTATGAATTTGATGATGTTGTTTCAGTGACTCTCAGCAGGTTTTCATCCATTTTTTAACATGTTTCTTGGGAACTATCAGCTAGGAATATCCTAGCAAGACCAATCCTTCACTCTGATAAAGCCTAAAGCTCTGTATCAGATGTATGGCTCCCTCATGAAACTCACATATTTTTCCCTACACAGACTTAGAACTAAAAATGAGAGGGTCATTTCAGGTAAAAAGGATAAATTTCTTCTAGATTAAAGACTCTCAGGTGTTTTTAGTAGAAATCATCTGATCACCTGGTAATTACTTCTGGAGCCACATATCCTTTCACTTCATAACCATTCTGATTTCTAGATGAGATAGTGGCATTTCTGTAGCAACTACAGCAGTTGTTTTCAATACACATTTGAAACAAGTCACTAAATTTAAATCATTACACCTCTTCATTTTTTTCTCTCAAATTTGAGGTGTGCCTGCATTGCAAGGGGTTGGCATAGACAGATTGATGGTTCAGCCCATCCACACTGATCATCCTTAGCCTGAGGGTGTAGGCTCTGCTTGAGCTGTGACCATGAACCTGACTTAGTTGGGGTTCTCATTCTGTGGCCAGCCTGCCTCACAATTGCAGCAGTGCCTGTAAACTTCGGGCTTTGAATACCAAATTAGACTGCTCTTCCCAAAATCCCACACTCCTGCATCTTTGAATACGTCTGGCAGCCTCCTTCTCTCTCCTAAACAGAATGATATATTTGGCATTTAACTCCTTGTTTTCCTTTTGGGTTGTTCCAGGCTACTGGCACATTTCCTGCTCTCAGCTAACCCCTGTTCTGCCAGTGTGGGATGCTTTTCTAGCAGGTTGCTAACGTGCCAAGAAGCATATGTATTTCTTTGTGAATATGGAAGATATTTTCCAAATTTTACAGCTTCTGACCCAGAAACAGGAATATTCATCACTGCAGCATAATTTCAGACCTGCCAAGAATATATCAATTATGTCATGTAGATGTGCTAAGGGAAAGGATGAAAGCAGGAGTACAGCAATTTCCCCTGCTCCCTGTACTAGCTATACAGACAGCAATAAACTACATCCTTCTGCAGGGAAGGCTTAATCCACTGATGCCAAATTCATTCCAGTTGAAGACCCACCCACTCAGAGAGAAGTGAAAGGACTTACATCATATTTCTACAATATCTGAGATGGCAAGGCCCTGAATCCACTATGAAACTAAAGCAACTTGGCCAAGAACTTGCTCTGCCAGTTTCAGATGTCCTGAAAAACGTTCTTTGATGCTTTTCAACTGTGAATCCAAAAGGAATCTGGAGCCTCAGGAAGGTGTTTGTCACACCATGGATGTTACAATTTTGAGGGACATTTATTTTGGAAGGAGTCTTAACTAAGGGCAACTTCGGCTTCCTTCAGTGTGACTAGGTAGACTTAAAGCAAAAAACTCCAAAGGAAGTTTACACCAGCAGCTAATACTTCACCACTGCCACCCTTTCTTTCTTGGCATTAGATGTTTCTCAAATATTTCCCAAGATAGCCACTGGTCAAAAACCTCCCATGTAAACAGAAGAAAAGAGTTTGTATATTCCCTTACTGATTTTTAACTATGTTTCATCACAAGCCTCTCAAGAGCCATAAAGCTGCAAGGTGAGGGGTTTTGTTTGATGTTTTAGACCTAATTTAACAAAAAAAGGTTCTATGCTTTTGCTGTCAGTATTACCCCCCAGGAAGAGAGTATTTGATCAAATTTTCTATGGATATTGGCTACATAATAATTCACCACAGGAAGTGAGAGGTGCTGTGTTGAGGTCAATGTCCTGCAGAACAGACATGTTTTTTTGAGAGATAAGCTACAGACTGCCTTAATGGGCAAGTCCAGCTGCTCAGTTCTTGGCCTTTATCTCTTATGATCATTTGGCAGTGGGTGTAGTCTCTTGCTATCAGCAAAGCAGCACTTTTTTTCAGTTGCTTATAATTGTTCTGCAGATTATTCCATATAAATTGATTATGTACATATAGAGTAGGGGAAGGTAAACAAAAAAAAAAAAAAACCAACACATTTTTTCTTGTATTTTTAGTAGTTTAGCAACATATTTTTACTGCTGCACATGAACTATAGCAGGAATGAAACCAAAGTCAGAGTTGATGGTATACTTGTCTGATATTTGATTCTAGTTTACTCCCACAGATTTGAATAGAAATACTACTTGTGTAGTCAAAGTTATTAAAAAATGCAAAGCTGTTTAAAAAACTATATAGTAACCCACTTTCAGGATAACATCCTTAATTACTTAAGTTTACCATAATTGAGAGGTGATCAATATTATACTGTTTGTTTTTACTGTATATTAAGACTCTGAATCACCTTCTACAGAACTGAGAAACAAAAAACAAAAACAGTGGTGTTTTTAATTTATCTTTTTAGGTCTTTTCTACAGAGATCTCTAAGTTAATTACAACTGTTAATTTAAAGTAGACTAAGCTATATTAAATGCCTCAGTGTCTATTTTTCCTCAGAATTAAAAATGACCTTAATTCAGTTTAGCCTAACTCACTTTGGAAGTGAAATATGCTAGGTTACCTGAAGGTTATTTTAATTCTAGCTGAGAAAGTTCAAACAGTTTAGCAAGTTTTCCTACATACTCTGCACCCAATAAGTGAGGAATGATGAGGAACTAGTAGTGTCACATCTAAATCTAGGCTTCACTGTATTCTGCTCAAATGTATGTCCTGTAAATTGTGTCCCTCTGTCACATATTACTGTATTGGTTAAAGAAGTCTAGCTGGAAATTTTCTTAAAGCATAATAAGCTTTTCTGCTGCAATATCTTTAGCAGTGCCATCTAAAAATAGGAAAACTGTCCAAGATGGTTTTCCTGTTTTTTTCTTTTTTAATTTCTAGAAGCACATTTTAAATAGAAAAAAAATCACTTTCATAAACCTGTATTTTTACCCCTTTATATTTCTACAACTTGCTGTTTTTATCTCAGAGTTACAGCACAGTTCCTAGAAAGACTAGGAGCTGTGCATATATGCCTAATGAGAGTAATATGTCCCATTTGCTCTTATGTTTGTTATTTCTTCTGCACACATAACCTTTTGCTGCAAGTGTTTTTATTTTACAGAAAACAATCACCCAAGGTAGCAATATGCAGTTTCTTCATGCTTCAGACCCTTGGCACCTGGAAGACAAATACAAGGTTTTGCTTAATGTTCAGAGTCTTCCATCTGCTTTATTTGTGTTGTTATTCCTTGCTCAGGAATTCCAGCTCAGGGTGTTTTTCTGCCTCTGATATCTCTGTCTTATGGTATTTTCAGCTCTTGGTAATATCTAAGGTTCCAAAGTACAGTCCAGTCCAACACTTGAATATTCAAGTACTAGTTTCTTGGCAGATTCTAAATTGCCTCAGTTGGAGCCTGCTTCTCCCAGGAGTCTATTTCTGTATTATTTGCTCCACTTTCTGTTGAAAACCAGTGGCTCTTTAAAGTTGGAAAGGCTTTACATTTTTTTTTTTTAAATCTAAAAATCTTCAATAGATCTTACCCTATGGCAAGGTAATGCCACACTTTATCATACACTTCTAGCGCCCCATTCTTATATAGTAAATATAATCTTATAATCTTGTCATCCTAATATTATAAAGTAAAATACACTTCTAAACATTCAGGACCAAAGCATATAACTTTAATATGCTTCATTTTTATTTCGAATGCAATACTTCTCATTTTTTGTACCAGCTTCATGAATATCCGTCTTTTCTTAGATTGCTGAGAAGTGTTAAATATGCCAAATGCATCAGCACTTGCTATTTTCAGAAGGAAAACCTCCTTCTGATAGACTTGCTTTTAAATAACACTTACTGTTTCCAGATGTACACTGAAGCGTTCTTGCCTTCTTTTCCAGTAGTTTCTGCTATTTCCAGAGTTTGAGCCTTTAAATGCTTTAATTTCTTCTCAGTGTCTTTTTATTTGTTTAATATTTTCTTATATTGCTAGTGCCATGAATGAGTGGTCATTCCAGCTCAGAGGGCTTCAGCAGATGTTCTTCAGTCAGGTGCCTGCAGTGTCTTTTCCTTACACTAACAAGCCAGGAAGCTAAATTGTTAAAAGAATATTTAGGCCATTAGGAAAAATAATAAACAAAAGCAATAATAATATCATATTCATAGAGGTGAATCTATTGAAAAAAAATCCATGCAAGAAAAAAAGAGTCAAATTTAGCCACTTTCCATATAAAAAAAAAGCAGCCAAAACTGGATTAAAAGTTTATTTACTATTTTTGGATTTCTTTTTGTTTGTCTTTGACTCACAAAGCTAAAAGGAGAAATATCTACAGTGCATGCCAAGAAGAACTTATTAATTCTCATTAGCACAAAGAAGAAGTGGTTATTTCAAGCGGTTGTAATGCAAATATCAATGTAAAACCTTTTTCCCCCTCATCTCCAGAGCCTGAGAAGCCATTGTCAGACTGTACTTTGATATCAGTAGATGTTCTGTATATTTGATAGATGTATGGCTGATTCACCAAGAAAGAGAAGTTGAGTGTTTTCAAGCATTGTTTTAATCTCATGAAACAGAGAACTTTGACTTCTATTTGCATTTAGCCCAAGACAGATTTTCTCTAAACTCAGTTTCACATCTGAAATATAGAGGTAACTTTCTAATAATAGTTGAAATAAATGTAATGCTTCCAGTGAAGCTTTTATTTTTCAAATTCATTTTTAAAGATGGTAACCATGTGCAGTACAGTTTTTGCACATGAATGTGACAGACAGGGCTTTTAAATTGGTATTAAGTATTATGATTTTAACCATCACATTTACAAGAAAGAAGTCCATTCTTTTTTGCAAAGAGTAGATGCATTCCCAAGTAATATATTAGCCAATAAATATTGACATATAAAAATTATCCTCAAGCATTTCTCATTTCCAATGCTGTATTTCTTTTCAAATAACTTCAGGTAAAAGGAATCAATCAAGGTCTCTAACAGAGGATGTATAGAAATATGTCTTGGGGATAATATCTGCATTTATTTCTTATGCTCAGGTGCAACATTTTAACTCAGACATGATGGTATTATATGTGTACATCACTTGAAGTAGCTAGATATCAAAGCTTCCCTTTGATATTTCTCCTCAGAAATCTTCCCTTCCATCTACTTTATCACAGTAAAAGTTAGTCTGATTTAATCAGATATTTTTTGTCCCTCCTAGTTTTAATTTTTGTTATACTGCTAAAATAAATTATATTTACATTCCTCCCAAAAAATGTTCTTTTCTATCCTCCAAAGATTTTATATGCCTCTATTTTCACACTCTACTTGTTCTTCTTTCCTATCCTTTTTGGCCTCTGTTTGTTTTGTTTGCCATTCTATTCCATTTACTTGGTCTTTCCCTTCACTGTACTGCAGATTTACTACCAGAACTGTTATTTTGTAAGAGTTCACAAAACCAATGGAATTCAGCAGCACAGTCTGGTGGTATTTTGCATCCCTCACCTCCTCCAAATATTTGGTACCTTATATCTTAATTTTTACTGACAGTGTTGAACAAAAATGAAGATATGTTTAAATCAGTCAGGGCCTTTCCTCATCATTACTGAGAAGACAAACCAGATTTCTGATCCCCTGGGCACACACAAGCAGGAGCAAAGGCCATAGAAGCCATTACTGATGAGAAACTATTCTTCTGAAGTCTCAAATGAAATCTTGATTTCTTCATACTCAAATGAAGTTTTGCCATCAGTGACAACAGGATGTTACCTGCAACACTGGGCCTGGCTGTGTTTTCTAGTTTTGTGCCTGTTACTCTTTATAAGCTATCTCAAGGATTGCATCCTCTTTTTCATTTCTGCAATAACATTGCATCAATTTACTCAAGAGACAAGAGTATAATTCGCCATATCCATTCCTCAAAGTTAGCACAGGATAGTATATTGAATAGGCACAAAAGACATGTTAGAAATGGTCCTTGGGTAAATAACTGATTCCTATAATTTCTTAGAAATGTTAAATCCAGGTTTAAAGTTCATTTTCACTCTGGATGACAAGGGAGGAATATTTTTTTCAATTTATTGTCTGTTTGAAGGGGGAGCTAAATGGTTTGTATATGAATCCTTTAACATGCAAATATTAATAACACAATCAATATCAATACTTACCAGTTAGAGAGGGCTTTTTCATCCACAAATTTTAGGGTTATACAGTTAGAAGTAAAAGGCTTCTGAGAGTTCCAGTGGTGTTGGAGAGAAGGATTTCTATGGCAGCTGGGATTTCAAGGAAGGAGGGAAGAGAAAGGCTGGGCTGCAGGACAGAAGAGAGTGTTTGAAAATGGTAGAGAGAAGAAAATGAAGGCAGGACAGCTGGAGCACATACATGTGCAAGAGAAAACAGATAAAATAATTATAGAAGAATTGTAGAACTTGCCTCATGCAACAGGAAAATATGCAACATAGTCTTTTAAGAAAGATAATAGGAGATGGTAGCCTATCTCATTTGGAGAGAAGAAGTTTGCTTTAATTAGGAGAAACTGTGATTTTGTTACAATCTTGGCAATACACACACTGTCCAGGTTCATCCCTGCCTGTGAGTGTTCCATGTGTGCTGATGTCTTTTCCCTGATGACTCTGAGTGCAGTAATTTGCAGACTTCTGGTCCAGACACAGTCTTTTAATATATGTTTGTACAGCTGCATCACAATGGGGGACTAATTTTGAATGGGGTCTCTGTTTTCTACCATAATTGAAATAATTAATCATAGTCATTCAATAATGTTGTCACTGTCACTTCTTGGACATAAAAATCCAATGAGATCATAAGGAAGTGCACATTATGTTAATATTATCTATAATAGTAAAAAAAATTACAATCCATAATCTGAATCAAAACTCACCATGTCTATGTAAGTCTAATTGTAATAGTCTTGTTTCTTTGCTACAGCAAGCAGTTGTAGGAAAGGACTGCCTAAAATCTGGAGGATTCTCCTGCCCCAGGCTGTGTTCCTCTACAGGCAGGGCTCCTTTCCTTGATGTGAGTTTGGAGCCCACAGCACAGACAGGGCAGGTCCCTTTAAATCTCTGTTTTATCTGGTTGCCTAGACAACCCCTGTAAACATCAGTGGAACGACGTGTGGTCTTCAGAAAGCTGGGGACCTTGAGGAAAAGCGAGGTCATTTGGGGACAGACAGATCCAGGGTAGCCTTACCTATATCAGCAGACATAGATTTTTTAACAGACACTTCTTGCACGTTTCTTTTTGAATGCTTCATGCTCTTATAGTCTGTTTTAATTTGTGATATATGGAAAAAATAAACATGTTTTCTGGCAGCAGGTTTTTTCTTGTTTTCTATATTACTTTCTGTTGTGACATAAATATATACTGTTTAAATATTTATACGTAATGAAAGAAGAATATGAGAAAGAGTACTTTGACTATACAAAAGTGACAACTCCACTTACCTTTTTTGATATGACTTTTTTAGATTACATGATTTAAAAATTTTTTTTAAATTTTCATTTTAGAAAGCATTAAAAGTACTAGTGAAATTCAAATAATGGTAAAAAAGTTACCATTTGCAATGTGTTTTGCCATTAAAAATGATAACTAGAGGGGTTAAATATTTGTCAGCTGTTACATGAAAGTAATGAGCCAATCACTTCAGACTTATTTCAACAAACCTATATAAAGAAATTTCCGCTTGTATTTGGTAAGGCATGGATTGAACAGATACTGAGAACTTTTACACTGTGAAAGGACATGCATGGAAAAATCACAACTTTGCTGGGGTGGAAGTCTCATGCCCACTTTCCTCATATTTGACCATATTGCTTAAAATAATGATTTCATTACTGTGTCCAACTGCAAAGGAGGAGCAGCTCACACCCCTCTTTCTACTTGGGCCTGCATGCCAGCAATAGCAGAAGTATTTAGTAACATTATATGAACTTGCCCCAGTTTGTGAATATTTACAAAAACTGGTTTTATTTCCTGGATGACCATGGTAACTTAGTTGACCAACAGATATACGTTTCCATTTTCCTTCAATTTATGCTTCATTTCATCTTACAGCCTTCATACAGGAGAATAATTTTGTTCTCTATGGCTGCTCAACAAAAGGAAATGTTTCTCCAAACTGCTGAAATTCTGGGACTTCCTTTCTTAAACAGAGGCAAACAGCAGATGGAAACTTGAAGATATTTGAAAAAGAACCTCCAAGTTTTGATTACTAAACAGATAGAGATGCTCCAAAATGATATTTTGTGTGGCTAAAAATAGAAGTGTTCCTATCTTAAAGCTGTTTAAAATCATTTCTGAACCAAAGGAGCCTCATTAAGCTCGAGGATAATTGGCTGTAGTCTGTGGATAGCCTTGGTGTTATGGTATCTGCTTACATCAGTACTGAGTTTCACCCACAGCATGTTTGGAGTGTTGAGGACTATAAAAAGTTATAGTACATGAAATGCTACATTATGTCAATATCATACTGCTACAGCTTGTAAATTCACATTGATCTCTATAATAAAAGATGTTTACAGCACTAATGAACTCAATCAAGTGCGTATTTGCTGATACATAAAAAAGTAACAAGCCATCTTGCTGGGCATTTGATTTCCAGGAGATAATCCCAGACAGTGCTCTGAAGATTAGAGAGAGAGGAGATAAGAAGCTGTGACAGGCTGGCAATATCTGCCTGAAACACCATCCCCTGTTAGCAGGTGTTGGTGCTGCTGGGAAGCTGGTGCATGGATTTTGCTAACATGCTGAGCAGATGGCTTATAAAAGAAATGGGTGTTGCTTTTTGAAGCAAAAATTATGTATGGCCTGAGAAGTATTGTAGCAAGAATCCCAAGGGAATATAAAGTATAGGGATGGAAGTTGAGCTGAACCTTGCTTCTCCATTGGTAATGTTTTCTAGGCTGACACTAGGAAATGGATGGTTTATGACAGCACAGATTATGTTTGGACATGGCTTTATAGCAAGTGGGAAAATGCACCTGTTTAGAAAAGTGTAATCATCTACTCAGTAAATATATTCTAAGATGAGTGTTGTGCAAACAGAAGAAAACACATATAGCTATTAGCTAATAAAAATAGATATTATTCCTATTACAAATCTATATGCTGATTCTGTTTCAAAGCTTTTGAACTTCAGGATTGTCACATTTCATATTTTGAAGATCTTTTTGGCATTTGTGAGTACTAACAGCTGCACAAGGATAGAGCCTGTTTCAACAGCAGGGGTAAAATGCAACTTCAAGTGTTCTGGACCACACCAGACTGTGAATTCTACTGCAGCTCTGTAAGCTGGCAGTGGAGTGAGCAGGAGAAACAGGTCTGCATTTCCAAGTCTATTTTGTGGCTTTGTTCAAATACCAGTGTTCTTTAGAGAATTTAATTATCCTCTTTGTAATTTGAGGACACTGTATTTACTGACTTGGAGATGGATTATATACATCAGTACAGTGCTCATAATTATTCAGGGAATATGTTTGTGGTAACAGGAAGGGTGAAATAGGAATTGTGTTCAAGTAAATAATAATTCTTTCTCTTGAAGATAGAACTGATCTGATTGCCCTCACCATTTTTCAACTGTAACAATTAAATTCATGAAGGAATCCAGAACTTCTGTATGGAAAAATTGGAAAAACCTAAGAAAATTCTTAGAAATATGTAGATTTCTGAGAAAACACTTTCTTCTTGATCTGTTTTTCTGTCTTTCCTGTTTGTTCATTTATGAAATTCATAAGATAATCTTCATGCTATGTAAAAGGTATTTTTTTATTACTCTTTCTATTTACAATAATTATCTAGGCACATCTGTTCTCAAGTGCATCAATATACAATATTTAAACTAGCTCAATATAAAAAATATAACTCTATTTAATGCTCCTAATTAAGCATCTGTGTATTTAATGCCTGGCTTTGGTTCCTTACTACATTTTGTAAGCTCTAACGTTTCAACATGGATGTAGCGAGTACCATTTACTCTCAGAGTGATTCAGAACGCAGATCGCATTAAAAAGAGTAAATCTGATCTGCTTCTGGGAAACAACAACTAAAAGCACATTCAGGAAGAGATTAATGCCTCCTGCCTCCCAGGAATGCAGAGGAGAAAAGTGCTTCTGCTGTGAGGCTCTGGCCTTTGCTGGGAAGATGTGTTCCCAGCTGAGAACAGCACCATTGGTACCAGCCCTCTGAAAAGAGGAAGCACTAGCTGCACCTGGAAAGAGAGGCTTATCCTAAAATCCTCCCAGGAGCCAAGCAGGCCACAACTCTATCCCAAACTTCAGGTTTGCCTGTGAATCATAAAGCAACAGCTGGGTATGCTCTCACCACAAAGTCCCTTGTGGTTTGCTGTTGTTCCCAAGCTCCAATTGCTCAGCAGAGGTGTGCACATGGCTTGGGGTGGAGAGGCTGTGGAATGTGGACACACTGCTAAAACAAAGCCGGCAGCCCGAGCTCCGACCCAGAGATAACGTGCAGTGCATGGCAGCCTTGGAAATGGCTTCATCTGCAGCCAGTGGCAGCATTCCAAATGAGTAACGGAAAGAGAATCAAACCTTTCCTCAGGAGCATCCTGGAACACAGCTTTGGCACAGCTTGACAGTGATGACTGTTTACATGGGGACAAGCTTAGGTCCCGCTGCTTTAGCATGGATTTTCTATCACTAAAATTCAGACCTGCTCCTACAAACACACAAACAAGCATGGGACCTTCTATCAGATTACATGCTTGTGGCTAGAAATTATATCTCTGATTTTTTTCTTTTTTTTTTTTGACAAGCCCAACAGAGGTTTTACTGGCAAATAAATCATAATTTCAGCATATCAGTAGAAATCACAACATAGTTTGTTATCCAACCCGATGAAAAATACCATGTCTGTAGAAAGCAAATTCTTCAACTTTACAAGCTACAAATTAATACCACACACGACAAAACAGTCTGATATCTCTCTAGGATTTCCTAAGGGATTTTTAATGTGGTTTTCTGTCCTGAACAATAATTTTAGCATTTGCAAGAAGCCCACAATCTGTTCCTATTAAAGTATCAGCTTACCTCAAAAGATGTTGAAAGAGAGTAAAAAAAAAAAACTTAATGCTGACCAAGTTGCAATTAAATTTTCATTATCATTTAACATTATCAACTTTTTTTCAGTTATTTCTGACCAAAAAATAGAAAACCTGAAGCTAAGCCTACTGAACAGATTTATTTCTAACTGCCTTGAAGATGTAGTTGTAGACATTAATTTGTAGACATAAGGAAGACCTTAATTTAGGCAAGAGATTGTGCAGAAAAGACTAGACTGGAATTGATTTTAAAGGTATGTAGTAGTGAGGAATGTGTGATGTAAGAATGTAATAGGATGAACAATGTAAGATCATTAATTAATAAACCAGAAGTTGATAAAAGATTACTGTTAGTTCCATGACAAACATAATGCAGACAAAATAAAATGCCATGGTGACTTCCACTGCTTATGAACTGGGCTCCTAACCTTGATAAATACAGAGGACACTACATAATCTACTGAGATACTTGACTAAATTTCAGTTGATGTTTTATGATTTGTTCTGTAAGTATTCTTTTTTTGTCAAACTTTTTATTCTTCTGAAAAATTCCTAAAAAAATTTGTTTGGCAAGCGTTTCTCTATTTTTTCAATCTTTATTGCATTTATCTGATTGGGTCACGTGCCTTTATGCGAGGATGCAGTTTCAGGAAAAGCCCGAAATGGCTCTTTCAGAGTGGCAAACAGCGATTGTGCGCACGGGAGCAAAACATTTGGCAACGGTTCCAAAGGGGAAGAGGAAAAAAAACCTGTTCGGAGCCGCGGGCAGGAGGCACGGCTCTGTGGATGGGGCAGGTGCCGGGCCGTGGCCGGGGAACCGCCGGCGGCTCCGGGTCCGCAGGCGCCTCCACCCGCCCCGGCCCCACGCGCCCCGAGGGTGGGGGGGAGGCTCCGCTCCCCGCGCCTCACGGCCCCTGGGGCGCGCTCGGGGCATCCGCGGGCTCAGCGGCCGGGGAGCGCTCCGCAGGATTCCTAAGGCGCTTCCCGGCAGCCGGAGCCGGCCATGGGTCCCGCGGCTCGGCGGGGCCGAAGGGAGACGGCCGCAGCCAGCCTTGAGGCCGGCACGGCCCGCCTCGCTCCTCCCGGCGGCCGCTGGCCGCCCCGGGCGCTGCCCGCGTGGCCGCCGGGTCCGCTCGCGTCCTCGGGCAGCGAGACAGCGCGGGCCGCTCCCATCGCGAGCGGGGGGGCACCGGCGGACCGGCAGCGCCGCCCGCGCCCGCCGCGCCGCTCCGCGTCCGCCGCCCGACGCCCCTCGGGGGCGAACCTCGCACGTACCTGTGTGGGAGGGCCCGCGCTCCCCGCCCCGCCCGGCCGCCCGGCCGCCGGCGGTGCCCCCTCGCAGGGAATGGTTTGTCCCGGAGCGCCGCCGTAACCTCCCGCTCCTCCTCCTGCCCGTGCCCGGCGCGGATGCTGCCGCCCGGGCTCGCCCCGCCCGGCATCGCCCCGCCCGGCATCGCGCCGCCCGTGAGGCGCAGCACGCGCCGCCCGCGAGCACCGGAGCGCTGCAGGACCGCCCGCCCGCGCCCCGGCAGGTGAGGGCAGGGTGAGGGGCCGGCGGGGCGCGACACCTCCTCCTTCGCCTCCTCCTCCTGCGGCGGCGGGGCACAGGCTGCCACCCCCGCGCTCAGGGAGGCGGCGGAGCGGCGGCCCGCCGTGATTCAGCATCGCCGGCGGGGAGGGGAAGCCGTGTCCGGCCGGGGGGTGCGGGGGTGCCGGCGGCTGCCGGAGCGGGACCTGCCGCCGGCTCGGGGCGATGCTGCGGGGCGGGAGCGCGGGGAAGTGCCGGCAGCCCCGCCGCTCCCCCGGTGCCCCGGGCAGACGGGGCAGCGCTGTCCGCCCGGGGCCGCGGGCAGGTGCGGCGGGAGCGCGGACAGCGGCCCCTCGGGAAGTTTCCCCAGTGCAGCGGGCAGCCCTCGCGCAGGGAGGGAGGATGACTGCGCGTGTTGTCGCAGTGTGAGGAATAGGGAAGCAGGAGGCATTCCAGGATTAAAGGTATTCATTTTCTCTTCTCGCCCCCCTCCCCCCCAATTTTTGCATGCCAAGCCCATCGTCTGTGCGGGTCGTATCGCATGTACGGCCAGGTCTCTTCAGAAGCAGTTAAGGTTAAAACGGGATCGTCTTTTGGCAGTGGTACCCAGTGGAGTCTGAAATGTAGAACAAGTTAAATCTCTGGAGATGCAAGTCAAATATCTTCCTGTGCTTTCTGTGCTTAGCTGGAAGCCCGTAATCTGTGGGATCTTTTTGAATTTCTGCTGCTGAAAGCACACATAATTGTAAGCAAAACGGAAAAGCAATTGATGCTGGAATTTGAACGTACTGCTGAAATCTGTGAAACTGACTTAAGGTCTCAGTATTGATCGATTTTGTGCCTTTCTTATTTATTTGCAGTTTGAGTACCAAAATTAGACTTTATTCCTTCTTAAGCTCCCTCTAAACCAACAAGACACACACATCCCACCCACCCCTAGTTCAGTATACTTTTCTGTCTAAATCTCTCATTAATTAATTAATTAACCTATCTAAATAATATTCAGAGAAATCCTGCTGGTTCTTTTCACACAGGAATGATTTGAAGTACTTTGCTCTGTGGGAATTGGTTGTCCCCCAAATACTGCAGAGTATCTCAAAATATACAGTGACTTGGCATTTGCAGAAGCTTTTACCCCTGTTTTAAGTGCTGCAATGGGGGTTTTTGTAGAAATAAGACATGTTATTGTTTGAACTAATGATAGTTCAAACAAACAAACAAAAACAGAGAAGCAGGTATTTATTATGCCGTGGTTTTCCTGTGTGGTGAGTATATGTAATGTCTATGATGACATATGGAGCTATTACTTCTGAAGCAAGATTCTCTGGAGAAAAATGTTACAAAGCTTCAGAAAACTACATGAGGTATTTATTACAGAATATGTGACTTCTTTTATAATGACAAAGTATGTTTTTACCTGCAGGTATTCACCATATTATGCAAGAAAGTATAGAAAAATAGTTGTCAGGTTTATTTTTTTTTTTATTTTTTTTCTTTAGAAAAACGCCCCTATTCTAGATTTCTGATGGTTTGGATACATTCCACATATTTCCAAAGGCATCTACCCAGCACTTTTGGAGTGTTAGAAGAGGCCAGGAGATCAAGCCTGTCAGCAGTTATTAGGTAATTATTCCAGTAATCTAGCAGTCATTTTAGTAATATGAAGCTTCGGTTTGCAATCAAAATAAAATTTTGATTCCAAAGCTGATAGTGGTAAATTGGCATCATAGATTTAGTTGTGGACAGTTCTGAAGAACTGGGAGATGAAGTGACCAAGAAGCAGTCAGACACAAAGCCATTTTGCATTTTTTTGTATAGTTAGGATTTTTCTCTGAGATGCTTCTAATGCTGTATGTTGGTTATGAGGGCCATAAATAGAATTTTGAAGGTGAAATGTGGCACACTGATGCTGACTGCTGAATGTGCTCACTCTGAATTGTCAACACCAAAAATGACTGAAGTATGATTTGATTTTGAATCTCCATCCATGGATATTTATTATACATTTTAAAAGTCTCTGTAGGATACATATGGCAAATTTCTTGTACATCCACATTTTCTAAGGTTCTGTGCTTTTTCCCCCTTTCCCCCCATTTTTTCCTTGCCTATATTTTAATGTTGTGTTAAGGAGTATTTTTGCATTTACTAGCTACTTGCAGATGTCTTATACTAATTGAGAACACATTAATCTAAGTCTGTAAATCCTTATGTAACAAGAAATTGAAATGAAACCTTAATGTCTGAAATAGAGAAATAGATAACATCTTCTAAGCTACCCTGCATCTACTTTTGCAAAGCACCTGTCTTAAAAAATTCACATGGCAGCATGTTGCAAGATAATTTTTTTCTATGAGTTACTAATATTTTTTAAATTTTGTGCTACGATTTACCAGTGTGAAGATATCTTGTAGAAATTGACAATGCTAATTTCTCACTTCTATATGTTTCCACAAATCTTCAGAAAATTCCAAGTGTTATTACTGCCTTGAAGTGCTGTGGCTTTTGGGGCAATCCTAAACCATGATGACACAGAATTTTTTTGATAGGCCTTGTATCAGTCCCTGACAAAAAAGATGAACGCTTGCCAGTCTTTTTGACGAGGTATTTCCATCACCATACTTGACACAGTCACTCTACAATGATCTGAGTGGGAAAGGAATAGTTTGGATTTGTTTGAAAGAGGGAGTTCATTTTATTTGGAAAGGTGCATACAAACTGTCAAAGCTAGAATCTCACTGTAAGTGCCACAGCATTCATACTGGAGCATTTTAGCTGGATTTTGTTTTTCCCTTGTGAACTTCAGAACACTTAGCACTCGATTAATTTTTATTTTCTACATACCTAGAAGTTAATTGGGGCCATTTGAATCCTACTGATGGAAGTCAAATGGCCCTTATTAAGCACGAGGAGCTCTTTAGAGCTCCATTAATGCTTACCTAAAGTCCTGCCAGAATGATACTTTGCAACTACTCCTTTTGCAAACATTATGAGCTTCCTGGAAAGTTTACCAGAACAGTGAACCTTTTAAACATTAATATTTAAAATACTAATGTGTTTTTAAATTTAGAATGGAGTTTGTTGATGTCTACTATACTGATGGGTAAAAGAATAATTTGATATTGTATGGATATGTGAGAAAAAATGTGACATTCTGAAGGAGTCAGCCTTGGAACCTGGTGGGCATTAGAGCAAATATTCCTTTTCCAGGGTTGCAACTCCTTGGAGCCAGAATCTTTGACACCAGGAGATTCTATAGTGCCCCAGTCTACTGAATCCTCTTGTTCATGGCAGTGAAGGCAAGAACCTACAGGTTCTGTAGGGGTTAAATAATAGCTTTTTGCTAGGAGCATTTCCCAGTTTCCCTCCCTGCCTTCTCACTGAAGTGTTCATACAACTGTACAATATGGTTTCATAATTCTACCTCATTAGTTTATACTCATTTACCAACATTGAATTCCATATGCCCAAGAACAACCTATAATGTATTAGAATAAATTTTTGGCTTTGTGTTTTGAAAGGTTAAGTAAAGCAGACATAATGGGTCTTGCTTTCAATATCAGTTTTAATCAGAATACAGGATCTCCAAAATTAAGACCACTATATGCAATTGTACTATTTGTTTTCCCAGTGTTCAAGTTCAGAAAATTGAAAATGTTAAAATACAGATCCATATTGTTTCAAAGGCAGTATTAATAAGTATGATCACATGGGGTTTTTATGAACATTCATTTTTGGGGACAGAGGAACAGTACTGTTTTACAGAGAGCCCAAATTAACAATAATGAAAGACAGAAGCAAACATTCTGATTTAGGGATCACTTTTTACTTTCTGGAGTGGAGTGAGTGTCATGCCACTTCCCATTATGCTTGTATTTGGTTTTGGAAAGATTCCAGATTGAAGTTTAATATGCACCACTGTCCAAATGCACCTTAGATGGCTACATTACTGTTAATTGATAGAAAAACTGACTGCCTAAAAGGATGGAAGTGCTTTACACTGCAGTTCAGGAGCCTTTATGGCCAGGAGTAGTAACAGAGTACTAACAGTCACTCTTCAGAATAAAGAAATGAAGGCTAAATCCACTTTTCATGTATAATAAATGCTGCAGAACGAGTTGAGTAGGGTGTGGGTTTCACAGTTAGACACAGCAATGTGTTGACATGTTTATTTTCATCCTTGCTTAGTAGCAAAATGCTAAATATATTCTTCTTTGGTTACATTAAAGTATGTTTGCTTTCAACTTTGTCCTTGGGTTGACATGTGTTTGTTTTATTTTTAGCACTTGAAAACCAACACAGTTATATCCCTATAGGGTGCAGTGGAAGCACTGGAATATAGCATGAGAAAATGAAATCAGATGCTTAATACTGAATTGTTGCAGGTGAAGGGGCAAAGATCTTGATACTGGTTATGACCACAAAAAACAAGTGGACTGAATATTGATTTGTTGGGGAAATCATGTTTATGTGCTTGCTCAGCATGAACTTCTCTTGAAAAATATAAAATAGAGCTATGTGATAGAAGACTGTGCTTTCTATGCTTTTGTGGGTGGTTGTCAAGTGTTTAGTGTTCATTGAACATGAAATTTCTGTGAATTTGTAATAGTGTTTTATCCTTCCAAGCTTATCTTGGTTTTGTGGAAGGTGAGAGAAACATGCAAAAACACTTCATGTGAATTATTGGCGACAGAAATCTCAAAGGTGTGCAATTTACTCACCCAGAAAAAACTACCCTTTGAATTACATTTTATTTCATGGGGCTTTTTAGAGGGATATAATATTATCCTAACTTTTAATGTCAACTTGAAGTCTTTGAAAGACTATAAATTACTAGTGAGCATTAACAATTAGGCATTAATTTGAATAAAAAGATTTTTTTTTCTAAAAATGAGCAAGAATGATCTGAGAACATGAGTTTGGTACATTTTGTGCCACTTAAGAAATGGGAGCATTTACTGAAAATAATGTTCTGAGGATGAACAGGAGCTACCCAGTGAATAAAATAAAGTATGGAGTTACAGGAACCAGTGCTGTTTCAAGCCAAACTTGTTTCACATGCACAGAGTTGGGAGTCTTGTAGGATATTGTGGTGGTTTTGGCTGGGAAAATGTTAATTTTCTTCACAGTACATAGTTTGGGGCTACATTTTGCATTTGTGCTGAAAATTGTATTGATAAGAGATGTTTTGTTATTGCTGAGCAGGGCTGACATTGAGCCAAGGCCTTTTCTGCTTCTTGCACTGCCATGGAGACTGGGGATGCTTGGGAAACTGAGAGGGGACACAGCTGGGACAGCAGATCCCAGCCCACCAAAGGGGTGTCCCAGAGCATGTGACAGTCATACTTGGCAAATAAAGAGGGGTGAAGAAGGAGCAAGGGAGGGATGTTTGGAGTGGTGCCTTTTGTCTTCCCAAAGAACTGTTACTGGTGATGCAGCCGTGGTTCCTGGGGATGGTTCAGTGCCTGCCTGCCCATGGGAAGTGGTTCATGAATTCCTGGTTTGCTTTTCCTGTGCATGCAGCTCTTGCTTTCCCCATAAAACTGTCTTTATCTCAAGCCATGACTTTTCTTATTCTGATTCTGATTCTCTCAGCCATGCTGGGAGATTGAGGTGGTGGGGAAGGGAGCGAGTGGCAGCGTGGTGCTTAGGTGGCAACTCAGCTTAGACAGTGACAAATATTGACCCAGAGCAGCATCCACAAGTGCAGAAATGGAAGACAAGTAAGGGAACAATACAGAGCTAGATTTGAAAGTCTGGACACCAGTTGAGAAATTATGCAGTTAATGACCCCGAGCAGTCAATTAAAAAAGCCTATATATTACTTTGTTCTGTTGCCTCTAGGTATGAAGAGAAAATGAAAGGACATTGTGGCCTTTTTGCCAAAAGCAACACTCAGGAATGCAAGCACATAAGGAAGCAAGTCTTTGATATTTTATGGGAAAATGAAATAAAATTTATTAGAAATTAAAATAAAAAAGATCTATTCTTGTGAATGTGTGTTTGGGAAGGTTTTACACAGATAGTCAACACACCATTTAGTTTCCTTGATAAATAAAAAGTCTCAGTCCTAGGATATACCTACATAATACAGTTCCAGTTGTTTGAGGGTAACAGATTAATAGTACAGTTGAAGCTGAGTTTCTGCAACAGCTGCATGTATGACACCTGGAACCAAGACAGTGTGAGGAGCCATGGGGAAAAGTCATCTGTGGGAAGAGACTTCAGGAGAGATGTCCAGATTTCACTCCCTGTTCTATTCTTCCACATGAAATTGCATCTCAGGTGGCTGCACTAAGTTTTCTCCTATAATTTCCTAGAGTTTCGAAGTCCTTGAGTAATTTCTTCAATTTTGGAAGGTGTACCTGGCCAGTATGACTGAAGTAGGGGCCTTCATCCTTCTCTAGAATGGGCAAGCAAGAGACATTCTCTGCTGTTCAGAGAGAGCTTCTGTTCCTATCATTTGCAAATTAGGAGGGTGGGAAGTAAGGGGAAATGTCTTTTACATACACTGTAGCCTTTGCACACTCTGCTCCCCAGCTCTATTCTACCTGCATTTGATTTCCAAAGGCTGGCATTTGGCTACTTTATGGGAATATATCCCTTCCCATCTCACTAGACTCTATCATGATACTTCATCTGATGCCTTGAGAGGCTACCTAGAGTGGAGGCTAGACGGTGCCAAAGGAATAAAGTAGGTATTTATTAAAAAGGCCTTCCAAGGATACACCTTGGGCAGTACAAGAGTCTGGCCAAGGCTACACTCAAGAGGGATAACAGATGACACATTTTCACACTTTTATAAGTTTTGGTCCATTCACATATTTGGGCTAATTGTCCAATTACAGCTTTAGGTTATGAAGTCTCATCCTCCCAGATTGTTCTCAATTTGCTGTTGTTTATAATTTTTGGGCTGGAAAAGGATTGTTTTATTTAACTAAGCGGTGAGAACTTGCTAACCCTTTATGTGAAGTTCAGAGTTATATACTAATGCAGCACAGAATCTGGATAATATGAAAGCTAAAACTTAAAGCATCACATCCTTGTAGGGTAGGTATGGCACTAGTGGTGCAGTCAGTCTTGTCTGGCACGTCCCATGGGCCTGACTCCTATAAAACTAATGCAAAACAATGGAGTGCACTTGGTACCTTCAGTTTTCTTCCATGGTTGTTCTTTTTTGGTGGCTGTTGTTTATTTTATTCTGTAAGGGAAGAGTAATCTGTTTGAACAAAGGAACTTTCCAAACCTTTTATTGTCAGATATCCTTTGTGGCCCATGTCCATTAAAGTGTACTGATCTGTCAAATCAGAGCAATCTTTTCTTAATGTAAAAGAATAATATGACAAAGAAAAGCCATCTTTTGAAGTGATGTCAGAAAACAATTTCTTATTGGTATAAATTGACATTGTAAAAGAAAACAACCTCATTTGAGGAGAAGGAATTGTTTCAGAATACTACAGAAACAGCTATTCCAGTAAAGGATGTACCTTTTCTCTTTCCATTACTACACTTAATATTCCATTTGGTTTAAAAATTGATCTATAAGGTTGTAATGCTGGCTTCACTGAAACCAGGTAGGTTTGATTTCAAAGCTCAGATCTCATAGATCCAAGCCTGGAAGACAATGAGAATCTTTTTTCTTATTGCAAATTATTAACTTCTTTAGCCTTCTATACCAGTGCCTTGTGTTATTGTGGTCTTGACCTCTTAATTCTACGTTTGGAGAAACCACTGTCCTGGTTACAGTAGCTTATATCCCTGTTATATCTCTTTCCAGTCACTGAGTCATTTTCTGTTTTTAGATTGTACTTCTTTTTAGCTTATTGTTATGACTAAATCCTACTGACTTTCTTCCCACAACTCTTGTCACTAAGTAAAGTGGGAAATCATGCATTCTTTTCTTATAGCATATATCGTGCCTTTGTCTTGCCACCCAAAACACAGGGAGAAAATACCTAGAAAGGGTTAAGAAAGAGATCTAAAAAGTGCTAGAGACAGGCTAAATGGGAAGGAGCTGCTGCTGCAGCCGGTCTTTCCCTGGTGTATTACTGCCTGAAACTGTATCTGCTGTCAATTATTGATAGAAAAACCTGTTTCTGGAGAGCTGACTCCTCAGATAGTTCCAGCAATGCAATACTAACGGTAAGTGATTTCATTTTGCTACTTCTACTGCAGAATTATTTAAAATCTGTTTCAATATCAGTGGGAGGTCTTGGTATGACTGTGTATTTTGCAGTATGTAATCTTGTCAGCAAAATCCATGATAAATAAACGTTTTGCACTATCAGTAATTGTATGCAGAAAAATTTGGTATATCACCCTGCCACATGCTGCTGCAAAGGTTCATTTTGTTTGTGGTTGTTTTTTTTCACTATGACTCTACTGCAGACTATGTTAATTGAAATCCATTGCCTTCAGTTTGAACGCTCATGCATTCTGTCCACCACATATATTTGCAATGAATTATTTTTCCAGGATTCTTGTTCCTTTTCTATATTTTTTATGCTTTTTCTGATCCATCCTTGAGAGCTTGCAGTTGATCTTTCCTTATAACAGAGAACTAGATTCAGGAGCATCTACTGAATGCAGTAAATTGTGAGCTGTTAGTTGGACAAAATGTACTTGTGGAGAGCAGCATGAAGCATTTTCTGTGGCAGTGTATCTGTATATCACCTGCACAGGAATCCCGGTTTCTAAACATGTGAATCCTGCATGAGCTGTGGAATATGAAGTCCTACCTCTAGACAGCCAAACAATTCTGAAAGTGATACTTGAAGCTTGTATTCTTTGACAAGAAGGAGAGAAATTTGGAGGCAACTCAGTAAGTTTGAGTTGTAATCTCTACTATGATGAAAGTTTGATTTAAGTGGACTCTAGTTTTGATGTGGATGAGACCAGAGTCTTAATTATAATTCTGAATTGTGTCACCAGCAGGTCTGTCCTGGAACTGAAACATCATGATATAAAGTCCAAAAAACTCAATAGAAATATCTGTATTTACTTGACTAGGTTACAGAGAAAATCCTGTATGCTTGATCTCATTTACATTATGGACTTGAGAAAAATTTTGTCATTTTTCTATGTGTCTTCAGAATGGTGGGACTAGGAAATTTCCTGAAGAAAGCTTTTTCTTCCTTTGAGCAATCAAAGGAGCTAAAAGAATTGGGAAGAAATGTCATATTTGTCAAGTAATATTCAGAGTTCTGCATCAATGGCCAACAATGAATGCCAGTTTATTATCCTTTTTTTTTCTATTTGGATGTCAGTTGTGATCGTCTCCATTCTCATCTGTATTGACACTTTGCATGAAACTTTTTCTGAAAGATTTACTGTTTTAGTTATTAGGTGTGTTGTACTATTTCTATACCTTTAGATTTAAAAATACCTTTGACTCAGTTTGGTGCATTTCCTTTTTCCTTATCTGTGGTTATAAGGCAAGTATGCTACTCTCTGGCTACATAAATTCTTCTATAGTGTGAAGGGCATGATATGTCTGAGAGAGTCAGAAGTACAAAACAATAAACTTCATAATTTTCTGCCTAGGATAATATGATAAAAAAAAAAAAAAGTATGTGGCTCAGTTCCCAGTCATGTTTTGTTTTGGCTGGCAGTGATGTATGTTGCTATATCATAATAAGAAATTAAGTTATTCGTTTCTTTTGAATATTTGAAAAGCAGTTAGCTTTGCAGCCAGCATGCATGTGACTATATAAGTTTATGCATTTCTTTTTCATTATGAATGCACCTTTAAGAAATATAAGATTAAAGCAATGGAAAATAAAATTGAGCCTTGCTAAATGAATAGAATATCTCACTCCTCCAGCCTCTAGTTGAGGACTTTAATTTCAGAATACTTTTCAAGTGCAGCTCTTAGCTCTTAATCTTAAACCAACTTTTTTTTTTTTTAATTAAAAAAAAAAGGGGAAGAAAAAAAGTAATACACACATGCCAGAATCTCTTACTTTTAAGTGTAGCTTTTTGGACTTGACCAAGATGGATGAGGACAAGACTAACCGTGATATTGTTCCAAACTTGAAACACGGCTTCTGCTGTGATTAAAGCAATGGAGGCAATAGTTGTGCTTAGGGCAGTTCTCTCCTCTGGTTTTGGAACTATTTTAAACTACATTAAAAAGCTCTGGTGCTGTTGTCAGTATGGGCTCTGCAGCTCAGAGGTGGTGCATGATTACTCAATAAATAAACTACTGAATACTACAGGGTTACCTCAGTAATGCTGTACTTATTCAGAAAATACATTATCCTTATCCCATGAGTTCAAGCAAATCACAGGAAATTGCTTTTTTTGTAGGCTATCCTCATGATTTAAGTAAAACTTTAAGCTAGTGTTTATAAAGTCTGGTACACTTCACTTTTCTCTCTTATTTTAGATATTCAAAGTATTACATTCAGGATCAATATTTAAGACATTATTTTTCTAGGCTTTGTGACTACCTACTGTATTTCTCTACAGGTGAGCAGTATTTGCACAAAATATTCCTATAGGAGAATAATGGAGTCTCATCTCACTGCCAATGAGGATAGTTACTCTATTTAGATCCGCTACAATGGATAAAATAGTGTGACACAAAGGGTTTGGAGCCAATCCAGCCTTTTAAGGGAATTTCTATAAATCAGGTCAATTCATTTAAAGAAGCTTCTGAGGGCTCTCATCCTTTTGAAACTGCTTGATGTTCTCCTGTTTATTTATGTGCAAAAATATTTTCAAATCAGTGGTACCCCATTGAGCCCCAAGTACTAAACTGTGGGGAGGAAAGCATGTTTTTGTGAAATGTTTTATAGCTGCTGGCGTTTCTGGTTCATTTATCAGCTGTTTGCAATCTCTTACTAGCACTGAGTGTTGGCTGCAGTAGCCTCAGTGATATTGTAGGCCAGCTGTGAATATTTCTGACTGTCACTTGTTCTTTTCAGAGTAGAAGTACATGACAGTCAATAAAATGTTAGAGATCTACCAACACTCATACAAGCATACAGGTATTGCTGTGGAGCTGAGCAAATGATTTCATAGTTGAAAATGTCAAGATAATGTGATTAAGAACTTGGTGATCATATAAGATCACCTTTTTTGTACTTTCATGGTCCAGAAAGCTTTGAATAAATGTTTCTTCTGATTGCAAGAAACTTTTTTTTGGTGATTTATTCAAGACCTGATTATTGTCTTAACATTTGCACATCTGATGCTGAAACTACAGGCTAATGTCTGCCAATTTAAATTTCAGACTGCTGTGGGAGTGTCACCCTTGTTGTTAAACTAGAAAACAATGTTATGTGGCAACATGTGAATTAGGATGATGTAATCTTCAATCAGAGTTGTCGTGGGCCGTGTGAGAGGATTGCAGCCCATGTCTAGTGATGCTGAAATGAATCTATGAATTGCAGGCTTGTAAAATATGAGATGAAATTATGCAGACCAGCACAGGGCTGAAGTGTGTCTCTTGTGATACACAGAACTCTGTAGAAATGAATTTAACCATATTTGTGTTCTTGTGTTCCTGAGCTTGAGGTTGTTTTCACACTAAGTCAATGCTGCCAGCTTGAAGCAAGGGAGGGGAGAATATGATGTGTGAGGGGGAATGGTCTAAAGATATCTTTTTCTCTTTTTTTTTTCTTCCCCAAGATCCTTAGCAAATCTCTCCCCAAGGTCTATTTATAATATAATGAATCACTGCAAACATATCAGCTTCATTAAAGGATCAGTGCTTTTTATGCTAAGACAGCTCTGCTGCTATATGTGAAATGTTAAATTGTTCTATCTTGTAGATCCCTAAGGCCTCTAGCTCTTACTAGAGAAATAAATCTTTTGAGAAGTGAATGATAGAAAAAGAAAGGAGTAGTATAATTCCAGCAGTGATTAGTGTGTGGTGTACACAATTTGAAGCTCTGCCTGGTAGCTGTTGGTGTGTGTTGATGTGCTGTGATGAAGAGCATGGATGGCATACTGCAAAGTCAAAAGAAGAGCAGAGATGCTCCCACAGGTGGCACAACTCAAATTCCTCATTTAACTCTCTCGTTTACCTTTTCCCCTACCAAACCCACAATGTTGATGTCACACTTCAATATTACTATGACACAGGATCATTATGGGATGTTGTCATCTCTGTTTCATTCATTCAAGGCCATGGCTCTCTCACCACAGAGAGTGTGAGTCCCTCAGTGAGTGTGGCTTCCTGGCCTCGGTCCTCAGCACAAAGCAAACCAACATCCTTGTGCTGTTTGGTTCAGGGGAATGCTTCATTTGAGGGGACAGGGCTCCAGCCCTCCTGTGGGTATCTGGTTACTCAGCTGTGGCTTGCACAGCTGATGGGGCTGAGGCTCTAATGGTGTGTTGGAAATGCCTAAGCACACCAATGCTGGTTTAAATGAAGGTGGAATGGTTGTATATAATATATTTATATAAAACCATTATATATATATGAAATATTAAAAATGGTTGTATAAAATGGTTCTATAATAAATAGAGATTGGCTTCCATTCAGCAGTGTTCAGTAGAACTTACTGTGATCAGGAGGTAGGAACACTTTATATTCCAGAGTTAGTGAAATGTTCTGCTGTCAGATTTATGGTGCTATTGACACTTAGTGAAGTGGTGAACAAGCTCTATGCATTGTCTCAGCTTTTTGCTGGCAGAGAGTAGAACATGAAAGCTGATTTTTTTTAGCAGCAAGGCAGAGATATGTATTTTCTGAAACTTAGATTTTACTGTATAAAAACATTGTTACACTTGCTTGTTTGAGCTATTTTGTCAATATTTTTCCTTGCCATTTTGAATGCTAAATAATGTTTATTTAAAGTTCACAGCATTTTATTTTTGCATTATTGATTTTTAAGTCATGTAGATTCTTTTCTCTTGCCATGTCAATTAATATATTTTCAATGTTTTACTGAACAAGTAAAAGATTCAAACCTTGACCTTTCTGTACTTTTCTAATTTGGTCTCACTTTCTTTGATGGTCCTTGTTCAATATACGAACCATAACTATGAAACTCTATAGTACTCAATTTGCTAGCAGTCTGAAATATGTTATCACATTAGAAAGGGCTTTTGAAGGGTGAGAATGAGCTAACAGATAGTCACATTGTGTGCTCTGCTATGAAAGTCACTTTGAAAGTCATTTTTTAAACAGAAAATCAATCTTCAGATTTGAAAGATTTGACATTGATTCAAATTTGGCCAGTGTTTTGAAGTTTCATTTTGGAAAATGGATGAATGAAAAAAGAAGCAATGTTACTTCAAGACAACACTGAAATTTTAAAAATTGCTTCTATGCTCAGTTGTGGTCTCTGTATTTTGTGAGTAGGAAGTGATTAATGCCTGTGAAACTTTGATGTGAAACTTCCACCATTTTAACAGCTTCCAATTAATTTCCTGTTGTCTGAATCAGGCACTCTATACTTATGATTTCACAGATGTTTTGTGATATTAAACAATAAAAAAATTCAATCCAAAGCTGTGAAGTGCTAAGTCAGGAGAAGACCAAAGTAAAATCTGTGAATTAACGCTGCAAAGCTCCTGGGCCTCTGTGCCACTGCATGTTGCAGCCTTGGAGCTGGCACTGAAGGGTCTTTTCCTGGCTGGACTCCAGCCATTTAAAACAATGCTCTGTAGCTTGGCTTGGTCATTTTCCTTGGTGGCTTAGGGAAATGGAAATGCTGGCCATTTGGATAAACTAGTTCAGACAGTTGTTTTACAGGACTGCATGATTTGAAAAAAAGTGTAAATCATGCTGTTTGGATTCCTTTGTAGCTTGTACCTGTCCATTTAGCAAATCAAACACCTGAGAACTCTGTATGATCTGAAAGAGCTGCTTAATAAATGTCATATCTCTTTGGTGGTGGGAATGAAGGATGTTTAAATTAATAGACTTCATTTGACTTCAGAATATTTTGAACCAAGCCCTAATTACATGCAATTTTAAGCCAGCTGACAGATAGCCTTTTAAAAACAAGCTTGTCACTTTGACATATCAAGCCTCAAAATGAAGACTACTTTTTGCATATAGAATTTCTCTGTAAGAGAGAACCTGCCACCAAATTGTTCTTGTTTGTGGCAGGAACACTTCAACATACATTTTATAAGGCCATATATTAAAAATCATGAAAAGGTAGGAGACTTTTAGTTCTGCAGTTCCATTACTGAAAATTGTTATTATCTTGCCGAGAAGAGTCCTGAAAAAGGCATTTTTCTCTATTAATATCATTTTGAATCTGAATTTTATATCTTAATTCCAGATCAACAGTAGATTATAGGTTTGCATAACTGCAATAAATTGCACACCCCTCACTATGGTGTGTCCAGACTTCCATACTCTAAGATCTAGGGATAATTGATTTAAATATTAGATTGAAAAATCCCAGAGCTCAGATGTTTTCTAGGTCAATGCTCTGAAGACCATATGTTAACATCTTTCTTTTACCTGTTTCTGTGAAATTTTTGTTAATTTGATTTTCCTGCTAAGTGAAGAGTGGGGATTGCAGCACTGTGATGTTGACCTTCCATCTCTGTGGTCACCTGCCCAGTCCTATAACTGTATCTCCAGTGTGTCTCCATTTCACTGTGAAAGCTCCTTATGTCAGAAGCTTTGTGGGTTTCCTTCCAGCTCCTCTGCATTTGCAGACACTTGTGACAGCACTGAGTAAATTGCACTAATGGGCTCAGAGGAAAGCAGTCTGCTAGTTTGAAAATCTGTTCTAAAATATTCCAGCTCACTGTTGATGAGTGAGTACTTATCTGTACCCAAAGAATTCAGGAAATTACCCTGACAATCCATTTTTGTAGCCTTTCACCTAGGTATGTAGGATGTTAGCTGTCTTTGAGAGGTCTTGTCATATGTACCATGGCTTAAGAGCTGAAGTCTTGTTTTCTGTTCATGTATGTAAAGTTAAACACATGTATAACCCATGGAGCTTTTCAAACTGGGCACCAGTAGTATCACAATTGCTTAGAAGGAAGGAAGTTCTCATTGCAAACAGTACACTAAGTGATGTGTGGAACATAGAGTATTTTGTAGCAGGTGATTCTACCATTCTGAGAGACTAAATATATCAGATTAAATAATTTTAAATGTGCATATGCAATCTAGTCTCTTTTTTTCTTAGGGCACACTGTTGTGATTTCAAAGTTACTGGTGTGATCCAAACTAGGTTGAAGAATCTCACTGTCTTGTTTGGAATAGATTCTCAAATTGCACTACCTTACTTTCAGTTTGAATTTGACTCTCCTTGCTCTTTTTTGATCTGATTTATCAAACCATTTTCTGTGATACTTACTGTTTGGGGGGGAAAAAGGGGGTGGGGTCTAATGACATACAATTACTATTTAGAGATTAAAAACTTTCCAATTGCATCAAGACATAAAGTGAAGGTTCATAAAAGGCAGAGGTCACTTGTGAGCAATCTGGAGGGGAAAACCAGGGAAATTAGAGAGGGATTTGTTAAAAAATACCTGCATATAATCTAGGCCAGAAGAGTATTTTTCAGGGCAATTTACTAACTTATTATGATACACTTAATTTGTGTAACAGCATGAAATATTTTTAAGTTTTGAGTTTCTAGAATATACAATACACAATATACAATTTGTCAAAGAATCATTGTATTAACTATGAAACCACTTTTTTCCACTGTCCTCTGCTCTTTACCATGGCACTGTTCCTTTAAATGGACTTGAGCTTGAGCATCTGCTATGTTCTCTGTCCATGTGCAACACTTCCCTCTCCAGCAAGAGTATCCTGCCTCTCCTGTCCCTGGAGGAAAAAAGATCCTTTTTTCTTTTTCTTTTTTTTTTTTTCTTCCCTTTTTCTTTTAGTCTTCTGTGCCTTTCTAGGACAGAAATGTATCTTTCCTACTGTCACTCTCACACCTTTGCCAGGCAGCTGTAAAGATAACATCTCATCTTTTTTTTCTCTGTGGAGCACATTTAGTCCAAGTGCTTGTTTATATAAGAGTGTGCTAACCTGATGAAGATGCTTTCATTTCTTCTTCACAAGTCTTTCTCCCTTTATATGTTAACCATTTTTGTTCAGCTACCCTTGAATCTGTATGGTTGAGCATACAACTTCCCTAATTTATGTGTATCAGGATTTCAGGAGGGAAATGGCATATGCAGCAGGAACTGCAATCCTTTTCTGCCTGAGTGTGAATTCAGAGATTTCTGACAGCTGACTTGCTCCAAAAGTCCCAGTTTGAAAATAGAATACTTTTTCCTATGTTATTAAAAGCAATCTCTTGAAAACAGCTCTCTCAGGTAGGTTATGTGCAAGATATGCCTCTGCATTATTGTAGCTGAATGAGGGTTATAGGTTATGCTTATTTTATAAGCAAAAACATGTCACAGGTATGAGAACTGACTCAGAATTTGATGCAGTCATTACCTGACAATGCTGCTGCTGTTACTGTGCATGATCTGGGTGAGTCCTGCAATCAGCTTTGGCCTGTGACTGGCAAAGGCTGCCTGCAGAGCAGTCTGTGCTGCTTTTCCTTCAGCTCTGCTCTGACCTGGGAGTAGGGCTTGGCAATAACAACAAATAAGAGGATGTGAGCTAGAAGAAGATACCTGGGGAGAACCTGAGTCAGGGAACGAAGTAACTTTGGGATGATTTCTGTGGTGTAGAATTAAAAAAGAGCTGTAGGAGCTTGTGGCTGCCAGGGCCTGTCCTAGTGAATTCTCCTCCTTCCAGCTCCCTCCCCTCAGCACCTGCCCTTCATGTATTGCTCTGAGAGGTGTACTCCTGTCTCTCACAAGTGATCCATTCCTCTGCTTAGAGAGTTGGTTATCTAAGGGCAGTTAGAGGAACAGTTGCAGTTTACCTGGGAAGGCTGCAGCTTCCTCAGCAGGGTGGTGCTAGGTTTTCTTGCTGCAGAATTGGAGCATCTCATGCTACTGCCCTGGGGATGCACAAAGCAGGGAGGTCTAAACAGGGGTAAGTCTACTGCTCCCATGGCTTAGCCTACAATTCACAGCAGCAATTCACTGCTCTGAGTAATATATCCCTCCAGATGACATGCAATGTCTCTTGACATGTCATGTCATGACTCTTGATCTGTCACTTGACACGGTGGGAAAAAATGCTGAGACTGTCCCATTTCACTGTACCTTATGTGGCCTTTGGAAAGGAGCAAAGGGAAGGACTGCATCCTATGTAAAATATTTTGGAAAACTAATGGTTTAGAACTGCTGGTGCTTTGGTATTCAGTGAAATACTTGGTTGAAGATGGACTACTGAAGAGAAGTCAAGGAGTTGTAAAATAATTTTTAATTATTACATACAAGCTTAAATCAGAATACGAATATTTATTGGTATGGAATTGTGCTTTTGAACAGTAAAATCCTCAACTAAGTTTGAGTACAGAGTACAGTCCCATTACCTTGTTTTCCATATGGCTGAACTACTAATTGTTCTTGGAATACTCCAAAGGTAGCTATAAATCTTTGCCATCCACTCATCTATGTGTACAAAAAACGTGAGTGGTCACAGACCTTGACCCTAAAGAGTATTGTTTTGAGAAGAAAAGAATAGTGTCTATCTAAAGAAAAGCAGTAATTCAGTAGTGTGGTGCAGTTTGGAATTTTATGGTCCACCTTCAGAACACAGTGTGTTACAGTAACTTTGGGCAGATAATTTTCTGTGATACTAAGATGAATGAAAGTTGTATGAGCTGCTTGCTTTTTATTAGCATATCATAGCTTGTAAATCATGCTGTGTTAGTAAAGGGCTGGCGTTTCTCACAAGGCAGTGTTAGTCCTCTTAACATTCTTCCAAATTTATTGCAAGTTTTTAGTCAGTACAGCAAAGAAATGACTGCCATGCATTTTTGTACATTCATAGAAGTCCTTAATTGGCTAACAGACGTACTTCAGTATTATTCCCAGGAACTGAACATGTCTTGTACTCTGGTGGTATTCTTAGCCTGAGAAACAGATAACATGCAATAGCCAGTGAGTCACTGTGCCCAGCACTGCTTTTCCTTCACTGTGGTTTTAAGGAGGACAAATGCTTTGCTTTCCCAACTCTGTGTCTAATTTTAGTATGCCAGTGGGCCCAAGGACTTTCAGGCCACCTTCTCAGATAATGTCATCCAAAACATTCAAACTTCAAAATGGCTGGGAGTTACATGCTGTGCTGTCTGACATTGTATCTGTGTATTAAACATCTCCTGTTCTTTGTGGATAAATACTCAGGGGCACTAAATGGACATGAGGGAGATATTTGTCTTGTTACAAAGCAGAATTTGACTCCTGGTATATTTGTGAGAGTCATAAAAGAATCATAATCTGTTCTTTTTATGCTTTTGCATTATTGGGCTATTAAGGGTAAATGTCTGTCTTGAAAGGAAGTTAGATCTTGGAGCTCAAAACATCTGCTTTTGTAATTTCTTAAAAGATAGGTGACTTGTCCAGAAAATACATCTCTCTCTCCTCTGTTGTGTGCACACACACAGAGAAAAAGAAAAGGCGTGGACTTGTAAGCAATGTTTTAGTAATTTCCTTAATGCACATCTTGTCCAGTCTTAGGACCACATATATTTTGCATCCTAAGTCATGGCTGAATTTGACTTTGCTGTAATTTTCTGCTATTTATAGTAGAAGAAATCCCTTGTGCTCTCTATAAGTTATTTTAAATAAGTCTTGCAATCACCAAAAGCAGCAATATAAACTGATCTAAAGCTAGTGTGAGGAACTTTAGCTACACATATAACTGCAGAAAAGAAATGAAAGCTTTTAAAGATCAGTAACATCTTAAATATGTTTTGAAAACTCGTAGATTTGTTTGAGGCAGCCTGCCAAAGACAGCATTTATTTCCTTACAGACTTTGGTATAGTAGTTCTGCATGTTCAAAGTCATGTAACAGTGTGTTTAGAAGTGATGGATTCCCAAGGTTTTTTTGCTAATATTTTAACCCATTGTTCTTATGGTGCTTAAGCTGGACCTAAAAAACTTAATATGAGTTATTTTTCATGTAGTGCTGTATTCATGAGGGAAAAAAGGAAAAGGGAATTTTGTGTGTAGATGTAAAAAATAGCATTTTATGCAAATAAATGTTCACTTTAAAAACTGAAAATTTAAATGCTTGTCAACCCAAAATGTCTTCAAATCATATCTGTTGTGTCATGAAGTAGTCATGAAACTGCATCCACGTTACCACATGGTTACTGGACAATTGCTTTAAAAAACATTGAAAAGTAAAAGAGAAGAAACAGATTATTACTGTGATTTCAGTTATTTCCCACTTGGTATTGAAAACCTATCACACAGTGTGTCTGATTTTAATTTTTTATTTAAAATATGGGTTTAAAGTATAAACCACTAAATTCATTGAGCTTTATGGAGATAGAAAGTGGCATTATTGATCGAATTCGGTGTTACCTATTTTCATGTCCAAAATGTCCCATACCCAAATGAAAATCAGAAAAAGAGGTAATATAATTTCATTTTGAAAATTATCACCGCAAAATTATTTTTCCAGAAAGAAAAGAATTGAACTGCAATGAATAAAGTTTTATATTTACAATAGCTTGATCAATCTTCTGAAATAAGCAATTCTTTATACATGCAATTAAAAGTGTTTTCATATTTAGTTTCCTGCTATTTACTCTTTTCTTTTCAGGACTTGTCTATGACAAAGTCTCTCTTATATTTTTTTAACACAGGTATCTGTCCATTCCAGAACTAATATTTTCTACAACCAGAGACTGAAATGGCATGGCTGGAGTTTTAAGTAATTTGGCTTTGACAGTTTCAGCCTTTGCTGAGAAGTTGGAACAGAATTTGAACTCCATTTCTGCACTATCCTAGGTTATAATGCCATCCTTTCCTAATGAGGGAGGTATGCTAATCTTGGATTTTTAATATATCCTATGAATTCCTCAGTATGCTTGTACCTATAAATTGTGATGGAGTACTGTTTGTATTTTTAGTTAATTTGTATATGTTATTTGAGATATAAAAATGTTAATAGTTACAACATTATTTTTCAAAGATAACCGTGGAACTGCTCCTCTGACTTTGAGTTCAGAACTACCCTATCAGAGCACAATTAAAAGAAAAGTCAGAAAGAAGAAGAAGAAGAATGGAGTTATCACTGCCAATATTGCTGGCACGAAATATGAAATTGGTAGGAAGCTGCATATTTTGTTTGCATCCTAATAGCCTTTGATGTGAGAGAGTTACTGATTAATGGCCTGAATTAATGGACTCTGTATCAAGCTGTCAGTGAGACATTTCTGAAGGAGTTTCTTTTATAAGAAACCTGGGGTTTTCTTGTAATTTTTAATTCATAGCTTTGGGTACTGTGCATCTATTAATCCCCATTTGTTACTCATATTGATTCCCACTTGTTACTTTGAAATGTGAAAACTTAAGTAATCGAGAAGGCTGTGGAAGAATCTTCTAAATACCTATGTGTTTGGAAGTTTATTAAAGCCTTGAAAGATTAGCAGTGTAAATTCAATGTTAAATACTCTAATTATTATACAGAGGCATTTCAGTAAAGTCTGTTAAGGTTTTGTATTTTCATGTTTAGTGCTAAAATATTTTTTTCCTATAATCAGAGTTATGCATGGCATGTAATCAGATTTTTTTTTAAATTAAAATAATGCATGCATTTGCTTTTGCAACACTGTACCTTCCTCAAGGAGGTATTTTTGTCCCTATCTGCAGTGACACTTATAGTCATCACTGTTTTAAAATTAACTTATGGCATAACCAAGATTAAGTCTAACTGCTGTACAAGAGGATTTGTGCTGGAGGGTTGGGGAATACCTTGAAGCTCTTGGCAGTTCCCATAAGAGGTTGTGCTGATTCCTGCCTCACTTCAAGGTGCTGAAACATTGTAATGGCAGGTTTGCAATAGATTGATGGAAATACTGCAAGATAAATAGTTTGCCATGCTAACATTGTTCTCTGACAAAGGGTTCTATATTGGAAGTATTTAAAATCTTCATTGATTTTTTAAATGTTGAAAATGAATCTACTTAAGAGATTCAAAATAGTGCCTAAGAGTGTGATTTCTCCACAGTGCGTATAGTAATACAAGAGATGGGATTTGTGAAAACGCGTGATGAGGATGAAACAGCAAATCTCATCTGGAGTGATTGTGCTGTGCAGCAAGAGAAGATTGCTGAGCTGCAGAACTATCAGGTGCAGTGCTAGTTCAGATTTTTGTCATGTTTCCATAAACTGCTTTACTCTGAGATGTGCAGTAATTGTCAATAACTGCTCAGTTCCGTTTGTGTGGAGGGGAAAAAACCCCACACAAACCACAACCAAACAGACTGCATTAAGGCTGTACCACTGCATAGCTTAAAATCCTATTCTCTTCTCCAGAGTTATTTGTTCTTACCACTTGGAATCTGGTGTATAAATATTTGGGGCTGTTCTTTCATGCTTTTTTCTGCCAGTTGAGTGTTGTGAATGATCAATTTATAGAAGATACTAAACATCATTTATAAGTTTCTCATAAGCTTTGAAGCAGTAAGTTAAGAAACAGAGCTCTCTCTCTCCACAGTCCTGTGAATCAATATTTTGGTTTTTTTACCATTATCTTGTGTTTGCATTCTCTGTTTCTAGATAGCTTTGTGAATAAAACTATGATAGTCTCATGTATGAAATTAAATTAAAGTGGGCACTTATATGGATGGAAGAGAATACAACTTGCAGCATCTTCAGCATTGTTAAGAATAGGTAGTGTAGTGTAAGATATTATCTTAAATAATTTAGATTTAACAGTACCTGTGTTTGCCTGAGCATGCAGTTGAATGTTTTAAATGACTGTAATTAGGTATGCCAGAAAAACTAAAAAGTTTCAATTAATTTTCCTTTTTTTTTTTTCCTACTTCCTTAGAGAATCAACCATTTTCCAGGAATGGGAGAGATATGCAGAAAGGATTTTCTGGCAAGAAACATGACTAAGTAATATTTCTTTTAATATTAAGAAGTTTTCCAGCTGTGATATTTAATGCAATAATATACAGAACTATTGCTTTGGAGGCTTGTTTATTTTTACTAAGAAACTAGGAGAGGACTAAGAATAATTTTCAAAGTTCTTTATTAGCTTTAGCTTTGGTCCTGGATCTGAAGCATTGGAGTGGGCTACTTTGTTTCTCCAGTTGATTTCAGTGGAGTGTTATGTGGGTTCACTTCTCTGTCTAAACACTGCAAAACGTAGGTGAGTCTTGAATTATTGTACAATAAACCTAATATATAATGCACCCACGTATGTATCCCATAATAGTAGAACAGAATAAAAGAACTGTATGTGGCTGGATAGTGCATCTGGACTATGCTGTGCAATGTGCTGTAGGATTGCCCTGCTTCACCTGGGACCCTGGACCTGAGAACCCACTGAAATCCCTTCCAACCTCACCAATTCTGTGATAGTACTTGTTTAAAATAATTAATGGTTATATTTTTCTGTATATCACATTTAAAAAATGTGAAGCATCTTACTGTTTATATAAGAAATTAGTCAGTGAGTCTCATTTGTCTAATTAGAAATTAGCCTCACTCTAGTGGATTAACTGTGTTCTCAGGAATTATCCTAGCTGAGAATCTGTGAGTAAAACTTGTAAGAAAACAATACTAAATAATGATCTGATAGCCAGGTAAGGAAAGGTTTGAGGGTAAATATATGTCAATATTTTATTCTAATCTAAATTAGTTTGTAGAGCAATTATTAATAGAGCTAATCTTTTGGCCCAGAACCTGATTTACACAATTTAACTTCTAACAGAACAAATCTACCTTACTTAGAGAGGGAAATACTATTCAGGAGTAATGCACTTCAGGAGTTCTTTTTTCAGGCAATATCCAGGCACTCTGGGTCACAGAACTATGTGGTTTTCACATGCAGAAAGGTGGAAGGGAGCAGTGTAATACATAATGTGTAATATGAAAGAAGACAACTCAGCAAAGAAAGTATAGGAACACAGAATAATGGAACAGATGGAAAGAGGAATGTAATTGAGAAAAAAAGGCAGGCATGAACATCATTTTCAAGGATAATAACAAGAACACAGAAAAGAAAAAAGAAACAATAGAAATGCCATCGTAGGGCCAAGTAGATCTTAAGAGAGCGTTGTGAAGGGTCTCTTAGATGAGAGTTCCTTGTGTGAAGGATAAGTGTGGTTACAGAATTAATTCAGTGAATGGGGGAGAAAGTGCACAGGATGAGTGGGAAGGGGCATGGATTCAGCTATGCAATATTGTCTTTTCCAACACCTTTGTTGATTGTATTTAAAAGGTTCATGAACTGATCATGGGCCAAGAATGATTCTCATCCATATATATCCACTAAAGTTTCATATGTGAAAAGTCAGAAAAGTCAGTGGAATCTTCTTTATTAGACTGAAGGTTTTGCCTTTAGTGAGCTATGTTTTGTTCAACACCATTGATTCTTTTGTACAGAAAGCGCTCTGAGATCAAAAGCAGTCTGACCACATTTGTGAGCTAAAATAGTACTCAGAAGAACAATAATTTGCTGTTTATTTCTCAGACCTCCTGATAAGGACAGCAAAAGCTAAAGGGTAGAGCAGCACAGTGAAAAAGTGGTTACTCATGATAGTGGACAGCCCATGTGCTGAAAAATAGGGCTATTGTAATGGAATAGGCCCTGATTCCACAGGCTACTTAATGATGTTCCTAAGCCCTTTCTGAATAGGGCTTTGCAGGGAAAGAACAGAGCTGAATTCTTTTCTTGAAAGTTTTAGTGAGCCCCAGAACCTACAAACAATGCTGAAGTATTCCACTTCATAATATTAAGTGTTTGTAATCCCCCAGTTATGCATTAAAAAGATAAGGCATATAGAACTTATGTACTTTCAGTCAAAAAATAATATCAATATGTCAGGAATAGCTTGAAGCTAGAGTAGGCAGTGTGTATATTAAAACCCTTGAGTAAGTTAAACAACAGGTCTCTAGCATGTAACAGGAGGCATATGATAAATAATCTGGAGAGGAATTTAAACTAAAATTGCTTTTTGCCTAAAAATAGGATAATTTCTGCATAGATAAGATACTCAGTTGGCAAAGTAATAATATTCATAAAGACAGAGCAGATGGAGAGTAGTTTAACTATATGAATCAATCAGGAATTCAAATATCTACTTCTGTTTTCAAAAAGTTTTCCTGAATATTTAGTGGCTTTCATTGAACTAGCTTTCTTAGAACAATAGTTACAATGAAGCTGCAGAAGCACAGAACCTCATGCAGTAGTGCTGTAGCCATTGTGGTTTGTACAGAGTGTTTGTTGAGTAGTTGGCTACACAGTTTGGTGACAGTGTATCCATTATACCAGTGGGGCTTGGCTACAGTCCTAGCCCCATGCATGTGGATGAAAAAGAGCTCTGTTTTCTGCATTAGTATTTTAGCCACTTAAAGAAAAAGTATCTGCCCAAGAGTATTACATAAGCTCATAGTAGAAATGAGAAATAGAAATGATATTTCCTTTTTTACACATTATTATGCTGATGCTATTAGTTTTCAATACAAAAGGAGAAATATACCTAAATCTGTATTTAATTAAAAAATATTAAACTTCACCATAGTGGTATTTAAAAAAGAATAAATCTAAGTTGGAGACTTCCTGTATCACCTAATTTCTTTTTAAACTTCCAATTCCTTTCTGTTGTTCTGTGCATATTTGTATTTTAGATGTGTCCATTCTATGCTACAGAGTATTTGTGAGTTACCTGAACTAATTTCATATGAGGTTCTGTATGAAGGGAGTTTCAGGTACTCTGAGTACCTGAAACAAGCTAGCTACAACAGTGTGTAACTCAGCAAAGACTAAATTTATCCTGTTGGGAGCAATGATGCCAGTGTGCATAGTTCTCCCATTGCTCCTTTACCTTGGGTCCTAAGCAGTGTTAAAGGAACTGTGTGTACCTCAGCCATTCTGACAGGTGGAGTGGATGTATCTTCCTGTCATACACAGCTCTGGGTGATGGACACTTCTGCTACCCCAATTCTTTACCATTCTTCTTCTTCCATTTTTCTTCACAGAGGTATAGAATTTTTCTTCACAGAGGTATAGAATGAGATACACTCACTACCTCAGCTGCCACAGCTATTAAAGCAGGGAGATCAGGACCTTGCTGCATCCTTTCCCCAGATTCAGAGTTTGATTCCCTATTTTAATTTTAGTTCTTTTGCTCCACCCCTTCACCCTACTCCCTTCCTGCTTGATCTTGCTTTGAATGTTTTTGCTTTCTTTTGATTAAATTAGGTGCTCTTGGAATCTTAATCCAAATATACTGGGACCAAAGACTAATCCAAACTTGTGTGATTTGTCCTATATATGAAATGAATGAGTTGCTTGGCCTTTGTCAAAGTCTATTTACTACAATTCCTTATTTTAAAAATTCTTTCAAAAGGAACAAAAAACTCCTCCTTAATTGCTTCCAATTGCTTAATATCCCATCTCCTCTTTTTTGTGTCTGTTGATCCTCATAGCTCCCCAGACATCTACCAATATGAAGATTAAAATAGTTCCCAAATATCACCACCAACACCCCCCCCCCCAAAAAAAAGGTTTGTAAGGAGTTCAATATTTCTAAGAATAGGAATAGCATCAAGTCATTTGAGTAAATGGCCAAAAATTGTAACAGGAGTGAGATGGATGCCAAGAAATGAGATGGATACCAGTAACATAATAAGCACATAAGCAAAAATGCTCAAGATAGTCTGCTTTTGAATATAACACATTCAAACTCATATGAATATGTAATAGAATGCTAACTATTCTTAAAGAAATGCAAAAGTTTGCTTTCATATCACAGAATTTTGCTGAAAAAGCTCCCTTGTCAAATTGTCATGAGTGCTTTTTCATCTTGAGGATTGAAACATCAAAGTAGTCAAAAGATTTTAACTCAATTACCCTTTTTGTGCAGAATGATCAAGAGTCAGCCTCAGGAGTACAGTTTCATTCCTCGAACGTGGATCTTTCCTGCAGAGTACACACAGTTTCAGAACTATGTAAAAGAATTGAAGAAGAAACGTAGACAGAAAACTTTCATAGTCAAACCAGCTAATGGTGCAATGGGACATGGGTGAGTTGTGAGTTAACTTCAGTCTTCTTTCCTGTTAAAGGTGAAATCCAGTGCTACTTACAACATTAACAGAAGCTGTGTGTTAATAAGAAGATTGTATTTTGAGTTGAGTGAAAATCAGTGTATTGGTTTATTGTATTTAAGGCTTCACAAGCCTTAAATAAACTCATAATTTTTATGAACACAGTTATTTTATTGTGATTTTTTTTCTGCTGTGCTTAGATTTATAGGGTGAGATTGTATTGGGCATAAATGGCAGGGTTTTGGTGGCTGGAGGCTGCAGGGATGTGTGTGGGAGGTCAGGATCTTTCACAGCTTTAAAACCAGCTCAGACACCCCATTGTGTTCCCAAACTGCAGCCAGTCAGAGATGCAGAAATGTGTTTGAGAGCAGCAGCCACAAGGTTTAGGAGAGACAGAGGAGATGCTGTTGGGGATGTGGCTGGATGTGCACTCTTGGAAGCAGGGCACAGCCCTGAAGAGACTGCAACCTGCAGTTGAGTTGAAGAAGTTTTATTTGTGACAGGGCCACACAGTAAAAATCCAATGAGATAAATATTGCAATTGTAATTTTAGTTCTTTTTAGTTCTTTTTTTTTTTAGATATTTTGGTTTTAGCTTTTATTGCTTTTAATATCAATATGAATTATACTATATACTAAAACTCTTAGTTTTTCAGCATATGTCAAAATTACTATAAAAGTAAGGCTCCCGAACTTTCAATTTCTTTATTTTTCAGTCTTCTTGATAAGGGCTAAGATAAGCTAAAGGGAAAGGTACTGGCATAGTTCAGAGAAATTTCTGCAAAGTACTTCACTCTATTAGGACTATTCAGTACCAAAACTCTGAAATGTATAATGAATAATAGGGAATAAGGTTAAGGTAGCCTTAAGGTTCTGGGAATTTTAGGTTAATAATTGTATACTGAAAATATTAGCTTTTACAGTTATTTAAAAGCCTATATTATTAGAGATTGTAAGTTCATAGTTCATATGTAAACCTTTTTGCATTCTGGTGTGAGGGAACTGGAAATACAGAAATACTGAGCTTAATCTGTGCCATCCTCAGACATACAGATCAGTGTCCTGCTTTGCAAACTTCATCACCTATGGTTAGCACTGAAAGTTCTTTGCAGTCTGTGCCTCAGGCAGAAGTTGTGACAAAGACTGGAAGTCTATTTTTAGAGCTGCATGAGGAATATCACTGAAGCTGGAGACTGGTCGTTCTTCCAAACAATTTCTAAGTGTAGAGCAAACCCATTATTACAAATTGTTGAATCAAAGCAAGCAGAAAGTTACTTTGAAATGGCTCGTTGCCTTTTTCCATCTAGTGAACCACAATAAAGGACAGGAAACCAAAAGCCTTGTACGGGAATGGAACTTTTTCTCTGCCCTAAAAATCAGATATCAAAGATACCTCTTTCTCTAGGTAGACCTTAGCCTCCCTACTTGGCTGGGTGACCACGATAATCTATTTCAAAGAGTAATGTCCAAGTTTTAAAATAACTTTTGTTTTTACCAGGATCTCTTTAATAAGAAATGGAGAAAAGTTACAAGCTCAGGATCACTTAATTGTTCAGGAATATCTTGACAAACCATTTCTCATGGAAGGCTACAAGTTCGATTTACGTGTGTATATTCTCGTGACCTCCTGTGATCCATTAAAAATATTTTTATATCATGATGGACTGGTGAGAATGGGCACAGAAAAGTATCACCCCCCCAGTGACTCAAATTTGGTAAGTTGAAGTTCATTCCAATTTATTGCTTATGGTATAGACTTTAACCTGTGTAGTGTTTGCAGGTGGTAAAATTAAATAAACTAGGACTTGATTTCATCTGGGTAAATTTCTACATTGCCATTGAAAAGAAAAAAAATTATATCAAAGACCCTTAACACATGGCTTTCTATCAAAATCACAAGTACAGCCAAATTATTGCTTATATATAAAATTTTATATGACTTTGCATGTAGCATGCTAAAGAATTTAAATATACTCTAGAGGAAAGCAAAAGATAACAATCCAAAAAATAAAATCAAATCACTGCAAGAATGGGCACATTGCTTTTATATTCATCTGAGACTGAGGCTGGGGTGGCAGGTGGTAACAAGCTTTATCTCCTGCTAGATCAATGCTCAGCATCCATGAAGTTTGGAGCCTTTGCTGAGGGTCCTGCCAGGTTTCAGCCATTGTGTTGGGAAGTGAGGCAGAAAGGAGAGAACCAGCACTGCAGGGGCCCAGTGCTCACTGCAGTCCCTGAACATGAGGAATCTCCTGCTGCTGCTGCTGTTTGTCAGTGACTGCTCCAGCAGGGACAGGAGTGTGTACTTGGCAGCTTTAGGGTGATTCAGTAGAGCTGCCTGTAAGCACAGAGAAAACCCAGAAATGCGCTAAGGGTCGTACTAAAGATTTTGCACAATTTTCTGCTCTTGTTCTACTGTATGGCATGTTGCCCTATTGGGGGTGTAAACCCTTCTCTTTTTGCTCAGACCAAAATGCAGATGTCTAAGAAAGAAGTAGATTTGCAGCATTGGAAGGTATTAGTACGTTAGGTTTGTTATACCTCTCTCTGTACTCCATTGCTTTTAGAGCAGCTTCCATGTAATTATGTAACAGAAAACACCATAGAGCCTTTTTGCCTATGTGAAATTTAAAATTCTGACTGTCTCTTGCTGTGCCTTTGAAAAACGCAGGTACAATTTGAGGCCCAGTACAAATGCTATATTTGGAAGTGTTCCAGTACTATATTTGGAATAGTTTGCTTTTACAATTTGTGTATTGCTGCTAATCTCGGCATTAGCAGCACTGAAATATGCTCTGAGAGGATAAACAGAGCAGGCAGTTGTTTCTGTGTTCTCAGAACTGTTCATGCTGGAAGTTGTCTATTGTGTGAAATAACGTGCTTGTCACTAATGACTTTGTTCTTTGGAAGACATATTTCCACAGTGACATTGTTCCAAATAACTTTGGACTATCAGTTCAGATGCCCAAACACTTTTTTTTTTTTTTGAAGTCTAACACATAATTACTTTTGTCTGAAATAATTTGAATTTCATGGAATGATGACTTAAAACCAATAGATTTCAGAATGATTCTTAAAGGAGTAATGAAGCCATGGGAGAAATTCATTGCTTCTAGTGCTACTACAATATACTGTTAACTCATTTGCAATTAAATTGATTGGTTTTGGTAATTTCATTAATTTTTTTAAAGATAAGGAAGTGTAGTAAGATAAATGGCAGCAGAAGGCTTGTGTTATCTATTAACGATGAATTGGAACAGAAGGCTTATGGTCACCTTAGAATAGCATCTACTCTCATGTATGTAATCAAACATGACAGAGAACTGTCACTGTGATGAGGACAGGCATCACCACAGTGTAAGTGAAAAGCTGAATTAATCTCTGGGAGATAATGTAAATGTACAGATCATGATTTATAAACTGAGCTTGGAAAAGGAATGCTTTCTTTAAATTCAACTGATAACGTGAGTCTATTGCTGCTGACATTTTGCTCCATGAAGGATCTCAGTCATTTATGTAACGTATGTTTTGAAATTTACCTCCCTCTGATATATGGCTACCAGCCAGTTAAAAATGAGCAATTTTGGCAGATATCAGCATGGCAGATGAGTTTATATGCAAAAGATATTTTAAAGTATCACTATCATGAGAACACTTCTCATAAATAAGCTACAGTGAAAACTGAAATGTGGGATTGTCTATGAAGCAGATGTCAGTGTCTTTTAGCACTTTAAAAGTAGCACTTCAAAATACTGACTTTATTGTTTGCTTCTTGTGGAATGTAATAATTCTCTAAGTTATGATAATTGCTCTTTTTTAGGTAGTTGTTTATATAGAGACCTGTAAGATATAGTATCTAACCAGATGTGGATTGGTGGATCAGTTCATTGCAACTGGCTTAAGTAGAAGCCCAGGTTTTGTTGTAAGAAGGCTACAGAGCATTCAGTCATGCAATCTCCCAGAATCAGAAACACTAAATCTGCACGTAGTGTATTTCCAAATACGAGCTGTTTGATTATGTCTTTATTGATTTAATGTCAGTTTTTCTTTACATGATTTTGAATTGACTATTTTATAATTGTTTTTAAAGTTTTTAAAATGTCTTCTCTTCCTTTTTTTAGAGTCAATTGTATATGCATCTGACTAACTACTCTGTCAATAAACATAATGAGCACTTTGAACGGGATGAAACAGAAGACAAAGGAAGCAAACGCTCCATAAAATGGTTTACTGAGTTTCTAGAAACAAATAATCTTGATGTCTCCAAATTCTGGAGTGATATTTCAGTAAGATAGACTAAAGCACTTTATTTTATTTTGTGTGTTTTTAGAAAATTAATTGCTTCTGCCATCTGCTTTACTGCAATTCAGAATGATTTTTGAAACTTTATTAACCCAAATTCTCAGCAATGGATGTCACAAAGGACATACTATAAACTATTACTATGTTTTTTAAAATACTAAATTCATAGTCTGATTACAAATTAAATGTTAACGTTTTTTTCTGAGGATCAAAAGTCCTTTCAAGCAGTTATTCACATAAGGAATATGCTATTTAAAGGTACAAAGGAATCATGCCATTTAAACTCTTGGAGACTTTGTTTTAGTGTATAAAGTGAATTTTATGTGTAAATATTTACAAAATTGTAGTCAGTGTTGCATATATATTTGTACTTAGTCAAGCACCACTGAAGTGGTGTTACAGGTGTCTTTAGATGAGGAATAGGCTTAAGACTGTTAGAGCTTATAGCTGTTTGTATGATTCTGAGAACACTTATCAAAAATTATACTGCAAAATGAAATGGATGAAGATTGGCTATACTATTCAATGTTACCAATTTGCTTTTATTCTTTAACTTATTGCAAGTCTCAAAGTTTGTATGTAGCATGGAAAATGCATCAATAGTCTAGAACTATATAAAGTTATATATGGTACTACATAGGAATAGTTTCTTTACTACACACTATTTATTTGGTATTTTAAATTTTTTTCTAGTAGGTATGTAAATGAAATTTGAGATATTAAAGCAGGAAACACTGTAGTTCAGTATGTGCTGGGGTTTTCTGTGCTGATGAATTTTTCTGAACCGCATCCCTGCAGGAGCTGGTGGTGAAGACTCTGATAGTGGCGGAGCCGCACGTGCTGCACGCCTATCGCATGTGCAGGCCGGGGCAAGCTCCAGGCAGTGACAGTGTCTGCTTTGAAGTCCTGGGATTTGATATTCTGCTGGACAGAAAACTAAAACCATGGCTCCTAGAGGTAAACCTCTTTATACAGATGTAAAGTAAATTTTTAGGCATAAAGTTAACTAAGCCCCAGCTGAATCCATATCTATGTAAGAAAACCCACCAAGAAAATCTGTGCACTGTTGTTGGGTACATAATTGGTGCTTTTTTGCAGTGTCCATACAGAAGTGCAGTATCACCTTGCAGTGATTTTTGATACTGAAAAAAAGATAATTGTTTTCCTAGACTGGTGTTGCATTTCAGATGTTTTTGAAAGTTTTAATGGGAAATGTAACATTAATGCAGTTATTATTGTAGCTAGAGGACCTTGATTATGGCAAGTAGGTGCTACATAGATTTCCTTTGTGAGTATGGCTATGTAATATGGCTCTGGTAACTTTTGTGAATGTGTGCCCTTAATCTTTTCCTTTTTGTGGATATGTGTTCTTTTCCTCTCCTGTGCTTTTAAAAGCATGGCCATAAAGAGAGAAAATGAATTTGATATACTGGAAATTCTGCAGACAATTGGTATGATGGGATTGGAAGAAACATTTATTCTCTGATATGTTTGTTAGTGGTACAGCTAAATTGAGTGGTGCTCACACACATTTTCAACCAGAAATGTTTGAACTTTGTCTGTTGTTTCTCTTATATTGTTCTATTAATAACATACAGATGACGTTCACTTGTCTTTTTTCAGATTGTCTTATTTCATTCTGTTAACTGGTTGGGGGGCTCTGCAGCTTGGGGGAAAAAAAGCAAAATGTATTCAAAACCCCTGATTGACAGCAAGTCATGAATATGATTTAGCTACTGATGAACAAAATATACACAATTAACTTACTGAATTATAACCTCATTTGCAGGCCATTAATACTGTCAACAGTTGTTTTGTTGTGCTTATTTCTCTCAGGGATTCATTATAATTTAAATTAGAAAAATAAAATTCCTCCACTGTTGCCATGCAGACATAGCATATTTATTGGCTTTGATGTTCTCGCCAACAGCAGCACATGACATGAACTTAGTCTGTACTACATCAACATCTTCTGTTTTTGTCCAGTGAAGCTTGCTGCCCCTTTTATTTAGCACTGCACTTCCAGATTATCATCTGTAGGTTGCCTGTAGCTTGCATAAAACTCTGTGTGTAGTTATTTGAGTGCAGACTGAAGGGGGTGTGTAACATTTCATTCAGCCCTGTAGCAAATGCTGACAGACCAATTCCTGTGAGAGGTGTTGAGTCAGCCAGCATTGGGAGTCCGTTCTGAAGGACCCCTCTCTGTCTGCCCTGATGAACTATGGAGATTTTGGGGGATTTGAGTAACTGCATGTGTGTCTCTGAGGAGAATCATATTATCCCAAACTCCTTGTTTAGGAGGGAGTAAAGTTGTAAATGCTCCTGGTATTTTGAGTTGCTGGAGAATACTTCATGACTTGGAATTGTGTACCTAGTCATTACTTTTTTTAAAAGCAAAAGTCCAAGAATTTCCTTTTCTGCATTTGGTAATACACGTATCCTTCAGCTTGTTTTGCCAGACATTTACCAAAACTAACAGAAATTTCAAATTTTGAAACTTGCTAATTTTGCATACTTATTTACTGTTTTTTACCTTGCTTGTTCATGCTTTTTTGCAGCAATTCCAAGAGTGTGTAGATGTATGGACACTGTATGTATGCTGTGTGTAGTGTAGTAAAGGTCAAATCTGCAGTGTATATACATAGACTATACATAGTATATATAGTTGCTGTGTATATATATATATATGCGCATGTGTAGATAATTCTTATTTTCTAAAACACTTGTGCTACTTCCACAGATTTCCACTCTTATCTCTTTCCACCATTTCCCTCTTGCCAAAATCCCCTTAGGGGAGTGAATCATTCTTTCTAACAGTGGTAAACGAGTCCTAATCACAAGGCCCTGAATGTTCCCAGTGATATGGGAAAATTGCCAAAATAGGATTAGGATGATTAGTTTCATGTTTCCATGCCTCATGTAGCTTTTCTGTTATAAAGATAGCTTAACAAACTATTAAAAGAAATAAATTGTGCAACTTTTATAATGTCTCCGCTTTCCTGAGCTGACTTTTGTTTATATTGCCTTGATGCATTGTAGCTCCCCTGCTCCTTGATGCTGCTGAACTTCCGGAACCTTCTACCGTAACGAGAGTTGTGGGAAATGCAGGATTGCCATCTTGTGGCACCAAGTGTTTCTGGCAAGGGTCTGTGGAGCCTACATCCTTTCTGAGTAGCAACAATGACCTAGACCTCCCTTCGATTCCCAGGAAATCCAGCTTTACTTTTTGACCAAAATTTCCATGTTAGTTTATTTTATGAAAAAGGAAACCATGCAGTTGAAGTTCTTGGATGGACTACAGCCTTGTTCACCCTCATTATATTCAGCTAGGATCACACAGTTATGATCATAGGAAAAAAAGATAACTTGCATTTTAATAACTTCCTCGAGTGTAGGCTACCTAACTTCCTTTGTGATTTATGTGGGCAAGGCAAAGGAAACCTTACATACACATTCAGAAATTTATTATTTACTGTCACTGAGCTAGCAAAATCTGTTCAAAACTTTATCAGTCCAGGTGAAATGAATGTGAACATCTTAAACCAATCAATTATTGCTAATTCCTAATAATGAAGTAGTTAAAGTTCACATACACAAACTTGCTGGCATTTACTTGTTTCTCTTGTGTTATGCTTGCCCTGTTTGTACCCCTGGAGGTCCAAAGGCCACCACAGTGGTAGGAGAAGTCTACTTCTCCAAAAAGAGATGGTAGATGGTTATACCAAGTTTTCAGTGTCTTGTGTTCTTCACCAGGAAGAACACACTCTTGATGGTGAAGTTTTCTTCATCTTTGCTCTGAATTTCACTTTGGGTTATTTTTCTTTGTTTGCTGCCATGATCTACTTACTAGTGGTTCATTTACTGGCCAGCAATTCCACATTGTCTCCAAGTTTTACCACAAGTTTTTTACATCTCCTGGAATCATGCCATGTGCTTTCTTTGTTACCTCTAGACCCTGAATTATCTAGTTTATAAGACTGCATTCCTGTAGTGAACACAATTTAGCCACTGGCATCAGTATCTAGATTTTCAAGACCTTTGCAGTCATCATTTGCTTGTACTTTTGGGGTCCCTCATACAATCCTGTTTTTGACAACAATCTTCAAGATGTGCCTTGCTGATAAAATTACTGATGTAATATTAACACAACCTAGTTGTGCACGTCCTGGTTCTCGGGTCACTGAACTCCAAATAACCATCTCCCAGCTGGCAGATGCCAGACAATGGTTTGGTAAGCTGTTATTGTGAATAGCTATTGTGGCATATCACTAGTATGTTATCAAGATTACAATGCCACAGTCATACAGATTAATCAGCAACCCTATTTATCATCTTTGTGATATGATAGTGGATGAACAGGTCAGTCTAAAGAGGTTGGTCAATGAAATATTTGGATAAAAGTCTTCCAAAAAAGAATATGTATAAATCTTTTCATTATTTCTGCTGAATTTTCAAGATTTTTATTTCAACATCAGATTTCACTGCTCACTTTGCCAGTCTGTCTGCAAAAGCAGCAAAGGGGCTGACTCCCAAAGCTGAAGGTACCTGTCAATTATGGGCATAAGTGATGGGGCAGCTGGGACTCAGCAACAGGACACTGGGTGGCACAGCAGCCACGATAGTTCTGTCCCACAACTGTAGAGGCTCTAAAATGCTCTGATATATTTAGAGTGCTAAAACAAAATAAACTGCTTTTGCCATCTACTTTGGACATGCAAACTGTCTCCCACTCCTGATTTGTGTAGGGCACAAGGCATTATTTTTCACTTCTGAAGCTCTTTTTTATCTGTGCCTTCTGTAACCAGCACTGCTCATGCACTATCAAAGTGAGAATCCTGCTTGTCATTAGCACCCATTACCCAAGTATACATTTTTATACCAGCCTGGAAAGAGTTCCTAGAATAAATCATTATTCCTCCTCAAATCTTCCTGAAAACTGAGGTTCTGCAGGGAGTCCAAAACTTGTCAGGGTTATATAGGATGTTTATGATTTAGTCTCACTATGAGGTTCCCAGCTGCATTTTCCTTGCTTCTCTATATTTATGGTACAGTTTTTAATCTCTAATCTTGTACTTTGCTTATAAGCTTTTTGTTGTGGAGACTGTTAATTATGTTATGTTTTCACACTCTGTACTGATTTAATAGCTTAGATCTCTATGTGTTGCTGTCAAGTGTATCTGAAAAGTTATTTAAATATGCTTAAAAATACCTTGGATTTGAGCCTCTTTCTGTCCTTGTACAGTTGTTATGTTTTGAAGTCGTATTTAAAGTTCCTTTCAGATTGGGAACTAGAAAAGAGTTTGACTCCTTCTGTGCCTCACCACCATAGCATGGCACATCATCTGTTATGATGTGTTTAACACCACTTTGTGTGGTAAATTTTCTGGTGGCGGCAACCAAGAGTAGATTAGACTGGATTCACAGTGGCAGGACTTGAATGGTGTTCACTGTAAATGTCTGGATAACCTGGTGACTGAAAGGGTACATTTCCCAGCTCCCAGTGTCTGTCATACTCAGTACTCTATTTAAAAAATATACAAATGGAAAAGAACTTCTCAACATGCATTCTCTTAATCTCTGCTGTATTTGAAAAAGCCATTTCTACAAAGCCTGTTACAATAGGTGTGTTCCCAATGAACTTGAACATCCCCGAGTTTTCTGTGTCTCGTTTTTTTTCAGATTAATCGTGCCCCAAGCTTTGGAACGGATCAAAAAATAGACTATGTTGTAAAAAAAGGTGTTCTGCTAAATGCATTGAAGCTTCTCAACATACGGTACCTTGTCCTCTTTTCTTCAGTCTGGCTCTATTTCTGTTGCTTTGATTTTTTTTTTTTTTTTTAAATTTGAATTGGACTTAGAGGAAATGAAAACCCTTTGTTCCCACCTTCACATTTTTAAAATGTAAATGTTTCCCTTGCTATCAGTTTGCCATAAAAATTAACCTAAATTTAATTTTTCTTCATGCATATGTGCTTGCAAAAATGAATGGTAATAGTAATCTTTGTACTTCTTTATAAAAATTTTTCAAACACATCTTGAAGTTGGCATATATGTGCAGTCATAGGTAGATGGCCATAAAGGAAATTTGCTTGAGTGATAGCAAAATCACAAAATCATATTCGGTCAAAAGCCTACCTCTCTAGAGGAAAACTTTGTAGCTGAGATATGTTGAAAAAAATCTACAACTCAGGAAAATAGATACAACCATGTTTGTACATTACATTATAGCACAGAGTAAATACAGCATCCCTTAAGATATTAAAATTTTGTAGCCATGAATGTTAATATTAAAAAAACCCGTAATGTTTCAATTCTAATTTTATATGATAAACACATGACTGACTGGAAAATACAGGTTATTTACTTGATATGAAAGTTCATCTCATTTTGGCTGCATTGAATTGACATTTCTTATTATCATCTGTGCTTCAGGACAAGTGATAAAAGGAAGAATTTAGCCCAACAGAAGGCTGAGGCTCAAAAAAGATTGTATGGTCAAGGGTCAGTGAAAAAACTGCTGCCAGGTTCCTCAGACTGGGAGAAGCAGCGCCATACACTGGAAAGGAGAAAACAAGAACTGGTAGGAAGGGGAAAAAATGTGCTGTTTCTTGTTCATGGTTTATAATCTCTATTGTTTTAATTGTCTTACTTTCTTGATTTGTAGAAGGAAAGACTTGCACAAGTACGTAAACAGATTTCCAAAGAGGAGCATGAAAATAGACACATGGGGAATTACAGGTGAATGTTTTTGACTGTATTAGTAGGAAATATTCAGTATATTCTTCAGGAACAGTGGAAACAAGTATTTGTGGTAGATGATAATTTTCTGCCAAAAATGTGTAGGCATTTATAGAAAATATATACATATACATCAGGTATCTTTTTTCAGATGGTTCTTTTCTTGATTCCTATTTTTTCCATGCACTTAGGAATTTATATGGCATCAGTCACCCTATTGTTTGTGCAAGACATTTGCTTCAAAGACATGATTGCTCACATTCAGTGTACATTCAGTCCATGATTGTTGTTATGGACCTGTTCTCTAATCACATATGATCATTCTTATCATGGTGGCAGGGGGTGCAGTGTGATATTCCCCTGTAAAAAGATCATATTTGAATTTTATCTCTGAGGCTTGCCAAAAATTCAGAAACTTTATGGGTGCTTCCATCATTTTGAATAGAGTGACATTTGAAATACTTTACTTTTATTTTTGCACTTGAATTTTGGATCTTGGCAGGCTGAAATGTAAGTAACTTCAGATTCCTTCATAAAAGATGTTCAAAAGAGAGCTTTACATTGTCAGTTACAGGAAAACAAAAATTTTGTTTTGTGATGTTTTTGTTATTATTTCTTGTTATGAGAAGTGAAAGCATGGCGTAGGAATATTTGGTGAAAGGGAGCAGAGTATGGCTAGCAATATATGATGGGAATATTTGTCCACTCTTTATAACATTCATCCAGAATGTGAGAGGTCTGAGTTCACATATTTTATTGTGAACTACTCAGAATACCTTTATTGCTGTTCTTCATTGCTGCCTTTTTTTGAGCAGATGTTCTATATTTCCCAGTAAAATTCTCATTTAAACAGATAGATGTTTCTGTGAAATACACATTTTTGATGACTTAACATTTTGCTTACAAAGAGTCTTTTTTTGTAACTTTTAATTACATATTATCTTGATGTGTAGAGCTGAACTAGTAAGTATAAAAAGTGTCTAGATGTACAATGAAGTGACAAAGTGGTTATTTTCATGCTACTAAAAGAAAGCACTATGATGCTTTAACACATTTTTCTTTTTGCTAACTTAAATGTCTAGCTTATTAACTGATCACATTTTAAGTTGCTTATTCAGTTCTTGACTGAAAATCAGACACGTGTTCTCTTTATTTAGCTTTTGGGTTAATGTAAATCAGAAAAACCACAAAACTTTCTTTTTCTCAGGAAAAACTAAAGTGTCACTTCATGAGGAATCTGCACTTTTAAAAAGGCAGAATAGCTTTGTGTTTTCTTATTACCATGTCTTTGAGAAAAGGCTGAAGGATCAGCAGACCATGAGAAGGAAAGTAATTTTGGCTAGAGAAGAAGAGGAATTTTATCTGAGAGTTATGCAGTATTTTCTCCATGTGATATTCATCTGTAGAGCAGGACTAGCTTGTGTCAGGCATTGACATAGAATCATGGAAATTTTGGATGCTAGTATTGCTGAATGGTTTAATATTGCACTCTGAATAAAAATCCAGAGAAACCTCAGTCAAACTCAGGAGGTTTGGATTTAATCTGGGGATATCAGCTCACCAATTGGCTTAGTCCATGTCTGTGCAAGCACAGCAGGCTCCAGCAGGAGTCTTGGGGCAGCTGAAGTAGGAGCTGCAACTTTCGAGCTCTTGTGAAACCACGAGGAGTTGGAAAGAAAGTACATGGCTTTGAAATGGCCCTTAGCTGCAGTCTATTTCTAAATACATTAAGAATACTACCCTTTCTTTAAAGCATTCTTGTATGGCACTTTCTCTGCATAGAATCAGCACCATTAAAAGGTGTTGACTGAAACGAAATTAGAACCTAAATCTCCTTTAGGTGTTTAATGCAAACTGGAAGCATCTTCATTTGGTTCTACAGCTGCCCTGAGACTAATGGTATCAAATCATCCTTTTTTCCATTGCACCAAAATCCTCATGATAGATAGCTTTTCAGGGAGGAAATGTCTTAAAAGGAAGAACAAGAGAAAAAAAGAAACTTGTAAAAAGTACAGAAAAGACTCACAAATACAAAGAAGTCACAAAATATCATGCACTGTATAAATGGTGTCCATGCCTTGCACAGTGCAGGCAAAATTACCTTATGGGTTACTCCTTACAACACATTAAAAATTAGTCTTCCATCTTAGCCCTATTTCGGCTGTGTTTCGGGTATTCATGACAGATGGATTGAAGTGGTTTTCTTCAAAGCCCATTGTTGCTTGATGAACGTGAATAAATCACCAAGTCCTGCTTCTGATATTGTCATAATCTCCTTACCTGTGATTTTAGAGAGTAATGGCATAGCTGCTCTAATGGAAAATCAGTCACTGTTTATATCCATGTACCAGGTTTTTTTCTTTCTTTGTTATAGCACCTGTTTCTTCCTGTTAATTTTTTGGAGGACTTAGCATTCAAGTGCACTACATACTCAATCTTTAATTCATATCCAGCCCATGGGATCAAAGCTATTGTTCAGATTTTCACTGTTTTGTGTCCTTTGATTGCTAATACAAATTGTTTTGTGTCCTTTTATTGCTAATACAAATTATCTTGTGGCTTTGAATTTGACATACAATATTTTGTTAATATTTCATGAATCATTCACACCTGTATGCATCACTCACACCCACTGAAATTTCTGAGCACTGCAAAACTGGGTTTTGGTGTACCTTTGGAATGACCTACATGGTATTTCTTTTGACTGGCTAATTGCTGGTTTAAACATGAATGTGTTCACTGAATTAAAAGTAGATTTAGAGAGCAATGGTCAGAGTATATGTTGTATAATTTGATATCATATAATTATTATAGATGGGATATATACATGTTAAAAAAGAGACTGTGTATTGTGTGATGAATACTTCAGCTTCTATCTTAAATTGTTTTCTTTTTTCTTTTTCAGGCGAATTTACCCTCCTGATGATAAGACATTACTTGAAAAGTATGAGAGTTTGTTAGCCACTGCTTTCCAGACGTTTCTTTCTGGAAGAGCAGCCTCGCTTCAGCGGGAAATGAATAACCCCTTAAAAAGAATGAAGGTACTGAAATACACCGAGTTCTGGCTTTAGGAGTTACTTTGAATTAATGACCTCATGGATTAGTTTCACTAAAATCATGTGTGATGGCTGCTGAATAGCATTTGATAATGTTCTATGATCTTACTATTATTCTTTGTGCAGCTTGTGGGGCCAGATCCTTGAATCTGGATGAACTGCAGTGGACCCAGGGTGGAGACAGGCTAGATGGCTTTAAGCTACTTTACCATATCCCTGATCCTCAGCCTTACCCCTGGCCAAACCAGAGGTTGGCAGAAACTGCTTTTGAGCTGATAATTGCCTCCTTCTTCCTCCAGTAATGTTCCCAGCCTATTCATCCACTTGTATGGACTGGAACAAGAGGTACCCTAAAACCAGCTCCACTACTTAAAGGATTTAAGGCACCCAAAAATTTCACCTGATTTGCCTACTGATTTAGTCAGAGACAGTAGGAAAACAGCTCTATTAATAACAAGCTAACATGATGTAATTTGAAATCTGAGAAATAGTTTTGTCTCTTTGTAGTTGTCATCATCCAGCAGTTTTACAGGAATCTTTGTTCAATCCTTCAGACTTTTTAAAAAAAATATATGTTAAGACTTGATTTTAACCCTCAATTTCATGTTCCTTGCAAGGAGAGATCATGTATGAGAAGAAATATTTCTATTTCCTCCTGTGGAGGAATTCATATTCCTATTTCAGGAATTAGTAATCAGAGTAATTTCAAATTTCTATCACTTTCTGCTTGAATTTTTGAAGGACAGGGTATGTCCTGCTTTGAATTAATAGTAATGGAATTCCCATTTCTAGGAGGAGGACATTTTGGATCTTCTGGAGCAGTGTGAAATAGATGATGAAAAGCTAACGGGAAAATGCCCCAAGCAGCGAGGACCTAAGGTATTTGACTTCTAGATACTGATTTTTTATTTCACTCTATAGACAGGTTTTCTGAGAATTTTAAGTGGGGAATTTAGTTAGCTGATCCAGCTGGAAGTTTTCTTCCTCTGACTGCCATTATTCTTTTATTTTTTTTTTGAAGTATAAATAGAGGTATGACTACCATTTGTTCAACTAAATCCCATTAAATTTTTAAGGGGATATGCAATCCTTCTTTCCTTCTCTAAACCATTTGGAGGAATTGCCATGCATGGCAACAACTGTTGCACGAGAGATTGATTTCAGTGTGTGAAAGGATTTTTATATCAATAGTGGATCTCTCAAAAGAATGCTTTCATCTCTAATTAATTAGTGCCAAAATCAGGATTTTGAGATCATGGGATAAAAGTATGGAAAGTCAACGAATTAATTATAATTTTGATATATTTGGAGCTTGCTCCCTTGCTAATAGGGTTGTACAGTATATCTTGGAACGCATTTTGTATCCAAAATCTGCTTTTAATGTGAATGTATATTATTTTTAGCTTAATGCTTTCTGCTTGTGTGCATAGTTCATGTGAGTCTTTGCCTTAAATAAACTGCATATCTCTAAGCCAGTAAAGATAAATAGTTTGGGCTTGACTAGAATAAGTATGTTTTTTATATCCTGTAAACATTTTAGGTCAAGTCTGCTTAGAAGAGCCTACATCTCTGTTCTGAGCTTTGATGGATTTGTTTATGGATGCATGTAAATTTTTTTACAGTGTTTTATGATTCTCATGACATAGTGTACAAATCTGTGGATATGTGTATAAAATGAATGCTGACAATTGTTCTGAGCTTGAAGAGGTACTGTAAATATGTGCAAGAATCCAAAGAGCTGCATCTTATTACAGGCATTCATTCTGGAAAGAGGATCTACATGCCCAATCTGGTATTAAGATAGATTTGCAGGGACCTCATTAAAATATGGGGATTTTGTGAGCTCGTGCTTTAACAGCAGTGGATTCATTTAAACAAGAGAAAAAACCTCAGTCCACCCTAGCAGTACTCTCAGTCCACATTCTTACAGAGATGCTTTGCTTTGAAATTTTGTTCTTTAACATGGGATCAGTTATTCAAGTTCAAGATCTCAGTCACATTTTCCCCTTTTCCCAGAACCCTGTATTTTCCCAGCAACCCTAGAGAGCAGCTATCTGGTTGACTGAGTGCACACTGACTTGTTCTATTCTACCTCTACACTCCTTGCTCACAAGGCTTTCCCAGGCTGGAGACGGTAACTTTTAATTAAACATTAATAGGGTACTAAGCCCATAAGCCCAAATTGAGAAACCTCTCTCAATTAGTTGTAAGATGAATTTTGATTAACTTATGAGTAAGACTTGGTCTTCTTTTATAGCAGGCAAATGGATGGTGTAGCTTATAGCTGCCTTACTGGTACAATATTGTTTGCACTTAGGCGAGAAAGAAAAAATTGCTTATGACCAAAATTTTATTTTTTCCCCCCTAAAACTGATGAAATCCAGCCAGAAAACAATGAAACTAGCTTATCCAGGGAGAGTGTTTATTTTCCTTGCACTGTGCACACTTCATGCTATGCAGGATTCTTATTCCTGCATCTTTTTTGTGGCCCTGATACATTTCTCAATCATTTAAACCTTGCCTACGGTGAAGCCATGTAAGCAGAGATTTCCCTGGTTGTATAATGTCCTGTGAGCTCCCTTTCAAATACAGATGACCATGCAGATGGTCCTGGTATCTTTTCCCAAAGAGCATCACCTCTTCCCTGTGAGGGTTAAGGTGCATATAGCCAATCATATGCATTTAATTGGCCACCTCTTTGTAAAGAGCCTGCTATGAGATATGTAATGTCTAAATATATGTCTATACAGAAATTTGGTGAGTGAGGCAGGCAGTAGAAAGTACTATTGCCTGTCAATCTGTCAGGTAAGAGAATAATCCAGCTGTAAACCTCATCTTGTAATGATAAAATCCTACAAATAAAGAACTATTTCCACATACAGGATCTAATGGAAAAAAAAACCCCAACAAAACAACCACAGGACTGGTACTTTTCAAGTCATGTAATCCAACATGAAAGGTTCTTTGAGAAGGTCATGGAGTCTGTCTCCCCTTAAATTCAGTGGCAGCCCTGCTGACTGAAGGTACTCTTAGGTCAGATGCTCTGCCTTGGGTTGTACTCTTCCTTAGAAAAAAACCATCAGTCAGGACTCAGAAAACTAAAAGGACAACTGGAATAGTTAGGAGAGAGAAGTGTGTTCCTACTCATAGGAACATGAGTAGAACATGTTTCCTCCACACATAGAAACATATAAACATTTACATTCCCACATACATATCTCTGCATAGGAGAGGTTGAGGGCAGTGCACGTATAAATAAATACAAGCTTTGCATCTTACAATTATTCTGTATTTGCTAGGAATTTCAGCCTTATTTTTATTTGAACATGATTAGGAATTCAGTGTAGGAAAAAAGAAGTCAAGAAGTTCACAGAATGAAGGCATTTTTTCCGGCACTTAAAATATCACTGAATTTTGCATAGATGGAGAAGGGCATTCTGGAAACGTCCAGTTTATTTACAGCCTCTAGAGGGCTCCTGACACCTGCACACTGTCAGGGTTACCTCTGTGTGCAGGACAATGGACTAAGGAACTAAAATAACAGATGTTGTACAGGAAATGAGAAATTAATTTTAATTATTTTGGTATAAGATCAGATGAGTTTTGTCACAGAAAAATTGGGTTAGCATAAGGGTAAGATCAAGGTGATGAGCTAGGCAAGATGTGCTAGGCAATCAGATGTCTCCTGAGATCAGCTATTATTTGTTATTGAATCTCCAGATTCAGCTATTATTTGTTATTATTGTTTTTTGTAATTTCTTTGATCTTTCTTTTTATTTTTCTTTGTTAATTGATATTGTTTACTGTAGAATGTGTGAGGAACATGTATATGGTAAGTGGAATAAGATCTATCTTAAAGCCCCTGTGAGCTATGATTGAAAATGTTTGTTATACCTTGTGTAACTCCTCAGGAATGTCTGATCAATATGTCTACATCATACACAGCATTTCATGATAAGAACAGCTATTTTTAATAAAGTGTTATGTGTTGAGGCACCTTACTTTTATCCTTTGGCAGACAGATACATATCAATCTTGTATATATTCTTTGTGTAACAACAATTGTTAGGGCCCTCCTATATGCAATATTCTTCTCTAACTTCTCCTTATCTGGTCTAGCAGCTTGGGATGGCATAAACGTGCTATTAGTGACAGAAATCCCTTCCCTTCCTTGTCTGGAATAGAAGTTTAGGTAGCATCTATTTAGTTATAAAGTGTATCTTGCAGGAACAGGAGGTTTTGGGGCTTTTTCCTGTTACTCTCATAATAAATATAGGTGCATTAAGTTATGCTACGATGTCTGAAAAATTTAAATTCTTCCTGGGAGTTCTTTTTCACTTTGACTCAAAGTATGTCCAGAAATTATGATTTTAAATTTTTTTTAATCTGGAATCCATTCTGTAGATGAGGCTATCAGCATAGCTTCTTATAGCTGAGAGTAACTAGAAAGAAATTGTGTAGGAAAAAAAGGTGACCACATAAGCCTACATAGGAGAACAGATGTAATGGAAGATACTGCATTTTTTGTGTCTCACTAATGGTAGATGGAAGATGAAAAGTTTTCAATTGTAGTTTCTGTTCTTGGATCAGTTTCTCTCTCCACCTTTTTGGTTTTGTCTTGCAGTATCCTTGGTAATAGCACAGGATTAAAATTAGCTAATGGTACTGAATCCCATGTGCATATGAGGCACCAAGAACCCCCAGCATGGCTTGCTATAAATTCTTTGGTTTCTGCTTTCTGTGGGATGTAGATTAATCACTTTCTTTTTGAAAGTAAAACAGACAGTTCCCTGATGTATTTTTCTACTTATGTTGATCACTGTTACGCTCTAGTTTCAGTTATTGCAAATATCAGTGAGGAACCTGAACTGATTGTAAATGGTATTCTGAATAAATTGATTTATAATTTCAAACCATAATGCAATATGTCTGGTAGTGCAATTCATACTTCAAAGAATTCCCCCCTTCCTTACTATATTATGCTGCTCTTCATGTGGCAAAGATTAGAATTACAGTGGAATGAATTTAATGAAATATTTAAGCAATTATTCTAAAATTTAGGACAAACTTCCAACTAATTTGGAAGGGTTTGTAGCTGTGCAAATACTGCCTGAACCGGCCTGAATCAGGGATTTGTGTGATAGCTGGTAGTTTCTTTGGGATTCAATTCAATTTCTTGGGGGTTTTTTCTTTTTTTTTTTTTTAGCCCTTGTGTTCAATGCCAGAAAGTGCGCATTCCTTAAGGAAACCTAAGAACCACAGCAGTGACAGTAGCTGTGATAGTGACAGCAGTGTGTCAGAGTCGGGAGAAGAAACTGAAAAGGAAGATCACAATGAAAAAACAGAGAAAAAAGTTTCATATGATGTTGAAGAAAATAAATACAAATCTTTAGAACGATCAGGTAAGTTAAATAATCACTTTTCCAAGGAAGTCTGGCATTGATGATGAATTATATTAAATTCCTCAGTCTTTTAGAATGTGTCAACATTGTATCTCAGGGTTTAACTCTGGTTTGCTTGTTTTAGTTTCTTTAAAATGTTTTCTAAATTAACAGATATATACCATGTTATTTTTTGTTTTAGTGATGTATTGTCTCAAAGAATTTTATAATGTAGTTGCACATGTATAATGGTGCTTCTAAAATTTTATTTTTCATAGCAGCATTTATTTAGCTGAAAACTGAATTAAAAAATGCTGTAATAATTAATAATGCCTTAACAAATGAGAGATACTGAATCTTCAAATATGAGATCCATTGAGCAAATTTTCTCTCCTGTTTCCATATCGTTATGGTTAGGAAACCATACACAGAAGTCACATACATTTTGACCTAAAGAGCACATGCCCTCTCTCATAAATCTCATGTGTGTTATAGTGGGTTGGAGTCTGGTTAAAGCTGAATATGAGGAAGAAATAAATGTACCTATAAGTATGTAAATTCTGTATTATTAGGGGATCTGACATGATTGATTTCTACATAGATAGTTGTTAGTCAACACACGTAGTACATCATCTGTGCACACACTGATCATATGTGTTGTTAGTTACAAAGACTGAAAAATGGGTGTTAAAAAATAATAAATAATAATGTCATTCATTTGATCTGTCTGCAGGTAGAATGAACTGCAAACCTTCAAATAAAAATGTAAAGTCTCCATCATATTCGTCCCCCACATCATCCACAGGTCCAATCCGGCGTTCTGTGAGCTGCCCTCGCTCCATATCGATCCTCACTATGCAGTCCCAGGGAGCGGAGCCGCGCCCCTTTTCAGCCAAAGCAGCTCTCCAAATGCAGCGAGCAGCCTCTGTGAACAGGTCCCACTCCTTGAGTCGTAGCCCATCTTCAGCCAGATTCTCTCAGACAGCCACCTCGGGAACTATGAACTCTTCAGGGGTGAGTTAACACAGTGGTTGCATTCAAAATGTGTTCCATTCTCTCTAAAACTCAATAAATACACTAGTAATTTTTGCAACATCAGAAAATTTGAGGTACTGTTGTCAAGATTGTTTTGACAGACACTTGAGCATACAAGATCTCTAGACCTGTGTGTGAAATGGGATGAGTGCCAGCTGTGATGTCTCAGTGTTTGTGGTGCAGCAATACAAATGTTACATTTTGTAGAAATAGGTTTCTTAAGAGAATGGGAAACCCTCACTTTCTGAATGGGAAACCTTCACTCCTAAACAGCCTTTTGAAGATAGAAAGGATCATTACTTCTCTTAAAAATTTTCTGTGATTTGTCTGGGGGCTCCTGGTTCTGAAGTAAGGCTGTACCTACCTTCAAAATCCTTACAGTAACAAAAATACATCCAGATTTAAAACCCAGTGTATAGTCCAAGGGTAAATACATTGTGCCAGAATAAAACATTAGGAAGGTTTTGTATGGCTATCCATTGTAGAAGATGGTGAGATTAATTTTCAACCTATTAGACCTCTTTTGCATATGCTATACCTCTGCAGTAGAGCTCTACTTCCAAAGTGAACAGCTGAAAATTTATACAGTGCTTGTGGTCTTCGGGATTTGCCACTGCAGTAGCTGACTCAGAAGCCATTCTCTTTTTTAAAAAAGAAGATAAACTGTCTTGCATTTGCACCCTCTCCTTGAGACAGACAAGCAACTGGCCCAAATAATTAACAGATTAGATAAAACACTTTTAATTGTTTAGAATTTGTGTGGTTTGTTGTACTTTTCACAATGTACTTCTGGACCATGTATATTTTTTCATTTTGCTGGCAGATTGCCATCCTCTTTGGTATCTCCTTCACAGCCAGGCATTTTTTCTTTTGTGTTGGGGTGATGGAGCCCATATTCACTTATCCCTAGGCAGCGTTTGCAGGGATCAATCCCCAGCCTCACTCAGGATTGCACTGCCTGCTGGTGCCAGAGCATTTCCATTCACGCTTTGATGCCTGACCTATATATTTCATCACCCAAATAATTTGTGAGGAGATGGGGCAAAACAAATTGGCACTTTTAACCCGTATTTGCTGCCTCTCTGTATTGTGGTGAGCTTTGATTGTGAGCAATCCTTTTGTAATGCTAATTAACTTGCTTCATAGTATTTACTATCTCTAATCATCATTTTTATCTGGTAGAACGCTCATTGTCTGTTTTGCCTGTGAGGCTTTGTATAAATGATGAAAAAGGGTGCTTTTAAAATTGTGTGCTGACATCTTGTGAAATACTCCTTAACATGGTTTTCCATCTTTAAAGTCAGCTAATAGAATTGGAAAGACATTAAGATTGTGTCTTCACAACAATGTGTTAAAGGTATTTTTTATTGCATTAGCTATCTCAAGTTTAAAAAGTACCCTTTTATCATCACCGTGTACCCTGAGAGTTTAATGAGACAGTGCTAATATGGATTTTTCTATTCACATTAACTTTATATCAAATACAAATTACTGAAAGATTAAAAGCAGTCTTTTACCATCTGATGTTAAAAATGGCCTACTCGCTTAAATTAACATTAGTTAGAAAGCATACTCTCTTTTTCATTGAGAAAGCTCCACCACAGAAATGATCTTGATCTTGATGTCTAGAACAATTACTTTGGGTGATAGAGCTTAGGTCATGCTTCCTAAAAATGATGTGAATAAAATTACTTACAGAATGGATAAGAATTACTTATAATTTAGCACTGTATTCTGAATGGAACTCTGTTCATAAATATTTTTGCAACTAAGAATAATATATTATATATTACTGCTAGAATAACATTAAAATTGATAATCTGTGACTTACTAAGAAGAAATCATTTGTGCATGATAAAGTGTTAGTTTATCTGTTCTTTGGGCAAGAAAAGAGCAGTACACTGCCATTTTTTGGAGTCTGCTGAGATCCAAATGTTCTAATTGCAGGGAAACAAAATTTAAAATAAATCATTTACAGTTGGGAATTACAGACATATTCTTATAGGAGTTAGAAGCTTAAGTGGATTTCAAATTATTTGCTATCTTATTATTTCAGCCATATTAACATGTATCAAATACCAGAGTATTTTTTTGTGCTTGAAAATATTTATCACTCACTTAATTAAAGATATCCTTAAGTATTGTAGTTGTTACAGAATACAAAGATTAGAAGTGCCTAAAAATTTTGAATTTCACTCTTGAAAAATGTTAAAATTAGATTGACTTGGTCTTGCAAATGAGAAAAAGCAAAAGTATGTGAAAGTACAGAAAGAGGATTGGAAACACTTCTAACTAGTGTGTCATGTTTTTAAGTAGACCCCCAAACCCTCCAAAGATGGTGTTCTGCCAACCCTGCAGAGGTTCAGTTCAGCGTTGGTGTAAAAACCATTGATACTTTAAACAAAACTCTGGACAACTGGAGGCCCTGTCAGACCCCTTACTGACTAAAGCAGGAGAAAAGTGGTCTTTTTAATGCTCCCTGAAATGTTGGCCCTGTGATATATTGCCTGTTTATGTTAAATTGTTGAAGTGATGCACTGAAAGGATGCTATTTATGACTAATATTTTTTATTATGTTGATTTTAAATTCAAAGTCTGTTATCTCAATTTCAAATGTATACTTTAAATTGTGGCACCATAAATATGGAATATATGTTTGTTTATTCTGTTTCAAACAAACGAACATTTTAACTGTTTTTCTTGGATTTCTTGACAACTCTCAGTAATGGTGATGCATTAATGTATGTGATATATATTAGTTCTGTATTAGATAATATGTCTATGCACTTTATTAATATATTTTATGTCACTCTAGAATTTTTTTTGGTCAAGCAAACATCTTTGTAATGTGATTTAATGGCACGCTTAAAATGTTTTCCTCTGCTTTGTGTTGGCTTTTAGAGTGAGTCTTTGCTGCAACAGAAAACAAAAGAGCAAGAAGTTGCTTTGACAAAGGAGACTCTTCTCCGTATCAATGACTTGAAAGTAAGGTTCCCAGGAAAAACAAATGAAGAATCTGAATTAATTATAGAAGATGTAAGTATCTATAAATAAGAAAGAAGAACAGACTAGACATTGTTTAGGCTACTGAAATGAAGGAAAGTAAAAAGCTCAATCTATGATTCATTAGCTCCTATGGCCTTAAAACTTCCAGAACTCAGGATAACTCAAAAGAATTTGAAAGCTTGGAGCTTTGCATCCTTTCTGACCTTAAAAGCACAGCACTGAAAACATTCCTGTGTCCTTATAAAATATGTGAGAAATAATCAGGAGGGTTAGGAAAATTCAGTTTTTCATTGTAGAGAGAGTTCAAACTTTTAAGTGAGCCAAGAAGAATGTTGCAATTCATATTTCATCTGATATTGTTAAAACAGACCCTGACCTGTTTAACTTGCTCTCAAGCAGGCATACTAGAGAACTCAGAACTGTATGCTGCAGGCAGAATGGAGGTTAGGGGGTCATAAAGAACACCAGTCTCATGTGCTTTTTTGGCTCTTGTAGTCTACCAAATTCACCTTTCTCACATCTAATGTTGTCCTGAGCCTTGTAGTTTAGTATCGAAGACATGTGAAACAACGCCAAAATAAAGGTCAATTAAATCCCAATACTTGATATATAAACAGAAATGGCACGGTGTCTAAATACTTTGTAAATATTTAATGCGAAGAAGCTAACAGGATGGAAAAGAAAAAAATAAAGATGGATGTTCTCTTGTCATTTTAAAAGGAAAATTGAAAGGATTCAAACTAACCTGTGCTCTGATGTAGTGAGCACCGTCCTTGATCTGTTAAAATTAATCTGATTTGTTATCTGGCCAGAAAGGACCTGAGCTCTGTGAGCTTCCAGAATGCTGATTATGTTTCTAGCAATCTCTGCAGCTACACTGGAGTGGGAAGGAATTCTTCTGTAGTGATGGTTGATTTGGTGCTGGTGGAAGACAGTGCTCACCACCAGCAGGCTGGGTTCCCAGCAGCAGGGCTGGAACCCTCCGTGAGACGCTGTCCCCGATGCCCCAGTGCGCGGTTCTGCGTGAGCCGGCTGCGAGCGCTCATCTGGCGCTGCTTCCTCGCACAGCGCCAGCCTGGGGAGCCCCACGCCTTCTTGGGGCACAGCTCTTGTAAAATTCATCTGGCCATAACCAATTCCTGATGGGAAAGAGTTCATCACGGAGGAAAACGAGTGCTGGCGAGACAGAACTTGTTGAAGGTCTGGAGTAGAGTAGGAAGATAAAATAATAAAACAAGAATAAAACAAGAACAAACATGTATGTTTGCAGCTTGAGCTATTTTGGTAGCACTTATATTTTGTGAGAGGAGAGTGTTGCAGTTCATATATGATTATTTATCATATATGATTTCCAGGTATGTCCAATGTCCCATTTGCAGCAAAACCCCTCACTATTTAAATAGATCAGCAGTTATGCATTCTTGAGCTTACTACTCTCAAAAAATCTGGGCTGAGTCAGTCAAGACAACTTTCTAACTGCTTTGTAGTGTATGATTGTCAGAATCAGGTAGAAAAGAGGGTGGTATTAACTGAAGCATCACACAGATCTTTGCAAATGTTGCCCCACATAATTTTGCAAATAACAAATAGCAATAATTTTGCTATTTGTTTTAGAGAAAATTTCTCACAGCAGTCTTTAAGATGCTCACATTTTTAAGGGTTAGGAGTGATCGTGATTGAAAGACCAGCTTTCAGTTGTTTTCATGTGTATTTTTTATCTTGTGTTTTACAATGACCACAGATTATGGATAATTGGAAGTATCATAAAACAAAAGTCTCATCCTATTGGTTGGTAAAACTGGATTCAGCAAAGCAACGAAAAGTAAGTGACATATTTAATTTTCAGGAGGTCATCTAAAGTAGATGCATAGCAGTGCTTCTACTGGTGTTTAGCAGTAGCTGGGAGGGACTTGAGATGCTAAAATGTAGACTATTGGTACTAACATAGATGTGCATTAATTCAATTAAAAGACATTATGCTCCATATTTAGAGAAGCATGATTGTTCTGGATTATAATTTAAAAATCAATTTCTCAAAAAATTAGTCTTCTAAAAAAAAGGCAAACGAATGAATGATTAGTGCTTACATACCTAAGTTCTAGCTAATGTTCTTAGAAAGGTATTCACTTGGCAGATTTGATTGATAAGGGCTACACCAGTCAGCAGTTTCAGACCAGGCATATTAAAACTCCATTAGAGGTAGTGATACTCACTTGGTTGTTGGAGTATTTGACCCACAGTATTAGAAGAGATCGTGCTGAATAAAAAATGGACCTACCAAGCAAAGAATTTTCTCCTTTAAGCGTTATTTCAGAAAGCCTCCCATAGAGGGTGGTTCCGCCCTTTATTTGACTGGCAGTCATGTTAAACCAAGGGCACATGTACAAAGTCAGGATGACAGAGATTGATGTGCCAGGTTGTTACCTGCAAAAACTGCACAATCAGAAATGTGGACTTTTTGCTCTTCTTGTGAGGACATCATTTACAACTTTAGGAGACTTATAATTCCTGAAGCACTAGTGAGCCCTTCATCTTTGCTTGCACTGGAAATGATTTGCCTTTTTTAAAAACTGCTTTTAACCTCAATCCCTTCAAGCAATCAGATAGTTATTCTTAGAAGGGTAGTTTATAAAAACGGATTAACTTTGACAATGACATTGCAGCTGAGGACTGCCAAATGTCTTTTGTTGATTTGAAAGAAGTATGTTTTATATTCCAATGAGGTGGGTGAAGGAGAAATGAGCGAGGTGGAGAATATTTATGCAAGTAAGAAATCTGTCTCAAAGGTACCTTTTGCAACTTTGTGAAATACAAAACAGAATCTCAGTCCCCTTCACTCTTACTTACTGCGAAATTCTAACACACAAGAAGAAAATACCTGGGCAATGTACTAGATTGCACAATGTTCCTACATGACAGCTGTATTTGCTTAACAATTATTCCACATGATATAGAAAAATTAAACTTAAACTTATATTCTTAGTGTAATGTTCTGGCATTACAGCATAGGTATTGGAGGCATTCAGAAGTAAGTTGAGAATAAACCAATTAAAGCAATTCATGCTAAAAAAAATTAACCTCTAAGACTTTCAATAAAAAGAGATTTTGGTATGGGAGGAGTTATGACTGCTTCATGTTGCATCACTTTACATAATTTCTTTAAAAGTGTTTTGATGGTTACCAGAGGGTTTTGAATATGCCCTTTCATAACATCTTGTTCTGTTATACCTAGATAATTTGTTTTGTTAAAGTAAATGATGTAAATTAAAGAGAAAAATGAAGGCAAGCTAGGGAAATTAATTTAGAAAAATGAAGATATAGGTTTCATGAAGTTCCAGCCCTTGTGCAATGCCTTGTCTCTTTTCTGAAATGGATGATTTTTTGCCATGTTTGCACATAAAGGACAATTAACCAGCACATTTCCTGCACTGGCATATTGGCAATATCAGCACAGTAAAAACAGGAGAAAGATTTTTTTTTCCAGAGTACTTGGCAGTCTGTGGCTTGCTCTAAGATGTTCAGTTCTTAGTTTTCTTCAACTCCAGGTACTACAGTAAAAGGAAAAGCTCTACAGTGGCATCGTTGTTTTTAGCTTATGTCTTTTGGACTAGTGAGAGAGCCAATACAGGGTGGTATTGTTCTTTTTCACTCAAGGAGATATTATTTGTCAGTGTAAAACTGCAAAGAAATGCAGGGCTGATTCTTATGTGCTTTAGGGACTGAGTTGTTTCAGATGTGTGTTTGACCACAGACAGCAGCCGTGTGTGTGGGAATGCCTTGGACAGGTGAGACACAAGGAAAAGGGCTTGGGAAGCATGAAGGCAGATGCTGCTAAGGAAGTGTCTGAAAGTCTGAGCCTGTCCCGCAGTCACGGCACAGTCCAAAACCTGGGTTTAGCTCCTGCTATCACAAAAAAAGATCAGTGCCCTTAGGTTTTAATATCTTACTCCTTCTATCTCACTCTTTGGGAGGACTAGGCCATGGGAGTGGGTTTTAGTGCATTAGATACCTGCATTCATAACGACTCCCAGCAGAGAGGACGGTATTGTATTTACTTTGGGCTATTATGTACATGGAATTACTGCAAGACCTGTGCATGCAGACTAATCTCAGGTCTTCAAAAAGAGTTTAAATAACATGGAAAAAAAACATATTTCATCAAGGCTGTCATTATTAGGTATCTATAGATTTTCTGCCCATTGGGCATACTAAACAGCTTCCTTGTGCTATTGCAAGCATTTTGTACATTTAAGCTTTATTTCCTTCATTGTCAGACAATTTATAAATAACAATTTTTTATGTAGAATCTAAAAATTGCAATTCCACAGCATTCTTCCATAATTTACTGTTCTACTAAATCTCTTTCACCTTTTGAGAACCATGATTCACTACATGAATCAGTTTGTCTTACATATCTGAAAGTTTCCAGGGAAAGCATTGTACCTTCTAATTTATAAAATCTTACACCAAATTAGCAAATACCCCCATCTGTTTACTACCCACTTGAGGGTGATTGTTTTTTTGGAAGATGCTGTTATGCAAAAAAGGCAGAGAGGGTGTTTCCTTTGAAGGAAATTTCATGGATTTAACTGGCTTTTCTGTTGATAGTTTACATGCACTGTAGGCTTTTTTATAGGACAGATTTTACACTGTTCAGAGTGTCAATATGTGGTCTAAATACTACTTTGGTCACAAAAATATTCCCAGATATATTGATAGTATCTAAATAGACAGAATCCAAGACACTCTGGAGTCTTGAATCTCTCCAGGGATTATGAAGGGAACATAGAGGGCTTGGTGAAGAGAATGTCCAGATATTTAAAAGCAGGCACGATAAATCCCACCTTCCTTCCATGTCCCAGTTCAGTGGGATGTGCAAAGGTGTATCCAGGACTCTGGTAAGTTGGATGTGCAGCTGTCTAGCACTATACTGAATGCAGCTCAGCCTTTAAGCTCTTGCATTTAAATGTAGTCCATATGTAATAAATCCATGGTGTGCTGATAAATGTTTCTATTTTAAATACCTTGCTGATTATTTTCTTACTGATTTCACCACTGTCTCTTGCCAGGTACACTAATATGGTTTGATATAGGGTAACATTGAACTTAAACAGGCATTAAATCAAAGGCAGTTTGTAGTTTTCCAGGACATTTTAGTTCTTTATAAAATAGATTTTACAAGGGAGTGGGAAAAGAAGACATACAGTGCTTGGGTTAATTAAGTTGCTTCCAGTCTTTAATTGACACAATTAAAGACTAGAATTTGTTTCTTTTTACCCTTTCTGTCATTTAAACGAGCTAGTATTATTGAACAGACTGAAAAAACAGAAATAAACTTTTCAGTAATAAAATTAAAATACTTTGATTTGGCTTTGCAAAATGTTACTAACAGAAAGAACATATAATAATAAAAAAGTTAGCTGATGACTGCACAGAAATGAATGTAGGAATGTAGAGGGATAGCTGTCTGTATGCATGCTGGGCATCAGCCATCAGCTGTGTTTTGGTTTTGAAAAATGTCTTTGATTTACTTGGAATGCTCTTTCCTAGGTTTTGGATATAGTCAGGACAAGTGTCCGTGCAGTTCTACAGCACGTCTGGAAAGCTCCGGACATTGAGAATCTCCATCTCTACCGTCTATTTAACCGGCTGTTTAATCGCTTACTTTGGAGCCACGGCCAAGGTCTATGGAACTGTTTCTGTAATTCAGGGTAAGCCGATTTTTCTTTTCTTCTTCTTCATAACTTCACAATTACAATCAATGCTGACATATTTTATTGCTCATTTTCACTCACAAGAATGATGTCATACACTGAACTTGTTTTAAAAGCACCTTAAGATATATAGTAGAATTAAATCTAGCAATCAAGGCCAACCTTTTCAGAAATGGAATCAAACCTTTAGTAATGTATTTACAAATTTAAAAATCTAAGGAAAAAAATCTAATATTCAAAATATTTTAGCCTTAAGTCAACTCTTTTTCTGGAGCAATCAGAATGGTGCATGATTTTAAAGCCAGACCACTGTGTCAAACATGGACTTGCCATCAACAGAAATCACAGTATCTATTTGTACTCCAGATCATAAGGATAGTTCAGTCACAAGTGCAGCTGACATCTCATGCCAGATGCAATGTCACTTCTGTGATTTACTAATAAACAGTTCAAACTTCTGTGCTTGATTATATTCACTGTTTCCCATAGTGGTAGAAAGTTAAGTATATGCAGAATATTGAATGTCCGTGTAAGCAGGTCTTTTTGGTTTGGGTAGCAAATACAAGTTTTTTACAGGGAAGAAAAGATCTGGACAAGTAAACAAGTTCAATAACTTATACTTCAGAATCTACCTTCCTGAAATCAAAGGCATTGGTAGAAATATAGATTGGGGGATCATATCAAGGGTATTAACCAATTGTTCCCACACACCAATTTATTCATAAAATAAGAATACAAAATTTTAAATATGAAATATATTGCACACAAAAAATAACATTTTCTCTGTTAGTATATAAATGTATAAAGAATGGAGGGGTGGCATTTGTTAGCTTGCATAAGTTGTTCTAAGAGATGTATTGAAAATGAACTACAACAATTAATATGCTGCTGGATATTGTATGGACAAAGGAATCAAGTCAATATGTTGTTCACATATAGTCATTTATCATATGTGGAGAACTTGCACATTATCCTTGTTAATTGTTTCCCAAGAAAATGGATCACAAGAAGAAGAGGGATCTGAGGGACCCAAAAGATCAACAGGTCTTTTATCATCATCACATTACTGAAGGCTTGTTGTTGTGCAAGCTGTTAGGATTCTTTACAATTTTTTCTTTCCTTCATGCTAGCAGAGGCGCGTAAAGTCTTGAGTACAAGCTCAATTCTTTTGTTGTCATAAAATATTATAAGTGGAGTTATTATTTGAAAAAGATTCAGTTCCTTGTAAGAGGAGTTGTTATATAAAAGATTCTAAAAATACTGTAGAATATATAAATATCCAGTATGTATAACTATCACTATGCATGTAAAACACTTGTTACAGATAATACAGAATTCATGGAAGAAAACAAAAAGGCTGTTTGCACCTTGCCAGTATGTTGTTTATTCAGTTATAACCATCCTTCTAGCCCCATAACACACAACTGAGAACTCATGGCAGTACCTCTGTAGCAGAGAGGTCAACTTTTCATCACTCTTCCCCAAGAGTTCATTGTGCCATTTTAAAGAAATGGAATAAACAGATTGGAATAAACATAGGGTGTGTGTAGAATTTGGAGAAACATGTTGGGAAAGAGGAATTAATGTGCTGATTCAGAAACAACATTACTATATGAAAATCCATTAAGGAGTGTAGCGTGTTCACTATTCATAAGATATATGTCTGGGGAGAAGAATGGAGCTAATGGCCTTATGGTTTCCTCTTGCTGGTTAGATCTCTGCTAGGTATGTGCTATTTTAATGAAAAGAAAGAACAAAGAAAATCTCTGTGAAAAAAAGGTGATGTAAAGGGTTTTATAAAGGTTCATTTGTTTTACTGTATAATAAACAACTAAAACTAATAGAAAAAAACTAGAAGAACTAGCTGACTTCAGATGATTATAAAAATAATAACACATGATTGACCACATTGCACAATCCAGTATAATACTCTTTTTTTTGTATCTGGTGAGGAGTATGTGATTTCTTACTAATGTATGGAAGATAAAGTTACAGCATAACCAATTAAATTTAGCAAACAGAATTCTGATCCCTGTTGATTGCAGTATAATGGAGAATAAACTGAATCTGTCTAACACATGGAGGAAGTTGCACAGGCACATTTATATGAAAGTTCATTAAAATTCATGTGTATTTTTCCAAATCTCAGCTTTTGTTATGAGGGTAACTATCTAGTATTAGTTCATAGTCAGTCACAGTTGCAGCAGGCCATATATTATTTGTCACTGAAAAAATGCCACTTAACTGTAGAAAAGTTATCACAAAGTCCAGAACCTAAGGAATTTATCAGGAAAGTTTCTTCTACAGGATTTCTGAGTGAATGGAGTGAATTATAATATAATTATGTGTAGCAATGTGAATCTATTGAAGGAATGTAATACTTGGACTGTCATCTTGCTACTTTCTACCGACATGACTTCATGAGGAAAGACTGAAGACAATAGATTAATTTCTATATAAAAATACATATGGACAGTTCCCAGACAGAAAACAGTTGAGAAAAATATATTAAAGAAAAGTAGTAGTATTACTCAATGATCTTAAGAGCTCATTTCCAACCTAAATGATTCTATGATGATTCAGTTTGTGAAATTAAAGTTTTGATGTATACAAACAATACTTAAACAATTGTATGAATAATAATTAAAGACAAATGCTTGCATCATTGAAATTTATGTTTGCAATGAAAATTCAGTAGGACTGAATGTTTTCAGCTGGAACATACCATCTAGACAGAGGAGCCAGGCTGACAAATCAGTTAGCTATCCATACAGCTCATCTTTTAGTCATAAATGGTTTTAATTCCATCCTAATCATAGAATCATTGATTCATAAAATATTAAGGGGTTGGAATGGACCTTATAGATCCAGCCATGGACAGGGACACCTTCCACTAGACCAGGTAGCTCAAGGCCTTTTCCAACCTGGCTTTGAACACTGTCAGGGCTGGGGCATGCACAGCCTCCCTGGGCAAACTGTGCCAGTGTCTCACCACCCTCACAGTGAAATGCAGCTCAGTTAAAAAAAATTTTAATAGGCAGGAGTGAGCTTGCTGGTTCTGTGATGTTGTTTGAAGGATGAACTTTCTACATGGGCATTGTGAAATCTACTGCTGCTCTCTGTCGGCAAGGCTAAATCGGCCTGGATGCTATGTTGAAGCAGATGCAGCAAATTTTACTCACTCTGTGAAGTGCTTCTTTCATATACAAACAAAAAAGCTCAAGCTTACAAACCGTCTGTGCTAGTGGATAATAATTCTGTCCAAAAAAGTCTTCACAATCACCACGTTGCCTTTTAAAACAGATTGAATTATGTATAATATGGTCAGAACTTTGCACAAACAAGAATGCAGAGATGTATGCAAAGAACTATTTATTGTAGTCTTCTGTGCTGAAACACACCTGGTTTATATGGATGTCGTAGGCCTTGGTGGCTTTTTTTCCGTCAAAGAAAAATGGCTTCTTAAGAAAACAAAAGGAATTTTTCTATAGATGTACTCTGCAAGTTGCACTTAAGTGTAGATCACCAACCCATGTGGCCAGAGGAAATAATAAGCAGTATTCGAATGACTAAACTGAAAGACTCTCTTCATATGATTTTTTGGATAAGGAAGCAGAACACATACTAATCTCCTGTAAATTAATTTCATACTTATTTCTTAGTATCATGTACTTAAAGAAAAGTATTATTATGCTGTGTGGACATTTAGAAATAATTTATTACTTTTATTAGTTCCTTTAATTCCTTTTAACAGGTGGTAGCCTGTTAAAAATAGTAAGTGTTTTGTGTTATTCCTGTTGTAAGACAAATATACAATTTTGTGACCATAACTCTTTATGTGCTAAACCGAAGTAATGGCTCTGTAATCACTTCAGGGAACAAACCAAATGAAAAATGGCAGTGGATATTTCCCATATAAAGATTAATTTCTTACTTTGTGTTTTGGATTCAGCATCTGCCAGTATTTGTGTTAAATAGTATAAACCTTTCCTGTACCTTTCCTGCAAGGTTGTGCTTTTTCTCTTGTTCCTCAGTTGTTAAATCTGATATAAAGCAATAAAGCTCTTAGATTGCAATTTGTGACAGAGACCATGAATTTGTTTCTTTTTCCATAATAGGAGCTCTTGGGAAACCACATTTAGTAAAGGCTCAGAGGCGCTGACTCCGGAGCAGCTCCAGTGCTGCCAGCGAATAGTTCAGCTTTGTAAACACTGCCTGCTGGTAGTTTACAAACACTCATCAGATGCAAGAGGATCCCCAACTGGGATGAGCCACCACTGGGATGATACAAGGTATAAATTTGAATATTTCCCTTCTAAGTTATACGTATAAAGAATAGTACTGGAACAGGTTTTATTCCATGTTGCTACCACTAAATTTTTCCTTAAGTCTGGTTTCCTCTGTATTTAAGAAAAAAGCCCACCAAACTCCCCAGCATATCCCTTGATCCTGACTTTTGGTCATTCCAATATCACTGCCTCAGTCATGAAGTGCTACCAAAAGAAAACTTGACATACACATCTTGTATGTCTTATGAAACTTCTGTGAACTTGTGTACATCTTGTACACTTATTAAACTCTTGACTGCCTACTGCCTAATTAGCTGCAGCAAAGGCTTTCCAGAAAGTGAACTGAAAATCTCCTTTCTTCCCCTTCTCAGATCCCTCAAAGTCAGTGTTTCCAGATTTGCATTCCTAGAGGTATCCTAACATGTCAGATACTTCTGGCTTCACATTCGCAGTGGGCTGCCATAGGGGCACAGCTCCAGCCAAGGGTCAGGTAAGTGCCATCTGATTTACTGTGTTGCACAGTTTTGCAAAGTTGGTTTCCAAAAACTATAGACCAAAAGTTTTATTATTCCATTTTATGGAGCATAAATATATTTTCAAACCTTGCAAAACAGCATCATATAGTAAAATAATTATTTGGCACTTACTTGATTCTCCATTGGCTGGTTTAGTTCCCCAACTGGATACAATAGAGGTTATAATATTATCAGTGTAGGGATTACTGAGAATGCTCCAACTATGGCAGTCAATAATTTGCAATTAAACAGTCACAGACAGAGAATTAAATGTCAGTTTTAAATTACTTAGAATCCAAATTCTATCCCATTTTAATTATTGTGTATATAAAAATCCCAAATGCTTTGTTTATATAAAATATCTTGCAAATATTGTTTCATAGAAGGGCTTTGTGATTTAAGCATTATGTGAAAAACAAATTTTTGATATATTATCTATTAAACTTATTTTATTACTTAATTGCTTACTTGTTATAGCTCAGATTAGTTATTTGATACACTGGACCCATGCATTATTGACATGTGGATCTTAAGACACTCTAACATAATTTAAAGCCAACCAGAAACTAAATTTGTTTGATCACAGCAAAAGCAGAAGTATGTTAGCCACAAAGCAATCATATTCAATATTAACAGCTCCTGAGTAATAGCAGAGTATGGTAAAGTCATTTGGATTAGCTAAGACTAGAAAATCTCAAAGTTTTTATTGCCTTTATAGTTAATGCTGCAGAAAATTTTACATCATGACCAACCACAAGTTATTCAAACAGATCAGATTACTGTAATGTACTCAATTAACAGGCTTGCCTTTGGAATGCAATGAAAGGGATGGTCCAAGAGAACTTTCTCGTCTCCAGTTTCTGTATTTCTTTGGCTGCTGAATGGAAGCTATTCATAAACTTCATAGGCTGGAGGAATCTAAGCCCTCTATATCCTAAATATCAGTAATGGAGTGTCAAGACAACTCTGATTAAAGTTACAGTTAAATGTTTCATCTAGACATGAATATAGCAGTATGACAGTTAACCATGATATTCTGAATTTGTGAAATGAAAGACACACATGGAAATAAATTCTCTTGTCTGTAACAGTCCACAATTGTAATGAACTACTTTTCTACAAGTGGGAGAACCACAATACCAATTCACTTTTCACATAGGTTTCTGTTTTTAATGAATCTCCACTACTAATAATAGTTTTCCTGACTCTCCATAAAATTGTGTGGTGAAAGAAAATATTTCAGTATAATGAAATAAATGTATGAAAATTCAATTTTTTCAAGACTTTATAAAATCTAATTTGAAGAACTTTGTTTTTTTCTGAGCACAAACAAATTTTTTATTTTGTTTGTGTTTAAGAAACAAATGTTTGTGAAACTAAAGCTCTCACAGTTTACAAATAGATAGCTCTTTAGCTGGGAAAATTTATTTGTACAGGGACAGATAAAAAGATAATGAAAACTGCCACAGAATTCTTTAATAACTTCTCAAATTTCTTTTCAATTCTATCTCTTAACTGGAAACCCACTAAGTAAATGAAACAACAGGATTGCTCAGAAACCATACCAAAGTCTCTTAAAAAAATTAGCTAAAATCAAACTGTGTAAAAAGTCATAAATTAACCTGTGTTACAAAAAAAAAAAAAAAATCTACAACTAAGTCCTTACAGCTTGCTAAATGACCTTATCTATTACATGGCATATTCTCTGGGAAGTACTGGAGTTTTTTACTGTATCATCAGGCAAAGGTAGGACTAGGTCTGGTGACACAGTGAAGTGTCAAGCTCACCAAAAACCCATTCCAAATCAGACTTTATTTTTTCTTTAAAAAATAAATTCTTTAAAAAACATGTTGGTGGTAAGGTTTTTCTCAAGCTCTAACAAAGCACATATGTACACTTTCTCATATAGATTGTTCCTCTTGACACAGTGCTGCTGTTTCTATCCATGGAATCAGTCTGACCAGTCTTTTAACTTATTTGTCATTAATCAATATGATTCACTAGAATTGCACAACAATTTTTAAGCAATAATTTATACAATGTGTTGTGTTAATCCATCCTAACACTGACATAATTCATTGTGAAATTCTGATTTAGTATTGATGTTATTTTTGCACACTTTATTGACTTCTACAATTAACTTTTAGTTAATTAGAGCATGAAAATATTTAAGAATTAATATTAGGCATACAATAAACTGCTGTTTGTATTTTTAGATTAAATACAAGCTATACAGTTGCCTGAATTTAAAAGGCAAATAGTCACTGATGTGAATTGAATTACTATGTTGTAGGATCATTTCTTCCTTTACTACAGTAGTGATAACATGTCTATTCTTAGAACATTAGACATGGAAATCTTGGTGTTTAATCTTTTTTTTTTTTTTTTTTATGATCCAACTTTTTATAAGATGGTTTTTTGCCCAGTTTAAATTAAGCAAGATTCTGATGTTTACACAGGATTCCATTGTTTATTTATTTAATGGCTGGAAACATAAAACTGGAAAGATGTTTGACCCTCATACAACAGAGTTTAGATTCCTTTTCTGAGTTAGTTTGTGCCTATTGCCCTCTGTGTTTCGTAAACAGCATTTACTGTACTGAGTTTCCTGCACACACCAATCATAAAGTCTGGCACATTAACAACTACTTCTTTTGCTCTTGAATGTTGCTTTGTCTGTAAACTTTGCTGTATTTTTCATATCCTTTCTAGGTGTTTATTGCCAAGACCTTCACTGTTCATCCTGAAACCATCCTCATCCAAACTTAGCTGCAGTCCATCTGGATCGCCTCGCCCTAACCTTTTGTTCACACACAGATACAGCCACTTGTGAAGTAAAAGGAAATTGCTGTTGTAAATAACAGCAATTTCTTTTTTTTTTTTTTAAACTTGTGATGGAGCTAAACATAAGCACTGTTATATATTTCTTACCATCATATTATAATAAAATTTAGCTGAAAACCTACTGTAAAAGCATAGCTTTTCTGGGAACATAATAAACCTTGTTAAGTTGTTTACACACACATGTGAATGTGTAGATCTTGCTAGGTTTATAAGTAACTCCTTCCTACTAGAAATGTTATTTTTGCTGCAGAATATATAAAATGGAATCGTTCTGGAAGATTCTATACAGTATTACATTATTTTGTAAGTACAATACTTTGACTTGAAAATTATTTATTGTAAACTGTATTATTATTTATTGTCTCAAATGTCCTTTAACAAAGCAGATAATTAGAAAACTCTTGCAGAACAGTAAATCTGTAACAGTTATCAAAAATAATCTGATCATGGATATGTTATCAAAAATAACCTGTTCTTGGATATGTTTAAAATAAACCCCAAAACTCTGTAAGCCAAACCTAAAGCAGATATATTTTTATTTCTCCTCTGAAATGACAAGATCTATTTAATACTGCTATTTTTCTTAAAGGACATGATATAGTATCCTTTAGCCAAAGTGAAGGCATCTAGTACACAAACAGTAAAATATCAGTTTAGGCATTCACTTCCTAATTGGATTCTTGTAATAAAATGGAAGCCAATGTTTGTTTCCAGGTTTTCATTCACATTACCTGTATCCTGTGCCTTTAGGTTTCCTTTGGGAGCAAGCAGTCATCCTCAGCTCCACACGCATGCATAGTGCATAGTTTTTCTGTTACACTGCCTAAGTAGTAAAGCAGACATTTTTAGGAAATACTGCAGCTGTAATGTATTATTTAAAACTTAAACTAATTGGTTTGTTGTAGTTTTTAGCATGCAATCCAGTACCTACTGTAGAATGTATCTTTGCAATGGACAGTATTTTCTAGATTGCTGACACCTTTAAATGTTGGAAATCTAATTCACTAGAAAGCTCTCATTCAGGTCTAGATTTCTGAGACTGGCTGAATAGCACAAAACCAAAATAAGCCAGAGCAGGAACCTAGTATTTACAGGATTTGTAGCCTGAAAACATCATTTGGGTTTTGATACATACAGCCATTTATCCCACTCAGCATTGTGCCATGTGAGCCTTATTCATTAGAGAAATAATTATTAAAGAAATCAGTTACTCTAGATTTAAAAATAATTAAGTTTTTTATTTGAGTGAAGAACAGAGTAGTTATTATTTACCAAAGACTCGTGTACTTATGAATCATTTAACCCTGAAACGTGTTTGTAAATTATCAATGTATTTTAGGTATACTTTAAAAATAATTTGGGAGCTAATTATCCTCAGGAGCAAATATGTTAGTGTTTTTTGATATCCAACAATTTAAGACAAAATTTAAGAGACTTAAGAGATTTCAGATTGAAGTTGTATGGAAATTATTTTTTAAGAAGTTTTAGTCATAGGATATATAAAAACTGGAAATTTGGTTGAGATTTTTGATGCCTGTGCTGTAGTGCCTCAGCTCTAGAATTGCAGAATATATAACAAGAATATTTGTAAACAAATAAAAATACCCTCTTGCAATTACCAGGTCAAATCAGTCTTTTGGTCTGGTAAAGACTTTTTAATTTTTGTGGTAATACTAGTTCAGTAATATAGTATGTTCACATTAATTGTATATCTCTTTTGATCCATACAGTGACTATTAATGCATACTCTGGTTATCTGTAACATCTAATAAAAGCTGTAAATTTTCTCTTCTTGGAGGAGGCTTCCATTGCATTCTACTTTTGGCCATAAGATCAGCTTCCAGCTTAGCTTGCCAGACTCTAACAGAGCTTTAGGACAGGAGGTTCACATGTCTTTTTATTCCTAAACTTCACTATATGATTTCTATTTTCGAATGCCAGTGCTGGGCCAGGTCAGTCTGTACAGAATACTCTGCCAAAAGAAAGAGGGCTACTAACCATACCTATGGACAAATCTAGGAAAAAAAATTCATTTAGCATGTACAAAAGTGGACCAGATGGTGGTTTACGTCTGACATGACTTAATATATTTGTATTTCTGATAACCTTTCCTAAAGTGGTCATGTGTTCCTAATATAATGTGTGAATCAATACCTTCAATAAACATTATGCTACACTTGGCTGCAGCTCCTCAGAACCAGCGCGTGTGCTCTGCGGGTGAATTACGGGCTGCACCTGTAGCCCAGCTCCAGCGAGTGCCCTAGGTGGAAGCAGTTACCCCTTTCCTCTGCAAAACAGCCGCAATTTGCTTTGTGATCACACCAGTGGTTCCAATAAGTCTTAATTAGTGGCCGTAAGCTCCTGCAGCCTTTTGACCAGCAGGTCTGCCTGCCCCTCGTCCTGGCACCCGGGCTCTGCTCAGGGAGCAGCAGCGAGCTCATGGAGCGCGGCCCTGAGGGCAGCCCCGCAATGTCCGCGCTAGCGCAGCGAGATCCCGGCTCTGTTTCCAGGTGCCGTGTGATGCCAAGCAAGGGAACACAGAGATGTCACCAGCGGTGATCTTTACCCGGTTCCGACACGACTGGAATGAGGTATTTAATGGTTCTGTGCGGTGTATCACAGCACCTGGAACGCGTCCGGTGCGTGCCCAGCTCTCGGCGCCGGAGGCCGCAGCCCCGGCCCGCCCGGCCCTGGCAGAGGAGCAGGGAGAGCTGAGCTCCTCGGTTATCAATAACGGCACCTCCGGAAGCCCCGCTGGCGGTTAGTCACAAATATCGCCTTTTTTAAATTTTATTTTTATTATTCCCCGCTGTTATTAGAGTTACACGGTTTTTACAGTCAATTGGCCGGGAGCGGGCAGGGGAGGCCGGCGAGGAGCGGCCCCGGGCAGGGCTGGGCGGCAGCAGCGCTCACTCGGTGCGGGTGCTGTGGGAACCGCGCCTGGCGCTCCTACTGCCCCAGCGTAGAGACGGGATCGGAAATGCCGGTTATTAAAAATTACAAAGATTTCGCGCGTTATTTGAGCACCAGAGCAAGGAAATTACCTTTTTGGACGCATTGCTTGAATGTTGGAGGAAATGTTACTTGATGTACAGCATAAGGACACTTATTTGTAGACGTTGGCCTTGGCTTGTTGTCCTGCCTCGAAAGACTCATACTCATTTTAGAAAAATTAGTAACTAAGTGCTGATTCTCTGTACTGAAAAGTAAACAAATTACTCAGTGTTTAAAATTCCATCTAAAAGGTTTCTTATCTGGTCTAGGAGCTCTAGAACAAATTCACTTTTATATATAAAACCTTAAGTTTATGGTTATGACTTTCCCTGTCATATTCAAGTGAAAATATTAAAAATGTGCCAGAGGGATCTGGATAGGCTGGATTGATCAGCAAAGACCAAGAGTATGAGGCTCAACAAAGAGAAACGCTGAGTCCTGCCCTTGGGTCACAGCAAAGCTCTGCAGTGCCACAGCCTTGGCGCAGAGTGGCTGGAAATGGCCTGGCAGAAAGGGACTGGGGCTGCTGGTCAACAGCTGCTGGGTACGAGCCAGCACAGGCCAAGCAGGCCCATGGCATCCTGGCTTATGTGAGAAGCAGCGTGGCCAGCAGGACTAGGACAGTGATTGTCCCCCAGTCCTTGGCACTGGCGAGGTGCCTCGAGTGCTGCGTGCATGCTGGACCACTCAGTGCTGGAAGGACAGGGAGGTGCTGCAGGGTGTCCAGTGGAGGCTCTGGAGGGTAAGTCCTATGAGGAGCAGCTGAAGGAGCTGGGGCTGTTTAGCCTGGAGAAGGGGGTGGCTCAGGAGTGGCATTATCTCTCTGCAGCTCCCTGTAAGGAGGGTGTAACCAGGTAGGGTCAGTTCCTCCCAAGGAACAGGTGACAGGACAAGAGGACATAGTCTCAAGCTGTGCCAGGGGCAGTTCAGGTTGGACATTTATGGGAATTTCTTCAGAGAAATGATTAGACATTGCAATGGACTGCCCAGTGAGGCGGTGGAGAGTCAGTCACCACCCTAGGAGGTGTTTAAGAAAAGGCTGGGCATTGCACTTGGTACCATGCTCTAGGTGACATAGTAGTGTTTGGTCACAGGCTGGACTTGATCTCGGAGGTCTTCTCAAATCTAATTGATTCTGTGAAAAGACTGAATTGCATTGACAGTTATAGCATCTAATTTAGGTGTTAGCAAATATGAGTATGTGCAAGTTAGCTTTGCATGCATTGTTAAACAGTTAACTTGAAGCTGTTGCAACGGGAATCCATTTTCAGGAGGAAATAATTTGCTGTTAAATGGCATTCTTACTGGCAAATCTTCCACTTCAGCATTTGCTAAAAACATTCGTAATTTTTTCTGTATGTGGTAAAATTCCCATGTGTTAGATTGTTATTCTGCATCTGTGTTCTTTGTTCTCTGCCAGCCACCTCTGTGCAGTTCCCTACATTATTGAAATCTCTTGTTAACATAGAGGAGTCTTTGTTAGTGTGTAAATACCTGTAGCACTTTAGGACTCTTAAGGAAATGGGGGTAATTTTACCTTTTACATATATGGAACAGAAGACTCTGCTTGTGGGGAATCAAGGCAGGTGCGTTATTGATGTTTTTAACATATCCTCATTTCTTTAAAACAAAAGGCAACATTTCTGCAGAAAGGAAATCTGTTTATACTGAACTGAGCGCTGCCCTCCTTTCAACACAGATGCTACAGCTTATGCTATAAAATAGTGCAGTGAAGGCTACTGTGTATGGCCCAAGTCCCCACTGCGTGGGTCAGCCTGCTTTTAGCACCAGTGAGTGAAGTGCAGCCCCTGCCTGGCTGCAGGCGTGTCTGACACGGGTGCCCAGCGTGCCGTGCAGGCTCAGGTGGCTGCGCAGCAGTCGGTCCCCTCTGTGCCATCCCCTGTCAGGGCTGATCAGCAGCGTTGTGCAGGGAAGTGACCCCTATCCTCCTCCGTGCCCTCACTGCTCCCCGCTCCTGCCACGCAGCACCACGGGAGGGATGTGGAGCACGGGCAAAGCGCTGCCTTTCAAGGCTGAAGGGGGGCAGCCATCAGGTGCATTGGAGCCCAAAAAGAGTATAAAATGTAAGGGGATATGGTGAGAAAAAAACATTATCCTGGAAGTGGTTTCATATTAAAAGTTTTCCTTGTGCCCACCTTTGTGGAAATTATTTGCTGTTATGGCAAATAATTCTGCCATGGCAGAACAGATGGTTTCACTTAATGCTATATATTGTTTTTAACTAAGTGGTGCAGTGTCATCTGACTGACCTATATCATTAATGCACAGTCAGTTGTTTCTTAAAAAATTCCCCACAATCCACTATCTTTTTTGGAAGCTTATCAGAAGGACATAGAGGACCTTATTTTCTACATAGAAGCTTTCAATTTCAAGACTAAAAAAAAGTCATTTAATACTTTTATTTCAAACTTCTATGCAGTGCTCAGATTTCTTGATCTGACCCAGGTATCAGACTATCACTCTGGTTGTCTTTGCACAAGAGGGATGGGATTAATTTACTTTGCAAAGAGAAATACAGCTCTGAGTGACGCAAGTGGACTCAGCAAAGGTGCATCTGGCACAAGAATAGACAAATATGAAAAGTCAAAATGTGTTTCTAGGAGAATGCACCTGTGCCCTGAGCAGCCCTTGTGTGCAAGCACCTCTCTGCTAAATGATTTTGCTCATAGCTAAAGTTGCCCCTACAGCTCTGATGTTGCTTGTCCAGGGACTCGGATGCCACAGGTACAGGTTTCATTAGTTCTAGTGTTTGTTTGGTAAAATAACTGATTTACAATGTCCCTTACAAAGACATTAAACTTGTCAAACAACTAAACATAGGCAATGAGAAGTAGTACAAATAGTCCTGTGCAGAAATCTGGACTCTTTCTGTTAACTAATGAACTGGGACACTGTGCAGTCGAGACACATTTTTGAAACTGACCATGTTGGTAAATAGCTGGCAATTTCAGAGATACCTAAGTGTTGTGAGAGTTGGACTTTATTCCATCCCACCTGTCCTTTCCCATCCAGCCCCATTAGGTGATTGCAGGTGTTCTGCTGAGTCAGGCCTCTTCCCTCCCTGTGCTGGGTTTGTGGTCTCTATGGGTGTGATGTGCTTTTTCACAATTGTGTGGGATTTAAGCCATCTGATGTCTTTTATTCTGATTCAGAGGCTGAACAAAGTAGCTGCACCAAAATGGCACAGTAGTAGACAAGTGTGCTGTGGGGCAATTTAACTTCAGTCACACTGTTGGTTGTTTTGATGTTTGCTCTGGTCTGCATTATGCAGTCAGAAGCAGCTGAGAAATCTTACAGGCGTGGTGAAAAATATGTTCTTCTGGCACTTAAAATAACTTCTGCAAGTATTGGTAAAATGGACCTGACAGCATCTTTCCAAACTGGAATTCAGTTTGGACTGAAACCTCTGAGATTGTTTTCCATATTAATCAGAACGACTGCCTAAAGCTGTGTGGTTGGGTTATCCTCACTAAACTTGACTACAATTCAGCCTGCATGTTCCTCTCCTGTCACCATGGCCTCTGCTTTTGTTTTGGAACAGAGGAACCCCTAACTCCCTTCAGCTGTGATGTGCCTTTTGACCAACTGAGAAGGCAAATGCTTTGCTCCACAGGTGTGCTGCTGAGTATGACAGTATGCTCACAAGTGGTGAATAATGGGAACACAGGTAGCAAGGGAATATTTTGAAAAGCAGGGTAAGTGCAGTAGTTGTGTAGTTGCCCTCCAATCTGTTGGTACCTCTTGCATGGGTTGTTGCAGCTGTCAGAGTAGGGTGGCTGTTTGCTGTGGTAGAGGAACTTGTTGCTAACTCAGACTCTTCTTCCTAAACTTTGCAGTTTTTCCTTCCTTCCTTCCTTCCTTCCTTCCTTCCTTCCTTCCTTCCTTCCTTCCTTCCTTCCTTCCTTCCTTCCTTCCTTCCTTCCTTCCTTCCTTCCTTCCTTCCTTCCTTCCTTCCTTCCTTCCTTCCTTCCTTCCTTCCTTCCTTCCTTCCTTCCTTCCTTCCTTCCTTCCTTCCTTCCTTCCTTCCTTCCTTCCTTCCTTCCTTCCTTCCTTCCTTCCTTCCCCCAGCTCACTCAAATGGAGGAAAGAGTAAGTTTTGTATATCTTATAGCTTCCAATGCTAACAAATTTGGGTTTGAGGAAAAAGCTTTAATAGAAATATGAATCATCATCTGATGTGAAACAGTGTTCAAACTATCCAAGTATATGTGCTTATCTGTGTTTGAATACACCTCTTTTACAGGAAATGTGTTTCAGTTGCCCAAGTGGTATCCAATTAGTATACTCTGCAACACCTCTGCCTGTTGTATATTTTCCTTCAAGTGCCCCAATTCAGGTATTATTAATGATAATAAAAACCCTACTTAGGATTAGAATACTGAAGTAGTTGGATGTCTACTCTTACTTGAAAAACACCTATGTTGTGAAGAGGCTTGGCTCTCAGTCAAGCTTTCACAGTGATTACATCTATTTCACAGTAATTTTTTTCTCCTGTGCAGGCTGTAACAACATGGTGAGGATAGCTTTACTGGTTATTATAGTCAATCAAGTAAATAAAGTTGGTATACACATTTCTGTGAGTTAGCAGCCATATAACTTGTTTTACAATTCTAGGAGGGCAGTTGTGTATATGAATATATTTTTTTGTATCAACAATAACATCCAGTAGCTCTAATATGCATACTGTCATGTCAGCATTTTTGTTATTTAGGAATTTGTACCTCACCTGAGTTACAGCTTAGCTTGCAGACCCTCAGCAGGAAGTATAACACTTTAATTATTTAATCAATACTAAATTGTACTTTCCCGTTAGTGCTATTGCATTTTATTATTTTAAAATAAAATGTCATGTTTTTCAGAAGCAACTTTCCTTTCATTGCACACTTACCAGTCCTCTGTCTAGTAACTGTAGTCCAGCAATGCTCCTTTCTAGTGTCTGTACGCCCATAAAATTCAATATCAAGGTTTGCTATTCCGTGCGGAGAAAGGATTTCACGTTTTGGTCATGTTGGTCTTGAGCTACTGAGTGTTGAGATTATTTCAGGTTCAGGAACTTGATGTGGCAGTCTGACAGCAGTGGAGCCACGTGGCTCTGCAGCTGTGCTCCCCCACTGCCAGTGCTGTGCTCTGCCTCTGTCCTCTGCAGGTGTCAGCAGTGTCACCTGTGCCACTGGAACCAGCGCCTCCAGCAGCGAGGGTGCTGAGAGCAGGGCCTGTGTCCTTCCCTCCCATCCCTCTAACATTCCTCTCTTTGTATTTTAGCTTTGTAAGTCTGCATGAGAAAACTTGTAAAATACCAATGATCCTCTCTGAGCAGGGAGGGCTCTCTCAACCTGCAGGTTTCGCTTCTTCAAAACACGGGTGAAATAATCCAGTTCCAGCTGCAAGCCCATCAGAACAGAGGACTGAGGTTTTCTGGTGCAATGGCAGTAAAGGAATTACTTTAGCACTACCAGTGATGATTTTTCTAATGTATTATTATTTTAATTTTCTTCAAAGTTTTTGGGAGAGATTTTTTCCCAAATTAATGTTTTCTTGTTCCCAAGGCCAAGTGGGAGAGCAGTCTAGTAATAATTACCCTGGCCTTTTTGTACTGGTAGTTACTGTTTCTGGGAGAATTTTCTTCTGGAAGATTTAGTTCCTGCTAACACTGTTTCATCAAATAATGCAGATAACCCTACCCCTGCTAACACTGTTTCATCAAATAATGCAGATAACCCTACCCCTATGTAGCTGAGAAGCAATTCTTAAGATAGCAGTAGTTTTCTACAAATCAATGTCAAGTGGTTTGGTGTTTATTTTGGTTTTTTAAACTTATGGTCTTTTGTGATTTTATCAGGTGGAATATGAGGGCCAGCAGCATTTGTGCAATGAGATGTCAGACATACCTACAAAAATGCAAATTAAAGCTGCTTTCCTTAAGTTTTCTCCTTTTTAAAAGCAGTTTGCCGTTCATATATTTTTTTCATATATTTTTGTTGTGTGAAAATTTGCATTCTTAGTATCTTATAATGCAGCGTAAAATATTAGTGCTGTTCAGGAGTCTGAAATATCACTCAAGTGTGACTTGTATGAACTAAGTATGTCACATGTAATCTGGGAATTAATTTACAAACCTAGTTCATGTCATCATAGTGATATGGGAACCTTGCAGTTGTTTGTAAAAGAAAAAGGTAGATTATCAGAGGTATAGAAAAGCCAAGTATTTTCTAATTACTTCTCTAGTTAAGGGAGAAAAACCCTTCTTGAGCTGCCCCCAAAGGAGTTCTCTAGTTTAAGCCAGCAATTGCAATTAAGAACATCAACTAAAAGAATGATAAAATGCTGCTCCATTTTGCTATTAAAAGCTTAAACTTTTGCTCCATTAAAATTGAAAGAGAGGGAGAAAATATAAAAAGGATTTAATTAACTAGTAAACTTGAGTGTTTATCAGCTGTAAAAATGATTTGATTTCTGTAGCAATAGGATACAAATCAACTTGGAGATTTTAAAGATCAAAGTAAGAATAATTGCAAAAACACTGATTGACTATTTCTATTTTTAATTGAACTTTTAAAGCTCAGTATTTCAGGATATTTTTCTCCACTTACTATGGCTTATTGGGATTTGGTGTTTAACTTTGCATTTATTCTTTAAACTGTAAATTAAAAGGCAAAATAATATTTGTGACCCTTAATAAAGCCTCAGTGGTAGAAAGTTGCTCTTGGATATATCAGCTGTGTCAAGGGACTGTAACCAGCAGATTTCTGCCTTCTGTTCATGTTTGGGCTCAACTGTAACTGAAATAATTCCAATTAAGGAGTTATTAAATCAGCAACAGTGAATTAACTGTGAAGGGTGACGGTGTAACAGGCTGCATCCCACCAGCTGCAGAGACTCCAGCCTGAAGAGTGCACAGAGCCTTTCTTTTCCCTTCCCCTTGGTCTCCGGGCTGGGACAGCTTCCCTTCTGCTCTCTACAGCTGGCTTGCAGGATGGCAGAAAAGGAAGGCATGCAGGGTGGTGAGCTGTATGGGGTGGGGATCAAGAGACAGTTGATGGAGTTGTGCAAAAAATCACCTTGCAGTTTGTTGGGGCTGGTTTCCAGAGAGATACAGCAGTGGGTGGCATTCAGTGGAGTGAGGGATTTGACAAACTCAGGGCAGGATGAGCAGACATCACTGAGCCTCTGCCCATGTTAGCAAGCATTAGACTTAAACTTGTGTCAGGTGTTTGAAAATGAGTCCTTACACATCGCAGTGTGGTTTTAAAATGTTCTTCCTTGTTTTGGAATTTAGCTCACAAGTGACAAGTCACTCTCTGAGGGAAGCAGAAAGCAAAAAATATTTGTTCTGTGTTAGATTGTGGGAATTCATGCACTTTTCCTTTTGAACAGCACTGTCTTCTGCCTAGCTTCAAGTGATTGCACCGAGGTGCTGGCAAGCAGTGTTCAAATGAAAAATAAAGAATTATGGCTGTACAACAAATTGCGAGGGCACCCTGGGAAAACATGTGACCAGGGAGTGTAGATATCAAACACCCACAAGGTTTGTTGTGCTGAGCCCAGATGTCTCCTCCTTGGTTTTGCCCTGAGGTACTATGAAGTGGCAGCAGTCTGGTGCTAGGGTTGAGTAGGATGGAGAGGACTGAGAAGGGCTGTAGCAGATAGTCTCTCAGGGTTCTCTCAACTCTTCACATCTATTGTTTTGGGTCTGCCTTGCCTGGAGAAAAAGAGGCTCAGGAGGGAACTTAGTGCACTCTCTAATTACCTGAACGGACAATAATTGGAGAGAGCAGTAGGTCAGTCTCTTCTCCCAGGTGACAAGAGGAGACAGCCTCAAATTGCTCCAGGGGACATTTAAAATGGATATTACTTAAGATTCCTTCACTGAAAGGGTTGAACAGCATTATGACAGGCTGCCTAGGAAAGTGGTGGAATCATCATCCCTGGAAGTATTGAAAAAATGTACATGCGGCCCTTAGAAATATGGTTTAGGGGTGGATTTGGCAGTGCTTGGACTTCATCATAGACGTCTTTTCCAGCCTCGATGATTCTATGATTTTACAGTCATTCTGTTCCTCTTGAGACCAGTTTCTATTATTACAGCTTATCTGGTATCCTGTCCCTTGAATTACACCATTGTCTTGATTCTGTTGTATGTTGCAAACATACATGTTTGGGTCATTAGTTAAAACAGAGCTACTACAGTTTCTTCTCCAGAGGTGTGTTGCTGTTTATGAATTATTCAGTTTCTCTTCTTACCATTCATGACTTTGGTGGAATCATTTGACTGAAGTATGGCTCCATTAATTCTTCTCTCTACTATTTATATGTAATAATTAGTTTAAAAATTCACTCATTATGGTATCTGCATTAGGTATAACTTCTAGTTACTCCTGGGGCAGCAGCTGTAGTGGGAATACTAATCAAAAGGCATGGTCACAACAGTTCTGCTGCTATTACTGTGTTCTCTGTATGGACGCAGCAATTTAACTACACAGGCTTCTTCACAGGTTTTTAGGGAAGTATTAAAGAGGTTCAGAAACTTTCATTGATTTAACTCTCACACTTCCATGTGTGATTTCTTTGATTTACAGATTAGGTGAGTGCATCTGGATCAAGTGGGATGAGTAGCTTTTTGAAATATGTTAAAAGATAAGATTTTTCTAAATATCACAAAGTCCTTGAGGAGCTGTTTTTTTTATACTTATGCAAAATCTCTGTATTTGTTTATTTGTTGTTCACAGAAGAAGGACAAAGCTTCCAAACTGTGGTGGCTAAAATTATATGTCACCACAGTTAATACAGCTCAGTAAAAGAAAGAGGATTTAAAGATGCTGAGCACTTCATTTTGTGCCACTAAAATCCAGGAGAACCAATAAGTTTTCTCTCATGTTAATGAAGAATGATTTTTGCTTATTTTTATGCATATAGGTTTGAAAGCTTCATTTTAGGTACTTAAATTAAGAAGACTGTCCTTTGATGATTAGACTTTTTCACAAAAATAAATGGAATAAAGTATTTGCCCTCCTTTAGTACCTTAAGTCCATGTGTACCCTAAGGATTAATCTCTTTAATTTAGATTATTTGTCCTGAATGAGAAATAGCCTGAAGGTTACTGGGCTCTGTATAACTACCACACAGAATTGGTTATAAACATTATTACTGCAGTTCTGTGCAGCCCAGGTGGAATGGACAGGGATTACTATTAAACATTTTTATAGTGCAACATATGTACAAGCAAACAGGTGAACACAGAGGAGACAAAATAGGACAAAAGATGAGGAAAACAAGGATCTAAAGATATCACTGGTGAGAAGGTGTGGCTAAGGAAGAGTTTAATCCAGGAGGATGGGGAGGGCGAGATGCAGGAGAGTATAGGAAGTGTTTTGATGCTGTGCTAGGTCTCTGCTCTGTGAACTGTGATGGGGGTCTCTGAACAAGCATGAAGTGAACAAATCCATTTGCTTTAATGTTCATATCCTGTTTATTCTGCCACTACACATAAACAACTGTATTTACACTGAATTTTTCAGTGAATGCTTTACTGTTTGCTGGCCTTTGCTTCTCCTTCCTTAACCTCCAGTGTAGTAAAGTACAGCTGCCATTGCCATGTTAAAAAACCAAAACAATTGATCATAATATTTTTTCCAAAACTATTCTTCCCTTTCAAAATACATATTTTTGATTAATATTTTTGTGGATGTAGATAAAGTATTATAAAGTATTTGAGCCACTTTGTTAAAGTAGCTTGTAGCATGTAAGCCTGGTGAAGAGGCAAGGACAAGAGCAGCTAACTTGTTACATCATTAGCCTTTTCTGAGATGCCATAACGATGAAAAAATAACCAGCATTTTAATAGGATTAAGATCAGAAGCTGAAGGTCATTTGTAAGACTGGTTTTGGAATCAGAGTTGGCTAAGTATTTTTAAGGCTGGAATTGTTGCACAGAGAAATTTGTGTCAATACTGCACATTGACCAAAAGAGAGCAACATAGGCACACTGTATGTGCTGCAGGCAAGGGGCCATTTTACACTGTAGGCAGGAACATCTTGTCCTCTGTTTTACCTGCCTCTGAATGTGGTGCAATTATTATTTAGGTTTATAGTTATCGATGATGTATGTTTTGTGGATCATATTTTTCATCTATCAAATGTTTATGTACAATATGTTTCCTCATTCATTATGACTGCATTTAGGATACATGCTTAGACATTTACTGAAACATTGCTGCTTTTCTTTCCTTCTAGAAACTTTTTTCAACAACACAATTTGTATTCATGAATTTTTTTTGGCTAAAGGCTTTAAAATGTGCTTAACATTTTTAATTTTATTAAATGCTTTGGCATGGGATCAGCTATGTGTTTGATTGACTTGGAAAAAAAGCACTTTTAGGCCTAGAAATGAGGTCTATTATTTTGCATTAATATTTGTCACCATCCTGAGTATGTAGACTACTTTATTTAATATTCAGATTCATCTTGCTAAATAATCCTTCTAGCCCCAAAGCTAATAAATTCCCTCAGAAATACTTTAGGTAAGCATTTGGAAGTTCCTTGAAGTCCCTTTCCTACTATGATGTCCATCTTTAGTTGGCAGCTGTGAATTTTTTAAAGCAAAAATAAAGAGAAATGATCCTCAAAATAAAAGAACAAGGACGTTGTAATGCACAAGGTTGTTTTTGGAAACACTTACCTGGAGTGTCCAAAACCTCCCTGTGTCATTTCTCATAACTTGGATTTGGGGGTTGGTTATATCGAGTTGGTTGTTTACATTGTCTATATATTTGTGCACCCTGTGACCCTTGGCTGGCACCAAGGTGTCGGGGTGTGACCTTGTTTAGAGCTGTGCTAGATCTGGTGATCTTTGTAGGCTGAAACAAGGGGAGATCTTACTGCAGTGGGAAAGGGATACATGAGCAACAAATCTATCCTGTACCAGGCTGAAAAGGAAAGTTTTCTCCTCCTTCTTTCTTGTGTGCAGGAGAGAGAGAGTCATTTGACTTCTTTTTCCCTTTTAGTTCAGGGTTGAGTTAAAAGAGATCCAAGTTAGTTTCAGCTATATTCCGGCTAAGCCACTAGAAACTAAGATCTGTAAACTTTCTAGTCACTTCCAATGTCCCAGACACTTGTTCTATAGATGGTGGCTGCACAGAGTAGACCCATGTTTGGGAGGGTGTTCTGTAACCTGGGGTCCTCAGGCAGGGATGGGGCCAGAGTTGAAAGTGCTGCTTGTGCCAGTGGCCATCCACGACTCAACAGCACGTCCTGAGCTCCGCAAAGACTCTTCAACAGATGCTGTTGTCAAAATGGCTTTACTAGGATCCACTTAAGAGGGTCCAGAAAAAAGTCAGCTGAACAACATCTTTGGGCTTGTGGCAGGGTGGAGAGAGTCCAAGTACAGGAAAAGAGGAAAAGAAAATCCTGAAAAATTGCTCTAACAAGCCATCATCCCATCATGGCCATTAGGAATGGGGATGATGCATAGTAATAGAAATGAAATATGAGATGTATATAAAATAGGAGTGTTTGAATTTAAATGTGGCCAGAGGCAAAGCAAATGGTGGTGTTTTTAGTAGAAACCTTGCATGAAAGTCTTGCTGGAGCCAGGAAGTGCTAGGTATGGGTGTCACTGGAAAGGAAATTGTAGTCTACTATAGCCTGGATTTTTGAATGTATGTGCCCCTATTTACTTTTGTTTAAAAATAAATAAATAGTTAATTTCAGACTTGAGTATTCTGTGGAAGTTCCCTATGAAGAACAAAAGGAAAGCCCTGATAGATGCTCGGTGTGGGAGTGAGAGTACATTGGGCTCTGGAGAGCTGAGCAGAGATGCAGCAAGGTTTGGCTGTGCCGGAGGCTTTGAGCCCGTGTTTGTTTGTTGTGGTGTGTCTGCTGGAATGAGTAACTCTTCATCTGAGACCTCTGTGCACAGAGAGTGACCCTGTATGTGCCAGGCAGACTCTGCCCCTCAAGAGCCAGGCTCACATCTCTTTGCCAGCAGCTTATAAACATTGGATTGAACATGTTTTTCCCACTAGAAAGGATGTCTGCATAAGCTGCCCAAAGTCTAAATGTAAGGACTGCATGTAAATAAGACAAAATGTATATATCTCTACAGATCTGCATGCATGTACACATGAATTTTGCTTAAAATAATTAAATCCAGATTTCTGGAAGACTAGTGTTCAATAAAGACTATTTTTCTGACTATGAGCCAAGGCATCATCCTTTTTCCAAATATTTTCAGACTAAATAATCATTTGAAAGAAGCATAGATTAGTAATTCTGGGGCTGCTGAAGCTTTCAAGCCTTAGAACTCTGGATGTTTCACATCTCAGATTGAAACAGAGCATTTTTGAAACTGCTGTTGCAAAGGTATGGGGTCTTGCAACAAAATTTTGGCTAGTTTTCTACAGAGTCGGGGTACAGTGATTCTGTCCAAATGAGAAGTGTTGGCATAGTTTAAAAAGCTGAATTTAGGAACGCTGCTGTGCGACCTCATGTATTACTTGGTTTTATAGACTGAACTCACTTTCCTAATTCTGACTTACAATATGAGGAAAGAGTATTCCCTCTTTCCTGATTAATGAGATTTATCAAGGTTGGTAAAGTCAGGCTAGGGAACCCAGCTGAGGGAAGAGCATTTGCACAAGAGACATCTAAACGAGAGACCCTCATGCATTGCTGAATCCACATTTTGGCACATAGTTTCCTAGAAATTTTTTGTGAAGAATGTTGTTAGTGAACTGACTGTTTTTTGAACTCACTATAGTAGCTATATATGTACATCATCAGCCATGAATGGTATTTTAAGTATTTAACTGTGTTAAATTAGTGTAAATTAAACTGACTTCAGTATGAATGCCAGTGATACAAACAGAGACCAAACATGACCCAATGTTTCCAGACTAAGTTTGTACAATTTCTGTGAACAAAAGGTGCTTATCCTTTACTAGCAAGTTATATATTCATCAAAATAATCTGTCATGTTGTGACTGAACCATTCTTATTTAAAATGACGTGTATTTTCATGGCTCTTGTTGCTCTGCTCTTTGGTCCTTGTAAGCCTTCTGCTCTGGTTTACAGAAATGCCAAGAGTGAAAACATGGGACTGCCAGTTGTAGAGTATAAATTCAGGGAAATTTTGGTGAAATGAGTTTGTGTGGGCAAGAACACCCCTCCTAGACATTCCAACTCACAGAGGTGAGGAAAAGAGGAAGAAACAAGGGCCCCACTGTAAGTGGGATGATGTTTTTGAAATGTGGAGCAAATGAGTGTGTCAGTGCTGGGAGGTTCCTGTGCTCAGGAAGTGCCCTGTTACTCTCTGGGCAGTTGCACAGGAGTTGCTTGCTTTGGCCTGCACCCTTTGAGAGTAATGGGTTAGTGCTGGAGACTGGAACCCTGTAACTCCAAATTGTGATAATGTCAGTATAAAAAAACCAGTTAGGATTGATCCTTGAGCAGGCATAACTTTTCAGGGTCACACTGTCCTTCTGTGAAGGTCAAGTTTGGGAGAAACTTTATTTATCTATATATATGCACGTGTCTATTAAAAAAACCCAAACCAACAAACAGCCCTTTCTGTTTCCCTGATCATAATCTGTAGTGGTACTCTGTGTTTTTGATTATTTTGAGTTTGCCTCTTTCTAGCTTCTATCTATTGACAACTATTTTCTGTTCATGCCTATGCAAAGCAGAATTTAAAATGCTTTGTGCAGTTGGTAATGGAATTCCTGGCAAAGGTAGAGAAAATTTATTGGAACAGGAGAAACATCCAATTCAGCTCTTGCTGTGTTTGCCTCTGTGACTTGTTTGTGTAGCACAGCACTGTAGCTCTTACCACCTAAACAGCCCTGCATCATCTGGTCCCCTGCTGTAAGGGCGAGATGTCTAAAAGAACTCAGCAGGGGCATGGCAATTGCAGAACTTGAAGATCAGAATGGACCAATACAGAACTTACAATAATTGTTTAAATCTGTAGTATCCAACTGGTGGTGGATGATGGTTTCAGACTTCTGCTCCTCATAATAATTTTAATGAAGCTGCAGCTTTCCAGCCATGTGTGATGTGAATTTGGAGATCGGTTGTTGCTCTGCAGTGCCCTCAGCAGCAGGATGTGGACACTGCTGCCACAGCACCGACAAAATTGTAACTGTGTTACCCAAACAAAGCGTGTGACTGGTGGGATGATATTGAGTATTTTTCATAAAATTATTTTGGCTTTTGTTTTAGAAAAGCTTCCTAAGTTTAGCAGTCATTTAAAGAGCTTTTAAGCATGTAACTGGAATGTAACATGAATTATAATTTCCCATTTCATTGCAATTCTTTGCATGCTGTCAGTGATTCCTGGCTCTGTAAATTATTGCTAAGTTAGGCCAACCTACAAATCCTGATATCTTTGCATAATCTCTGTGGTGAACAGTAAAAGCATGTGCATTCTGCTAATCCATATTCAGATAGAAGCCTGCAGTCAGAGTGCTAAATATAATTTGGTTTTAGGCCAGGAAAAATAAGTTATCTTTTTTTTTTTCCATTAAAAAAAAACAACTATGAAGCAAATATTGCCTTTTTTGTGTCTTTTTGTTTTTAATTTTTTAAAACATATTCCACAGCAGATATTCTCCCCACAGAAAACAGCAGGAGGGTTTTCTTACATAATAATCTGACAGATGTGTCATGGTATCTAATCCCTTAAACCTCCAAAGCCCTCTGATAGTGGATGTTTTAAAAGGCCAGATTGAAAAGCATGCTGCTCTTTTATTGAGTCTTTGCCTTCAGTGCCCATTCCACACTTGATCGCTTCATTTTGCTAAAGCACAGTATGTGATAACTTGAAGTCAAGAAAAAAAAAATCTTAGCAGAATTAAAAACACCATTAAAACAATTAATGCCACATGAAAATACCATTTAAAACCTACATTTACACCTGGATTTTTTTTTTTGTGCTTCTCTGAGATTGAGTCAAGAAGTAAATCACTAATAATTACACACACAAAATGACCAGCAGAATTGCAACTGAACCATCAGGATTTTCAGATTCCTGAACTGTGCAGCCGTGTAATCACATTACTGTAACTCTTGTACCTCGTGTCTTGGGCTGTGCCTTCCAGCGTCCTGTCCGAGTGCACCGCAGGCCACTCCAGCTGGGGCACTCTGCCTTCCTCTTGCCTGGGTAATCACCTGGCATTCTTTTAAAAATAACAAAGTCATTAGAAAAGTCTTTGCCTCTTAGCTCATTTTAGCCTTTTCTTTTTCAGACCAGTTATAGCTTTAATAATCCAAATGTCAGAGGTAATATGAATTCAGAGGATCAGGGTTTCAGTTAATCATGTTAAATAAGTTCCCCTGATAGTTAGGTACAGCAGCATGCAACCTTATTTCAGCCACCAGGAATTTTAGATAACTGGGGCTTGGTAATAAACATTAGAATACCTGTGCCTAATGCACCATTTGCCATAAATTTGTGTACTACATAATTTAAAAAAAAAAAAATCGTATCGTGCACTATTACATGGGTGTTGGATTTCAGCTTGTACTGAAGCTTGAAGGAAGCAAATATTTAGAAAGAAAAGCTGACTTGTTTGGGATTTTAACATCTGCAAAATTGCAATGTGGTCTTAAATGCATAGGTAAAAAATGATGCTTTAGAATATGTAAGAACACCTAGAATTTATTTCAAAAATATTTTTCATATTTGTTTTGATAAAATTGGAGTTTTCTGGTTTTCATAATCCTCATTACTTTTGCTAAGGCAATTATTTAGGGCTTTATCTTTGAAATGTGAACTGACTTACCTCACCTGATGAGGTTATCAATGATTGGTGAAATGACACTCTGGGACTGAGAAATCATGTTTGATGACACAAACCTGTCTGTCTTTTCAATGAATTCAGCAGCTAACCTTGAATAATATTGACACATGGCCAGCTTCTACATTTTTTGCAGGTTAAAAAAAAATAAAGTTTTTCAAGAGATTAATTCTATAATGCAGTCATTTCTTTCTACTGTGAGGATTTCTAAGTGATTTTTAGTTTTCATGCTAAGGTTCTTCATATACCAGCTGTATACACAGCATGTAAGATAAAAACAGAAGACAGACAAGAAATGAAGATTATATACAAAGACTTCTAGGTTTAAGTGGTTCTGCCAGTCTAGCAAATGTGAAATACAAGGTTAAAAAAAGATGTCCTTATTATTTAAGTGCTATATGTTGCATTATGGACAAGAGCTTTTTTTAATGTAGATTACAGTGCTGCCTAAAGATGGTCCCCTGGCATTGCTCATCCCTTTTTGTGGGGTCAGGTCTCCTCTGCTTTTCTTGCAGAGAATTGACCATTGTCAAATTATCACTTCTCTGTGATTTTTTTTGTTTGTTGTTCATTGCTGTGTGTATATGGATGAAATCTTGATTATTCAAACGAGCACTTTAATCTACAGCATGGTACAGCATGTGTGTTTCTCCTGTACTCATGAGATTGGATTGTGGATTTCAGACCCTTGTCTCAATGTTGGCAGGCACTCTTTGGGAGATCAGTGATACAGCATAAATGTCTAGGCAAATCTGACAGCAACTTGCTTGGTTTCACTGTTCAGGTCTGTAAAGAATGGGGAATATGAAAGAAGAGAAATTGTGGTTTTTTCCTTTCTGGCCAACTGAAGGAAGGGAAACATCTGTTGGTTGATTGGATGTTAATTTTACTGTCTGTTGAATAGGAAGGGTTTTCAGGAGCAAGGATTTACCTTTTCATGGAACCACTTCATTCGAGAAATGGTTGTTTATTCTGTAATTCTTGTCCTTTTGGTACTGTCTTAATCCCTCTGAAAAAAACTAGATGATACTGGGGAGTAGAGAGCCAGCCTGGAGAGCTCTTATAAAACCACTGCTGTCTGTTCTTAGGCAGCTCTTTTGATCAGTTTGACCTGGTGGATGTGTCTCCAAGGCTAATACTTTTTCAGTTGCTGGGAACACTCTATCAGTTAACCAGTTAAGGTACACTGTAGACTTCAGTCCTAGATAACAACGTGAGGGGTCTGCTCAATTTTGTCGTGCTAGAGTAACAGACATGACTTCTGCTCGTGTATGGAATATGCTAAAATAACAGGTTGTGATTAAAATGCTTTGATTTTTGGAGGCTCACACTTTCTTTGTGGTTTTTGACTGATAATTTTGGCTCAGAATCTCACATATACTTAACAGCTATGTAAGCTGTTAGGCATTTGATCTTCCTTTTAAGTGGCAATGACTGTTTTAAAATCTTGCCCTTTTAAAATCTTGCCCTTGCTACCTCAACCTGTTATTGATACCTCATAGGCAATTGTTTGTTTGAAACCAGAGCTCTGCAACAAGATCAGCAAAGTTGAATTGCAGAGGCACTTTTTGAGCGGGCAGCAGCTGAATGGTGCTCGTGCACAAAGCAGCTGAAACCAAAAGCAGAGGAACTATGGTGTGCTGAGATATGACCAGAATACTTGCATAATGAGAATTTTTTTTCTTTTATTGTTATTTAAAATTTACTTTTGTTTTTTACCTTGCCGGACAAATAAAAATTTAGGTCTCTGGTATCTCAGGATAATATTCTAGCTACTGAACTGTAGATGAGATGTCTTTTTTCATTATAAATTTTACTTATATCAAGAAGAGGAGTTTCAACAAGAAAGAAACACCTCCTACTTAGCAATATTTTGATCAAGTGGAATTTTAATTCATGCTTCACCTTGATGGTTTGAATGCTGAAGCTTATGATGTATTTCAGATTTGTTGGTGTTTTCCTCCCCCCAGTTAAGCAGAGATGAGCTTTTGGAGGTGTTGGTGTTGCACTGAGGGCCGTGTGCCTGGAGCTGCACAGCCCGGGATTAGCTGTGCCAGTTGATGAGTATCAAGCCCTTTATTTCTGTGCTCCTCTCCTCTCCCCCTGTAATTCAGAGAGCACCACCCGCCTGTGGCACGGCAGGGGAAGATTCAGGAGGTGTTTGGTGCTGCCTTGTGCTGGTGGGGTCCATGCAGGCACTGCAGCCAAGGGAAAAATGGCTTTGCAAGGGCAGCTGCAGAGGGGCACTGGGGTGTCAGATGTCCACATAATTTAGTTCTAGTTTAATCTGCTGTTTCTGTTTGGATCTTTATTCAAAACGAGCTGGTTTTGCTTGATGAACGCCCAGCTTTTGCAACTGGCCTGAGTTTTGTGACTGTGTACAAGGTCAGACTGTTTCTGTCTAAAATACATCATTTATAGGGAAAGATATTATTAAATGAATAATTGCATTTTATTTTCCTGTGTAGCTACCACACAATAATTTCTAATATTCTGCCCTCTTAATTTTGATATATATATTTTGATATAATTTATGAACCGCATAAGTTCTTACTTCTATGGCTGAGTTTCCATTTTGCAAAAAAAAAAAAAAAAATCATGACGATTAAAAAAAATTTTTTTTAAGGTTCTGGTTCCTGATTTTTTGAGCCTGCTAGTGATATTTACACTAAATGCATTCTGCTTGCAAATAAGAGAGAATTAGTGTAAATGAGTGGTGGGTTTTTTTGTGAAGTGTTTGCTACATTGTTAAAGCCCTACTTTAAAAAAAAAAAATTTAAAAAATAAACCTGTTCCCTGATTTTGGAATCATGTTACAGCACTTCCAGATGTTGTCATATACAGTTCTTTAGTGAAGGAGCCTTCAAGAAGGAAACATAAACCAGGGAATCTAACTAGATGACTTGAAAATTATTTCACATGATATATCATTCTGTTCCTTTAAAAATGGGGCAAGAAACTCACTGGTCCTGCCTAAATATTTAAGGAAATTACAGGCAAGAGGTACATAGGGTTTGTCTCTGCCTCAAGTCTGTATTTCACTGGATATTTAACAATTTCTATTTAAAGAACTTTCACAGGTTTACTGCATTTATTTATTAAGAGAAAGGTTCCAGTCACTGAGAAACTGTTGAAATGTGCCATGGTCCATCTGTCACCAATCAGATTCACTGTTATCTTTTTATGTCCAAAATTTGGATGCCCAGAAATCATGAAGTCAGCTGTCTGGCCATGAAATGTGGCAGGAGAGAACACATAAAATTTCTTACACTGAAACTCTATCCTTTTATACTAGTGAACTAATTGTTCCTGTGGCCAAAGTGATACACTTGATACTGGACAGTAGAGCACCTATCTAGAACTGCTCTAATTACAGTTTATTTAGAAGAGAGTGTGTTACCCTAACTGGATGAAAAAAAAGTAGCATTCCTAATCTAGAACTATGGATTCCTTCAGGTCTCTAGAGTTATGTGGAGAGTTAGTAGGAAGGGTGTGCAGCAGGAAAGGCCTGGCTTCAGGGGAGGGGAGCTGTGTCAGCCAGGTATTTCCTTCTGAACTGGCGATTCTGCCCAGTTTCTGTGGGGTGCTCTTTATGTGCCATCACAGCAGATCAGGCCAAATTCTGATATTGCTGCCTCTATGAAGAGCACATGGGCTCGTGCAGGTGTAATGGGTTGGAAATTAGCAAAATTAGACAATAATTCTGCTGGCACTTCAGAGGGAGGAGTAAAAGTCACAGTCCTTTGCAGTTGGCTGAGGTGATTACCTACAAAGGGCTAGCAGGAAAATTATTTGTTTGAATAGACACTTTTGCAAATGAAAGTGGTGGTTAAAACTGATATTATCTCAAGACCCATTTTAATGAACTATTAATCAGAAAATGTAGAGATCCTAGGCTCAGTTTTGCTATGTGACTCTTTGTCACCAAATTTCCATGTACTTTGCTCTGTTCACTGGAAAGGCACATGATGTGACAGGTGTCAGTGGTACCACTGTTAAAAACCCTGAAAAATCCATGACATCTTATCTGGAATGTGGGACTTGTAATATGACATTTTGGGGGGTGCTGCTGGAAGTGGTGTTGTGGTTTGAAATCAGAAGTATCAGAAGATAGGTAGCAGGGAAACATCCATACCATGGGTGAGTTACAGAGGTTTCTGACTCTGTGGAGAGGGGGTTTGTTGCTGCTGTTATGCTGCAGGACTGAAGCAGTGGGTACCACTATTAGAACAGTTGCTGCAGAATCAGAGAGCAATTGGGGTAGAGTGGATCCTGAAGTGCAACCCTCCTGCTCAGAACAGGGTCAGCTGAACAGGCTGCTCGTAGCTGTGTCCAGCTGGGGTTTGAACATCCTCGAGGATGGAAACACTGCAATTTGTCTGGGCAATGTGTTCCAGTGTTCAATTGCCCTTACAGGATAAAAAATAGCTTGTTCATATGATTAAATGAAATTTCTTGACTTTTTTATGGACAAGTCCTGTACATTCTGGGTAAATAAACCCCGTGGTTACAACACTGACAGTCTTTAACAAGAGTCTTTAAGGCTTCCTCTCTCCCCCACATTCTCAGCCATTGGTCTATTGCAATGGTTGCAATTAGTACAGGAAGATTTCAAGATAGTATTTTGTTGTGAAAAAGGCATCACTAAGAAGAACTGGACTTGATTCTAATACTGAAAACCAAGATTGACAAGTGTGTACTATTCAAGGCTTAGTACGGCTGCAGCTCTTTGTTGGCAACCTCTTCTATGGTGAAGGTCAGAAAGAACACAGCTTTGTGCCCAGGCAGAGCTGAAGTTTGACTGTTATTAATTTAATTATGTAAGAATAAAATGGCTGTAGTTGCCATTAGGAGATGTTTAATGTGATAGATATAAATCACTTCAGCCCTGTAATGTCATTGAAATGAGTGGAGCAGCTATAGATTGTGACATTTCCTGTGCCACAATTGCAGTAAGAGTTGTTTTCAAATTTCAAATTATGTTAAAGTTGCTTCTAGTGTTTGGATGCTTAAATGCCAGTAATTTTGGAAGGTGGCTTGGGAGATCTCCATGTATGTTTTTCACTGGGGTCCAGCTGTCCTATTCTTGCAGCTGCTGCTTTACAGTTTATTCCAAGAGTTTTGGTTTTATTCTTTTTCCTTCTGAAGCTGTGTTCTGATAGTGCTCCTCTCTCAGTTCACAGGGAGAAAACTTGTCACAGGATCAGCAACTGAATTGGGACCAGTGGTCTGTGCTTATTAACAAAAACGCTTAGGGGTTGTAGATAGGTTAATTGAAGTTAGTTGTGTGTGACCAGGTAGGTTTGTCTTTAATCTCCTATGTTTAAATTTCATATGCATGAAGACAATTAATCCTCTTAACTGCTGTAGACTTTGAATGCTTAGTAAATAAGTGGCCTTTTTAGTTGATGCTATGGTGTTTGCCTGTTTAAACCAAAATAAAAGTAAAGAGCTACACTGGGCCTTGAGGGAATCTTCCTCAGTGCAGTGAGAGGTTCTATTATGTAAAAGGCTTTAGAGTCTTCCCAGCTCATTATTTTTATAGTACTGTCTGCTTTGCTCTTTTAAGACAATGGTCTTTTTTTATAGCATCAACAATTTTGAGATCAGAGAGCACTTCCTAAGTCAAGGCAAATTGAGCAAGATATTTCAGCACCTGGCAGTCAAAGATTACACTTCTCATGCATGCAAGTTAATACTGTTTTCTTTCTCTCTCTTTTTTTTTTTTAACTGAAATCCAAAAAAAGTTCCTTTCAAGTGAAGGGATTGTTATCTTTGCAGTGTGTACTTATTTCTTCACAGTGAATCATGAACTGCTTTACAGAGTGTATCCCTAGGGATTAATTGCTGGGCAACTGACCAAATTACTGGTATTCTGTACCAATAAATCTGTATAATAGTTTTAATGAGATGTGAAGGATATATTTGTCATTCTTAATTGGGTTGGTTTAGAATTTTGTTCAGGTAGGATGTTAACACTTATTCCATTGAATGCCATGTTAGTGACACTTAATAAGCACATCCTTTTTTATACCAGATTTCAGATCATAGCTGTGTTTCTTAAATCATTGTTCCAATATTGTTTTACTATGGCCTGCGTGATGAATAGATTAGGTGTAATAAGATGGAAGGAAGGAATCTGATGTTTAGAGATAATTTTTCATACATGAGCTATGATAGAGAAAGGGATTGTTGTCTGATTTGCAATGGAATCTAAATTCAGATGAGTTTCACAATAAATATTTTGCCAATATTTTCACAATAAATATTTGCTGCAAATGTCCTCAGTATTGTGCCAGTCAGCAGCTGAGCATGGATGAGAATTGTTAGTGCCTCAGAGAGGCTTTTTCCATAGGTGCCACACTCACTCACTGCCTCAGCCTGATGCTGCATAGCTGTGCTCTGAAGTTCTCAGATCTGATCAAACTTACTTATGCATGTAATTGTGTTAATATATAATTTTTAATTTTTTATTAAATTCACTCAGATTTAATAATTTTTGGGAAAAATAATCTATGTTAAGTGTAATCTGTATTTTTGAATAGTTTTTTTTTTGAGGTTCTTAATTTTTTAACATAAAATTTTAAGGTCAGTGGTCTGCCTCTGTAAATTATTAAATATTTTTTAATTTTTTATAAACTTTCCTAGCGATGCAGACTGGATTTTCCCCCCCTCTTCACAATTTCTGGATATGTGCAGTATGGAGGGTGATACTGTACATTCTTTGATTTCTTTCAGAACATAGTTGTTAATGTGAAATCTAAGCGCTCATTTTACAAATTGTAGTAGTAACATAGGAAGTATTTTGCTCCCTCCAAATAGAATTGATCTGTGTCTAGTCTTTGAGACCAAACAGCAATTGTCACGTTCATCCCATTGTTTGGGCTTCCTCTCTAGTGGACCCCAGGTACTTCTGTGGTTCAGTTTTCAAGGCAAAGCCTGGCACTACCCCAGAACAGAACTGTTGCAGCAGAATTTGACAGTCTGCACTTCTACTGACTCTAAACCTGAAGATTCTGCCCTAGGTCAGACATTGCTCCTCTGAAATTGTGGAGCAAGAGGATAGTTCTCTTTTTAGTAGGGTGACAGTACAGGGAAACATTTTTCAAGGCAGTAACATGTCAAGTTTAAGTCCTTCTGAGGAATTATTCTGAAGAAGGATGCAGCCATAAGTAGGGAGGCACATTTGTAGGGTATCTCTCAGACTGCTGTACATTTCTGTAGGGATCACATTTGTTTTTATCTGTTTGAGATTGCTGACTGCAGATCCTTTTTTTTCTCTGTGACCCTGATTGTTTTACTTGAACATCTCTGTGACTGTGCTAAGGCAGCCCTTTGGAATGGGTGCCCTCTCTATTCTCTTGCTCTCTAAGCAAGACTGAACCTATAACAAATAGTTAGCAACTCATGAGAAAATCCATTGTGGTTGGGCAGGCATGTTTATAAAGTATCTGTTTAATATGGGGAATGAAATGCCAAATGCCTTTAGACTGTGAGTTCCATGAACAAGTCATCCCCCTCATCTTGACCCTCCTCTCCCATGGAGTGACACTGAACCAAGCTTCCTGGGCTGCCTGCACAATTTACAGACCATATTACTTTCCTCTTCATAATTCTCGAGTGGAAGAGATTAACACCTCTGTGTGCTGGCAGCTTATTTTTTCAAATTTATTTATTGGAGAAGGCAATGCTGCTTATCCTTCCTGAGCCCCTTCTAGAGGGAGTAAAAGGGCTTACCTGGTAACAGCATATTGCAGTGGGCACACAGGATATTAATAATTTGTGGAGCAGATAAACACACTGCCAGTTACTTGCTGTAGCAATGAAACCTGTTAATCACAATGAGGTAAAATTTTCCATGTGCGAAATTTTCAACTGGACTAGTTTATGCCCAAGGGAATTGAGAGCTATCCCTTTTGGTATTTCAGTGTCCACATCCTTCCATAGATTGAAAATGTTTGTCTGTAAAGCAATAACTCTGCTAGATAAGCAATAGCTTTAGAAACATTTATCTGAATTTTGAAGCTTGTTTCACTTTCCCTAGAGCACATATCTGAAACAGTTCAAATAGTTCTCAGTTGGAGACCACCAACTGAAGGTTTGGTGTCTGCAGCCCCATCAGTTAGTCTATTTTATCATTGTGCCCACATCACCTTGTAGGCAAAAAGTAAAAATGTGTTTCAGTAATTGAAAGCAGTTAAATTCAAAGCTTTGCAAACATGACATTTTGTTTAGGTCAGCCTTTAGATGCTTGTTGCCCTTAATAAAAATCAGTGCACTATCTTCCTATCAATGACAGTCATATCAGATACGTAACCAGCAGCTGTAAAAGAAGCTAGAAAGCAAACATACCATTCATTAGATTTTCCAAACCCAAATATTATTCTCTCACCAGGAAGAAGTTGCCCACTCTCTAAACCAAGAACTTTCTTGTCTGACTTTTCTAAATTTTGAAATTTTGGTGGAATAAATATCATGTGTGTTGTGTGATGCTCTGAGTAGATGACATGTGACTGGTTTTGTTCTGTAGTCCATTGGTCAATTGTAGCTGTCTTTATATCTTCCTTGTTATCTTCCTTAAAAAAAAAAGAAAAAAGCTAGAGAAACATATATTCTTAATTCTGGAGCCAAAGGAGATTCTTTTCCTCTATCCCTTTAATTCTAGCATTATTATTGAGGCATCTGGTAAGTGTACCTAAATTTCTTGAGTTTCATTCTTGCTGCAAGGAATACGTTCAAGTAGTTCCTGGATGTACCTTATAGTTGCAAAATCACAGTTCTATACAAAATGTGAGTCAAAGATGAAATTAAGAACAGAAAAAAAGAAATTAAGAACAACTTAAAATGTAGAGGCTACACAGGAAGATAAGTGAGTCTGTATATGAGATGCTGCTTACGCTTAACTCGACAACAGATGTCACAGTCTTCAAAACAGCAATTCAAATACAAACCAGAGCTTTTTAATTTTGCTTGTCTGTTAAAAAAGAAGCTTAATTTTATGCTGATGGAATCAGGCAACATGTGATGTTTGCTGTTGCTTCTGGGTGTGTGCTCAGACTGAAGTGACCACCCATCCTGTGTCTTGTAATGTCTGGTCTTGTGAAGCATCTCTGCCCTTCAGGCAAGCTACCTTGTGCTGTTTCTGATCCAACATGAGCTATGAATGTTCAGCATCTCTGGAAATCAGACACAGATTGTCTCAAGTTGGGTGCCCCAAATCTTCAGAAAATGCTGCTAATTAGGCATTTTGCTGGAGGGTGCTCTCTGAAACCACCATGAGATAGGGTTACTGTGATTGAAGTCCCTTCTACTTTGGCATCTGATTTTAAAATGAGTGACAATAAACACAGTGTCTGATCAAAAGACATGCAAAGCATGGGGTCCCCTCCTGCTGCATATTTATATCTTGCAATGTGTTATAAATACATTTAGCTCAGTAGAAACCGTTGTAGTTTATATAAATCAGCTGTTATTGAAGAGCTCTCCAGTTCATTAGTGTATGTGCTTTTGCTGCTAGAGGCAGAGGGTTTCTAGAGAGTCAGACCTGTGATGGTCCTCTTGCATCCTTCCATTCAAAGCATCAGCAGTTAATTGCTGAAAGCTGAAATAGCTTTTGTAAATAAAATATCCAAATCTTTGTCTTTTAAAAAATACCTTTAAATAAGTTACGGCGCAAGCACAGAAACAATTATGAGACATGTTAGACTTGTGTAAAACATTTCTGTCTTTCTGAAAAAGATGATCTGTCCTTTTAATGTCTTTTTGGGATATTTTGTGTCAGGGTTGAAGAAGGAAGCTTTGTCTTTGTGCCTTTATCTAAATTTATGTGTCAGGTGAAAGTAAGGCTCAGTGATTCAGATGTGGTTTTTACCTCACAGATAAATATTATTGCATAGTGAAAGGAGGACCACGAGCCTTACTTGTCCTCCCTGACATTAGGACCAGTGCCATGATGTGGAACAGAAGTTATCCATGGACTCAGTAAAATATTTATATATGACACAGTTTTATTTGAGCTGTGTCAGAGGCAGAATTGTGCTGCTGGAACTAGCTACGCATTTTACTTCTTTTGCATTCCTGGACATCTGTGAGAACAAAATTGGTAATGCCAAGAAATACATAAACCAACGAGAGAGTTAAAAGATAATTTGATTTGTCATCATTTCATTTGTTTTTCTACAGAAACATGTTACCATCCAACTGAAGCGCTGACCAAATATGCTGCTAATGATTGCAAACTTCCTGAAAGGACCAAAAAAAAAAAAAGGCCAAAAATAGATATATAATTTTTCAAATAGAGAAAATCCCTTTTGTTTTGAATGTGTTCGTTTCTCCTGGGTGTAGCTGTTTATTTGTCCAAGACACGCCAATACTTTTTTCTTTTTGTGAAGTTAAATGTTAATTGTGGGAAACTACCTGTCAAAATAGAGAAGTTACTCCTTTGCAGGGATGGTGGTAAGGGGAAAGTAGGCTCTTTCTCACCATCTGTTTTCCCTAGGAGGTGGCCCGTGTGGAAGATTGCATGTATAACTGTAAAGTCAACTGCTAATGAGCCACTGGGGGTGGTCTTGAAGTAGCATTAGTAAGTCTTCTCAGTCCCCTGCTCATTGTGCTCTATGGATATTAATGTTTGCAATATTCCATGAGTTGGTGAAATGTTGTGCAAGTATTATCTGCTGATTATATATCACCAACAGAGTGTAGAAACAAAATTATTTTCTTACAGATCACTGCTGAAACTTGGCACAACTTTTAAGGAAACAAATCTGCCTGTCCTGTACTCACAGATGCATCAGGAGAATCCTTCTGTTTCCTCAGCGTATCTGCAGTGTGCAACTCACTGCATGTGCAGCTCCTCCTGTGCCCCCCTGCAGGAGCCCCTGTGCAGCTCCTCCTGTGCCCCCCTGCAGGAGCCCCTGTGCAGCTCCCTCTGCCCCCCTGCAGGAGCCCCTGTGCAGCTCCCTCTGCCCCCCTGCAGGAGCCCCTGTGCAGCTCCTCCTGTGCCCCCCTGCAGGAGCCCCTGTGCAGCTCCCTCTGCCCCCCTGCAGGAGCTGCTCTGGCATGCAGAGCACTGTCGGGAAGGAGAAGCAGCCACCGAGCAAGGCCTCGAGCGCAGCTTTAACTTCAAGGCCCTGTGATCTTTGTTTCTGGTGAGACTGTTGTCCTGTTGAAAACAGCATCAGATCTGAGCACCTTGTTGAAGCAAGGTATAGTCATAAGCAAGAATCTAAAAATCCAGCTTTAGCAAAGCTGTCATCAAGTGGTTTGCATCTCCACAGAAGTACAGAGCCAGAGGGCAGCTGCTGCCTCTGTGCCTTGTTTTCAGGAGTTGTGTGTTGGCTCTGGAGGTAGCGAGATCCACTAAACCAGAGAATCTCTAGCATACATAATTATCAGCTTCCACTGAGCCCTGGTTTGGACACCTGGTTCCCTTTCTACCTGGAGAACTCACATGTTGATAATTGCTGCTCATTTTACAGAAGAGAAGCAAAGTCTGGGGGAGAAAAAAATCATTCCTAATGGTGATGTTTACCAAAATCTAGTTAAATGCAGCCTAGAGTTTTGATGGTCACAGACAATGGGAAGGGATATTATTTGTGGGAAAATGTGAGCAGCTCACATTTTTTGTTGGTTTACTGGCTCAGATAAATTAGATTAGTCTGATGGAATAGGCAGATTAGTGCAGTTCAAAGTATTTATGGAAGTGTTTACTCCGTACATATTCTGTTTTGTTACACTCACTATATGACAACCAGCTTGGCTTAAACTATATATATATACACACACACAGACACACACACCCATATATATATATATATATATATCTCAGAGTTCTCAACTTGTTTATTTAATGTTCTTGCTGCACCATTCTTAATAATTTCATGTATGCTATAATCTCAAAAAAAGATTAATGGACTCTTTGTTGGATATAGTAAAGTGAATAGTAAGACACACTGTATAGAAAATATTTTCACGTTAGGCAGCTGCTTAGTGGATTAAATTCTGTAGCAGAGCCTTCATCAGATGTTTTTGGTGTCAACCTAAAATGCTGGTGGCATCACTGCTGACTAAATAGGTACATCCTGATGTGTTTAATGCAACCCCAAAATAACAGTTTGGGATGGTGGTAGTTTAAATGCAGGTAGGACTGGGAAATGGACCCTGGGCAGGAGCAAGTTTTGACAGCAAAGACTGTGCCAGGGAGCAGTGTGCTTTGTTTATATATTCTCTTTTTGTTACAGATTGCTCAGCCTCACCAGATGAAAGGAGGTTGTGTTTTTTCTGTTTTAAACATAGTGATACTATATGAAGAAACTTCTTACCCACACACTGATTTAATGAATCTGTAATTTTAGGCTTGTCTATTTGGAGAGAAGGGATTTTCTGATGTTTCCTGAGGAGACTTTCTGAAAAGCAATAACTATAATATTAAAAACCTCTTAAGTCACCCTTTTTTCCTCACAGGAAATAACACATCTTTCCTTGCATCTCTAGCAGTATTTAATTATACCCAAATTCTTACAGAATGGCAAATGGCAGGTTGTCTTTGTCATAGAAGATTTGAATTTTTAGATGTGAAATGCCGATTTTCTGGGTCCTGGATTATCTGGGCTTTGCCTGTGTATTGGAGCTCTGACAAAATTTTCCACTTACCTTTGTATGGTAGTAGGCACTGAAAGAAATGCTGCTTAGAAATGTGAACTTAACAGTGTGTCTCTAATATTTGCTGTGTGCGCCTGGCCTGAGGATACCTCAGCCTGATTTATTGCCTGACACTGGACAACCCAGACCTCCATGGGGTGCATGTGCTTGCTGCAAAGTGGTGGTAGATGCAGATTTATTTACACAAAGCTTCTTTATGCTTTCTGTGTGTGTTTTTCTGCCTTGGTAATTGCATGCAGGACCTTTCCTAAGATAGAAAGATGCTTGCACCTTGGTCTGGGGTTCTTTTTGGACATTCAATGGTTAACAGTTCTTTTGGCGAATAGTTGTCAAAGAAAGATGATGTTCTGACCAGAGCATTCTTGGTAGGAGGGTTAGGGAGGTTATTGCTACAGGAGAAAGCTGTTTGCAACTTGGGTTCCCAGTTCTGACCTTTGTAGGTAGTGTTTCAGCATGGCAGAAAAAATTGCAAGTCATCACCTCTGTGGGGAGTTAACTGTAGGGATGTGACAATCTGTTTTATTCCCCCCAGCATTCCCTTTTGAGCAGTGCTGGAGCTCCAGCTCCTGCCCTGTGTGCTGCCCACGTCCTGGAGGCTCAGAGTGGTGCCAGAGCTCACTGTGCCACTGGGGACACCCCCTCACAGGGCCCACCCGTCCTGCCAGTGCCAGGCAAGCCAGGCCATCATGCAGGAGCAAAGCCACCTCTGTGCTGGGTTGGTTTGTGCTTGGGGCTCTGTGTGTTGCACACACATCAGGGGCTGCGGGCACTTTTTAGTCAGAATTGGAAGAAAAAAAAAAAGGAATAATTTAAAAAAAATATATGGGGAAAAAAAATCACCACCCCATTAATGCACTTCTTTTTGTTATAACTGCTGAGAAATGTGAATGTCTGCACAGATTGGGGCTGACTGAAACTCTAATCATTATTCTGTAAGAATATTTTTGATGGAATTTCAACAGCTCCAGAGTTCCTGTCAGCATTACTATGTGGCTTTTGAAAGTTCTTTCCTTTAATGGGTCCCAGGACCCGTGAAAACATTCAGGTCAGTTTAGTACCTGAGTCTTCCCAAGTAATTAACAGGTAGAATTACCTGGTAGCAGTCAGTGTTTTCTGCTGTAATCTGTCCACAGAAGCTGCAGCAGAGTAATTGCTGTCTCTGGCGGCCCTGCAAACATGTCTGATTTAATGTGTCAATAGGGATTTTTCTCTCAGTTTTTTTTCATCCCCAATGCCAGACTGTGAATTTTCCTTTCAGAAGGCTGGACTCAAAGTGAGATGGATATATTGAACATATGGATTTAAAGGCAAATGTTTTTCCCAGCAACTGTAAATGTGTAAAAGCATTCAGAGCTCATTCTCGTCTCCACATGACTTTTCACCAGGTTAAATAAATGTATGTCACAGATGTACTCAACTACCTGTTCCACAGTTACTGGAGCAGATAAATGCTAAACTGACCGTGGTGTCTCCTTGCCAGCCGTGCAGTGTTTCAGTCCTCCTGGCTTTGGGGATGTTCTGGTATTCTCTGATGCTGAGTCAATGATACCAACTACTGGTGAGACACATGTAGCCTTTTAGTCCTTCCTTGGTGAACATTTGCCAGTAGTGAAGGAACAGATGGGCTGGGATCTGCTCAGAGTTCAGATGTGGAGTGAGGGTATTTACAGGGTACTCCACAGGTGGGTTTTGCATCACCAGGTTCTGTGTCAGGGCAGCAGTTATCTTTACTGCTCCTTTTGCCTAAATACCACCCTCTTCTGTGTCATGTTGCAGGGGCTCTGAGCTTTTGTTCTGTATTGAGAAATCACAGGGTCTTATTCTGCATGAGGGAAGGCATGTATTCTAATGATAAAAAGGGTTGTTCCCAAAAGAAAGATCTATGTCTTATAAATTCTCTACAGATCTGTAAATAGTCCTTTAAGTCCAGTCACATCATGCTGCGAGCCACTGATGTTACCTCTTTAGTTTTCAGTGAAGGCCTTAGCATCTCAGTTGTAAAGGAAAAATAAAATAAATTTATTTTGACCACACCGACTGGGCATGTTTGTGAACAGTCCTAGATACACAACACACAATATTATTAGATATTAAAGAAGAGGATCCCTGAGAATTGGAGCCACATTCTGTCAGGGATCCCAAGCATGCAGAGTAAAACTGTCCTTCTTGGCAGCATCAGCAAGACCTGGGTGACCCAACTGGCACTGCTAAACTGAAGGCAGGAGACCCTTATTATCTTAGCCACTTGTATGGTACTATGGTCCTCTTTTTATGCTAGAAAAATTCCCTTTTGAAGGAGTATTTAGCATAGATTTGAAATGCTAGAGGACTGTGGTGTGCTGCTCAAGGTCTTGTTGCTTTCCTTTTCTTAATCTGAATTTCCCAACTTTAAAATGGACCCTTTGAAATTTGAAATACTGGTTCCAGTGGCTAGCACTGATGTATATAAATGCTGCAGTTATGCTGGAAATGGATATCAGGATTAAATAACTGTGGCAGGATCTATAGTGAACATGAGCAACACAACTTTATTAATGAATTAAGACTATAATTCATACAAAACAAAACTGGATCCTATGCCAATTGAAAGATCCAACTGCTTAAATAAAACCAAAATTGCTTGCCATAAATTGTGACCTTTTTAATACAAAAATATTTATTTTGAGCCTTAAATCTAAGCAATATAATAATGCTTGAATGTAGCCCTTTTCAGAAGGATGACCTACAAGTTTTACAGGGAACTCATTCAAAACTGCCTTTCTGCTCAGCAGAAAAAAAACTGAAGTTCCTCTCTGGTTTAAATGGCAGGCAGAAAATCCAAGGTAATCCCTGTAACTTTTTATATAAATTTGATAACAAAAGAAAGGTGTGCTACTGGTATCTCTATAACATAAGTAAGCTTCATTGCATAACTCAAACCATGATGGAGATTTTGACATGCTTACTGGCAGCCTGACAGATGTGTCACAGTGTCTAATCCCCAAAAGCCCCAAAGCTCTTTGAAAATGGGTATTTCTGAAAGACTGGATTGGAAAACATGCTACTTTTTTATTAAGCTTTTTTTTATCAGTACCTGCATTACTTTCAATGTCATCTTGTTGCCAGGCTGATTTAAAGATCTGCACTAACCAGGCTGGTAACTCTACTTTGTTAGCAAAGAGGTAATATATCTATAGTTACGTCCACTTAAACAATATATTTTATCTAAATTATGAAAACCAACATTTTTTTTCTTGCAGTATGAAAATACTGATTTTGGAATTTATGACTTTTTAAATGTCAGATTTTCCTGTTCTGTGGAAATGTACTTCTGGTGCGTCCCAGCCTCAGTATTTCTGGCAAATAAGACCAAAAAACAGTCAACATTAATATGGATTTGTAATAAGTTCAGAATGTATTCTGGAGCAATGAAACGCCAGTTGTAGGGAGGAAAATAAGCTATGTGCTTAAAAGTGTGCTTGACAAAACAACCCCTCAATCTAAATGCAGACAGCATCTCTAGTGGGGGATTTGCCAGCATATCTCCAGGCCAGACTCTTGGGAGACTCCAAGCAGGTTTCATGCAACACCACTGTGTCCTACATATTGTGCATAGTGGCGTTTCCATTATTTGGATGACATCCACCATTTTTAAAAAGAGGAAATTGGGCCAGTTTGCATTCTCTTAGAGAGCAGCCTCCTGAATGACAGAATAATTTCCAATAAAGGTACCCTGGATTACTCCCTGCTGTGAACTAATAGGGTGCTAATTAGCATATTTCATTTATTTACTTAACTGGGATAAAAACAGTTGGGCACAGGTCCCATTTCCAATGGTTTCCTGGGGAAGCTGCAAACTGCTGTTAGTATGACTGTGCTGCATTAAAAAGATGTAAGCTCACATAAACATAGTCTGCAGATTGAACACTAACTGGCATGGCTGTCCAATCTCCTCATACACAGAGAGCAGTTTAGAACATTAAATAAAGCTGTATTTGTTTGCTCCAAATCTTTAAGTGGGCCAAATGAAATCACAGCAGTATGTCTCCAGTCCTTGCAGGTCTGCTGGTGGCAGCGCTGAACAAGTGCTGTGCTGTGCATCATGTTCTGCCTTCTGCTCTCCTTGGTGCTCACTCTTGCCTTAATGTCTCTTGAATGTAACAGTACTGACACCTTCTGCAAGTACAGGGTTTCCCATGAAATGTGCCTTGGAAACTGTCCTGCAGCTTTTTTCCTCCCATGTATTTCCATGTTAGGGCTCACCTGCCCAGCCCACTGTGCCATTCTTGAAGATGTTTCTAGTTGCACAAATGTTGGAAGTGCCCATTGATTTCTGCTTCACGCCCCCAGATTTCCCATGCTGCCGGCTTCTTGCATCTTCCATAATTTATAAAATTTCAAGTACCCAAATTAGTACCTCATCTTGAATGTATATACTGAGATTGTAGAGGGTGAGGCAGGAAGGAAAACCCCTCTCCTTTGCTAAACAAAGGATTTTTCCAAACTGTGTGACGTTTAAAATAATGTTTTTGCATTTTATATTTTAAATAAGATTTTTACTGAGGAAGCAATTTCTTATACATTTTGATCCACATTCTGCTTAGTTATGAAATTCTGGATTTGGCCTAAAGCAGTAGAATATCTCTCTGCATCTGGGAGTCAAGATCATTAAATGAAAATGGGAGATTTTGTGATCAAGAGAACTGGGGCCTGCTTCTTCCGTCTTTACATCTGCTTGTGTGAAACTGAGTAAGCTGACTTATATTTTTCAGTTTCCATGTTCATGAACTGGAGAGAACAATGCTTTATTGCCTACATAAAATATTATAAAATTCTGAATTAGAAAATGCTGTAATCCTAACCCTAAGCAAAACCCTAGCCCTAGTTGAGACAGGAAAAGGTGCATGGGGATGAGGCAGGTGCCAAGAAGAAAGGTGAGGAGGGAGCCTGGGGTTAGGGTTCTGAAAACCACAAAGCCCAGAGCCCCAAGCACACTGCAGCTGTGAAAGGCATGCTGAGGGGAACACAGAACTGCCACAATGTGGCTGCCTCCACAGCTTTCTCCTTTCCACCAGCCTTAGCCCAAGGCTGCTTTTACTGCCTGGGATTAAGGTTGGGGTTCCCAAAACCACAAAGCTCAGAGCAGCCTTCAATTAAACTGGAAAGGAAAAGGTCCTTCCCATCATGTGCCATCGTTGGTATGTGCATGTATCTGTAAGGTGTTAGAGCAATCACTAAATAATCTAGGAGGTCCTTTCTAGTGTATTTCCTATACTCAAGGTGTTCCTAAAGAGCTGTGTTCATTTCTTTTTCTTGGATTGCCTGAAATGTCAGAGTAACATGTTGAGATCTCAGTTTTCAATGAATGAGCATGTGATTTGAAATATATGTGTAATTTAAAACAAGCTTTAGGGTTAGGAATATTTGAATAGCTGTTTTTGGTTAACTTTTCTCTTGATCTGTAAACATCAGAGTTACTGAGCCTACTATAAAAAGAGCTGCATGAAATTCTGGAAAAAAATAGCCCTATGTAAATTACTGTCATTACTTAATCACTACTTTTTTTATTTAGTTGAGAAGTTAGAAACATCTATCTTGTACTTCAAATTTAAGATAGCTCTAAGCAAGTGATTGTGGTAAATTTGGATTTTTCTAATATACCATTTTAACCCATTATTGTTAAATTAATTTTTGGAATGTAGCTTGATTTTAAATTTACATTATTTCTTGTGTTTGATGTGGGATCTGAACTGAAATGAGCTTCACACAGAACTGGGGGAAGTGTGGCACCTTCCTCCTCTATGTTAGATAGGTTCTCTGTCTAACTGGGATGTCTCTGGCTTGGAGACCTTCCAAGATAACCGTCATTTATCATTTGTGGTATGGTGGTCTGTTATGGCTTTCTCACAGCCCTTCCTGATAGATCTGTTTATTTAATTATGCACCAAGATAGGTAAAAATATCTTGGATATTTAGGAAGAGGGTCTGTGGCTCTGACAGTAGCTGGACATTGTCCTTACCTGTGTCTTGCTCCGGGCTCTGAGTGAAAGGGTGGCCCTCCAGAAGGACAGGGCAGGAGTGTGCTGAGGCAATAAATGCTGTGGCTGTTTGGAGCATGGGTTGAATGTGTGGGTACCCTCTGTCTCTGCTGTTCTCTCTTTATGCTCCAGGAACACAGCACATACCGAGCAGAAGTAGAGGGAGATTGAGCAAGAGTGTCTATTTCTGTCTATTTCCTCAAATATTTCTAAGTATAATGATTTTGCATGCCTGTCCTTGTTGCCCACTCTCTCTCCAGACTCAGAGATGTGTAGCTGGGAGGAACTGAGTAGTTCTTCCTGGCTCTAGGTAATTTATAATGTGAATATTTATGTAGAAAAATTGGGGAAGGGGGGATATTGTGGCAGCAGAGTGCTCAGAGGAGAAAACCGGACATTCACAAAAAAATGAAGTTTGTTTCTGCTTTCATGCACACAAGAGATGTTCTCAGGTATATTTACTTAATTTTTGCTGTTGTCTTGTTTTCTATGTTCCTTTGTTCCCTGATCAATTGTTTTGTTATTTGAACTCATTCTTTTTCTTCTTCTGAAACTGATATGTGCATAAGCTGTAGCAGAAATAGCTGAATATTGGAGATTTTGTGTCTGGGACTCATTCTACTGTGAACTGAATACATTATTTTTTTAGACTCTTTACCCTTTACCAAAGAATTGCTAAATATATGCATATATAATATATCAAATGAACAAACCCCACATCTGGTTAAAGAATGTTTGATTAAAAACAAAACCCTGCAGCTACTTTTTTTTACATTTCAAAATTCAGTAATTTCAAGGAATTAGGGGTGGATACTTTTCTGCAGACATCCTCATAAAAATCAAAACAGGAACACCAGTTGATCTACTCCATAGCAATTTATTTCCTTTAAATGTTAATAGAGAAAGAACAATCAAAGAAAAAAAAGGTTAACATATAAATCTTCCAAACTAATGTTGGAAAAAAATATTCTCAATGTGTATATGCAATGCAATGTCAGTGCATTTTGCATTGCCCACACGGCTGCTTCTTTTCCTCCATCAGATGAGTCCTGTGTTACTTTTTGTGGGCTCAAGAAGAGGCTGTGTGACCTACAGGGGAGCCAGGAACCCCCTTCCCTGCCACTGAGCTGGAGCAGATCTGGGTTGCTCTGCTTTCTGTTCCTTGCTTGCTTCTTGTTCCCCACTGCGGTGTTCAGAGGAGGTGGTCTGGAGAGGACCTCTCCAGTGCAGTCCAGTTCTCTGTCAAGACTCCAGTTTGCTGCTGCCACACAAACAGAACATTTGCTTTGCTTGTGAATATTATTAACTTGGAATACGTCAGGAACGAAATGTCATGTCAGTATTGACAGCAGGTGAATTGTGCAGTGTGTGCTACTTGTAAGCAGTTCATAACATTTCTCATTCAACTTTGTGGATACCAACTCTGACTTTCACAATATCACTTAGAAAGCTAAACGCTGCTTTCTTAATGCAGAATGAGATTTGTATTTTTCCTTATTGAAATAAATGACCATGACTTATAAAATGCTAGCAGCTGACATTGTCATGACTTTAATGTGCAGAAAGATTTTTATAACTTATTCTTTCTATTAATGCAGTTTTCTTCAATTCTCTACAAGCATGTATAGGGACAGGTTTTTTAATACTTTATCAGAATTTTTCATGTATCTATCCTTTGTAAATATACGAAGCTGTAGACAGAAAAGCTAAGCCACAAAGAGAATTGTTAAATCAGACTTGATGTTCTTTGCCAAACGAAGGAAAAGTTCAAACTGCATTGTAGATATAGTGCAAATGAATTTCTTTGCAGCTATAGACACTGATCCACGGTCTGATAAAGACCATTCTAATTCTGTTCTCTCTTCAAGGCTTTACAGCCATGTCTGTCTGTCTGGGAATTCTTACCAGTACTGTAGCAGGTGGCTGAAAACCTGCATCACCTTGTAAAGTTGGTCAGGATCTGAATGGGGCCCAAAACCAGCACAAACCACAGGCCATTTTAAATATATTACCAAAAAAATGGTACTGGGTTGAATAATTATTTTAAAGAAAAACTCCTATGTGCCTCTTTATGTGAAGTCTTCTTTTGAAAATCATCAAAAAACTAAGTCAGTTACAATATGTTTGGAAGTGCTGGGGGAGGAAGGAAAAAAGACAGTGTTCACAAAGACTAATTGAAGCACAGAGATATGTATCTTTGTGTATGTTCAATTTATTATTTTTCACCACTTGTTTTATTAACATGCATCTAGAGTTACATGTTGCTTTAATCTCCTTGATTAAGACTTGGTGAAAGGATCTGTCATCATTTATTGTCGGAGAGCCTCAGGTCCCACTTTTTGTTTTACATTAGCCTTGCCAGCTACTTCTGACTTGAAAAGGGAATACTGTAGTTGTGGTAAAGTTTAGCATAACTGAGTTTATTTTAAAAAAATCAAACAACAAACCAGAAAACTAAATCAATTATGTGATTGTATGATTAAGGCAGAAGAACCCACTTGCCTACAATTGATACATAAATTCTTCTGAATAGGTTTTCACAGCTGTTTTCTGTGTTGTTATCTAAATGTAAGTTTGCTATGACCACTTTGTTTTTGCTGATGAAATACTCATGGTTTTTTTTTTCCTTTAGTAAGTGCATGTCTTCAAAACTGAGGTAAATTCTTTTTAGCTAGAAAGAGTTAAGTCAGCTTGCTAGTGCTTTGCTGCTGAGCCATATTTAAGTAGTTCATTGGGGCAAGTTCCTAGAAAGAAATTCACAAGAGTTTACTATGATTTCAGCTCAAGAGGAGAAAATATGTTTTTAATGTAGGATTTTTTTTTTCCCCTGTTATTGAGTTCAGGAAGATGCTTAGTGGGAGAATGAAATAAAGGCCCATTGTAAAGGTACCTAACTCATCATTTCCACATGCAGGCTGTACATTTCTGCTGCACTTTTGTCTTTGATATTATAAACTGATGTTGATTTTTTAAATCCTAAATTGGTTTTTATGTTCAGGAATACATACAGAAAGATATAATTTAAGAAATATTTCTAACATATGGTAGAAGTATTTGTATGCATGAAAATACCACCCTGGCTCCCAAAACTAGACATACATTCTGTATTTTGATTTTTCTTTGTGAGTTTATTGGACAGAGGTTCCAGTTATGAAAGACTCTAGTTATAATAACTATTGGTTAGGGAGCATGGAATCTGCTTGGAGAATTTGCAGCTAAAAATGCCATCTACATATTCTGCTTTCTTAATACTTCAGGTTAGTAAGAACTGCTGTAAGAAAGTATTTTAGGATGTAGATATTTAGAACAGTTGGATTACTTTTGACAACAGAGCAAGGAATCCATTCAAAGCTGATTTCCCTCTTTTGTTCACTGAGGACCTGCAGAATCTAAGATAAAAATGGCAGTTGTCCTGAGGGCACCCTGAGGCATGTCATTAAAATTGGAATTTGATCCTCTTTTCATGGTTACTTGGGACAATCAACCACAGCAAACCTGAAAACTCATCAGTTTTTAAAAATATGACATGCCCTTGACTTTGTCAGTTTGGATTCTGTGTGCAGGATTCGAGTATTTCAGAATCCCTTTAGATGTCACTCTGTCTTCAAGAATACAAATATTGTGCCTTGTACTATACAAAAGACACAGTACTTCTAAACATTTCTGAGCACTTTCCTTATTTATGGCAAGGGAAAAGCTAAATTATAGTCATCAAAATGAAATGCTTTTTTAATTGAGATTTATAACTGCTAATTGTAAGAAATACAATTGTATAGAGTCCAGTTTTTTAACTATTAAAATGTTTTAAAATGAAAATTTGACTGTTTGAACTGATATGGACCTTTCTAAAACTGAATGAAACTACCCATTCTACCTGGCTGTGTATTTCTATCTGATAACTGAAATTTTCAAAAATACCTGGAAAATGGATGTAAACCAACATTTTTCTGTTTATGTCTCTGTAACTGGCCTCTTACTGCTTTCAAACCCCTTACCTTCCCTGCTTCCAGACTGCCAGGTTTTTAAAATTTGCACACATTTTTGTATGTATTATTTTTTACCAATAGCAAAATAATCAGTTTTCTGTTCCCGCAGCTGGACTGCCAGAAAATTGCAATTTGTCTCTGTGGCAGAGAACCCATGAGCTGGCCTCTTTGCCATCCCTGCAGCTTGCCGTGAGGAGCTCACTGATGCTTGATGTGCTGGGAGCCATATGGCCACTTCTTGCAGCTCCTCCTCTTGCTGCTGCCCTCAAAGTTGCAAGGGGAGCAGAACCTGGCACAGAGGACAAACAGGGACTTGGTTCATGAGAGGGATGGTGATGGTGACAGACCTCTGACTGTACCTCAGATTCCCCTCGAGACATTTTCCTCCCAGCTACCTCTTGCCCTTAGATTTTATGTAATAAGCATATGTTCCTCCCTCATTTTTTTTTTTAATTTTTTGGTACTTTTATCGCTTAGTCTGTACTGAAGTTCCTAGTTAATATGCAGATTATTTGTAACTGCAAATCCATTCATTTGATAATTGGCATAAAAGTGTTACACATGGAGCGGCACAAAACTTGGCAGCAGTAGGCAGGAGGAGGTTTTGGTGCCTAATCCCCACCAGGCACATGGGTTAAGGTGTTTACTTGCACCATTTGTGTGGGAAGGAGCAGCCTTGCCTGTTCATGTGGAAATTCCTAATTGCTTGCTTTGTTTTGACAGATTTATGGGTTCCAACAAAACATAATTGCAAGTAACATAACAAAGTAACACTCTCCTGAGCACCTGTAGTGTTGTTATTATAAATAGAACTACTAATGTACAATGCTGGTTATTGTAAAAGTACATTCACTTGAAGCTCTCGATTTTTCTTGCCATGCGTGCTGTGCTCTTGGTCTTCCGCTTTAGGTTGCGGGAAAATTTCATCAGTCTTCAGCCCAAACATGCAACATCTGTTGTCTCACTTTTCTCATCTCTTGTTCAACATTGAAATGGTTAATTATGTGCTAGAGGCAAGTTAGTACCTGGTAACCTGTTGCTTGTCCTGAATTTGCACTCATGGTTGAAATCAATCCCTGGGTTTTTGGAGAATTCTCTGCTTTGTGAAGTAGTCCTTTACAAAGAGGTGGTGCGCTGTAAGACAGAGTAAAGTAAAATTGTGTCTGTGGCAGCTGAGGAAGTTACATGTCTGTGTGCTCTGCAACGCTCACAAAGAGATCCGTGGATCTGCTGAGATGCTCACTTATCTGGTGTGACTGTTGAGGGGTGTCAGGTGGATAAATGAGGGAAGGAACCCTGACCTGAGGTTGGAAGAGGTCATGGATGTTGGTATTTAGGACACTTCTGCTGCCTGCCTGCTTCATGTACTGACTTTTCTTCTGCGACAGTTGACAAATTATCCTATTTCTTTGAGCCTTGGTGTCCTTCTCTACAAATTGAAAATATTTCTGCATTTAAAAAAAGATGTTTCAGTGGCAGAATGCTGTAGGAATGAATACTTGTGCAGGCACTATAAAGTCCTCATATCAGTTATGGTGATGATTTAGCAAATACATATCACATTTGTTCTAAAATCATATAAGAATATAGCACTTCAAGTAACTGATGAATAGCTGTGCTTATTGAAAAAAATAAAGAAAAAGAAAATGAGCCCGTTCAAGAGAGCAAGCAGTTCTCTGATTTAGAACTGTCCAGATCTCTGTCTTCACCATACACTGCTCCCGGAGGGCTTTGCAAACCTGGCTTCTCCTTGGGCCGTTCTGCACTCCTGAGCTGTGGAGGTGTCTGAGCACTCCCTGGTCTCCCATCCCTGCATAGCCCCAGCTGGGAGGCAGGTAGGGGGGTTGTGAAACCAGGGCTCAAGCTTTATTGGAGATGAGGTAGCATCTTTTCCTTTGAAAAGAACTGGATAGTGTCTGTGCTTGCATTTATAGCATGCTACAGGATTATTTTCCAGAGGCCTGTTGTCAAGACTGCTGTGTTTATGGAGAATGAGAGGAACTTTGATAAGTCTGAGGCTGGGTGTGTTCCCCCCTTATACTGTTTTGCAGAACCGTTTTCCTCCTTTTTTTAACTTTTAATTCTCATAGCTCTGTGCCATTGTGCTTAATATCTCCTAAGAGCTAGGAAAGATATGTGCATGTTAGTATGATGGAAGCTACATGTTTTATAAACATATTAAAAATTGAATTATGCTGGTATTGAAAATTGTCTGTTGAAAATACTATGCAAACTCTGAATAAATTCTGCTGTTGCAAATCATATATTTGGATTATAGGTGCTGTGAGGCTGAGCCCTTACAGATTCTTAAACTTTTCTCAGGATAATTTTAAAGCTTCACTCAGCCTGGGATTTTAGCTTAAATCTGTTAAACAGAAAGGTCTTAAGATTGTCTGTCAGAGTTTTCTGTCAACAGTAACACAAATACTGGGCTTACTCAAATGCTGGCCTCTCTGGAATCTGAGTACCTTGAGCAAGGTGCTTCAGAGCAAGACCTAAATCTAATATTAGAGATAAAATATTGACTGTTTTTATTTCTTGCTGAGAAAACTAATTAGCATTTTATTATCAGTGCACATGTTTTTTCTTATTACATTCATTTATGTTTGGTGAATATAAAAAAAAACCTTCTTCAGAGTCTCAGAAATTCCTATCCTTAATTTTGAAAAGATACAGTCTCAGTTTTGTGACCTTTATCATAGCAACAGTGAAGAGTAAATCTTATTCAAGGCATTTAAATGAGATCAAACATAACCTGCAGAGTAGGTAGAATGGAAAGTCATCTCTTTTTGTAATGCTTCTGATAGCAAACCCTTGCCTTTGGCCCTTGGTTATTAAAGCATGACCCAAATGTCTTCTAGTAGCACCTAACCTGGTACTGGTGCAGGTGGATGTGCTCTGGAGTCACTGCAAATGAAATCCAAACCCATTGCATAAAACTGCTCCCTTTACAAGCTAGAGGAAGCATTTCCTTCACATCCTGATAGTGGAAACATTTCACTGCTGGAGTGATGGGAGTAGGCACTAAAGACAGTGTTGGTAATACGTGTGTAAAACTTACTACATATGGAATTCTTTTGGTGATTTTATCGTGCTAAGCCTCACTGTGAGGCTTCTCAACAAATAGCACCTATTAATCATTGCTGGTATGCCTCAGTTTTGGTCCATTTACTTTTCTGACACCAAAAATGGTGACTTGAAGACATTTAATTATAAATTTATGCTGAGAAAGTTTGTTATTAACATTGGAAGAGACCTTTTTTATACAATAGAATATATGTGAATTTAGAAGTCTTGATGATTCTTATCTGTTGTATTACCACCTTATTTAGGGATTTTATGTTGAAAGGGAAATAGCTTAGTATCTTAGTTAAAAGTGGTGTTATAGAACACATTTTGTGACTGGCAATCGGGCAATAAGGAGCTTGTAAACTTCATAAAGTATGTAATTCTCGTCCTAGATTTTATCTGTCCAGATTTTTTTATGTCTTTAAGTACTTCATGATCAGTAAATAAGAAATTTAATTTACTGAATATAAGTTTCATTACTTAGAAATACTTGGAATATATATTTTTAATTGGCATCAATGGCACATTTCCCAGGGAGCATAACAAAATGGATCATTTAATAAATGCCCAATCTCTCCATCCATCTATCTATCAGCACAGCACATGATGTTTTGACTTTAACATGGTAATTATCTCAGGCTGACTTCAGAGAAGAAGCTGCCACCCACACAGCAGTGCTTAATTACTTCAGACTTCAGTTTGCCAAGAGAAAAATTGACTTTTTTTTTTTTTGCACATTGCATGGAAATGAAATGATTTCATTGTCATTTTATTTGAAATGCAGCCTGACATCACCATGGCATCATGGGAAAGAGAATGCAAAATTTCTCTGAAATTCTTAAAATAGGCTGAAAGCTGCCTTATATTTTAATGGTTTTCTATGAAGCCTGTGTTCACGTTCCTTGAATGTTAATGATGAGCTGCTTCAGCGTATGGGAGGAATTTTTTCATATGAATACATTTCATTTGCAAGCCAATGAATGCATTTTTTTTAAAGTTGCCAAAATTAATACAAACTTTGGCATTTTAAAGGTAGGTTACTGTTCAAATTAGTGTTTGTGCACTGTAGAGTTTGATAACATAACTAATAAAATGAAAGAGATAATGAATTAATGGTAGTGTACAGGCTGTTTAGGAATCAAATAACTAATTTTTTTTTGTCATTGAAAATTACAGCTATTATCCTGAAATGAGATAAGAAAGTTGCATATGCGTGTTTTCAGCATCTGAAAGCTAAATTTAATATCTATGAAAATTAGTACAAGGTTTTATATATATGTTGTTAAACATGCTGCTAATTGATTTGCCACACAAATACTTGAGGCAACCTGCTTGAATTAGGCACTGTAGACAGACTTTTGTGCTCAAAAGAGGAGAGAATTTGATTCTTAGATGTCTAACCCTATGTTTTCTGAGCACAAAGAGCCATTTTGGGATCTATTTCAAAGGCTTTAGTGGGTCTCTTGCAACCACTAATGCCAGTGGCACTAAACTCCTGGAAGCCTGGGGGACAGGAAAGGAGCCTGAGCACACCAGTAGCCTGGATCCCATAGGAAAAGGCTCTTTGTTGCCAGGATAGAAAGCAAAAACCCGGGTCTTGGCTGTGATGCCTTCCACTGCTTCTCTGGTGCAAGTTTTTGTAGGGCTGCAAGTAAAGCTGATGAGGTCTGAAAAAATGCTTAAATCAATTGTTCTTTAAACTAGCTGGCCTGCTGCTGGCTGGGAGCAATTGTGGGTCCTGGCTGTGCCCCGGGCAGCCAGTTGTGGGTCCTGGCTGTGCTTGGACTCCGCATCCTGTGCACATTTCACCTGGCTGTGCATGCAGCACTGAGGCAGGACAAAGCATGTGTATTTATCTGTATCAAAATTGGTAATAAATCTTCACACAGTGAGCTCTGACAGGCTTCCTGTTAAAATTTTTACCCTTAACAAGAAAATTCCATGTACCATCTTCCCAAATGGCAAATAAGTAATATTGGAAGTGTCCTTTTTAAGGTAAGATGTATTTTCTTCTTCGGTTTATACATCTGTATGGTAAAGACCCACTGAAATTATTTCATTGTCACGCACACTTCTCACAAAAGAATAATGTGGAGAAGCCTTTTGAAATAAATCTGGTGACACTAGAGAGTTTACAAATACTAGCATATTAATATACAGCTAAAATAATAATAAAAACCAGCATGCTGCTAAAGATGTTTAGTATTATCTGCTCGCTGCGGGAGTTTATTAGAAACTCCAGCTTTCTTTTATTAAAATTTCAATTGGCTTGGTGAATGAGATCCTATGTTAGTGTCATAAAGTGAGAAGCCAGAAGGAGAGGATATTGGCATTTAAGTGCAGATTTCATTTTGAAATAGTGTATGTTATTATACCAGAATATTGCATATCACAAATATTACATACTGCTGGTGTTAGAAATAGTTGCATTGATTTCTATATTCATCAAATTGTCATTGTTTTCTGTACCATCTGGTAGTTTATACATGTAATTTTAAAATATATCCTAAGAAGTTTTTAATATATCTATAAATAGAAAGCAAATACCACAGAGTTCTTTGGAGATTTTAAAAGATGGTTGGCACAGATGATCTCCCACAATTGGCTTCAGCGTCAAGGGATGCACTTAAATCAAAAGACCAAACCTTTTCTGAATCATTGTAGGGAGGTCATGGATTTAGCTTTGACAATTGTATCTTTTTAGCTGTGTGGTTTAATAGTGATTTTTATTTAAGACTCCTTGGTGTATTTTCAACAACGTTCTCTCTTATGTAAAACAACATTGTGGCTGTGATAGCTTTTCTCAGCTGAAAATTAACTCTTAATTCATAACTTTTCCTAGTGCACTGGGCTTTGCTGAGTAGTGTGGTACAATGATAAGCATATAAACAACAACAATGACTTTTGCTGCCTATCGGTCTCTATTTCCTGGCATCTTCAAAGAAGATGAGCTGGAAAAGACAAGCAGTTAGTGTGCAGTAAAATGGGTGGGGTGTGCTTACCACTCCTCTCCACTCTTCCTAGAATTGTCCTTTGTGTCTAATTACAGCAGCTGGTGGTGTTGTCCTGTCAAACATGCTGGGGGTGGCGGAGGCTTCGTTGTTGGGAAGGGAGGAGCATGGCGTTACTCTCCCATTTCTCTGCAGTGGTGAAAGCACTTGGGTGAAAAGGTGCTCAAAGTTTTATTTCACCTAAGATGCCACAGAAGGACTGTAAAGTGAATGTCATTTTGTGGCTGAGTGGGATGTGGTGTATATATTGTATATAACCTCATACACACATGTTTGTATGTGTCCTCATACACAATATGAATATGTAGTATATCCATATAGTTTAAATCTCAGGTTTGTACCTTTTGCTTTTCAATAGCATGTCTGGATTGCTGTTTAATTCTGAACTGGTATTTTTCCTTACTTTTTTTTTTGGTTTTGGTTTCGTGTAATATAACTTTGGTGGTCTCAGCACAGTGACATCTGGATATGTTGCAAAACGGTCATAAATTAGCCCACAGTTTTTCACATACTGGTGTAATTAGCTTCAGATTTTTTTTCTATTTTATTTTTAAAGAGATTCCTCTGTTCTGTTGTTTGTGATTGGATAATCAGTGTTTCATTATTTGGTGAAGTGTTGCTCTAAAAATTGATGGCACCAACAACTCAATCCAGCTGGAACCCTCCATGGTGGAACAAAAAATCTCTCACATCCCCCCATCTGGATTCTTCAAGATGCAGTGAGAAGTTTGCACTTCTGCAGCTGCAGTTCTTTCATGACAGGTTCTGCAAATTTTACACATGGCTGCCTGCTTGGAAAATATTTTCCAGATTTACATGTTTACAGCATTGACATGTGAAGCTGAAGTGCCTTCCTTCTCCATTATGGCACAAGTACTCACAGATTGCACACTAACTTTATAAAATCTGGAAATGGATCATTTACAACTTTCAAACAAATCAAAGTGCCCTTTGATCTTGGCTCCAAGTTTCCTTAAGAGCAACAAATAAAAATAACTTTGTGGTGGGTTTTTTCCTCTAAATATGGTCAATATTAATGTAACTGTTGTTTCTCTCTGAAAAATCAAGACACACATTTAATAAATTTTTATCTCAATGTTTATATGTTTGGAAGAGAAATAGAATTCAGCAAATGTAGGCATCATTAAGATCATTGTGTCATTGGTAAGTGCATCTGTAGAGGCTATATGAGCTCAGCAAGAGATAGTCTGGTTCATCCTTTATTCCCTCCTACGTGTGTGGTTTTATTTTTATTAATGTTATCAAAAATTTAAAGTAGTGTTGTTGGAAAAAGCCTGACAATGCAAAATCTATTGAAATCTGTAGTTGCTGTGATGCAAATTAACTTATCCCATAACCTTCAATTATATTTTTCTGATTCCTACAGAACAGCTAAACACATTAAAAATGTATGCTGTTGAAAGTGTGAAAAATATGCAACAGTTGCAGAACACTTGAATTTGAAAATATTGCATTTAGGCAGTCATCATTGTGATGAACTTCAAGTCACCATATTGCCTATAGTCATTATTTTCCTTGGCCCATCATTTATTCTAACTTGAGTTAGAATAAATGAGATATTATAATAGAGATAATAGAGATATTTTAGATATCCTTTTGAATATTATAAAAGTTTAAAAGGAGAAAATGCAACTTGCTGACAGAGGAAATAAGCATAATTTATTAACACTGGTTGAAAAGATATTTTTATTTCTGTTAGACATTGCAGATTTTTGGAAACATGTTCTGTCTCTTGCAAGCTAGCCAGACTGGAATCCATGGTGTATATGCTCACTGTTTTCTTAATGTTAGTCATGGTGCTGCCTGAAATACTTTACCTTTATAACACCTAGCAAAAAATACATTAAAAACCCCCTTTAGTAAAGACAGACTTTAAGAGGAAGAGGCTGGGCATCTCAAAACTAAAACCAGCTCTGTAGAAACATGAAATCACGTGGGTTGACAGGGTAGGGGCCAAGTAGCTCATCTGCAAGGGAGGAGTGAGGCATCAGTGGGCACTTGGATCATTTGCTGACCTGCTTTGAGAGAGCTCAGCTGGTTGGAAGCAGCTTTCATTCAGCAATGTTTATGAAGATGGGTAGGGCCTTCAGGAGGGTTCGTTGTGTTTGATGGGGAAGGTGATGGCCTGGCTGTGGCTGCCTGAGAGGTGAAGCTGGGCTCTCCAGTCTGACTCTGCTGGCAGCTGCCCCTCTGAGAGCTTTGGAAGGCTCCAGAGGCCAGCAAGGGTCAGAGCATGGAGCTCACCCTTTTCAGGGCTAACACAGGCCACAGAAATGGGTTTCAGATGGAAGTACAGTATCTATCGCTTCAGATAATTTTTAACTTCTGGTTAATTTTCTAATATACATATACAAGCCACTTGTTTACAAGTACCTTAAAATATTTGAGGATTCCCTTACATGGTAAGAAGAGGGAAAGATTTAGTTAGAACCAGAATTGAGCCCATGTCTTCTGTTCCCTTCTGCTCCCTTAATAGTTAAAAGAAGAACCTCAAGTGTTTTGTGATGGAAGCTGGGAATGTATGAGAAGATAGAAAATCAGATGACTTTAGGACTATTTCTGCATGCAATTCCGGGTGATGAATGGCTAGGGTAACGTGGAGGAGCAAGATGAGCTAATGAAAGAGTGATGTAAAGTGCAAGTCAACTGTTTTTTAAAAAGTGGCATCGTCACTGTAAACAAGAGAAATGAGATCTATCACTTTGTATTTAATCATACAGTACCCTCATGATGGGCTGAAATGCTGTATGAAAAATGAGCAAAGCAACCTGCTCAGGAGGAAAATGTGTGTCTGCTCTTAAAGAAAAAAAAAATCAGCTTTTTAGCCGACTTGTCATGCTCATAAAACTTAATGATGATCTCAAAATACAGAGCCACACTGTATACATGCACTGTACTGGGCTGTACTAAAGCAAGGCCGTGCTTCTGTGACTTGCTTCCAGCCTGAATTTCTATCCAGCAGCATTTACTGTGCTTTCTGATACATGGAAAATTAAAAATGAGCCTCACCATCTTCTCTGTGTCGGAACTAAAAGTTCTTGCTGTAATGCTTTAATCCAAAATTCAACAGTGTACTGATCAGAAAGGTTTGCATTACTTTATCAAAGTAAAATAAAAAAATCTGTTGAATTTCTGCAAATGATGGTTATTTGCAACAGGTGCCATACAGCTTCTAAATCCTTTCTCCTGCTGATTAAATGTAGAATTTCTTTACCATTTTTCCACAAAATAACTTTTAAAAATGAAATATTCTGTAGCATTGTACTCCTTTCCTGTAAAGTGTGAAAAAAAGGGCTGTTAAGAAATCCCATAGTCTTTAGGCTTGTTTGTTGGTTGTTTTTGGGTTTTTTGTTACTTTTTTTTTTTTTTTGAGAAAAGAGAATGGACTCTGTTGAGCTAATAGGCATTAATATGCTAAAATTGCTTTTTCCGATTATGACTCTTTGTTTGCTCACAATTAGGATTAAACCTAAGTCTAGCAGGTAATGATGATGTGAGTGGCAGTGCTGAGTGGGGAAAAAGAGAAAAGAGTATTTTATTTCTATCTCTGTATTCCATCCCCCAGCAGTCCCAGAGAGGGGAAGTTTACTGAGTGATCAGGGTTATCCCAGGGTTGGGATGGTGGAGGAAAGGCAGTGTCAGCTGTGGCATTTGGCATTCCTGGGCAGCCACTGTGGCTCCCAGCTTCTGATTAGTACATGTGCATTGATTTCTTTTTTTCCACTTGCTGAAGCAGTGACTAGTGTTTGGTCTATTAAATGGTTGTAAGAGTGAAGATGTGCTTTTCTAGGTTTTCATGCCTAACGTGGGAGCGTTTTATTAGTTTTCATTTAGTTGTTAGCTATGTAATGCATGTTATCAAAAAGAGGTTTGAAATCTTTGTGTGCCTACGTTGAAAATTTTGTATAAACAGAATTCCTTGCCCTTTGTTGTTTGTGTTCCCTGATAACTAAGTCTTCAGGCATTAGGAACAGTCCTGAAATTCTTCAGTCTTTTACTAACATAACAAAAACAACAAAAAATTATTTCTTTTTTTATGTAGAGCTTATATTGTGGCTTAGCTTTGTGCTGGGTAGCTGCTTTTACATATGAGCAGTATTTGTGTATGCTGTCACACAGAGGTGGCTGCAGATCTGAAGGTACACTGGCTGTCTTTGGTAGTACTTACAAAAAGAGAAAAGACAAAAGATCATTGTAATTTTTAAGGATCTTCTCAGTGGGAAGATTTTCTGGTTGTTGGAACCAGTACAGATCATGCAGCCTTTATACTTAGTGGTGGCAGCTCTAGTACTTGTGTGACTGGGAAGAGAACGAGGGATGGCAGGAGTAACTCTGCATGTATCATTTTGTAGCTGGGGAGGACAACTTCAAATACCTTTTTGTTTCATTCAGATAAAGCTGAGGGAGACCTGATGGAGAGTGTGGTGGGATACCTAAGAGAATAGAAACTGTTGATTTCATTCTGCTTTTTTTTTCTTGACATCATTTTTTCCTTTTTTTTTTTTTTTTCCTAAAAGAGAAGAGACTTGAGACAGAAAAAATATCTCTGTATTCCAGTTTACCTCTCAGTAAAATGGCTGTTATAATACTTAATGTCCAGGGGTGAATTTTATAGTAGATTTCAAAGGCCCTGAGATTAATGGATAGAAAGCAGTGGATAAATTTAATTGTCATCCAGATGTTTTCCCTTTCTACTACTTCATCACAGTATAAAATTTTTAATGAGATTTTTAACGCAACTGGTTGCTGTTTTTGTTTCATTGTTCACAAAATTAATTTTTTCCTTGCTAAATGTCTTGCCTCAGAGTGGTAAAGAATGTAAACTGTGTAATCTGATAAAAAACATTTGTGTTTGCAGTAAACTGTTTGTGAAATATAGGCAGTGTTTTGAATTCTATGGTATTTTTTAGAGAGAAATTGATTTTACAAGATACTTTAAGATTTCCTACATGTAACAGGGAGTGTGTAATGTTATCAATTTAGCCCCAGTGTGAGCCAAGGTGCTCTGGTTTTGTCATGAGGAACATATTTTCATCACTCCTCCTGAGTATTTTAAGGGTGACTTTTGGCTTTCTGCTCCCTCTTTGTGTGGAAGCAGCTGAGTTAAGTGTGGTGCTCTGAGCCTAGTCCTGTGTTCTCCTTGCTGGTCATGCTGTGCTTCTGCGTTGTGGCTGCTGCCAGAAGCTCCTCAAAGAGGCCTTTTTATTATGTAGCAGTTTTTGAAACATGAGCCAGACCCCTGCCATGTTCCTTAGTTTCTGGTTCTCTCTTCCCTTTTAATCTCTTCACAGTGGTCTGGATCCTGGCATCCTGAATTAAACCATCACCAAGGTAGTGGCTACAGGTGGTGCAGACAATAAGCTTGACTGACAGTTTGCTGGAAATCTCCCTTGTTCTCATATTTTTCCAAATGTTAAGGTGGAAAAAATTAATAAATTGTCATTACAAGGTAAAATTAGGATAGATCTACCCTCCACCCCAAAAATCATTCTCCATGTTGAGTGACTGAGAGATTGCTTCCAAGAATTTCTCAGAAAATTTTAACTTGATTACACTGGGGATTGATCCTTTGTGTTCTTGGGGAACTACTTGAAGGTAAATGGGAGACAGAGCACAGAGATGTCAATAAGCAATTATTTCACAGAAAGCAGTCATGAGACCTCCAAATCTTGTAAAGTGTGGCATCTATTTAATACATTTTTGACCAAGTAAAAAAGTAGATGTTAGGAGTTTCCCCCTGCCTTTTTAGTGTTCTCCAAACAGAAATCTCTAGCATAGTGTTCCCAAGTGGGAAATGCTCTGTGAATTTCCAGAGATCACATTTAGCAAAGAGCTGAGCGATTCAGCTTCTGTTGGCTGTTCATGAGGCAGAAGATGACCTAGCTTGACTCTCAGATTTGATATTGTATTTGCATGTTGGCAAGCAGCAAAGTAAACAACACTTAACTTGTAAACTTAAAACTTAATTAATGGTATTAAAATAATTGAAAGAATGTGACTATAAAATGCCAAGATGTTGTTTTTATTGCACCCTATAGTGAAAGTAAGTTATTCTGTAGTGTAGAGGAGTATGCATTATTAGTACATTAATATTCATTTTTATTGGAGCTTTTAATGGTTTATTTGGCAATTGAAACATAAAAAAAATTAAAATCCTGTAGATGGCCAAGAATCACAAAGGGCAACAAATATATTAGGCTATAAAGTATAATGTGGTGTGTTTCTAGAATATCATGAAGAAAAGGTGAAAGCCATTTTGGTCTGGATGTGACATTCTGCCACATAGTTTCTGTGAAAAAGCACTGAGAACTATAAAGCAAACTGAGGCACAACTGTCTGGGTAAGCTTTTGCTCACACAGATTTTACTTTGTACAGCTGCAGAGGCTGTGTGAGGCCTCAGAGGTGGGTGCTGGCCACACTGTGCCCCAGCAGCCATGGGAGCTGTTCCTGGGGCCTTTGTGGTGGCAGGAGCAGCAGGGTGCTGCAGGTGAGCCTCTCAGACCTGGGCTGATGCCGTCCTTACACTGTGCAGTGGCTGAACTGAACTGGAGGGATCAGGGTCAGTTTGATTTCAGCTCTGCAGCTGATGTTTGGGATCAAGGGCCAGTGAAAAGAGAGAATTAAATTTTCTATGTTTATTTATGTGGACATGGGGGTGCACAGGAATATAATTATCATGGGAATGAATGGTTAATGCTGTGTAATTAAATAACCTCCAACACTTTCCAATGTAACATTTCTGAGAGTCATAATGCAATGGCAGTGCTATTAATTAAGTGGGTATATAGATAAGTATGGGCAGATTATCCTGAAGGGTAATTGAGTCAGGTAAAGATGAAATGAGAAATTTGAATATTAAAGTGAAGGAGATGGAGAGAAAGGAGCAACATGAAGCATCTGGATTGGAGATTTACATAACTGCAAGCCACACAGTTGGACTGATATTTGTTAGGTAACTGAATTTTTGTGTAACTATTACATATTCCTGGACATAAGATAGCAAGTCAGCTCTTAAAAAAATCCTCAAAGAAAATTCCCTTAAATGATTGATTCTGAAAATAAGCTAGGGTTTACAATATGATTCATATAATGTATTTTTAATGCATTTTTAATGTATTAATTTCTTTAGGTGTTTTCTAGAAGGCCTTTATAAAAATGCTGTAGAAAAATTCTACAGAAGTGAATGCATTTTTTCTAGAAAAAATATGGTATAATTTCTAAGCAGTTTTTCAAGTCTGGAGGTATTAATGAAGAATGTATCCCAATATTCCTTGGGACCAGTAACCCAGTAAGTGTGTATATATGCATGTATACACATGTGCAAAAGGATATTCTTTGGTTTCCAGAAGAAACTGAAAACGCTGACGTTGTGCATATATTACTCCATTAAAATCATAGCAAATTCATCAAGGATCTTTTCTAGATTTTTAAATTCTTGGTTTTTATAGATTTGTCAACATTGTGTGACATAAAGAAATAACTTGTGGAAAAAGTAGTTCTACTTTTTGTTTCTAATTAGTGATGTTACTAAGAAATCTTCCTGAAATTAAACTCTATTTCACTTTCAGACATACTCTTCTCTTTTAGTAGTGTGCAACAGAGTTTGACCCTGGCTAATGTTTTTCTCCAATTGTAGTTCCTGAGAGAGAAAATATGTTTGCTAGCTTTCTACCCTACAACTAAATTAATAGACTGAGGGACCAATTCATTAAAATTTTATATCTGATTTGTTTGGGTCATAGCTCTGTTATAACTTGTTATAAATATCTTATATTCCTTAATATTGCATACTCTATTAACATAGCAGACATTAACAACTATAGCCCATCTGGAGCTAGAGGGAAAAAGCCATAATCATTTACCTTGCCAGCTGAAAAATGGTATAAAAAAATCATGTGTTACAAAAGTGATTTGACCCCTCTCACTAGTAATCAAGGAGATTATAAATAATTAAATAGCCTTGGGTGGTTCAATAGAAACTGTCCTTCTTCCTCCCCTAATGATCTGATCTTCTTATTTACTCATTCAGATATTCACTAAATGGTAAACTAGGCTAGGGCCTCTTTTTCTTGGGTCTGGTTGTAGAAGATACTGAACAATCCATCCTGCTTTATGATAAGATTAAGGTTGATAAGTCACTAAGTCTCCAGCTTTTCTGTAGAAATTATTTTGTGTATCATCCTCTTTAAATATGAGCTCTGACTCAGGACCTGTGAAGATGTTCAGCTGGGGAGCTCTGCTCTATTCCCTCAATTTCATTTGGCAGGGAAGGAGGACAGAAATGTGACCCAAACACCTAAACATCATGTTATTCTCCATGGTTGATTACTGTATATCTTGCATTTTTTAATGTTTTTCTTCATTTGTTCCAATGGATGATCTTCTCCTCATAGTGGATCTCTTGTCCCTGCTGTCCAGTGATAGGATGTGTGGGAAAGGTTCAGAGCTGCACAAGGAAAGATTTAGATGGGACATTGGGAAGCTTTGCTTTACTAAGAGAGTAGACAAACTCTGGAACAGGCTTCCTAGAGAGGTGATGGATGGCCTAAGCCTGTCAGTGCTTAAGAGACAATTGAACAATGCCCTTACTACCATACTTTAATTTTTGGTTAGCCTTGAATTGATCAGGCACTGGGATGAGATTATCACTGTAGGTCTCTTTAAGTGGAAATATTCTATTCTATTTCCTCTTTGTTAAAGAGAGGAAAATCAGTCACATTAGCAATACAGAGACAATGTTTGCATAAAGCAAGGAAAGAAGTCCTTGTGAAAAAAAAGGATCAAAGTTGAGCTGATGTTATTAGAAAAGCTGTCAAACACTGATCCTGAACATAACTCTGGGTAGATTTGATGGATGTCAGGGGAGAGCTACTGATGGGTTCTCTGAACCAGAAGGGGGCCATAGTTATGGATGGTTTATAAATTATAGGGAAGTAAAGAGAAAAGTCTTGTCCTTGTGGTACAGTAGTTCCTCTTGTTCACATCTGAATTGCTAGGTTTTAAATCTGTGTGCTAAATGACATTAGAGGATGGTACTGATTAGCTCCTTCTCTCTGCTCAAAGTGAGCTCCCCTGTCTATGTTTGGAGAGCAAGTCTTTCTCTACCTGATGTGGGTCCAGATATTCCTGCCTGCATATGACTGAGCAATCCACGAAAATTGTTTTATACCCAGAGTAGTATTTAAATAAAGGCCAAAGTAAAGAAACAAGCAAACACTGGAATCTCATGTTGATTGACTGTGGTTCTTCAAAATTTCTTGGTGTATAATTTACTGCTTATGCCACCACTTGTGGATAACTCTGCTGGAATGGGTGGAAATGACATAGCACAAATTTTCTCTCTCGTGTCCTCTGAATCTAATTCAGATCTCATATTCCCAGGGGCAAAACCAGAAGTGGGATGTATATGGTTGTTGACTAAGATAGTGCGTGTGCGCTCATAAAAAGGAGGGCTGCTTTTGATCTTTGTATTTGCATGCTAAACTAGGCTTATTGTAGCCCTCACATTTTGGACTTTGTCAGCATGCCAAACATAGGAGAGAAAAGCTGAACAGAATTGAAGAACAAAGGCTGGTGAAGGTTGCCAAAACACTACACGTCACTCATCTGCAACTAAATATCTGATTTGGTTTTTGAGTTCTTCCTGGTGGCTGTAATTTAGAGAGATGATAGGATTCTGCCCATCTCAGGCAGCCCTCAGTTAATAGTGTCAATAGTTGTCGAGATGTCCAAAATGCAGTTCCAGATTTATAGCTTCCCAAGGGAATGGGCTGAAAAAAAGGTAAGTGCCCATTTTGTTCCTGAAGTAACCTGAGAAAATTGTGTGGTGGGTATGGGGGGAGAGGGGAGGAGCTCTCTCTGTACTCAGTAGAATAAGTATTAGTTTAGAATCCAGGAGTCCAGATTGTCTTTGCCTATACACAGTGGCATTCTCTCACCAGATTCTTATGACTCTAAAGAACACTGAGTTGCAGATTCCTACTTTCATTATCTATTTTTGTGTCAGCACAGTGGGAATGTCAACCTTGGCTCATCAAGTGGCTGAACAGCACTGAATAACTTTTGTGCATTAAAGCAGGTTCAGAAAAAGCTTTATTAGTAATAGTAACATTAGGAAAAGGCAAGAACCTTTTCAATGTGTTAACAGATTTGTGTAATCAGAAGTTTCTAAGTTTTGAGTAGATTAATTCTATGAAATCATAAATGAGTGTTGCTTTGCATTCAGGGAAGACTGGGGGAAAGAACCCTGCTTAATTTATTTTTGTATAGGTGAGTAATCTGGTGGCACAGTGCATTCCATTCTACCTCCTTAAGTAAGAATTAAATTTTCTTTCCTCTAACAGTATGTTGAAATTAATCATTCAGGGAAACTGGGACTTAACCTTCACTTTTACTAGAGCATTGTAACATTAAACACGCAAAATGGAAAACCTGTTAAATATGAGACACAGAGCTTATGGAACATTGCAATGCAGACAAAAGATTGCAAAAGCTTCCATGCAATACAGTAATTTCAGGGTGGGTTTTCTGATGTTTTTTAAAGCACATCTCAAACCTTTTTGAAATGCATTTAGGAAGTAATGAATTGTTTCTCTGGAATAATATGTTTCTTGACTGCAGTTACAAGGTTTTGTCACTTTTGTTATTAATCACAGTGACCGTCTTTTTTTCTTTAGGCCAAGGGCAAGAGTTCTCTGTTGTTGATCTAGTCAGAAAGTACTTAAAGTTTGTAGTGGCATGTCATTAATATTTACACTGCACAGGTAATAGAGTAAATATTAAGGCTATGAATTATTGAAAGTGAAAGAAAAGAGATGAAATACTGTTTGTTAGTTTGGTTCTTATGTAGTTTTGCATGTTTTTGGAAAAAGAGGACCCGTAAAAGAGAGCATCACTTTCAGTAGGGCTTATGACTTCTGCATTAATGGGAATTTTCTTTGTCAAATGATATTAATGTTAAAAAGATTTCCAAATCCAATTCTTACAATGAGCTGTAGGACAAAAAATATTACAATAATTGAATGCAGCTGCCTTTCAGAGGGTTGAAGGCAATGTGTCCTCTACAATGGCTGCCCTTGCAAGCAAGTGTGATTCTCAGAGTATTCTCAGTCTCTACTGTGATAGTGCTTCAGTTCTGCTTTTCTCTACTCATCATCCCTTAACTTCTGTTTATGGATCTGGTCTGCGGACAAAACCTTTGATAGGCTTTAGGTAAGTTTCCTGCTTAACTTTGGGGCAGGAGTGTAAGAAAATTATGTACATACAAGCTGGGGAGCAGTGCAAGTGGCTTTTATATCTGCTCGAGTGTAAAATGGGGAAATGAAGAAGGGGTTTCTTGTGTGTGTGTATTGGAGGAGTTCTACAGTTTGCAGCAGTTCACAGCTAGTACTGGATGTAGCAGAGCAAGCAAGGAAATTCAGCAGGGTCAGTGTGTAAGCAGAAAGTGAGTAACACAAAAACTTGTATCTGCTATTGGACTTCTGACCTGTATATGCACCCACAAAGTAACATTATTAACCAAGAGATGAAGGATTGCAGAGCAGGCTGGCCCTAATGCCAGAAAGGATCTTGTGGTCCTGGGTCACGCAAAGACAGGCTAGTGGTACTGTAGTTTGAATTGGCCAACAGTGAAGTGATTTCTTGTTGATAAAACCCATTCTGTTCCCTGATTATTGTTTTTCTACAAATGGTTTCAAAGTTTCTTGGTTGTATGGTGTGCAGATCCTTCCCCAGAAGTCAGTATACACCCCAGATCTGGCCATGTTTTTTTATTCTGCTCTGTCAGCTCCTTCTCCCCTTTAGCCTAGCAGCTCTGTGGGGCAGCATTGGGGCTGAGGGCTGATAACCATCCCTTCCTCAAAGAGTCATAGCCTATTTTCAGCAAGCCTGTGCCCCACTGTTGCAGAGCCATCTTGGAGGAGACCTGTGCTTCTGTGGGAGCAATGAAGGTTTCTCACTTGAGCTTCTGACTGTTCCCTGTACTAGCCTGCTGCTCTAGGCAGATTTTTCATGCTTGTGCTCTGTCTTGGTGTGTTGATTACTGTTTTTCTCTCTCTGCTAAGACAGATCATATGGGACTTCATTATGAATACAGAGAGCTAGGTTAATGGAATCTACTTCAGTATCCACTGATACTATTGCTAGATCAGCCGGGGAAATTAATGGTAAAACCAGGTATTCTGTAGTGATCAATGCAAAAAGTCACCCAATTGTATCCAAAATTACTGCTAAAGCCACAGCACTTGCCAACAGCTTGGAGGATGTGGTACCAAAGTGATCAGAGCTGCTTTCAGGGTTATGCATGTCTGTTTTTATCATGCTTCTTTGTTCACCTTCTGTGGTACTTATTAGTAAAACATGATCACACATGACCGAGCGCTCTCCAGAAGACCGAGTTAAATCTAATCAAGCTGACTTCTCTGCTAAAACTGGCTAAGAGTAGAGATGCAGAGACCCCTGTGCTGTTGTACTGACTTCTAGTGGAGTTCAAAGAAATTCTGAAGAACCACACCCTGCCTCATCTGGATGAGATGGCTGTGCTTCTGAGATAGACCAGGCTGATGACAGACTCAAAAATCAATTGTGGAGTCATGACTGAGCACCCACAGTAATTAAATAATGGGCCATTTCAGGGTTGAAAGATTAGTTTCGGTCTGAGACAGACTGCCAAAGACTCCAGGCAGCAAGGCAGTGCCAGTGGGCAGAGCTGGATTTGGCCAAGCAGGCCAGCCAGGGACAAGCTGTAGCACAGGGAGGGCAGCATAAAGAACCATGGTTCAGCATGTGGGAAGCAGGATCAAGAACTAGAGCCAGGAATCAAGGTGTGAAGCATGATACTGAGGCAGACTGTGAATTCCCACAAGGTTGCTTGTACAGACAGCTCTTTGATGTCTCCTGTCATTAAGAAGAAGCACTGAATATGGTCTTTGTTTTCTGTTACCTCTGTCACTATTGACCAATGACCAGAGATGCCTCACTCCAGCTGGGCAGTGGGTTCATTATATGCTTTTATTTTTAACACTGGCTTTAGTGGCAGGATCTGTATTCCCCATTGTCCCAGCAGTTTTGTGCTTCCTCCTGAGTTTGCAGTTCTTTATCAGACAGGCAGTGAAATTGTTTACCAGAGATTTACATTCTGACCAGCCAGGCTGCCTGGACTGAGCAGAGCAAGGGCCATATTCCTCCTTGGCCTATTAGGCTGGTGTCTGTCTCACCTTTGCTCCTTTGCATCGAGTCTCTCTGATTGCTTGTGAATGGAGAGGCTGTGATTTTGCTGACTGTGCTGCTTTGGTTCAGCTGTGAAGCAGTTGCTTATAATTGGTGCCAAGAAGTAGCAATCAACTGGAAAAAAAAAGCTCTGGGAAAAGTTGTTTTTTTTTCCCCCCTGCAAAATGTTTTTGTGAGCTGATGCTTGAAATGAAAATGTGGGTAGAAGAAAAGAAGACATTGTGGAGTTTAGTTTTCAGTGATTTACAGCAAAAATCTGCTTCTGGATGGTGAAGGGGTAGAAATAATGATGATTAGCCCATAGGCTGTTTGGGCCTGGTTCTCAACATTGCTTTTTTGATGTCTCAGGGGGTGTTTGGTAAACAAAGGAACAACACCCAATTTCAAAAGGTGACCATGAGCAGTTGTTCAGGTTAAAGGAAGACTTCATTAAAAAAGAAAAAAAAAGAAACACTGACAATGACCAAAAATTAAGTTAGTTCAGTGTTTTTGATATCTGTGGGGAAAAAGTCACTTCCAAATGCTAACAAAAATGAGAATTTAATTACTCTCCATAATTATGTATTCCTCATTGGTGGATCTCAGGGTCATTTTCACAGTACAGTATGGTTGGGGGTTTTTTGATCACAAACTGTTTACTAGTACAGTTTTGTGCTTTTAAAGAGATGCTGACTGTTCTACCCTTAAGATAAACAAAGTAAATTCTGATGTCAGCTACTTCCAAATATTCAGGAGGCAAGACAGAATGCTATGTATCTACTGTTAGGCTGTGATCGATAAAGGTCATTATTTGTATTTGCCAACAAACTTCCTAATTTTTTTAAGCAAACCTTACTCTGATACATGAATTTTGAAAGTACATCACACCACAGCTTTGCAGCACAGCAGGCTTGTTTAATTTAACCAAGGGTCATCTCTTGGTTATGGTCATTTTTAATTATTATTTTCCCTGCTTTTAGTTCAATAACATCTTACTATCCAATTTCACCTCTCTCTTGCTACTTGAGTTATTAAGGTTGTCCAGTTCTTACTAAATTTTAATGTGTCTTTTCTTTCAGGTCTTGCATATTTTTGCTCTGATTGCCCTAATCAAATTCAATGATATCTTATTTTTTAATCACTAAAATAAATTCTAGTATTTTCAAATCTTTGATCCTGTTTTGTCTAAAAAACTCAATTATTATAAAAATATTTAGTTCAACATACATAACAGAACAAGTCTTGCAATTTCAGCTGTGACAATTTAAATAAGAATTACAGTGTTGAGAATATGCCAAGCTCACCCCCTGACTTTCACACTTTATCTGGTTGGGTTACTGCTTCTGTGTAAATTCTTCCCTTCCTAAGGAGAAATTTCCACTTTCATTAATTTTTTTTATATAGAAGAAGTTGCTTTTGCTACTGCTGTTATTTTCTACCTCTGGTCATGTAAGTGCTATAGAAAACAGATTTATATATATTAAAGACTGATGAAGCTCAGTAATTAAAGATTAATGAAGCTCTAGTTCCCCCCAAATACCTTTTGTATCCAATTTTTTTTTCCATCAGAATGTGTGGATCTGGAACTTGCATACCTGTAAATGTTTTTGGGTGTTAAGCTGCTCCTACTGCATGAGTGATCAAGAAAGTGGAGAGTATATGTTATACTTAAACACTTTTAGATAGAATTATTAGCAAAAGACTTAACAAACAAACCAGCATTTCCTAACTCACTGCCTTGGATTTACTGTAGACTTGAGACATGAATGCAGCAGTGGCTCAGCCATCTATGGATTACTTTATGTTTCAAATTTCAATCTCTAGTCTACTAGCTTGTTTTTAAGAAAGCCCAGGTAAGGAGTTAACACGAATTCACTTCCTTCTCCCTGGGTACACAAATAGGTAGTGAAACTTTATGTGGAAGCTAGCAGAGATTTGTAACACCACAATGTCTTTGCCAGAGGGACCAAAGCCGAGAGCTTTCCCTCGGAAGCAGGGGCCACAGGAGTCATGCGCTCACCAGGAGCGGCAGTGGGGAGCTCCTCTTCGGGCCAGTCGCAGCAGGAGGCAGCAACTCAGCCAGCTAGTGTTCTAAAGAGTTTCTTTCAGAATTCTTACTTTTTGGAATTCAGAATTGTGTAAGTCAGGCACAGAGAGGCTCTCTGCTTAGCTGTAGCAGGTTTCATGTTGGTCACATGGAGCCAATTAGCCTTCCAGAAGTCTAGCCGTGAAACTTATACCTGTGGCTTTGTGTAACAGTCACAGCATTCATCCTGCAAGGGGGAGAAGGGGAGGAAAGAGAAATAATTAGCTTCCAGAAATGTGTACAATTCCAGATAGTGACCAAAATTACATTTCTGATTTTAATGAAAGGTTTTCTGGCTCAATAAAATTTAGAGCAAAGCCCTGCTGGTTCAAATTATTAGTGCACTCCTTAGACCTGGTGAGTTTTATATAGTTTCATGTGGCTCTTTGTACATTTTGCACAGCTTTAGTTCAACTCTATTGCCCTCCTTGTAAGAACCCTTTTATAGACTTACATAGTGATGAAATTACTCCTTAGGAACAGTATTAATGGAATGATATTACTCATAATCTTCTTGGAGACTGGGATGTTTTCCAAAACAGCAGTATGCTTTTGAGTGGAAGAAAAATTACAGATCTGGGATCATTCTGGCTGAATTTAGGAACAGTGATAGTTCAATAAAATGAAACACTACCGGGTCAAGACTGTAGCTGTGCCAGGTCAGTTACAGTAGAGTGCATAGGGGAAGGTAGTTCTGGCTGTCCAGGTGGCACTTGGCTTCCCCCCACTTACAGGGCTCTCTTTTTGCGATTTTACTTAGTATTGCTCTTGTCTCAGTAATACATTTTGTGTTTCTGCATCCCTCTGTATCATCCTGAATACAGCTGCAGTAATCACATGGAGCAGTTTGAGTGGCAGGAGGGATGCAGGTGGCTTCTTCACTTCTAGGTCATGGGATCCAACAGGTGGGAGAAGGGAGTGTGGCAGAACTGCAGCTCAGTTAACCATCTCATTTTAAAGCCTGTTCAGGACAGCTTTGATGACACATCAGAAGGAGGAGTTTCAAAGCAGTGCTGAAGTGGCTTGAGTTTATTTCATTTCTGTCATTTGAGAAGAAGATGGAAGCCTTGTTATCTGCAAGGTTAATGGCAATAATTTAGGTAAGAACAAGATGAAGAAAAAACCCTTCCTTCACTTCCATTAATAAAAAAGTCAACATTTAGTTCTCTGCAGGCAACTATAAATAACTGCATTGGGCACACACAATATTTTTTTTCCTGCAGGAAATCCAGACATTGATTTCAGGGGAAAATAAATTTTTTGATACTTCCTAAGTATGAAATAAAGGAAGTTTCACCATTCAGCTATCAATCCTCTGATAAGCAAATCACAAGGGATCTTCACCACTTGAAGTATTTTATAGGCAAAGTTCTTCTGTTGTACTAGTTCCATTAATTATTTCTAGAAAAAAATAGGTCTTTTAAAATATTAATTTTGATGTGATTGTATATTACAGTGTACATCCTGCAATTTACTCAGTGTAGTCTAAATAAGTAATGTGTGTGAAGGGGGAAGACACTGGTCATCCTAGAGACCAGTCATGGGTTAATGCACTATGGTCAAAGTCCTGGCCAGGTAGAAATGATGTAGACATTTGATCATGTAAAGCAGAGATTTCTATTGCTGTCTCCAGAAATTCTGCTGTTTACTTAGTGCTTAGAAGAGCAAACCCTTGCAGAGGCACAGAGTGTGCAAGAGAATTTTCAAAAAGGGCCAAGATCTCCACCAAAATAGTAACAACTCTCATCTCGAGCTAACCATTACCACTATTTATATTGACTCCTGCATTTTGTAGAGTGTTTATAGCCACTCATCTCTTGGTAGCAGTAGCTTGCAAAATGCACACAGTGGACAAATGCATCAAGATGACAAGACTCATTTCACACAGTACGTGGGAGTAGTTGATGTGATGTTTTCATCTTTTAGAGCGAACAGCTGTCTGGCCTTGAGCCACCAGAGTTTCTCGTGGCCATGGCAGGGACATGACTGCGTGATTGCAGCTCCTGCGGTGTGCGCTCCTTGCACCACGTCCTTTGCTTGAACTGTGACATGTTGCTGATGGCTTGAAGAAGCAAGGAAGCCCATTTGAGTGTCCTGAACCGTTCTGTTCACCTCTGACAAAACAGGCAAAATTGGCAGGTGAAGTTAGATGTCCCCTTACTTCTGAAAATGACAAAAGTACGATTTTCTGCCTGATTTTCCACATACTGAATGTGTTAGTATTCTCTTAGTCACAAGTCTCTTCATCATATGCTGCTCAACAGAGTTAGTAAATATATTACAGAAGACAGAAGGAAAATTTATATTTCCAGTAGTTTTCTTGCATGGATGTGACACATAACTGCTGGCTGACAGTAGTTCTAAAACCTTATGAAATACACAATCACTTCTATGTCCATCTGACTGATGGAACTGTTCAAATTATAAGCTTCTGCTGACTGAGAAATGTGACTTCTGGAAAGTTATTCTTTTTTTTTGTCTCTTGTTGTCAGGGTGCTCTTTGTAAGGATGGCATTTCAAAAAAGAAACATATCTAACAATAATTCTGGAGGTACTTCATTATTGCAGCAAAGGTGGATAAGAAACAAAAAATAATTTCCTATCTAGAGGTGGACAGAGACTGTATTATTTTCAAAGTAAATGAGGTATTGATGAAAATGTAATAACAATTATATGACTCTCAAACTGAAGGAGGGTGACAGGACTAAATTGAATATAATCAGCACATAGCTATAGTAATGAAAAACCTGCCATTATATGTATATATATCTTGTGAAAGAGAGGTTTGATTTGCTTTTATATGTATGTACTTTTTTCTTTTTGAAACAAAGACCTGCTATTTCAATATAGAAAGCTTAGCTTGAAGTTCCAAATTGTAGAACCGATGGGTAGACAAATGTGAGATGATTGTGAAATTATTCCTGTTGCTGGCACTATTCTGCCAATGTCGTGTATTTAATTCTTGTTATCACACTTACCCATCTTGAAAAGTGTCATCAGGGAGTGTCATTACTTCTTTTTGTTCCTTGAGAGAGAGGAGACAGAAAAGAGAGAAGTGTGTTTCTAAAGAAGAGGTGAGAGTTAAAACAATTTTTCTGTATTTGGGGCATTAGATTAAAATCAGCACACTTGAGTGTATCTTAATTGTAAAACTGTTCTTGTTCTTTTAATCTGTTTGCCTGCTATAGACCTTTGGCCTCTAAATATTGGAGGGCTCAAAAGGTGAATGTTTTATTTCTTTTCAAATCAAGTTGGTTTAGGAGATGAACTTGCCTTGTCAACTTCTTGGAGAGCAAAGGGATGACAATTCAGCATGAGACATGGCAGGTATTTAACAGTGTACTACTGGGTTTAGATATGATTTTCTTTTTAAGGATTTTTCTGCATGCTTTTGGTTTTAATGAATGGGAAGTGCTGCCTCTTATACATGCAGAGAACCATCCAGGTACTTCCTTAAGAGATGGAGTATCAGGTTCCTCCCTTATTGGTCAGTCAGATGCAATGCAGCTGGCTGGATAAATGCAGATTAGCATGACCTTTGGGTTACCAGTCTGTGCTGAAAAACAGCAGGTGTACAAGGAAATAGAGGCAACAGCAAAATTTGGAGGACAGAGGTTAGCAGCAGTGTCCTCAGTCCTGGTGCTTCACTGTGAAGAAATTACATAGAAAGATTGCCTTAAAAGGTATGTCAGTAATTTTGTAGAAATGAGGTACTTTGAGTGTTGCTTGAAATTTCTAAAGGAGCTTCAGGAATCTATAAAATGACATGCAAGATTCCCATTTCATTACGGTTAACTTCAGGAAACAAGCATTTTGTCAAGTGTGTGTATTAGAAATATCCAGTTAAATTCTACATGTGTGCTCATATCTCAGTTTCTGGTTCCAGGAAAGAGTTAAATAAGTAAAACACATTTTGTTTATCTGAAGAGAACATCTACCCATAGGGCTCTTCAGTTTAGGCATTTACTCAGGTTCAGGTGATTTCAATGTTCACATGCTTGTCCTTGCCTCAGCTGGACCTCTTTTTCCATTTTCTCTTCTTATCCAGAGTCTGCATCATTCCCATGGATTCCTGTTCCCTGTGCTCTTGCCTGCCCCATATCTGCAGAGAGCTACTTCTCTGTCTACCCTTGGCAGTCCAACAGCAGCTCCCTTGCTCCTTTGGATATCATATTGTGAGAATCAGCAATTCTATTTTTGTTTTTTACACTTAAAAATGTAATCGTGCTGTCACTTGTGCTGTCCACGTGTTCTAGTTTGGTTCAGACTCTCTAAAAGATTCAAAGGTAATGAGGTGGAAGCATTTCCTATTTCATACTAGGCTTCTGCATCTGTTTTAATTTGCTTAAGGCAAAATGTTTTTAAAGCATGACTTGGAAGTGGAATTTAATAATGGTCAAGTTCTGGTTGCTGTCATTCATAGGGTCTAGGAGTATAGCTGGCAGCTGGCACTTACACATGAGCCCACATATATGAGCATGCACATAGACACACACACATTGATAACACTCCCCATCCTTGCAATCTGTGCAATACACACCCACCATGCACACACCGCCTGTTGTGCTGCACAGCACAGGGAGCAATGTGCTAATGTGTCAGCAAAGAAGCTGATGGGAAATCATGCTTTGGCTTCACAAAACATCCTGGAGACTTTTTACAGCAGGGGAGAGAACAGGTACTTTGACAGAAAGATAAGGAGGAGAGAAGAGGTAAATTCCTAAATGTGTCATGTTGAATGCAAGTGATGGAGATGTAAAGACTATTAGGAATAAAAAAGCAGAGAGGAAATAAGATGGGAGAAGAGAGGGGGAAGGAGAGCCTTAAGTATCATGAAACAGATTGAAAGAAAGACCTGGTAGGAGAAACTGAGAGCATAAGCAAATTAAAAGCATGAAAGTGGTTGGGTCGGGAGGGGTTTGCCATGGTGTGTCTGAGCAGAAAATGATGATGGAGTGAAGAACAAGAATACAAAATAAAAGGGTATAACTGAGGAGGAAAAGAAATTGTACACATAATACTAAAATTTAGGCAGCTTTGCTTTGTTGTATAATGCATGTATGCATGCATTTCATAGTCTAAAAGAGGAACTTGGTAACAGTAAGGGTCATAAGTTGAATAAAAAATCAGAAAATTTAATAAGATGAGTGTAGGACTGGCTGAAATCTTTGGGACCATTGGCTCGCTCTTCACAACAAAGATGAATAAATGGCAAACCCTAAAGGTTGCATCAACATCTTTAATAATGAAGGGAGCTTGCTGCCTCCTTAAAAAAAAAAAAAGGAATAAATAATAATTTCCCTTTTGATTCACATATCTTGCAAAATGTCTTTGTCCATTTCATGTTTGTTCGTAAAATTTCACTATATAATTTTAAATAATAAAACCTACTTATTTTCATAAGCGTCTCTACTAATAACATTTTTACTCTAGTAAAATGAATTAAACATGACCTACATAATAGCTAAATATTTGTCATGGTAATGGTTTTTGTGAGAGATAAGTTATTCTAAAGCACTCAAATCTTCCCAAATAAATCCCAGATTGTATTATTAGAAGGTAAAATAAAAGAAATTATAAGACTGTTATTTTTACATAGAGGCACCATAAGTAAAGTAGAATGTTTCCCATCCCAATAGCATGTAGTCTTTTCTCAAAATACTCATACATAATTGTGTGAACAAGAAAGCTGGTGCAATGTAGGGGGCTGACATTTTCTGAACAGACCACGACATTCAGAAGTGAAAACTGTCAGCCAGGTGATAGACTTTGGCTTTTCTTGTGTGCTGAAGTTTGTGTTCAGTTCTATTACTAACTGTGTATAGATTTTGAAGACTAGGTCATCAGTGGTACAGCATCTTTTTATTATGATTTATACTCTGCATGTTTGAACAACCAAAATAATTTTCATGTGTACCATGAATCATAGCCTTATTTTATCCTTAGTTTTCACTTTTTTTCCTTATATAAGCAAACTCCTATTGATTTTGAGCAGATTTTCCTTGAATAAGAGCTGAGGAGGGACTGTGGTATTTGGCCTGGAGGATTGTATAAGCTAGTATGAATCATAAGAATTTGGAGACAATATATTCTAAAATTATTTCCTCTCAAGTACATTACTGAATCTTGCATGTTACTGGGAGCTGTCTGGATGTTGTTACCATATGGATAAATAAACTCTCCCATTCCCTGCTCACTCATTTTTCAGAGCCTCCCTAGTTTTCTTGGCAGGTTGTGTTGCAGAAATACTATTGATGGGGCTCGTCAGCCCATGCACCCTGATTTTAAAGCTCTGTCTGAAGAGCCTGTTATTTGGCTTTTATTTATCCTTCTTTTGAAGACAGCCCCCCTTGGTATAAATCTTGACAGCCTACATCAAGGTCTCAATCTTCTTTCTCCTTGTGATGGAGTTTGTGATCAACAGTAAGACATCAGCTCTCTCTTCCGTGTGTCTCTGGAGCTTTTAGAGCTCTGAAAATACCAAGAGCATGACCCTCAGGTATATATATGAAAATACTATTTTTTTTCCCCAGAAAAAGAACAAATAGGGACTTGTCAGTCAGTCTTTTTGAAAGCAAATTCTGTCAGGGAAGCTAGAGTCTGCATCTGTCATTTGGCTAAGGGTATAACTGTGGCCCGAACGTGAGGCGCAGTGTAAAGCTGTGCTCAAATTAATGAAGGAAGCTGGTCAAAAAGTTTCTGCCCTTGCACAGTGACTTTTGTGAATCAGGACATGAGCTTACTGTCAGTTATGGTGTGCTGCTCACAAGCCTTTCCACCAGAGACTGCACAACTTGGGAGTTTTGGTGACTAATGCTAGCATGGTACATGTGGGCAAAATAGGTATTTTTGCCAGAGAACTGGAGCCTAAAGTGTCTGAGCAGTTTTACACTGGTTTGAAGAAAGCCAAATAAGAGAATAATTTTCATTTTAAGTTATCAGGATGGGGTTTCTGATACATATATATTTACCTTTCCTCAAACAGATTAATTATTCAGATTGGCTCAAAAATTCCTGCGTGTTTCTTGTGGATTTTTTTGGTTTGATTTTTGAACCCCTGTATGTTGTAGATACAGAATTGTGGGTCCAAATGAATTCTTTTGAATTTCAATAAAATGTTGTGCATAATTGGAAAAATGTGCTATGAGTTTTGTAAGAATAGAGTGAGAAGCAAACTAAACTTTTTTGCCTTATGACTTGAAGCTCAACATGGTGAATACTTGTAAATAGAAAATACAGGAGGAGAATAGGATGTTACTCTGAGAAAATGATGTGTTTTTGAAAAAAAGCAATTACAGCTCAAGGAATAAGAAGGGGATTTTGTGTAGAGGTTGCTAATCAAGTCTTGTGTATTTGTACACCAGTCAAATTACTTTCTTTAATGGCTGCACAAAACACAGCTTCTCAGATGTTATCTAACATGTAAAACAATATATTTTAAAAAAACTCTTGAACTTTTTGCATAATATTTTCTGATAGCAGAAAGTATATATATTTTCAGATATACAGATGTATATCTGTAGCAGCATAAATTCGAGCATTGTTCCAGAAAGCTGCTGCAGTTAAAGTTATGTCAGTCGTGGGCAGTATCAGAGTCTGCTTGGCTCCTGGTGTCTCTTTGGGCAGGGTTATTTCCAGTCATATATTATTTTTTGATATAGCTAAATAGTTTTCTAAGTGCTTGTTTTTTAGCTATAATTAATCCTTTGAACATCTATAGCTGTTCCATTAAGACTCTCATAACTAATGAATTAAATCTGACAAAATCCCATTGGAGATGCATTTAATTTATTGGCTTTAAAATTCTAATGGAAGTAGTTATGGATGTCTGAAGGATTAAGGATTACTTATCTAGGAGGTCAGTCAGCATTGCATCCATTTTAGAGATGAATAAACTGAGGTGGTGGGAGATAAATGAAAAATGTAAAGAAAAGTATATTAGACAGGAATGGAAGCCAAAGCTTTAAGTCAGTGCAGATGCACTATATGGAAAAACCTCTGGATTTTCACTGTTTCTTGAAGGAGCCACAATGTGTAGTTCATTGCTTTTAATTTTAATTGCAAGAATTCCATCACTTTGAAAAGCATAGAGATGGCATCTGAATTGTCCTAAGTTTGTTTCCTTCTACTGCCTCATCCCCACTTTGTGTGACATTTTGGAGCAGATGTGTTTTCCTTCTCTTCAAAATCTGACAGTATTAATTCAGTCTGTAACTTCAGAGATGGAAAAGAGTTAATAGAAACATTAATAAGTACAACCTCAATAGGATTTGAACTCGCACCCTTTGAAATATGAATTAGGAATTTATCTGGTAGTCTACACAGTCTTTCATTAGCAGCTGTGGGAATTTACAGGTGTTAAATTAGTTAGAGAAATGCTGCACTATTCCAGGAATGCAATAAAACGTAATGAGAACTACAAGGAAATAAATTAATTCTAAAAAAGGAATCTAATATAAGGGCAGCAAAGTTCAAATAAAGCCTGCTCTCTAGCTTTTAACAAGATTTCTGAGATGTCACCAATATTAGACATAATATCGCATTGTTATGCTTCACTTGTTGAAATATTTTTATTAAATGCAAACTTTAGTGATTTTTTTGCCCTCCTTCTTTAAAACTCCTTCATTTTAAATATTTCTGTGTAATAGTTCGCCTGTTGAAATGATGTTGCAGTGTGATAGGTTAAAATCAGAAGCCCCTGGTCTGAAGCCTCAGTCAGAAGGATGCTGGCTGCTCTCAGGTGTTGATGGGAGGGGAGCAGAGAGCTGCTGGAGGCAGAGCACTGAGCACTGTCCCTCAGGTTGTGGGGAGGAAGGGAAAATGGATTGACCAAGCCTGTCAGATGTGTCAGATATCTGACAGCTTTAAAAATTTTGAGTGAAAAATATGTTTCAACTTCAAGGGCATTAAAATACTGTCATCCCGGCTGGCTAATGCATGAATTAAAAAAACATTACCAAATGTACAGAAGCATTGACTTCATGATGTGAATGCTTTGCATTATGTGTTATGGGACTTAGGATAATTAATGCAATTTTAGGTCTTGCGTTGCTTTTCTTCCTTCTGGTTTTAGAAAAACAAAAGCTCAGGTGTAAAGCATTTTGAGTCAACAAATGCAGGAATTAGTTGTACCTCAGTGATGGGAGAATGAAGAGACTTGTTACAGGGGCTTATGGATGATAGCTCAGAGAGCAGCTCTGTGGGCTCAGCTAATCCGTGTTACCCACATCCATGTACGACATTTTGCTGCATTGCTCCCTGCAGTGTCTTCAGCAGTGTGTTACTGCTGCTGTACATTGCTGCAGCACTTGCAATGAAGGAAACAAATCACACTTGCTTAGTGGGGAAAGTGGTTCATTGGCACACAGGGCTGTGGTATAATCACTACTGAGAGGTCAGCGCACATGCCCCAAATCTGATCAATATAGATGTGCTAGCCATGACTCTGGACTCTGTGTCTTTTGACAGAAAGCAAAGGCCGAGCAGTTGTTAATGGATCTTATATTCAATATTTATTAGAGCTGCTTGTGTCAAGTTGTGGGTTTTACAACTTGTAGAAACAGACGTACCCATTTTGTCAGGAACTTTTGAATCATAAGCTGCAGTGTGATCTATGTTCCTGAGTTGCACCCAACCTGACAGAATCTTAAGTTTGTAGAAATCTCTAAAAACCTGCAGGCCATTCAACACAGCCTGGCATGAACAGCGTGAGACAATATCAAATTGCTGAATATCTTCTGAGTTTCTCTTTCCATTTTTCTTGAATAAGGGATTCTCTTCTGGATTATGGTAACCTCTTTTTTTCCCCTGTTGCTCTGAATTTCTTCCAAAGCCTTTCCAATCATTACAGAGTAGGGACACAGCTGAATTGACTCTTTAAAACTAAAATTTCAGTTTTAGCCTTTGAATACTCTTCAAGAATATTTAATCAAGTAGATAAGAATAGGATGCATTGAGCTTCTTTATGTTTATACCATGAGTTTCCTCTCTCCCAGAATTTGTGATCATCATTTACAGCAAGTGAGTTAAGCTGAATAAAGGACTCCAACCCTTGAGAGAATGTGGTGAGAAATAGCCAGCTGTGTTAGAGATTTGTTTTGTTTGTTGGTTTTTCCAATGAGGAAAAAGAGCCTCTGCTGCCTGGAAGCGCTGGTTGTGAGCAAGCAACTTATATTAGTGATGGTACTGCCCTCTTCTCCAGGCTTTTTCTTGAATCAGTGAATCCTGATGGATTAGTTATGGGACAGATGTATTGCAGGCATGTGGACTGATTGTCAAGTTAATGTCTGTTGTTGTCTGTGGGTTTTCCCATTTTGTGTTAGCTGTCTTGTTTTCTGGCTTTTTCTATTTCTATTCTATTTTTTTCATCTATTTTATATTGTGATATATCTTCAGTGTGGCATCCTGTAGTAAATACAGGAGAACTAGGACTTGTTGGCAGGAAACATGATTTAAAATAAAATTGCTGTTAACCTTGAATTCAGTTGTGTTGTATGACTTAAGATGGATTAGGAGTCTCTTCTGGTTCTTTAGAATTGCATTATTTATATATGAGTATATTGTTTTCATATATTTAAATATATTATTTACCTTGAACATATATAATATATTGAATTTACCATGTTTTGAGAAAATGTATTGGATTTAATGACACTTCGTGACTTCTCAAAATTAAGGTTGAAACGTGCATCACAAAAATATTTCCTACATTACTTAAGAAAATATAACTTTTAAATTTATTTTATAAATTATTATTATTATATCAAATAATAATTGATACTTATATATTTTGATAATATATAAAATATGTAATATTTTTATATACTATCAAAATAAATTATATTTTGATATATTTATATCAAAATATAAATTATTTGAACGGCATTCAAATAGTTCCCAATTTGTGGTGTTTGCATATAGAGAATTCTTAATTTACAGATTTAAGGCCATATTGTTTCATCAATTTAAAGTGGAGCTACAGGCACACACATATCTCTGTATAGATTTTTGTGAAACAACAAGAGAAATGTCTTAATATTTTAGTTCTTAGAAAAAATAAATGGCCATTACAAAATACACAGTAATCTGAGCAATCCTAGAAGTTCTGTTTAATCACTTGTTAATTAAGATTATTTTCTTTTAAATGCTTAATATTTACTTGAAACCTTTAGGATTGCTCACACTTTGCAGGACTAAAATAAATAGCTTGAGAAATCAACCAAAAGAAGAATTTGATATCAGGCACTTCAGATCTCTCTGGGATGCATGTTGTACTTCAAAATTTAGTTAATTTTCATCTTTTGGAAGTATTCCATCTTTTGGAAGTATTCCATCTTTTGGAAGTATTTCTTTATGTCCTTTAGCAGGATTTTTTAGTTTCTTTTGCATTTGTGTTGCTGGATATTGCTGTTAGGTGAGTGAGAGGATTTTGGCTTTGTTTTTTCTGAGGGAGGTGATGTAGGACACTTAAGAGGATGCAGGTGGCTCCAGGGTCTGCAGTCCCTCCAGAAGGTGGGCTTATTTTCCCTCCTCAGCACTGTCAGACCGGAGGCTGCTGACTTTGTCTCTAAACAGTATAATTTCAACTGTGCAACTTTTACTGGCTCCAGATGGATGTGAGTCCTTGCTGTTGCTGTATGTTCTTTGTTCCTGCGTGTCTCATTTCTGACTGGGGACCTGAGGACAGTGCCCTGACTTCTCAGGGTAAAGCATGACCCCCACACATCCTTTTGCTATAATAAATACTAGTGGGGTTTTTTTCCTCAGGCTTATACCAAATGATGCCAACAGTTTCAGGTGACCTTGTGTTTGCTGTCCAGCCATTCCTTTTAAAAAGAGTTTCACTGTAGTGTTTTGCTTGGCAGTGAGTTTCTAAATACGCCACTAAAGAATCTGTAACATTTAAGAATTTCAATGTGAATTATCCCCTCCATTACAGGAGTGCAGACCCAATGAGTCCTGTTCTTTTCTGTGCTTAACTGAGGGGACAAATGGTTATTCACTGCACTTTGTTTTTTACCAACTGATCAAATTTAACTGTGCCGGGCCCCTTCCCACATGCTCTGTTATGCAGGTATGGTAATTCAGTTCATATAAAATGAGCTGTTTTCCCCCTCTGTCTTCGAGATGAACTCAGCTCTGTCTTCTGGACTCAACTCTTTATTCAGTACTTCTTGTACCTGGAAGTTTCCAGAGATTCCCAAGCTTCTGTCTCATGCATTCATTTTACTGTTTTATTTCTTCATTTTTAAAAGCAGTTTGACACAGCTGAATTGACTCTTTAAATCACAATCTATTGTAGGAAGTATGTAGAAAGTACTAGGAGTACTCTCCAAAATTTCTGAGGTACTGTCAGAGGTGAGCTAAGCATTTCTGAAAGCAAGTATGATTGCCATCCAAAATCTTCTTGAATGAGAAGAATCAGAGGCTTTGTGTGTCCCTGCCTCTTATCTCCCACTACTGTTCCGGGGGAAACTGCTTTGGAGACCCTTCCTGTTCAAATACATGTGGGCATGTCCATCACTCACAGCAGTAGTAGACAATCAGACTCTTGCTCCCAGGAAAATTAAAGAACATAATTCTGGGGTTTAGCATGCATGCCCTCTCTCTTTTTAAAGAATTTGAGAGTTCTAGAAGGGGTCTAGGCAGGATAGCTTTGTATGTTTGGCAACATTCTTACAAGGGTCAAGCCAAGCCCCCAAAACCGCTGGTTCTTTAGGCAGGACATGTGCAGCAGCACTGACACTATTACTGGATTGAGAACAATAGAATTTTATGCATGGTTGGATGAATTTATCCTATATCCTAAAAAGTACTTTTAGCCTGCAATTTAGCAGGATCTGACACTGCTCTGTAATTGGTGTAAAGTGTTATTGTACTGATTTGGACTGAAGAGTGTGGGTAAAATTAAAGCAGTTCTGTGTTTGCTTTCTGCAGTGTTCAAAGTCTGGAGTAACTTACACATGTAAGTGAAAAAATATTAGATTGATTAGTAGATAAGTAATAGATTGTACAATAAATATATCTATGTATAGGTAATGGGAAATTCTGTATGGATTTTGGTCTGGAATTTGTATGCATTGAAGGCAACCTTCAGTAGCTGCCTGGAAATCTCAGCTTTCAGATAGCTGGCTGTCCTGCTGCTTTGTTCAGTTGCTTTCAGAATAACATCTGAGGATTCCAGTGGCTTGATGACACATCATATCTTGGGCTTGGGTAAGGATCTCATTTAAATAAAGCAGTGCTTTCCATACAGAAAAAAAGTTAACATTTTAGTGGGGCATGGAAAACTGATGAATGTAAGTAAGTCTGTAAGTCCAATACCTTTTTTTCAGCCTGTGGCAAATATACCACTCCTTTTGTAAAGGCCAAGAAATTAATGAATGATTTCATTCTTCCCCTTTGCAGCCTGCACAGGGTAATTATGTATTATTAATAATGCAGCAGTACAAATGATATTAAATGAACTACATTTGTTAATGTAGATCTTATCCAACTGCTTTTTCCATCGGTGGACTGTTTCTCATCAGGGGGTACTAATTACCTCTAATATGTGGAACGATGGGACAGAAATCCAATCAGATAAATAGGATAGATCTGGAAAAATCCAGGAAGGAAGAATACAATTTAAGGTTCTGAGTGTATTATTAAGAGGAGAGATGAAAATTTATGCTATTTTGCTTTTACATATATTTCATGGTCATTTGAAAATAGCATCAACTCTTGTTCTACCAGGTCCATAAAGACTCGCAGAATTAGCCATTTGTCAAAGCCATAATGTTAGTTTCCTTTTGCAGTAATAGAAGAACATGTGAAAGCTTTTGGAGTCTTTGCTGTGTTTGCTCTTGTATTTATTCAAGCTTCTGTGTTGATGAAAATTAGTGATTGTCTATTGCTGTTAGATTTTTTTTAAATCCCTAACCTGCTGCTAAAGTTCTTTCTCTCACTCTGTCTGAACAAAAATCTGTTAATTTTTACATCTATATTGTCATACCTTTAAGCATGGTTATGCAATACACATGCATAATGCATAAATGTAAAGGATTCGATCTGACTGCCTAGAAATCAATGAAAAGATTATTGTAGACTTCAGAGGGTGTAGTATGAGACCAAGTAATCATTCTTATAGTTAATGTACTGTTGAGACCCACTTCATATCAAAATGAAACCAACATAATTTCATTTGAACACAGGGCTTACATCTGTGTTTACAGGACAGAAATGAAATTAATCTCATACATTATTAACTCTACTTCACATTTGCCTTGTGTTTCTTGTTAGTAGAGTCCAGTGGTTCTTGTATGCTGTGGGATGGGCTATTATCATCCAGCCACACAGTTCTCATTTCCTGTCCATCTACAGCACCCTGACACTGGAAACCTGTTTGAAGACCTGTGGTAGCAAACTCAGTGCTCTGTCATCTAAAGGTTTGTAAACCATCACAGCAGGCACTGTTTAAAATCCTCTAGCAAGCTGGATTGCCTCATGCATTTTTAAAGATAATGAATTGTACAAGTTTATATTCCCTCTGCAGTGGTGGAATCTGTTCCTATTCCATAGCGAGTCCATCAGTCACCCCATGACAGCGCTGGCACCTCCCACTGCCATCAGCTGGTGGGGAGTGAGGGATGGCTCGGGGTGAGGGGCGCAGCCAGCCCTGGGGTGCACCCCCAGAGCCCTGCAGGGCGGGGGCCATTGGTGGGCATGTGCTGTTACGGACAGCAGCCTCAGAACACAGAACATTGTTCTGAAAACTCTGCACAGCAATATAGAGATTCAGAACTATTTACGTTTTAATACAACTATTTCATGTAATTAAAGTAAACAGATAAACAGATCAATATGTTGAAACAGATGTATAAATATATAGATAGACATATTGCAGAGAAATCTTAATATTTCATCCAAATGAAATACCCTCTTCCAAATATGCCCTGTAGGAGTTTTGCTCAGGGCTATGCTTAGGTATAGTCAAAAATTCCGGATAGCTAGTCACGAGGGAAAATATGTTCTCTTACAGATAATTGCTACTGGCAGCTAGAGACCTAGAGAATTTGATGTGCAATAATGTGACCTGACTATGTATTAAACTTTTTTGAAGGACATGTGTAGAAAAAAATTATTTGCTTCTCACATGCTGTATTTTTTTTTTTTTTGGATTTCACTTGTGTTAGCACATTTTTAACAACTTTCCTATGTTTAATATCTGTTACATTTCATCCTAATAGTTCTCAGCCATAAAAGATCCTAATATTATGTTGGTGATTTTGTTCCCTCCAAACAAGTGAGCTTAAAAAAGTGAAGCAGAGATGGGAGGGAGAATAAAGCCCAGGTCACTTGTAAGGAATATGTAAACAAAGCAGAGTTGCATTATTGATGGTAGAAGTGGAGAAAAAAACCCAGCTAACATTTTTCCTTTAAAAATACGTGAGAGTAACCATTAAACAGCTGCTTATTTCCCTTGCTTCAGTTTGAATATTATCTTGTAAGCAAGCATCCAGTTTGTATCTATATACTTGCTTCTTACCACCCTGTTGTCTCTTAGAAAAGCTTAAAAGATGATTGCTTTTTTATACTAGAAATTAATATGTTGTATATTGCCTTTAATCCTATTAGAAAGCACACAGCATTTATATAAAAACAAGTCAGAATTGTTTGCTATTAGACTTATCTTTTCCTTTAGTGCTGGTTTGTATTATTTGTTTCCCAGTATTTGGGGTTATTACTAACCAGTGATGTGTAGTTTGAATTTTCATAAAATGCCAGGAACTGAAAATGAGCTTCCAAAAGACACAAAATTACATAACTTCAATAAATACCTTTATATACTTTATAAAAATTCTTGAAATAATCTTGTTTTGTTGTTAGCAGATGCTAATAGGCTATATATATATATATATATATATATATATACACATACATATACACATTGTTGTTCAGTGGCCAAAGATAAAAGACTAGAGTAACTGTTTCCCCGCATGATAAAGTCCTTTACTACCTTTTATTTATTTGAACCCCATCCTGGATTCTAAATTTAGATCTATAATTGATTCAAGTCACAGAAACTTTTATTTTTATCTTTATGATTCCCATTATTATTTTTTCACACTATATATATGAATATAGACAACAATACAGCATTTCCATGTAAGTTGGGATATTTTAGATTAACATAGACATCTAAATAAAACATTTGACATTGTTAATGCAAAAGAATTCTGACTTCTTATAAAAAAAGTAATGGCTTTTCAGTAATTTATACTATGTGGTATTTGTGGAAAATAGTAGAACATAGACTCTAGGAATTAAATAGAAAATGAATTGCACAACTATTCCTCCAAACTCCTTGGCCAATGTTATAGGGCTGTGATCTTTCTTTGGTGCATCCCAGTTTTGAGGAGATGATTGTGGAGGGATAGAATCTAAGAAAATATAGGTAGTGCAGAAGGCAGTCTCACACCTGAAGAGTTGCAGCTGTACTGATCACCAAAGATTAGGAACAGGCCTGCCCTTAATAGGCCACAGCTGTGTCCAGTAATGATGAGTGCTAGAGAAGAGGGGGTTAGCTGGGTGGAGTTTCTTGGCTGTACTGTGAAGAAAAAGGAGTCAGTGCTGCAAGGAGCTGGCCATGAGAAATCATTGAGAAGGTATGGGAGATTTACGATAAGATGACGACAGATGAAGTCAGGACAGACAGTTTGCTGGGATTCAGCAAGTCTTTAGTCTTGATCCCACCTTCTTCAGGAGCTCCTTCTTTGCATTGCTGCCACACAATAAGTGCATTTGATAAATAAGGTTCTAATGGGAAAGTATGGAACTGTCACACAGTTTTGTCTGGAAGGAAATCCTATGGCTTCTTTGTCCCTGGGATGTATCTAACTCAGCTGAATGAGTCCTAATATGCTGAAAACCTGATCTCTCTACTTTTCAAGAGATATTTGAATTTTAAAAAAAGTTGTTCCATTTTGGCTTTGATAGAAGCATTTTTGTGCTCCTTCAACTCCACAAGAAAGTATCAGTGGAGTTATAAACACACCAGGGAGGACACATATTTTCAGTGTTCTGGGGAGGCATTCTGGTCTCAGCTGCTGTATGAGGTGGGGTAGACAGGTGGCATCAGGCGGTTATCAAATAAAAGATGAAGGCAGCAGCAGGTTACAGCCCCAGGCTCAGCAAATATTTGAGCCAGCTGCAGCAGGTTCAGGCCTGAGGTGGGACAATAGAGCTGACTCCTGCAGAAACAGTCAGACCTGTCACCTCTGCAGTTCATCCACCAACATGTGCAGTGGGGATGCTGCACAGACATTGTGGAGCCGTGCAGTTACAGGTCAGTCAGGCAATTTGCACCATCTGGCTTGCTCCTTTAGCCCGGAATTCCCCCACCAATGGGAATTTATATTGTTCATTGAAAGGTGCATTGAGTAGAAGAATCTGAAAGTTGCTTTTATGGAATGTGTGAAGAAAGACAGGTGTAAGCAAAGAAACAAAAGATGTGCCAGTCTTGGCTACTGGCAGCTGCTGGAAAGGCCCATTGGGTCAGTGTAGAATTCTGAGGACCATTAGAAATGAGAACAGAGGATCAGCAGAATTCATGGCCCAGGAAGGAAAGCATGAAAGAGACAATCCTTTGCATATGTCTGTAAGGAAATCTATATTCAAGCAAATCTATATGCCTGTTGGACATAGCAACTTTACTGCTGTACTTTGAGCAGCAAAAAAGTTAAAAATATCCCTTCTCTAAAAAAAACCAAAACCAAACAACTAGATAAGCAGAGCTATCTTCTAATAAATTTCAAAGCATAATATGTGTACTCTAACAAATAAAAAAAATTCTCGGCCTATTTTAATCGTGACAGTGAAACTTTAATCACTTGAGAGTGGAGGCAGAGTGAGAGTGAGATGTTACACTATATAGTAATAAACATTTGGACTTGTTATTTCTACCACTCAGAGCTCAAAGTCAATGGGAATCTCCCCATAAATATGAAGCAAGAGATGAATCCTGAGAGCACAAGTTTTATTAATTGAAAGGCTAGACCTCAATAAAGTGAAATATAATTCATGGAAGTCAATTGATGCACTGATCCTCAAACACCCATGTAAAAAAACAAAACAGCTATGGTTTTAACTGTATCCTGTTACAAAGTAGATGAAGAAACAGGAAGGAAAGATGAAGAAAAGGTCTGTCTGTCCAGAACATGTTGTGTCTTTGTACATGAAGCTCTTCTGAAGTCAGTGATAGTACAGACTGGGAAGCTGCTAACTTGAGAAATGCAGCAGAGAAACATGGGGGCAGTGTACCAAGAATTTTTCTCTTTTTCCAAACATAGTTGCATTTGTTTGAAATGGAAAAAAATTGATTAACTGAGAACAAGATTTTTCATTTCAAAGAAAAAAGAAATGAGAAATTTTCTGGTCTCATCAATGACTTCAAAACACTTGGGCAAAGAAAATGTATAAACTTACTGTGTAATTCTGTAATGATTTAGATCAGTGACAGCTTGTCTGTGAATTCATCCATGGCTGTGCTTTACTGGGAATTCTAAAGCTAATGCTGAGGTCTAATTTAGGGGGCTATTATGAAATGGTAGAACAATCCACAGGGGATAAAATTCTTTGCTAATAAACACCAGTTAAAAATGACATAATTACTGAATAAGCACTTTTTAAAATGAAAAGTATCTTTAAGTTTTTAAATAATGCACATTTAACATAGAGTGGTATCTCTGAAGCAGATGTCTCCTTGACATGTGCATTCAAGCTGTTGGTGGTGACCTTGTAGGGCAAAGCAGTTTTGAAAATTAGTTTTTGCCTCCCAAACTGTGAAAATAGTGCTGCAGTGAAGATTTAATAAAAGTTATAGCTTCTCATATAAGCTTATTTCAGCAAAGTAAACAATTAAAATAACAAATGTCAGCTATTTCTCAGCTTGACAGTTAACACAACACAGCTTTTGCTTAGCATGATGTACAGAATGTATGGGAGGTATACCTATAATTCATTTTATCTAGGTATGGTTCACCTATTATATTTTAATACAGTGATAAATTAACTAACAATGCAGCAGTTTTCATAGTGGTGTGAGAGCTTGGGGAAAACCCATCTGGCATGCAAAAAGTGTATGGCTAAAATAGAGGAGAAAAATGAAAATAGGGAATTTCTGAAGGATTTTAAGCTTTGCAAAGTGAAGGAAAAATTGGAAACCCTTTCTCTTGGCTTTTAAGTTGATACTGCAGTGGAGATAGCAGAATAAGATTTGCATTTTTATTACAACATGGTTTTTGCCTAAAATGAAAAAAAAGCAAGAGGGCAGAGTTATGGTTTTGAGTGACATGCCCCTGTGAAGTTAAATGTCACTCAGGAACCGAGTCAGAAGGAAACTGCCATCACGTACCCTACAAAGCTTTATTCTGACAAAGGGGGTGCTGGATCTTAGCACAAGCCCAAGCAGCTCTGGGGGTTTTTGCCCACTCTTGCCACCTCTTCTGCCAGGTGGAATCACCAAAAGGAAGCAGCCCAGCCTTGTGTCTCACATTGCCTGGATCCAGCAGCTTTGCAATACTGAAACAAATTCTTTATGTAAGCTTTACGTTCTGCTGCGGGCATTTCTGTGGATGCTTTCTTCTTTTGTTGGCCTGATAGTTTGGTGTAAAAAAGACATAAAAATGAATATCTGAGATTCAGGTTTCCATTCTTGACCTGCACCCTGAGCAACCTTGTTAAGTCTGTGAGAGAAGGTAAACTGTATAGTGTTTATAGCCTCTCATTTTGCACTTCTGCTTTTGTGAACCTAGCTTGAAATGACAGAACTTTTAATTTCAACTACACACATCACTCCTTTGAACGAGCAGAAGTGCTTGCTCTTGTCTCTTGGAATCCCAGAACTAGGAGAGCATGTTTTGAGAAATTTGTCCTTAACCCCTGCCACAGGTTTTTTAACTGCAAGGTATATGAAATGAATTTTTCTTTTCTGAATAGGTTGTGAAATAGAGATAACTCTCGTTTGATTTTCTTGCAGAGATAAGTTCCCCTTATAGCTGAGAAAGCAAATTGTGGAGACAGGTGAAAAGCCAATGGCCAATGTAAATAAGGTGATAGATTCAGAAAAGTCTAAGCACAGGTCCAAAAGCAGTCAACAAGGTTATGAGCCCTCACCTCAGAAGTCAGCATTTTAAAAATTTGATGGTCAGTGACTAGGAAGCTTAAAAGTCAAAAACAATGTACTTGGTATGTTTCTGCAGGAGCAAAGCGATTTTTTTCCTGGAGAAGTTTACTATAATCTGTATTTGTTTGAGATTCTGCTTTCCTTCCTGGATGCAGTTAAGAAAGCCTCTTTTTAATAGTTAAACAAATGAGTGGGTTCTGCTCTCTCTGATTTTTATTTTAAGTTTTTTTTCTGGTCCTGTGCTCTGTGGCGCAATGCTTATCATATTCAAGGAGTGAGACAACATGTGTGAGAACACTGTCAGAATACTGATAGCGCAGATCTAAAATTCTCCATGATTATCTGAGAATGTACCAGCCATAAAAGAAAAAACTCCACCCCATTCTGACTGTTTTTATTTCTTTTTCATCCTGAATGATTGGAGCACTCAAAACCGACTGTGTAAAATGTAAATATTTTTAAAAGTGGTAAAAACCATTACATTCATCACTTTTCTAAGTCAATGAATCAGGGAGAACACAAATCCATTTCTAGATGTTAATTATAGGGCTGCCCATAGAAAAAACCTTCATCCAGCCTCCAAGAACACACTGACTGAATGGCAACTTCTGTGTTACAATCTTATTCACACAGATGTGCTCTTGCTATACAGCATTTAAGTTTTGGCAGGCTTTGGCCTTGATGCTGTGCTGTACATTGCATTAAGAAGAGTCACTAGTAAAGAGAGGTGCTACAGCCACGTCCACATCAGCTTTCTTGCACTCTTCTTGAGTGTGATATCTTGTGTGAAGTGCTGCTTATTTGGCATTTATAGAAATAAATAGCGCCAGGAGTAAAACCACCTTTTTTCTTAGTCTTTAGAGATGGCTTTTATTGCTCTAAAATCTTGCTTACCCTGATTAACAAGGTTGAATAAAGATATGAATATTTTTATCATTGCTATCAATGTAACTGTAACCTACATACTTTTTATGGCAGCATTGATTCCATGAAGCAATGGGAAGGAATAATTCTGTTGGATTGAAGACTGTCTGCAGAGCAATTTAGCAAGAGGAAGCCAGGAGTAGTGTGTAGTAGATGAGAGACTGGTTTGGCAAGAGTAATTGAAGTTTTCACTGGCAATTTTTTCCTTGTGAGTCTGCAGTCTGTCAGTCTCTAGAAAAGGAGTACTTAAGGTACTGAAAATAAATGCAGGCGTTAAAGGCCAACTTGTGAACTCATTACCATGGGATGTGTCTGCTGAGGGAGCTGAATCCTGAAACTTGTGTTTCTGTGGGTAGAAATGTTCCTACAGAAAGGCCTTCGTTAGGCTTGTGTTTGGTCTTCCACCACAGATTTTTGGATTTGAGAGGGGAGCATTTCTTGAAAGATGAACAGCCTATGGCATTTGCACTTAGAAAGTCATTAATTGTCTAAAAAGGGCAATTTATTTAAAATTAAATAATGGAGTAATATTTATCAAAGTAGAGATCTGATAACATTTAGCAAACAAGTGCACTCACAGAGTAAAGTTTTAGTGTGTGAATAATCCCAAGATACCTGACCTCCACAAATTGTTGTGTGCCAGCTAAGCAGCAGGAGCTATGTGTGTTCTCTTAACAACTGCAAGGTAAAAGATGTTGGACTGCAGTATGCTCATTTTTTTAAGTAGCTATCTGGAAAATAGTAGAAGACACTACATGTTATTTCACATTTTCCAAGTGCATGCAGATGGTGAGTTAGCAGGGCTCAGCTGTATGTTCACAGCAGGATGCAGCAAACTGAATGTGTGTGGGTCCCCCATGCAATGAATAATATTAAAATCATACTATTAGGCAAATCAAATGATGCCTAAAAATTTTTTGAGAAGATGTAATGCATTCGTGAGTGTATTGTCTTAAAACATTGTAACTCAGGGAATGAGCACATAGAAATTATTTGCTGTGGCTCTTGAATTACAAAACACCTTATATCAGTAATGGTAAGAAGCTGGCATATGGAGCACTGAACAAATTTTTTGCTGTAGTTTTCTATCAGATCTACCTTAATTATTCCCAAGACAATGTCAGTCCAAATATTAAAGAACTTTGGCTTATAAGGTGATTCTCTTTCTACAGTGAATGTAAATAAAAATCAGTGTCTGTAGAAGGACTGAGGCAGAGATGTTGCTGGAGCCAGAAGGAGGGTTGAGAAGGATCTGTGCTAGCTCTTACAGGCCCATGTTCCCTGACAGATGTGAGCCAAGACTGGAGTCTTGCAGTGCTGAGAGCCAAATCAGACGTCAGCGCTGCGTGCCCCACTACGTGTTGTTTGTAAAGGCCACCACAGCACCACTGGAACACTTCAATGGGTTGTCCTCAACATAGCTGAAAAAAGTACAGGTTGGAATTTTTCAAGCCCTAACTCTTATAAAAACTTCTATTTGATATATTATGTTTATACAGATTGTTGTGCTTAAGTATTATGTTTCATTTCATGATACTTTTGGCATTTTCAGTATTTATGCAGTTATGGTTCACAAAATAAACATGATGTTCTTGGAACTACTGGGAAGAATCTTGCTGATCCAATTGTGTATAAAATAGGCCCATTCTACTTGCGCAACACTTTTTATAAGGAGAAAATTCTGGCTACATCAAAGATGGCTGTAAGCATCAGGAAGGGAGCTCTAATTCCCACATGCCTAATACAGCTTTTGCTATGATCTGTGTCAATGTATGTATGCCAGAGTGGGTCAAACAATCTTGTCTTTGACACAAATAGAATAAGGCTGTTGTGTTATTTTTTGAAGGTTTTAAAATACAGAGTTAATAATCGCTCTTACAGTGTCTCTTTTCACATGCTAAGTTCAATTATCTGTGCAGTGAGAGAGTAAGGAGATCCTATTCCATTTTTCTTTCAAGGCATTAGTCATACACTTCCAGCACTGGAATTTTATGTGCTTCTGAAAAGTGAATTTTTGTTTTGGTCATGTTTTTCTTCCTTCTTACACATTAGTAAGAGCTGAATTGAATGTATCTCATCAGTTTGTATCTACCTTCTGCCTATGAGGGCAAACAGTTCCAGTGCAGCAGGATCTCCGAATACTCCTTTTAAATGTTTTGATTGAAGAAGTTTTTAATTTCTCTTAAACAACCCTCATATGTAGTTCCTGTGTATGAGGGTCATTATCTGGAACTCAAATTGATGATGTAGCATTTTACTCAAAAATCTGTTACTTCAGGAAAATAATAAGAGGAAACTGTTTTTGCAATCAGTTCATTTGTGAGGAAAACTTGAATTTATTCACTAAGTCATGACTTCTTGGTACTGTGTAATATCTCATCAACTAAAATGCAGGTTATAACTTCTCAGGTAAATATTTATTGTGATTTACTGCACAGTACAACAACCCAAAGTAACAGAAGTATAGAAGCTGTGGAAAAAACCGTGAACGCAGTCTGATTAAACTTATGAACTGAAGTTTAGTCAACTGCATGAAATGGGAAAATCACTTTTCCTAAAGGTGGGACATCAAAAAGTGTGTCATATTTCTAGAGCTGTTTTTTATGTAACTATCTGCAATCTGAGCCTTGTTCTGTTCAGTCAAAACCCCAAGGTGAGCAGTAGTGATCAGCTTTCACATATTTTTCTCTCTATTTATGAATATGTTTATTTTCAACTCTAACTCACCTGTCTCAGTGCTTAGGTCCAGGTGTGAGGATGAGACTGTTTCTCTAGAAACTGGTGTCAAGCATTTGCTTACTTAGGGACACTTATTCTCTGTTACTGTTTCTAGAAACTAGTTAGAGTGTTGTCTGGCTCACACCACTGTAACTGGAGTGGAGACTTCTGTAAAGGATTGCTAAAGTAAACTAAAAAAATTTATACTTTATAGGACATTGTTACAATCATAATGGTGAATTCAAAAGAAATACCTTTGTCACTGATCTCAGATTTCACTAGGAAATACCTATGATCTTTGGAGATTTTAGTATAATATTGCTGTCTTGGGCCGTAGTGCCTGAACAAATAATTCCATTACTGGAGTGTGGATGAGTACATGCTGCATATTTGGGTGCACTGAGGAGGGAAAGTCTGTGTCCTTTCCCCTTTTTCTAACTTCTGATATTATGGTTTCATAAGGATTTTTCCAGCAAAACAAATAGGAAATGCAGGCACTCTGCACTTGTTAAATGTAGGCTAGGTCTTTATTTTCCAGGGCGCTAAACACCTTTTGTGCTTGGTGACTCAAAGGAAACTCTGCTTGCTCAGCACCTCAAAAATGTGAGTCCTTACTGCAGGTAGGCACAATTGATAATACTGGCTGTTTTCCCAGAAGGAATTGGGTTTAGCACTGTGCAGAAGAGGAGAGTTTGTCTTACCCACCCTTTGTCCTCAGGCTCACGGGTGACTTATATTTAGCTGTTATTGCTGGTACAGAAGAACTCATTACAATGCAAGAGCCCAGTCTTCATGCTTGTCCCTCTAAAGACTCCTCTAGTAAGCAGCACCGCAGCTCTTTTATTGTGAAGAGAGCTTGAAAACTATTTAAAGCTGTGAGCCTAAATGAAGCATCTTCCTTGAGAATCACAACTTTTTATGATGCTGGGTAAATGCTGCTCAGTTGCATTTGGTGTAGCAGAATCAGTAGCACTTGACAACTGATTACTTACAGAAATTAAAAGAAAAATCTCATTCCTTTCTCTCTCTTCAGTATTGGTAAAAATTTGAAATGCACTCCATTAAACTGGATAAATAAGGAAAGTCCTTATAGAGGGGCCTCTACACTGGCTGGTAGATTTAGGACAATAGAGTTGAAAGAGTGAATAACAACAGCTCCATCTCTTGTAGCTTGAACTCTCTCTCTCCCCATTACTGGTAGCAGCACTACTGTCACCAGCCCAACATTTTTGTCTCAAAACACTTGAAAAGCAAGACTAATGATCTAAAATTAGGGGATGCCACTGACCCCCCCAAGAAATCTAAGCACTATTATTTATGTTGTTGTGGGTTATTGTTTGTATAGCCTGTTACTTTATATCCTGTTTTAGAACACAGTTTAGGGACACCATAAAGATCTCAAGCTCAATTTCATTAATTAATAAAGTGAACTAGAATGCTTGTATGAGCAGCTATTTTGTGGAATAGCTGTCTCCCTAAAAAGAATGGATTTCTGTGGACAGCATATATTGTTGACTTTGCAGCTTTTATAGATTTCCTATGCTCTAAAGATTAAATCTTTTCAGCTACTAGTCATTCACTTAATGGATTGCTTATATTGACAATGACTATTCCTATTTCATGAATATAAAAGAGAATTTAATTTGATAATTGGCTCTATTTACTGGCATTTTTCTAGTGAAGGTTAATATATCTTCTATAGATATTGATTTCAAATGGTGCACATGTATTGACCGAATTTAAAGTTCTCTGCCCTCTGCAGAGGAGGACTCTTCCAACTAGAAATAGTAAAGTGAATGCAAGAAAAATATACTATTTTAAATGAAACTGCCATTACATAGTTTTAGAGAAATGTACTTGCAACCTCACTTACTACAGGATAGTACTTGTAAACAGATTTTCTGAAAATAATAGAGCCTTGTCCTGTCAGGGTAGTATCAGGATGATTTTAATAATCTTCCTGTAAATGCAGGGAATTCAGCTATTAATGGACTTATAATTTGGAATACATATAGAATATGGACTTATAAATAGAATTATAAAAGGCACTGTTGGTTTGTGTTTAGCATTTTGTAGCAGCAGTAAGAACATGGTATTTTGATCATCCAGAAGCAGTTTAGAGTCTGGGTTGTACTGTAACCAGAATGATGCAGCAGAACTCAGTTTCTTTTTCCTGCCAAAGTAAAACTGTATCGCATAAATGTATCTTGGACACCTTGCCAATAGTTACCACAGTCTCTATTGAGAAATGAATTACCAATTTTTGCTAAATGATTAAACATGACACATGTAGTTTAGCAGGGTCTAGTTGTGTTGCTTGCTATGGGGGTTTAGTCTTTTTGTGCTTTATGAGTTGGCTACAGTAAATCCAAATTACCTGTAATTTTTTTCTCTCAACATGTGTGGTCTTGTGCTTGAAAATTAAATGTAACTGCCTGTCGGGCCATTCACACTGAGGATTGTCCTCTTCCTTTGGCAGTTAGTAAATGGGATTTTGTGTTTAGCTTGGGCTATGGGGTATGGTCAGACAAGCTGGGCTTTCTAACCCACTCTGCACTATGCCTATGTCCAGGCACAGCTTTCTGGAGAGGTGGCTGCTGGTGGCATTGCTTCCCTTCTGCTGAAAGGTGCTAGGTTTGGGTGTCCCTTTTGGGGTGGATGGTAAAACCAGCTGTTTCAGTGTGCCTGCTCTCTTTGCTCCTAGCTGGTTTTCTACCAGCCCCAAGTGGTTACCACGTCCCAGGAGCAGTGAGGACATATGTGCCAGCAGGTGGTTCTGGTTCAGCAGAGATTTATGTGGTTTTTGGTGTCTGCTAGGCATTAGGAAAGAGCTCCATAAGCTGCCCCATGGCTTTGATTTGGCTTTCATTGAAACACATTAGAGAACTTGTTCAGCAGGCTATTTCTTTTCTGCTTTGCTACGGATTGAAGGGCTTAGCATAACATAGAGTGTGTAACTGTTACCTATATGGTGTTGGTGAGGACAACATGAAGATATCTTTGACTTTGTTTAGCATTCTCTTTAGAGATACTGCCTCAATTCTTAAACCCTGTCGTCCTTGAATACAGACTCCATTTACTATCTGTGTATTAACTCTTTGGTCTAACATGAAACATTGATGCTGAATGTTCTAATAATTTTCTTTTGAATTAACCAACTGTAGTTAAAAAAACTTACTGCCTGATTTTTTTGGACATGATGCAGTCCCTCTCAGTGTTATGTTGGTATACACAAGAGTTTCCCTTAAAGCATGTCAATATTCACCCTCCCATTGAAGATGCTGTTGCTACTGTGGACTTTAATGTGGTATAGATCTTTCCCAGAATCTGAGAACTAAAAGACTGCATATAGCCTTGCCTGTCTTCATGGTGGACAAGACATCAGATTAGGTAGGTCAGCACATCAGTAGGTATTGAGCTAACCATAAAGGAGCCTTGGAACAGTGGTTAAAGAAACATCGATTTTTTTAATGCTAGAAATATTTGTGCATAGGATGGATTTCCACATTTGCCCTTTACTACTGCATTGACAAAAAAATAAAAATCCACACTTGTTTGTTTTTCATCAGGTGGAAATGTGTAGTACACACAAATATTTGCCACCTTGTTTGACCTTGTCCTAAGATATTTACATCTTGGAACCCATTTAAATTTTCTTGTTTTGTTGGACTTTGAAGTATTTGGCTGTGAAAGAGATGTTGTTGACATACCAAATATTAATTTTAGCTTTAACTGCTTATCATACTGTATATGCTGCATGGAAATGAGAAACATTTAAACCAGTTGACTTCATCTGCTGTTTTCAAGACAGAGGTATATTTATTTAAAGGAAGGAATAAACAGCCAAGGTTCAAAATACTGAGCCTAATATACCTGAGTAAAATAATAACAAACCCTTTCTTAGGGATATTTGAAAAACACCTGTGTTTGTGCTGAAATGCTCCTTGCCTTAAGGAAAAGAAAAATAAACTCCACCAAAAACAAATCAGGAAACTGCAAAATGGAACTGACCTGTATGTCTGTTAAGATGTGGCCATTCTGAGCTGAACTTTTTGGTAACAGTTGATACCAAATCCTTCTGATGTCTGTGTGTAGAAGGATGAAGGATCATTATTTGGGCTGGTTTCTGGGTTTTTTGGGGTTGTATCATTACATAAGTCTGTATGAGTCTGTTCCCTGTGCTTCCAAAAGTAGAGCTTAAATAATACAGAAACCTGGAGCAGTACAATATTCCCAGTACAATATTCTACTTTTTTTAAAAGCAAATCTTGAGAAGTTCTGGCCATGCTTTTGCTATGTGGCTACTGTGGTTCTGATCCACCTTTTGGCTTATTGCCTCACCTGCTGCTCTTGACATGTGTGATGTTAACAGTTGTGTAAAGTACGTTCTGCTATTTTACCTGTACAAGGGGAGTTGCCAAACGCTGGAGGAATCCTCCTGTCACCCAGGATTTTGTGATTCAGATTTGAGACTGGAGACCCAAAATTATACTTATCATTTTTTCATAACTACTGTTATTTGTGTATATAGCAGATTTTCAAAACAGTGATCATGTTGTAATATCAAAATGCAAATCTCAAGTATATCCAGTAAAGAGTATTGTGTAACGAAATGTGTGATGAGGATGAGACTGAAACTTATAATGAGAAATTCAGCATTTTAGAAATCTGTGGAAATAGGCCCACCAACTTCACAGAGTTTATTTACATTTTAAAGCCCCAGCAGTAGTGACAGGAATTTGTGCATTAATGTGTTGACGCATACAAGTTGTTAGTTTAGGGCACGAGAGAAATTCCTGCAAAACTGAATATTAAGGTGGGCAAAGGTGCTAGAATAGATCACAGAGGAAGCTGAACAATATTGCTTATTTCAGGAAGGAGTGCTCTATACAATCTAAATGACATTGAAACTGTGTGAGCTCCACCAAATCACTCAAAATTAGTATGGAAATGGAGACATCTTCTGAAATTGCATAGTGTACACCTTTATTTAAAAAATGTTTGCAACTTTTCTTTTGAATGTCTGCATTTAAATTCTTCCATATCAACAGAATTGATGCTTATTCTTTGTATTTGAATGGCATTCAGGTAGTTTTAGTTGTGTTTGTTTGAATGATCTGCATCAATGGTGCTTGCTGTCTGCTTTGTAATTTGTTGCTGCAGGTGAATGTGGCTTTGAATCAGTCTTTTTATCTGAAGATAATATTTTTGAGCAATCTGAAACAGCATTCAGCCATTCCAACGATGGCCCCTGTATTTAAAAAAGCCCCTTCCTGATTTGCTTTGTCTGTTTTTCACTGTAAGCCTCATCATATGTATTTCTTGACATTGTTCTGGTACTTTTTATAACGTCTACACCTAGCTGATCCATGCAATTCTAGCTATGGTTTTAAGTTTACAATGCATTTGCGTTAAGAAAGCCAGGATCTCAGCTGGTGCAAGTTAGTATAGCTCTCCCGAAATCAATAGTGCTCTGCCAGTTTCTACTCTTTGATGATCTGGCCATAATAATGTAATATTACTGAAGAGATAACACAGTGAAAAGGAAGCATTACACTGATTCAGCTGGGGCTGCTATTAGATTGGAGTACTGCTGAGCACATATTGTCTAATATTCACCTAATGGCTCATATCCATTTCATGAGACAAAATTTTTAAATCTCCACTAAGCAGAGTTAATGAAGTTAGTTCTTCAGTGTAGAGCATGTGATTTTTAAAAAAACTTCAGCTCTTTACCAAAATGCAATAAGATTAGCTGATAAGATTAGTATGTAAAAATGAGTTTTGCCCACTTGTCTGCAGGCATGTGGCACCAAGGCTTTTTGGCTTTATAAACACCATTGGAATTGAAAAGCTTACTATATGAATGTCCTTTCAAAAAACCCAAGAGGCTTCTATTGAACTTTTATTGTGAGTAGCCATTCTCAGGGTAACTCAGAGTAAAATGCAGCTGGTTTACATTGTGAAGAAAGCATTCAACATGTCTTGGCAGATCTCTATAATAACACATACCTTTGTTTCCTTTTGTAAATGGGAATATGCTCTCACACATAGTGCAAATTGCAATATCTTTAGAGAAATGCTTTTAGGGATAAAATGGATATGAAAACAGAATAACAAGTTTCACTTCTAAATGTTCAAAGATTCATAATATATTGCTCTAATTATACTAAATCATATTTTTCTCCCACTCTACAGAGAAATTAACTGTAGAGGCTCTTTCAGTTAACTTGTTATAGCACTATGATATCAAAGGCAGATAATATTATTGTCTCTTCTTCAGTATGGTTTTAAATAAGTTGTAATCTTCATTTAATCTTCAAGTCAATTATTAATTGCACTCAAACTTTTTTGCTCAGTTCACTTCTAATTTAATGATAGTCAAAAAGAAGATTTAATTTTCATACTTTTATCCTCTAGCACATGCTAATGGTGAAGCCAGGGTTTTTATTTATGATTTATTTTCCTTACATGACTGCAATACACAGCAGTGCTAAGCATAAGCACTTGGGCAAATTGCTGCCGGCAGGAGCACACATAATGTCTGGGCTTACATGCAGGGTATTGGATGGAGGTCTTTGGAATACCATCTGTGATTGCTCAGATATATCTTATTTTCAGAGTTTATTCCATATTTTTTTTCCTAAAGTTATAGTAAAAAGTAAAGTGACAAGTCTCTAAGTTTACTGTCTGCCAATGGTCTGATTTCTTTTGTCTTTTGAAATTGAGATAGAAAAAACAATACGTGAAAATAAACTTTGGGAAGTAATATGACATTTTTACTGCATTTTTCTCAGTGTTGAAAATGGCACTTTCTCCTGGCCAAATATACTTTGCAATGCTTGGAGAAGTACTTCACAATATTTCAACTGGCTTTGAAATGTGGTTTTTTTTTCTTTTCTTTTTATTTAAAAAAAATCCTTATTGTGTCTAATTCAAAAGCTAGAGTTATGCTTTTCGATTGCAGGTTTGTCTTTTATATTGAAAGAGACTTGCTCTCTGTTCACTTTTTAAAGAAAATCATGCATGCTAAATGAGTACCTTGCATTGTTCTCATAAAGCAGAGTTACAGATCACCCATATTTTCCCTTACTCTTTGGAAAAATAAGCTGGATTAGTCTTCTCCTCTCTCATGAATTTCTTTTGCTAATTCTTCCTTGCTCAGCTTACAAGCAACGACAATGGCCACAAAATCACCCTTCTTGCTGCTCACCTGATCAGAATGCTGAATAGCAATGGAACATCCTGTACCCTCCACCTTCCCTGCCCAGCACTGAGGAAGTGCAGCTGCTGTAACATCTTGGATAGTGTTTCACACTTGACTTCTTCCAAGAGACTTACAGACTCTGAGACAGTTGAGACCAAAGATCAAAATTTCTTCTCTGTGCTTTCTTTATCTATTATCTATCTACATGAATGTAACAAAAAGATAGCTGGTAAGCTTAATTTTTGTTCATTGTCCTTGATAGTTATTTCTGTTTGTAGCATGCCTTTTCTGACAGTTACACTAATAATAATGAAACTTGGAAGGACGTATGGATGAAATCATTGTGGAACAGGCAAGAAAAGTTAGCTGAATGCTTTATTGGCCCATGACAATCACTTTTTCTTCATCTGTATAGAGTGAGCTGATGCATTTGATTGTGAAATTTCCCCTTTCACTGGCTGTTTCAGATACAATGTAGCCTGGTTGCTGAACTTGAATCTGTCAGAATTATTTAGATGGGTCTTTTCATGTGTCTAAGGAAAAAGTAAATCTTAAATCGGAGTTATCCACACATTAAAAGAACAAAACCATGCAAAGTTATTTGTAGTATATCTACTATTTGTTAATGTCTATTATCTTTATAAAATGAGGGAGGTTTTCTTTTCCAGCACCCTAGGTAGGGGAATGGTAACTACAAAAGAGGCTTCATACTTTATAATACTTTCAAACCATTGTGTATAACAAGTGGTGTTATGGCATATCAAACCAAGACAGGGTGATCCCCCTTCCCTTGGTTTGATATACTTTCAGCTTCTTTAAAGGCTCTTGAGATCAGGACCTCTACAGAGTCTTTGAAGCTTGTGTTTCTCTTTCACTAGAAAGTGAAGCCTTGGCTTTTAATGGCAGCTCAGCAAATATCTCATCAATATTTAAAGTGTCGAGTGTACCTCTGTTAGAGGTACCAATCACAGATCAAAGATAGTAGCACTGAGGTGCAGCATTTCCTTCAAAGATCTTCACAGCTGAGCTTTCCCTTTTGTTGGCAAAGAACTTTTTAACATTCGTTGCTTGCATGAGTCTTAAACATGTTGTTTGACAACTGTGGGGAATTAAATGTTTTGTTACCATAGCCAGTGAGGATGGTACAATAGTTTTGAATAATCCTTTGGGCTTGTTTAAGAAAGGAGAATGCTTGGAAAGCCTTTTGCTGGCTGTTTCTACCTTTCTTCAGTTGAACAAAGGCTGTTGCACTTAATGGTAAAAATGTCATGCTATTTGAAGAGGTCAAGAAGAATTCAAAATGGATGAAAGTTTAGTGACAGGTACAAATAAGCTGTAGTAGGGTAGTTCTTTTTTCCCTTTTCTCTTTCAGCGAGGATTTAGGATGGTTATTTCCTTGGGTTTTTTTATATCCTCTGTTGCCTTCCTTCTAATTATTATGTAAGGCTTGTGAATATGGCTGTGAAACCTAATCTTTGTTACTCTTCTAATTCTTACTGGGTTGTTTTGCATTTAACATCTGTTAAAACAATGACAACTACGCTAATAAGGATTTTGAGTATTTCCTTTATGATTTATCCATTCCCATGTTGTAATTCTGATTGGCACATACCCATAGGTGTAGTCTAACGTCAAGGTTCTCAACAGAGTTTGAACGGTGAGTGACTCAAGTGATGATGCTTAAAAAGAAAAGGGAGATTTGGATTAGGCATGCTTCATGATTGTGTGGGAAACAGAAAATTAGTATTAAGAATCTTATCAGATGACTCTTGTTCAATACAGAATATTTTGGTTCTTTGAACTGCTATGTGATTGTCTCCAGAGTGCACTGGGAGCAACGGGTCTGAAATGTGTGTCATTAGAGAGTGTATTTTGCTGAATAACAGCTCCTTGTAAAACAAAGAAATTTGTCTTCCTCAAACAGTTCATAAACTTTCCAGTTGTGAACCTCAGAATATACTTAAGCATTACAGTGGAGTAGGTGTCAATTTATATTTTTCAAAGCTGTTGGCATAGCAAAGAGTCTAATACTGCTGTTGTACAGAGGAAAAGGGCAGCTACTGTTCTATGCCATACAAGGTTGTTCTTTTGCTACTCCTCATTACTGAATGTGTCATGATCCCGATTTTAGTATGTTTGGCTATTTCAGTGTTTTCTACTGACTAGCTTGTAAGTCATATGGATTTCAGATGGCCAGAGATCTTACCAAATAACCAATTTACTTCAAAGAAGCCTTGTAAGCTTTAAGGCTGTAGTGGGTTTTCATGTATGGATATTGTATCTACAGCAATCCTCATTCACATCTGTCAGCACTCACAGCACACTGGTGTGTGGGTTCTGGGTGGCTCTGTATAAACCACTGGCTCTCATCTGTCTTTGGAGACATTTTTTCTGGGACCTCTGTTTTAGGGAAGAGTCAGTGTAGAGGGTAAGATTTTGCCCTAGAGTAACAGCATGGAAACTGTTTGGAAAGAAACTTTCAGAATTACATTAGCTAACATTCAATTCTTCTGTCCTTTTTCCATGTGCTGGAGATGTTCTGTGACTTTGTTCAATGAATGTGGCAAGGCTATAAGTAAAACTGGCAGTGGAAATGCTGGCCCAGTGCTATGAGCTGCAGACCATTTATATCCTATCAAGACCCCTGAATTGGCTGTATGCCCAGGAATAGCAAGGACTCCTCCTGCTCATGGCTGCATCTTGCTTTTTGAAGAGGGTTATGTGTAAGCTGACAGCACAGCATAAATGTTCCCTAAGTTAATTTTCATTGTGAATAAACTCTGCGCCTTAAAGCTGAGTCCAGCTGTGATTTGACTAGTTCTAGAAGTGGAGAATCCACCATCACTGGTGCTAGACTGCTACCCTATTTTCTTTTACCTGGCAGTTGAGATCAGCAATTTATTTTAAATTAGGATTTACCTCTCAGCTTCCAGCTGGGGACTGTGTTGTACTTCTGCCTACTCAACAGAAGTAGGCAGAGATATCCTATAATTATTTGTTCCTAGGTTTATTACCCTATGTTTGGCCATGTTGAAATTAATATAATTTGTGCCTCCTTCACTACAGTGGTCTGGGCTCTTCTCTTCATTACTAACTTGTGCCAAAATCCTCTTTGCTTGTCAGCTTGATAGGTAAAGAGTCTGTATTTTCTTACAGAGACTGATAAAAATGCTAAATAATTCTAATATGAGCAAAATTTGGTCTCTGTAGGAGTTCAGAGGACATCTACAATAGATTGTCCACTTGCTGATGTATTTTGAGTTCTGTCAGTTAATAAATTTTGAATATTCCACTGATCTTTTCTAAATCTTTATTTAAAGTGACACACAAGCAGCTTTAACATGACTTGTGCCTGCATCTGAAGTCATATTAACTCACTCCATCAGGTCATACCACAACTTTTAAAGTTACAAGTACTCCATTATTTTTAATAGCTTTCTTTAAGAAGTTCCCTGAATTTCATGATCTACCAGCAACAAAATAAGCTTTCCTCCAGCTCTTGGACCAGAGTTTTCTATTTTTGCTGATCTGAAAAGAAATCTTAGTGTGGTAGCTTCTCAGTATTACTTCCCTAAATCACTTCTGGTTGCTAGTATATTTTCTTGACAGTATTGAATCGTATTGGAATTCTCCCAAATTCAGAATGAAACTAGTTTTTGAGCCTTTCAATGCTGTTTGTTTTTAATGGCCTTTCTATTGTATTAATCTATTACTGTACTAATACTGCTGTTAGAATGCATTTTGTTGCTAATGTACTTTGAAAAATCCTTATTGTCCTTAATTGTGTCAGCCATTGATTTCTCATTGACAATAGCCTCAAGCATTCTAGCAATCTCTTGACTCTTAATTTATATTAATTGCTATCAATGTTCCCTTTTTTTTACTTTAATTATTTATTTTTACACATGCTTTTACTTTCCCTGTAAGTCTTTTTCCACTAATGTTGGTTAATTTTTCCTTGATTATGGATTTTGTGGCATCTAATGCAATATTTTTAACTCTTAGCAGTTATCATAGAAATGATTTAATAGGTCTTCATATTTAAAAAATGGTTTCAACCACACTGTATTCCACAGTCATGTGAATTTCAATCTCTAGATAATTTTTAATTATTGTATTCAACTTGTGGTCAATGTGATGGTATGTATTATAGAGTAATGAGGAAGAAAAACCAGAATGAGCAGCCAGTATATAATTTTCTTAAAGGTCTGTAGATGTGATCATCGGTATTTTGATATGACTGCAGGTTAATATTTAGCAGTCTTCTGAGAGCCATTGTTATTTCAAGTGGTTTGAACTTCTATCTTTCAGCTTATGATACTCAAATATGATAAGTTGGTACCATACTCAAATGTGATAATGGTTCTTTTGTCTAAACACTGAACCAAATATGCATTTAAACCCTCCTGATGCAGACAAGTTTACATTCTCTGAAGAGATAGGCTATCACAAAGAAATACTAGTGTGTGTATTAGTAAAGGTTGTAAAAAATAAATTTTCTTTCTTTGAATATGAAATTTTGATAGGAATTTAGAAGAGTCCTCCTTCTCTTCAAGAAGTATGGTCTGGTGTGTTTTTTAAAGAAAATACAGACACTTGGGCTCTCACTTCCTCAGACTCTTGAAACTTCTGAACTAGATCTTAACTGGTGAATTGTTGGCTAAATCCAGCACTGAGAGCACTCTGTATAGCTATGCACCTGCACTAAATGGCACTAAAATAAAAATTATTAGAAGATAAAATGTTTTCTCACTGTAAGCAGCATAACTCTATTGGAGTTTAAGAAGATAACCATGCATGTGTCAGGGATGTATGGATTAGTGCTGAGCTCTGTGATGCTTCAGCTAAACTGATGATTTTGATGAGCATGTAACTAACTAAAACAAGTAATTATTACTTGAATGTGGTAAAAGCAACACATGCCATGAATTTCTGCAAGTATGCTGAAGATCTTAATGTTTTAGCCATAAGAATTGACATATTCTAATTGGTGAGTGTGGTGGAAACAGCCTGTTTGTCTTTTGTTGATCTTCTGTGTCACCTTCACATGGTCAAAGACACTAAATCAAATGTATCCATCTGAACCAAACAAAAAGGGAACACATCACTTAGTAGAAGGAAAAGTTGGTGTTTGCAGATTTAGAAGATAATATTTAATCAAAAGCCATCAAGAATTCTGGCAGAAAATTTTGTGGCTATTTATATAAATAATTCCTTTCATTGAAGGTGAAGTTGGCTAAAACTAACCTCTACTGCAGTAAGGACAGGTGAGGTTGCCTAAGGCAGTGGTAAAGACAGGGCCAGATTCAGCTGTTTCTTAAAATGGTTGTGGCTCCAGGAGTGAATTTGCATCAGTGTACAAGTATTTAAATAACAAATTGTTTGGGTTGAAAAAGACCTGAAAGATCATCTTGTTCCAGCACCCTGCCATGGGCAAAGCCACCCTCCACTAGACCAGGCTGTTCCAAGCCCCATCCAACCTGGCCTTGAACGCTTCCAGAGATGGATATCCACAGCTTTTCTGGGCAACCTGTTCCAGTGCCTTACCACTCTCACAGCAAAGAATTTCTTCCTAATATCTAATCTTAACCTATTCTCTTTCAATTTTAAGCCATTTCCCCTTGCCCTATCACTCCATGCCCTTGTAAATAGTCCCTTTCCAACTCTTTGGTGGGCCTCCTTCAGGTACTGGAAGGTGCTGCAAAGTCACCAGGAGCCTTCTACTCCTGCAGGCTGAACAACCCCGACCCTTTCAGCCTTTCCTCACAGCTCTCTGATCATTTTTATGGCCTTCTCTAGACTTGCACCTACAGATCAGCATGTTTCCTGTGTTGAGGATCCCAGAGCTGAAGGCATTGCTCCAGGTGGAGTCTCACCAGAGCATAGTGGAGAGCCAGAATTATCTTCCCCAAAGATATTAGGCATGAATTTTAAAAGTCAGATAAGCAAAGAAAGAGGTTTTTATTCTGGGACAATATTTTAGTCAAGGCATTGAATGGACAAACAGCATGCAAATTTAAAATATTGATAAATTTTAATGGAGTAGTTGAGTACTTTGTTTTCCTGTAGTTTTGTTTTTTTTTTTTTTTTTAAATAATAAAGAATTATACACATAACATTTCTAATTTAAAATTATCTATTTAAAAACACAAAGTTCTTTTCAACTGAAGAGACCAACAATTTTTCATTGTGGAAGAGCTGAAATGGGACAGCTTGTCAATTTTTTTTTTTTATAGTAGTGGATTTCTTAGAACTGACTGTATATTCTTTCAGGTTCAATTAATTGGTATTCCATGGTGGCAAAGCTCCCAACATTCAATTTGAAAATTCCAAGCCAGCAAGTTGTAAGTTTTTTTGAATAACAGGGCTCTATGAAAGGCCTTTTTGCCAGCTATTTGCTCACCAAATTCAATCTCCTGTTTGCTGTTCATAGATGGTTTACCTTCTACGGTTTTTAACAGAGTGAAGTCAGAAATGCTACTCTAGTTGAGCAGGGTTGTTTTTTCTATCTAAGCAGTATAGTTTCCCTAGTTCCTGGTCCCTTTTGTTAATTGCTACACATATTAAATATCCATAAGTATAATATTTTATTAATATGAAGGTCACTGCTTATTTTACCCCATAAAGGGATAAAATAGAACTGTTGAGATGTGTTTGAACTGATGTTGGCTAAATACCAATCTGTAGAGGATATGTTTATATCAGAAAATTAAAAGGTGTTTCTGCATCCACCATTTTATTTTGATATTCATTAAAAAATAATTTTTGTCCTTAATGAAGCACTACAGGTAATTTTTTAGTTAAGAGGAGGTAAGGAACACACACATTTGAGAACCATTATTACAGAAGATGCATTTGAGTGAGTGAAGTAGTCTTCTCTCCATGAAAGCTATTCATTATGTTACTTCTATGTTATTTCTATACTAAAGTTCCATTACTTAACAACCAGTAACTCAGCAGGAGGCCTCAGTAGGTAGAGGCCTCTTGCAGCTGACCTCCAGCAGCAGTGGCAGAACATCACTGAGGGTCCATGGACTGCAATTAGAGTACAGTAAAACTGGCAGGTAGAGAATGACAGAGTGTATTAACAGCAAAATGCCATATCTCTGAGCAGTCAGTCTGGATGCTACACGAGTGTCACTCATTCAGGAACAAGTAAAGCGTTATGTTAAAGGATAAATGTGCATATAGAATCCCTAAAGCTTAAGGAGGGATGAAGGTTAGCATAGTGATAGAAAAACAAGAGCACACAAATCTGCACAGCTTTTGAAATAATTTTGTTTTCCCTTCCACTTTTTTCCATTCATCCTTTCCCCAGTTTGCCTTTAGCGAAAAATACAGAAGAATTTAAACACAGGGATCTAATCTAAAAACCTCTTCATGCAAAGAGACAGTGCAACTGTCTTTATATTGTTTCTATTTGTGGCTGGCTAGTTTTTTATTTTCTCATCAGCAACTGGCACTGCAACCAGTAAACCAGTTTCTTATAAGAGCAGCAGTGGTCTGGAGGTCCTGAATTATTCACTTTTGCTTCTATATTCTAATTGCTCTGTCAATCAGTGGGCTGAAATGCAAGATGACAGCCAATAAGCAAAAGGACTGAACTCCCACAGATATAAAAAAGTAATTCAGATGACTCTGATGCATCCAGAAAACACCAAAATCCTTAAAAAACTAGAAATATGGTAACATTTCTAAAATAACAACACAAACTTTGTTCTTCTTAATCCATCTTTTATTGACATTATTGAATCTTCTAGTTACAGGATTCTTATTCAAAGCTGTCAGATCCTACGTGGAAACAATATGTGAGTGGGCTAAAAACATATCTTGGGGTGAGGAGTTGGGGTGCAATGTCAAGCTAGATTCCATACCAAGAAATTATGTGGCTTTTACTCTAGCATCTCTCTTCACCACTGGCTTTCATTCCAGTGGATCATCATCCAAGTTGGGTCACTGCAAGGTGTTTCTTCTGTTGTATCATCTTCTCCTTTCACAGGTAACAAGATACACTGGTAAGGATATCTGCTGCGTATGGATTACATTAATGCACACCAAAATTAATTCCTACTGTTACAAAATTAAATTAAAAAAACTGTGACTATTATTAATTAAGTTCTTGAGAACCTGTGATGTAAAAGCTTAATATCTCATTACACTGATAACAGTTGAACTATATTACCTGTTCATCTTGCTACACAGCACAATTTTGTATACAGATACCCAAGTTAATTTGAAACAAGGCAGGCTGGATACCATAAGTGGTCTGCCTGTGACAGCACTCAACATAGTCTAATTGAATTTTCTAAGAAATAGAATACATTGGCTTACATGGAACTTAGTGTCATGTTTAGATTACTTTTGGTGTGCAAGCTAATTCCCACAGGTATCCATGACTGGGTCAGGTGTCCTTCAATTACATTGTGTGTGTAGCCCAGTTGGTCAATCTCATTTCTGCTGGGCTGTAGTATAGATGACAACTGCTCAGAGAAAATGGTGGTGAAACACTGGCAGTGTTTGGAATTAGGTAGTTTCTGCTCTTTTCTCTTAGTTGATAATCCGGAGCTTGGTTAAAAGCTGTTTTCAGAGCATATGGCATTTGACTTTGTTATTTGTTAATGAGAATTCCCACTTGATGTGCTCGAGGGCATTCTTCAACAAATTCCCAATTTGTTTTTAAGAACTGGTGAAAAGCAGCAGGGAATCATCACTGGGAGGGTCTTGAGTTGGTTGTTGGTGCAGGCAGAGGAGCTGCCCTAAGGGTAGAAGTGACAGTTGCTATCACTTAACATTATGACCAGTAGTAATATTTATACTGAGCATTAAAAATGCAGAGGCAGTCAAGAAACTTGCTTTTGACTGTGTGCTGATCACAGACTAAGAGAAAATCCTTTCCTCAAGTGTAATAACTGCTTCTTTGGGGTCTCTTTTTCCTTTTAGGCAGTCAACCCTCTCTCTTATCCAGGGTAGTGGAGTCCAGGATACACTGCATAATGGAAGAATCCAGAGAGAACTGGTGGTGGAAAACAAGCCCTGAGAGGCTTTGCATGAATCAAATCTCCTCCTGTCTGTCACTGATTTGGCCTGATATCTACAGAGCCATTCCGAAATTTCTTGATCAAGATTTTTTAACAGGACCTTAGCTGAACCTCTGCTATATCAGGGCTTTTGGACTGGAAATTTCTCCCCTCCCAAAAAACCCAAACCAAACAAAACAACTGCAGGCTTCTGGGGAGCTCTACTTCTGTCACAGTGAGTTGAGGCTATTTTATTGCAACTCAGTTCTGGCTCCAGATCTGACTTGGTTCAGCTTGGGTAGACATTGTAACTTCTGAACAAATCTGATGGCAAGGAGACAAGGGTTGGGCTACATATGAAAAAAAAAAAGGATTTGCAGTCTGACATGGATGAATATATATGGAGTGCTTTGTTAATCTAAGCAGAGATTTCAAGATTTGATGGACACATTTCCTAAATTTATGACATGAGAATTTCAATTAATTATCAGGGATTTTTAACAATAGATTGCAACTCCTTTATGAAACAATGAAACTAAAACAACCAGAATTCTCATGTCCACATTTCCCTGCCTTTTAATGCAAGTGTTTTCCATCACTTATTTGAAATTTGTAGAGAGAATTGGTATACCTGAATTTTAGGAGGCCAGAAGTGTTTCAGTTCAGTCCACTACTGAAGAGAGTATGTAAACTACAGGTTACTTGTTCAAACTGCTGAAAACATTTTTTTCTTTTCTTTTTTTTTTAATTCATTATTTTCTAGTGACAGTTGAAATTTTCACTGTACTGTTAAAAAAGAACTCAGTACTGAGTATTGAATGGTTTGCCAAGAGCATGATAACTATTTCAATTGTGTTAAAATAATTTTAACCTTAAAAATATAGAGAGTGCATCTCAGTTTCTTCAATGCCTTCATGTTGAGTCTCCAGACGAGTCAGATGAACATATCAGGAGAATCACAGTTAAATCTAGTATGTGATAAATCTGTTTTTTCAGCAACTTCTCTGTGGTCACAGAAGGTACAGCATAGTTTGTGGACTTATACTGTTACATACACAATTGCTTCTAAATCTCTTACAGTAAAGCTTAGCATCTGTTTTGTGATTTGATGAATGGCTTTGATCTGTTATTTTAATTGCTTCCTAGTAAGACACTAATGACCTTTTTTATTCCAATAAACACTGTTTTGCTTAGTTGTAAATTAAATTTAACTAAACTCTTGGAGCTTTATTACTTGTTTCTCTTTGATGAGTCGTCAGGCAATGTGTTAACTCCATATGCAATGGCTTCTGGAATAATTTGGCTGCATTAGCCAAAAAATCCTGACAATATACTGAATAAATAGTATAAAATATGGATGAACTTCATTTTTTCATAATTGCCAGTTAGGTAACTGTGGTCTAGTTATGAATAAAGCAGACATATATATTATCTCATTTATTCATTCCTTGTAGTGTGAAGATTTTCTATAATCTTGAAGAAAAATTTTGCAAAGAGGTAATTCAAAAGCTTTCCTATTATCTTTGTCTTACTGGGTCCCAAGTAGAAAACAGACTAAAGATATTTATTCTATTGACTCTGTTTCATGGTAAAACAAGAAAAAAATTATATGAAGTAAAAAGAAGATGGTATGTCCAAATAAATAAATAAACCCACAAACCAAATTCTGGACAGCTGAACTTTTAGGTACCATTTGCTGTGATTTGTAGTGTGATCGTGTTCTGTGGGCTGAGGTTCTCTCAGGGTTGTCATGGAAGAGAGATCCTTAAGGCATTTTGCCTACTGACTTAGGAAGCATATAATGAAAGCCAGGTCTGTATTGTAGTATCATTTTGCTGAAAGCTTCTCTGAAATCATTAAGGATCCTCTGGGGAAGGAGGCACACAGATTTTAGTGTTTATTGTATGGTTTGTTCCATCTCATGTTAACAATCCTCCCAGATGCCCCGGCTAGGGTGCTGTTTGATGGGAAGTTCAAGCAGATTCAAGTCTGGGCTGCATGTGCCAAGTTGTACATTTCTGCCTCTTCTCTAGTGCCATTCTCTTTGTTGTCATGCCATAGCTTTGACTGGGAAATGATCTGACTGCTAATTATTCCAACAAACAAGAGATGCTCAGTTATGCTCATTGCATAACCTGATAGGCATAAATACAGGATTTTCTGTCTGGCAGTGGTCCACATTTAGATCAATTTAAATTGATCCCCAAACCACACCCTTAGATCCTGAAAGGCTGAATGTAATGTGAGCCACTCAGGGAGAGGGTTTGTGATTTGAGATTTCAAGCCATAATAGGTCTCTTGAAAGAGTGCATAAACAGAGTTTGTTGCCCTTGAGGTAATAGTGCTGACTGCAGTTTTGCTCAAGAAGATTAATCAGAGGTTCCAAAGGCTTTAGGAACAGCTAGGAAATGCAGTTCATCCAGGAACTGATTTGAAAGTTTCTCTGGCCTATCAGCTTCTCATAGCATGAAGCAGGATCCCTGTCAGCGTGTCTGGGAGCAGAAAACCTAATCTGCTTACAAAGAAAAATGGAGTAAGACACAAGACTACTAAAGGTGCTGCATGAACAGGCATGAGTTTAACCTGTGTTTTCCAAGGTGATGTTGGGAAAAAAATTGATCTTGTGCACTAACTTTAGATTCATCTGACATGGCTGATTTTTATAGTAAATTCTGTGTGAAAGTGCCCAAATTTGCCATTTGCATTAGTCTCAGGGATAGCAGCTTTTTCAGGAGATTAACTGCTGCTGCAGTATTTCTCCAACAGGACTGGCTGTATTGTAGCTTGTTTACTTTAAAATTTTCTTCATTGTTATAACTCCTGGTAGCAGTTTGAGCTCTTGAGTCTTTGAGTGTTCATATACACTAGTGCTTCCATGAAATTACAGGAACTCAGTTTATTGAAGAAAAAAAGGTCAACATTTTTCCTTGCAAAATGAGTCATATTTATCCTTCTGTTGGTCTTTTGATGCAGAATATGTACACAATGTCCTAATGTTTCTCTGTGATTGTTTTGAAAATACTCATAGAGGACTATGAAAATTGTCAGTCTCAATTCAGCTGAATTCTCATCTTATTTTTCAGCTGTATTAGCCAAACAACCTAAACTACATATCTCTGTAGTAACAGAAACAAAACCAACCAACAAACCAAAAAGGCTAAAAAAAAGAAAAAGTCTCTTCCTCTGAGTTGCTTATTTTGGGATTTCATGGGGATTTTCCTGTGGGCTGAAAAGTGACTGCTCTGGTTTTCTCTGGGACTCACAGGTCCATGGTGTCAGTGACTTCTTCAACATACATAATTAGGAACTCCAGGAAGTCATTTACACAGCAAATTTGTGAATCAGTGTGCTCCAGAGAGCTCCAGTGTTTCTTTTGCCAAGGAGGAAAATAGGTTAATGCTGCAGTGTTGCAGAAAGCAACAGTGTGAGGTGTTGCCTGAAAAGGAGGTGTTGAGAATTCAAGAGTAGGCTGGCTAGGAAATGAAAACAATGCTAATATTGCTTCAGGGAGAAAAGAAGAAGGAAGAACAAATCTGTAAAAGCTGAAAGCGAGAAAACATTTAGCCTGTTCAGCCACAAAGGAGAATATATGCCTGTAATAGACATTCTGATTACATTAGAATTTAGGGGAAGTAGGTTTTTTTGTGTCAAAAAGGGAGGCTTAAAGGAAAACATGGCTAAATACTTCAGCTATAATGGTCTATTTCAAGATCTCTCCCAGGTTGTAATGATGAGCAGGAGGAGGAAAGTCTTGAAGCACAGTAGAGATATATAAGTGTTGCAGTTTATTATTGCACGGCTGGTAAAGTTTAAAGAACAAGTTACTTGGTGACACTATGAATCCATTTTAATTAAATTTTATTTTCTTCTTTTTGCTGTTTTTCAGATTTACTATCCCTTTGCCTATTGTTACCTATATTGCCTTTTAATTATAGTTGACATGATGCTTTTTTAAATATTCTGGGTGTAACTAGTCTGTATATTTTATGTTGATGGCAGACATTAAATATTTCTGCAGCCTTTTTTTTCCACCTTACCACTAAGTTTGAGATTTCTCTGTTTTTAGTTTATTCATTAATTTGTAGATCTTATTCCAGCCATAGATTGCATCCAGGCTTACCATCTGATTTCTCTTGCCTCAGTCTTGCTCAATTTTCTTGCTTTATTTTGGATTATTCCCTATCATAAAGTAGGTGTAGCCTGCTCTCTTGTTCTCAATAGGTGAAGCCCCTTCTACATTCCCAATTATCCTGCTATTTCTGTCCTAGGTAACTGTCCAAACTCACTGAGCATCATGTTCACAACTCTTGCTGTGAGCACCTCTCTGGTAATCCAAACTTGTTCTGTTTTGGGTCTCTTTCATCTTGGTGACCGGCCCTTTTATTTGACTGAAATAGCTTTTGCTGAAGTTCTAGTTGAGTTTTTCTACTGGTGAGTTGGGGTTTTTGCTCTCCCTTTGGTCCATGAGTTGTTTATCCTATTCAGAATAATTCTTAAAACCTCTTCCTGGGTTTGCTGTTAGACACTCTCCTCCCTGGCTACTTCTTCAGTGTAACAGTAGTTGGATGGTCTCCTTTCCCCAAATCTGTAGGATTTTCATCACTTGCAAGTTTTTGACAGTCAAAATTTTGCAATGAATGTGGAATGGGAAAAGTCTCAGGATCTGCTGAGGCTCAGCCTATCCTAATGTTTTCTTTTCTGGTCAGGGAGTCTCAAACCCCCAGTGAAAGCCACTCTTCCTTTCATGGTTGTGTGGTAAGAAGGACTCATAGTTGTCCTAGTGTACGCTGAGTCCTGCCTGTGCTGGGCTGGGGGCAGAGGGCACTTGCTCCTCCTGGAGCCCAGCCCTGCCTGTTCCTGAGCTGCCTGAGGGACCTGGGCCAGGAGCACCAGGGGCTCTCAAGGCCTGGCACCCAGGACCAGTCCCACCACCCCATCTGGGGAGCCAGGATCAGTCCCACCACCCCGTCCAGGCCAGGGACAGCCCAAAGCCCACCAGCAAGTTCATGTTGAGGTGGCCGGTCTGGAGGAAAGGAGGGAAGTCATTCTACAGGCCAGGATCAGCATTGAGTGTCAGGTGGGCAACAAGGGTTGGGCACAGCCCCATGATTGTGAGGCAGGTCTGTGGAGATGGGACAGCCCTGGGGTCAGGGTGGGATGGCAGTGCACGGGTGAGGAACCATGGGCTCCATGGACAGGCAGGGGCAGCTCTGCAGCGGGGTCCCTGTCCAGGGGCAGCAGGGGTGGGGGAGGCTCAGGGCAGCTGGTCAGGGACACTAAGGGCCCTGAGTGCAAAGGACAGCTGGACAGATGCCCAGCAGCTGCTGGTGCAGAAGAGGGTCTCTCCTCAGCCCCTGTGGGAAGCAGGACGGTTTTGGTGGCACTATTCAGGTGGGCTGGAGGAAGAACAGCACCAAAGTAGAGCAACCAGATTAATTAGTTCCCCTCTGCTTATTCTTAAGTAGATGGGAAACATGCTGGCAAATAAAAATAATTAATGTGATGAAAAGTTGGCACATATGGATGCACAGAGAGGAATGGTTTGGGGAATTTTTTTCAGTCTTTGAAAAAAATTAATCATGTCTTTGTTTAGAAAATCAGGCTCTGTGCCCCTCATTCCCACCTCTAATACTCTAGCCTTAATTATTTTCTGTAACAAGTACTACTTTCTGTCCTGCTATGAATTACATGAATTTCTTTTCTAAGCCTGCATATTTACTTAATGTTTGAGGAATGGGAAACTGAAATGGCTTTGATCACATATTGCTCAAATGACAAAAGGATTAAAGAAACCCCTCCAGCTTAAAACTTTTTAATGAACATTTATTTTTGAAAGTTTTGCTTGTAATTTGTCAGCTTTTGCCATGAATATATTTAGTTATTTTGTAAATAAAGTGAGGTGGTGCTTTTCCTTAGTACTAGGCATTGCCTTTTTTTTCCTGTTACCTTTATGTTACTGAAGAAGATTACAAAGCATATCACCTTCCCTCCCACCTTTTCTTTCAAATTAGCAGCAGTGAATAGAGAACTCAGGTTATGGTGGTTGGACTTCTGAGAAGATTCATTATGTTATTTCTTTACATTTCAATGATGGGTTTTCCTCTGTTTATCAATTAAACTTCATCTTTGGTAGGAAAATTTCCTTTCTTGTTACTCTAAGTGCCTTTTTCTTCTATGTACATTGCTTTCTCTGAAAGTTAATTCTTTGCTAAATTGCTGTTTTACAGGAGGACATTAAAGAAGTATTTTTAAAAAGAGTGGTGAAAATTGATAGCTGTTGAAAAGTTTGTGTTGAAAACCTTTCATTTTTTACTGTGTTGATGATTAATGGACTTTTCTGACCATTTGGCCTTTGGAAGAGGAGCCTGTTTGCAAGCTGCAAATGGAACAGTGTAATGTTGTTATGTTTCTCAGGTGCCTTCATGATGGTCTTAATAGTCTCAGAGAAGGTCTTTAAATAGCTGGATGTGTAGGTGGATGCTCTGCATGAGTTGTATTCTAGACAAGGGATAAGTCATAGTAAAATGACATCAAAATGAAAGCTGCATTCCCTGTATTTTTCTTGTCCTATTTTTGTCCTGTGTACCAGGTAGTATTTATCTGAAGCTCTTAAATCCATCTAGCCACGAATTTCTCTTGCAGGGTAAAGAGAAGTGTCAAGAACACAGCTGAGTCAAGTTAGGTTCAGTACTGTACTATGTGAGAAAAATTCTGGCATTGTCCTTCTGGACCACTACATGTTATATATCAATTTTTTCTTGAGTTATCCTCTGGTTAATTGGTCAATTGTGCAATCAACTGTACTATAATGGCACAGTACTAAGGAATTGTGTGATTTTAAAGGAAAGGATTACTGAGATTTCATGCCTTTTAGCACCTACAATGCTCTGATGACCAGAGCACTGGTGGGAGCAATAAAGGTATGAACATTCTAAATGGGCCAAGAAAACTAAAAATCTATGTTTTAGGAATGTAGGCTTTTTATTTGTTATTTTTATTAAATGTAAGAGATGAAAGACAGGGATCTGGATTACAGAGTTACAGAGGAATAATGTTAACTATGTTTAAAGACAGCGTTGATCAGTTGTCAAATGAAGTCGTCATTGCTTGGTATGGATCTTATTACATGATGGTTGTTACATTGGCATGGTACTGATTCCTCAAGAAGAACAAAAGAACTACAGAAACCACCAAAAATCTGGTTTTGTTTGTCTTCCTTAGCCAGCCCGTCTGACTCTCCAAAAAGACAGCTGAACTGATTTTTCTCTAATTAAAACATAAATCCCTTTTGGAAAGGGCTTGTTTGCTACATTTTTGCCAAGAAGATATTAGTATAATGGGGTTCTAATTGTGTATCTCTGAAAACAGGGCTCTTTAATAAGGTCGCTGCCAGCATGCTCGCCATGGAGTAGCCAGTGTGATGCTGTGCTGGGTGCTGTACCATGGTCCAGTCTGTTCTCCCTTCTCCCAGTTCCCCTCCAAGTCTGGTAGGCAAAAACCAGAAACAGCCCTTCATTGCATTCTGCTTTAGGGCTGACTCTATTAAGGAAACTGCCTTATGCAAAGCCCTGAGACTCTGCAGACCTATTGGACTATAGCATGGAATATTGTTTAAAAAAAGGGGTTTGCTGAGTCTGGATACCAAGTTAATCAATCCAGTGTGTCTGTTTCATGTGCTTAAGCCCATTACAACTTGCTTTGACCTCTTTCATCTTTGTTGAGGATATAGGATATATTAACGTTACCAGCTGCATTGTTTTCTCCTAATATCAACAACAGAGGGGAAAAAAAGAAAAAGGTTCTCTTGTCTTCTACTTAGATAGCTCTAGTATTGCCAAACAAATGTGAAACAGGCTTTTACAATAATAATATTTTCCCAAATGCCCTGTTAATTTTCAGTAAACCAAAACAGAATGTGTTATTGTTTATTAAGACATTGTGACCCATATGGATTCCAGATGATAAAAATTTCAATAAAATGCTGTAATTAGATGCAACTTTTATTTCAGTTCATGTATTTATATGTAGCTCAGGAAGAGAATGGCTATTTAAGTTGTGTCAGCAATTTAATTTTCCTTAAACTGATGGTAGATCTTTTCACTTGAATCCTACTTTTAGCTTGAAACTACCCAAGGATTCTTGAGCCATCTGGGAATAACTTTAATGCAAGAATGTTGTAGGCACATTGATCTAATTGTACGTTGTAACCTAGATATTCTGGCATTGAATAAGGATTTACAGGCTGTATAGGCTACAGCTTCTGGGACAATTGTATGTATAAGGTGGCCCCTAATGCCCATTATGTACTGGTCACACCAGAATCTGTTGATGATTTTGACCTTAATAACTGTGTTATTCTGGTAAAGTGTGTATGAAAAATCCACACAGCATTTTGCTAATCAACATCTCAATAAAAGTCTCCTCTTACTTTATTTGCTATGTTACATCACACTGTTGTATGGCTGAGCTTTTTCCCAAGAATTGTAATTCCCAGAAACAGTGAAAGAGATTCGAGTCTAGGATAATGATGTCTCACATCTATAACTGAACCTTGAATATGGATTTTCATCCCGCAGTATACTGTAATAATAACACAATCTGTATTTGTATGAACTGTCTGAAACAATCAAAGATTCTTAACATCATGAAAAAGTTCATCTTGGGGGCAAAACAGGAGCTGAAGAAATATCTTCCTTTTCCTTGACAATATTAAGTTACTAATATTTATGATATTTTTGAATTCAAATATGTGTCAGGAAGGTTATTCCTGAATTTACGTGTCTGCAAAGTAATAGGGAACTTTCAGTGTAACAAATATTTCTGTGTAATAAATGGGTAACTAGTGGTAGAGTTTGCCATTGAGCTGAACTTCATGGTCTCTAGAACACAAATCTGCTAGAATGTCCATCATCTGATGATCTTTCATTGTAACTGATAAATAACAATGCTCTTGTGGACAGTACACATATGAAGTTGTTATGCTAAGAAAAATTATTTGTTTTTGCAGTAACAATTTGGGCAAATTTAACACCAGATCTTATTATGAGCCATACAAACTTTCAAATATCAGCTAATGTTGTTAACGACCTCAGCTGCACACTGAAAGTGCCACATTTCATTAACTCTCTGCTGTGTACAAACCTTTTCTAACAATTTTGTAATATCTTAACTTTCTCTTTTTTTATTTTAGGGCAGTGATAATTTGAGTAATTTTGAAATTGATGACACAGTTATAAGATACCACACTGCACTCATTCTTCACGTTCTCCAAAAGAGGAAAAGTTTTCCTCTTTTATATCACCAAGGCCTGTGATATGAAATCATTCTAATATCTAACATTGTTATTTGCAGTCTTAGCTACATAGCCAAAGAAGAATTGTATGGTCAATATCTAGTTTGAATTTATGATGAACTTATTTGTCATTTATATTGCAGTGTTGTATCTTGGATATTATTTCATGCTGTCTGATATTCATAAAGGACATCTTTCACATTCAATGAATTCCAGAAATTAGCTATATTTTCCTCTGCAGCTTTCTTTAACATTGCTTTCCTGAAGTCCTTTAAAACATCTGAGTGAGCAATTTGATGTCACATAACTGAATTTGGTGAAAACATAACTGAAACACTAAGAGGCAAAAGTCTCTTGAAAGTAGATCACCCACTGGGTAAAAGAAAATTTCCTAGGAAACGAAACCCTTATAATGAAGAAAATAATTTTTTATTGAATTCTTTGTGTCAAAAAATGATCCAGCATGACTGAGGTGTTGTACATAAGTGACAATTAATCAGCTATGCCATGTCAGTCATGAACTATGCTAATTTCATGTAATGCCAATCCACTATTATTTATTAAGTAGTGGTCAATAATTTTGCCTGTTAAATTTAAGTAGGTATTTTATCCTTCTCTGCCATTGCAGCTCAGCTTTGTTTTAGCTGTGACACAACCTGTGTTGTGGTCCTTGTGTTTCTTACTCTATACAAGCGTAGACTCGTATTCTGCAACAAGGGTGTTTTGTAGGTTGCTTGCAAAAGAATTAATAAAATTAGCCATGTAAATTTGAGCAAGATATGGTTTGTACATGTTGACAATGTGGCAAGATGAGATTTGACATGTTTTGGTTGCATCAGAAACCATTTCATGCTGGATTTCCAAGCTAGACATTTTACAGCAAGTTCTGAAATGCACAGACCTGCCTTTTTTGCACCAGTTTATTCACCATTTGCCGAGGCAATTTTCATTTCCAGCAGAGGCATTAAAAAGGAAAGTAAATGAAGTTTTCCTGAAGGAAGCTAGAATAGCTGTGGTTCAGAATTCCATGTTGGAATTTCTGTATTTTACTAAGGTGTTTGTAAACTTCCTCTCAGACCTGCTGTGATCCTATAGTTGCCCAACACACACATACTAATTCTCTGCTTTGATCCTCTACTCTATTTGTTTATCCATTTCTGATGCTATTTGGTGAGTCACTCTTCAGAAACAAGGAGAGTCTGGGGAAGATTGATTTCAAAGTTTGATCTTTATGCAGTTCTTACATATTTTATAATTTTATGTCTAAATTTCAGTATGTTTGTGACAACCAGGTGTTTTAGATCAGTGAGGGATAGTTTTACTGCAGAAAGGGCACATATCACCTTTGGACTGATGAATGTGTTGTGACTGGTATTTTCTTCATGGGAGAGATTTTCTTTAAATATTTGCTTATGTATTGTGTTGGATCTTTTTCTCCCTTTTTTGTTTGAAGAAATGTGTTAATTAGAGCGTGGTATATATTAATTTTTCATTATGGCCTTTTTTTTGTTTTGTTTTTTCAACAGTGTTGATGCAAAAGTAGCCATGGGCTATTTTGATGGAGGAGACTGAACAGTAGTTATTAATTTGTGATACAGATCAGTGAGGGAGTCTACATTTTAGTCCCAACAGTAAAGGTTCTATCCATACGTCCTGAGACTGTTTGGGGCAAGTGTAGAGCTTTTTTTGCTTTGTTTGGTGAGACTCAGAGATAGAATGGAGTTTTGATGCTCGTGCTTGTTCATAGGGTTTAGAGGAAACACAGGAAGCTGAACGAGATGTTTTGGGTGAAGGTAAAGCATATGGTTTTGACAATGCATTGGGGCTAGAAAACAGCATTGGTTTGTCCTGTAGTCACTGTAGCTATCGTGTGGGATGACAGTGCAGAGTGGTGACCATAGGGACAGTGTCATGCAAAGGTGGATTATGTTGTTTAGTTTGTAAAGTGAGTACGTCTTTCTTCATATCTCACTTCTACAGTTCATTGCTTGGAGGAAATTCTTTATGGTGAAGTGTATTTGTTTTTATAACCTCATTTGTTTGGAGTCCGCAAGGGGGTCTAAATGAAATTAATCTTTCTTCTTGAAATCACCTCCATTTTTGTTGTTCAGGAGATACTTTTGCTGGTCTCCTTACAAAGAAGATAATGTTTTTCCTTCTCCAAAAATGCAGTGTCCCAGTAAGCTTCAGCTTACCTGTTGACCAGAGACCACACTGCCAAGGAGTAATCACTCATTTTCTAAGCTAGGTTCTCCTGCTGCTCCCCTGCATTTGCTGTATTGGTCACGTTACTGCTGAGTGGGCTACATCACTACCCACTGTTCTGTCAGAGAAGTTACTGTGCCAAAAAGGAGAGAAAATAATTTTCAAATGATTGTACTGATGTCATGGCCATATGCAGGGGAGCTGACGTAAGGCAAGGGGCAGGAGGAAAAGGTAGGCATGGCAGATTGACCCACTGGGAACCCACACATCAACTGACTTAAACATCTGGTGAAATTGCAGTGTTACTATGCAGTATTTCTAGCCATTGAACGACATATTTTGTACCAATTTTTATATTTGAGAACATATTTTGCATTAAATATAAATGGTGTAAACTTCTGTATCTCTCTTTTGCTCTTTATTTGAGACTAGACTTTTAAAATGACTCTGGCTTTGACATCCCACATTTTTTCTTTTAATTTTACCCTAACTTCCTCAGAAAGGAATTTCAAAGTTAAGTTATTGTTACAGGTTTTTTAATTACATATCATATTTTGGATATTTCATTTAAATAAACAACTAATCTGCAACAGAAAAGCAGGGCATGGACAGAAGTGTTGCTATTTTCTTATATGTGCCTAAAGAAATTTACTGAGAAAAACTTCTCTTTCAGTCAAGCAAAACTGCTTTTTCTGCTTTATTTACAAAAGTAGGATGCAGAGGAGGAAGGGATTATTGTGTGCTCAAAAGCAAATGTGAAACAAATTCACTGTCAAAATGAGCAATGTGTACCAGGTACTGAAGGAAAGACCTAGTGGACTCCCAAATGAAAGAACTTTATTAATGTGACTGTGCCCAAGAACCACAAAGCCAATAGGTGTTTGTGTTCCTCACCTATTAATTAAAAATAAAAAATGGGAGTTCACTGCTGCCTCTACTTTATTTCCAGGCTTGATGACCAATTTCATGTGGCTTTGCTTTGGTTTAACGGGTAAGATCATCTGACTGTGCTTATGGACAGGTTTGCCTATATTTAGTTGGGCACACAGAATGGTGGAATAAGTTCACACCAAACAAATCACAAGCTGTGTTTGCATCTTAGTGCTACACTTGCTGATGAAATACATGATGGCTGAAAGACTGACAAATTAGGAAAGCAGCAGGATGAGGACAATCACCTGGAATCTTTTGTATAATTTTCTATTGCAATACTCTAAAACAAATGTGCATTACCACCAACTGATGCTGTTTCTAGTTAAGAGCAAGGTGAGAATGGTGAATGGTGGTCTGAAAACTGGAGCTTCTGGTGGAGGAGGTTGTTACTGCAGGTCAGCACCTGATTGTGAGCCCCTAGATCAGAGTTGTGATAAGGAGGCTTGTGTCATCCATAAAAATACAAGCTGGAAATACAGAAGTTTTAACATCTCTGTAAAATGACATTAGAAGACTGTATACTGTTTTGAAATCAGTTACTTAAAAGATGCATAAAGGTAAAAGATGATACAGAACTACCAAGATTACACAAATAGTGAAGAAAATGTCTATGACAAGAGCTGTAGAAAGCCTAATGTGTATAATCTTTTTAAAAAAAGAAATTGAGAAGGCACACACTGTGCAGAAAAAGCAGAACATTGTAAAGGTGCAGTTAGAATGATGGACTGGCAGCTGAAATGAGACAAATGTTAAATGGCACTTACTGTACCATGAAACAGCTTAGTAAGTGGAATGGTATCTCTGTGTGCTTCATGTGTTCAAATCATGATCAGATGCTTTCTTGGGAAAATGTTGAACAAAACATAAGTTATTCTGCACAATATAAAAGTTGCTGGACAAAATCAAAATGTCTTTTATAATAATGCAATTCAAAGTGGTGTAACAGAAAACAGACACTCCTCCTGGATGTTTACTCTGTGACTTTCAGATCCTGGATCACACTCCTTTGTTGTGCTCACACACAGCTATTTTCACCACTGCAAAGTGGAATGAATTCACTATTTTTATTTCTTCTCTGAGTGATCTGTAGAGCCTTCCGAAAAGTGACCAGCTGATGCATGAACTGAGGGGCAGAGTTGATGTCTTGCTGATGGATCCCAGTCCCTAAGACACATGAAAATTAAATTTAGTTAAATTTCACCTGTTGTCCTATAATGTAGAGTGAGAATGTTTAGAAATAGTAACCTGTCTTGGACGGGAAGAGGGTTCTCTCCATAGGGAGCATGAAGAAGGATTTCACAGGACATTCTGTTCTTTTTCTGTCTGACCGGGTAGATGGATAGTGTTTCCAGAAGAGGGCACAAAACTAAAGATTTCCTTTGCATCTGTGTTATTTGGTCAGTTGTGTATGGATCTGTTTCTCAAGATGGGATGACTTTTTTTTTGCATGCCACTTCTGTTTGTTGTAGTTCATTTTGTATTTCTGAAAGTGGTAGATTCCCAAAAGGTGTGTTAATACACCTTAGAAATAGATGTTTATAACAATATTACTGATGAATACTGATCATGTATCATCTCTACACAGAAGTGTATAGAAGATATGTGGGCAGAAAGAGTATTAGAGAAAATACTTCATTTTGTAATTTCAGCAAATCAGCATTGAAAAGTCCAGTAGTATTTCTAGTAGAAGTTCCTGGAGTATTTTCAGGAATCCTACCAGGGGTTGAAAAAGTTACTGAGGGATTTAATAAAAGTAATATTTGCAAACAATGCATAAAATGAATTATTTCCTTGTGAACATACACTTTGACTTGTTTAGTACTTGTGAGTTTTGGCATACAATAAAAATAAATGAAGTTTCCTTTCATCTGCATACTTTCAATAGTATGGGAGTTTTACTTTTAAAAAATTTTCATTTGTAAGCTCTTAAATTTGTGACTAATGTTGTTATATGATTACTTTTTTTGTGATGAAGAGAATCCACAATTCTTGTGAGATGGATATTAATTGCTTAAAAGACAATCTTTCTGCTGTTACAGGAGTGTGACTTGATTTTACATTTTACAGATAAGACCATGATCATTTAAATAGAAATAGAAAATTAATAACTAATGTTTCTGAATTTTTGCTATACAGATATTTTGAAATTCAATGGATGCATTTACAGTTAACAACTAAATGCTCTAATTATAAAATCTTTAGCTAGATTTTGACAAAACAGATGGGGTCTGAAAAGCCAATTATGTGTTTTAAGATTAATGGAATATAGAGTTGTCTGGTTAAGTAGCATGGCTGTAAGTGAAGGAGCTATTATTTTTCATTGTATTATTCATTCTAGAACCTAAGAACTTGTTTAGTAGAGTATGACTTACTGGCCTAACTCTTTGTGTGAGTTTTTAACAACTACTTTAGTTTTATTTCCCTACTGTGGGCCTGACTCTGCACCACTTGAGTGTTTGGAACTACTTTGGGAAGAATATGTACAAACCTCTTGGAACTCTTTCTAGTCTTTTGTTCAGTTTCAGATTTCAAGTGCCCACAAAATCCCCTGCAAACTCAAGTTGTTTCAACTTGTGGTTTTATTTTGTTTCTTATTGCTTTTCAGAGAATAAAAATACAGTCCTCAACTACTCAGCACAGAGGAATTTTGTGCAAAAGGGATGAATACATCCAGGAACAATGAATGAACCTCACCCAGGCAAAATTGCCCTTTGGATCAGTGTATCTCCCTGTTGTATGCAGCTTTGGAGGTAACTTGTTATTTGAAAATTTCAGCTGAAATTTAGAGTTCTGTCTATCCTTCTTTGATCATTACTGGCTACCCTATGACATGCCCCTGTTAGTGGGGGTTTTTTTTTGTAGTGTTATGTCATGCTTGATAGTAATTTGTGATGTGCAGCCCACATTCTCCTGTCCTTGAATTTCCTGTGTTGTTAAAAATTTAATATGTTAAACTTTCAGCAAGTTTACTGTGAAAAAAAGTATTTTGTAAGTTTAAAAGTGTTCCTCAATTATGGAAATGGGGTGCATGTAACTGCTTACACCACACATAGCAGTTGATTTGCTTGTTTTAGTTGTACTAATTCAATGTCAAAGGTTTGCTATTTAAAAGATTTCAAGAAGTTTTTGTTGTTATACTGTGTCATTAAGTTAGTATAAAATAGTAGACAAGATGGCATCAGCAAGATAATTTGGATATTTGATGCCTACATTGTTGCACTTGCTATCAGTTTCCTCTCCCAAACTGTGCTACTAATTACTGAGAATGTAATTATAAATTTCAGCTTTATATTAGATTTAAATGCAGGGAATAAGAGCTTCATGGAAGCATTTTTTATGTTCTACACCATGTTTTCCATTATCTATTGAGTGAAAATTTGTAATCTTTATTCTTGTCAATATAATATCTTTTTGGCTTTTTATTGAGTGAGCCACCTTAGAACAGTACAATTTGTTGAATTTGATACAGCAATTGAGTCATTACTGAACATTGTTTCTCACACAAGCCTTTTTGCTTATTCTTTTCCTCTTTGTTCATAGATTTAGCATACACATCTGTCTCCTTCTTAAACTGTATGAGGATGTGAAAGTGATTACATAACAGTGTATTTTCAATTCAACTATAATTTTTTGAGACTACATAACCTTGGTTGATTTTACTTTTTCAGTGGCCATGCAGTGAAAAGTAGCATGCACTATGAGCACTTAAACTATTCTCCTTTACATCTGCCTTACTGGTTTGCCATGTTGGGCAGTGGAAGTTCCACTGGAGTGTGGCTGGAGAGTGCTCCAAGTTAGTCACATGGATTAGAGACTGCCATGACTTCAGGAGAATATATTGTCTGACTGTAATGCACTTTTCTATATTGGTTTGTAGAGATTTGTTTGCCATGAATTTCCAGGTTCAAAATGTACATGTGGGCCTAAGAAAATGGGTGGCTAGGAGAGCAGTATAGTGTTATGGAAGGCTACAATCAGAGTTACTTTATTGTTAGAGGAAGGCTTGTCAGGTTGCAAGCTTGCTTTTCTCCTTCAGTATCTCCTTATTCTGCAGTGCTTTGGCTCAGGTATGTGCTTAGCAACCACAGACATACCTGTGAAACCCTTGTAGCTGCCAGGCTTTTTTTTTTCTACAATTACCTATCTCCTTTGTATTTTAAATCTCTTGGTTTCTTTCCTGTGGCATAACTGTACCACGTAAATGACATCTGGACAGATGTGAAATCCAGTCCTCTGTTTTTCATTCCCACTGATTATGGCTGTCTGGAGGAGCCTTTAGTTCTTGTCATGAGCAATGACAGTCAGAAGTGACTTGTGTGCTTAGAACTTCACAGTTAACCATTTACCAAAGTTATTTGAAAGCTGTAATGGAAGATAGAGCTTTTGAGAATAAAGTTGCAGGTTCCTTGGGAAATAATTATCCGATCACTTCTGTACTGAAACAGAATGCCATGACAATTACTGAAAGTTAGTGACTGTTACACTGTGGTTCATGAATGTTGGTGGTCTCTCAGAAGCTTAATGTCTATGGGATGTTTCTGTGTTCTAAGAGCTAATCCAAAGCAAAAGAAAATAATTTGTGGTTGTGATATTGCATTTGTTCACATGATTTTCTTTTAAAAATATCATAGAAGAAGAGGAAATTTGAGGGGGAAGCAAGGGAGTACAAAAAAAGTCCTTTGTAAATTGTAAATAGTACGCCAAAATTTGAGAATGCTTTTGAACATAAGAATTGAAACACTTAATAATTTATTGCACTCCTAATGCTGGATGAGTTTTCTGTATTCATCTTCCAAATAGACAATGTCTGGGAAGTTTTTCTTCTCCATATTATCTGATTCTTCCAAGGGTCTTTGTGAAGTATTCCTTTAAGACAAATGACCTCCCTTTCTGGATTCATGAAGAGATCCTCTAAAATGGGCCATTCTGGACATTGGAAAAGTGATTATGGAAAAAAGAGGAAGTATTAGAATTTGTTAGAGAAAAGCCTGTTTTCATAAATTCTGGATAGGGAAATTTTGGCCCAACTCAGTTGTTTATTAATTGTTGTCTTTGTTAATGATGCAGATAATTTCTTTTCATTCAATTTTTTGTTCCAGTAGAACTCATTATAAAAAATAACAGAAATACCAATGGCTAATCAAAGACATCTGTTCTACACAACAGATTGTGTCCTCACGCACATGCATGCGCACACATACTCGTGCCCTGTGTAGGTAAAGATGTGGTGGAGAGATATTTGGTCCTCAAACAGTGGATTCTACCTGTGGATGCAGGAAAAATATCTGGAAAACAAACTTTGTGTAGAAGTACAACATGTAGTGTGTCTCCCGTCCTTTTGTTGTTTCTTTTCATCCTGTTCTAAAGCTGCAGATATATTGTTTCCTGACTTTCTGCCAGAACCCAGCATAAAGTCTCTGGCTACAAAGTGTGAGAGATTAAAAAGAGAATGACTTTTGAATGAGGAGGCTGCTTTAAATTATTCAGAGATCCTCCCTTTTCCTCTGTTCCTTTTCTTGATGTTTTGGATCAGCAGCACATTTCTAGCTGTAAATGTCTTTAGAAAATACGTTTTAAAGGAACAACTTCAGTGTGTAAGAGTCTTTGAAACTAAGCATGGAGAAATAATTTTTGCTTCATTGCATGCAGTATAATAGAAAAGTGTCACTTTCATTTGGAAATATGAGGGATCACTAAATATACAAGTTCTGCATAATCTCTTAAAATCCTTGTAAAGAAAAAAAAGCCTTTCTGAGGAACAAACATGGGAATGGGATTTGCCACAGTAACTGGTTTAACTTCCAACTTTTGGCATCAGGGTTCATTTGCTGATGCTTTTGTCAGTGAAAAAATATGGTTTTCCAAGAGCCCTCTAGGAAGAGAATACTCCCTGAGGGTGCTCAGGCATTTTGAAGAAAATAAAAACTGAGTTAAATCTTCACGAAAAACTTGAACTGGACCCAAACTTAACATTTCTTGAAGCTTGAAAAGTTTGGAATGCTTCCTTCCCCCACCCACCCTTATTACTTTTCATTTTCATGCTCCTCTGTGTTTCCAGCATCTGTCCAAGATGTGAGCTATGTGCTGCTGGAGTTCTGTACCAAAGACGGGCAATATTTGTGTGGTATATTTTGGCCTGCTTACAAGGAAAAAATTCTCACAAAACTTAAGAGGGAACTTGTCCTTGTCAAAACACTGCACAATTCTTTGCAAAAATGGAAATCTTCAGGTATTATTTCAGCAATAATAGAAATTGTTTATAATTTAAGAAAATTATTTACAACAATTTTCCTTCCTTTCCTGTGCCAGCTCTAATGTGGTTAACATAATTACCTAAGATTATTTGTATATTTAGCATTTATGTATAGAACTGCAGTAGACTATAGCAAGAAATGGAGATTTAAAGTAAAACAGGATGAGAAAAAAGCCCATACTTAAAAAGAAAAGAAAGTTACTTTCTTAAGCCTTTTACATTTGGTCATTCCTAATAACTGCCTAACTTGAAAGTTAAGAATTCTGCATAGCTGAATGAGATGTCTAAGTGCTGTTCTTGTAGCCTTAAATGAACTAAGAATCTGCCAACACACTCTCCATTTGCCTCTTGCACATTTTTCTCAGTATGTACTCTGCCAGTTTCTGAATGCAATAAAATCTTCAACATGACAGACACTGAGTGTAAACCTAAATATCTCTGGCTTTCAGATATCAAACCAGTGAACTAAGCTCTTGAGAAATTCACCCTGTAAAACTTGTCCTGCTACTGGAGGTTTTTCCTTCTGAGATTCAGTAAAATGAATCACTAAGGACTTGTACAGTTATGTTGCAATGATAAATTGCTGTTTTAATGAAAGATAATAATAAAAAAGGGTTTCTTTCTCAAATATAAATAATTTTGGAGTCGTGGCTTCCTCAGGGACTAGCAATCTTCACAGCCAGAATGTACATTTACTTTCTGACAGCCTGTCTGACTCTTCTTGATGGCAACTACCCTGAAATTGCTGTGGGCCTTTGGAAAAATTAACTGGTTTTGTTTTATTTGTTTAAAAATATTATTTCAAATAATATTTTTTTCTTTCCATTCTGATTGGAGATGCTTAATAACATCTTTGTTACTTATCTATAATATGCCTCCTGAAATAGTTGTTCCTTTGGTATGGAGATATACTTCCCAAAGGCATGAGTTTAACTTAAGATAAAAGATGGAAATTAGGGGTGAGAAGTAACCTTCTAGGTGATTTAGTTTGATTTGGTGCCGTTGCATTGTTGCAAAGAGCAGATGAGGATTTGGGAGAGGGGAGTAAGTGCATTGTGTTCCCTCGTTATACCTGACCAATTGATTTTACTGCTACAGATTTTTTCCTTCTCTCATGAATCTGCTTGAGTCATCCTGTACAGACAATTTGTATCTGCATTTTGATACACAGTGCTTACACCAGGTCTGCAAAAATAAAGGCATGGATATATCCCCATTTTGTTTATTTACAAGTTCTGATGCTTTTCTTTGGTGAGATTGAGCCTATAAAAGTTTTTCTTTTGCAGCATTGTTTGCTTAGGCATAGGTACAGAATGGTAGCCCATGAAATCCATCAGGCAAAAGCCATTCTTGTGAATGAACTTGCATTTTGAACTTATCTAGAAAAGTGATGTGGAAGGACAGCCCCAAAACCACAGCCTGGTCCTCTGTGCTAGAGATGTTGAACTCATTTGTCTTAAAGAGGAACACTTTAAAATTTTCCTAAAGTGGATCTACCCTCTCTACAGGCACTTCTTCCAGATAACTATCTTCCCAGATTAGCTGTTAATCATAGTTTTCCCTGGCTGTGTATACAGCCAGATTCTGGGCTTTCACAAGTCTGCAGAGCTCTCTGAAAGAGTAAGTGCTATGTTGGTTTAGATGAGCTGACAATTTTGCCTGCAGCATCAAAATCGCTTTTCCCAAGCCGTTGTCCTTAACCATTTTTCTCGCCTTCTGCCTGATTTCTAAAAAAAATAGGCAGCTGTTCTTTAAATTAAAATCTATGGATTTTTTAATGTAAAGAGAAAATTCACACAACCAATGTGATCCACCTAATTCAGCTGGCTAACCTGTGCCCCAGGTTCCTTTCACTGCCAGCTGAGAGAAAAGGACAGTCTCCAAGGGGCCTACCAGTGTCTTTATCTTGACTGCACAGAAACCAGAGTCTTCTCCTGCTAAAACAGGTGCCTAATTATTAATGATGTGCAGTAACCCTGATTCTCATCCTTCCAGATTACCCTATGATGCTTCTGTTGCTTGCATTTGACATGTCTCTTGATTTGAGAGTTTACACTGAATCATCTGAGAGCCTTTACACAAAGCCTCAAAGTTATTATTCTATCAGTTTGACTAGAGAACCCTTGAAGAGGAGTCCTGATACACTTTTACATGAAAAAAAGACTTGTATTGCTGGTTTAAGTGTAGGGTTTTCTTCTTTGTTATTTTTTCATTGTATGTAGGATGCAGCTTGTTGTTTTGATACCCTTTTGTCACATGGATTATTACCACACCAAGATTCAGTATTCTTGGGCCAGGATCTTTCCTGTAAAAGTTGATGAGCTCAGGTGAGGATGAGTAACACAGAGCAGAGCTGGTGGAGAATTGTTGGAGAATTGCACATCATGCGGTGATTGCTTGAAATATTGAAGTATTGAAATATTTCAGAATTGGAAATCAAAATTATTATATTTCCTGTTTTAAAATGTAATGAGGAATTAGCATTGTAGAATACACTATTTTGAACAACTCACACCTGTGAGTCCCTCTAATGATTGTTATACCTGTGGAGTCTGGCAAAGCAGAGCACACAGAATGCTTGATCACTCAATATATGAACAAGGCTGGATATTTTTTCTGTATAATTTAATAAATGCTAAAAAAGTATTTATAAATAGAAGAACAATAAAAAATGCTACCATATGCTCAAAGTAATGATCAGGCACTTACCCTAACTCATAAGAAAATGTTTTGGATCCAAGCTTGTCATACCATATGGACAGGGATGAGGAAAGAAAAAAAATTGTGTGTGTTTCATGGGAATGTAGAATTTTCACTTCATTGTGAACATGAAGAAAGGAAAAATTAATCAAATAGTTATTTAAGAATACTTAAATAACTCTTTCTCAAACCAAAAAGCCCCGTTGCATTTATTGCAATATGCATTTTTCACCTCTGATATCTGTACCTTGCCAGTAATGTCTCTAAGATGCAGTAATAGCAAATACATATAATTTATCACATTCTTTTAAAATTGTTTGGATAAAAGGCTTTTTCCTTCTTTGGGATTTCATTATTTAGGGAGAGAGAATTTGAAATTTATTTCTTTCTGATTTTTATGGTTTAAGTTTCAAGTCCAAACTGTCAGCCAATGTGGAAATTGGCAGAACTCCATAGGTTTCAGAAGAGTTCTGTTGGTTCACACCATCTGAAATGTCAAAATTTATTTTATTTTTTGCTAATGATATTGTATAAAAACATCATGATTGAATACAGATAAATTATTTGTAACATAATCCCACAGTTTTGTGCAGAAAATGTTTCTTTTATGTCACAAAATTCTTTCCTAAATTGTTTAAGTTAAGCTCAAAATGAAAAAAACATGAAATGGAAAACCCTAGAAATAGAATTATTCAGTTTTATTATCTGAGTACTTAGCACTTTTCCTGAATGATAATGTTTTTCTTAATATGTAAGGCATAGTTTCTGCATGATTTCAGTTGTCTTTTCCTTCTTAAAAGAGAAATGAGTATTTGGATAAGGTAGTGAACCGATAAGGGGAACAAAAGAGGTATTTTTTTTCTCTTCAGAGATAATGAGAGAAAGCAAGTGCCCAGAACCAAGTGTCTCTGTCAAGCAGTCACACTTTTAGGGTCCTAGGAAATGATAAAGTGTAAGAACAAACAAAACAACTTAATGAAACAGAACCAACCCCCAAACCTTACCTGCCTAAAATAATAAAATAATCTTAAATCTTTCCTATCAGAACAAGATATCAAGTTTTATGTTGCTATACTGATTTAAATGTATGTTTTTTAGAAAATGTACAGAAGCAGCATGGGCTAAGTAGGAAATTCTGTTTGCTATTATGCAATGACATTCTTTTTCCATAGATTAATTAATGGAATTTCTCTATGCCTGTTATTTGTCTCACTGATAAAGACTAATTTCAAGTCCTAAGCAAGAGCTGTAAATCGGTTTGCTAGGAAACCAGAAGTACTTAGGGCATTAGCAGTGGTCCCACACAACATAGATATAAGGTTATGATTCCTTCTTTACAATAGATGAGTTGGTAGGATTGGAAGGAGTATCTTTGCAGACTAATTGGAAGTTAAAATTTAACCAAACCTTACAGCAACTGTGAATTTTCTTATGGATTTAATAGATACCACAATAGCCACTCTTTAGCTGCAAATTGCTTAGTACTGTGAATACATATATTTTTTATACATGCAGGCCTACATTCTTCACACTTTGCCATGTGTTGACACATCATATATATTTCTCTGCACTAAACAGTGCAGCTACCACTCATTTCCCCTCACACCTGTCTGAAAATTCCATGTTTTTTCCATCTGTATTTTTATTCTGTCAAGAGAAAAAATAGCCTCGCCTTTATACATCGAGGTTGTGCCTTTATTGGTAAGTGTGATGTATTCTTAGTTTAGCTACACTGTGCTAATTAGCAAGAGAGAGAAATCCAGCCCAGAAGAAGCAGTTATCTGGTCAAATCAGTGTTACAGCATTTAACCACTTCATGGAAATGCAGCAGAGTAAATTGTATCCAGGAAGATGGTGTTTAACTGCACGGTCAGCTAGTGGCACCATAGCTGTATTGCTCAGCAATTCCTGAGCTGGGTAGTTTAAATCAAAAACAAAGACACTTAGACCATGCTACGGAGTCATGATGTCAAGATGTGACTTATGTTTTCAAGCATAACTCCAAAAAAGACATTCCTGTTGTAAAGAAATTTCCCAGTGAATTTAGATGTCTGTGCAGCCTGGGTTACCAGCACAGCTGGAAAGCCAAGGCTTCCAGGATTGGTGCATGAAATGTGAAAGCTCTGACAGCAATGAATTCAGCTGGGGCTCCTGGGGCCTCACTGTGCATCGCTCCAGGTGCAGGAAGAGCGTTGGTGCTGGGGCTGGCAAATCCAACTGTCCAGGCTCCTGACTCCACAATGCTCTGTCTGGGGTCTCTGATCCTTCAGCTTAGCTTCTGTTCAGGGCTTTGGAACTTTCCTGTAGGGCTCTGAGGACTTTCAGGCCCCTGATTCTTAGGAAACTTCACTTGGTATGGCTGGAGAGGGCTGCAGGAGCCTGGGACCCAGCCAGGAGCCATCCCCACCCTGGTGGGTACTCTGCCAGTGCACTGATGGAAGTGTGTTGAATTGATGATATTTCTGAATACACTTTAAATTTTGACACACTCCTTTTCAATTTAGTCAGAAAATTCTTTAACAGTTCTATTTATCAATGTTTTGTGAGTATGTTAAGTTTTAGGTTTCTTTTGGTATGTAATTTAAATGAAGTTTTTTGAATAATTTTCCTTATTGAAAGCTGATGTAAATGCTTTTGAATTTTCCTTCATTACCACAGTCCTGAATTTGCACATCTACTGAAGGAATGCCTAACATTGAATTGTCTATCCTTATTAACACCAGATTGGATCAATTGGTGTCTTAAGAGGAATGTTTGCTTAACACATTGGAAAAAATCAAATAGCTGATTCATTCTAATTGAAATAATCTCATTTGTTTTTTTTCTTTTATCTTTGTTTTAGAGACTCACTAAAAGAAAGAACAGATACAAAAATAAACAGTAGGGAATACTAGGGATGTTTTTAACTCAGAGATATCAAGCTTATAACCTTTGATTACTCAGAAATGCATAGAAAGAAATACAGATAAGATTAGAGAAAACCCAGAGGAAGTGAGAGAATATTGTCTGCTCCAATATGTTGGCTGAGTAATGAATAACTTAGCTTTGAATAACAATAAACATATTTTTAAATTTAGATCTAAAATCTGAGTTTCTGTAAACTCTCTTCTGGTGTGTGGTCTGTAAACACATTCATGAGAGTAGCTCCCTGTGAATGTGTGTGATCTGTAAAGCCATTCTAAAGTACCCTCTGTGCAAGTGGGTCCTCTTTTATCTTAGTTTCTAAATGGAAGTGCTTTACATTATTTGAACATTCATATCTGAGTGCAGATTTTAAAGTCTGAATTACTTTTACATTCTTTAGTCTGATGTCTGTAACATACATCCAGTTGATTAGATTTAATTGTATCTACATTTTACTCTTGACAGTAATTTCTCAGTTTTTGGTGCACCTAATTAGTACTTCCCAAGGTTTTTGAAGTTACCCAGATTCTTCTTGGTGGTTACTGTTTTAGCTTTCTAATGTGGTTTATTCTTAACAGCTCTCTTCAGGACAGAGTATCATTTTGCAGAGAAAGTTCCCAAAATTCAGGTATTTCTCGCAAGTTCAGCTGAAAGCTGGTGTGACTGGTTTTTGTCTGATGACCAGTGACCCATGTTAATCTCTGTTTTTTCTGGTGAATCTGTCACTTTAGCTTTATGATGACCTTCTATTCCCTTCATATCCTGTTGTCAAATATGTTCAGGTAATGCTGTCGTTGGGGATCCAAAAGCACAATGAGCTCAAGGTTACCTTGCTGTATGTGTATGCTGCCTTCATCTTGTCCATATGTCTTGTGTTTATATCTGTTTCTGGAAAGCAGACATGACATAGATCAGCTTCTTTACAGAAAGATACATTGGGGATGAAAAAGGTGCCTGCATCTGTCCTTCCTGTGGCTTCAGGGAGCTCTGTTATTTCAGAGAAATACATTGAAATTGGCACTGCTGTCTTTTCCCATTGTAAATTACTGCAAAGAAATTAATTTTCATATGGTTTTATCCCACTGATAGGTTTGAATGTGGTTTCATAATTTAATCTTTCTGGGCTGTATTTGTGTATTTCTTATTCTCTGTTCTTCTATAAAGAGGTGGGGTTTTTTTCTGCAGAAAGAATGTGGTGACTTATTTCCGTAGAATATTTTAATTTACAGAAAAGCCTAATGCTAGTTACTCTTGGACTACCTCAATTGTAATTATTGTGAAAGAAAATACAGTACAACTTTGTTTCAGTTTGATAATTTCCATGCTGCTTTTTTGGCTCAAAATCTGCAGTGTACCCTCCCAAAACAGAGGAGGAATTCAGCTTTCTATTTCATTTCAAGAATCTCTGAATAGATGAGAATTAAATTTTTTAAAAGAACTTTTAGTCTTCATGTGCTTCTATCATAAGTATTGTTTTTTAAGACTAGCACAAAAGCATGCTCTGCAAATACAGGCAGAGATGTGAATATGACATAGTAAAGGGTTTGTGCTGGATACTGTGCCACAAGGGTTTGTTACAGGTCCTTTGAGGTGAATACTGCATACTTGTTTCCACGGAAGTTATGAAAGCTATATTTTATTAAATTTTGCTTTCTATAGTTAGTTGAAAAAGAATGCTCACATTTTTTATATTTGCCTGCAGTTATGCTTCTTTCAATAGGAGCATGTACCCTGCATGTACAGGCTACAGTTCAGGGGTGTATGGCCTCATAGCCTGTTACTAGAAGGCATCCCCATGGGACAACTTAGGATTTCCCTGAAAGAAAAAAAATACCCTAATTTCATCAGTTTCTCCCCTTGTACATGTTTGGTCAGTGTATATAGGCTTGAAAAACTGCACTGTTGTTAAATCTTTCCTGGTCTTTATAGATAAACTCTTTGTGTCTCTAAGCTCCTGTTTCTTCTCATGTCTTTTTTGTCATCCTTTCCACTCACATGTATTTTAATGGAACGGTGGTAGATAACAAGCAATTAGATCTTCATCTGTTCAGATTTACTTGTACAAAACCAGCTTGGTGATCATCCCCACTACGTAGGTCCTTGAAAACAGCATTCAAGATCTATGATTTAAAATAATTCTTTACTGATTAAGAAATTGTGATAGATGAACAAATCATCTGCTGAAACTGAAAAGAGTTCATGGTATAGTAAATCTTGCATAGCTTAGGGTTTTTGGAAGTCTTAATTTTGAAGGGGCCTGCATATTCATTTAATTTGAAATAGACTAATCTCATGTTAAGCAGTTTTAAGGTCTACATGATAATTACTTAAATGCCTCTTTTAGAGACTTATTGTTCATTTGTTTCTTGCTTTATGATATTAAATGTTGGAATGCTATTTCATATTTAATCAGTAGCAAAATGTTGAGCTTTTCTGGGACCTTCTTAGTTCTCCTAAGGTCACTGAACATCCCTTCAAACTCTTAATATGCCTGAAAATGTCTGCTTAATAATTTCAGACTGTCTGTTGTCAAAAGTCTTCATACAGGATATATTCAATTGGGATAAGATAATTTGTCTTTGTTCAGAAACTTCCTCTGGCACAGAGAGAGGAATCACACATTCTAGAAGTATTCAAGGCTGTCTTGGTAATCACTTAACTTCCCACCCTTTCCTTGTGTCAAGTCTAGTCTAAGCAGAATAATGAAAATAAGCCTGCCTTGGCCTAAATGAGTGGCACCATGTCTCCACTGTGTTAGCATCTTGCTGGAAGGCTTTTCCAGCTTAGTGTGCCAGAACACAACTAATGTTATCTACTGAACTGATTAGTTCCTGAGGAGACTTTATTTAGTTAAGCTTAGCTCTGATTCTTTCAGACAAGTCTTCAATAAAGTAGCCATGGTTTGCTGGTTTTCTTCTTGTTGTGGAGTCCTCAGACACCTGAGCCCTTTGTGTTGTGAAGGAACTGCCTCTTCCTATTGTATGTTCTAGTCTGGGAACACTAGGAGCCACAAGACAGGCATGGTCTTAAAAAGGAGTCTTACTGAAAATACGCTGGCTTTATGTGTGTCTGAAGGAACCTCTGGATTTACAGTACAAGTGATAGTGAAGACTGAAAAAAATTCAGACTTTAGATAACAGCACTTTGGGGGTTTTTGCTAGTTTTTGATGTATTTTGGTTGGTTTGGTTTCTTTTTAATTAATGACTATTGTCTTAAAAACAGATAATGAACACTGAACAGTAAACTTTGTCTTAGAAATGGACTAGTACCATTTTGAAGAAATTATGTCTACTTTAAAAACAAAGCTGTAGTAAAATGTTATTAATTTTGTAGCTATCCTGTTTGAAAAGAAGTAAATACATTTCCATGCTGATGAATGATTTTAGTGACTGCTTGCCTGAGAGAGGTAATATTTTGTTTGTGTGTAAGTAATGAGCTGTTGTAACCAAGTTCTGAGACTTGCTGGGAGTGATAGACATACTGTAATTATAACACAGATTTTAGGATTTTGTTTGAAGTCTCAAAATACTCTTTAAGGCCATGATAACAGAATTGTTATGACAGTGCATATATGGAAATACATGTAGGAAGGTGTACTATATATTTTTCAGAGAAAGCCAAGTCATACCAGTGTAATTGCTATAATGGAAGGTATGCAGAAACCAAGAGTTGGGATTTGTACAGAGAATTAAACCATTTCCTGATTTAGACATTTCAAAACTTTTGGGTACAGGGTTCTTAGGAATTGACATGCAAAAAATGTTATGTTTGTGTTTCCCAGAAGATGTATTGTGGATACAATTTGTCAAATTACAGAACAAACTTCATTTTTCTTTAGTTTTGAGTACTTTATAATGCTCTCACAATTTCTCTTAGCATGGTTTTAGCATGGAATCAGTAATAACAAGAGATATTACTATTTTACTTATAAGGAAATCCTATTTCCTTTATGTTTGTCTCTGTGGATGTCAAAGAGTGAATTCCGTGGGTGTTGATAGTTGTGAAAAGATTATTACTATGATTCTGAAAATCCTTCCTTATGCTAGATATATTATACTGGCAACTGGAGCTGTCAGATCTGCTAGCAGATGTAGAAAGGGTCACTCCTAGCACAGAGACAATTTGGACTGTTTTGCAGAGATTTTTGTCCTCTTTTTAAAATTGCAATTCGTTTTTATCCTTCTTGACATGTATTTACAGCATGCATTTCAGCATGTTTCTTTTCTGGTATAGATTGCTTGTCACCATTAGTTTTTTGTTATGACAGCAGAGATTATACGTGTTCTGACCAAGCTCTCTGTCTGGTTTCCAGTTCTGATAAAAACATCTCTTTTTGTCTTACTTTATATATTTTGAATTCAAAGTCTGTGAGCTTTATGCTCTTTTTGTCTTAAGAAATAAATCAAGCAATGAAATTAAGTTTAGTATCTCTTAATATCTACCATTGTGGGTTTTGTTGGTAATTTTCATTCTTTATTTGGTAACACCATGCATTCCACAGTAGTGCCATATATACAGTGTATCAAAGGAGAAAGGAATTTATAATACTGAAAATCTTTCATATTTCTCCTATTTTAAATACAGCATTCAAACATCCTTCTTCATAGTCCTTATTTTACTGTACTATAAATTGTAGTCCCATAGGTGTGCTTGCTGATCTTTTAAAGACATCAACACTGAGGTCACAATAAAGGTGTTTTGCATTTCCTGTTTGTTATGTGAAACTTAGATTTCAGTTTCCTCTTTTATTACAGTTAATGAGCACCCAGGAGGCAGGGCTGTCTGCTGGGCCAGAGCTGGTGCTGGGCGTCCTGCTTGGAGCATGGTCTGCAAAGGCAGGTGTTAGTTATTTATTTACAGTCCCAGCTTGCAGAGCTGCAGCTTCCCAGTCAAGCTTAGAGTTGGCTGCTTCTACCACTCTGCAAGCCTCTCTCTAGGTCCTAGATATGTCTCTAAAGTTGCAGTATTTGCTAATTTCCTGGTTTGTCAGCTCATGAGAACTTTACCATAGACAACAGAGAGGACACAGAGCTCAGAGACTTAACATAGTTGTTAGAAGTCTTTTTCATATTAACACAATGTCATCAGCATGGACACTCCCTTTTGTAAAAGATTTCTTGAAACTGCTGCTGCCAAAACCTGCTGTGGTTTTTAAGTGCCTATAGAGCTATTCTCTTGAGAACTGTTAGAAGCCAAAGGACTGAAGATGCCATTTCACATATGTCATTCTCAAAGCTCAAAGAGAAAGTACATTTCTGACATTCATGCTTGTTAACATATTTAAGAAGAACAGTTTTATTGAGGTTTAGAAAACTTTTATTAAATAACAAAGACTGATCAACATGGAAATGTTAAAGGTTTCATATGTTGTAGGTGATCATTCTTCTAATGTACATTAGAAGAGACATCTATCAGTGCATTAAAGTCAGTATTATTATCCAAATGGATTTATAAACATTAAATACATCTTCCCATAAAACATAAATAATGTAGCTCCATTTTGACTTTTATGAAAGCCCCTATAAAAGTGAAGAATGTTGATTTATAGCATTTTTGGCTGGCTTCCACATGTAGGTTGAAGGATTTTAAACAAGATTAGTTTCTCTTTGCAAGATCATGGATTCTCACCAAACACTGATCCTTTGCCATTGTTTGATTTCTAAATTTAGAAAATCTGTACCTGAGAGGGATAAGGCCTGTCTATCAAATGAGAACAACTCACAGTTGGGATGTGGTGCTCAGTGTGCAGTGTGAAAGCCCAGGAAGGTGGTGATCTGGAGGGACTCCCTGAGTAGCTGTGTAAATCTGGTAGAACATGGGGTGACAGTTTACTTCCTAAAAAATTAAAAAAAAAAAAAAATTGGTGGATAGATTGTGGAACTATCCTGTGAAAGAGGTGATCTCTTCTAAGCCATTTCTAGTTCCTCAGAAAATGCTTTGAGCTTCTCTGTGTATGCTAATGGCGTGCAGAAAAAAAAAAAGAGAGAAGAAAAAAACCCTGTCATTTTTGAAAAATTGTTCCACTTATGAAAATGAGTATAAAAGGAACTTTCTACATGTACTCTTCTTTGTAGAGCAGAAAATATAAAGTCAATACACTAATGTTCAGCAAAGAGTGAAATAGAGGGGTGGTATTGTGATGGTTGTGTTAGTGATGGGAAGAAACCTGGGGGCAGCTGCTAAATGTAACAACTCCCTCCTATTCCAGCTGCATAAGGGAGCAGTTAAATGCATCTGTGTTTAGAGATAGTTGAAAATATTGAAACAACCCCTAAAAATTTAGTTTGTGTATAGTGCTGTTCATTATTCTGCTGGAGCAGTTTCTTAGTGGGCTGAAAGACTTAAATACAGAGTTTGAGAAAGGATTTTGGCTTTAACTGGGTGTCAGGACGTGTGAGGAGGAGGGCAGACATGCTCCAGGAGTGCACAGGAAAGGAACAAGAAAGCTCCAGGTGCAACCAAAGAAGCAGTTATACTGAAAGCAAAGAGTTTTACGTAAACTACGTGCTAAAAAGCAAAGCTGTGAGCAAGGAAGCTGTCTCCTGCTGCTTGATCCCTGTTGTGTTCAAGAAAATTGGGCTTTAACATGCAATTTACAGCAGATTGCACTGAAGAAATTCTGGACTCCATCATCATTTCCTCCTCTTGAGAGAAACAAGGACTCAGTGCCTGAATTTTGCATAGATGCTTAGGTCAAAAAGGTGACAGCATTTTGTTTCAATACTGATGTTTGCTCATTGGTTCTTGATAAAGGAATAGGCAGGCCACAAACTTTTATTAGGTACTCTGTCAAGAGATGGGCCCTGTTCCAAAACAGTGTTTTATGTGGGTAAGACCAACAGAAGGTGTAAGGAGGTACATGGTGTACAAAAAGTGTGAGCATTGAAGCTTTTACAGCATTTCTGACCCTCCAGGGTCTCTGACACCATTCTTTTTCTTTGCAACCTCTCCTTCTTCCACTCTCTTTTACTTTCCTCAAAGGCCATTTATTGACTGAGGTACCAGTAGCTGGTTCCTGATGTCCAGAAAGCAATCATCAACTGTTTCCTGTATTTCAGTTTGAATTTATGAAACTATTGGAGCTGATAGCAGTATTATAGTGTTGTCTTTTTCCAGTGGTACTCTACTTTTACTTATATAACATATTGCAAACTGATTTATTACCTACTCTCAATATAATTAAAAATGAAACATACCCCCTTTTTAATAGTAATATGATTTAGATACTGGGAAACTTGTAGACCTCAAGGTAGTAGTGTCTTAGTCTATCCTTATAGATAATTTAAAATGCATGAAAATATGAAGCTTGTTTTTGGCAATGTGGGAAGTGAACATGATTATGACTTTCCAGCTGCTTCTTCTAAAGAAAACAAACAAACAGTAAGACTCACACTTTTTATTGCAGCTAAAAAGGAATATGCTCAAAGGGAACATATTTGTGCCAGAAAGAAGAAGCTGTAATTAGGGAAATGCTGTCCTATCAAACATCCAAGCACATTCACAACTAGGGTAGGAAACTGTAAGGAAAAAATCCACTTCCTCAGCATCTGTTGGCAATATTTCAAAAAAGCTCAAAGCAGCATTGGAAAGAGTTTTGGCTGTGACAAGTTTGTGTAGGTATTATGGATCTGGGTACATGTAATAGTGACTTTTTAGTATCCTGAGTCAGAAGTAGAATACTTGCCTCAGAGCAGTGCTACACCAAAACAACTAACCCCAAATTCCCAAATAATTCCCAGTCATTAAAAAGAGTCCAGCTTTTTGGTTTTGTTTCAGCTTTTACTTAGTTTGTTTAGTTTTTCTAAATGCTCAACACTTTATCATTTATCTATCTTCTCTGGTTCTCTACTATTGTTTTTGTTGCATAATCTCTGGATCATTAAGAACATGTGTTCTTTTATCATTTCTCACAGAAAAATTCTTGGAGTGGAGATTAATACCTTGCTGAAGCAAAAGTGTCAGTATGTAATTTTTTTATGTACCTATGTAATGTTCATCAGAATAATATTAATATCACAGGTCAAATTAGTTGGGACAAATACTAAGCCATGATGTGTTTTTTGCTGAATTTTATGGAGAAGGCTTATCTAGTGAATAAATTCTTGCCACATTGATTTCAAATTACATGGGTTGATCTGCAGACCAGAATAACCCACTGTTTTGCATTGAAGGATGCCATGTAGATGAAGTCCCTATTCTTACTTTATATGTTGCTTGTTCAACATAAATGCAGTCAAAATATCTGGCCAGCTTGTATATAATTTGATGCCCAAAGGTATATAGAAGCCAGGAAAACTAATGAAGAATATTAATTTGCATGAATCATTCAAAAAAATATATTTGTTTTCCCTTTTAATGAAGGTCTTACCAGAGTAGTAGTAGGAACAAATATTTATGTCTCCTGATGAAGATCTTTATTCCACTTATTATAGTCACCTGCAGTTCATGCACTGTTATCATTAAGTGCCCAGAAAGAGAACATGTACAGTACAACAACAATGCATTCTTTATTTGTAAAATGAGTCATATTGCTTCTATCCTGCTTCCCACAGATCAGAGCTTTAATAGGGATATAAATAAGAAACTTAACATATGTGACCTTCTGACCGCAGAGTGTTAAATTCCAGGGACTATATTGCTGCACCACTTTTTTCTTTTATTTGAATGTGTATTCATCATAGTTCTGTTGGAAACAGCATGATTTACAATTTATATTAGATTATTATATGAATTACATTCAGATACAGGGAGAGGAAAACTGTGGAGGAGCAGTTCTTGCTAAAGATGCTGAAAACAGTTTCCACTTAACCTTCAAATGTCGTGGAAATTACACAGTTGTATTTAGGTAAAGTTTTATCTTTGGGAAACATCTGCTTTTGTACAAAAACTTCATTTTGTTCTGTCTAATGTAATAGTGTTAACATTTGGATCTTGAAATATACAATTCCACAAAGGAATGTCCATTGTTACTTCACTAATGAAGTCTGCCAATACAAATATTGTTTAGTCTGTACAAAAAGACTTGAAATAAATCCACAGAATGCTACTGTGCAGAATGTGCAGATCCAAATAAGGTTTTGCAGCTTGAAAATGTTCCAATGTTTGTTAGAAAATTTTGGTATTATCTTGATAATATCTGCATTTAAAACAAAGGCACGCCCTACCATGAGTATAATTTGTTCTTCATTATTTGTAAAATAGTGATTTTATCTAGTTCTTATTTAAAACTTTCAAAGAAAAAGAAAATACAGTATAATTTTCTGTTTCAAACCTCCAGTCAAAATATAATAAGTCTTCTTTAGGAGAAATAATCATTGGAGACTTCCAGTTCAATTCCTCTGTGCTGTGAGTCTCAGCTATTCTGAGAGAAGTTTGTTTTGTTTTATGAGCTACTTCTTCAGTGTATGGATTTTTGCTATTTCATCCCGAGTTTCTCCATACACAGAAATGCTTTTGAATTTTACAGGTTTTTTTCCTATTTTGACGCAATTGCTCTGATCATCACAAAACATATCAGCTACAAAACTCTTTAGAATATCATTCAGTATTCCTATTCAGTAATTACTAAATAAGCCTAGGACTAGCAGAAACACTGATTTTTTTGTGGTATCTTTTTGTGGTATTTTTTTGTGATATCTTTTTCAGTAAGTTCACTTTCTACTCTTATATAGTGAGGAAATAATATTTCAGATGTACTTTGCTCAATTTAGAATAGATTTTCTTTTGAGAACAGCCCCGGTGTTTTCTGAGGTCCATTCAGGACAGTGTGTTAGGCTCTGCTTCAAAAACCACTAAAGATGTGAATCAGATGCAGGAAGCTTATGACTGTGTGCTCTGTGTGTGGGAAAGAAGCTTAAGGAAAGTTAACAAAGCTATGAATTGGCTAAAAATGCTGCATAAGGTCCAGCTCTCATCTAGGGCAGATTCTGAGTGCAGAGGAGGAAGGATTTGCAATGTTTGCCTGCAAAATGAAAGTGTGCAGTAGGGCCTGTGTTTTGAATCAAAACCTCGATGCTCAAAGTGTTCTTTCTGGATGACTTAGAATTCTTCTAACTGTTGTGCCTGAAGTATATAAAACATATGCAGGAAGACCAAACTAGATGAACAGCTAGCATTAAGAAATTGGCTTATATTACTTTTTAGTGTTTGCAGAAAGGGGGTATTGAAGTATTTTGTTGTTTGTTTGTTTGGTATTTTTTTTATTTCTGGAAAACCTACTGGACAAACTACGTGATAGTACTCTGTGAAAAAATATAGCAAGAGAGCAATTTTTATAACATTCAAAGTGGTGTTGGGAAGAAATCCCTGTTGGGAGTAAGTCAACCTAGAGAAGCTGGAAATGAATCCTTGTAAATCCATATTTACTAGTTAAATTTTATGTATCTCTATTATTGTGCAAGAATGTATCTTTTTTTTCCTGTATGAAGAGAGGGTAAAATTTTTTGGCTCTTAAGGTGTTTTTTAATATCTAAATGTTGGTATGACTGAATTTTGTAGTGAAAATACAGCATACTATAAATTATGTCTGGAGAAATCTATAGCCTTTTTAAACTTAGTACTTAAAACACTGAAACACTGAAGGGGACTGAAACACTCAGAGGAATTTTCTTTGTGCTGAAGTTTACTTTTGGGTGAAACTAAACTTAGTGTTCTGCTGCTGCATAGTAAAGTGCACAGGAACTGAGAAGTGGAATTCAGTTGTGCTGGTCTCCAGTCTCCCATAAAGCAGAATGATGGGGAGAGTCTCTGTGATATACCATGGTCATTAGAAAGTGGTATCTGTGGAGAGAGGAAAAAATATGTGTTTGTCAATGCACTCTGGGCTTCAACTTTGGAAATCAGGGGGACTGGCTAAGTCTTACTCATTCTCTTTTCTTCACATATCCATAATTTTTCCTTCCTCTAAGGATCGCAAAGGTTTATTGGCTATTCTGTGGTTCAATCTATAATCTTAAAACTGCCTTTTGCTCCTCACCTATCCCGACACCAATTGGAACAGCCAAGAAGTAGCTCCAATGCTCCAATGACACTGCTTAAAGCAATCTAATAACACTTTTTAAACAGAGGCAGGTCTTCGGCATTTTTAGGAGTAGCTTTCTCTGGAATATTGTGCAGGCATCTCTTTGCACAGTAGCAACTTTTTAAAATGCCCACTGTCTAAATATGCTGATTAATATCTCAGATGGGTCTGAGTTTGTGTTTCCCAAAGACCAAGAACTTGTCCTTCAAAGTTGCCACCAATACTTGCATGTACTCTTTCTATTCGTTGGAGGTTGGTTGAGTATTCCTTTTGCATGAGTTAACATTGTTAATTTGGCATTCCTGGAATTTTTTTCTGGGGTGAAAGCATTCTGTCCAGTTAAAGTAAGCAATTAAGGATATACTTCCCACCTTAAGAGAGCAGCCTCAGCTCTCCTCATGTGGGCCAAACACTTCATGTTGCAGCAGTGTATTCTTCAGTCTTTTTTAGGCCATCTGACTAACCCAGCACCAAGATCATGTCCTGGTACGAGCTTTTCTTTAGGTATTGGCGTTGCTCTGGTGCCTAAATCATGACTTGTCAGCATTTATATGTACCTGAGATTGACTGTTCCTAATGAAATTTCACTGCTATTAGTCCTTCTGAGTCTGTCCTATCATATGGTCTGTGGGCATAGGAGTTGCTTTCCCTTGCTTAATGATTATTTTTTGGGAGGGGGAGAAAATGGGAGGAATGACTAAAGTTCACATTGAAGTTTACCTTAGTTAGAAGGAAAAGAAATGGGTGGAAAAGGTGATCTTGAAAAATTGGTGAAATACTGAATTTTTAATTTAAAAAATTCACTTATCTAGTATTTCTAAAGTCAACTGATGAAAAAAAAAATAGATGCTTGTTTTTATTACTTTCTTTGAATGACCTTTTTCTTGAGATTCCCTTGCTTTCCTCCAGTTTTTGTATGCAGTTAGTACTGCCCTCACCATACTTGAAAGTACATGGTTTATCTAAACTCTACGGCGCTGTATTTCCAGACTTGCTGAGGAGCTCAACATGAGTATGCAGAAATGATGGTGGCTTTGACTAGTTAGAGTGAGGGACAATCATAATTAGGTATTAAATTTTGTTATTCAAATATTGCAATAGAAAACTAAAAATAGCCAGAACTTAAAAAAAAAAAAAAGTCTGTGATTTAAATGATAGTGGACCAATACCCTTAGAAGTTTAAAAACAGTGAACTCGTTTTTGAAAAAGAGGCATGATAAATTTAAATGGCATCTAGCTCAGATCTGAGGAGGAGCAAAGTCATACATCAAAGATAATTGAAGGCACTCTTTGAAATGGGCTGAGGGGAGATGACTCTTGACCTTGGATTGTTTGGAACTTGCAGCAATGCACAGGGGCTCCTCCATCATGACAAATGATTTGAGTTTCCATTAAGTGAGTCTCTGAGCATCGTTTATGCTGACTCCCTGATATTTCACTGCCAAGAGGTCAACTGCTGTATTTGAGCACAGATGAGAGTCACTTGAAGATGAATCCAGGTCTGGACACCTTGCAGAGAGCAGCACTTACGGACTGTGTTAGTAGCAGAACTGAGGGGTTTTTTTGCTGGATATTAGATGGATAGCTATGATTGAAACTGCCACAGAATTGGACATCGTTGATGTCTGAGTAGGGCCAATCCTGCCTGAAAATCAGAGCATGAATCAGTGATTTCTTGGCTCTTGACAAAGGATGTGATAATGACCAGACTGGATAGCAAGATCAGCTTCTTACTTGTTAGGATTCCAGTCCACAAATGTTACCCAGGGCTGATGACTGAATAAAGTAGATACTTTTAAGTCTGAAAGAGACTGAAATTCAGCAGTGCCTATCGCTGTGAAAGCACAGTATCCTGAAAACCCAAAAACTATTTGATTTGCAGAGAATAAAATCGTATACTTTTGGAATGCAGAGGGTATTCTAATTGAGTATTAAGAACGTAGATATGTAACCCTGGGGATTGCTGCAAGAAGTTAATGGCCCACAAAGATTGTTTGTGAGAACACAGGAAACCTGGCCATTTTTCTCAGCTGCTGCTTAACCCAGTAACACAGGATTCTGTAAAGTGTGTGAATGTTATGTGTTCCTAGAATCTGTGGACCTCTTGTTTTAAACAGTTGACACTTGATTGTTCATTGACATTAGGGATTAAATCAAGGCCCAGTGTTTCATTGCAAACTTAGGTCTTTTCCCCTGTAAATCAGACAAGTTTTGGCCATGTATACAAGTGTGGGCCAAATTTAAATGTGAGATGTGGGATTTAGGGTGCAGTTCTTTTTCTGCACATTTACATTGTTACTGATATCCCCCAAACTTTCTGTCCCAGTTTCCCAACTGAAAAATTGATGTGATAATGATTCTTTCTTGATGTGATAATGATTCTTTCTTGTCCAAATCTTTTTTTTTTTTTGCTTTTTCATTTGTTTACTTTGTTTTGATTTTTTCTGAAGAGTATATTTATTTTGCTCAAAACACATCTAAGTAACTTAAGACAGTAAATAGTAAAATGCTTGCTGTCAAGAACTGAAAAGCTTTCATGATCTGTGAATGGAAAATTTTCTTTTGACTTTTCCTTTTTGTTTCTATCACAGGGGATTTCTTAGGGAGGTATCAGTTTCCTGCACATGATAATTAAGATTCATATGACTAACTTGACTTAAAATTCAGTAGAATGCTCATATAACCCTCTAGCGGTCCCCAAATCCTAGCTTATTAGTCTGAAATTGGCAAGTGGAAAATAGTAGAGAGAAAACTGGGACAGTTATGTTTAATATTAATGGAAAAAGATACAGAAGAACTATAGTGATAAAATAAAAATAAACTTTCTTTTCCTATGCAGTGGAAGTACCTCAGGCAAAAAAAGTTATCATAATACACATTGAGCTTAACTGAAATACAGACATAAACATTTAAAGATATTCCCATTTATAATGGTATAAAATATTCACTATAGTAATTTAATTAGGCATTGATTGAATAAATTGTTGGTTGTGAAATCTATTTTATAGTATTTCTATATAACTACAGGAAAAGAGTTCTCTCTCTTTTCATCTCTTTGACTAGATTAAAATGTTTAATAAATTTCTACCAGGAATAATTTGTACTTAAAACTGAAAGCTAAGACAGACACCTTTAACAAATTAACTTTTAACATAAGTAATGCTAGTATTTTAATCTCTTTCTTTTGCGTGTATGTTCTGAATAGGAAAATATAAGAAAAATGTTTCCAGTTCAAAATCAGTTAAAACTTTGAGCATATATATCTATCTTAATTCATTGCTTACAAATATTGTATAGCAGTAATAGTAGTAGTAGTAATAATAATAATAATAATAATACTAGTAATAAACAATTCCAAATAATAATATATTTATCTGGATTTTAGTAGTATTTAAATGCAATTGTTGACATAAGAAAAATTGATGCCCTTTTCATTTGTTCTTTTACTCTCAACTTGAAGACCTTTGTGAGCAGTTTTGTTGTTAATAATCATTGCATTCATTTATGGTTAGAGGTATAGTCACATCCTGAATCTTTGAGAACATAAATATCCTTGTCAGAAAAAGAATTTCAGTGCTTTACCAGTTTTTTTGGTTGGTAGGTTGGTTCTGCTACTTTCTTCTTACTTGTCTTCTGTTTTTGAAATGTTTCCAGTTAGTATATGGTCCTTGTAAAAATCACAGCATTTAGAATTTTAAAAATTTGTGCTACATTATTATCATAAAAATAATGCAAAATAAGAAATATTTCTAAAGAAGAAGCAGAAATTTTTAGTGAATGCCATATAGTATTTAATTGTTTAGTTTGAGTTATTCTTTCAATTCAATTTAGTATTTTCAAGTTTATGAATTGCTAATGAACTGCTTTGAGGAATTCTGAAAAAAAGTAACCCCTGCTTTAGCTTTTAATGCTGGCACAGGAATCAGTGTGCTTGAATATTACCCCCAGAATTTTTCCTCATTTTATTTCTAAATCCTGCCTTGGTAATATTCTGTGCTTTCTGTTCTCTCCCCTCATCCACATTCTGAGCTGCATACAGATCAAAGATGGTTGGAAAATTCTGTTAAGCATTTCATGCGTATATTGATGACCAAGACTCTGAATCTTTTGGTAAAAGCTGGGGACAGTGTGTTTGATGCTGAATAGTTGCATGTGGCAAGTGCTTTGAATCAAGTCAGAAGTAAGAGGAAATGATCTGCAGCCCTCTGCTTGAGCACATGTTTAGGTGAGATTAAAAAAAACCCATGAAAACAAATTGAAAGACTTTATTAGGCCTGAAAGTGGGAAGCAGATGTAAAGTTTAAGGTAGTAAGGCTTAAATTCTCATGTAACTCTTCAGAAACAGACATGTAATAAGACAAACAGGCATCTTTGAAATTAAAAGCCATCGTGATTTCAGTGTTGCCACTAAATCAATATCCTAGCCTAATTCACCAAAGCCACAGTAAGGAAAATGAAAAGAAATAGCGAAATTCTCTTCATGAGGTCAACCTGTCAAAGAAACTTATGCTACAATATGATTTTACGTTGTTCAGTGGCTTACTGAACAATAGGTTTCTTTTATCTTTTGAAACCTACAATAGGTCCCAAGAGAAATGAAAAACTGCAAGCATGAAGGCTCTGTCACCAAAGAAAAGTAAAATGAACTCTTAACAATGGATTAGATTTTTTCTTGACTAAATTCTCTCTTAATTTAAGGCGATGACGCTATGGTAACATCTTAAACTCTGTTCTGTCCCTTTTTGAAGGTGGAAGAAGTTTGGTTTCCAGTCTGTGACTGTCTTGTCTCATTTTAGAAGAAAGATATTTTGATAAGGAGACATCTTTGTAATCTGCTAGGCACCATGGGGAGAGACATAGCATTCTTTAGGAAAAATGGAGTTATGAGCATAGACCCATCCTGTCTGAGGCATTTGTGAGAGTCATCGTGGTATGGCTACAAAAGATGGTCCTTTGTTCCATTAGAAATATTAAGATTTTATTTAGAGGGATGATGGTCAGCAAGGGTCAATGCACATGTGCTGGATTGTAGAAAATCCTTAATGGTCTCTTTAGTACAGGGCTTTAAATAGTCTCCTCAGTAAAAATAGTTTTATAGTAGTTATTTCAGGAGAAATCTGCATTGTAATATTAGGACTAATTTAGCTGTCACTCAATTACTTAGTGGCTTAACGTAGGCTCCCAGAGATGTAGGAAGTAGCTGTTAGGGTATTGGTATTGTGTGAGATCTGATCACTAAATTCTCTTGTTGATTGCACTAGAGAAATATTTTGGGTAAAAATTCTGAAACTAAAAAAACAATTCATTAGCTCAGCACTTCATTTTTCGTTCTCAGCACATCAGAAATGACTCCTCCCAATATGCCTACATTGAACAATGCAATGTCACAATTGCAGCTATTGCCTCTTTCTGGTTGTCTAAATCAGCTTCAGTGGAACACCACAATGATGTAGCTGTAATACTGAGAAAAAAGCTCTTCTGTACCTTACGTGGAAATGCATTGTGCTTGCAGTCACCTATTGTCAGGATTTCAGTTTGTCAAACACATAATGCTGCTTTTACTTCTTGTTAACTCTGCTGGATCTGGAGCTTGGTAATGAAAGCTGATAAATACATCTTCAGTAATCTTGCAAGAATGCTATCAGCAATTGCCTAGAAGTGCAACAGTGATAGTCCTGACTATGGTTGATTAGAAGGTGTAGGAGATTTTCTTCTATTAGATATTCATAAATAAAAAGGAACTTTACAGACCTTTTTATTTAAAGACCTCACCTAAATCCTCCTAAGACGAGTAAAAATCCTTCTGCTGATTTCAGTGGTAGGTGAGTAATTGGTTTGTAACTGCCCAAGTAATTTTGGCTGAAGAAAAGAAGCTGGAAGGTTTAGCAAGTATTGGAAAAATATAATCTGATTAGAAGCCAGACCTTCCTAACTAGTAGTACAGGATATAAACAAGAAAATTAGTTTTCAGATAATTATGAAGAAAACTTTCCCAAATTCAGATAGGAAACATTGTGATTTGTGGCATCCAGTGCAGTAGAACTGCCCTGGGATAAATGAAACTGCACTAGAATAAATGGTTGAATAGAAAAGAAATCTGCTTTAGGAAAAGAAGAAGAATTCTTATGTGTTATCAGTTCTTGGAGACACCTATTTTCTGAATAAATTGAAGCTAAGGAGGAGGAGTATATCTTGTATGATTTATTTGTGATTGTGAGAATGTCTCAGGGTGAAGGAATAGTTTGTTTTGGCTGGTATACGTGATTAACTAAGACACAGATACCCCATTGTTTTCTCCTTGTGTAGGAAATGAACAGCAGAGATTTACAGGCACCTGGATGTTACAGGAGCAGTTTCACATAATCCCTGACAAAAGTGAAAACAATACCTAACCAGTCTTTAAGATCCAAGGAGGAGCAGAAAGAACTTTAAAAATGCAACAGTAGTGGAGAGGTGATTTGACAAGTCTCAGTCAGAACCACAAAGATCATTCCTCTAACATTTGAGAAAATGAAACCTACTTGGAACTCCTTCATCACCATGCATGTACCCTCAATTAAAGCAGTGCCCCTGATAGCAGGCAGTGTAATCTGCATTTTATTTCACTCATGAGCAAAATAACAAGTTACTCAGGCCTGCGGCACTCATGAGTGATATGGGCCGTGTAATATCCTCTCCATTGAGTTTCCTATTATTAAGTTTGAAATAAAGAGTTCAAAATTAACTGTGACAATGATTTTATCTAGTGTTGGCATCACCATTAGCTTCTGCAGTTTACTGCTAATAAAACTTTAAATTTGCTATTACTTCTAATAACCTTTTTGCCACCTTAGCTGTAGAAATTAGACAGAGAACCCAGCCAAAACATGGCTAATGACATTTTCTATTTGCACAGAGGAACTGACTAGAAATAATGGCTGTTATTTATAAAGTGTTAATTCTATAAAGTACAATATTTCAGATTTCAGCTGATTAATTTGAAGCACTTGCTTCTTTTAACAGGCATCAGTGTTTCATGGTTCACATATTTAGCTGACCAACTTAATATGCAGTGTGTCAAATGGATCAGCATTCTCTCTGCAGCTGTCAGGCTGTTTTGAAAAACAGACACACAAGGCAGTAAAGGTAATTTCCTCTTTATGACGTACTGCCAAGATCTTCTGTTTAGAATGGAGGTTAATGAGGTAAAATCCTGAAATGCTTTCAGGTCCTAAAAATATTGCCCCAAAAGACCTTTTTAAGATGATATCTTGTCTTTCCTATGCTGTTATAAACGAAGAAAAACTGCACTCAAGTAATAGTGTTAAGTTGTGGAACTAAAACCTGCATCTCAAATTTAAGTTCATTTTCCTTACAATCTTTGTTTATCCTTTTGACATATTTTCTTGACAATTGTTTCGAGCTTCCTAAGTGGAATTTGCAATAATTTCATTGAGGCAAGGACTTGAGCATCTTTCATCTGACAGAGTGCCATCCAGAAGCACAGATTGTAAAATACCAATAAAACCACAAAAGAATTAAGTGTAGGCAGACCAATGAAGAGACAGCAGCAAAACACTCCAGCTGAAATGCAATAAGCCATTTAGATCCCCTTAGCTAGAGTCTTCTAAGAAAGTACAAAAATTCTGTATTACTGCAGAGTCAGACACATCCTAAAAGGGTTGCAGAGGGAGCAAGAACTTATGCGAAGTAACCAATAAGGGAATTGATTAATGCTGGACATGTATCAAGCACCTCTTTTCCATAGTTTTCACAGCTTGGAATACTGGCTTTGAGATATATGACTGTGTTTTTCTTTGAAGATGTATTTTCTTTTTTAGGATGGTCTCTTATTCCCTTTTAAATAATGTATCACTAGTTAATGCACATATGCAGGGTGTGAATCTGACTTTTTACATACCTGCAATTTGACCCTTCTAGACTGCACACTATTCCAGTGACAGATATCTAGTAAGGCTGTTACAGTAAGTAAAAAAACCCCAAACTCTGAAAAAACCCAACAAAAACACAAAAAGGGGGTTAAAAGACTGAATAAAAGGGAGCTGAGGAGAGTATAACTCTTGTTACCTGGGGATTTGGGTGTTGCCAGGAAGAGAGGAACCTCTTGGTTTCAGTCTCTGCTCCATGGCAGTCACAGCACTATGTGAGACTTGTTAAATACATGTAATTTTCAGGGCATAGACTGCTAGGTAGTGGCTCAGCTGCTAGAATGGAGAGTATTAAATGTGTGCCATAAACAGAGGAAGGTCGTGTTCCTTCTTGTTGCTTTGCTCTGGCATAAGTAATCTTTAATTCTTCATTATGCATGTGGAACAACTCTAGAAGAGATAGGTTTTTTTTCCCTTTTCTGCCTTTATCACAATGGGATGGTTGGGAAAATGTGCAGGGAGATTGGTGAAATTAATATGAATTCCATGAAGGACTGAAATGAATGGAATCAAGGATCTTCAGGACTACAGTGTCCTGAGTGCTAACTAAATATATGTTGTCTTGATCATGCAGTGAAATTAGAACATCAGAAAATAACAGAGTTGCCAGGAAAGCAAGAGGAAGAAGTGAGCTCTTAATGATGCTCATCATGTGCCTGCAGTTCTAATTTTGATTGCTTATTTCCTCTTTCCCTACTGACTCATCATTACTTCACAGGAACCAGGCAGAAAGTAATGGACCATGGGAATAGCAAAAAGAAGTTAGTTTAATGAAAACTGACTAATGCATGAACATATGAGTCAGGAAGAAGGATTCAGATGACTGTGGAAGCTGATAGAGAGGAGAATGAAAGAACTGAGGGAGGAAGAGGCAGTACAGGGCTGAGATATTCTTTTTTCTGCTAGCTTGGGTTGTTGTCCTTTAAACTATACTTTGATTACCAGGGCAATTCAAAAGAGAAAAATTACACTTACATGATCAAATCAGTTTTATTTTGAAGAAAAATATTGTAGTATACTCTTTGTCTCTGTTTCCTTCTTCCTTCCATCTCAGGATCCCAGCTTGGATTTTGTGTATCATGTAAAGCTTCTTTCATTAATAAAAGCTTGAATTATGGCAGTTATAGCACCACCTCTTCAGAGTGCTTGGGCAGCAAGGAAATAATTTAAATAATGAAGCACTACACACCATGCAAATATGCACATCAGTGCTTTGAGCAGTACTTGTAGTTCTTGGTCTCTTTCTTTCTCCTAAATTTTAAATTCATTTTAAAAAAAGTCATTTAACTAACTTGCTTGAAAACATGGATGGTGGGGAGACACAGACTCATTATTTTGATGCATCATCTGAGAGAAATCCCAGCAGTGAGGATGATGATGGTGCAATACATTATCTTACTAAAGGTCATTTGGATGCTGCTCTTCTCAGCATTGCTGTCAAGAATTCAGTGCTCCCAGTAATGTTCTCAGAGTATGTTAGGTGTAGATGTTGACAGATATGCTTGGATGCTCTTGAGGCTTTTAAAGTAGTAAAGAAATATTTTTAAGTGGAGTGGCACCAAGTCTAGCCTTAAAGCTCTGTTGATGCTAATTCTCATTTTGACAATATATTGACTGTATTGTGAATAATTTCTAACTGGTCTTAGGCAGTGCACTTCCCAGCCTTGCGAGTTTGAAAAAAACTGTTCCTAATTTCCATTGGAAAATGCCATAGGTATACTTGTGTGTGATGTCTGAGAAAGCAGTGAACAGAGGATAAAATTCTCTGTCCCTAAGTAGCTTTAACATGCAAAATGTTTTGTTCTGTGGCCTCTGATTCCTCCCTGGAGGAGAAGAATGCTGAGAAAGAGAGACATTAACAATATTTTGTCACCAATAGGTTGGATTTCCAATAGCATGTTTTTTTTGCATATCTTGCTACCTTAGTACTCTTTTTTTGGTAGGTGTACAATAATTTAAAAAAACCCACAACCTTTTAGGCCATATTTTTGAAAAGCTTGTTCTTATCTCCATTGATATGCTGAACTCACAAGTCAGGGTACCTCTGTCATGAATAAAATGCTAAAAATTTAGTGTTTGTGTAATTATTCATAGAAGTCAAGATAGGCAACTACAACTATTTCCTTAGTTGTTCATCAGTCAGAGTGACATCAGTCTATACATCAGTCAGATATTTTCTTTTAATGAAGAGATTTTTTTGTGACCTGGTAAGAAAAGTAATGATAATTAAATTTATGCCATTTTTCTATGTGTTTAAAAAAAGAATGGATGTGGCACTCAGTGCCATGGATTAGCTAAGGTGGTGTTAGGGCACAGGCTGGACTCAGTGGGTCTCTTTGAAACCTAGTGATTCTGTGTGGGATCTTTCAGGTTTATTAGAAGTTTTCTAGCACTTTTTTTGCAAAATACATCTTGATCTTTGACAGATTTTTCTGAATGTTAAGTGATTAAATACAGATTTTGCCAATATATTATGATTTGGTATGCTTTGGACATTATTTCATCACCTTGAAGGCTGTGCTTTCAGAAATTATACTTTCAGCCAATCTCCTTTTAATTAGAAAAACTAATTTAAATTTTCTTTTTTTCCTTGCACAACTGAAATTGTTGTTTTAAAATTACATTCCCTTTCTTCTGTCCTTCTGCTCTCTTTAAATTTTTTTTGTGTATGTTTCAACCATGTGAGTATGTGCTACCTTAAATACTTTACAAAATCCTTTCATGATACATCTGTTAAAAAAAGGGTTCTGGGTTTTACCTTCAAGGACCATGGCCAGCTTAGCTTGGTGGCAAACATACTGGAGAATTAATGTCATAATCAGGACAATTTTTTGATTGAGAGGCACTTAGAGACAGAATTGGATATAGAACAGCTTGAAATTCAAATTGAGGAGATATGAAAAGTAAACTTTCATCAAAATTGATGAAAGGCTGTCATTTAAAGAGAAGGCATTACTTCAAGGATCCATGTCTCTGAAACAGTCCTCAGTGGGCACTTGTGTCATTTATTTCTGAGCCAGTGCAGTGGGGGAAGCCTCTGGGGAGGGAGGTGTGGGTTGTGATGTCCTCAGCATTCCAAGTGCAGTGGGAGGCCTGCAGTGCTGCTGTGGTCACTGCTTTGGCTGCTTGGAGTTTCCTTTCCCTTCCCTGGCTCAGGGTGCTCTCTAACTTGTCTGACCAGCTCTCTGGTTTCTAGATCTTTCCCTGGCCAGGCAGGGCTGTTGTGAACTGTCTCATCTTCTCCTGGAGCTTTTATCCAGAGCAGCTGAATTTTGTGGTACCAGTAGAAAGAGAAGAAATTGTGGAGGAAGAGAAAAAATATGAAAAATCTCCTTTCAGTGCACCATTTCTTTTGACTAAATTAAAGTAGCTGTAGAAGTATGACTGTAGAAGCAGTAAACTCCCAGCTAATGACAGAAACAATTGTTTTAGTGTAACTTAATTATGTTAATTGATTTGACAACTTGAAAGAAAGGGGTTTTTGTATGGATGAGTGTTAGCTGGAGAGAATTCCTGTGGAGTGGAGACAGAAACTGCAATTTAGCACCAGTGCGTGGAGAGAGATCAGTAGGATGTACAGTAAGAGGACTGTAATGGGCCATAAAACTAATGTCTTTATTGAGTCCATGATTTTTAGTATCCATTAGTTATTTAATTCCTGGATTAGCTCTGGAAGGTTTTCAGTAAATCTTGTGCGTGGGTAAAGGCTGAAGGATTATTGGGGAGGGGCCATTTTGTGAAAATGTTTTTCTGCTAATAACTGTATTCTTTCTTTTTAGTGATCATATGAATTTGGTTTGGCACAAAAAATGTTAATTGTTGTTTTAAATGGTTGCTATGAGGACACTGTACAGAGTTCACTAGATGGTAAAATAACGTCCCATACCACCACAGCTTGCCATAAAATTCTATAAATCCAAAAACTACTCCAAGAGGCTTTTGGCATGAGCTCATTCTCGCTCATCCTGCTCTCAGATGCTGAATTTGTTGTAATGGCCAAATCTCCAAATATCCAGCAATTGTGTGCTATTAGAAAAGTGTTCTGAAGTACTCCAGAGAAATAAAAGTTCTAAGGAGAATTAATAGGTTTTATTTGAACTTTTATCAAATCTGAAAAAGAGGAAACAGATTCCCCAGTGAAGTATTATTAGACACAACTGTTGGCAGAGGCAGCGTAACAGCACTGGCACGGACAGGTCCTGTTCTCCTCCACTGGCATCTGGCCTTGCCTCTTTCCTCAGCTCCTCTGAATCCCTTAGTGAGCTGAGGCAGCTCACTCCAATGCCAGAAGAATACTTAGATAGTTGACTGTTGACTGTATTAGTTTTTTTCTGTCTTGAGCTGCTTTGGCTCCTGCATGGTTGGTGAACCCGGCAGGCAGTGAGAGGAAGGATGACAGGAGGGGCAGGGCACCAGCACAGCAGGGCAGCTTCAGCAGTGACCAGGAGTCAGGCCAGCTCAGCAATTTCATTGGGTTAGTCCATGGCATCAACTCCTTAATTCATGGGCCAGCTGGAAGCCAGAGAGAGAAGGGAAGTACAAGCTGAGGAGCAGAGGAGTCAGCAGGAGGAGGTGTGTGAGAGGAGTGTTGTGGGCCATAACCAGTGTCTTGCCTGGATCTGTGATAAGGTTATGAGTTTCAGTTTCTATGAACATCTTCTGATGGTATTTTGTAGATCTCAGTGGTGTGTAGAAGTGGGAGCAATAGGTTAAAGTGTTTCTGAGTGCTAAAGGCTAAGCCACCAGAAAGAGAAGAGCTGTAAAAGCGTTAGCTTGCAAAGACTACTAGAAGCTTAACATGCAATCCTCTGCCATTGTAAGCAGGAACTGAGGGAAAATCCCCCACTTTTTTACCTTAGAGGACATTTCATTAATGCTGTCCCTTAGCAGCTTCAACAGACATTGATCTTCTGAAGTTTTTTGTTTGTTCTGAAAGGTTCACATGGCAAAAACTGCTGACAGATCAACAAACTGAACAGTCTTTTGAGAACTGGTAGGTAAAATTTTTCTCAAATGTTGTCTTTTGAAAAGTCATCTTTCTGCTCAGAGATGGCAGCTAGTCTATTGGCTATGAAATATAACTGGCTGCATTATTGCAACAAATCAGGCTTCTGGTGGTAGGCAGAGGAAACACAAACTTGTATATACAGTCTCAGCTCTTGGAGAAATTGTCAGCATTTAAGGGAGACTGGATTGCTGTCATGACATGAAACATTATTATTCCAGCTGGTGACATCCAAAGATTGCTCATCTTTTTATTAAAATTAAAGAAAAAACCCAAAACAACAACAACAAAAACCCCAAACCACCAAACCCAAAACACTGCAAGAAAAATTAAATAAAAATAAAGTAAGAGTCATGAGAATGAAGGGTGTTTGAAATGTAAAGCAGCAATAAGTAATTATATTGTATTTTCCTGACCCTTGAGATAGCCTGAAATAATAGTCCTGAATAAAAGTGTGTTTTCCAGGCAGCTCAGATTTAATTCCCAAGTCCTATTACTTGATTGCCTTTGTCCAGCACAAAGCTGCAGTGACTTCCCAGTGGAGAGGCAGAGACAGACAGGACCTTTTGACACCTGTAGGCACTTCCCAGTGAGTAGCTGCTGTGCCCATTCTGTTAATTTCCATTTTTAAAAGCGAGAATGAAAACTATGTGCTTGAAGTAGAAGTATGTTCCTGAAAGCATAGATCTGAATGAGAGAGGTGTTAGCATTTATATCACTTAGATAAGCCCTTTGGTCATAACCCTGAAGAATCTTAAAATCGTGATTTTATTATATCATAGGAAAACTATTTTAGGTAGACTTCAGGAACATAGGTCATAGGAAGCCAATGCTATCATGTTGTAATAAGAGTATCTTCAGAACTTATTTTCCTTTCCGTATTGCTGCTAGATTTATAGCATAATAAACTACCAGAACAACGAGTGTGTCTGTGTTTAAAATACAAACTTTGCTGCGTAATGACTTACCACTAAATCCTAATGGATTTTTGTTTTGTTTCATTTCATTTTGTGGCTCATTTCTTGTTCTGTACTCCCAAAGATCTTCAACTCTGTGCTTTCTTTCTGAGTCAGGAATGAATTTTTAAAATAAGCACTTGTACTGTGAACCATAAAGCAAAATAGAGAGATGGAATCAAAAGAACATAAATTACTTTTAGTATTCTGCAAAGAAACTTTCATTTTGCCTTTCCTGTTGTTCTGAAACTATGGAAATCAATACTGAGCCATATATTCTGAGGGCAGATCATCTGTGAATGGGGTGCTTGCAGCAGTGAGCTCTGAAGGGGTTACATCTGCCCTGCCTGACACAAACCTGCAGTTCTTTGCACTAAGTGTCCCCATGAAACTACATTTTAGCTGCACCTATCCATCTCAATGGCTGTTACTTTTTACTGTTTCAGACTGCTATCTTTTAGTATGGATTCACTGATAGATCAATATGACACAAGCAAGATAAAGGATAGCTAGATATCCATGTCTGTTATAAGCTTGGGATGTTAGAAAGCATTTTTTGGGGGATAGAAAGCATATGGCATCCACCAGAAGCCTCATAAATGCTGCTTTCCTGTTAAGTAAACCCAAGTTTCCTTTTAGTTTCTCTCCAACTTTACTGCCTGAACATTTTTATTTTGAGATCCTCCTGGCCCTTCTACACCATTGAATTGAGGAAAATAGATTTGAAAGGGGAGAGTAGAAGTTGCTGTGAGAAAGAGGCAGTAGATGGGAGTGATGACATGTCCATACTGTAACAAGAGAAAATTGCAGTATGCGTGCTCTATTATAAACTTTATTATAAGCCAAGGGAAAACTTGACAGTTTTAAACTGACAGCATAAAAATAAAGAAAAGTATGGGTTCTGTGAGGAGACTTTAAAACTTCTGAGAACAGGTGGAAATTGCCATAATAAAATTTCTCCTATGAAGCTGTCCAAAAGAATAAAGAAATACCCTGGGGCCACTTTTTGATCTGGATAGGAGGGAATGCTTTGTGGGTCTGTAAGACCAGGTGCTGGCAGGAACAGATTATTGGGTGCACCACAGACCGCCTCTGCCCAGGGCTGCAGGCACTGCCGATGAAGGCTGCTCTCCTAGAGCTCTTTGGTTGCCTTGAGGGTCAGAAAAATACAGAATTAACTTTGAAGCTTTTCATGAAATTAGGATGTATATGAAAGTTTCCTTTAATATGGATTCCTTCACAGGAATACATGCTTAGCAACCTGGCTTCAAAAATATTCAAAAAATTTCTATGAAATTCCTTTCAGTTTCTTGAAATTGGCAACAGTTGGAAAAATGATTGTCAGGGAACACACATACACAGCAACTATGATAAAATTCTGTTGCTAATATGTATAATATTATCCCCCATCAAACCAAGTTTCCATTTTTACATAAGTTTGACACGAAATTTGCCTTGCGCTTTACTGTCTATATTTTACTTCTCAATTTGAGATGAAACCCATTAAACTGTGGACTCACAGCTGAAGAAAGGCTGAGGAACTGGATGTTTATATGTTTTCACTTATAGCTCTGCTTTCCTGGAATTGTAGCCATAAAATGAGGCATCAGTACTAGAGCAATAAATGTATGATAAATTGTCTTGCTAAAAATAATTTGCTTTGGAGAAAATTTGTCCTTAGTCATAGCTGGATGGTACAGCACTGTGTTCATTTTGAGTGAGTTCAAAGAAGCATGATGCATGAAGACAGTTTAAAACATTCTTTACTTTCTTCTGAAAGGTGTTCACCTTTCATCAGATTTTTTCTTAAATACCCAGTAATGAATGCATTTTGATATTCCCAAAGCAAACCAACAGTATTTTTAAAGGTCAAGGTGTAACTTCTCCAATTTGAGAGGTATCTCAGAAGTGACCAAATTTTATCAGCAGGGAAATGTCCCAATCTCCTGTGACTTAACTGGTTTCTTAAAAGGTGATGTTCAGCAGAACATCTGTGCCTCCAAAGGCAGCTGTGCAGATCTGCACCAGCCTTCTGGCTTCATCAACACTCCCAATGTGCTTAACTGGAAGCAGTAGTGAATGAGTAAGGAGGACGTACAAAAGGAAGGACCTGTTTTGTTTCTTTTTGTAGCAGAACCTGTACAAGTACCCTGAAATAACTTGGAAGTGACTCCTTTTATCTATTAAACCTTTTGTTTTTGATTGCTGGCGCTGTTATTGCAACAGCAGTGGCCACAGCAATGCAGAGGTCCTACACCAGGAAGATTATCAGAGGTGTTTGAACTGTCAGTTTTTACAGATATGGTTAATTGCTCTGTCTCAGGAGATTATCTGCAGCTGAAATTTAAGGTTAATTTTTTTACATGCTGTGTAGTTTGGAGTGATTCTTCCAAGGAGGAGAGATCACAGAAACAGCTTTCACAGAATACAATGTATTTCAGTTGAGGTCGGCTGATCTATTGTTTTATAAAATGACTCTTGGTTTTACTGGGGATTTTGTGTGTTGTTGTTGGGGTTTGTTTGTTTAATTTTGTTTTTCCTTTGTTTCAAGTCAATTTGTCTTTGAGCAAAGTCATGTTTCTAAAATGTCCCCTAATACTGAATTTTGTTGAGCACCAAACTCCTCTCCTGGAACTGTGTGTGCATTGGGTAGTGTTAATTTCAAACTGTAAACTCAGCCTTAACTTGATATTTCTGAATTGCATGCCAGCAAGTATATAGAAGGCAAACATGCAGATGAATTCAAACATATAGCAATTACTTGAATAAGAAGGGTGAGAAATTGAAATGATAAAGCACTTGATTCTTCTTCAGTGGCTCATAGTACCAGTGCTGTACATGTTCTCAAGGGTTAGCACCACTCTGCAAGGAGCTATCAACCCTTTTTTATATTCAGTCCCTCATAGTAATGGTAATTGCTGCTGCTTTTTTTTTTTTTTTTAAGGAAAATAGAATATCTTTGTCTGAATATTTTTTAAATGGCACAAGAAAAGTGGCATTGTTTGAAAATCCCAGTGGTGTCATAACAAGACTTCACATAAACATTAGATCAAGCAACCACAAGCAGCCTGTGGATTATTCTGGGAAGTTTTTAAAACGTGGGATACATGGCATTATTTAAGTATTTATAAATGTCATCTCATCTGCTATAAGGAAAGCTAATAGACTGTTTTGCAGACATTTCAGCTCCAAAAAGCAATTGCTTCTGTAATCTATTTCTATAAAATCGGCAAAAGTGGAAGCAGGCGTACTATGGGTCAATACCAGTGAAAGGCCTCTCTGCAGACAAAAGATTCACAGTCCATTAAGTTTCAGGTCTGTCTTGATATGGATTCCTCTGATGTATTACTATTATATCCTATTTTTGTTGACTCAGTTGCTGTGTCAGCAAAACCAAACATTTTGGCTCGTGTCCCAGCATCAAGCTGTCTGTGGAGGATATGTGTTTGCCTCCACCACGACAGTAATGAGAAACTGGCATTAGTTTGATTTGCATAATTGTACGCTTCTAACTTAGACTCTGTGTCAGTAGGAGACAACTTATTGTGATGATACTCACTGCACATTATTCGTTTTGTGCAATCAGCATTTATTTATGCAAATTTCATCATTACAAGAGGTCATTTTCCAACCTTCTACCATGAAATCACTTTTTCTGCCAATGAACAGTAAGAAAACACCATAGGAGAACAGCCAGGTATATTTGTCATTCACACTCCTTGGCCAAGACACTGCAAAGGGTTTATTGTGTGTGTGCATATGTGTTTAAAAATATGTTTTATGAAAGACTGACAGCTCTAATGACAAAACTAAAATTTGATAGACCACATGTGATTATTTTAGACAAATGCTGTCAAAAAAGGCACACACAAAACTCAAAACAAAACCAACTGTCTTGCTAGTTATGAGAGTTTCTATAAGAATAATTTATAGACTGAAAAAAATATTTTGTGTTCCCCAGATGATCAGTGGAATGTTTTCTGTGATAAGAAGCAGAAACCTGTAATTTATTCATGTGAGAGATAAAAAAGACAGAATAATAAACTAGGATGTCCCACTTGTAACAGAGACCTGAAATAGCAATAAATGTTGGAAAAGCTTATCAGAATAACTTGGATTTTAAGGATTCATGAAGTAACCAAAAAGATTCTCTTGATAGAAATGCTTCCAAGGTCACATTGTTTATCTTATCACTAGTGATAGAGGGACCTCTTAAGGTTTTATTTGCAAGTAGCTGAAACAACACCAGAAATCACTCTTTTCCCTAAACAATTGCTCCTTCCTAAGTTTAAAAAGACTTGGATATATGTCAGCACTTATAAGGGAAGAAGAAGTTACACAGAACAAGTAATTTGGGTGCTGGTTGATTGGGAGAGTGGTGAGTACTTAACAGATTGTATCCTCACAAGAGGCACAGAGCTCACTGGACTTCCTAGCATGCAAACTATTGCTGACAAGAAAAGAATGAGAGCACAAATATGGCTTTACCTTTTATCCTCCCCAAAATAATCGAATCTGTAATTCTGAGCAGAAAAATTGCATGTACTATCCCAGCAGTTAGACTAAAACATAAGTACTATAACTAAATACAAAACAAAACCCACAGGTGAGCCACTTCTACAAAGAACAGTTGTTTGTAATGGTCCTTTTTTATGTAAAAAAAATCTGTAAATCAGATGTTTTAATACATAGGAAAAAAAAAAAAGCACTTTTCAAAAGAATGAGTGTAGCTGAAATCTGTTTATGTGCTCACTTGGAAAGAAGCATTCCAATAGCCAAGCACATGCATCTGGGAGAAAAATTTCTATCCGCAGGTGTGCATAAGATGATTAGCTCCTAAATATTTTTGCAGCCCTTGCTTCATGTGGGAATAAAATCCTCTATCCTGACATATGCTGTTTCATAATTCTTGAGTGAAAAGATTCTTAAAGAAAACTCAGTTGGGCAGCCAATGCTGTATGAGCCCCATGTGGTAAATGAAGCTATGTGAGCTCAGAGTTTAATAAGATGATACTGCTCTTTGTATCATTAACCCGCAGTCAGTCGACATGCTGGATTAAGATTAGAAATTGCATAGTTAGGAATTCCTGATTATTTTTTAAAATTATTTTTATTTTTAGTTATGAGGTAATTGAGAAAGAAGAAAGGCTAAATTAAAAGAACTGTTTTAGGAATAAATTCAAGAACAGAATGAGGAAATAAAAGTAAGTCCTAAAAGAAAAAAAGTCTGTAGAAGAAAAGTGAAGAAAAAGGATAGAATAGTGCTGTAAAATACCAAATCTCTGAGAGGGGAAAAAATAGTTTCATGATAAGAGCCAGTGCCCTTTGAAGGACAGAACAAAATCCCAAATTACCCAGAGGGTCAAATGAGATGAACCTATTGGACAAAGACAAGAGGCAGAAATAATAAAAGTGTGAGTAAAGGAGATACTCATCTGCAAAGCTTACAGAATCTTTGTGTTAGCCAAAACACAGGAGATGTATCCATGAACCACCACCAAGGTGAACCCCAAGTACCACGAATGGGTGATTAGGAACGGACAACATAGATGTATGATAAGGGAAAGACAACTGTCTGGGGACTGAAAAACATAGAATATATCAAATATTTTTGAGAAAGTATTAGGAAAATTCAACATATGGAATGAAATACTCTCAGGGGCATATTTGAAAGAACTTAAGAGACACCAACTGAGTAGCTGAAAGGAAGAGGCAGGAAAAACTGACAATAGCAGCCTGAAGAGCAAATGGTTGTGTCTGGAAAAAATGAAGGGTAGATTTTTTTCTCTAAAACTTGACTTTGAAAATTGCTTTCAAACAGAAGAAACTTCCTAACAACAGTATTCTTTTAAATTTCACTTTTATGTTACTAAGCTGGTTTAAGTAACAAACAAGAATTTTCCCTCCTTCTTAATTAGATAAGTATATCATATGCAAAAACATTATGTAGGGACACTTTGATTTCATGAGGTCTTCACTCATGAGCTGCCCCAAGCACAACTGTGATAGCTAATGAATGCTTTACTAGTGTATGGCAAAGAGAATTCTTCCCATTTTCTCTGAAACAAATAGATACTCCTTAACTCTCAGATTTTAATCTCATGTCATGCTAGAGCTAATACAGGCAGAAGGTGAATTATAGAACCCACCTTCTGTCACATCCCTAGCCCAATTATAACAGTCAGGCTCGGGTTTTGACATGGTTCTCATCTGACTTGCTTGTCAGAATTCAAGACAAATTTTTCTGTAAAAGATGTGACATATCTGAGTTAAAAATTCCAAAGGTTAGTCTGTTTTATTTTGACTAAATATTTATGATTCCTTTGACTGTACCTGAATTTTTAAGTCTTACTGACTCATAGACCAGCCTCTTATGCAAGTGTTCTGATATGGCCCGGCTGGGTCATCATGGGTCATGGTGGTTCATCCAAAATAAAACAAAAATGGTTTGTCTAGAAATTAGAAAATGAGACCTGGGTAAATCAGAGGGAAGATATTTGTTCAGATGTGCTGTTCACTGAAATGCATGAGACTATATATCAAATCCTAAAGCTGCATTGTCATTGTAAGTTCTTGCAGTCACTGCTTAGATTCTCTGATAACCAGTATGGATCGTCAGGACAAATATGTGGAGAACTGGGGAAGACTGGGGGGTCTTGTAAGTAGGGGCTTGATGTCTGGAGCTGTGTAAACTCTGATTATAGTCTAGTGTTTCAGTCCCAGTCTGTCTCTAATTTTATACCTGCTCTGTGTCTGCGTACTATAGAGTGTTCTTTCTGTTAAAGGACATCACATGAGGTACATATTGCTTAGCAGTCATCCACACCGTGCCAGTGGGTTTCTTTTATCTAAATCAAGAGCATGTGTGGATGCTTGTTGCAGATTTCAAGTACACTATGCCAATGATTCACACAAGGCAAAGCCCTGTTTGTTGAAAAGAAATCTATGGCCATGGCAATTATGATATAGCTGAAGTTTTCTAATGGTGAAATGTCTTTGATTCTATATAATAAAAACCATGCAGCCTGGGAAATATTTATTAAAATGTTTTAAAATATATTATAACTATTGATTTATGGATGGGCAGAATGAAAAAAACAGAAACATTATGAAAGGTTCAGGAGAATGCCAGCTGCTTTGAAGTTGTGTTAACTTCTGCAGATACCTTTCCAAGCTGCACTGGGTTTGATTCAGACGCTCAGGTTTAGGTTCACCCTACCAGTCATTAGCCATCAAAAGGCAGCACTAAAGTTTGTCACCAAGGCACCTTTTGTGGTCAATGGAGAGACCAGGGTCCCTCTGCTGATCTTTTGTTATCGCTTACCTGCTCCTCTGGAGGCGCTTGCTTTTTCCACACCTTCACAGTGGAGGTAGTGACTTGCTTAGAGTGGGTGGCTCCTTCCCCTGGGGCTGGGGGAGTCTCGTAATTCTGTGCTGAAGCGGATGGCACTGCACACCCGCTGTGTCACGCATCTCCCTCGGCAGGAAAGGTTTAGAAACGTGCTGAGAGGTTTCAAAATGGGAAGGCTGCACCTCCAGTTTGGTCAGATGGATGAGTTGGTGTAAAAGCCATGTGCTATGTGCTTGAAGTATTTGTAGAACTCCTGGAAAAACCCGCTAACAACTATTCTGTGCCATTTTGTTGATCTTTGTATGGGAGAGTGAGCTGGGGTTAAAATCTGGAAAATTCCTAACCTAGGTTGGAATTAGAATCTGAAAAATACATTTTGATCTTTTGTCTTCTCTCAATTTGATTGGCTCTGATAGGACACGATGAGATTGAAAATACGACTTGGAAAAGCTTCTGCAGTGAATTTCATAACCATCAGGAAATTTAAAAAAAAAATTAAATCAGTAACTAAGCCTCCATACTTGAATAACACAAGTGGTTAAATTTTAATTTCATAGTTTAATTAAGATCTTTAAAATAAGTTTGCTTGTGGTCACCTTAAAAGTAATTAGAATTTTTTATCTACGTAGAAACTCCAGAATTTCATTTTCATTCAAATGACTGATCTTTTTTCTTTGCTTTCTTCAGCCTTCTTATGTATAGTAGGATTTAATTCAAATGAATTAAGTATTTACAGTCTTTATTTTGAAAATAAAACATATAAAATAGCAAAAAAAAAAAAAGATATTTTATTTCTGGGATTATTTTTTTTCTTCAGTCAAAAAATTTTACCAAATGCAGTACTGGCCACAAGCAATTTCATTCTCAGATTTAATTCTGTGGGAATTCCTTCTTAGAGAATATTTTTTGACATTGTGAAACATTCAGATGAGTGTAAAAAATTATTCTTTAAAACGAAAATAGAAGTTAAAAAATAGTTCAAATAGCTTTAAGAAGAATTTACATGAAATTCATAGTGAAGTATAGTCCTGGCTTTGCAATGATTATATGCTTGCCCAAATTAACTTAATGCAAACTTCTAGCTCCAAAATTAACAATGTATGTTTATATTTCACCTGCAGAATGTTTGGAAAAAATTCTACAGAATTAATATAGTGCACATCTAAAGATTATATTTTAAAATGGAGCTTACTTTTTCTCTATGCCAAAATAGATCCTCCAGTTATCAGTTTTAGTGACTATGGCATAAAAGATCTGTCTGTTGTGCTTATTGAACGTCAATTTTATAGTAATTCTAATTATTTATAATAATTTTATATATGTCTTAGGATATTTTTATAGTATTATTTGAAAGAAATACTCTGTATTGATTAATCCTAGCAGGATCCCATAGTCTGTAGCAACTGTACAGTATTTGGGGTTTGGATAGATGATCTCCAGAGGTCCCTTCCAGCCTGAACTATTCTGTGAATCACAATCTCATTGCACAGTACACATGAATTTAAAGATCTAGAATTCTGAAAATCAATACTTTAATTTAATACTTCTTAAAGAGGAATTCTGATTTCCTCTTATACTTGGTACACATTCTTTCTTGCCTTATACCAATATAATTTGAACAGAAATGTCTTTTCTGCTTCATATTTCAATGTGTAGATTAATGCTTATAAATCCAAATTCTGTTAGTTATTCTGTTAGTTATTTTATCTTCCAACAGGGTTCTTATAAAAAACATCTCTGCATGTTTCAGGGCAGAAAGTCGATTTCTTCAGAGTACAGAGTAAAAGTAATATCAGTGGATGCACTCTAACCTAACATAATTTTCTATTTTCATAACACAGTAAGATTATTATATAGAGCAGATATATTTTATGTTTATTCTGGCATTTAATTCTTTTTTTTAAACTTAAATGAATGGGCTTGACAAAACTAAATGGGATATCAGAAGATGAAAATTGAGGAGCATTTATTGATACTTCTCCAATTCATCCCTCTAGTGGTCCCATCTAAATGGGAGCTTTATCTGAACTGCTGCTTTGACAAGTTTCCCCCTCTTTATTAGGACTTGAGAGGCAGGAGTATGACATGGTGAAAAAAGTCTCTGGAAGATTACCACTGGCAGAGTTTTCTTTTTTTCAAATGAATTGTCTAATGCCCTCATACCACCAAAGTCATGAAAAGCATCTGATTTGTCAGTTGTAAACCTTCATATAATGTTACAAAAATAAATACAGATATTAGCATTTTTAAAGGATCTGTTTTGCTTACAGTGATAAAACAATTAGTCTAATCTGAACACATGAAATGATGGGCATATTATTTTAAAAGAAAGATTAAATAGGCTTCATGGTGAAGGAGAAAAGTAAGCTTGAGAACAGCCCTCTGTTTTTTCAGAATAATGCCTGTAATGGTCCCATATATTCACATGATGAAAGAATTAATTCATGTTGCCATTTAACTTCTGTCACTGAATACTTATGGGCGGGCTGCTAAACATGGGGATCCTCACTCTCAAATGCATCACCACAAGCTCTGACAGATTAAGTGCCCACATTATGCTGGTATCTTCACTGGATCATGACAGATCACTGTGCTTTGGAAGCACTTGGTTAATGACATGATTTACAGCTCGCTGAGGGGAAGAGGCAGAGGGCTGTTCCAGAGTGAGTGATGCCCTGTGCATGTGGGCTTTTATGAAACGACATCTTCATGGCCATTTGTGGATCTGTCAATATCCATCACTTAACAAACGATGTTTCTGGTTCACTGAGCATTGGTAAATGAGACACCTTACGAATCAATTCTGGTGTGTTTGTGTTGTTCAGTGTCACTGGACAGAGTATCCTGTATGTTTGCTGACCTTTTAACTAATAAAAAACATAAGTCATGTTAGCGCAGAAAAAAAAAGGGGTTTTATACAGAGCAAGCTCAGGCGAAGCATTCAAGCTTTATTTCTGGATGATGGCATGTTTTAGTTACTCCAAACATCCACGGACTCCATTATATGGAATTTACAAGAGTGAATCTAGTAAATATTTACAAAAATCTGGAAACATAGTAAATCTTTACATTCTAAATTTTCAGGGAATTAAAAGTGATTACTTAGAAAATATTTGTGATTTCCGTTACCTTGACTGTAAATTTAGTTTTAGGAAGTCCTTTCAGAAATTTATCCTGCTGTATAATGGGTCCAGCATAGCTGTTTCCACACCAACTCTGTAATTATTTCATTCGTGAATTGGCTCAGGTAGTACGAGTTTTTGCCTTTTCATCCTTTGGGGTCCTGCAGATGTTGTGCAATATGCATGGCTTAGGTAAGGGAAGCTGCTGAAGCAGTTATAAAGGATGTTCCTTGTGATCTTCAACTCTAATTTTGCCTTCAACCTCTGGTCCAAAGGGTAAAGCCTGTATTTAGAGAGGAGGCCGCTGAAGGAAAAAGTGCATTACTGTGCTCCATTTCACTCAAGGTTTCAGCATGTATTTGTTGCCTGTGTTTTTACTGCCATGAATTTCCTTCAAGACCCAGGAGCATTGGCAGGAGCTTTCATTATTCACTGGCCCTTGGCTCTATTACATGCTGATATCTCTTCCCCTAATTTCCAAGCTGCTGTGAAAGACCAGACAAGATATTTCCAATGTTACCAGTATAGCTTCTGCCTGAACAAAACCATTGCAGTAGCAGGGCTTGATGTTCTTGATTCACCTTCTAAGACCAGGACTACTACTGGATATCCTAAGATAAGGTGATCATCTTGCATGCAAAGGCAGCTTTCCTTCCTCTCATATTCCAGATGGGTATCAGAAGAGATCAAATTCTTCAAATGCTCAGAGGTTAGTGCTGATAAAAGCCTACATTGCTAGGTGGAAAAGAATGTAACTTCATAAGAGCAACATCCATTCCATCCTGGTAGTGCATAGGTAATTGGTTTTGTTGGTCTGCTCTCTCTTTTAAGTAGTTGGTGCTTTCATTAGATCTGTAACAGTGCTCTACATTCCTCACAAAGGCTAATTGATACGTACCTCTCTTGCCTTCAAAAGGTTTCACAAGAATTTTTCCACCACTAGTACAGCTGCCTCCCCATTCTCCTTTTCTCCTTGCCACAATGAACTGTTGCAACTGCTCATATTGTGTTGGCTGCTGTATATTGTTATGGCACCTTGTAAAGTAGCAGTTCTAAAGCCTACAGGAGTAGAGGAGATGCTCTTCACAGAACCTCCCTCTAAAGTAATTTGAAAGGAGTGTCTTAGGCCATAATTCAAGTCCTTAAATCTGTATAATTTCATGTTCTAATCAAGTAGTCTATTTCCAGAATTTTTTGCTAAACTACTTTGTAATCACAATTTTCTGGAAATGGGGTTTATTGTTTCCTTGAAGGCTTAAAAGTCATCAGTGTGAAGGCTATGTAGTCAGATAGCAGGTTGTGTTAAAGTTTGTAATAATGCAGTTATTTAGGATTCCCATGTATTACATTCGTTGTAATTAAAGTCGAGTCTTCTCTAGCACACCCTGCTGTTTCAATTTTCTTTCTACTGATGTTAATGCATACTAGGAATTTACTTGGTATGATCAAATTGTACTTTATTGTTATGCTCTTTAAACATGGATATCTAAGATTTCATTCAGCAGAGGTGCACAATATGTTTTCTTGGATTAGACTGCCAACCCACTTCAGTGACCAGTGTATCACCTGGGAATCACAGAGTGTCCCCAGATATTTCTTTACTTGCCCCAATTCCTGGCATTGTGGAGTTCTAATACATGGGATGTTGTGGAGTAATGAAAATAAGTAATAGGTGTCCTTTACCTTTTTGTGCTGTAGAATAGGACCAGAGTAAGATGCAGCTGCATCTCTAAACCACACAGATAATCTGTGTGGAGCACAGTTATGGGACCTGTCTGGGGCATTTATTTGCTGCTTTTTCAGGCTTGTGTAATTTTTCCTCAAAGACAAAACTTTTCTTTTTGCCTTTCTTGGTGCCTACTCCTCAGGTCACTTAGAGTTTAGTTATTCTGAGGTAGAAGCATGAAAAGCAATACTTGCTTCTACCTCCATGTGGAAGAAAATAAATTCCATAATCTAAGAGTCTGCTTAGAAGTCAGCAGGGTTTTGGTTATTTTTAAATTCCTTTTTTTAACAAAAATGTAGTGATTTTATGTTAAAATAAATGACTTACAAGAGTCTTGTCAAGCTGAAATCTTGTGATTTTTTCTTACTTTTCCCAATAACATTTCCATTCTCTCTTGAGCCATTGCTGGTAATGAACCATATTCTGAAAACTTGATTGTTGGATTCCATGAAGTCGGGGAGCTTGTGTCCAGAATTTCTCTCATAGGAGGAATAAAATAAGGAAATATCATACCTCAGCAATAGGTCATTCTGTGAATAAAAGAGTTGTTCCCCTTCCTCAGGAAAAGAAGCCTTTCTCTGTGGTAAAGTGTACAATGCGCAAAACATCAATAATAGAGAATTTCTTCCTTAAAATATTGTGAAGGCATCTAGTATTTTGCTGGAAGCTCTCAGCATCTCGCAGAATTTTGCCATAAGAGGGCATGTGTGATTCTTCTAAAGGACATGAGGAATTGGTTGAGGAATCTGGGCTCTTGAACCAGTAGTGGGGAAGGTGATGAACAGATATGCTGTAAAAATGAACAAGCGAATGGAAATTTGAGCCCAGAGTCTGCAGCATGTTTAAGCTAACTGAAATGGAAGGTCTGAAGGAAAGCATGGGCTGAGAACAAAATCACAGGGCAACCCCCAACAGGATTGTTGCATCTACAGGAACATTAAATAATACTTATATCACAGCTGGCCAAATACATAGTCAATTATTTTTACTCTGTGTTTATGTTTTGAGGCCTGGCTTTGGCCAGAACAGAAAAATTATGCTCTCTTAAAGGTAGAAGGTTTCTATTTCATTTTGGCACCATATTTCACCTACAACAAAGTTGAAGATGAAAGTAGCATTCTGGCTTCACCAAGAAATGGCAGTTCTATACCTGCACACTGAACATTCTGGGGAAATGCTCCTCACCCTGCAAATGCTTCAGGCTGAATACTCCTGTGCCCTCCTAATGCCTGTGAAGTGTTTGGAGCACATTTTATTGCAATTATTAGAATACACAAAATCAAAGACTTGAAAAAATGTTAAAAAATTTAAGATTACTGGTGAATGATCAGAGCACACAAAACGTTAGATGCCTTCCATCTTATTTTACATATGACCCTCCTTTGATCTTCTTCTCAGTCTTCTACATGGCTTTCTTGTGCTATTATAATTGTTCTGCTGATATCATAGCAGAATGAGTCAGTCAAAGTCCAGCCAAGATGTGGGAACTTGCGAAAATTTGAACATCTGTTTAATGTTATATGTAAGTGTAATGTTTTTAATTCTGTGTAAAAATTCACTCAAATGAAACAGTTTATATGCATTTTAAGAGAACTGAAATTTAAACTATATTTTAGCAAATAGCAGTTTGCATCACCATCTCTTTAGGTATTATTTTTATGACCAAATGAAAAATTAAAGTTTAAAAATATACCCATTTTAAGAAGGAGGTTGCTGTCTAGTTTAGTATTGTAACTTGTAAATTTGATGTAATTCATAATTTCATTAGTTAAAAGAATAGACTGAAAACTACAATTTACTAAAATGTTGTAAATGAATGTGGTAATTTTATGACTGCTGCATAAAAAATGTAGGACTAAAACCTATTTTTATAAAGCAAAACAGTGCATATAAGAATTAAAAGAACTAGCATCTCTTGCCCTGTACTTTCTTCTATTTCAACTTCAGCTGTTTCATCTTCTTTTAGCATTTTTTAAGGTACGATGGATTTTGAGTATTAATTTTAGAAAACCTTGCATTAATATGAAAATGAAATAAAGTGGAAAGATCATGGGCTTATCTGAGAAGTCTGTGGCTGGACATGGTAACCCATTTAGTACAATCAGGAAGCGTGGCTTGTTAGCATCAGGTCCAATTCCTTATGGAACATTTAGAGTGACGCTAAGGGAATATGAGATGATAGCTTTCAAAATCAATAGTGTTTCCTCTTCTACCAAGAGCACTAGGAGCTGTTTAGAATAAGATTGTATGACAGTTTCCACTCTATGTCCCTCTTAATTTCTGTAGAAATTGCTAAAAGTTTTACTTTTAAATTTTGATGAATTCATTAACCCAATAGCTGTACATTGGAGTACAATCAATACAGTGGGAAAAAAACTGTATAGAAAGTATTGCTAGAAAAAATGTTGAAAGAAACTATAAAAAAAATTTTAAAAAATTTGGAAGAAACTGTATTCTTTACTGATTGGCAAACAATGTCTCCCTTTATCCTACAGTTAATCTCAGCTGGTGTCTGTTCCTCTTATTAATATTTTATTACTGGTAGTATTTTACTTGGGAATAACTACACCAAGTGTTATGTAGGGAAAGGACCTCAAACTGGCTCCAGACTTTAGCCTCTGAACAAGTGTGCCTATTCTAGCATTTCAGTTTGGATAAAATTTCAGTTTTGGTGTGTTTTTGAATGGAATTTCTGGATTATCCGTGCTTCCTGTGCTTTGATTCCCATCACAGAGTAGATTTCAGTCACCTGAGGACTGTGGAAAAGTCCATCTGACTTCCCGATGATGTATACAGTTTGATCATACTCCTCTGGGCTGCCATGGAGACAGTGTGTCACAGAGGCAGTTTTCTGAATGCCTAGGATATGTGTCCTAGGGGAGGTTGCAAGGGAACAGATGTGCAGGTTGATGAAGTGGGATCCCCATTCCTTAGTGCTTGATTGATATTTAACTGTGGCTTGGCACCCAAAGTGTACATGGAAAGAGGTGAGAAAAGTTCAGAGGGTTTGAGGGTCCAGCAGACAGGCTGGGGAAAGCCTTCCTGTACACGTTGGAAACTCAGCAGCTGGAAAACATGCTGATGATGTTTTATTTTGATGAGAGGATTATAATTAATTGTACAATTACAGTATTGTCATGAAACACTTAAGAGCCCTCTTGAGCCTTGCTAGGTTTCCAAAGAATGAGTCTCAGAAGTAGTTTCTATTAAACACTGTAGGAAATGCTACAGTCATGGAAAATTTAGCTTTCACATTAAAATACATAGGAGATATCCTGATTTGGAAGTTTAGTTCTGCAAACTTTTAGGTATAAATGCAAAATGCAGCATGTTTAGCTCCAGAATCCTTTGGTATTTTAATGTGTGGAGAGGAGGCCTGCACACACCTCCACATAAAGGCACCACCCATTTTTATCTCCAACCTTAGACCTACATTCCAAATCTTGCAAGGGGCCAGTGTGAAATGTAATTATACAGTCACCTAAATTGCTACACAATTATAGTTCATTCTGAATGTGCCATATAATAGTGCTTCAGAATCTGAGCTTTCATTGAAGAAGTAATTAAGCTTCTTCTCCTTATGGTTACAAAGATAACCTTCAAAATGTCAAATGAGCCTAAGCAGTTGCCTTGATTTCTGTCTGCATCTGCAGACAGCTTGAAACAGTAGCTTCAAGAAAATGATACCATGTGCTGCCCCCTTCATTGTGTGCTGCTGCTGAGGGAGCCTAGTGAAAGCATTCTTGTTAACTATTTCACAGCTGATAGATCTAGCAGAAATAGCCAATCCAAGAGCTGCTCTGATCTCTTTAGACATAATTACAAGGAAATAAAATGTAGGTTTCATTGATACCATTGATTTTGTTAAGCTTATCCACAGTAGGGAAGAATTGATGAATTAATTTGTTTCCTATAATTTATTATCCTTCTCCTTGTGCTCAAGATATTAAAGAAGGTCTTGATGTAGTCTTTATCACACCCCTGACAAAAATATCAAGTAATGAAGTAACAGCTCTGCTGTTTTCCATTTGTATGCAGAAACTGCACCCTTCTCATCAATGTCTTGTGTCACACAATTGATGTAATGATTCCCTTTTTTTAAATAAATTATCTTCTCTCTCCTTTGTTCATCAAATTGAGTTATTTGTCTAATAATAAAACACATAAAATAGGTGGATTTAAAAATGGCAAAAATCTATATGCTACAGAAGAGGGCATATGTCCAGGAAGATAGTGTAAATCCAAAAAAAAGCTTTTCTGGGAACTATATCAATGTAGCTAGAGCAAACTACTGTAATACAAGACGTCTGGATATTGGCTGTTCCAATTTTGTATTTTTGAAGTGTAATATACCTTTAAATGAAAAATACTGTGCTGCTTCTTTCACAAAGAGTCCAGAAAAGGTCGAGGGTATGGTTCTGCTTGCAGCCTGCCTGGTGGTTTTTGCAGGATGCTGGCTGGTACCAGTACAAGTAGGATGTGCTGCTGTGTCCTGTTTTCTGGGAAATTGAGCAAAAGCCCTGAAGATATGAAAGCTTCTGCTTGACACTGCTGCTTTGGAAGCCTAGTGAGGGCTCATGAGAACTATTCATCTGTTTCATGACAATACTTTAATCTTGCAATTAATTAAAATCTTTTCCCAGTATACAAGCCTTCCTTCGTCAGCCTGACATGCCATGCATGGAAAAGAAAAAGAATTGGCAAAGAATCATACAGATTTGTGACAGAACTCTGAATAATGCCACATTGATTATTTCAATCAGCATAGGGCTAAGCTTTCATCTAATGCAGTGCTTACGTGACAAGGGGGATTCACCCTTGAGAAAATCCCAGGTCAGGATTCTAAGTCTGCATTTTTATCCTGATTGGTTCATGACAGACTCTTGTATTAGGTGCATGAGACTTTGTAGGTGTGATACTAAGAGCACTGTAGTAACAGAAACATTGCATTGATTTTTACATGGTATTGTATTGCATTTTGATCTATGCACCTTATCATTTCAGTGCAATGAACACAGTTCAGGTGAGTTAAATTTGAAATTTTCCTTCAATCAGCAGAAAAACTGATATTAGATAGCTTGGTATTAGACTGACATAGGCTGCTTTAGGATAATTTTAATTTAAGGAAATGTATCTTCCTAATCCCCTCCTATGTTTACATATATCTCAATGAAAATAAGGCTGCTCAAACATTTAAAAGCTCACTTTTTCCACCTATCAAAAAGGTAGTTGTCCTTACTTTCGGTTTTAGCACCACTACTACTGGTACTTCTAATGCCAGGAAGGCATAGTTCCCTAGAACTGTGCTTTATGCAAATGCACTTCACTGCACCTAGAGATGTAGTAGAGAAAAAATCCTGAAGTACTAAATTATTATATTATATTATATTATATTATATTATATTATATTATATTATATTATATTATATTAATTTTATTATATTAATTTTATTATATTTATTATATTATTTTTGGGGAATTTATTCTAGGGCTGGTAAAAATTGATTTGGAAATAGATATATCATGAAGGGAAGGGATGTCTTGTAATATATTACATTTCCATGACATGATGATATTTCACTCAATTGAAGCCTCAAGTGAGCAAATAATTTTTCATCAGTGTTTGTTAGGGAATACTTATGTTTCCCACAGGTACTCTATGAATATGGAAACACTTTGACAAATATTATCAGTATTTGTCAGATACTAAGAATGTTTAATACTGTTTTGGGCATTTCCTTTCCCAAAGCTGAAGATAAAGCCCAGTAGTGTTTGAGCCTAGGCGGATGCTGTGGATAGAAAAATTATACTAAATTTTCACTGAAGGTGAAAGTACAAGCTTAGCACTAATTGATGTGTAACCTTTTCCTTCCTGGAACTGAGTATTTTATAACCCCTATATTCAGCCTAACGCCTCCATACACCGAAGAGAGTTTTTAGATGAAGCCATCTAAAGTGGAGCAGAGCAGCCTCATTCTTGTGGACAGACAGATCCATGGCATGGGGCTGGAGATGGCTCAGAATTGCTCTTGAAGCCGTGTGTAAGTTTGGGCTAAAGCTGCAGCAACCCAAAATAGAGGCTGCTCTTCTCACTGTCAAACCTCTAATCACTTTAGCTTGGTTCTGTGGAGAAATCACCAGGAAAAGTTATGTAGCTCTACCTGTGGTGTAGAAGGTTAATTAATCTGAACTTGGTATTCCCCCATAATTGTGTCTCTTCTTGGAAAGCAAGGGTATCTATGAATAGCAAGCAGAGGGTGGATTAACATGAAAGACTTAACTTCATTGCCCATTCATAAGTACAGTTAAGAGAATTTTCTTCCTAAGCAGGTACTAAATTGTAAAAAATAAAATGAAAATGGGGTTTCAGGTAGATAAATCTAGTATTAAATATTACCCAAATTCATCTGTAGTTTCAGGAAATTGCAAATGGGGGGAAATGATAAGAGTTTTGTATTAATATTTTTTGAATAAATTTATAGATTTTTCTTTCCAAAAGTAACACCTTTTCAAGACTGACCTGCATTTAAGAGGTATTTAAGAGGTATGACCTGATATCTGACCTATCTACTAAGGAACATCAATTTAGCCTCCAGTTTTTTCAAGTTAAATAGACAGACTGATTCTAAACCTTTTGTTTGGCAAAAGTTACAACTTGGCATTGACCTGAATGAGCGATTCTGTAATCTCTACCTCTTCTATTTGCATAGTAGCCAAAATACAAAAAATTCTATTACTCTCACAGATTATTCTCACCAATAGAGTGAAGATCCCCACCTTTGTAGAATTTTTTTGTCAGAATAGAGTTCTATCTCCTAAATATCTCTCATGTATTATTTTTTTTTTAGTCTGTTTCCTCTTACTTCACATGTCCATGTCTTGATTTGTTAAGAAGGGCTTGTTTTAAATCCTTAAGCCTTGCCAGGGTGAAAATTTGTCCAGAATTTCTAGAGTGATTTTTTTATTCTACCCTTACATTATGACAAGATTTTAATTTTGTGGATTAATGACAAAACTCCCAAGCCACAGTTTACCCCTGTCTTCTGCAGAACCTTGGGTTCAGCACATCCTCCCAGTCCATGGGCTGTGATCAGCATTATCCCTGTGCACATCCCAGCACTTCCCAAAGGTCCCAGCTTGAGACAGGCCCTTGTGAGACCTTGTGGAAGTTTCCTGGAGACCTTGTGCAGGTTTCCTGGAGACCTGAGTTTTTACTTCAAGATCTCACAGCCTTACCTCAAGATCTTACAGGCTTTAGAGCCTGTAACTGTGGGGAGCAGGTAGAGCTAAGCTCAGGTGTGGGCCAAGGCTAACTCAAAACAAGTATAATAAGTAAGTGTAAAAAAAAGTAAGAGGAAATTAGGAAAGTGAGAATGAGGATGTAATTTATCAGAACATAGGCCTGTACAGACAACTTACTGTACAATTTGTGGGTTATGAGAATAAGGTACCAAAAGGTAGGTTTTTTTAATATTTCCTCGGTAAATTTCTTTCAACTACTCATGAGGAAAAAACTCATTTTTGTTCATGTTTTTTTTCCCTCATTTCTTCCCTCACCTGCATAATAAGTTTCATCTCACTTTTCTTTATTTTGATAATATTTATTATTTATCTCTTTATGGTGATGCGTGTGAGAGATTATGACATTGCTACAGTATTTACCTTTGCTTTACCTTTTTATCGTCATCACATTTCTTTGTATAACTTGGACCTGAGACACTTCATAGAATCATAGACTAGTTTGGGTTGGAAGAGATCTCAAAGATCACCCAGTTCCAACCCCGTAGTGTAGCGAGGACACCTCCCACTAGAATTGACTTCCACTTTCTCAGTGAAGCTTGGTTGTTTGTATTTATGGAGACTGTACACTGAGGTCTACATGACCAAAGTATAACCTATAACTACTGGCTTTCAGGTGCACTATTTGTGGAGATTTTTTTCATTTTTTTAAGAGAAGCAGAGGAGGGGTAAGAGCAGAAATCTGTGTTCTCTTGCTTTTTGTCTCCTCCCTCAAAGAAACACTGAGCCAACACTAAGCTTCCCCAACTGTAATTAAATTGATGATCCAGAAAGCTACATTAAATTATTCTCCATAGTAGCAGCACACAGGCTTCTTTCATTTATTAGAAGATCCTTAAAGTAAGGGATTGTAGCTTTTCCTGTCAGAAAGCTTCCTCCCTTTTCATGAGATTCTACAGCAAATGTGTATTCTAGTAATCCATAAACTTTAAGTATCCACTTGTGGGCCATTATATTGTTTGCTCTTCTTCACAAATGTCATAAATGGGTGTACACTTTGATAGGTTTTAAGTGATAAAAAAAAAATCTTTTTGTAGTGTACAGTACAGCAACACAATTGTAATTAAACTTATCTAAGTTTAGGCCAAAGGCATCAGAGTATTTATGTCTTGTATTTTGCATCTCTTTCCAAGTTATTTTATTAACATAGGGTGTCTTTAATTATGCAGAACTGCAAACTGCATTATTGATATTCTACAAACATTAACTACAAGTGTCTCTAATGAAGCAGGAAGAAAACATGCTTTCTTGTTATTTGTCAGGATTTGCAAAGCACTAAGTATTTCAAATGCTCTCTTTATATTGCATAAAGTACAAGGGATCTGAGACATGTGACATACCAGCTCAGTATTTATACTTGGCAATATGTGTATACATATATCTATCTATACACATACATACACACATATATATGTGTATGCATATATGTGATTTCTAAAGTGGATTTAATATTCTGACCTGCCCTGAAAATGAAAATAAAAAATAAAAAGAAAAAAGAAAGAAAGAAAAAAAGAGATTTCTGCAATAATAATGAACTCCGGCAGAATATTATGGTCCATGTCTCTCTTGAACATTATGTCTTATGCTTGAAATTGTCACCTAGAAGAAGAAGAAAGTTAAGAATTTTTGAGATTCAACACCAATTTGGCAAAATTATTTTTAACAGACACAAAAAATATCCAGGCCATAGCCGACAGAAAACAATATCCTGTTACCTAAGTGTAAATGCTAACGTAAGTGTGATAACATTGCTTAGCTAAAGTGACACATATTAAGGCCATATAGCAGCTGGGGCTCAGCTGAAGTATTTATGCTTTTATGTCTTTAGATTCTGAGTAAATCTTGGGCATGGGAGGGAACCTGAAAGTGCCTTTCAAGAAAATCTCCCTAGGACCTGTTACTAATCAATAGAGGAAGTTTTATGAGGATCCCACACTCATTTAATGACCTTAAAATCTAAGGGAAAATTAGAGATGTTTATTTCTTTGTTCTTGCATATTATAATAGAAAAATCTTTGGGAGATATACAACATCTTTTCCTATGGAATGAAAATAACATTGATGTAGTACCATTGGCTGTATTCCCCTGTAAAAAAAGAACCATAGGGAAAGTATCAATCTTTAATTTCTATTGAATAGGCTCTGAGACATTACCTTGGAGTAAATTGTGTCTTAAAGTTTTAGTATGCTTGTGTTTGAGGCATGGCTAAAAGAGTCTCACCCATGCCAGGACCATGCAACATGTTGACTCAATGCCCTGACTGTGGTAAAATGAATTTTGAATTGTTGCTTTTATGTCATATAACTCAAATGGGACAAGGAAAGAGACTGTATGTGATCACAGTTCAAGTGATGTCTCTCAGACAGAGACCAGTGTGAATGTTTAGATGATCCTCTCTGGCTTCATATGAAGGCACTGGAAAATTAATTGCCCATAAAGTGACTGTAACTTCAAAAGTATTTAAAATAGCCTACACAGGCATGTTGGAGGGTTGATTTCTGTAGACAGCAATTAAAGTCACAATGAAAATCCTTAGCTAAAGTGGCTTCTTATGCTACTGGTTTAACTGAGATGTGGGAGTTCACCTCAACATTTCATGTCTGACTTCTTGTATTGAGTATTGATGTAAACAAAATAAACAAATACTGGCAGAACTGAAAAATGTAACTATCATGTGGTGGTGTTGGGCTGGCTCTTCCTGTCTTGTGTCTTCCACAAAACAGGGTGAGAATCAATTAAAGTGAAGGGTGGGCCCATGAAAATAAATGTCAGGATCCACAGTTCTTTGGCCCTAAGAACTTTCAAAGAGAAACTTAGAAAGCAGCAAAAGAACTGGATCAAGAGCCTGCAGTGTGTCAATGAACTGCTGATGGATGCAACATGACAACATAATCAAATCTCATGTGTCTTTGCAATGACATACCAAGCCTGCAGAATTCAAAACAGCTTAGCTTGCTGAAAGCCATGACCAAAGCATGTTTTCTCTTAGCTGCAACTATTTAGAAGAATTTAAAACTAATTTTTTAAAGGAAATTCTCTGCTGTCCAGAAAATAGAAGCTTCTGTGATGCAAATATTATCAGTGATACAGAGTTTGAAGTGAAAAAAATCCAACTCAGCCAGATGTCATCTTAAATTTCCTATTAATGCTTGAATCTGTGGGAAAGATATGACACCTATGCTATATTAATTAAGGCCCAAGTTCCCTGCTTTGGATTTTATAAGAATCTTTCAAGAAGTTTATCGAAAGGATTTTCAATATTTCATACTTCCAGTGTAATGTCACATACTGAACGTGTTAGAGAAAAGACAGTCTGGCTAGCAAATTAGAGATAATAACAGCAAATCTCGAGTACACTAGTCATTATGTTTATTGTATAGTCAGATTACACACACTAGTTCCTGGTTTTTTTCTTCCTTGGTGTGTTCAGCATGTTGTCTCAAGGAAACAGTGCTTGATTACATACTTCTGGTTTATATTTTACTCTCTGTAGGTGTACACATTAAGATGTTTTTCTCATACTTTCTAGTGCTACATTTTCAGTTAGTTTTTTCCCTATTGCATGCCTTGCACACCAGAAGTACTTCTGTAATTGCCATATCACAGTGTAAGCTTTTATGTAGACTGACTAATTGGTAAAAGCTGCTTTTTATGCTCCTGTTTGTTCTCTGAAGTGTCATTTGTGCTGTTCAGTATTCAGTTGTATTCGGTATTAACGGTACTTTTTGGGATTTAAAAGTAATGACTTGCTGATTGTCCTTCAGAAAACAATTTCCAAAGCAGTATTTTTTCTTCCACAGGCTTATGTTACTATATTAATTAATACAATATTTTTTGTCTATATCAAAACTATGGATGTTTATTAAGCTTGCATATATATTTTGTTACATCAATTTAATAAAGAACAAAAGTACATCTAAAAGACAATAATAACACTTTTTATTTTTTAGTTAAGATGTTCTGTCTGTGTATAATCTTACGCAGATGTGCCCATGGTAAATATCCATTCTGGCATTCTTTGAAAATGGCCAGAACAGTATATTTAGACACACACCAGACAGATTTAAATTACAAAATGGTATTTTTCATAACTTTTTTTTACTTGTGTCTCCTTCTGAATATAGTAAGTAAAGTTTTCATTTCTTAGACAGGAATGTCTGATTTCTGCTAATCCCACAACTTTACCATATTCCAAGCCTGCAGCAGAGCCACAAACAGGGATTCATTTGCTCATAGCATGAAGGAGAGGCCCCAAGTGAATTTATTCTCTTTCTCAGTTTTTTCTTTACATTCCCAGGGAAATGTCCTACAAGCTGTCTGGAATTGGTTACTGAGGGACATGGTCTTTCAAGCAATTTCTCATCAGTCTTTCTGTTCTATAGGGAAATAAAATGGAATCTTGCTAAATAGTGAGTCAGAATTCAAGGCAGATATTGATATGATACTTAATAACAAATATCAAATGATCATGGAAATTATTACTGGCTCTGTGCTTGCAACTACAGTATGAAGGATTTTCTTCCTTCAAATTTTTCTATGTAAAATATAAATAGATTTGTAAGCATTTACAGGATCAAAACTGAATATGGCTGTGCTATATTAACATATTGGTTATTTCCACACAGTGGGGTACTAGAGGCTGTTTGGGTGTGTGATTTTAGGTGAATGTGTCTGTTAATTTTTTCTGTCACTCATCAGCTAGGTAGTTTTTTGTTTGGGTTTTTTGTTTGTGACTTTTTAAAAAAATCTCAATTAAGTGTTTGTTTTATTGAGATTTCATAGATACTAAGAATTTAAGATATTTAGGCCTTGACTGCATGTAGAAGTTGTCCTGCTAAAACAGCCTAATTCCCTGTATCCTGCTATGATGAGCTCTCATCTACCTGAGACCCTGGAATTGATCCTCCCATGTGATCAGCCTTGCAAACTCAAATGTGTCCTCATTTTTGGTAGCTCAGCTACCAAACTGCTCTCTGGAGACAAAGAGAACAGTGCCTATGCCTGTGACCACAGTAAGCCAGAATTTCATCAGTATCAAAATCAGTAGTCTATAAATTCACATTTAAACTCTTCATGAGATTCTATGATTAAAAAAAAAAAAAAAAAAAAGAAAATCAAGGTCATCAATTTGTCAAGTTTTGAAACACTGAATCTGCTTTTACCTGAGCAATGAGGCCTCAGCACATGCAGCTCCTACTTTGCTTATTTATTGTGTTGAATGCTGTGTGAAAAGAGCCTTAATCTTTGACCAAGCAGACTGCACTATGGTCATGTCCCTCAGCATTCTCTCCATGTAGCAGTCAGGCCTTGTGTCGTGGGCAGTCAGTGCCTGTGGAAGGCAGCTGAATTCTCTGTCTTAACATGAATGCAAATGTCCTTTTGCAGAGCTCCCTCTGGGAATGTGCACAGTAATATCACAACACCAACCTGAAGTCACAGACATTTGCAGTCACTGCCTGTGGGGATAGAGGAGACAGCGAGGGTGTCCTGACAAATACTGTACTTGCCTTTTGTCATTATACTTGCACAGGACAAGTGTGGCACAAAGGATTACGGAGTCAATGGCTAGTTCCTATTTAAATATCAAATGTATTTAGAGAGAGTCCCATGATGATGGGAATCAATCACCTGCTAATGTTTTAAGCACATAGGAAAATGTACAGCCATAGAAATAGTGCTTAAAATAAAAGTAATGTTTAAAATGAAATTAAAATTACACGTTAAAGAAACATTACATAGATATGAGAGGCAATGCAGACTAATACTGAAAGATTTTAGTAGTTACTGTGCAAGGTGTAGACTTTTTTTATTTTTAATAATCAAAGGATTTAAAGAGTGAGATGGTATCATGTTTTTGGGGCTATGCATTTTCCTTTGTGAACTGGAAGGCATTACTCACAGTAAGTTTGTGTAGTATTTTTGTGATTTGCTAGTATGTCAGCTAAGGTTCATAAAGCTACTTCAGGCTGTTGTGTTCACATCAGTGATTTGCCAGAGAGAAGCTGGCAGCTGATATTGGTTCACTTTTCTGGATTTGATCAGACACTCATACATTCATTGAAGTTTTATTGTGATTATGTTTTAATTATATCTTTAGTCCCATCCAAAATGTTTTCTTGTTCATACAAACAGCGATGCCATAAAGCAAATGTTCATTGTTATAGTCTGGGATCTGTGTTTATATTCAGAAAAAGTTTGTAAGTAATTCACATTTTCTTTGAAACAAGAATCTACTTATTCATGTTTTGCAAAAAACCACAAAATAAAACCATGCTATGTGTTTACAGTAAATAGTACTTATAAAAACCTAGGGTGGCCCTTTGCAGAAGTAAGTTCAAGTATTCCCTACATCTCTCAGGAACTAATATATAGGAAAAAAACTTTAACAATTGTGTCTGGAGAAAGGCATCTAAATTTATAAAATCTAGTGGCTTGCAAATTTACTATGCAAAAAATGATGTGTAGTGAATTTTATTTTTCCTCAGACATATTTAGAAATTTACAGAGTTTGTAAGCTTAAGTATATGTTTGTAACATATACTTGACATATGTTTCAAAATGGGCTGGTTTTGTGCCTGTACATAGTTCTGTTTATTTGTCTCATGGCAAAAAAAAAAAAATCTTTTACTCGTCAGTGTTCGAATTAGGCCATATTGTATTTTAGATCCAGTATATCTCTTTTTTAGAAGTCTGTTCTTAAATCTCTCTTTTACACTTTGCTGTGCTCCAGTCTCTGCAGCTGTAATGAGTAAATGCTGTAGCTTTCAGTTCTTACCTCTGGGACAAATAATAAGAAAACTCTCGAACAGATGGAGTGGGCTTTCTCATACATGTTATCCATTAATGTCAAACAACAAGCTATAGAAAATGTTTCTATTACACAGGTGAAAAGAAGATAATAATATCACCTGTTTTCAATAGTGTCTACATTCACACAGTTTAAATTTCACTTTGTCCCTGTGCCTTGCATTACCTATTGGCTCTTATCTAGACCACAAAAGGTGCTGAGCCCATGGGAAATGCTAGATACAATGACTTAAAAGGAATTTAGGCCATGTGACTGCAGGCCTTTCTATATTACATACATACTGTAGACCCAGAATTCTCTTTCCCAGCATTCTTAGGAGGCAGTATTTCTTGTTTTCTGAGATGAAATTACCATTTTGCAGCATTAAGGGCTTGATCCTAGATAGCCAGTGGTATAATTCCAGTTATGCCCCACAGTTTAGACTACTCTAAGGTTTCCAGTTCAACTTGGCCATTGCTGAACAGAGCAATGGTATTTTGGGTTATTCAGTGCTACTTCTTGGACTTTTGACACCTGTGCACAAATTTGCACCTGGCTCAATTTTAATGTTCAATCAGTAGCTAGACAATTGTATTTTCACACTTATGGGTATGGATTCAAAGTATTTTTGTACCAGTACCTCTCTAGAAATTAATAACAGGCACTTTTACTGAGTAGTTCACCCTGAATATCTGAGGGTTCTGTTTGTTTGTTTTTGTACATGCAAATTTGGAAAATATTTTAACTTCCCTATAGTTAAATTAATGGTCAAATATAGTGCCCTTTGGCAAGCTTTCTTACTTAGATGAAGCATTGCCCAGGTTCATTACTGCAAGGCTTCATTTTATCAAAGGTATTGAGATGCAGTAAGTCTGGTGATGATTAGATAAAGCAGGAATAGTAATTAAAGTGCATACTTAAAAGTACTTGAAAACAAATCCACTTGCAAAGGTACTTCTCATTTTGGATTTTGGAACACTTTTCAATATAAAGGAACCTCTTAATCTAGAGAAATTATGATTCAGTATTCAACATATCATCATTTTGATGGATAGTCTCTAACTGCAGCCTGCATTACTGCACAGGGAAATTCACAAGAGCCAGGGTTAATGAAACTGCATGGGTTTCAAATCTGTCAAAACGGGCTGCCTGAGAGACTGGCTTATGCCTTTGTTCTTAATGAATGCCACAACAAAAAGCATTCCTGTGGGCTTTCTCTTTTTTTTTTTTTTTTTTTTTTTTTTTGACTGAACGTGCTTAACAGTTAGTTAACATGAAAAGACCTTCTTGCTTTCTTGTGGTATTTCCTGGTAGGGGTCTTTTTCATAGTGTGTACTTGTTCATGAAACTTTGCACCAAAACTACTGAAGAAAAAGACACCAGGAAAGAAAAAGCACACCATTTTTTAAATGGTAGCTACAGATGTTAATAATATATGCCTTTCTTTTGGAAATTCCATTAGACAGAACTTTCTTGTGTTACAAAATGGAATGTGAGACAGAGGCCGAGTACTTTGGAGTAGAAAGATCAGGAAACTGAGAAGCTCAGAGCATGAGAACCTAAACCCCCCCTTCTCCTAAAGTTCAGAATAGTCTCTCTGTGTATGATTAATATGGTAATTATTATTATTAAAGATTAATAAAGTAGCAAGAAAATATAGGAAAAAATATGCTGAAAAAAGTGAAGTTTTTTTTCCTTCTTTTTATTGTCAGTCTGTTTCTCTGTTATGCTAGTATTATGATCAGGTAGATTTTTAGTCATAATGAAGTAATTCTCTCCTCTAAGTCTTCAAACCTCGTTGGTTTTTGTTATTTTTTACCTTTAGATAACTTTAGATCATAATTGTATTTTTGGGAAACTCCTGTGTGTGGCACTACTTATCACAGCTCCTCCAAAGGTATTCTATTCTTGTAGGTAAGGATAGTGAAACTTATAAGGAAATGATATCTGAACATGCAAAACTTATAAATTGCAGAGCAGTTCTGTCCTGTAAAAGAGAAACTCTGTTCTCTGGAGGACTGTTGTCAACCTTTCTACTTTTCAACTCCTGTTGGTTTCCAACAGGGTTTTGTTTGTTTGCTTGGTTTTGTAAGATGCAATAAAAAGATAAAACTGTGGAAAAGTGCAGATGAAGACTTTTTGCTGGGAAAATTTTTACTTTCTGCGATAATTTTATCATTGCTAAGTTCCGGAACATCTCAATAAAGAAAGGGACTGTTAATAATTATTTTAAGAATTAAATGCTGTCGTTGTAGTCAAAGTACTGAATATAAGTTGATCCAAATTATTGGAATGATTGCAGAAATGTTGCAGTTCTTTTTATTGCAATTTCTTCTTTGTAGTATCATCTTGAACTAAGACAGATCCTTAAGGAGAAGCTAAAGGAGGGTATATTTGACTTCAAGAAAGCATATGTTAATTCAATTTTACTCTAAGAATAATATTGAAAAGAACTCTGAAAGACAAAAATTACCCCTACATTTCACAGATCTAAAGAAAGTATTTCACTGTTGTCATAACTGAACTTTTTAATGCTGTTATGTAATAGATAAATAGAAGACATGATTGGTTCACATGAACATGAAGGAACCCATGTTTCAGGGTCATGCCAGTGTAAATCAGGAATGCATTGTGTCACTTCTGCTATATGGCATGGTCCTCTATTTTAATAAAAGAGAAGGTGCAAATAAATAAATGGAAACCAGAAAATCTCAGCTAAACTGCAATGAAATATCTAGTTTTCAGTAGCTGGCAGTTGTGAGAGTCCATGGCATACATGCCACGGGGCAGCTGGAAGACATTTGGAAAATGGATGAGTGGAGGAGTTCCTTCATCTACAAGTTCCTAGTGTGAATCTTGGTATGGAACTTTAATGTAGTTGCCATTTGAGTTGGGACAAGATAAAAACATGTCAAACCCTTTTTATGTCCCCCCTGAATTTCACTGAGGAAGGCACATTCGGTTTGTTTTTACAGCAGGAATTAGTCATTCAGTTGATCTGACGCAAGCCACTAGTAGATAAAAACTCTCAAAGCAAAATTCTATAGAAACATCAAGATCTAGAAGCTGTTGAAAAGCAATGAAGGAAAGCTGTGGCTGTACCACATTTCTAACAGAACAGAAGAATGGGACAACAGGTTGTATCCTATTGTTTTGTTAAGTCCTGTTGATGGCTAATGACAAAAATGTTGTTTTTGTTTTTCTCCCATGAATTTGTTGGTTTTGATTCAGAGCTCATCATGTTTAAGTGTTACTTTCATTATCTGAATAAATTTCCTAAAATGAAAAGGAAAAAATCCCATCTGGTTTTCCTGTGCACTTAAGACTGCTCTCATTACCTTCAAGACAAAACTGTGTTTTTTACACCAGTTACCTAAGTCATCGTCCAGTCATGTTTCTCTGCATGTTCAGTATCTCAGCAGATGCCCAAAATACTTGTTACATGCTGCTGGCAACACCAGGAGCTGAAGTTCCCCATTCACTCTGAAACAGCAGCAGTATGCAGAATGTCAATTTACAATTTTGAGCTTCAAATTGGTTCCTTTGTAAGGAAAACCTTCCTGTGCTGCACTGACAATGCAAATAAGTAATCTGAATAATTGAGAGGAGATCAGAATTTTCACTTTAAAAAATCTGAAGTCTTTTCCCCACTCTTGATTATGTTCTATAGAAAAGTTACCTTTCTGGTCAGGTGGAGGAATTCTTCAAGCATGAAAGCAGAATTTTTTTCTCTCAGCTTCAGAAAATCCACAGAAATTTTATTTTTCTTCTGATTAGAAGTAATCCATGTGATGGCTTAGTAGGAGAGAGTACTTTTTAAAGCCTTTTCTGCCTACAGCCTGTGTGGAGAGCTCAAACCTAGGATGAGTTGAGGCAACTGCTGAGACTGGATCATTGACAGCTTGCCCATAAACTCTCGTTTTAGAAACTAATATGTTCTAATTTCTCTGACTATTGTGAGTGAGAATGTATGCAGCTTTTTCACACTATACGTGCTTTTTGTAAATATCTAAAAGAAAGCATTCCATTGGGTTCACATTTCTTCTTTTAATTTATTCATGTATATGTACATTGCTTTTCTCCTGCAGTTCTATGGCCCATTACTGCATGAGTAAACTGTGTGCAGATTTTGCAAGTCTCTGCCAGAAGATGTTTATTACTCTCATCATTCTTATGAAAATCATGTTCCAGCAGATTCAGGCAATGTGTAAAACATGGTATGTGTGAATTGGCCATTTCACACTACACTTACAATATTACCAGCAATAATAATAGCAGGGAAGGGGCCTTAGGGAAGGGGATAGACCGTACGTTAATTTGGTCATGAAGCTCTGATATGTGATCTTGGTAAAGCCCAGAGGTGTAATGAACAGTTAGCTTCTCAAAAGTCACTATCAACTGCTGACAGAGCTGACAAGCCAAAATACTGATGCAGAAAACAGCTTGCCAATTTTTCCACATTTTGCCCATTTTGGGAGTATGGTTGTAGTGTGTCTTGAGGGTTGTCTTACTGAGTAAGAGAAAGTGCTCTAAAAAAAAGTTTGATGTTGCATAAATAGAGAAGAAAAATATACTCCTGACTGTTTAAAACTTCTCTTGTAAAGCAGTGCATTTTCTGGGTAATTGCAGCATGGTCATATGGCTGGTGTGAAAGTTTCAGGCATGCTGAATAAATAGTGCTCGTAGTAAAAGATACAACATAGATCTTCTTTTGTTGCATTAATAGTAATAGCACTGGAGCACCCCTATTGTTTATCTCCTTCCTTCAGATGCCACTTCTGCTGCTTGATCTGGTTTACTCTTCATTTGCTTTTACAGTTTCTGTGCAGTTCTTGGATTCATCTGCTCTTTTTGTCCAGTGAATAGCTTTTCTGTGTGCTCTGCTAGAGATACAGATGACTTCATTGCTTAGGACTCATTATGTTTTGGCAAATGTTTCTTGGATTTTTAAAAACTCTTTAAAGACTTAAGTTTTTTTTTTAAGCAAATGAATTGATAAATGGTAAACCTGAAGGGACCAAAATGATCAGTTATCATAAAAGGCCTAGTAAATAATCAGACTATACTACTGGCACATGGCTTTTTGTCACTGCATTCTCATGGTTTGTGTTTAAAAGTGGGCATGATTACAGCAGCAGGGGGAATGTTTTTTTTTCTTCAAAAAAGCATCCATTACTTTCTTCCTCATAAAGTCCATTGTCCAGTATATGTTTAAACAGACACCTGAAGCAACCTTAAAAACTAAAAATTATGAGATTAGCAAAATAGTCGAAAACAATTCAGTCAAACTGTGATGTCTCTAGATTGCTTTTACCTAGGTGTTTGTCTCCCCACTAATATTCAGGGCTTAGAATAAATCTGGAAATCTGTTTTTCAGTGTTCATTGGGTTTTTTAACTGGCAGTACTTCTTCCTTTCTGTTTCCCCCAACCCCTTACTTGTAAGACTTATCATCTCTGTACTTCCAAAAAGAGAAAGTTGACTTTCATAGTTAGAGGAGATATCTCCTTGTCAGCACAAAAATTCAGTATCTTAGGTTGAAGACAGTTGTTTAAATTTCACTCATCTGAGCATTTCAAGAAGATGTTTTTAGTCAGGTGCTTTAGAATAATATTCCTAGTTTGAAGACTTCACAAGATAATTAAGAAAATTACTAACACAATAACCAATAGGTTTCAGTTTCATCTAGTTGTCATACTAAAACCTGTTCCTTCATTTGTAGTTTCTTGTCTTCAAGTCAGTATCTAAACTATGACATTGTTTGATTTCAAGATCTTGTTTATTTTGTCAAAAGCTTTAGAAGCCCATATAAATATTTGCTATTTCTTCTTCATTCACTTTTGTTTACAATCCCCAAAGTGCTAAATAGAAGACAGTGACACATCTTCTATTGTAGGAGCTGTGCTTGCCTGTCCGTACATGTGTAATTTATTCTTGTTACAGTTGTTTCAGCACTTTTTTTTTAAACCTTACTAGAGCCTGGCTTCCTGGCTTCCATAATCACCCCTATACCTTTTTGAAGGATAGACACAAATTAAAATGCCCCTAAGTCCCCTGCAGTAGTAGATAATTTTAGGCAGATAACTTTTTTGCATGCTACTCAGCCATTTCATTCTGCAATTCCCTTAGGATACCTGCATGAAGATTAGTTTGTCTCCATGTGTTATTGCAGTTAATATGTATTTTCTCTTGTAACCAGGCCAAATCTGGGGATATGGCTACTGTGTCCTAGATGCATAATGAGAGTAGACATGCATCATTCTGTAGGTGAGGAATTTGTGAGGAACATGAGAACCAGAACTGCAGGACTCAGTGCAGAATGCATTTGTCCTTCACTTTTATACTTTTTTAATCTTTTAGTAGAATAAGCTAGTGAAATAAGTCATGGAACAAGCAGAATGTATCATAAATCTCATGGTACTTAACAGGAATGAATCAGTAACCTGTACTTAATGAACTTATCAGACTGAGGATAAACAGTTGGCAGCTGTGTGGAGGGAATAACTCCTTTACACCCAAAAGAAGCCACTCACCAGTTTCTGAGAGTCCATAAATCTTCTGACTGATAGGTGTAACAGAGAGGAGATGATACTCAAGGCAGTCAGTCAGCAGAGCCTGCAAGAACTTTTACATTTGCATCTCAGACATAAATTCAAAGTGAGCATACTCTTGGGCCAGGGTAAAATTGCTGATCATGGGCAGTGACATTCAGGAGAGAGGTTATGTTTGTTGACCTTAACCAGGAGAGAGGTTATGTTTGTTAACCTTAACTTTTGCCTCCAGTGTGTCAAATACATCTTGAAATCCCATGTATCAAGAGTAAGCAATTAAAGAAATATTCCATCAGTAAATATAAAATTTCAGTTGAAGCTAAATTAGTCTTAAATTGGCTTTTACTTGTGACCTTTCGTATCCAGTGCTATAACTAACAGGGAGGTTACAGTGCTGTCATCTCCAGGGAGGAAGAGAATCTAAAATGGTTCATGGAACCACTGGGAATCTTTTCTGTCAAGGAAGGATTGTGTAGCCAAATCCCTGCCCTTGCAGGAGACGAAAAGGAGAGACATTTCACAGCCACAGACACACCTCTTATGTTCCCACATTAGGTGCACCATGCCTCAGGTATCCTATGGAGAGGTAGTTGGCCAGGTGCTGCCTCAGTGCAGTACTCCTGCCAAAAGTAATTCAGTTGTTTAGAACTTACCTTCTGCTCATTTCTGATGCATTTTATTTTTTAGGATTCTAATGTATCAGTCTCCTTCTTTGGCTGAGTCTTAGAACTAAATGTTTTAATATTTTCATTTGAATTTTTGTTTTGCATCTTTTACTTTCAATATCGAAATTTGATCTTAATTTCCTTGGGCCCATCTTTCTGTATGAACTATTTGCTTTTTGATTTTTTTGCTTGCCCTGAATAAAGGCAACAATATCCCTGCAGCAGTCAGCTCAAAAATTCCTCTTCTAAACTTTCCAAGGCTCTCAGAACATTTGGTTGGATTTGTCCAAACTGCTAACCACAGAGGCTGCATCTCTGTTTTTAGATCTCCCCATTAAGCTGCTGCTCTGAAGTCACAGTGGGAGCTCCCAGCTGGCCCTCGCTGCTGCAGGAAGGCAGCAAGGGATGGCTCAGGCGTTCAGCACCTGGTCACACACACACAGAAAGCCATGCACAGATGGAGCTCTGCTCCTCTTCAGGCTGTAACAATATTAAGAAATCTAATTTATATACAGAGGGCTGTAGTTGCCTGTTACTGCTGTTTTATTAGACTTTGTTTTCTCAGTGGGGTCCTGCCCCATGGCTGGGGATTGTGAATGTTAGAAGAGTGCTTTGAGTAAATAATGTGTAGGGAAAATATTCAGACTAGTAATGCACAGCAGCCTGATTTGCAGACCATGCTGTCATTGTAGTAGTCACTGTTTAAATACACATTCCCCGATCAAGAGACAACACAATGATGTTTCTAACATTTTTGTTTTCTGTTATTTGGGCTTCTATCTATACAGCTGTAATTGATTTAAATAGCTTTTACAGTGTAGTCTTCTCTCTGTGTTATATTCTATATGTTTAAAATAGTCACCTTCCCCCAACTCCCCTTATATGTGCTGTGTTCCCTGCTGCATGGTAAAAATAGGCAGCTTTGATGTGGGACTGCTTCTGTAGAGACATCCCTGTTTCCCTGCTCCTTCAGTTCATCAACTCTGGCCTCAAGGTGCTACACCAGCGCTCTGAGGGCCATTAACTGCTTGCACCACATTTAGATCAGACACATCTATCTAACCTTATCTTTGAAAGGTCTAGAGAAAATAACATTGGAAAGGAGATCTTCTGTTCAAGCTTGTGCCCTCTTGACTAGTTTGAATTAACACCCACTTAGAGGGGGTAAGAAGTCAAAAATGTGCCTAGAAGGTTAAACATTAAGTATGCAAAGCTAGACGTCCAAACTTCCTTAATGCATGAAAATGTGTATGTAAAAAATGTCTGAACAAACCCAAAGTTTAACAGTTGATACATTTTAAAGTATGGGAATTTTAAAGCCTTTTTGAGGCTCCCTTTTGCTGATTGCCTTCAGGGGAGGTGAGACAAGTTTCTAACCTTTGCAACCATCTCAATGGAAGAGAGGGAAGGAAGAACACACAGGCAGAAAGAAATCTCAAATTTCATCTTGTTGTGTGATCTTTGAAGGGCTTCAAGAATAAAAATTTTTAAAGAGAACCCCATAGGTGCTACATGATCTGCATTTTGTCAGTCAGGCTTACAGTTGCCACAGGAGACACAGATTTACTGCCAGCACAGTCACCCCTCTTCTCAGCTGCCTTGTCTTTCTCTTTCCCTTCCCAGCTCTTAGGTTTGTAATTGACAGCTCTCCCAAACAGTTTGTGGTATTTTTAGGGTATCCACCCTGGATGTTTCTAATGACAAAATGAGCCCCAGCCTTGCCTCAAGTTAATCTTATGTAGTGTCTCACATTTCATCTTGTCCTTTCCTATGTTTAGGGAGAACTAATCAGGCTTACCAAAAATACTCCTTTCCTTTGCTTTTTTCAGACATAATTTGTTAAAGTTGGGTCAGATTCCTGATTCAGTTCATAACATGTCTGTGTTTCAGTTGCTTGGGTAAAAACAGGGGTAACTGTGAGCTGTGGAATGACAGCAGATGGGGAGGTGTGGTGTTAACAGGAGCTCCATAATCTGCAGAAGTCTGTATATTGTGAAATTATAGCCTCAGCCCCAACAGTTAATAGAAATATCTCTCATGTACCAACAGTCCTGTGCAGGAATGCAAATAGGTTTATTGTGCTGAAATGCAGATGTATTCTCTATACCAAAGCACAGAGAGAGTCTTTGCTTTAGACTTTGGTCAGAGGTGTTCAGTAGACCCTCCTGATTAAGGTGCAGCCTATAATAATCAGGGCAGTCATCAGTATATTTTAAACAGTGTCTATAAATATTTCCAGAGTGGTAAAACCCTTTGTTGTTTAATAATTTTCCAGACTAGCTGCTCTTCGTATCACTCTATGAGTTTCTGAAGTTCAGAGCATTGGTGAGACAAAGACAGTTGAACATAAGTCATTTAAGTAAAAAAAAAAAAAAAAAAAATTAGCCCAACCAACTGAAGTTGGTTTAGGATATTGGTAAATTTTTTTCTGGATTGATCATACCATCTATCCCTTAGTCATTTGGTCCTGAGTAAGATTGAAAAATGATATATGCAGCTTGCTGCCCAGTGTCAGCACTGACAAGCTTGTGTGACTGCATTTGAGCTGAATATTTCAGCAAATAGCATAGCCCAGCAGCAATTGCTGAGCCCTGTCTATATCCTCTCCTTGCAGTGAGCAGGGATTTTTCATTTCATACATCATTTACAGCTTGCCACAGTGATTCCAGTTAGCCAGGATATATTTCCAACACAAAGAGAAGAAAGAGAAATATGTATCATTTGTTGCAGAAGTTGGCTGTATTGGGTTCAAATGTAATTACACTACAACATCAAAAGCTACACTAATGGACAAAGAGTCAAGTATGCTTAACTCAGAGTTAAATAAGATCTGTTTTCTTCTTGCTCAAGAATTCTGCCAAGTAATTTTGCTGCTTTGATGCATTGCATCCATAATAGTCAGTGCACATACTTAAACAGGTACAGTGCATATATCATCCATCAAAGTGTTTTACAAAATAACAGATGCCTTCAACCCTCTTGGTAGAATTGCCTTGTTAATGGCACTTATTCCTGCTGGAAAGTGCAGTTCCCATTTCTTTAGCTCCTGGAGAGTCTTTAGCTTCCTCCTGGGCAAGACAATCAATTAGGAAGGGGGGGTCTCAGCAGGGATCTACTGACTGCAGGATCTGTGTGACCTTAAAGGGAAGGCTCACTTCCATTTTTCTCATTTTTTCCTCCCAGAGCCCTATCAACATGTCTGTATTCTGATCTGTAGTAAATAGGATAGGTTTTGTTAGTCATCTGAGCTGATTTAAAAATAAATAGAGAAACAGTGAGTCCTTTTCTTCAAAATGCTGGAAAACTTCACAGTTTTTGTGAAACTGGTGATTGTGAGCATTTTCCTTTGAGATCAGGCCCACAGATAATGCATCTGTAGAAACACATGTAAGGAACACACACCATAGACCTTGATACCTTCTTTCTTTCCTCATTAGGGTTTCATAATAATTTCTCATAAGAAACTAGAATGATTCTTTCTATTTTTAAGAGCTCAGAATCACAGAGAAGGCTCAGCAAGATCTCTTGATTTTTGAGACATTTGCAAAAGGTTCATTTGTTGAACTGCCATGATTGCTGAAGCCTTAATAATGAATAGGAACTTGTCTTCAGTTGAAATGTAATAAAGGCTGAATTTGTGAAAAGTAGAATATTTGAAAGATAAAAAAAATCTAGAAAAACATTGGTATTAAATTAAATTGTGAATCAGGATGAAAGATAGTAATTAACATTGTTTGAAGCAGTAAACAGAGTGCTATTGCATCAAAATTTTCAGGGTTTGGGTGTGCTGGGGTGCCCACTAGCAATTTTGGGATTGAGGAATTTACTTCAAATGGAAGAAGACTTTGAAATTTTCTCCTCCCCGTATTTCCTGTGCTTTCCCTCTTAATGTGCTCCTTAGCTTTGCAGGGATAGATCAATTTGCCATTATGTCCTCATCACTACTGAAATAGGTTTGAAGTACCTACTGCCTACAGGGGTAGGAGAGTGACAGCAGTAGGAGCTTACCTCAAATAAGGCTCATTATTTAAGGAAAAATTCCTGTGTAAAAAGATGGTGGTGTTAGAGTATGGAAGTATTTCACCTGTTTCCAAGGCACTGCAGAAGGAGAGCTCGGGGCAGCCGTGCAGAGAGCAATGCACTTTCCATTAGCAAATAGTCAATGGAGTCCTGATGGGGCAATCCATGGCATAACAGAATTTTATTTCAATTCTTCAAATGATGGTAAGAAGAAAAAAAACCTGGCAAAGTCTTTCCTGGAATTATCTGTGGTTGTCAGACTTTGTCAATGTGCTTTTGACACTTTCTTTAAAGTTAGAAAAGCAGGGAAAGCTAAATGCCTGTAGCCTTGTTGACACTGTTTCCTTGTAGGGGAAACTGAACTGATGAGCTGTGTTTGTTCTTTCAATTTTCATTTATCAAAATATATATATAAGGTCATCACAGTTGTATGTATTTCACTTTAGGAGATGAACTGCTATAATTAGTAACAATACACTTATTTTATTACTTGCTTTGATAGAAGCTGGAAGTGTTGGTAAAAAATCTTAATTTCAGAGTGAATTATATTAGCTTTTTGTTGTTGTCTGTTGGTGTTAAACTATTTATCTTTTTTGTGTAATTATCACTCAGTAAATTACTTTATTTTTGTTTTGTTTAATTGAGGTGATGATGTCTGCAGAGGAACATGATACCACAGGGTTGGGGTTTTTTTCCTACTCTCAAGGGGCTCTCAAGAGTTTGAAACTAGTGACTCAAAGCTATAAGGAGTGCATCAAGAGCTGTCCCAACCTCTTTTAAAGAGCCTTTCCCTTCATTGCTGCATAAAGGTGAACCTAACTAGTACAGAAGACAGCTTGAACAGAGGCAGACAGAGCTGAGCTGCCAGAGGGAGCATGGCTCGCAGGCTGACCCCTCTGTGTGAGTGAGTGAGTGTTTTTTCCTTGCTGAGAGGGCAAGACTGGTACATTAATGAGCCATCTGCCTTGCTGGGACACAGTTTTGAGAACAACATGCCTTCCTGTCCTTTTCATGCTCTGCCCTCTAGAAAATGTAGCTCTACCTTTCCTTATGACACGACACTCCGTCATATCAAAGGATAAAGAAATCAGTGATGAAGAGAGAATTAGGGAAATGAGGGGAGTTACAGGACAGAGAGCTTAATTAGAAGGATAAAAAAAATCAGGGAAGAAGAAGATTTAATGAGGCTCCTGTTTATTACTTCTGCTAATTTAGGAAGTCTTGCTGCTGGCTGTGGCACTGGAAGGTTAAATTGTACAGATACTTTCAAAATTAATATTGCAGTGAGTTAGAATACAGGACTTCAGCATTCACTTTCATTTAATGGCTATATCTCAGCCTCAGACTGTGGTCATGTTAAGTTTTAATTTTCAAAAGCCACGGCTCTTTCAGGGGTAAACTGCTTGTTCCTTTCTACCACAGATTGGTGTAGATTAAGGCTGCTCTGCTCTTTTCCATGCTGTTACAGACTTTTGCCTCATTTCCATGTTGTTACAGACTTTTGTCCTTTCCCCTCCCTCCAGTTTCCCGTGAGTCCTGTTTCTGCTTGGACACTCTCTAGTTCTGAGCTTCACAACTGCTTGTGGGGCAGAAATGGCCAACCCAGTCACCTTCGAGAAGAACTACCTTGACTACACTTACTGGATCCTTTGGAATTCTTGCCAGCAGCCCTGCAGTGTTGTCTGTACCTGCTCTGACAGACTGGACCTGGGTGTCCCATGCTGGCCAGTCAGAGTCAGCAGAGACCATCATGGGCTGTAGGTGCAGAGTGGATGCATTATCTGGTGACTGATGTCTGAGGTGCTGTGGGAGAGGTTCTGTCTTGGCATGACAGAAATTGTACTGAGCTTCTTTCTTCACCTCATGTAGTTTAATTTTCCCCCCTGACTTTTCATTTATGAATTGGTCTATCCACAAACTAACATTTTTAATGCCATGCTTCCCAGCTAAGATTATAATGTTTCATTTTTACCATGTGGTGTTTCCTTTTATTGTCCCAGGCACTTTTAAGAATAGCATTCCATGTCTACACTAGTGGTTGGTGCATTTTCCTTCATTATTGTCTTATTTTTAACATCACCATTTTTAGAGCTGGAAAATGGCAGTTACATAACTTTCCCTCGATGTGACATATAAAGATCAGCAAGTTAATATTTATCAAAACTTTGAGGATAGAAGGGATTATACATGCACTGGACATTCAGGAGCCAGGATTAGATACATGTTTTTTGACAGATGTGGATTTTTCTGTAGTTCTCTAAGTTCCTTGTGAGTACTCCCATGGATTCTAGGAATTATTAGCAGTGATCTTTATTTCTGGGATTTAACTTCTAGGGTAAGCCAAGATTTAGGCCTTAAGGCTGTCCAATGTTTATAGTTATTATACTCATGGTTCTTCTGTTTTTCAGATTATTTTTGTGGCACTACCTCTAATGTAGATGCTGCTTGACTGTCATTAATAACCAAATATATGGAATTTGTTTGATTTTCTATAATAAATTTATGGCAATGACACCAGACCAGTCAAATCCTGTTCACTGTGTCTTAGATACTCTGTGGCCCAGGGCCACAGTTGCCTTCTTGTTATCTCTTGATCAGTGCTGCATGCCAAATGGGATTTCAGGTTGGGTGAGATGCTGACCTGTTGTACAGCACCTGGCAGATGTGTCCTTCCCATCTGCAGCCTGGTGCCAAAGGGATCCTGCATTACTGTGGGACAGACTGCAGGCAAGCCTGTCCTGCCTGACGTGGTCCAAGTGGAGTGGAGTCCTTTCCACAGTGGCTGGCTCATGGAAAGATGAAGGGTTGATAAAATGGAGATGAATGTGCCACACTGCCTGCATTGATAGAGTTCAAGTGAGGCAATTTCAGCTGTTACACACTACCTGAAAGCCAAGGTTTTCTTTTTCAGTGCAGGTTGTCCTTGCTCCTGTTTGCTGTTATTGATACACTGATAGTGTTTTCTGATAACAATATCATCAGGGAGAACCATGCCATGTCAAGAAAGATTTTTTAATACGATCTATCACAAAAGCAGTAAAAGAAGCACTAAAATATGGAAGCAGCTGTGTCATTTGAACAAAACTAACTTTTGCAGAGTTACAGGTCTAGCAGAAAAGCTGCCCTTTGAAATTCTTACATCCAATGAAAGCTCTTTCCTGGTATTTTCAGCCAAGTAGCTGGGAGTGTGACATGCTTCTCAGCAGATATTATTAACTCAATTAAGTTAAAGAGATATAAAGTAAATTACTGCATCCTAATTATACAAAAAATGGATAAACAAGCAACAAAAAACAATTATATAATTCACTCTGAAATTAAGATGTTTGAACCACTAACAATTTAAATCAAAGAAACAGTAATAAAATCAGTGTAATGTTACTAATTACATAATTTTATCTTCTGAAGTCAAATACATAAATTTTTGTTGACTTAGTGTATTTTGGCATTTCTAAGTGTAGAAAAGGAACAAGAATGGGTTTGTCTTACCCAGCAGTGCCGAGATCTGCAACATCTGCAGAGTGAGAAGCTGAGCTTGTAGTGATGGGGAAAATTAGGGTTACAAGGAAGCTTCATGCAGGTTGGTAGGCTGTGCCCAGGTAGGAAACTGGCACTTGGCAACCTGCATTGTTCATACAATTGTATGAACATAATTATAATTCTTATGTACAATTTCTAATGTACTGATTATAATGTCTGTTCCTACATAAAAGTACTTCTATATAGACCTTAGAAGGAAAGGTCTAAGAGTTAGAAGCTGAGCTTGCAGTCATTGAAGAAATGCAAGGGTGTATAATAATCAGTGCCCACAATGACCCCAGGTTTTCTAACAAAATCAGCTGTCAAAAGATCTGACCCATCCAAATACAGGCTGTGGAAATGCACCCTTCTACACCATTGCCTCATACCAATCAATAACAATTCAATCTTGGCAGAATTCAGGCAGCACCTATTATAAACCATCTGAAACTGAATTGCTGTCAAAGAATTAGACATGAAGAGGATTGCTGAACTAGTATCTGATGGGAAAAAATACTGCCAAAGTCTAGTACAGTGAGACAGTTTCAGGTTGCTCAGTGACAACTCCTTAAAAATACAGAATTATACTGGAAATATTATAAATATCTAAACATAAATTAAGGTTGACAACCTCAGCTTTGATCCTAGAAGGAACTGAAGCAAAAATACGGTTGTACTTATCATTCCCATTGGTCAGAAATCTGCTTGACCCATGTCTTGATTCAAAATAAGATGGATTTCACTCCTAAGTATTTCATTTGTTTAAAGCTCCAGTTATTCCTGAATGAAAAAGAACTCCATTTTCTTTTTATGGGAACAGAGGAAGGAAAGGTATTGCAGCATCAGAGGAAATCAGATGAATGCTTTTCCTTCTTTTTTCTTCTTATTTTTTCCATTGCAGAACTCAGAATGCCCTTACTCTTGGATGCCTATATTAAAATGCTTTCCACCAAATTGCTATTTCATCTTTTTGTTCTAATCTGAGGGCAAGCATAGTTTTGCCACTAATTGGGTATGTCCTGTGACATAATATGGAAGAGGAAATGTTCCCTTTCATAAGTGTTATTCCAAGTAGATATTTTATTATTAGCTGTCTGCTAATGCAAAAAAAAAAAAAAGTGAAATAGTTTTTTTTCCCTAAACAGTAAAGCAAAAAACACCTCATTTTATATACTGTACAAGAAGCACCCTAACAATAAGAGTAATCTTCTGCTACTTAGAAACTTGGTTAGGGGGAGGTACCTGGAGAATGTTACTTCTGGAGCTTACTGATGCTTTTAGGACAGGGTTGGAAGGATGGTACAAATGGGCTCATTATTCAGTACCCCTGCTGCCAGGCTAAGTGCACTGTTACAGATTGCTGCCATGGATATGCTGTGAAGCAACTCTCACTACCCAGGGAGATGAAACGGGGCCCATTAGGGAAACAAGAAAATGTGAGGTAATGACTGGTTAATACCCTTGGGCGTGAAGGTAGAAGGTATGTGCTCTTGAACCATGCCTGTCAGTGAGTGAAGAGGTAATTTCCATGTTCTCTTGGACTGGTGTCCAAGGAAACCATTTTGGATTGATAGGGGTAATCAAATGTTACTTTAATTTGTGGGCTGCGTGCACATTTGTAAGTCATCGGCCATTTTACCCCCGTGGTGTTTCTCCCAGGGCACTCCTGTCCACAGAGTGTCTCACCAGTTTCTCCTCCTGCCTGCATTTTTCTTTACCTCCCGCGGCTGACATCTTTCCTGCCAGCTGTGTCTTTTCCGCAAGGTAATTCTCTTCACTGCTGACTGTGGTCCTGGGGGATTCCAGGGCTGTCAGCCACACTTCTACCTTCTGCACTTCTGTCTCCTTTCCCTGCATGTTTTCCTTCCTTTGCTTCTCTCTTGCCACCACTGCCTTCGGTTTCTTTCCTAATCAGGACATCACTGCACCCTGTAAGAAAGGGAAAGGCTCAGCCTCAGTTAGGAATCATGGAAAGGGACTGTAACAGTTAAAAATCACTCTGTGAAGAATATCTTCTGAACAAGAAAACAAGAGATTAAGGTTTTAACTACTCAAAGAGGACAAAATTGCATTTGTGCTTATAAATAGACTTCAAAAGGAAATACAATTTTCTTTTTTTTTTGATGGAGAATAAAATACTTGGCTCCATATGTGACACTGAAAATCTATGTATTTCTTGGTTCTTGAGCTTGCAACTTTTGCTTATTGGTGACAATATCTAGCAGTCGACAGCTGCCTTTGACAGAGTGTAGTATGAACTAGTATTCACCCCATATGTTTTCTCTGGTGATCATATAGAAAAATCACAAAAAATATCAAAAATGGTCAGAAAGTGGTACAGACTTACTGAGACATAATAGATTCTTCTGTAATGTCAGTTCTCTTCTGTTGAAAGTCCCTTCTTGCGGCTACCTTGGCATATAACTCAGGTACATCTCATGACTGCATCTCCACTTATTGTAGCTTTTCATAAGATAAAGCCTATGAAAAAATATATTTAAGAACAAGTGAATGCTGTGTTTACATTGCTATGAAGAGTACAGTAAATTAAGAAACTTTTTAGCATTTCTTCGATTACATCAATGCAGTTTGTAAATATCACTTCAGGAGCACGAGGCAGTCCCCTGAAGATCACAAGCAGCTGTGCCATGTGTGGTGGTGGTTCGGTGTGCGCTGCTGCGATCAGCGCATCAAACGGCTCCATGCCAAACGCATCGGGTACGTCACGGATGCAGCGTGCCTCTTACAGTTTGCTTTTAATTTACCCCTTTTACTAACTGTATTATCTTCCCAGTAGAGCTATTTATCAGGGTGGCGATTAAGTAGCGTCTACTTTACATTATGTCTTTTGAAAAATATCTAAATTAGGATGATCTAAAACTCCAACAAATTATGGGTACTTCAGTTGCTTCTGTTTGTGCTCCATGGGCAGCAATTTACCCAGTGTTTTTCCAATTCAGCTAAATGGGAGACAGCTGGGGGTTAGCAAGACTCATCTTACCAAATCATAGATATTTTAAACAGCTGGCAATAAACTGTAATTTATATCTATAATGTAAAGTATTTATCCAGAAGAAGTACCTTTAGAATATACTTGAAAACTGCATCTGAGCTGACATGAAGGAGAGCTTTGTATCTTATTGCCATGGGCTAGGGCTTCAATTTATAATTAATTTATATGCTGTTCCTCTGAAATGCTGTAACTTTTATTATTAATCAATTTAAATTGAAGAAAGTAGTAGTTCTAAGAATTAAAACCATACTTCCTTCAGTAATTGAATTCATCAGACTAGTTTCATAAGCAGTAAATGCGACTGAACTCTGCAATGAGAACATCAGTGAATCTAAATTCATGTACAACGGGAGCTTCACAAAGTCTGTATTTCACTCACAGTCTTCCAAACTGTTATCAGTGATGCTCTGAAGAAGCTGAACAAATGAGTTTTCCACTGCCCTGACAGTTATGATGGTTCTCAAAAATCTTAACTTCACTTTTCCCCCTTTCTGAATCTTGAAGGCTTTAAATGCACTTCCTTTAGAAATCTCTTTCCACTCTCCAAAACCTGGAGATGCTCTCACAAAACAGAGGCACTGTTACAAGATTTGAAAATCACTCTGTTTCTGCTCTTTTCTAATTATTGTAACATTGTGTTGTTACATCTTCATTGAACTTGGTGGGGCAACAGAGTTTTATCCGCTAATTTGATGATTTTGTGGTGGGATCCATGACATATACATAATGCAAGCTGTCTTAAGTGATCAGAACATCTGAGGGACCACTTTTACTTTGTGACATTGAATAAAATCAAGATTATTTTGGTTCTTTTTGTAATAAAGTCAGTGCATGTAAGGAGATGAACGGGTGCACGGAAAAGCTGGAACATTTGAGCTGCCTGGAGGTAAAAAGAGATGAACATGTAGGAACTCAGAGTAACCCAAAGCAGCAACTTTAGTCTCAAGAAGTAATATCATTATTTATCTTCACATATATAGGTAAAAGCGTATTTTTCTAATGTTCCAAGTATTGTTACAGCTAACTTTTAAATATTGCAATGTTTATTCTGATGTGATAGCATTTTTTCAGGTGGGATGGAATACTATTGATGGAGTTTGCCACTCCATGTAAAGCCTGAAGAAAAAAAGAAATAGAAGCAGACTTTCAGTGGAATTTGCATTCTTTCCTTCTTTTCTCTCAGAGGGGAAGGTTAGTAACTGCTGTTTTCTCTTAATCTCAAACACTTGCTTGGTAAAGTTTAGCTGTACTATTGGTACTCACCAAGGAGCTGAGCCTCTGTGGTAGCTGAATGCACGTGGCAGTCGGTTTCTAAAGTCTCATCTGCCTGTGACTCCATCAAGGATGACTGAATATCTGCACTATGGCAGTACTGTGGCAGAGACTAGAAATTAGTAAATAAATGCATTTGGTATTTTGTTTGGGGTACTTGGCATTCAGTCTGATGTTCTGGAGCTCTAATGCAGCTCTGCTAAGCAATAGTAAGACACTACTGAAGAGTAGTGCTTTTTGAGCTAGCCCAGTCTTCAAATTAGCTGGATTGCTCTTTTTCACTTTGGAGTTACTTTAAATAATGATTTTGACCTCTGACATTTTTCTTTACTAAATTTCACTGAAAATTTTATTTTTCTCTTTTGTTCAGTAATTTCTGTTGTAAATCTAGAATATGGTGTTATGTGGTAAAAGATGCACATATGCTGCTTAAGCTGAATTTTAAGGTCTTATGACCAGCATTTTTATTCTTAATGCCTTAATAACTTTCTGATATATTGAACTATTTTTCTTAATGACACAAAAAGGCATTTTTGTTTTTGCTATTAATTATTATTTTATTGATCAAAACCATGCCTTATAATTTTAGCATACCCTCGTTTGTCTGAATTTTCCACTGGGAGATTTTCTGTGGTCCATAAATAACAAAGATAAAACAGCAGCATAGGGATTAGCTACATAATTGGATCCTGTTAAACACTGAGTGACCCAGCTTCATAAGATATTTGGCTGTCTTCTGTTATCTTTTTCTGCCTCTGGTTTCTGATTCTTGTGGTTGTTTTGTTTTCTCCCAAATAGTACGAAGTATTTTTGTTGTTTGTTTGTTTTTCTTTAGGTTTTGTGGTTTTATTTATTTGCTTGTTTTGTTTTACCAAAAGTAACAGAAGCAATAGGAGTAATAGAAGTAGAGATCTTGGGGTTAGGCAAGCTCTAGTTGTATTGTCTCCCTGGCACTTATTTGACTATGAAGTCTAGAAACACTTCATTGAAACTGTGTAAATTCTACAGTGTGTGGCACTAAGGGAGAAACAAAGATGTGGTAACCCAAATACTGGTTTTCTTAGGAAGTGATACATGACTCAGTGATTTTTGGAGCTTCTGTATTCATCTGTGCTGTGCATTAGCTAAAGCATCATTACATTCTGTTGGTTATTTTGCTTCACCCCAAAGCCCCTCTCCTGCTTTTCAAGACCTAGTCAACATTACTTATTCTTGTGGTTCCTCTCTCAATTTTCCATACATTCTTTAGCATCTCTGTCTAGAAAAGGGCACATTGAGAGCATAAAATAAAATTTAGTCCTGTCAGTTCTGACTGAAAATTATATTACAGTGAAGTTCTTTTCTGTGAAAGGACTATGATGGTTTTAGCACTGCAACAGCAATGACAGCTGTAGTCCAAGTTTTATATAATGTGATTTCTTTGTAAATATATTTATTAATCTGGTTTATTTGCAAAATGCTTTTTAGGTGAAAATACATATGTAAATATATAATCCTCTTTTCTCCATACATTTCCATTGTGGAAATGAAGACAAGCTGGAGACAACAGGTGAATGTACCCAAATGGATTAATCTGTAAATTATAAGTAAAATTTTTATAAAACTGTACATTCCCAGTGCATTCTAGTGCCTGCATCCCTGTCACCATGATAGAACATAATCTCTTTGTTTAAAACTCACTCTGATACTTTGAGATTTTTTATTTTATTTTATGCATACCAAACTAAAATGTAATATGCCTTGTAATCAATACTGGAGTTGAATTTAGGACTCTGATACTATAAAATATTTACTTGAAGAAGGAGAGATGCATCAGCTTTTTCCCAGGAAGCTATGAATAAGCTAATGAAAGAAGGGAGTACACTATAGCCACAATTTATGTGGTAACAACTGCAGACTTGAAAAGCAAATGCTAATAGCATCTTCTGCATTAGTTATGCAACAAAACAGTACTTTAAAATGCACATTTAAAATTTAATTTACTAATATGCTAAATTTTGCAAGTTTCTAATCTTTGTTTTATTTATAAATCTCAAAAAAATCAACAACCATGGCATTGTGAATTCTAGATAATGAAGAAAAGGTTAAATGTGATAAAATAAATTAATGTCCATACTAGAGGCACTTAAAAGTAGAGCTGTGCAAAACGTCCCCCCCAAGCTGTTTCTGCTTCCCATAGGTGGCTTCTGTAAACACAGAATTTTGTATTTATCTTAAGTTTTCTATTGTTGAATCACTTGCACGTTTTCCTTTGCACTTCTATCCATAACTGTTGATGATTCTTTGAGTAATTTAAGCCCATGAAAAGATGGAATCGAAAGACTCCATCTACATCATAATGCCAAGAAAAAGGGAAAAGTGGATAAAATCTTCAAATAACAAACAAGAAAGAGAAATCATGTCTCAAAATTCCCTAAATGGACTTTCTATGCCAAAGTAGGCTAACATTTAGGCATGCTGTCCCATCAGCCAGGAAGAAGGTAATTGAAGTTTATTCAGTATTTTTTCATTTTTCTTGGATTGGCAATTTTACAATTTCAGTATACAGGATCTCCACTAGACATGGTTAAAAATCTGGTCAAAAGCTCCTTCCACAAGAAATTTAGGAGTGGATTAATTTCATACTGCAATCACAGCAACTGCAATCTGTCACCTGGCTCTCAGCTATTTGTTTTGTCCCCACATTGCAACATTTCAGTATGTTCTAATTTGTTCCAGAAAAAGAGAAATGAAATATTTCTTTTCCTATTTTTTTGATTTTAGGTATAACTTTTTTCTCATTTCACAATCTGTAAATGCTATTCCCGAAGCATATCCAAGAGGCAATATTTCTAGAACTATAGGTTTAATCCAACTACTGGAATATCTGCTACAAAGTGCTGCTGATCCAGAGATGAAATGCTGGGTTATGGAGGGCTGCTCTCTTTTCCTGCTTCTGATTACTGGGTCTGATCATTGGGAATACTGTACAGCCCTGGAGGCTGAGAAGAGAGGTTTTATTTTTACCAAAAAAACTACACTTTTCTCATTCCTTCTGGGGGATTTCTTCCATTCCATTGATTTTCTAAATAATAATTAAAGCCCCTCACGGGTCAAAGGATCTTCTACAGTTTTTCCAAAATAAAGTACTTTGGTTTTGATTATATTTTCCTATTTCAACAACATGTTAAACTTCTGATTTCTGGCTGGCTGGTATTGTGAAACACATTGTCCTTTCATTTTTATGATCTGATGTTTGTGCTTGCTAGCTAATACCAAAGTATGGGAATGGAGGATTTAAAAAAACTTAAGCTGTTTTTAAATAATTCCCTCCAACTATGGTTTCTAGAGAAAGCTACCTTAGATTACACCAGCTTTTCTGTCTTCATTTTGAATCAGAGTGTGAAGAGAAACATGTCTTCTGCTGAAAAAATATATGGCTTTAGGAATGAAGGAGTCAATTTGGTAATTTAATTTAAATTTGTAACATTTATAAATCTCTTAATTATCGCTGGAAAGATTATCTCAGTTATTATTTGTCTCTTTTCTGATTTCAGCATTCAGTCCTGAGGGCTGTCTGAGGGTATTGGTACTCAGCTCTTTTCTCATAATCTTACTTTGTCTTGTGTTGCTTTATGCTTTAGTAAGAAATTTTGCTTTGGTTTATTGAAGCTCCTGTGCTTGCGCAAATAATGGCTGTCTTTTTCTTTCAGATTATGTTTCTGAAAATGAATGGCAAGATGGTATATACCTAATTTCTGAAGTAATAGCAATCTTTTTCTTACTTGCTAGAAGCAAATGAAACACTAATTATAATACTTACAGTATATGGATCCAAAATTTTTCCCCAGTTTTGGGTGCTTATAAATAAAAACTTTTAGTTTTTTACTTGAAATTATTTTAAAGTAATATGAGCTCAAATTTTTTTGCTATAATAGTGGTTTTGGTTGTTCTGAGTTGTTTCAGAGGGCTGCCTTCATAAACATTGCCATCCCTTCCAGCCAGTCACAGCAGATTGCCATGTGTGCCCTGCAAATGCTTCCATCCAAATTGCAAACAAGCGATAGCCCAATATGGCACCCCAGAAAAAGAGACTCAAACCATGGAACAAGTATCAAACTGCTGTTCATGAAAAGCTGTCCTCTCACGAACCACAAGAATTCATTCTACGTCAAAACAAACAGCAGAACAATTCAGCTGGGTGACAGATTTGGATATCAGCTTGTATTGTTGTTTCTCAGATTGTTTAACATAAGAAGGCATTTCAGCATTTCTGTGTGTGCAGCTGTTTCACATCAGCCCTTTGCTTTCTCTGTCCTGCCTGCCCGTTCAGTGGGACAGAGCACGGTGGGTGGCAGGAGCTGGGGCTGAGGGGCTGCTGTGGGAGGACAGGAGAGGCACAGGGCCCAGCTCTCCCTCTGCCTCAGCTGGTGACAAGGCAAGGCTGCCAGGGTGGCGTGTGGCCTTCACTGCTCCTCACTGCCAGTGACTGCCCTGCCTCAGCTGAAGCAGATGTTATAAACTACTGAATTTTTCAAGTCCTCTCCCAGGGAAGTAATAAGGCAGAGACAATTCCTGTGCCTGTTTCCCCACTTATGTCAGGCCAGGGCCTTGGCAGTGTGTGAGTGGCACTATGTGAAAGAGGGTGTTTGTTCTTGGTTTTGGAGGACCTTCCTCTTGCTCGCTGAAGGGAGAATTGTACAATTTTGTGTAGACGAGTTTTTAAAATTTTTGTCGGCTTAGTGTAAACACGTGTTGGAGATACTAGGATGTTAATGAGAAATTTCTCCTCCCACGTACAGCTTTACAACTGGCTGTGTAGCCCAGAGGCCTAATGTGTCTTAAACTGCCGAAGTTCTGTAACAATCATTATTCTGTGTCAGGACAAAATTACCTTGTAGGAGCATTGCATAATGTCTGGTATATTAATCATTAGAGATATTTTTGCAGCACTCAATTATATTACGAAGGCTGGGTTATGTTCTGATCTTTCTAATAGTCACATGTAAAGTACTGAAGCCTCCATTATTTTATAATAAGTAATGCATATCCGACAGAATAATGCATTATGCACATCCTCTCCTATATGACTCTAAAGGTCAGCTAGTAACTTGAATATTTTTGTCCTCCAGAACATTTCACTTTAAGGGTTCATTAAAAAGAACATCTTTCCCCTTTCAATATGTTCTAACAGCAGGCTATCACAGTACCAAGTTTGACTATTTTATTTTCTACAAAGTAAAATTGTGTGAGCCATGGCCATTGCACACATTCACTTACAGTTATTAATTTAAAAGCATTGCAGGATCAAACTAAGCCAGCTTTTACTGGAAGGTATGACAAAAGTAACAGCCCAAATACTGCAATTTACTTTGGGTAGATGTTTCAAATTCAGATGTAATAACAGACAATAACAGGAATAACAGGCACTGCCCTAATTTATGGATTCTGGAATTGCCAACAGGTGCTTGGTTCTTAGTCTGATTGCTGTTTCTTCAAAAAAAATGTACAAGTAGACTTTTATTTTTGAAGTGTGGAACCCTGCAGTAAGACTTAGTGATTGTCAAAAGCTGTATCTCATTTCAAACACACCAAACTCTTGTATTTAGCAGTGGAAAATATTTTTTCCAAAGATATTGACTTAAAGTTTAAATATCTTATCCTGTTTGAATTCCTAGGAATGCATGCTCATTTTCACAAGCAGTTTGATTTCTGTGGTGTTTTAATTACTATCCTATTCAGAAAACACGTGCAGAAGTGAGAAGAGGCATGTTTTGCCTGTGCAGTGATTGCATGTGCATTGCATCTGTGAGCCACAGAAGATTTGCCCAAACCAGCTGATGGGAACCATGCACATGAGGTCCAATTATGTTTAAAGAATCAACTTAACTTTGAACATAAAAGTGCTACCCATATACTCAAAATGATAATCTCATTGTTACAATTTTGCTCCAGAAGTGTGCTACTGGAAAATTGAAGTGGAAAGTAAAGCCTGTACCTTAACAGCCTAGTAAGATGAATAAAAATGTAAGATAGGACCCAATATAGTTTTCTCTCAGTAGGAGGAGTGCCTCTGACCTTTGCTTTCTCAAATATTTAGTGTCTCGATCTGAAGTGGCTGTTTCAAATGCTATACACTTTCTCTGTTGTTGTTGAGAAGCTCCTGTTTGATAGAGCTGAATTATTGTGATGGGTTAGTCTGCCAGAAAACTGGCTGGAGGGTTTTGTGATAGCTTTGGGGCCAGACCCTAATCAACAGGCCATATGTTTAGATCCTTCTCTAACAGATGACTGTGCGTGCACGCTCCCAGGTGCAATGTCATTGGGATTGTATTTGCAAACATAAACTAGTGACATTCAATTATGTTCATAGGCAATGTTGTAAAAGCCACAGAGGAAGTAATTTACAACACTAGCACAGTATGCAATTCTTTGCTTATAATCAATTTTTCATTATATAGGAATATGGTATACTATGTTCATATTTGTTTTTCTAATTTGTTGAAAGAGCTGATAATGTGTAAAGTTTGTCCCTTTCAACTAACTGACATTTGTGAAAGTAGTGGGCCAGAAGAAATTGATAATAAAGCAATATCAATATATTTTTATGAAGTTTTAATTAGAAACAAAACCCTGAACCACCAGTGTTTGGGCCAGTTCCTGAGATGCATTTTACTCCTCTTTTCTCTTGGAGCACGTATCGTGCTGCCCAAGTGAATTGGAGCCTGCATGCACCACACAGCTCATTGCAGGTTTGCTCTGCTAGGGTTTGCTGTTTCTCATCTATCTGGTTCATTTTCTTTCCTGAGATAAGAAAGATAATGCCAGTTTTTTGTTACAATTATTCTATTGAAACTATAAAACAATTTTTTGTGGGCTTAGAAAATATTTACCAGGTTGGATTGTGTGTCTGTAAATGTTCAGATTAGGACCAGTTTCTAGAGACAGTGGGCTCTCCAGTCTTATTTTAGCTTACCCTGGTTGTAAAGTTTCTTTCATCTTTTAAACATGCAAGGAAATTTTAGGTAACCTTCTGCCATGGGAGGTATCTGATGATGGAACTTTTAAGTTTGTCAGATTGAAAATATTGTTAGCAATGTATTCAGCCATTGGGCAGTTCCTATAACAGAAATAAATAAATGAATCGTATTACTAATAAAATTATTAGTTTAGGAGGTAATAAATTCTGTGACTCTGACTTTATTTAACAAGCAGGTTTTCTATCTATGCTCTCTTAACTTGGAGGACTCGTGAGGCCCCTTAAAGATAACGCTGTCCAAGCATGCATTATGTGTCTTTGAAGAACTAGTCGCTAGGAGAGTCCATTCATCAGCACTGAAGTTGCATTAGGGACCATACTCTGAAAATGACTTCAGCTGTAAGTTTGAAAGTGATATACTACAAGACATGAGATGTTCTAAGGGCGAAGCATTGCATATTACAACCCAGCCAGAGGGGAACAAACGGCTGGCATGAGCTTGGAAATGGTAGCATGGTCTTGGAAAGCTGATATGCTCATGCAGGCAGCACCTCCACCTATTCACACATACTGTCTGTCACTTTTCTTCATGGTGAAGATTAAGCCCAAGCAAATCTAAATCAAATGAAGAAAAGTGAATCAAGTAAATACTTATAAATAATAAGAAGACTTTTCATATTCTCTTAACAAAATTGTATTAAATGTTCTCTCTCTTCTGTGCACACCTACATTTTCCAGAAGATTTGTATGTTAAAACTGGTGAACTTTTACCTGGTGTTATAACTAATCATATTAGATAAATTATGTAATTTCTTTTTTCCAAATTTTATCTTTTCCTTTGATTTAGGGTTGTTTGATTTAACAGCCTTTACTTTACTTTTCAGTAGCACCAAAATATACTGTTATAGTTTTCTTTTTTTGTGGTGGAGTGGCAGACTGGAGGATTTGAAAAATAGGTAGAAAAGTAGTCTCAGACCTACATAAATACATTATGAAAATTGAGAAAATGCAGTATAAGGTCTTGCTGTAACAGGAAAAAATAGAATAAATATATTAATATAAAATAATAGGAAATTATATTTGAACCTCTATGGACTCTGCATGTTGCTAGTTAGTTATATCATGGCTTTTGTTCTCTATACATTATCTTTTAGACTATTTCACAGTGAATTTTCTTTTTTAATGAAGAGCATATGATTTATATAGTAATTCATACATGAAACAGCAAAACATTGAGAGAATAGTGATTGCCAGATATTCATATTGGAAACCTTTATTGAACTTTCTGTTTTTGTTGGAATAACTTTATATCAAATTACAAGTACAATTTAAGAATTTCTTTTCTCATTTTGTGAGAATGTATTCACATACATGTGTGACTTAATACTCCAATTGAAAGCAATGGACATAAGTAAATTTTGCTCTCAGACAACCAAGCTCAGTGTACCAGCATGCAATGTGTTGTGGTATGCTTTGAGGTATGCTCATCCTGGTGATTGAAATTGCTTTCAACTGGGACTCAAAGGTGTTCTGCCAAACAGACAATGGTGATTGAATCAAGTATTAAACATGAACTGCACAAAAGATATATATATATTTATTTCTCTTAAGTTTATTTGTAACCACAAACAGAAAAATGGTTAAAACTAAAACAGGAGAAGTATTTTCTGGGATTCAAAAAAATATAAGTTAACTGTACACTGCTATATTTATAAATTAGAATAAATTCTCTGTCAGTGTTTAAACAATGATCATAAAGCTAAGAGTTACCAGAATAAAGCATCATGTCTTGATAAAACATTTGTCTACCCTGCAGCTTTCCAATGAACAGATGACAATTATATTTAGCAGAGCTGAGTCTTTATTTTCCAGTCTTAGTCCAGAAATTGGACAAGGCCAGGGAAACACAAGTTGAAAGCTGAGGGTAATCCAATCCTTTCCTTTGCTTCTGAAATCTTGCTAGTTTTTGACTGCCATCTTACAGTGTTTGAACTGCTCACTTAGGAAATTAGATGTAGTAGAGCAAATTGAAGGCAGGTGCAGCTACTTATCATGTACAGGCATAGCCACCTCTTTGCTGAAAACATGCAAATCAAATTTGGAAGTAATAGCACTGGCTCTGCAAACCATGGGACCAGTTAAATGTTTGACAGGGAAGAATGTATGTTCGTGACATGACTTGCCCCGTGTTCCGAGGGCAGCATTGAAACCATAATTCTACTTGGTGGAGCCATAGATCAATGAGAAGATGGTCTCATAAAGAAATTGTGTCAGGCAAGGTCATCTTCCTCTTGTCTGACTTCCTGGCCATATAAAAAGCGACTCATAAAATGTTCACTGTACATGCTCTTTGAATGACTCTTCAAGCAAAAGAGATTGATGACTTGCAAAATAATCACGGCAGTTTACTCAATGAATAAATGCTGAATAAATCTTTCTGCTTAAAGGATGACCATGAACAAATACCAAGGTATTTAAAGGTAGTCTGTATTTGATATTTTCTGAATACTTTTAAGAATAGCAAATCCATTACTTTCTTAATGCTTCCTACTCTTTATTGATATTGTACTGAAGATTAGTTGCAAGTGAAATGTGTGTTATTGATTCCCCTTCAGACAAAGTATAACATTTCAAGTCAGGTGGGATTAGCATACCTTAGTGTTGTGATAGATCTGCTGTTTACAGTATCGCTCATGCTCCTATGGCAGCTAAACCATGTGCTCATGAGGGCTTCACCAGCAGGAAAAACCCAGCCTGAGTGTCAGGAATGCCCCTGCCTCCTGCCCTCAGCTGTGCTGCCAGGGCTGGACAGGGCTGCCTGCTCCAGGCTGTGTGTGCAGCACATCCTCTGGGGCAGCTCTAGGGACCTGCCAGGAGCAGCCAGCCTGTGGGAGGAAATCTGCAGGCAAACAGCAGAGAAGGAACACTGTTTGTTTCAGATGTGTGCTTTGGCCCATGTACCTTGAGACTCCTTCACTGACAATGTGTGCAGGCCATGCCTTTGTAACGCCATGCAGAAAAGTTTAAACTTATTTGGTTTATGCTGTGCTCTTGAGACACGTGCCCCTGTCCCATTTGGTTTTTCATTATCACAACTCTGATTAGAAATTGTTTGGAAATTCTGTTGTATTCTTCTCTCTGAAATATAGTACTATTTAATTGGAGAATTTTATATGTGAGTTTTAAATCAATTTTAATTCAACATATTTTGGTTTTTTAATGCCTAGAGTTGCCCACTTGTTGCAGTATAACTGGGCTTCTGTTTCAGTCTGCTAGAGTAGTGCCTAGGCAGGGCGGAGAGCAGGACTGTACCTGGGCACTGAGGAGAGAAAACTTTGTTTCTTTCCTCTTCTCTTTAGGCTTCAGTTCTGAATTACCTTAGACTAGTGTGACTAAAAATTAAATCTAACTGAATAAAAAAAAAATAATGCCATAAAATATTTTCTTTGCTAGCATAACTCACCACTTTCTTTTTATCAGGGTATCATAAACTCAAACCTCTGTTAAGTTCTCTCACAAAATTAGAAGGGCTACTTCAGCACACATCTTTACATTTTTGTTATAAAACAGGTTCCAAAGTCTCCAATAGGTAAATAATACATGATAAAATCTACTGAAGTTATAGAACCCTTGACTAGTACTTTTCTTTAAATATTAAACATTATTTTTGAAGTTGTTTGAACTATGTACAGTTTCACACAACAATTTTCCTGTTAGAAGGGAAATATGCCATCCTCAGCCAGTTTTTTGTTTGATGTCCACAAATACTAATGCTAGTAGAATCTCTTATTAAATGTAGTAGTTCAGAATAAACTATATGCAAGCTCTGTAATTATTAAGTTCTGTATGAAGGGAAAGGAAAAACTTATGAGCTAGAGTTGCAAACTTTTTGTGCTTGCTACTTGCTAATCCAACTCTCAAAATCAACTGGTTTTTTTTTTTCATTGCAAGATAACTTAGGCACACAATTAAACATAAATTGACAGCTCCCTTCTAAATATATTTTGAAAAAAATTTCCCTACTACAAATTTTCATTTGATACTGCTTAAGGGACTTATAGGGCTTTCCCTGTTTTCCTGCCTGGTAGTCTCCCTCAGCCTCTGAAATTTGAGGACAAGTTCTTCTGGAAGACAGAGTTA